>NC_053398.1:137346095-138586928 GCF_905171765.1 Bufo bufo | reverse complement strand
TTAGTGACTCTGGCAGGCAGAGAACAGCCTGCTGAAATGCCCTGGAACTGCTGGATGCAGACAGAATGTCCGCCGGCCCCATTAAAGAGGACCTTTCACTACAATAAAAAATGTAAACTGACTATACAGACATGTAGAGCGGCGCCCAGGGATCTCCCTGCACTTACTGTTATACCTGGGCTCCGCTCCGTTCTCCCGGTATAGGCTCCGGTATCTTCATAGTTAGGCTCCACCCAGGGGAACCTGCCGGCGTCTCTTTCTCCCATGCTGTAGCGCTGGCCAATCGCAGCGCTCAGCTCATAGCCTGAGAGAAAAAAAAAACTCTCAGGCTTTGAGCTGAGCGCTGCGATTGGCCAGCGCTACAGCATAGGAGAAAGAGACGCCGTCAGGTTCCCCTGGGTGGAGCCTAACTATGAAGATACCGGAGCCTATAACGGGAGAACGGAGCGGCGCCCGGGGATAACAGTAAGTGCAGGGAGATCCCTGGGCGCCGCTCTACATGTCTGTATAGTTAGTTTACATTTTTTATTGTAGTGAAAGGTCCTCTTTAACTAGAATAGGGTCTGGCAGAGATCCGGCCACAATCTGGCAAAAAAGCAGCGGGACACAAACCGCTGCATGACTGAGTTTGTGTCCGGCCAATTCCTTGCATTCTTTGCCGGATCAGGTGGCTGGAGCGTAGTGCCGCAGGTGTGAAGTAGCCTTAACCTGTATGTTTTGTATTGCTATAAGTAATGTTAGGACGGAATTGGTTGAGAACTTGGCTTGGAGGGGAGGGGGCCCAGGCACATTCTTTGCACAGGGGCCCTCTGCTGTCTGTGTCCGCCCCTGCATAGAAGACTTTATCGCAAGTGAGATTGTGTCCCCTCTCCTGATGCCATCCTCCTACAATCCACTCTCCTGGAACAGGACGGCCTGGTGCCTATGGAGATGAATGTGTCACATAGGTTAACTAAGCTAAGGTACACTGTAACTCTAACCATAGGGGAGTGGCATTTTGTTTTGCAGTCGGTGCATGCTGAGAGTTGTAGTTTCATAACAGCTGGAATGTCACAGGTTACAGACCACTGCAGCAGTAGTTCAGAGGTTGTATTTGTACCCAGGCGGTTGTTCTCAAGGGCCATTGGTGGGTCGCTTGCATCAACCATATATTAAATTCCTTCTTCTAGTGGTGCACTTACCGTGGTGGCAGAACAGGTGACTACTATAGGGCCCAGGGTGAGAAGAGGCACAGCGCTGAACTTCTCCTGATTTCCGACATTAAGGAAATGGCATTTCCCTGCAGCCACCACAGGAGCTCAGTGATGAGATTTTTGCAGCTTCTATTGAGTTCAATGGTTATCTGCATACATTCCATGCACTGAACTCCCCCGAGTGGTGGCTGCAGGGAACCAGTTTTATGATATACTATGTGAGGGGAAGCAGGGAATTTAGAATTGAATATGGGATACATACCTGTGCATTTATTCAAGTTGGAGAATGTGGGTGAAAGACAGAATTTTTTGGGGGGGTTTTGTTTTTTTACTAATACATTCCTCCTTGAATGAGAAAAATATGAGTATGTTCGTCTGAAATCATACTGGGGGCCCTTATTAAGGGCTCTTTCACACTTGCGTTGTTGGGATCCGGCGTGCACTTCCGTTGCCGGAGGTGCCCGCCGGATCCGGAAAAACGCAAGTGTACTGAAAGCATTTGAAGACTGAGCCGTCTTCAAAATGCTTTCAGTGTTACTATGGCAGCCAGGACTCTATTAAAGTCCTGGTTGCCATAGTAGGAGCGGGGAGCTGGGGAGCGGTATACTTACAGTCCGTGCGGCTCCCGGGGCGCTCCAGAATGACGTCAGAGCGCCCCATGCGCATGGATGACGTGATCCATGCGATCACATGATCCATGCGCTTGGGGCGCCCTGACGTCACTCTGGAGCGCCCGGGGAGCCGCACGGACGGTAAGTATGCTGCTCCCCCGCTCCCCACTACACTTTACCATGGCTGCCAGGACTTTAGCGTCCCGGCAGCCATGGTAACCACTCTGAAAAAGCTAAATGTCGGGTCCGGCAATGCGCCGAAACGACGTTTAGCTTAAGGCCGGATCCGGATCAATGCCTTTCAATGGGCATTAATCCCGGATCCGGCCTTGCGGCAAGTCTTCAGGATTTTTGGCCGGAGCAAAAAGCGCAGCATGCTGCGGTATTTTCTCCGGCCAAAAAACGTTCCGTTCCGGAACTGAAGACATCCTGATGCATCCTGAACGGATTTCTCTCCATTCAGAATGCATTAGGATAATCCTGATCAGGATTCTTCCGGCATAGAGCCCCGACGACGGAACTCTATGCCGGAAGAAAAGAATGCAGGTGTGAAAGAGCCCTAACTTTTGCTATAGGGCCCTATAATATCTATGTACACCTCTGCTTTGTGCTGCTAAGAATTTAGTTGAATCAGGTTTTTTGACCACATAATACAGAATTATTCTCTCCAGCTTTGAAAATGTACTTCATGGGAAAAGGGAGACGGTTCAGTTGCTGGGTTTGGTTGGGGTCTGTTTGCAGTCAGGGCAGTCATTGACTCCGCTTCTATTTTATTGCGTTTTAAACAGCCGTCTATAAGGAAAATTCATCAGAGTGGAGACTGAGGCTAAACTTAAAACATGAATGGATCAATTCTTCCACTTTGTCTCCTATAATGCTAATTAGGAAAGTCGCCAACACTTTAAAGCCGGTAACTTCTGCTGATGCACTTCGGTCAATTGCAATTTTGGATCTCTCATTTTTCTACATCTGATCCAGGGGTAACACTGCCAATGAAGACATTAAGATTATAAATTCTGCTGTATTTAAAGGGATCCTGTCACCATGGAGTCAGATAGTCGAACTCATGCTTATACACTTATATTGTCTGTATGTAACTTGGTCAAAGTTTAAAAGATCCATGCCATTTACCATATCCTGGTTTCCTTTGGAAACCTGTCGCATCATTTATTCTAAAGGTGGGTTTACATGGGCCGATGGAACAGCCATTTGTCTGGAAGGAGGGCTTCCTGACAGCCGACTGCTTTCTCAGTGAAGGAGAGCTCTGCATTTACATGCAGCGATCTCCTCCACAGTATGAGGACGAGGGATCGCTATTGCAATCACTCGTCTTCATACAGAATCATTGTTTCTGGGCAGCAGATCACTGTTTAGACATCAGGATCTGCTGCCAGGAACGATGATTGGAGTACCTGCACGAATGACAGGATCACCCGATGAACGTGCATTTCGTGATTTACATGGCTAGATTATCGGGAACGAGCATTCACAGGAATTGGTCGTTCCCGATAATATATCTGATTATTGGTACATGTAAATCCATCTTTATGCAGTTGACCGTGCTGCATCACAGTCCAGTAGAAATCAGTGGTGACTGTAGAAGAACAGGACTATTTTGCAGCATTTTCCATTGAGCACTATTGAGGTCTGACACCTGTTGTGTGATTTAAGTTGCACATCAGGGTGAAAATTCCTTTTAGGCCTTATGCACACGAACGTATTTTGTTTCCGTGTCCGTCTCGTTTTGTTTTCTTTTGCGAATAGGATGCAGACCCATTCATTTCAATGGGTCCGCGAAAAATGGGGACAGAACACCGTGTGCTATCCGCATCCGTATGTCCGTTCCGTAGCTGTCACGGAAGGTGTACAGAAAACTAGAAGACACAAAATGAAGATCCGACTGACTGGATCCAAAACTAAGGAACCAAAGGGATAGCCCTGCAACAGACCTGGCTCTCTCCCTAACTGCTCAGCCTATGCAAAAATCTCAATGGTAGATGATCACATATCCTCGTACCTCGACTGTATAACACCTGAACACCCTATAATAGTGAGGGGACACGACCACCGGCTCCCTACACTTGATACGGAGGGAGTCAGGGTCACCTGGGATCCAGCAAACAGGGAAATACAAATGAATGAACAAAACTTATCTGTAGAAGACTCAGTAGTAGCATCCAGCATGTATACACTCCAGGAAGTTGTATAAACCGCAAAGTGATGCAGTATGGGAAGGGATTTAAAGGGATGCAATCAGTGCAACTACATGACAGCTGAGAGAGGCTAACGAGATGAGAAAATGAAAGCAAAACAAAAGGAACCTCAAGGAGGAGGTTCTGAAGGATGTCTGTCAGAGCTTCTCAGATGTCTGGTGGTGACAGTAGCCCTGCAAAAAAAATATAACATGTCTTATTCTTGTCCGTTTTAGGCATTGCTACAAGGGATCTGCAAAAAAAAAAAAAAAGGATGGCATACGGACCACAAAACACATATGGTCGTGTGCATGTAGCCTTACCTTGATTTCAGGCTTTTAAGAAAAAGAATAAAGAGCTCCTTCCTTTCTTGTCCTTTAATAGCAATGACTTTTGGATTGGAAGCTACCGTAATTCCATTCCCGGTCCCTAGTGCCAGAAGGAAAAGCTATAAGTCAGTGAACTACTTCTTATATGCTAACACTCCTGGATTTTGGCCATTTCTGACTGCAGGGTTCATGTTACTGGATAACTAGGCAGATTTATTATTAAGGAGCCATAATGGCAGCCATAGTGGTTAAAGTATAATATGGACTTCATACTTATGGGTCTCACAGCATGATGATTCCAAGCAGAAATCTGATAGCAAATATCATATTCCTGAGTCTTATGTTGGCTTTTCGCCTGGATTTATTCCATCTTCAATCATAGTGGTCAGTACCACAGAACATCGTATAAAAGCAAGACCTTTTGTAATGCATTATTGCAAAGCTGCATATGTTTCGTAGAGAAAAATCTGTTTAACCGGTGGTGGGTACATGTGGTACCCCATGGCTTATCCGTGCAGAAGTGATGTGATGCAGACTTGTCTATCATGGAATGGAATCATTTGCAATTGCAATCTGTTGAAACTTGGGTGGTTATTTACTAATCTGAAATACACTTAAATTAGGCAAATTTCAGGCGCAGATGGCGGCACAACGGTTATTTGTGCTGCAATCTGCGACCGCTCACGCCAGGTCTAAAATTGTGGGCGTGGTCTAGGCAGGGAAGGACCGGCAGGCCCGTATCATTCACCATTTTCTACGCCTTTTTTAGGTGTAGAAAATGGTCTAAATGTAACACAGCAAGTAAGAGGTCTTACATTTAGACTGGCGCTGGATACGCCGAAGTTATGTAGCGGCCGGTGCCTCTTCATAACTTAGGCGGATCCACCACCAGCTATGGACCTTTATTAAGACCGCGTCTAAAACGCCGGTCTTAATAAATGTGCCCCTTGGTTTCTATAAAATACATCACATCGGTCGCCCTTTCTGAGGCCAGCATAAACTGATGATAGAGTCCTTGATTCAAATGCAGGGTCTGTTACTTTTTTTTTGTTTAGTCATTTATTTTTATAAAATCACTGGTGGCAAGCTGGAGTCCACGTCCTCCCACAGATGATTGACGGCTTATTTTCTATTACAATTGACAGCTTTCTCCATATGATCAGCGGCGGGGGTGCACCCCATGAATACAAGGACTCCCAAGTGCATGCATTGCATTCGGCAGACCCCGTCGCTTTAGGTCTCACTGGAGCTGCTCATCAGGGATTTTGAGAAACTAACTTGGTTGGCAGCATAAAACTGGTGACAGATTTCCTTTAAGAGGTATAAAAATCACTCAGCTGGAGAAGAAGAAAAATATATAAAAATACAAAGGTGACAATTTCTCCACGTCTCTGGCTCCTGGATCGCTGAACAATTATTTGTGCAGGCTGCTAATGGCTCTGCATTGCCGTGACCTCTCTAAGACAAGCGAGACCAGGTGAATACATTTTCCAACAGCAAACTAAGTTTTTAGTGATGAGGTGACCTGCATGTTGTACTTTTTTAACTATTTAATGGATGATAAAAATTCAGAGATTTATCTGAGGTTTCAGAGTTACTTGTCACCAGCACAGGATGAAGTGACAAGTTGGCAAGTTGTCTGGCAGTGGCTTTCTTTGCTCTCCCTATAGAATACACATAAACGTTTGGCCAAAACAAAGGGTTATGGGCCCTTTACACTGGTCGACAATTGAAACGATCATCACTAACCAGCATTACTAGTAATGCTCGCTAGCGATGATCTTGCAGTGTAATCGCACCGCCGATTATCCGATGAACGCTTAGCTCGGAATTCTTACATAACCTGAACCTGAACCTTGTGTGCCGAACTTGAAACCACAAGTTCGCTCAACACTAGTGGTGAGCTGATTTCTGATGCAGGCCAAGTTCATTTGGGGAGGAGTTCCTGTTTGTTAACTTTGGTAATCTTAATCTATCTGCTTCATTACCTGACTGCCATTATCATCAGTCTGCTTCAATAACTGACTGACCTCTCGATTTTCTGTTTACCATCATCATATCATCATAACATCTGGATAGGTCATCGGTATCTGAACGGTGGGAGTCCAACATGCTGCACCGCCGCCAGTTAGCTGAAGGAACCAGTGCTCTCAATAGTTCTCTCAGATTTTCCTAGGCCAGTGATGACACGTTCATCGGTCACGTGGTCCAGGTGCAGCTCAGCCCCATAGAAGTGAAAGGGGCTGAGTGTGATGCCAAGCACAGCCACTAAACAATGTACGGCGCTGTGCTTGGTGAGCTGAGAGAAGGCCACGGCGCTCACAGAAGCGCCGATACCTCCTTGAACAGCTGATTGCCGGGGGTCCCACGTGGCTTGGAAAACCCTTTTAACTTCTGTATATTTGTT
Source organism: Bufo bufo (assembly GCF_905171765.1). Classification (NCBI taxonomy): domain Eukaryota; kingdom Metazoa; phylum Chordata; class Amphibia; order Anura; family Bufonidae; genus Bufo; species Bufo bufo. The sequence continues at coordinate 138,580,196 of NC_053398.1, read as the reverse complement.
GCCTGCCAGTGGTGATATGTGCTTCATAATATTAATCTTGCAACCCTCCAGTTGTAATATAATTTAATCCTACTGTAAGTCCTGGAGGTATCTGAGTACCAGACCCCATTAGTACCCAGGAAAAGCGACTGCTTTAGGTGAAGCCCAGTTATGCAGTCTTGTGAACAACACCCATCAGATCAGTTTTAACTGTACCCATTATAGCTGCAGCACATGATCTATATCAATCCTGTAGCAAGGCCTCTGTCTACATAATTCCATTATATTGTATATTTGCCATAAAGCTTCCTGCCTGTTGGTAGTCTATAGATTGCTTAGCTCCAGTGTGTATCATTTGCATTCCTGATTACTGAGCTATTGCATTTTTTTTTATTCAATCTTGGTATAAATCTGGCTTTTGCTTCTGAACAATGCAGCAGACATGAAGAGGTTAAGCATTTTTCGTTGAGCATTGAATCTAAATGGCTGTCATATCCTTGGCCTTGTGACCCCTTCCAGAGCCCACGTGCATTGTTCTACATTACTGTGTGGTCTCTGTGGCGGGGCTGACTTCTCCTTCCATCTCCCAGAGAGAGAAAACCGGCCTGTAAAATTGATGACATGGTATAAATGAAATTATCTTGTTGTATCTGGCTTCTTCTGGACCAGCACAAATGTCATTTAAGACTATTTAATTACACAGACGTATGTGACGTGCCATCTGTCAGGCGAACAGTGCGCAGGTTAAAACTCAGAATGAATGTCGATGTAAAGAAAGGCGGGTTATTGCAGCGCACATTATTTAATAATGGTGAATGTTAATATTTATAACGTGAAGTGGAATACATAAATCAATTATTCTGAAATTAACTTTTGCTACCGATGCCAAATCATAGAAGATAGATCGCAAGAAATCTTTACTGCCTAATATATCTAGTTAAAGTCACCGAGGATCAGCACAAGAAACCTGGAAGGAAATTCAATTCTTATTAATGCGGAGGAAAGGCCTGTGTAAGCAAGTAAGAATAATAGTCATCTATGAGACATACACATTATCTAACTACTGACCACCAGACTGACAGAGATTTATCACAGCTAATAAATATGTGTGCAACGGGCGCGTCCCCCCAGGGCCCTTTAAGAGGAAAAAACTGAATTAGTCTTACCGGTAATTCCCCTTTCACGAAGCCTCCATGACGGCACCTTACTTTGAGATTATCCTCCTCCTAGCAGGCAGGGACAGGAAGCTTCAAAAAGGGCCCACCTCCTTGCCATCCTCAGTGTCTTCTGGACTTGACAGGCCCTAAATTTCAACACTCACACCACAGAACTTCTATTCCTTAAGTTTAAAACTTAGAACAAAAGTCAACAAGGTTATACAGATTACATTTCATATATATAACTACAGAGCCTTATTATTGTATTTCATAATTAGGTTTCTTCCTTTTTTTTTTTTGGGTGGGAATATAAGCGGTGCCGTCATGAAGGCTTTGTGAAAAGGGAATTACTGGTAAGACTAATTCAGTTTTTCCCCTCGCCTCCATGACTGCACCTTACTTTGAGAACTAGCAGATAAATAACTTAGGGTGGGACAACCACTTGAAGAACCTTTCTCCCGTATAAGAGGTCTCTCCTAGCATCAATATCGACCCTGTAGTGTTTGACAAAAGTATGGGGATTGGACCAGGTTGCAGCTTTACATATTTGATCTAACGAGGCAGATGCCTCTTCCGCCCAGGATGTCGATACTGCCCTGTTAGAATAGGCTTTCGGATTAGAGGGAGGTTCCTTCCCCATTACTCTGTAGGCATCACAAATGGCCGACTTTAGCCAACGCACAATGCTCGCTTTAGAAGCCTTTAAACCTTTTCTACTCCCTAGAAACTGAATGAAGAGGTTATTGGATTTTCTCCCGGACTTGGTATCCGATAAATATTTCAAGAAACAACTTTTGACGTCCAAACTGTGGAAAGCCTTTTCCGCTTCAGACTTGGGGTTTTCACAAAATGAGGGAAGAATAACTTCCTCCATCCTGTGAAAATCGGAGACTACCTTGGATAAGAAAGAGTTATCAAACCTCAAGACAATTCTTTTATCTCTAACAGTTAAGAAGGGTTCTCTAACAGAAAAAGCTTGTATTTCGTTAACACTGGGAGCTGAAGTAATTGCAACAAGAAATACCGTCTTGAGTGTCAAGTGTTTAATGTTCGCTACCTCCAAAGGTTCAAATGGGGGATTAGTGAGCACTGAAATAACCAAGTTCAAGTCCCAAGGAGCAACTAGTGGTCTTATTCTAGGTCTAAGTCTGTTGGCACCATTCATGAATCATATCATCCATGGGTTAGAGGCCACCCTTTCGTCCAAAGAAGCGCTCAAGGCCGAAATCTGCACTCTGAGGGTGCTGGGTTTTAACCCTTTGTTAAATCCTTCTTGTAAAAAATCTAAAATTGAGGGAATGTTGCCCACTTTAACTGAAGGATTCTAAGAGCACCAAGAAATGTATTATTGTGTCTTATTTCCCACCATTTTAGTGATGATAAGATATCCCCTGGGATTAGAATCAGCTTGTGTAATGATTCTTGAGTTCAATCCCAATGTTGTAACGTGTCTCTGAAGGGGTCGGCAGTGTAGCTGGGCCAATTTACCGCTGGGATACATGCTGTTAAGGATCCGATGAGGGCCATAGTTTGGCGGATAGTATGGGATCTTTTCCCCCTAAAACTTCTTATTTGGGATTGACTGTTTTGTATCTTGTCCTCTGGCAAAAAACACATCTGATTGATCGAATCTGTAAGTATGCCCAGGGACACCATCTTTTGCGTGATTAGAATCTGAGATTTCTCCCAATTTATAATCCACCCCAGGTCCCGCAATCTGTCTCTGGTTTTTAATAGATTGTTTTCAAGGTCTGTTTTGGAATCGCCTACTATTAAAAGATTGTCCAAATACAGTATTACTAGGACGTTCTCTTTCCTCAGAGGCGTTATCATCTCCAACATAATTTTTGTAAAGAGTCTGGGCGCTGTCGTTATACCGAAGGGAAGAGCTTTTCAGGGACCTAGCTACCGAGGTGGCTGCAATATTGGGTTTAAAAAGTGATGCGGCTGCGTCCCAAGTTTTCCTGAGATTTGAATCTACCTTTTTATCCATGGGATCACGAAGAGATCCCGTATCCTCAAATGGCAATGATGTACCTTTCGCCAATTTGGAAAGGGAAACATCAATTTTAGGACAATTCAAAGATAGATTTAAGTCCTCATCATCAAAAGGCAGTCTATTTTTAAAACCTTCCTATCCGTGTTTTTCCATTCTCTTAAGATTAAAGAATGAAGGTTTTTATGTATCGGGGACACCTTTTTTTTCTTCTTGAGGACTACAGGAGATCTGCTGGTCAGAGGGTGACATCCACCTTGACCAATGAGCCAGAACTTAAAGCCCAGCATCGGAAGTAACAAAACCTCCGACGTCATCCGGCCGGCGTTTACCCAGGACAGCCCGATCAGGACCCCGAATGACATCACCTGCCGGAGCCGAGATTCTCGGGCAGTGGGCGGCCAATAGAATCCGGAGGAACTCCATATGAGTGTCCGGATGCCGCGGCCTGCCCCCTCTACTGGTGCACATGTGGGGAAAATACCGACCGCGGCAGGCACATAGAGATGGAGCTTACTTGCCCAAGGTAAGCCCCCCAGCAACCGCAAATGTGGCTGCAGCTCCAGCTTCGTCCCCTCTTCTTTATGGCCCCAGAACTGAGGCACAGGGACTCCTCCTGCTCCTCCGCCTGCCAGGGACAGGAGGACACTGAGGATGGCAAGGAGGTGGGCCCTTTTTGAAGCTTCCTGTCCCTGCCTGGTAGGAGGAGGATAATTTCAAAGTAAGGTGCCGTCATGGAGATGAGGGGGAAAAAGTACTTGTTTTTCGTGACTCCAGTTGCAGTGAAGCAACAAGGGCACAGGGCCCCTTTTAGTGATACTTTGGATGATACCCAGGTGTAGGAATGCCAGAGTGGTGTAGGGTGGCCTAAATGTCCCACATATGTCACCGTGCTCCTACCTGGATATGCTGGATCCTAGGCATTGGCTCCGAAGCAATGAAAAGGGGGTTTGTTGATGAAAGGGATGGAGAAATAAATTTAGTCTAGACCTTGCGATGAAGTTGATAACAGCTTTACTTTGCATAAACGTTTCTCCAAAGAAACTCAGGCTTTAGCTTGGTTCCCAGCAGGGTTTAGTATGTAAACTGACAGGAAAACTTGTTTCTGCTACGTTTGGTGCTCTCTGGCTCTGCTTTACTGACAAGCTGAAATAGAATCTCTGCTTCTGCAGGATGCTGCAACTTCTCTCTTGTAGTCTGACTCTAGTTTGTCCAGGGAACTATACTTCCTGGCTTCAGAGGCTTCTAGCTGTGGACTACACAGCCAGCAGAGCTGGAGGTGCTCTAGCTGACCTGGGCAAGGCACGTCCAGCAGAGACGTGCACCTGCTGCACACCCTCCCTTGGAAGGGGGTAAAACAGAACCTTCCCCTAGAAGGGGGGTAAGCTGAACTAACCCTAAACTAAACTCCTCCCTCCTTGCAGCAAGTGGGACACGCCTACCACACCACAGAGGGGGTGGTAGAATCGAAAGGAAGGTTCTATTCTATGTACCTGTAACTCTGCCATTTATGCTGCCACCTGCTGGTGAACCAGGCATATTACACATAAACATAACAGTTGCAAGATAGGAAATGCACATTATACAGGACCTGGAAATAAATACACAGATGACATGATATTAGCCCATTAGAGATAGTAGCAGGGTGCACAAGTGGTAATGCCACTCTGGAGCGTTACATGTGGTGTCGATAAGAAATCTTTTTCATATTTGTTCATATTGATATGTGCAGGTTTGTCCGTATTGGTGGCTGCAGCTCATTTAAAAGGGTTATTTTATGATGATAACTTTTTGAATGGACTGGTTGCTGCATATGGGTGAGATGGTAAAACCGGAGGGAAGATTCCCCGACAGAATGTCACTCACTTGGCAGAACAAGAAATCTTTACACACAAGAACATACGTGCTAGCTTTCATTAATTGGCCTCTTATTGCACCCCACAGCTTCACCCTTTCTTAGAAGGTTCTTCCCCCTTTTTGTGACACATCTCTCCTTTATGTCACGTGTGTGTATGTGTGCATGTGTGCACTTTCCCGGTTTGTTGTGCACGAGGTTCTGTATGTGTGCATTGTGACACTTTTCGTCACTTGCGGTTGTCCGTGGCAACGTGTGGTGTTGTGTACATGTGGTGGCAGTGTCTCGGCCTTCTGGCTGTTTCCCAGGACATGGTTGCCACGCATGTCGTTGCCGGTGGTAACAGCTGCAGTTTGATAGGTATTTGTACACTTACCCTTTAAGTGGCTTTCTTCCCTTGCCTGGTGTAGGAAGGGTTAACTCCCTTCTTAGTGTGTGAACACTGGGTGTGTCTATGTGTGGGTGTGGCTACTTGGGCTATTTAGCTTCCGCTGGATGCCAGTATCTGAGGGGTACTTCAACCATGGTTAGCTGGAGTCATCCTCCTGGTTATATACCATCTGCCAGTGAGGGCCACCCTTGTGGTCATAAGTTATGTTAGACATTATTGTTCTTGTATTGTTATATGTCTAGTGGTGTCTTTCTCTTTATTGCAGCTTATGATCCTGGGTTCCTGTGTGATGTGGGCTGTGTCCGTTTGTGTTCTTGTGGACAGCAGCTCTCGTGCATGGGTTCCAGGCTGTGTGTCTAAGGCAGGTACGCGTAATACTAGTTTACTTACCTGTCATTGCCATATGCTGTACATGTCCCCCTTTCCTTGCAGCCTGGCCACTGAGACTCCTGTTCGTCCGTGATGTGGAGGAACAGGTCGTCTTACTCTGCTCCTAGTCCAGGGCCACCCTGAGGGCTAGTAGGGATCTTAGGTTCCTGAGTATGAGCCCTCCTACCATCAGGGTCGGCTCATACAGCTAGGAGACAGGGTCAGAATTAGGGATGTAATAGGAGGTTACCTGCTCCCTGATTCGATTCCTTTCCTGGCCTAGCAGCTATCTTTCATATTGACATCCCACGGATTAGAGTTACCCCCACTCTGATCTGTGACAACTGCATAAGTCAGATGGCGAAGTCTTGAGTGCATTTTGTCTCCCCCAGCATAATCATGATCTGTGCCCTGCACCCTTTGTTTACATCTAGGTGCAAGGCTCACGGGGAATGTCTGTAGTATCAGGTCTCTGCCTTTCTTTCCACTCCCAGTTCAAACATCACAGATTCAAGCCTGTTTGAAGCCCTACAGGAAAAAAGCCTACCCTAACCCATGACACCTACAGGGCAGGATCCATAAGAATGAGCAGGACACCGCCCTCAGAAGCAAGGTCATTGATGAGTCTCTCTCTGGGCACCCCAACCTGGATTGTACCCTGTCTCCTCTGGATACTCACTGGTGCTAATAGGACATACGGACAGAGGTCATCTTTGAGTCCGCTCCATACACATGGGATGTAATTTGAATTTGCCATACAGATTTACTACCTAATATTAAGCAAAATCCGCTGTATTAGATAGATAGATACGTAGATAGATAATTTCCATATATTACCTGTAAAGTGACAAAGTATGGGAGATGTTCCATTTGGCGGATCTCTGGTTATGTTACGCCATGTTAATAATTCATGAGGTTATTTTTGTAATCTTCTTCGGATGCTCCTTTTCTTCCTCTTCTCTGTCCATTCCTCCATTACTGGAGTCACTATCAGATTTAGCACAGCCAGCCTATTCCTCCCTGTGCACGTAACATTCATCTCTGTCCACTTCTCTCTATAGCATTTGCACTTTTGTACCAGATAACTAGGCCAGACAGGCACAGAGAGCAGCAAGATTTTCCAGGTCACTTTCAGTCAGCCTCAGTTTCCAGTGCCTTGTACGAGTTTTCTCTGCTCAATCACATACCTGGAAATGTCCCCAGAAATCCCAAAGCCTCGTTAACTTATAGGACATATTCAATAAATAGAGGTTCTATTCTATAAAAAATTTTGAATTTGCATTTATTTTACTGTATTGTACAGTTTACCTGACCTGGATATAGAATGGGAAATTGTCTAGAGATTTCAGCTACCGTACCTGTGACTTAAAGGGGTTATCCATTATAAAACATGCCCTCCAACGCCTGGGCCTCTCATATAGATTTTACTTACCCCATGTTGCTTCTGATCCCCGCATGGCCACCAATGCATCTCTGGAGATGCAGCGGCGGCCATGCGGGGATCAGGAGCGACGCAGGTGCCAGAGAGCGGAGTAAGTATAATCTATACGAGTGGCCCAGGCATGGGGGGGGACATGTTTTATACTGGATAACCTCTTTAAAGTTCCTCCGTGGATGATGTCAAAATTCATGGCACTGGTTTCAGTATTATGTAGTTACTGTGTTGCACTAGTGCATTATCTAGGCTTTGCATATGGTGGTATTATGTGGGCACTTTGTTGCGCTATTGTGGCTGTGCATGGCAGAATCATTTAGGCATTTTAGACGCCGGTCTTAAAGGGGTTCTCCGGGCTAACCCTAAATTTGGGGCATAATTCTAACCTGTGGAGGGAAGAATGTTAGTCTGGTACTTGCCTTCCACAGCGCACCCCTTTCCAAGATTCGTCTCCCGGTCACGTGACTGCTCCTTTCGGGCTTTCTGGTCTTCTGGTAAGGCCTCATGCACACGACCATTGTGTGTTTTGCTGTCCGCAAATTGCGGATCCGCACAACACGGACGGCTTTTGATATTACTGCCTATTCTTGGCCACAAAACCTTTTGTGCAATGGATGCAGCCCCATTGAAGTGAATGGGTCCGCATCCAAGCCGCATCCGGGGCTCGGATGTGGACCAAAACAACGGTCGTGTGCATGAGGCCTAAGTCTCCGTCTTCTTCTCTTCCTCTCTTCTCTTCCTTTCTTGAGCAGGAGATGGATCGTCATGAATGACGTCACTGCCTCCTGCAAAAGAAAGCTCCGGCCGGCTGTCTTCACTCACCGCGCATGCGCACTAGCATTCAGCTAGTGCGCATGCGCGGGATTGCCGGCCGCTCTCTGCAGTGTACAGGCTTCTATGTAAAGCCTGTACTGACTCCTGCACAGAGCGATGTAAGAGCAGGAGTGACAGCATAGCCACAGTGGCTGATTGCTATGCTGTGGATCTCACTGGGGGCACTGTGGATGGCACATTGAGGCAATGAGGATGGCACATGGGGGCACTGGAGTTCACTGGGGCACTGTGGATGGCACATGGGGCACTTTGGATGGAAATGGGAGCACTATTGATGGCCCATGGGGGCAGTGGATGTCACTGGGGAAATGTGGATGGCACATTGGAACACTGGATGTCACTGGGGAACTGTGGATGGCACATTGGATCACTGGATGTCACTGGGGCACTGTGGATGGCACATGGGGCACTTTGGATGGCAATGGGAGCACTATTGATAGCCCATGGGGGCAGTGGATGTCACTGAGGAACTGTGGATGGCACATTGGATCACTGGATGTCACTGGGGCACTGTGGATGGCACATGGGGCACTTTGGATGGCAATGGGAGCACTATTGATAGCCCATGGGGGCAGTGGATGTCACTGAGGAACTGTGGATGGCACATTGGAGCACTGGATGTCACTGGGGAACTGTGGATAGCACATGGGGCACAGTGGATGACACATGGGGCACACTGGATGGCACTTAGGGCACTGGTGGTGGTTCCGTCGAAGTTATGAAGAGGTGTCCATGTAGATATTGTCCTTGTTCATGTTTGAACTCGTGCTAACCACTGAGCTACCATACTGCCAATATATGTCAGTATTATGAGGGCTGCCATTTATTACTGTATGGTTGTCTGAAGAGGACATGATAGGGCACTGTTATGTTTTTGCGTTAGAGTACTATTATGTAGACACTACTTTACAAGTGTAATATGGGCAGTGTATAGGGCTTCTGTTTGCTAAAGGATGATGGTACCTTTTAGGCACAGTATGGCCCTATTACATCACAGTGTGGTAGTATTACGTGCACATTGAAGGATGTAGTACTCTTATTTGGTACTGTGTGATTAAATGATTTAAGGACCATATGGTTCTGTTGTCACTATTGTAAAAGTACTTTGTGGGAATATTATATGGGCACTATATGATACTGTTATTTGGCAGTGCATGGAGGTATTATTTAGCCCCTACATGCCCTATTATTTAGACATCATGATGACTGTATTAGGGTGGGCCCTGGTGTTTTTAAGGGGATTTGCATTATTTAGTGCATTTTTTGCTGATATTTTTTGCAGTTTTTTAAGATTGAAATTGGCAGCTGCAGATAATGTAGGACATTATGTGGGAAATACTAAATGCAGAAAAAACATACATTTTTGTAGTGGGTTTTTTCATCCTTGATATGCCTTTTTTGGATGAATTGCATTTTTTTTACATTGCAGAATGCTCTGGGTTTGACTTTTTCTTTACACCTCATTGTCTGAAATTTATCTCCCATAGAGCACTTAAAAAAACAAACGCATGTGAAATATGTGTTGCTGTCTTTTAATGGTGTCTTCGGCTTTTTTACCATACATATGGGGGGAGATTCATCAAACTAGTATAAAATAGAACTGGCTTAGTTGCCCATAGCAACCAATCAGATTCCACCTTTCATTTTTCACAGCTCCTTTGGAAAATGAAAGGTGGAATCTGATTGGTTGCTATCAGCAACTAAGCCAGTTCTACTTTACACTAGTTTGATAAATCTCTCCCATGGTGTTTTTGGCCTCATGCACACGGCCGTTTTTTTTGGTCCGCATCCGAGCCGCAGTTTTTGTGGCTCGGATGCGGACCCATTCACTTCAATGGGGCCGCAAAAGATGCGGACAGCACTCCGTGTGCGGTCCGCATCCGTTGCTCGGTTCCGTGGCCCTGCAAAAAAAAATATAACATGTCCTATTCTTGTCCGCGCTTTGCGGACAAGAATAGGTAGTTATATTAAAGGCTGTCCGTGCCGTTCCGCAAATTGTGTAACACGCACGGACGGCATCCGTGTTTTGCGGATCCGTGATTTGCGGACCGCAAAACACACAACGGTCGTGTGCATGTAGCCTTTGTGTGTTTTCCCCCATACATATCTACAGAGAAAGTGACATTACAGGGGGCACATACTTTACCAAAAAAAAAAAGTTGCTAAAACACACTATACAGGCAAAAATGCGCCAAAACAGGCTACATAACACAAGTCAGGCACTTTTTGGCCCGCAAAACTGTTTGTGAAGGACCGGTTATACTCCAATTTTTTTCATTAAAAAAAACAAGATAATACGTTTCTTGAGGACTCGGCATATATTTTATTTGCGCATTAATGTATTTTAAAGTACATTTATAGATGTAAGAAGGAGTTGGTCCACCACAAAATGCTAATAATTTATCTTGTTCATTTCCTCTGCTTATAAAGAGCCACCACAGGAACACCAGTTACCCTTGTGCAGCTATTATTAGTTATAACATGGATTGGCTTCATTAGGTTTTGCAGTACAACAATCTTCAGATTTATCAGTACTCGCTAGGGAAGAATCTGTCTTGGAAGATGAAGAATCCTGGGTAATGGAGAAAGGCTGGCGAGGGCCTGAGGAAGAAGACCCATCTTCCACATAAAATCTTCAGAAAAAAAATATGTCGGCTATGTGCAGTTACTTATTGAATCCGGAGTTTTCCTGAAGTTCAGAATTAATCTAGAGATATTATCTTATCCCATGGGGCACATTGCAGATCAATTTCTGTTCGTCCTTGTGATGCTTTTCAATGTGAACTCTGGAAAATAGTTTTTTGTGAGGAAAAGCAAAATGTACAAAAAAGGAAATGAAAAGTAATACCTTGTCATTACCTTACAGGAGAAGAAGTGGATTCACTAGGTTGCTCAGGATTTGGCTTTGGGCTAAACCAGGAGAAGAGTCTAATGGGTTCCCCAGCATTTACCTTTTAACCCCCTGTACAGGGATCTGGACTTTAATGCAGGAAACCCGCAGGTTGCTACCTCCTTGAATAGTCTCTATTAGCTGATAAGAACAGAGAAAATGGAACCAGGACATGGTACAAAATTAGCAGGCAGAAGACACAGACAGACAGGCAGTGGTCAGGGCATAGTCTGTTCACAAAAGTAGACTCAAAAGTACAAAATATAATTTGTGGCTCATCCAGAAGTGGTTTGTACAAAGTGCAGTTTTTATCCCCAGATGACGAGGTATGGTGGCTTGCAAAGTGGTAGTTAATGGCAACTCTGGTGTGCTATCTTGCTGATGACTCTCTCTTTAACTTGTGGATATAGGTGTCCACTGTGAAATGCAGTCTTACAGTTAATCTGGCCTGGAAGTTATCTGGGTGTCTGAACCGTAGTCCCTTACCTGCAGCAGGATCTGTAACGCTGTGGCTTGCTGGACACTTTGCAGACAATAAAACAATGTAGCTTTTAAGATACCTGCAGTCTCTCAGGAGTAGTGGTCTCACAGAAGAGTAGAATCTTGTGCTGGTCCCTAAGACCCTTGGAACAGGAGAAATTGGATGTGCTTCCTTTTATCCACATTGTCCTAGCTAGATCTCCCCCTTCTGGCAGGAAGTAGGATCTGCTCACTCCTACCAAGAGGGGAAGAACAGTGTGGTTAACCCTGTCCCTGCCAACTATACCTTGCCAGGCTGGTGTACATACATAATTTAACAACTGCAGATACCCCAGGTTACATAATAACTGCTACATTGTGCTTAAAAAATAATGCCATGTAGACCTAAAATTATAGCATAATAGAACACTAAAATCAACCACCATACAGTGAATAAATGAGACTAGTTTGCAACATATCCCACTGGAAGAAGTCTGGAGCAGTCCATGAATGGTGGATGTCCCAGGCAGCAACTCCTTTTACTCATGCTATGCTCCAACCTAGACTCCACTTCCCAGGTGTTGTACCTGTGCATCTTGAATCAGAACGAGAGGCACAGTAATGATATTGGGAAGATTAAACTTGCATTGTCTGCTATGTCTGCGCCACCTTTGTCTGCTCTTTACTTAGGCTACTTTCACACTAGCGTTTTGGCTTTCCATATGTGAGATCCGTTCGGGGCTCTCAGAAGCGGTCCAAAACGGATCAGTTTTGCCCTAATGCATTCTGAATAGAAAAGGATCCGTCCTGGCACACCATGTAAGTCAATGGGGACGGATCAGTTTTCTATGACACAATCTGGCACAATAGAAAACGGATCCGTCCCGCATTGACTTTCAATGGTGTTCAAGACTGATCCGTCATGGCTATAGAAGACATAATACAACCAGATCTGTTCATGACAGATGCATACGGTTGTATTATTGTAACGGAAGCATTTTTGCAGATCCATGGTGGATCCTCAAAAAAAAGCTATTGTAAAATTAGCCTTAATTACACACACAAAATCATCCACAAGCATCGTCCGCAAAAATAAACCACGTCCACAGGTGATTTTATCTCTCATTCTTGGTCGTCAGCCTACGACTGTATCGGCATCTGCCGTTTCCTCGATCCAATTGTCGTAGAAGAAGATTAGCATTTTGCTCAGCGCTTCTTCACAATAGTATTTGCCATCATTTGGTATAATTACTGTGTGTATCTGAGATGCGCACACAACAGCAGGGTTTTCTTAAAGACATTTTTATTGTGTCTAGTATTGAATAAAATAAATTGAATGAAAGGAAAATAATAGCGAGGACTAAATACGAGGTTTTATGTTAATCTTCAAAAAATCCATTAAAAAAAATAGCGCAGCATAATTTATAACTCCCCAAATAACACGCGAGAATAAGAATAATTAGCACCTTTTAAATAGCTTTCATTATTCATAATAGTCATAGAAGCGAGTCCCAACAAAGGCGCATTGTTCGTTATGACTAATCTCTGTTACAGAAAATTAAGAATGTAATTCTTATTTCCCCTATTTAACTTATCATTTTTTAATCCGTGCCTGATATCAGCTTGATAATTAATTATCCCCTTGCCTGCCAGTCCTAATTAACCCCCTGCAGACGATGTAACCTTCATTGACTCCTGTGGTGATCAAGGCTTAACCCTGCAGTGAGAACAGATTTAGATGATTGATCGGTACTGATGTAGCAGTGTTGATATTGTTCTTTTAATAGTATGGGGATTCGTTGTACATCACTGTGAGTTATAGCTGCATTCTGCACTTTTCTTGCTGAAAGATCTGATTTTACGGCCAACAGAACACAGATGGCCTACATATATTTGGACAACACAAGCCATTTCCATGAAAATGTGTCACCCACATGTCACTGTTTTTCTCTCCCTCTAATTTGCGAGAGGAAGAGATCAATTTGGAAATAGGATTTCTCATGCATATTGACAGACTCATGACCGCGGCAGTACCGTCATATATGTGCAGCGCCAGACTGGCCCTCCAGAGTACCACATTATATCCTAATGGGCCCCAAAGATCAAGGAGAAAAAAACACTTAGAAACAATAAATTACAACCAGCCTCTATTTCAGTCACATTTTTTCCAATTTCATCCCATTTGCACCCCATTTCACCTACATTGTATGCAATATTAAATGGTGACATTACAAAGTCCAACTTGTCCTGCAAAAAACAAGTCCGTTTTCAGCTGTGAATGGAAAAATAAAAAGTTATGACAGGGAAAGGCAAGGAGTCCAAAAAACGAAAATTTGCTGGAAATACCCCTTTAATCAAGTGTTAGCATTTTGCTAGGATATTCCATCACTTTATGATTGGTGGAGGACTGACCTCTGGGACCACCACCAATACCAAGAATGAAGGGGCTGCAACACCATATACTAGAAAAAGTACCTAGAGCTGCCCAAGTATGAAGTTTTGGTCTGTTTGTGTTTTTATTGCCCAGGAGGCCAATCTATGCCCTCTTCTTTTGTACGGGGAAATCACTAGTAGCCCTATATACCCCAGCAGTTACACACTGTTTATTTTTATTAACTGTCCCCCATAACAGTACCCTCGACAGCACCCACCCCTTAACAATGACCTCCACAGCATCCTGATTCCTTAATTGTGACCTCCACAGCGCCCCACCACCTTAACAGTGACCTCCACAGCATCCTGCCCCCTTTATAGTGACCTCCACACCACCCGACACCCTTATCAGTGACTTCTCTCCCTTAACAGTGACCTCTGAAGCTCCCCACCTCCCTTAACAGTGACCTATAACAGAGAATAAAAATGATGGCTGAGTTACGGGAACCTGGTGTAAGACTGAAGACCTGCGTGCTTCTATTGGCTACAAAATTTTTGGGGTAATATTTCAAGAACGGTACATCCTAGAGATCTGAGACCTTTACAAAAGCCTTCCCAGACACCTGATGTACTTATGGATGCTATAGAGGACAAACAGACATTGATTTTTATTATATATATATATATACACACACACATTAAGTGGGTCATTTACTATGCTGCATTACACCAGGTCTAAAATTGTGGGCGGGGAAGGGGACAGGCCAGTAGGACCATCTCATTCATCATTTTCTATGCCTGTTTTAGGCGTAGGAAAAGTTCTAAATGTAAGACAGCTCGGAAGCTGTCTTACATTTAGACTGGTCCTAGATGCACCAAAGTTAAAGATAGGCCTGTGCCTCTTCATAACTTTGGCGGTTCACAGTCAGTTTAGGGCTTTATTAAGACCGGTGTCTAAAACGCTGGTCTTAATAAATGTGCCCCTGGCTAAAGGATGTGTCAGTTATACATTGTATCAGCATGCATCTCAGGGTGAGCTCCCAAGCTACTGTATGTAGAGAGACAGCAATACAATGTATCAGTGTAGATCTCATGGTGAGCGCTCTCATGATCTGGTGTGACTGTGACAATTGTACAATTTATCTGACCGGTCAGGTCCAGCAGAATAACAGGTGCTGCCCTCTCTTTGCCAGAGGCTATCACACTGTATGGCAGGAAAAGTGCCAGTGTTTGACACTCACATGCTGCACAAAAGGAATATCTAATCTAATCAGACAGATTCAGTATATTTACAGGCTAGCTGGCTATTATTATTACAGATAAAAAAAAAAACGTGAATACTATAAAAGCATCTGGATGCTGTTAACAGTGTCGGCCCTTGGTAGATTCTGAATAAAGTTGGCATATACTTGGATATATTTTGTCTGAACTGGTGCATTTATGGGGATTCCCTCCTTCCTTCTCCACTGTGTGGCCGATGAGAACATGGCGCACGCGCAGAGCGCAACATGTTCTCCAATGAGAGTATCGAAAAAAAGCTAATTTGGTATCATATCGATCCAGGTGAAAAAGTATTGATTAGTGATTGAAAGTTCGATACCCAGTGCAACCCTTATGTGTAGTATACTTTTTTATTTTTTATTTTACTGTATACCTATGCTTTATGTCTACTATGATGTTCTGTACTGCAAAAATAAAAATAGTGATAGATATAGTGATTTATACTAGCCTGATGAAGGCCTCTTACCCTTCTTCTGGTGAATGGGGCCCTTTGGATTCCTTTGCAGTTTGGAGCTGTTCGCAGTATATATGCCAAACTTAGGCTCCAAACTTAATGTGAGCATAGCCCAACCTATAACAAAGAATTGCAGTTAACTGTCAGTATATTTACACAAAAGGGGGCTGGTCCGTGACAACTTCCCTTCTTAATATCATGAAAATAAATTTCTTGATGTTAAAAATGAAACAGTTGTTGCTTTAAAATTATATTTATGGATTATATCAGCCAGTAATTGTGTTGATCTAATATATACCACTACAGTAACCCGCCCTCTGGCAGTAAGATTTATTTTAATCAACTTTCAGAATAAACAAATGCATAATTTTTCGACATTTGCCTACTTTCCGATACACTTTGTCCATCTGTTAACAAGTGTAACACCCCAGAATGGTGTTACCACTCCTGCACCCTGCTACTGTCTTTATTGGGCTAACACCAATGTCATCTTATGTATATCTGTCCAGGTCCTTCACAATGTGCATATCTATTTCTAGTGGCAGCGTAAATAGCAGTGTGACCGAGAGAATGGAACCCTTCTTTCCATTCTAACTCTCCCTCTGAGGAGGGGAGGGGTCTAGTTAGTTAGAGTGAGTTCCAGTTTAACCCCTGCCAGGGGAAGTTGTGCAGGAGCATGTCCCTGCTGGACGTGCCCTGCCTAAGCCAGCTAGAGCACCTTCAGCTCTGCTGGATATGGAGGCCACAGATTGAAGCCTCATGAGCCAGGAGGAGTTTTCCCTGGTGTAATCTAGAGTCAGACTACAGAGAGAAGTTGCAGCATAGAGAAGAAGCAAAGATTATATTTAAACCTGTCAGTACAGCAGAGCCAGAAAGCAACCGATGTAGGAGTGAGGAATTTGCCTGCCACAGTTTTAATGTTAAAGCCTGCTGGAACCAAGACAAAGTCTGTTACCCATTTGAAGAAACGTTTATGCCAAGTAAAGCTGTTATTGAAGTTTATTACAAGGTCTGGACTTAAGTTATTTCCTTTATCCCCCCCCCCCCCCCCCATTCAACTACCCCTTATTTGCTGCTTCGGAAGACAAAGCCTGGTGTCCAGGGTATCCAGGTAGGAGCACCGTGACACAACATTACACCAAGGGACATTTTAGGCCACCCTACACCACTCCTACACCTGGGTACCATCCACAATATCACTAAAAGGGGCCCTGTGCAATTGTTGCCTCGCAGCAACTGGCGTCACGAATCACAATCTATTTGTGGACCCTGGGAGGTGGCCGCCCATCGCACAAGCTTTCAAATTCCCTTGTTAAAAAAAAAATTCAGGCTGAGCTGCAAGCCACGAATGCACCACTGTCTTCGCCATATTATCAGATTTGAATTTTTGCTGACTTGCAAATGATTTGCCACATAATCCACTGTCAGTCATCTATCCAGAAGAATCCATTCAGGAGCATGCTCAATGTTGTCATCAGTCGTGGACCTTCTTTGAACTTCTCTATCCATTCATCAACATTTCTTTCCAACAAAACAATTTCTTCATCCTGTGCACAAAGTTTTCACAAGATGTTGTCACCAGACACACACTCGGACCACAAAATAAAATAATGAATCATTGTACGCCGCTCATCTTTCATGCCAAGTCACAAGTTGGACAGCCATTGTTTCTCGCACCGCAGTCACAGATGATCAGACGTAACACATACAAACCTGCACAGCAATGACTGGGGAGATTATGTAGAAAAATTGTATATTTAAAGTGTTTAAAATCTATAGCCGGGGTACAGATAATTTTTGACTCACCCTCATAATTCTCATGTATTTGCATACAGAAAACAAAAATCTATAAATGTGACATATGTCAAAACCGCTCTTGCATTTTTTCATACTTACTTAAATCCACAACAGAAAACCATCTGTACATCACCAGGGACCCGAGCCAATTAAAACCCAGCAATGCACTTTTACTTATTTGCCGTATCCCAGATCTAATTGACACAATCAACATCGCTGCCATTGGCAAGCAAGGCATAAATTATGACTGAGTTTAGGGTAATTATTGAATGTAACAATATATTAAAACAACAAATGCAGCTTTTCTTCATCTCCCTGTGTTAATTGAATGACATAATCAGTAATGTTCTGAGATGGAAGATGAATTAGTGGGCGCTTGGTAATTAGGAACTATGTCACCACATTAAATCTAGTGCTTAGCAAACTGTAGAGAAATGTACAGCGCTCCGGTTTTATGATGTATAAGCTCCTTATAGCATGGAGATTGCATAATTAATACCAGTCGTGCTGATAGATCATCTATCATTGTAATTGTGTTTCCATCATGGTTAGTGCTGATGGGGTTGGCAGGTTTTGGAGGTTCTCCGTTAACAAAGGAGAGCTTTTTTTGTTAAAGTCCTCAATTGACCTTTTTACTCGAGGAGAAAGGAAACAAAACTAAACCTAGTAAATGCATTGTATCATTCCAAATGTGGTAGGAGTCTAGAGTATTGGGGGATTCGGTTCGGTTTTTCTGACGTCATATGGGGGCTGGCCGGTCTCCTTAAAGGGAACCTGTCACTGGGATTTTGCGTATAGAGCTGAGAACCTGGGTTGCTAGATGGCCGCTAGCACATCCCCAATACCCAGTCGCCATAGCTCTGTGTGCTTTTATTGTGTAAAAAACCCCGATTTGATACATATGCAAATTAACCTGAGATGAGTCCTGTCCCTGAGATGAGTCAGGGACAGGACTCATCTCAGGTAAATTAGCATATGTATCAAATCGGATTTTTTTACACAATAAAAGCACACGGAGCTATGGGGACTGGGTATTGTGGATGTGCTAGCGGCCATCTAGCAACCCAGGTCCTCAGCTCTATACACAAAATCCCGATGTCAGGTTCCCTTTAAATGTCCTCCATGTGGGAACATACTGGGGTGCTGGCGCACTCCCTCTGCTGGTAGTCCCAGCGATGTTGACTTTTTAAACTGCTGCCACCTTTAGGAACAAGAAGCGCATCCTAGCTCCAGGGTAAGAAGCCAAGCACTGCAACTGTGGAGTCATTAGACACTTACCACCACACCAAGTGCTGAGCCGCCAATGATATTGCTGCAGAGATGCAGGGCCCTGCAGAATCGCTCCAACACTAGTCCAGTCACAGGTTAGGGAGGGGTAGCTTCCCTTCTTCATCCACTGCACTGGTATGGAGATGCAAACAACCAGTAGGAATCCAGCGAGCCCCAGCCCAGTTAACAGCCTTCCCTGCCTGGGGTATATTGGGGCCAGGCCAGCCCAGTAAACAGCCTTCCCTGCCTGGGATATATTGGGGCCAGGCCAGCCCAGTATACAGCCTTCCCAGGCCTGGAGTGTATTGGGGCCAGGCCAGCCCAGTAAACAGCATTCCCTGCCTGAGGTATATTGGGGACAGGCCAGCCCAGTATACAGCCTTCCCTGCCTGGGGTGTATTGGGGCCAGGCCAGCCCAGTATACAGCCTTCCCGGGCCTGGAGTGTATTGGGGCCAGGCCAGCCCAGCCCAGTATACAGCCTTCCCTGACTCGGGTGTATTGGGGTCAGGCGCATACCAATAAACAGCCTTCCCTGCCTGGGGTATATTGGGGCCAGGCCAGCCCAGCAAACAGCCTTTCTTGCCTGGGATATATTGTGGCCAGGCCAGCCCAGTAAACAGCATTCCCTGCCTGAGGTGTATTGGGGACAGGCCAGCCCAGTATACAGCCTTCCCGGGCCTGGAGTGTATTGGGGCCAGGCCAGCCCAGTATACAGCCTTCCCTGCCTGGGGTATATTGGGGCCAGGCCAGCCCAGTATACAGCCTTCCCTGCCAGGGGTATATTGGGGCCAGGCCAGCCCAGTATACAGCCTTCCCGGGCCTGGAGTGTATTGGGGCCAGGCCAGCCCAGTATACAGCCTTCCCTGCCTGGGGTATATTGGGGCCAGGCCAGCCCAGTATACAGCCTTCCCTGCCAGGGGTATATTGGGGCCAGGCCAGCCCAATATACAGCCTTCCCGGCCAGGGGTATATTGGGGCCAGGCCAGCCCAGTATACGGCCTTCCCTGCCTGGGGTGTTTTGGGGCCAGCCTAGCCCAGTATACGGCCTTCCCGGCCTGGGGTATACATGTGGGCCAGGCCAATTCATACTTAAGCATATGTACAACAAGTAGACAGGAGTATCTCCAATATCCTGCTTTTTCTTTTTTCTTTTTTTTAAGTGCAGAACTCAAAATATGATCAAACCACCCTGTGCTAAGCCACGCCTTGAGTCACACCCAAAGCCACACCCCAAATCATTCAATAATTCAAAATCGAGGTTACATATTCAATTATTTACTATTTCCATTTTTGTCATAATCACCCAGCTCTAGTTACGGTATGTACCCTATTGCAACTATGTTTATTGCTCCAGTGCATCTAAAATAAAAGGGTAATACCCATCTCAGACATTGGTGGCATATTGCAAGGATATGCCACCAATGTCAGATAGGTGCACTTTCCACCTCTGGGATCTTCTCCCATCAACAGAAGTAGAGCGCATCGCTTTGGGAGCCCTATTTGCTTTTTTGGGAGTTAGAAAATAGCAGAGCTATGGGATTGCTGGAAATAGCTGAGCCAGCACTTGGCCGTTTTTGGAACTCCCACAGTGGTAGACAGACGTTAGACGCTCTTGCGCAGTGCGCCGCTCTCCTTTACTTAAGGGGGCTCGTTCTGAAGATAGCCGCAAGTCCCAGAAATGGGACCCGTAACTGACGTACATTAGCATATCTGGCATATCCCAGCAATGTACTACCAATGTCTGAGATGAGACAACTTCTTTTACAAATCAAGAAATCTCCTATTATTTTATGTATGCAGAACCTGTGCAGTGCTATGTGCTTCTATATTATACAAACAAACCTAGTCCTATAGTCATTTGCTGTACTCTATTCCATCAGTCCCTTCATGGTCCTACTTCAAATCATACTAATCTTACTGCTGGTTTTCTGGTGACTTCTCGCCTCCAGCCAGTCTATACTACCTGGTCCCTCTTGACACACAGGAAGTGATCACCCACCTCATCCAATGATTGGCTACTCAGTTTTTTGCATCTCAAGAGGGATCAGGAAGTAGGGGCCAGTGAGGGCCGGGAAGTGTCGGACCAGGAGTAGCAGAAGATTAGTATGAATTTTCTTATTATTTTACTTTGTTCTGAGGCTTAAAAAAATAATCGCCCAGACAACCCCTTTAAGAAGCCATGAAGCAGTGACCCTGCAAGAAATGTGTGCAAAGAAAAAATTCTTTATAACCCTAGGCCCTACCTTTATAACACATAGTGCCCCATCTGGGCAAGCCATATGTACAGTCCATTGTAGGACAAACAGTATTTCTTCTGCCATCTAAGCACTGCAGATCCTTAGTACCATGTGAACCCACATCAAAGAGCCAATATGAAAGACGTTTTCTAGACTTTAAGTCTAACATTTTAAGCTTGATCTCATAACCCCAAGACAGAAATGACAGTATTGTGAGAGACGGGCTTAAAGTGTGTTCAGTCAAAACCTGGGAAGGCTTAGAAGTATTACACCGCTCTGTGTGTCACACTAATAAATAATTCCTTAACTCTTAAAATAACACTATGGATTAAGAGGGGATTGTGAGGAGAAATCCCAGTGGGAGGGCTATGTATCAAGCAGAGGTCCTATGCAAATCACCAATCAATATCGCAGACTGGAGGAAATCATTGGAGACGCAACTCGGGCGCGGACGCTTATCTGTGGGAAAGAAGGGATCCTGCAGAATCTAGAAATTGATACAAGACATTATTAAACGCTCATGAACATTCCGTTCGTCAATTCCTTTTATTGTTAAATAAACATCTCCCTGCTTCCGCGCTCTCAGAGCATTAAGGTGGCCACAGCTGATTCCAGGCTCTTTGATGCATTGAAGCTCAGCGCCTCAACGTGTCTCGTTTACATTTTATTGAGCATAACGCGCATCCCCCTTAGAATTTTATATCTGCTGCTTGACGTGGTCGGGCACTGTCTGCCTTTTTATCTCTGCATTGTAATCCTAATCCTGAGACCAATAAATAAACGCCTAGTGTTACAACTGAATCAATGCCCTACAACGCTAATAATTCAAGCAACCATTGCACAGCATTGTAATTAGGCCCGTGGAGTGAAATATTTTTTAGGGTTGTACGGTGCAACTTCGAAGTGATTTATGGCAGTGGTAAGAGAAGTGTTGGACATGTTAGCAGATAGGTTTGTGATGCCGATAACAGCATCTCTGCTAAAATAAATGAGACAATGTATGGCATTGGTGAACATGTTGACCTGGGGTCTAGTCACGGCCGCCATCAGGACAGTACAGGTGATACTGCAGTCAGGGGGCCAGCTACTTGGTCTCTAACATTGGCAGCCTCATTAATATTCACTTCAGTGCAGTAAATATTAACCCCTTCTACTTCTAAAGTTTTTTTACTTTGCATTTACAGCAATGCCGGTGGATTAACCCCTTATATACTGCGATCAATGCTGACCACGACACATAGGAGGATGGCAGAGGGAGGGGACTCAATCTGCCTCTCCATCAGCCCCCCGCGCAGCACTGACAGGGGCCGATGGCTGCAATGGCAACCCCAGGCCACACAAAGGCCTCAGGATCTGCAATGTATGGAAACCTGTGAGGCCCAGGCACACTGTCAGTGTACTACAGCGTGTATTGTACTACATTGAAACAGGGATCAGACCCTGAAATGTTGAAGCAAAAAAGAAAAAGGTGCTTTATAAAAATAAAAAGTTTTCATAAAAAAAAGTGCCCCTTTCCCTTCATCAAGATATTTTTAATAATTTTTTTAAAATTAATAAAAATAGACATATTATACATTGCCACTCTAGAGAGCAGCTGTATAAAAATATCACATGACCTACCCCCTCAGGTGAATGCTGCAAAAAAATTAAAAAAAATAAAAACTGTTCCAAGACCTTGCCCCCAAAAAGTGTAATATTGAAGAAATCATATGTACCCAAATATGGTACCAATAAAAACTTTAACTCTTCCTACAAAAAATGAGCACCTACACAAGACTATTGGCAGAAAAAAAATGGCATTCTAAAAATGAAGACACGCAAACATTTTTTTTCAAAAATATTTTAATTCTGTAAAACTGAAACAAATAAAAAAAAAGACTAGACATATTAGATAACCTGCTATATAGATAACAAACTGCTATATAAAAATATCACATGACCTACCCCCTCAGGTGAATGCTGTAAAAAGAAATAAAATAAAAACTGTGCCAAAACAGCCATTTTTTGTCACCTTGCTTCAAAAAAGTGTAATATTGAATGATCAAAAAAAAATCATTTGCCCAAAAATGGTACCAAAAAAGTAAACTCTTCCTGCAAAAACAAGCCCCTACACCAGATAATCAGCAGAAAATAAAAATAAATATGGCTTTCAGAAAATGGAGACACAAAAACATGATTTTTTTAAAAAATGATTGATTATGTAAGACTGAAACAAAAAAATAAACATATTTTGTATTGTTGCGTCTGTAACAACCTGTTCTATAAAAATAACACATGATCAATCTTGTCAGGTGAATGCTATAAAAATAAAATAAAAATGGTAACAGAACCGTTACCTTTCCTCACAAAAAGCCTAATATCGAGCAATCAAAAATCATATGTACCCCAAAACATATAATTTTATCCTGTAATTTCCTTTATCCTGTAATTTCCAAAATGGGGTCACTTTTTGGAGTTTCTACTGTAGGGGTGCATCAGGGGGGCCCCAAATGGGACATGGCAATTTAAAATTATCCCTATTAAATCTGCTCTCCAAAATCCATATATTGCCCCTTCCCTTCTGCGCCCTGCAGTGTGCCCATACAGCAGTACATTGGAGTCCAGGAGCTTTCACTACTGATTTGTGTCTGGGTGGGATATGATTCATTATTTGGTCAATAGCACCAAGACATACTGTTACATCATTAGCTGGCAATCAACTTAAAGGGGTTTCCCTTATATAACATTTATCATCTATCCACAGGATAGGTGTTAAGTGTACGATTGTTCAGGATCTGACCACTGGGACCTCCAATTACCCTGAGAACAGAGATCCGTGAGTCCCCAGTTTGAAAGAAGCATGGGTGCGCATGCATGAACACTGCTCCATTCACACATGGCTTTAGGAATTCCTGTTCTGGAGATCACTCCAGTCATATATAAAAATCAGGGGCGTAACTACCGTAGTGGCAGACCATGCGACTGCTATTGGGCCCAGGGCAAGAGGGGGCCCAGTCTTAGTTGGGATTTTCTCCTCTTCTACTGGAGGTGAAAAGTTGGTCAGGACTCTTCCCTCTAAAGCAGGCATGCTCAACCTGCGGCCCTCCAGCTGTTGTAAAACTACAACTCCCACAATGCCCTGCTATAGGCTGATAGCTGTAGGCTGTTCGGGCATGCTGGGAGTTGTAGTTTTGCAACAGCTGGAGGGCCACAGGTTGAGCATGCCTGCTCTAAAGGAACAACTTTTAGCAAATGAAGCAGTGGAAAAAAATGGCCCAAGGGCCATTGAAAAGGGTTTAGGCAGAAAACCTTCTGTCCTGTGTGGGGGGCCTGGTTGGATCCTTGCTATGGGGCCTCACATCTCTATGTACGCCACTGATAAAAATGATCTTAACTTGGCAAACAGTAAAGATTTCAAGTCCTAATTTATAAGGTGCTGGCTGAATGGACTTAAAAAATGATAACATTTTGGAGCAAGAAATATTCTCAGAGCTGTTGTCACTTCCCTTTCGCCACTCCTCCTGGCAAGCTTAGGATAAGTAAGGAACAACACGAGCACAGAAGATGCTCCCAGAGTGTATGAAATTTGTACTCCATCGTGAGGCATGAGAGGATGAAGATCTGCACCATAGAGGCCAGTATAACTGGAGCTGGATTGTTGTATTGATGTGCAGAAGGAAACTGGATGTCCCAGAGTCAACCCATACGTAGAGAAAACATATAAACCTCAGGAAATACAGTAGTGGCAGTAATAATTATATAATACTAATAAAAAAGTACATTTGTTTGTACTGTGGACTTCTGCACAGGGCTCCTATAATTGTCTTCCTATGCAGTTGTCCCTATTGAATGTATGAGATAGTCAAAAAATTACATTGTGAGCCCCATTGGGGACAGGGAATGATGAGCGTGATTATAAACTCAGTGCTGCGGAATCAGTTGGAGTTATATAAATAATTCAACAAAATAGATAGTTAAACAGACAATACTAGTTTAATTTGCTCCAGAGGGAAGGATCCCTCATTGTTCTTTCCCGTTAAAAACCTGATGGGACCTGTTAGAGATAATGGTAGAGAACTTGTGCCACACAGGACTGGCCACATAGAAACAGGACTATGGGAGAAGAAAAACATAGTCATTTAGTCTTCGAAAGAATTGGCTTTCCTGAATTTATGAGACATTTCAAGACTTTTTTTTCCCCCCTATGCCCAGGCTAATTAATAGCATCAATTAAGAGGTGGTGGTCTCTACTGGTTTTCCACAGCTTTAAGTGGATTGCCATTTCCTGAGGCAATGCAAGCGTAAAACAAAATCATTAATATGCAGGAAAACCTATTAATTTGACAATTGATATAGGAGCAGCACTAATGAGTTGTTACTTTTTAAGCTGTTTAAAGGCTAATTGATGGTCAAACATGCAATATGTAGACAGTTCAATTTCTTCCCCACATCAGACATGTTTTAGTGTTACCGTAATTAATATTTTCTAAGACCAGCTGAAGCATTATATTGCTTTTTGGGGTTGACAATGTTTTATATATGAAATGTAAAAAATAGAAAAGTAGTTAATGGCACTGCTGACTTAGAATGGCATCCCCGGTGGCATGAGTTAGGATGTGATCTCCATGGTGGTTGCATGTTCTTACCATGCTTGGATGGTTTCCGCTGACCACTCTGGTTTTCTCCCACATTTCAAGGCTTGTTCCCACTTGTGATTGTTTTCTACTCTTTTTTTTTGCTCATTGGAAGGATAAGATCTGGTCACTAGGTTTTTACATCAACCTGCACCTTGGCAGTTAATGGGAGCACTGTTAGAAAAAAGGGATTTCCAGGACCCGTGGGACCCATGGGACCCATCTGTCTGCAGAAGAAAGTTTCCAATAAACTTACCGTTTGAAATTGTGTGGGCTGGCTGCTTTGGATAACTTCAGTTTGAATACCAGGTTTTCCGTCGGGTCTGTGGGTAGGCACGTGAATTCCTCAGCTCAGGATGGGGGCGGTGCTGTGGATGGGGTGTTAGGTCCTGGAATTTTTTTGTTAAAAAGGGTATTCTATTGGTCTAGCAATGTGGGGTAGAAGACTGTCAGAGGAGGCAAAAGCCGGTAAAGTTGCACATCTGTCTGACATTAGGGACTCTGTGGCAGGTAACAGAAGCACTGTGAATGCAATTGAGGCAATGTCCTAACAATGGCAACTTAAACTGGGTGGCAGTAACTGTAGACTGGATCTGTGGGTGACCCCTTTTTGCATTGCACTTGTTCCCCCAAACTGCAGACAGATGAGACTGGAGGAGACCTGCAGAATAATCTGCTTCATTGATTGCCAGAAGGTTCCAGTCTAGCTAGAAATGGTATATAAGGAGAGCAGCCAAAGCCCCTAGTGTGTTTCAGTTAGGGAACAGTGCTTGGAGGGGAGACTCATGCCAGACTGCATGAGCGACCAGAAGAAGACACTGAGCCACATACAATGGGTCACCAGCCCTGTGACCAAGGAGCCACCCAGACTACCAGCCTTTGATCAGGATACCAGCCTTCTGAGAGAGAGAGGGGGACAGCTAGCTCAGGCCTTTCCTCAGCATCAAACCCTTCTTCTGCCAGGGAGGAGACTGGAGAAGCCAGCTCTATGCCTCGCCTGTATTATTCTGCACCTGAATTCAGCTGTCTCAAAGTTTTTTGTAAGAAAATTTTGAAACTACTTTAAAAAGACAGTTAAAATAAAATTTAAAAAAACATGGATCGCACATCCTCATGCTATGCATTGATCTGTCGTTACTTCTCAGCACAATTCATGAGACCACATGGAAAGGTGAGATTTTGAGATCTGTTCACATGGTGCAGCACTGCATGATGGCTGTTGGTGCTGTGCCTGAGGGTTGGTGCTGCCCAGTGCCATGGGGGTTTAGTGTGACAGCAGGGTTGCTGCTGGAGTCCTGGGTCCTACTACCTGCTGGCATGGCGCTGAGGCGCTGGTGGTTGCCATGTGGCGCTGCACCAATTTAGATTAGGTACCTACTCGTAGAGGTAGTCTTGGCGGGGTGAGTGGGCCTATGCATTTTGACCAAAACATATGCTAATGCCTCATTTACATGATGTAGATTAGGGCTTGGTATACTGTTATTTACACCGAGAAGCGATATGAATTGTGCTGAGAAGCAATAATAGATCAGTGCATAGAAAATGGGGATATTCGATCCAAGCTTTTTTCCTTTTTTTTTTAAGATAATGTTATAATCCCCACTGAGATCCCTCTGTCATTTCTCCTATTACAGGTAGCTGACCCTGGGGACCAAGTGAGATATATGAGACTCGCAGACTTCTTGTGGTCTGACCTTGTTTGTCACATGAATACTGCTCATTAACATTCATATTCAGGACACTGAATAGAAAGACAAACTGACTGCGCTTTCTACCTCTGGGATAATTACTGTCTATTGCTTTCACAACAGAATGGTTCATCCTTGTGATTCCTGGAAATGATAAGTAGAGAATTGTTACAATGTAACCATAGGTCTTTGTTCAACAGTGCATGGAAAATTTCTACATAGCCACGGTAAAGGCAGATTTACACTGCACAATTGTCGGGCTGATTATTCGGAACAAAGTTTACTATGAATGGTGGTTCTCAATAATAGGTCCATAAAAATGTGCTGCCAACCACCTGATGAAAAAGCAAATGCTCGTTCATTGGGTGAATTACTACATTACTCATCCTGTAACAATCACATATGGGGTCATTTATGAAACTGGTGTAAAGTAGAACTGGCTTAGTCGCCCATATCAACCAATCAGCTTCCACCTTTCATTTTCCAAAGGAGCTGTCCAAAATGAAATCTGATTGGTTGCTATGGGCAACTAATCCAGTTCTACTTTACACCTGTTAGGTAAATGATCTCAATAGTTTTTAAGGCTGAAAAAAAGACATCTGTCCATCCAGTTCAGCCTGTACTGATCCTGAGTTATATCCTGTATTCAGGGGTGCACCTAGCCTTTCTGCTGCCTGAGGCAAAACCTGAAACGCCCGACTCAGGCAGCATAATAATGATGACACTGGCCTCTGATAGGCTACAGGAACTAGGACTAAAGCCTATTAGAGGAAACGATGGGGCAGGGAGACATCACTGCCGTCGCAGCATTCTACTGTATCGCTGTCCTGAGTACAGAAATGCAGTTGAATATGTAGAGATGAGCGTTTCCACAATGAAAGTGCTCATTGCCCATGGCATTTCTGCTGCCCCCCTCTTGCCCCTACCTGGTGCTGTTTGAGGCGATCTGTATTATACTCCAGAGCTGTGCTCACTATTCTGCAGATGGAGTCGCTGTGTACATAAATGACATTACTTATCCTGTACTGATGCTGACTTATATCCTGTATTATCCCCACAGCTGCACTCACTGTTAAGCTGGTGGAGTCACTGTATACATACATTACATTACTTATCCTGTACTGATCCTCCGTTACATCCTTTAGTTGTACTCCAGAGCTGCACTCACTATTCTGCCGGTGCAGTCACTGTGTACATACATTACATTACTTATCCTGTACTGATCCTGAGTTACATCCTGTATTATACTCCAGAGCTGCACTTACTATTCTGCTGGTGGAGTCACTGTGTACATACATTACATTAACATAGTAACATAGTTTATAAAGCTGAAAAAGACATCTGTCTATCCAGTTTGGCCTGTTGTTCTGCAAGTTGATCAATAGGAAGGCAAAAAAACCTGTGAGGTAAAAGCCAATTTTCCTCACTTTAGGGGTAAAAATTCCTTCCCGACTCCAATCAGGCAATCAGAATAAGGCCTCATGCACACGACCGTTGTTCGGGTCCGCATCCGAGCCGCAGTTTTAGCGGCTCGGGTGCGGACCCATTCACTCCGTGTGCTGTCCGCCTCAGTTGCTCCGTTCCGTGGCCCTGCAAAAAAAATAGAACGTTTTGCGGACAAGAATAGACATTTCTACAATGGGCCGCCCGTTCCGCAAATTGCAGAAGGCACACGGGTGGCTTCCGTTTTTTGCGGATCCGCGGTTTGCGGACCGCAAAAACGGAACGGTCGTGTGCATAAGGCCTAACTCCCTGGATCAACAACCCATCTCTAGTAGCTAGGCCCCTCTTGAACTCTTTTAGTGAACTCACCATCACCACCTCCTCAGGCAGAGAGCTCCATAGTCTCACTGCTCTTACCGCAAAGAATCCTCTTCTATGTTTGTGTACAAACCTTCTTTCCTCCAGATGCAGAGGATGTCCCCTTGTCACAGTCACAGTCCTGGGGATAAATAGATGATGGGAGAGATCTCTGCACTGACCCCTGATACATTTATACATAGTAATTAGATCTTCCCTCATCTATGGCCCTTCTAATGCAACCCATTATCTTATTGGCCTTGGCAGCAGCTGCCTGACACTGATTTCTACAGCTTAGTTTGCGGTTCACCAAAATTCCTAGGTCCTTTTCCATGTCAGTGTTACCCAGTGTTTTACCATTTAGTATGTACTGGTGACTTTCCTTATTCCTTCCCATGTGCATAACCTTACATTTGACAGTGTAAACCTCAACTGCCACTTCTCTGCCCAAGCCTCCAATCTATCCAGATCCATCTGCAGCCGTATACTGTCCTCTTCTGTGTTAATTACTTTACACAGTTTAGTGTTATCAGCAAAAATTGATATTTTACTGTGCAAACCTTCTACAAGATCATTAATAAATATATTGAAGAGAATATGGCCCAATACTGACCACAGTCCAAGCATTCTAATTTTATATACTAACCTATTATGTGGTACAGTGTCAAATGCTTTGGAGAAGTCCAGATATACGACATCCATTGATTTGCCGCTGTCAAGTCTAGAACTTACCTCCTCATAGATACTGATTACAATAGTTTGACATGACCGATCCCTCATGAAGCCATGCTGATATGGCGTTATTTGCTTATTTTCATTGAGGTACTCCAAGATAGCATCTCTTAGAAAACCTTCAAACAGCTTACCCATGACAGATGTTAAACTTACCGGCCTATAGTTTCCGGGCTCTGATTTGGACCCTTTTTGAATATTGGCACCACATTTGCTATGCACCAATGCTGTGGAACACCCCCTGTCATTATAGAGTCCTTAAATATCAGAAATAAGGGTCTGGCTATGACATTACTTAATTATTTTAGGATGCGGGGGTGCATGCCATCTGGTTCTGGCGATTTGTCTATTTTAATCTTTTTAAGACGCCGCTGTACTTCTTCCTGGGTCAGACAGGAAATTTTTAATGGGGAATTTACTTTTACATTCTGCATTTCATCTGACATTTTATTTTCTTCAGTGAATACAGTGGAGAAAAAATATTTAATAGCTTTATTTTTTCCTCATCATTCTCTGAAACTCCCCCCCTCATTACACTGTAAAGGGCCGACACCTTCAGATTTATATTTTTTACCTTTTATATAATTGAAGAACATTTTAGGGTTAGTTTTACTCTCTTTGGCAATTAATCTCTTGGTCTCTAGTTTGGCTGCTTTTATTTGTCTTTTACATATTCTATTTTTTCTTATAGTTTTTCAGTGCTTCCGTGCTTCCCTCCTGTTTTAATGATTTAAATGCTTTCTTTTTCTCATTTATTGCTTTCTTTACAGTTCTATTTATCCACATTGTTTTTTTCTTGTTCCTTAACCTTTTATTCCCATAAGGTATGTACCTCTCACAATTAGATTTTAGGATGCTTTTAAAAATATCCCATTTTGTGCCTGTATATTTTTTTGGTGGTATTTTTTATTTTTATTAGTTACGCCTATGGCCTCTCTTACTTGGCTAAATTTAGTTTTTTTGAAGTTTGCTATTTTTGTTCCTCCCTGAAGAAACACTCTCTTGAATGACAATTGGAAGGTTATAACTTTATGGTCACTATTTCCCAGGTGTCCCCCAACCTGCACATGTGTTGTTCTGTCAGGTCTATTGGTTAATACCAAGTCCAGTATGGCTGTCCCTCTAGTCAGGTCCTTCACCAGTTGGGAAAGGTAATTGTCTTTGGTTATTGCCAAGAACCTGTTTTCTTTATGAGATATACAGGTTTCAGCAGGGACGGACTGACCATTTGGGCATGGACCGAGGGCCCGCGGCCACTAGGGAGCCCGCCAGGCTCGGACTGGCCCACCGGGGAGCTGGGGAAATCCTCGATGGTGCCCTGAGATTACAGACAGTTAATGATTAGTGCAGGTGTAGGCAGCTCCAGCGCTGCTTGCCACTTCAATAAGCACGAGTCACACACACTTACCTATAGCAAGTGGCGAGATGACTTAATCACCTCGCCACTTCACTTGCTATGGCTGCTGCAGCGCTGCCCAGTGCCTCAGTTCCCCCGCTCATTGTGCTGCCTGGTTCCACCTTCCACCATGGTGGGCCCGCCTCCTCATACGTGCCATGCCATGCCTGCGCTCTCACTGCATCACTAAGCACGCACAGGCTATTGTTGTTTGTACAGCTGCCAAGTGCCTTTTTCTGCCTGAAAATGAATGTGCTACGATCTGTCACTGGGAGGCACCTGCAGCCCGGGCCCTGTGTACACGGAGCAGGTACCTGTGTGCGTTACTGGTAATGCGCCATAAAAAGTGTCTTTTCAGCCTCTTTGATGAGGAGATGGGAGAGTAGTAACCCTGCTTCCCCCTCCTCCTGTTACCCCACTAGTAACCCTGCTCCCCCCCCACTTGTGACCCTGCTCCCCCCTCCTCCTGTCACCCTACTAGTAACCCTGCTCCCCCTCCTCCTGTAACCCCACTAGTGACCCTGCTCCCCCCTCCTCTTGTAACCCCAATAGTAACGCTGCTCCTCCCCACTAGTAACCCTGCTCCCCCTCCTCCTGTCACCCCACTAGTGACTCTGCTCCCCCCTCCTCTTGTCACCCCACTAGTAACCCTGCTCCCCCTCCTCCTGTAACCCCACTAGTGACCCTGCGCCCCCCTCCTCCTGTCACCCCACTAGTAACCCTGCTCCCCCCACTAGTGACCCTGCTCCCCCTCTTCCTGTCCTCCCACTAGTGACCCTGCTCTCCCCTCCTCCTGTCCACCCCCTAGTGACCCTGCTCCCCCCTCCTCCTGTCCACCCACTAGTGACCCTGCTCCCCCCTCCTCCTGTCACCCCACTAGTGACCCTGCTCCTCCCTGCTTCCCCTCCTCCTGTCACCCCACTAGTGACCCTGCTCCCCCTTCTCCTGTCACCCCACTAGTGACCCTGCTCCCCCCTCCTGTCACCCCACTGGTGACTCTGCTCCTCCCGCCTTCTGTCACCCCACTAGTGACCCTGCTCCCCCTCCTCCTGTCCCCCCACTAGTGACCCTGCTCCCCACCCACTAGTGACCCTGTGTGTTCCCGTACGGAGAGGAGCCTGGCTGGAGTGTGGTGAGGCCTAGCTGTGTGTGTGTGTGTGTTTCTCCCTGTGTGTGCACGTCTCTCCCTGTGTGTGTGTGTGTGTGTATCCCTGTGTGTGTGTGTGTGTGTGTATGTGGGTCTCTCCCTGTGTGTATGTGTGTGTCTCTCCCTGTGTGTCTGTCCCTGTCCCTGTGTGTCTGTCCCTGTCCCTGTGTGTCTGTCCCTGTGTGTCTCATTATATTACTTATCCTGTACTGATCCTGAGATACATCCTGCATTATACTCCAGAGCTGCACTCACTATTCTGCTGGTGGAGTCACTGTGTACATACATTACATTACGTACCCTGTACTGATCCTGAGTTATATCCTGTATTACTCCAGAGCTGCACTCATTATTCTGCTGGTGTAGTCACTGTGTACATACATTACATTACTTATCCTGTACTGATCCTGAGATACATCCTGCATTATACTCCAGAGCTGCACTCACTATTCTGCTGGTGCAGTCACTGTGTACATACATTACATTATGTATCCTGTACTGATCCTGAGTTACATCCTGTATTACTCCAGAGCTGCACTCACTATTCTGCTGGTGCAGTCACTGTGTACATACATTACATTACTTATCCTGTACTGATCCTGAGTTATATCCTGTATTATACTCCAGAGCTGCACTCACTATTCTGCTGGTGGAGTCACTGTGTACATTACATTATTTATCCTGTACTGATCCTGAGCTACATCTTGTCTTATACTACAGAGCTGTACTCATGTTCTGCTGCTGGAGCCTCCAAGTTGGAGTTGAGGTGTTTTTCTGTAACCACTTAAGAATAATACTATGAAGAAGAGTGGCACTGCCTATGTGTCATAAAGAATGGTGCCCAGGTCTGACTCTCTTATCATATCTGAAAAATAAAGCTTGTAAGGGTAATGTGGTATATGGAGCACCAGTAATTAGGTCTGTAGTCAATATTTTCGGTTGAACATATGGTCCAATAAATACAAAGTAAGATATAAATTAAACACAGCAAATTATCCCATATCCTCCTAATATCCTGCCTGTCTGCTTGCTCTCGTTTTCTCAAACACTCCTTGCTTTTTTCCTTTGTGCCCTTCAAATGCACCCAAGATAAGCAATGTGCACCATGTCCCTCATCTCGGCCTTCACATCTGTTCTGCTGCTTCCCTGAATAAAAGACATTGGAAAAAAAAATATTTATCTGCATCATAAGTGACAGGCGTGATGGGACCTCTCTCTGAACACATCTGTGAGGAGATTCCTGCTTCCTGATAAATATGTAAACAGGTTATTTACAGAGAGGACGGCTCCGTTAAACAGCCAAATAAAAGGGAGACTTCTTAGAAAGTGTTTATCAGGAGCTGAGCTTATTTTTGGCAAGAGAATAAATCTCTGCAGGATCCACCTTGAAACGTAGGACAAACTCCCCATGATCTCCTCTCTGCTCCTGTCTTCAGAAACGGCAACATTTTTATTACATGACAAGAGGAGAACGAGACTGGGAAATAATAGAGAACTCGGATTCTGGAGGCGACGTTCATGGTTTAATCATATTGTTGTCTGGTAGGGTAACCAGTAAGATTATGGAGAGGTGGAATGAATGAAAACATCCTGTGAAAGTCAGAGGAGTATAGAAGAGTCACCTTAGTTTAGAAAGTCGACCCATCCATCACACATCCCTAAATCAAGCGTTTTATT
The DNA here is from genome assembly GCF_905171765.1 of Bufo bufo. NCBI lineage: Eukaryota > Metazoa > Chordata > Amphibia > Anura > Bufonidae > Bufo > Bufo bufo. The sequence goes on along the minus strand of NC_053398.1, from coordinate 138,546,366 downwards.
CCTCGTTTTACTACTGTGGGCGGAGATATGCAAATCAGTTCACCCCTTTGGCCATCGATGCATGCAGGACCAGTTAGCTCAACTTGTATAAAGCTGTATCAGCCTTAATAGTGCTAGATATGGAAAGCTGTGTTAGATATCAGGAGTGTAACTAGTAACTATGTGACCCAGAAGCTAAATGCAAAGCATAGGCAGAGAGGTATTTGCTGTACAGGTGTCACGAGGGTATCAAGAGCCACGTCTGACTCCGTTATACCCGGGGTCAGGAAGTCGCAGCGGGTGGCTGCGCGTTCTATGTATAGAGATAGTGCTGTTTTTTAATGGTAGCTTTCTGGGTTTGCCTTGCAACCCTTTTTGGCTTACTCAGGGATCCGTAGCTTCTTCTCCTCAGCTGTTTCTTGTTCAGCACTCCTAACCTCCTTATATTCCCCTCTCTCACTTCTCTGGTTGCCAGATATAGAGCTTCCTGCCTGGACTTTTATACTGACCCACTGGAGCTGTGTAGCTGTGTTCCCTGGTTGTTGTTCCAGAACGTTACCCTCCGGATCCCTGTTGGGCCTTTGTGGTCTGCTGTTGTCGCCCACCTGGGATTATATGTTTGTCTGTATTGTCTGTCCTCTCCTAGTGACTAGTGATCCCACCGCCCCGTTCACTACATAGGGCTCATCTTAGGGAAAGCCAGGGTTTAGGCACGTGATCGGCGTACGGGTGAGGAACCCGTCTAGGGACGTCAGGGCAGTCAGGTGCCAGCCGCAAGGTGAGTCAAGGGTCACCACCTTTCCCTCTCCCTTGGACAGGGCCTTCCCATTTCCCTCCCTTTGCGTGACGCCAGTCATTACAACAGGTTCCCGGGCAGCTGATGACAACTGTAGGAACCAGAACATTGGGGACTAGGTAACAATAACTTGGGGGGGGGGCAGTTGGGTGTTAGAGATGGTGCCTTCTCTTTAGGAAAAGGCTGCATTTTTAGTTACGGTCAGCTACGGTCATGCAGTTTTGCCGGTGGCACTTGTCTTCTCTGTGTGATAAGAAGAGTTTATTACATTATGAAACACTCATTAGCCCCCCATCCTCCTTGAAAAAGTATTCATACCCCTGGAACTTTTCCTTAAAATACTTTATTGGGATTTTATGTGATAGACCAACACAAAGTAGCAAGTATGTATGAAGTGATTGGAAAATGATAAATGGTTTTCAAAACTTTTAATAAAAAAAATAACGAGTGGTGTGCATTTATATTCAGTATTTATATACTTTGTAGGGCCAACTTTCATTTCAATTACAGCTGCAAGTCTTTTCGTGTACATCTCTGCCAGCTTTTCAAATCTAGAGGCTGAAATTTTTGCCCATTCTACTTTGCAAAATAGCTTGCGTTCAGTAAGATTGGGTGGAGAGCTTCTGTGAACAGCAGTTTTCAATTCTTGCCACAGATTCTCAATGGGATTTAGGTCTGGACTGTAACTGGCCCGTTCGAACACATGAATATGCTGTGATCTAAACGATTCCGTTGCAGCTCTGGCTGGATGTTTAGAGTCATTGTCCTGCTGGAAGGTGAACGTTCGCCCCAGTCTCAAGTATTTTGCAGCCTCTACCGGATTTTCCTCCAGGAGTGCCCTGTATTTAGATCCATCCATTTTCCCATCAAATCTGACCAGCTTTCCTGTCCCTGCTGAAGAAAAGCATCCCCGCAGCATGATGCTGCCACCATGTTTCATTCCGTATTGCATTTCGTCAGATTAGCATAGACCTCTATTATGATGGAATGAAATACGGAATGCCTCTTTTAGGCTTCCGTGATGCATGCCGTCATAGAATTCTGTTATGGTCCAGGCTAATGGAATCCATTATGAAATTCTTAGATAACCCAAACGACGAACTTGCAAATCGCAAGTTCACTCAACGCTAATGAACAGTGCTCCGCGAGATGTTCAAAGCCTGGGAAATATTTTTTATAACCTAACCCTCATTTACACTTCTCCACAACATTATCCTTAACCTGTCTGGTGTGCTCCTTGGTTTTCATGATGCTGTTTGATCTCAAATGTTCTCTAAGAAACCTCTGAGGCTTTCACAGAACAGCTGTAGTTATACTGAAAATAAATTACACAAAGGTGGACTCTATTTACTAATTAGGTGACTTCTGACGGCAATTGGTCACACTGGATTTTATTTAGGAGTATATTGCCACAGGAGTATTAATACAAATGCACGCCACACTTTTCAGATTTTTATTTATTAAACATTTTGAAAACCATGTATCCATTTCTCTTCACTTCACACATACTTGCTACTTTGTGTTGGTCTATCACATAAAAATCCCAATAAAATACATTTAAGTTTGTGGGTGCAATGTGAAAATGTGGAAAAGTTCATGCACTATGAATACTTTTTTAAGGCACAGTATAATCTGCTTTACTAATCTAATGATTTACTGGGAACATATAAACATTCAGCTACTATAATCATAAGAAATTAAGTCTGCCAACTAAAACCTTGTTCCCAACTCTGGGGACCAAAACCTTTCTGAACAAACTGACATCCAATTATGTATTTTCTTCCATTTGCCTCTCAAATACCTTGAACTAAGCCACTATTTCCAGTATTAAATTGGGTAGATTTTGGCCCCTCAGTTATTTTCGAGGACAATATAGTGGTCAGTCGCTATTAGTTATATTGTCTGCCATTCATTTGAATGGCGGTCAATGGTCATCTAATACTACATGGCTAGATATGTTTTTCCCCAGTGATTATAGCTGGGTGGGTGTGTGTTAGAGAAGCCAGACTCATGATAATTAGCTCATCGGTGGCCTGGCCTCAAGAAACAACCTTTTTTATTAAATGTATAGTGCTAGTGTGCCTACATTTACTGTTCTTCATGCTACAAACCCAGAGAACAGGACATGATTGGTTTTGCATAAAGTTGGCAAAAGGCTCAGGAGACATGAATGAAAAAAGTAATTTATAAGAAAAAAGTTCTAGATGAATACAATAGCGTCTCATGGAGGGAATAGAGGTTAATAGAGTTTGGGAATTCAAAATAGTGTATATTTTGTTCAAACCTGAGGCTATCCATACAGACCTGCAGAGAACGGAACGGTGATCCCGTGTCATGGCTGTGTGTTGCTAAAAATGGTTTGGCTTTTATATTATTTTATTTAATAAATGTGAAGAGTTCAAAACTAAAGTTCTAAATTTCATTTTAAAACATGGCAGGAAAATGACAGAAGAAAAAAAAATATTCCAGTGACATTGGAAAAATTTATTAATATTTTTTAGAAATGCCTTTTTATTTCTCTTAGCACGTTTAAAGAGGACCTTTCACTAGTTTAAAAACTAAAAACTAACTATATCAGTGGGCAGAGCGGCGCCCAGGGGTCCCCCTGCACTTATTAGTATGTCTGGGCGCCGCTCCGTTCGCCCGGTATAGGCTCCAGTATCTGCAGCTCCCTCTGTTGTACTGGGCGGAGTTTTTGTATTAGGGTTGTCCCTTGCTGCAGCGCTGGCCAATCGTAGCACACAGCTCATAGCCTGGGAGTCCCAGGCTATGAGCTGTGCGCTCCTGATGAGGTGTCTGTAAAAGGGACACATGAAACGCGTTATATACTAATAAGATAATATACAATAGTATACAGTGTTGCAGTGCACTGGGGGAATCAATACTCTGTTGTCCATATGCACCTTACTACAGTCAGGCCTCACAACGGATTGTTGTCTGAATAGTCCTTGATTTGTGATATATATATATATATATATATATATATATATATATATATATATACACTCACCTAAAGAATTATTAGGACCACCTGTTCTATTTCTCATTAATGCAATTATCTAGTCAACCAATCACATGGCAGTTGCTTCAATGCATTTAGGGGGGTGGTCCTGGTCAAGACAATCTCCTGAACTCCAAACTGAATGTCAGAATGGGAAAGAAAGGTGATTTAAGCAATTTTGAGCGTGGCATGGTTGTTGGTGCCAGACGGGTCGGTCTGAGTATTTCACAATCTGCTCAGTTACTGGGATTTTCACGCACAACAATTTCTAGGGTTTACAAAGAATGGTGTGAAAAGGGAAAAACATCCAGTATGCGGCAGTCCTGTGGGCGAAAATGCCTTGTTGATGCTAGAGGTCAGAGGAGAATGGGCCGACTGATTCAAGCTGATAGAAGAGCAATGTTGACTGAAATAACCACTCGTTACAACCGAGGTATGCAGCAAAGAATTTGTGAAGCCACAACACGCACAACCTTGAGGAGGATGGGCTACAACAGCAGAAGACCCCACCGGGTACCACTCATCTTCACTACAAATAGGAAAAAGAGGCTACAATTTGCACGAGCTCACCAAAATTGGACTGTTGAAGACTGGAAAAATATTGCCTGGTCTGATGAGTCTCGATTTCTGTTGAGACATTCAAATGGTAGAGTCCGAATTTCGGCATAAACAGAATGAGAACATGTATCCATCATGCCTTGTTACCACTGTGCAGGCTGGTGGTGGTGGTGTAATGGTGTGGGGGATGTTTTCTGGGCACACTTTAGGCCCCTTAGTGCCAATTGGGCATCGTTTAAATGCCACGGGCTACCTGAGCATTGTTTCTGACCATGTCCATCCCTTCATGACCACCATGTACCCATCCTCTGATGGCTACTTCCAGCAGGATAATGCACCATGTCACAAAACTCGAATAATTTCAAATTGGTTTCTTGAACATGACAATGAGTTCACTGTACTAAAATGGCCCCACAGTCACCAGATCTCAACCCAATAGAGCATCTTTGGGATGTGGTGGAACGGGAGATTCGTGCCCTGGATGTGCATCCCTCAAATCTCCATCAACTGCAAGATGTTATCCTATCAATATGGGCCAACATTTCTAAAGAATGCTATCAGCACCTTGTTGAATCAATGCCACGTAGAATTAAGGCAGTTCTGAAGGCAAAAGGGGGTCCAACACCGTATTAGTATGGTGTTCCTAATAATTCTTTAGGTGAGTGTATATATATTGTTTACGGTGCAGTGAATGACATATTCACCCTGCCGGGCTGTGTTTTCTAGACCTTCACACCACCTCTTTTCTTTTACATACCCCTATGCCTAAATAGAATTATTTAACCATCTTGTGTAGGCAGTAAGACCACCCTATATAACTATTTTACAATTTCTGCTTATGAGGATTATATAAAGTATAATAATACTGCCCCCTCACACAAGAATGTACTATAACTACCATAGTATAGTATTATGAAATGACCTGAATTTCCTTTCTAATTAGAAACTTATGGTTGGATTCTCCTTGTACCTTCCACCAACATTGAAAGTTTCCATGTGCTGCTTAATCCATAAAGAGGTTCTCCGGGAATTAAGAAAATGAAAATACTTTTTTATATATTTTATTTTATTAGAAATATATTCCCAAATACCTTTCATTAGTTAAAATGGCTTGTTTTGTCTGGGTAAAAATCATTAGGAGAAATAAAATGGCCACCGTCCTATTAGTACACACAAACCTGTCCTAATCGCACAGGACAAGTTACTTCAAAACACTGAGCTAAAAAGCTGCCTTATCCTCCTCTCTGCTCTGCTTTTCAGGGATTGTGATTCTGTCTCCTCATGAACTCCATTGCTAGAGAGATTCAGGTGATCATATATTCAGGATCATAATCTCTGACACGTAGGAAAGAGGAGGATGAGGTAGCTCTTTAGCTTAGTGTTGTGAAGTAACTTCCTCTGTTGTGTGATTAGGACAGGTTTTGTGTGTACTAATAGGACAGCGGCCATTTTATTTCTCCTGATTGCTCCCCAGACAAAACGAGCCATTCTTACTAATGAAAAGTATTTAAGAATATATTTTTAATAGTCATATTTACCGTAAGTATTTTTATTTTCTTAATTCCCAGAGAACCCCTTTAAGTCTAGTAATTGTGTGAAGGTCCCAGAAGGGTTGCAGTGAAAATTAAAATTAATAGATCATTAGACCTTTAACAGGATCGTTTAGATGCAGTAAAGGAAAATTATATTCAATGCAGGATGAGGCAAAGACAGTGAAAAAGTTAAAGAGGACCTTTCACCGATTCTTACCCTATGAACTAACTATACAGATATGTAGAGCGGCGCCCGGGGATCTCACTGCACTTACTATTATCCCCGGGCGCCGCTCCGTTCTCCTGCTATGGCCTCCGGTATCTCCGCTCACTAAGTTATAGTAGGCGGAGATACCAGTCCCTAAGTTATGGTAGGCGGAGTCTGCCCTAGCGCTGGCCAATCGCAGCGCAGAGCTCACAGCCTGGGAGGTTATTTTCTCCCAGGCTGTGAGCTCTGCAATGCGATTGGCCAGCGCTAGGGCAGACTCCGCCTACCATAACTTAGGGACTGGTATCTACGCCTACTATAACTTAGTGAGCGGAGATACCGGAGGGCATAGCAGGAGAACGGAGCGGCGCCCGGGGATAATAGTAAGTGCAGAGAGATCCCCGGGCGCCGCTCCACATGTATGTATACTTAGTTCATAGGGTAAGAATCGGTGAAAGGTCCTCTTTAAGGCTGCAACCTAGTATCCAGGAAGCCCAGCCACCAGTTCCATTATAAAACACACAAGACTTGTCTTATATATGTATGACTGTAAGTCGGAAGGAGACTTGTCATATAGCTTCTTCTCAACCAGACCACTGAAGACCAAATCTCTTCACATATCCCTCAGAGATCTCTTCATCACAGAATTTTTATTTTATTTTATTTATTTTTTGTAAAATTAAATTTCTCCAATATTCACAATATCTGGGTCACCAGATGCACCAAGTCTAAGCATTCCTCAAAGATCGGAGTGTAATGTTTCAAGAATGACTTCAAGATCAAAGTGACATATCACATTTTACTTATTTATTTTTTATTTCCTCACAAATTTATCTGCTTCATAAAGACGGCTATGCAGCGAAGAACTCGCAGACTGTGATGATAAGTTATAAGTGACAGAGACAGTGTCAGTGAAATATCATAAAAAAAGTATCACCCTGAAGACTTGAACATTTTAGGTGTTATTTCAGACGCCTCCAAGGCAGTAAACTATAAAAAGAATTTCAACTTCTGCGCCTTGCAATGAGTGTGTCTCATTCACAATGCAGAGAATCAGTTTCCCCTCTGTCTGCTGACGTTATTGATTACTGTATATGCTGGATCATTATGACATGGAATTGTTAAATATAGAGGAGATGACATTGTATGGGCTGGCTTACAATAAAAGGGTTAATTAAAGCAGCCATAGGCGCATTTCAACCTGATAATCATTCAGAATGTGTGCCATATTTATTAACATTCCCCAGATACCAAGAACATTTTAAAATTAATGTTGCAATTTTGCCTGCCACGCAATAAAATATATTAATTGGGGAGATTTATCAATACTGGTGTAAAAGAAAATTGGCTTAGGTTGCCCTTATTTCACAATATTATTAACCAATCAGATTCTACCTCTCATTTCCCAAAGGAGTTATGAAAAACGAAAGCTGCAATCTGATTGGTTGCTAGTACCAGTGTTGATAAATCTTGCTCATTGTATGCACAGGAATGACAATTCATGACCTATAGCTGGATGATCTCAGTCTGTAGAAAGGACTAGATAATTTTCCTGAGCAATTGATTTTGTTGGGACCATTACTGGACTGGGGGTTCTTTGAACCCACCAGAGGAAATTATTCTGATAGCCCACCTTCCATCTTTACAGGGCATATACACATCATTGTACTATTGGCATCACTGATATTTCATTCCAGTACAAAAAAAATTTAACATTTTCTATACAGAAGCGATCAATTTTGACTAGGGGCTCTTTGGGTCTACCAGCAGAAATAATTCTGAGGTCCACCTTCCATGTATAAAAAAAAACATGTTTTAGTTGCATTGTAACTGTTATAGTTATCATTATAAGCACAGGACATAATACGTGTACAGTACTAGTCTCACCTAGGAGAAAGTAACACAAATGCTCCTATTATATGCTACATACACCTTTGGGGACAATTTTTTTTATTATTGTATTGTCCTCATTTTGAGCTCATTTTGTCCTCATTTTGATCTTTTTTATTGGTCTTTGTTAAAAACATGGAATTCTTTTTTCTGTACAGAGCTGACATGCTTTAGTAGAACCTCTAGATTTTCTCTCTTTTCCATCAGTTGGGGAGCTGACAGACTCCTTATCTCTGATCTCCGACATTATAAACACTCATTATAGCCCAGCTCTTATCTTACTGATAAGAATTTGGCTTAAATAAGTGTTTATGACCTCTTAGTAATTTAAAGATAAGGTTTATTAGATGACCGGCACAAAGTCAAAGTGAAAGTACCAGCCACACAGTAAGAAAAACAGTTAACCCTTTGTGACAGAACGGCTCAATATTTTTAATAAAGGTCAACAGAAAATATGATTTTTAGCCAAAAATGAGTAAAACGCAATCAAACAAAAATTCTCTCCGAAGGTATACATAGCCTTTCATATAAACACCATTACACACTAAGGGTCCATTCACACGTCCGCAATCGGTTTGCGGTCCGCAAAACAGGGACACCGGACATGTGCATTCCGCATTTTGCAGACCGCACATGGCCGACACTAATATAGAAATGCATTTTCTTGTCCGTGTTTCTACTAACATTAGATTGGAATGGTCTAATGCAGAATTTCTTGGTCTTCACCCTTAAAGTGGTTCCCCACCTAAATGTATTTTCAGAAAAATCTGATTAATATGGCAGATATAGAGAAAGGTCTGGTTTATTTACTGCCAATTTAAGTAGTGATGTAGCCTAAACCTAAATAGACTTTCCAGGTGCTTGGGCAAGTCAGCGAGCAGAACATTAGGGAGAAGACCATCAGTTAAGTCCATTCAGATTCAAGGTCATGCTGTTTAAAGTATGGTTGTTAGACAGTGCATGCCTAGCATTTAGACTGGCTAGAGAGATGGAGGAACAATGCAGTATTTTACCATTATTGTCCAATCTGAGTCTACACTTCATTAATTATTAGATTTATCAGATTTTTATATGTAAATGTATTCAGGTAGAAAATATATTGAACTGGTGGCAGTAGGATAAGTGCTCACCTCAAGCAGCAGAAATGGACAGGGTGAAAACCAGGAGATGGATCAAGACTCATGATTGAATCAGCTCACCAGCATAATAAATATTTCAATCTAGAAGCTGCAAACCCTCCATTATTAGAACTGAAGCAACTAATCCACTCCACTGGTTTATAGACACAGTCAATGAGTGGTTTATTACAATTCATAAAACAGTGATTATTTTGTTAGGGGTAGTTTGTTACTCTGGGATATTTACCTGGCATTAGAACATAATTCACACAGACAATTTATTATTCTCTCTTGCATTATGAAATTCCTCCATATAACAACAACAAACTAAAGAAGGCATTGAACTGTGCAGTGCTGGCAATACTGAGCACAGCCCCTGGAGGGATTTGGAAAGTTTAAAGAAACCATTATGCTTTAGGGGTAGTTATGTCCTACTTATTTTAAGCGGTAATCTTGTTCCTGCAAATATGGGAAGAGAAAGTATTAGTATCTCCATTAGACCTTGTGATGTGTAATGAGTGACAAATGGATGCGTCCTGTTAAATTCTGTTGGTGGTGGCACCATTACTAGACAGCGGCCCAAAACCTATTTAGGTGCTACAAAGGTTTGAATTTGTCCATTAACCCTTTCAGGATCCTGCCATATTTCACCTTAAGGACCAGGCCGTTTTTTGGAAATCTGACGTGTTATTTTATGTGGTAATATCTTTGGAACACTTTTGCTTATCCATTCTGAGATTGTTTTTTCGTGACACATTGTACTTCATGATAATGGTAAATTTGAGTCAATATATTTCATTTTTATTTATAAAGAAATTCCACATTTACCCATAATTTGGAAACATTTGCAACTTTCTAAATTTTAATTTCTCTGCTTTTAATATAGACAGTAATACCTCATAAAATAGTTATTACTTTACATTTTCCATATGTTTACTTTATGTTTGGATCAGTTTGTGACTGCCATTTTATTTTTTGGGGACGTTAGAAGGCTTAGAATTTTAGAAGCAAATCTTAAAATTTTTAAGAAAATTTCCAAAACCCACTTTTTTTTTAAGACCAGTTCAAGTCTGAAGTCACTTTGTGAGGCTTACATAATAGAAACCACCCATAAATGGCCCCATTTTATAAACTACACCCCTCAAGGTATTCAAAACTGATTTTAAAAACTCTGTTAACCCTTTAGAGTTTAAAGGAATTAAAGGAAAATGGAGTTGACATTTCAGAACTTCACTTTATTTGCAGATTTTCCACTTTAATCAGTTTTTCCTGTAACACATCAAGGGTTAACAGCCAAACAAAACTCAATATCTATTACCCTGATTCTGTAGTTTACAGAAACACCCCATATGTGATCGTAAACTGCTGTATGGGCACACGGCAGGGTGCAAAAGGGAAGGAGCAAGCAACATATGGTTTTTGGAGGGCAGATTTCACTGGGATAATTTTAAGTTGCCATTTCACATTTGAAGACCCCTATGGTATAAATTCCCAAAAAGTGACCCCATTTTGGAAACTAAGGGATAAGTTTTGTTGGTACTATTTTGGGATACATATGATTTTTGATTGCGCTATATTATGCATTTTGTTATGTAAAGTAACAAAAAAATTGCTGTTCTGGCACCATTTTTATTTTTTGCTTTTCACAATGTTCACCTGACAGGTTAGCTCATGTGCTATTTTTATATAGCATATTGATACGAATGCAAAAATACCAAATATGACTTCTTTGTTTTTATTTTTTCTGTTTCCGTTTTACATAATAAAGCATTTTTGAGAAAAAAAATAAATTTTTATGTCTCTATTTTCTGAAAGCCATATTTTTTTATTTTTGTGCTTATCGTCTTGGGTAGGGGCTTGTGTTTTTTGCGAGAAGAGTTGACGTTTTTATTGATATCATTTTTGGGTGCATATGTTTTTTTGATCATTTAATATTACAGTTTTTGGAGTAAGGTGACCAAAAAATGCTTGTTTTGGCACAGTTTTTATTTATTTTATTTTTTCATGCCATTCACCTTAGGGGGTAGATCATGTGATATTTATAGAGAAGGTTGTTACCGATGTGGCGATACCTATTATGTCTATTTTTCTTTATTTATTTTAGTTTTATACAATAAAAGCATTTTTGAAAAAAGAAAAATCATGTTTAAGAGTCTTCACATTCTGAAAGCCATATTTTTTTTTTTTTTTGAGCGATTGTCTTATGTAGGGGCTCAATTTTTGCGAGATGAGATGATGGTTTGATTGGTACTATTAGTTGGGGTACTTCTGACTATTTGATCGCTAGGTATTGCACTTTTTGTGATGTAAGGTGGAAAAACATTTTTTTATATTTTTTTTTACAGCATTGAGCTGACTGGGTGGATCATGTAATATTTTTATAGAACAATTTATTACACGGCGATACCTAATACATCTGTGTTTTTTAATTTATTTCAGTTTCACACAAGAAAAGCATTTTTGGAAAAAATCTTGTTTTTGTGTCTCCATATTCTGAATAACATTTATTTTATTTTTTTTGGGGGCAATTGTCTTATGTCGGGGATCATTTTTGTGGGATGAGGTGACGGTTTGATTGGTACTATTGTGGGGTACATATGAGTATTTGATTGCTTGGTATTACACTTTTTGTGATATAAGCTAACAAAAAATTTTTGTTTTGGCACAGATTTTATTTTATTTTTACAGCGTTCAGGTATTCAGGTAAAGGGTGGATCATGTGATATTTTTATAGAGCCGGTTGTTTTGGACACGGTAATAGCCAATATGTCTGTTTTTATTTTTTTTCTATTTTTTTTTTGCGATTTTATGCTTTTTATTATGGGAAAGGGACTTTCTTTTACTTGAAACTATTTTTTTTAATTATGAAAAACACTTTTTTTTTTCCTCTCTGGGACTTCAACTTCTGGGGGGGTCTGATCCCCTCTGCAATGCATTACAATACATCTGTATTGTAATGCATTGCTTGTCAGCTCTTACACTGACAGAGAGCATCTGAGACCCAGCCTAAGGAGTTGGATCTCACAGGCTCCCGTAGAAGGGAAGCCCCAATGCCTATGGAAGGCATTGGGCTGCCTTCTCAGCCATCGGGTCCCCGTCACGGCAGCGCAGGGACCCAATGGGGACGAGAAAGGAACCCGTACCCTCACCAAACCCCCTGCATGCTGAAGTTCGCTTTGACCGCGGCATACAAGGGGTTAAAACGCATCGGTGTTTTCATCTATGCCGACGTATGCAGCAGGGGCCGTTGCCGCTGATTGTGTGGGGCACAGCTCCTGCAGCTGCCAGATCAGTGAGCCGTAGCAGTACGGCGCTGGTCCTTAAGTCCCAGCTCCCAGGTTAAAAGCCAAGTATCACATTATCATCAATGGTATACCTCGGTTTAAGAAGAAGCTGAGTCTTCAATCCTTATATTTATTAGACAAAGTCCCTTTTAGAGACCCTCGGGATATTCTTAAATTGGTACAACAATGGTCTTTGAGACCTATAATCCCTGTAGGGGTCCCTAACTAATGTTAAAATAATATCTTTATTAGTTCATTTAAAACCTTGATAAACACACATACTAAAGAAAGAAAACTTTAAAATTTTAAAGTTTTCTTTCTTTAGTATGTGTGTTTATCAAGGTTTTAAATTAACTAATAAAGATATTATTTTAACATTAGTTAGGGACCCCTACAGGGATTATAGGTCTCAAAGACCATTGTTGTACCAATTCAATCCTTATAGGCACAAATACTACCCCTAAAAGAAGCCACCTAGGCTAGGAGGAGTTGGATAGACCTTTATAATCTCTGTACGCTAATCTGGTTATAGATATTGGATAAATGGCCAAACACCGATTTTCTTTGGGTCTGTCCAATAGTCTGATTTTGGTGTCAAGCAGTAGCTTTCTCTAATCTCCCCATTCAGGATACAGGCCTGCTCAGCCGAGCCGAGCCTGCATGTGTTTGGAGGAGTCAGAAGAGCTGTTAATGTTCACTTTAAGCATCGCTGTTCGTTGTCAGTAAGAGATGACAGTAATATAACATTCCCTCCTCACAGAAAGCCTGCGAGATACTGGTGGGAGAGAGCTTGTAAACATGTATACATAAAATAGCCATAATGTTTAACAGGGAGGAACATTAGAGACAGCTTTTGTCTTATAAACTTCCTAGTAAAAAAAACATACTGGTAATGTTTTGTAACAGAAGAGCTAAGAAGACCCAAGAGGAAGGATTTCTAAGAGAAAACCAAGTCAGAAGGAAAAACACAAACAAATTGCAAAACAAATATAATTTAGGGAGAACAAAATGTTTCTAAAGGGGCATCTGAGGGTGGAAGTGTGGAGTAGTGAGGATTATTGGGTAGGAGCAGGGGTGAGAGTTTTAGTAGACTTTTCAATTATCTTTTGCTCATTGTTGCACCCTGCTGATTAGTGCAATTGTGAGGCTACTTTCATATCAGTGTTTTGGCATTACGGTTTTGAGATCCAGCAGCTGGATCTCAAAACCGGAATGCCAAAACGGTTCTGTTTAGGGATAATGTATTGTGAATAGAGCATGCTCTGTTCCGGCAGCATTCAGTTATGTGACCGGATACAAAACCACTGCAAGCTGCAGTTTTGTGTCAGGTCACAAAAACAATGTAATTCAATGGTTATGGATCCATTTTTTTCAGATCCTAAACAAAACGGATCCATCACCCATTGACTTGCATTGTTTTGAATAACGGTCTCGGTTTCTTCGATTTAACATGACCACATCCTAACGGAACGAATGCATCCTGATGTGTTGAATCAAATGGAACCGTTTTGGTCTGGTTTTGGATGTGAAAGTAGCCTTATGAGCTGCCATTATAAAACTAATAATATCTGTTCCCTCCAGATCTGTCCTTCCTTACCTTTCCTCTTGGCTCTGCATATTCTGAGTTGTATTGCAAGTAGGCTTGAGCAAATCAACCTTCGGATCATAGATTTATTGAAATACTTTGATTTGAATGCTGTTTTTGTTCAGCATTAAAATGTATTGGCTCCGTGGAGCCAAAGTTCGTTTCGCGCAAGACTTCGGTTAATTCCTACTGTATTCATATCTGCGTATTGAAAAACAATTTACAATAGCAATCTGAAGTGGGCCTTGGTCCTGCTTGCACCTCCGTACCAAAGCTCAGTTCGGATTGCTATTTTAAATGGTTTTTCAATGTGCAGATATGAATACAGAAGTATTTCACAGAAATATCACGCGACTTCGGGCGAAAAGTACTTTGGCTCCGCGGAGCCAATGCTTTTGAATTCTGTACGGAAACAGCATTAAAATCAAAGAATTTCAACAAATCAACTTCGGTTCTATGATCTGAAGGTTGATTTCCTCAAGCCTCATGGCAAGACATGACCAAATATAAAAATTATTTTATAAATGTTATAATACTCTGAAACAAGATGTACATCCTATATGTGTTGTTCATCCTATATTGTGTTGTGTTAGCATGTCACAATAGGTGTTGGATATGTTTGATGGGAAACTGGAGTCCTTAGCCCCTTCCCGACATCCACTGGACATGTATGGCAGATGTTGGCTCTTTAAAAATGACGCCTGCTCCGGACGGAAGCGATCACCATAGCTACCAGGTGCCTGCTGTTTCATACAGCAGACATGCGCAGCTAATGTCCACGATCAGCGGTAATGGCGACCACGCTTATTTAACCACTCAGATGCTGTGGTCAAATGTGACCACGACATCTGAGAGTGCTAAAACCTGAAAGCACAAGCTTCCGGGTGAGGAGCACTTTTTCTTGGTGGAGATGGGGGAAAGCGTCCTATGTAAATAATGAACTTGAGCCTGTGCTGAGGCATATTATTTGTATATCACAGTTCATGCCATCAGGTGGCAGTACGGAACTGTGATATAGCGATTACTGCATAGAATAATGGAGCAAATTCCATTATTCTATACAAGTTGTAATCTGATGATTGCAAGTTGTGGTCAACTTGGGGACCTAAATCTAAAACAAAAATAATATTGAAAAATATTGAAAGAAATATATTGAAAAATGTACGGTAAATCACCCCCCTTTCCTCAAAATCAAATTAAATGAACAGTTAAAAAAATAACATCATGGGCATCTCCACGTGCAAAAAATCCCATACTATTAAAATATTTAAATAAAACGTACCCGATGTGTCGAATGGCGTGACGGAAACAAAAAAAGGCAGATCCGTTGTTTTTTCAATATGTTACTTCCACAAAAAATTGAATGCAAGGTGATGAAAAAGTCATACACACCTCGAAAATGGTATTGGCAAAAACCACAGATTGCTCCTCAGAAAATGAGCCCTCATACATCTCTGTAGACATAACTATAAAAAAGTTACGGGGGTCAGAATACAACGATGACAAGAAAAAAATAAATTTTTTCAAAAGTTTTTCAATTTTTTTTTTCAGTATTAAAACGCAAGAAAAACTATACAAATGTGGTATCGCCATAATCGTACTGGCCTGGAAAAGGAAGAGCACAAGTCAGTTTTACCCAGTGGCGTAACTACCGGGGAAGCAGCTGCTTCGGGGCCCGGCGTCCCGGCAGCGTGTGTGACAGTTTATTTACAAGTTCGTTAAATATCGATGTCTTACTGTTCAGGGCCCCTTCACAGCAGCTGACCAGGCCCCCTCGCTAATGTGATCCAATCTTACTGTCTCCTGATGTGTCTGGGATTTGAACCCACAACCTCCAAAGTCTGAGTGTATCAGAGGCAAAGCATTTACCCTCACAACCATAAAGGCTGCCCCAACACACCCAGCACTGCTATATCTCTAAATGAGCAGCTGTCATGTGTATAGATGTACACTTAGTCAGCTATAACAGTTGAAGTCTCATTTTTTTTTCAACCAGCAGCAAGGCATCTCTTATGGTCTAGAGGTTAGGTGCTTTGCCTCTGATACAGAAGGTTGTGGGTTCGAATCCCAGCAGAAACCTTTTCTGAAATACAAGCACTGACTCCATATATGGACATACAGGGCGGGACACAGGAAGAGGCTGCATCGCATCGCTGACATAGAGGTAAGTAGAAGTGTTTATTTTATTTTTTTTAATACCCGACTGTTACTGCCATAGGGGGAGCGGGGGGCACTTGATACTGGCACATGGGGGGGGGGGAGAGGCACCTGATACTGGCACATGGGGGGAGAGGGGTTGGCACCTGATACTGGCACCTGGGGGGGAGGGGGGGTTGGCACCTGATACTGGCACATGGGGGGGGAGAGGGGTTGGCACGGTCACCTGATACTGGTACCTTGGGGGGGGGGGGGGGGTGGCACCGGATACTGGCACCTGGGGGGGGTTGGCACCTGATACTGGCACATGGGGGGGGGAGGCACCTGATACTGGCACATGGGGGAGGCACCTGATACTGGCACCTGGGGGGGAGAGGCACCTGATACTGGCACATGGGGGGGAGAGGGGTTGGCACCTGATACTGGCACCTGGGGGAGGGGGTTGGCACCTGATACTGGTGCATGGGGGGGGGGGGAGGCACCTGATACTGGCACATGGGGGGGAGAGGGGTTGGCACCTGATACTGGCACCTGGGGGGGGTTGGCACCTGATACTGGCACCTGGGGGAGGGGGTTGGCACCTGATACTGGCGCATGGGGGGAGGAGAGGCACCTGATACTGGCACATGGGGGGGGAGAGGGGTTGGCACCTGATACTGGCACCTGGGGGGGGGGGGGGCACCTGATACTGGCACATGGGGGGAGGCACTTGATACTGGCACCTGGGGGAGAGGGGGGGTTGGCACCTGATACTGGCACCTGGGGGGGGGGTTGGCATCTGATACTGGCACATGGGGGGGGGAGAGGCACCTGATACTGGCACATGGGGGAGGCACCTGATACTGGCACCTGGGGGGGGAGAGAGGCACCTGATACTGGCACATGGGGGGAGAGGGGTTGGCACCTGATACTGGCACCTGGGGGGGGTTGGCACCTGATACTGGCACATGGGGGGGGGGAGAGGCACCTGATACTGGCACATGGGGGGGAGAGGGGTTGGCACCTGATACTGGCACCTGGGGGGGAGGGGGGGTTGGCACCTGATACTGGCACATGGAGGGGGGAGAGGGGTTGGCACGGTCACCTGATACTGGTACCTTGGGAGGGGGAGAGGGGTTGGCACCGGATACTGGCACCTGGGGGGGGGTTGGCACCTGATACTGGCACATGGGGGGGAGGCACCTGATACTAGCACATGGGGGAGGCACCTGATACTGGCACCTGGGGGGGAGAGGCACCTGATACTGGCACATGGGGGGAGAGGGGTTGGCACCTGATACTGGCACCTTGGGGAGGGGGTTGGCACCTGATACTGGCGCATGGGGGGGAGAGGCACCTGATACTGGCACATGGGGGGGAGAGGGGTTGGCACCTGATACTGGCACCTGGGGGGGTGGTGTGGCACCTGATACTGGCACCTGGGGGAGGGGGTTGGCACCTGATACTGGCGCATGGGGGGAGGAGAGGCACCTGATACTGGCACATGGGGGGGGAGAGGGGTTGGCACCTGATACTGGCACCTGGGGGGGGGGTTGGCACCTGATACTGGCACATGGGGGGAGGCACCTGATACTGGCACCTGGGGGAGATGGGGGGGGTTGGCACCTGATACTGGCACCTGGGGGGGGGTTGGCACCTGATACTGGCACATGGGGGGGAGAGGCACCTGATACTGGCACATGGGGAGGCACCTGATACTGGCACCTGGGGGGGAGAGAGGCACCTGATACTGGCACATGGGGGGGAGAGGGGTTGGCACCTGATACTGGCACCTGGGGGGGTTGGCACCTGATACTGGCACATGGGGGGGGGGAGGCACCTGATACTGGCACATGGGGGGTAGAGGGGTTGGCACCTGATACTGGCACCTGGGGGGAGGGGGGGTTGGCACCTGATACTGGCACATGGGGGGGGGGGAGAGGGGTTGGCACGGTCACCTGATACTGGTACCTTGGGGGGGGGAGAGGTGTTGGCACCTGATACTGGCACCTGGGGGGGGGGCTTGGCACCTGATACTGGCACATGGGGGGGGGAGGCACCTGATACTGGCACATGGGGGAGGCACCTGATACTGTCACATGGGGGGGAGAGGGGTTGGCACCTGATACTGGCACCTGGGGGGGGTTGGCACCTGATACTGGTGCATGGGGGGGAGGCACCTGATACTGGCACATGGGGGGGGAGGGGTTGGCACCTGATACTGGCACCTGGGGGGGGTTGGCACCTGATACTGGCACATGGGGGGGAGAGGCACCTGATACTGGCACATGGGGGAGGCACCTGATACTGGCACCTGGGGGGGGGGGGAGAGGCATCTGATACTGGCACATGGGGGAGAGGGGTTGGCACCTGATACTGGCACCTGGGGGGGGGTTGGCACCTGATACTGGCACACTGGGGGGAGAGGCACCTGATACTGGCACATGGGGGGGAGAGGGGTTGGCACCTGATACTGGCACCTGGGGGGGGTTGGCACCTGATACTGGCACATGGGGAGAGGCACCTGATACTGGCACCTGGGGGAGAGGGGGGGTTGGCACCTGATACTGGCACATGGGGGGGAGAGGGGTTGGCACCTGATACTGACACATGGGGGGGCGAGAGGCACCTGATACTGGCACATGGGGGGGAGAGGGGTTGGCACCTGATACTGGCACCTGGGGGGGGAGGGGGGGTTGGCACCTGATACTAGCACATGAGGGGGGGGAGAGAGGCACTTGATACTGGCACTTTTTTTGTGGGGGGGGGGAGATGGCACTATGATACTGGGACATGTGGGGGGGGGGAGGAGAGAGGCACTTGATACTGGCACATGATGGGGGGCATTATGGGGGACACTAGGCCGGCAGCCTATCAGAGGCCGGACACTGAGGGGCATCTACTGGGGCACTATATATGGGGCATTTTATACTGGTACATTATGGGGGGCACTAGCAGGAAGGGGGAGAGGAGCACTATGGAGGCATTTACTGGGGGCACTATATAAGGGTATTTTATACTGGGACATTATGGGGGCACTATGGGGACATTAGCTCAACTGGGGGCATTACAAGGGGGTATTTTTGCACTGTCACATTATAAGGAGAATTATTTCTACTGGGGGGGGCATTATGGTGGGCTTTATTACTCCCCCATGGTATGACCCCCTAGTAGCAGCATCAGCCTCTCCCTGCTCTGCGACCCCACTGCCCCTTCTCCAAATCCTTATTATGAAATCTTTCTCATTAGGATAAAGCACAACATCAGCTCCGCCGAGCCCCCGGCCAAAGTGTTGAAGTGGCGTCCGAGATCCCCAAGGGTCAAGTAACTGTAAGTTTTCATGTGAAATATGTTTATGTTATACACATATAGCATCCACTGTGCCCCACAATATACAGTATACCGCTACACTGTGCCCCACAATATACAGTATACCGCTACACTGTGCCAAAGGAGTGGGGTTTACACAGGAGGAGGGAGGTGCGAAGCGCGCTGGGGGGGGCCCTTACAAATATTTGCTGTGGGGCCCAGTCACTTCTAGTTACGCCCCTGGTTTTACCACATAGTGAACGCCGTTAAAATAAAAGCCGTAAAACTGTGGCGGAATTGTGTTGTTTTGTTTTCAAATTCCATCCTATTCGGAATTTTTGTCCCGCTTCCCACTACATTGTATGCAATAATAAATAGGGATATTAGAAAGTACTTGCCCCATACAGCTAAGTGAATGCAAAAATAAAAAAGTTATGGCTCTGGGAAGGTAGGGAGTGAAAAAGGAAATCGATGTATAAAGGAAATGGCATTTATCATGTAGAGAAAGTTAATACAAGGCACTTACTACAATGTATTGTGATTGTCCATATTGCCTCCTTAGCTGGCTAGACTCATTTTTCCATCACATTATACACTTCTCATTTCCATGGTTACGACCACCCTGCAATCCAGCAGCGTTGGCCGTGTTTGCACTCTATAGTGTATAATGTTATGGAAAAATTAGTTCTAGCCAGCAAAGGAAACAATATGGACAATCACAATACATTAGGAAGTGCCTTGCATTAACTTTCTGTAATGATGAATGCTATTTGCTGAAGTGAGAGAACCCCTTTAACCAAGGTAAAGATGGCCACCTATGGAGAAAAATACAGCCACTATTATAATACTATCTCCTATGTACAAGAATATAACTACTATAATACTGCCTCCTATGTACAAGAATATAACTACTATAATACTGCCTCCTATGTACAAGAATATAACTACTATAATACTGCTCCTATGTACAAGAATATAACTACTATAATACTGCTCCTATGTTCAAGAATATAACTACTATAATACTGCCTCCTATGTACCAGACTATAACTACTATAATACTGCTCCTATGTAGAGGAATATAACTACTATAATACTGCCGCCTATGTAGAAGAATATAACTATTATAATACTGCCTCCTATGTAGAGGAATATAACTACTATAATACTGCCTCCTATGTAGAAGAATATAACTATTATAATACTGCCTCCTATGTACAAGAATATAACTACTATAATACTGCCTCCTATGTACAAGAATATAACTACTATAATACTGCTCCTATGTAGAGGAATATAACTACTATAATACTGCTCCTATGTGCAAGAATATAACTACTATAATACTGCTCCTATGTACAAGAATATAACTACTATAATACTGCTCCTATGTTCAAGAATATAACTACTATAATACTGCCTCCTATGTACAAGACTATAACTACTATAATACTGCTCCTATGTAGAGGAATATAACTACTATAATACTGCCGCCTATGTAGAAGAATATAACTATTATAATACTCCCTCCTATGTAGAGGAATATAACTACTATAATACTGCCTCCTATGTAGAAGAATATAACTATTATAATACTGCCTCCTATGTACAAGAATATAACTACTATAATACTGCCTCCTATGTACAAGAATATAACTACTATAATACTGCTCCTATGTACAAGAATATAACTACTATAATACTGCCTCCTATGTACAAGAATATAACTACTATAATACTGCTCCTATGTACAAGAATATAACTACTATAATACTGCCTCCTATGTAGAGGAATATAACTACTATAATACTGCCTCCTATGTACAAGACTATAACTACTATAATACTGCCTCCTATGTACAAGAATATAACTACTATAATACTGCTCCTATGTACAAGAATATAACTACTATAATACTGCCTCCTATGTAGAGGAATATAACTACTATAATACTGCCTCCTATGTACAAGAATATAACTACTATAATACTGCTCCTATGTACAAGAATATAACTACTATAATACTGCCTCTTATGTACAAGAATATAACTACTATAATACTGCCTTCTATGTACAGGAATATAACTACTATAATACTGCTCCTATGTACAAGAATATAACTACTATAATACTGCCTCCTATGTACAAGAATATAACTACTATAATACTGCCTCCTATGTACAAGAATATAACTACTATAATACTGCTGCTATGTACAAGAATATAACTAATATAATACTGCTCCTATGTACAAGAATATAACTACTATAATACTGCCTCCTATGTACAAGAATATAACTACTATAATACTGCCTCCTTTGTACAGGAATATAACTACTATAATACTGCTCCTATGTACAAGAATATAACTACTATAATACTGCTCCTATGTACAAGAATATAACTAATATAATACTGCTCCTATGTACAAGAATATAACTACTATAATACTGCCTCCTATGTACAAGAATATAACTGCTATAATACTGCCTCTTATGTACAAGAATATAACTACTATAATACTGCTCCTATGTACAGGAATATAACTACTATAATACTGCTCCTATGTACAAGAATATAACTACTATAATACTGCCTCCTATGTACAAGAATATAACTACTATAATACTGCCTCCTATGTACAAGAATATAACTACTATAATACTGCTCCTATGTACAAGAATATAACTACTATAATACTGCTCCTACATATGAGAACTTTTCTGCTATTTACAGCCCCCTTTGAATACAACATCTAACAACATTATATTACACCTGCAGATTATTACAGGTTATTGTTGGAAGAGAAGCGTTCCTTCCTGGCAATCGCCTGTTCGTCAGCGGAGGAGATCACTGCTATAACATGTAGCGTTCTCCTCCTCAGTATAGGGATGAGCAATCACTAATACCAATCATTGTTTGCTGGCAGCAGCACTGATTACACAGAACGATCTGCCGCAGACAAACGAGGATTTTTAAGCCTGCTAAAAGATTTCAATTACCAGATGAACGAGTGTTTGCTCTCTCATCGGGTAATTGGCGGCAGTATTACACTGCCAGATCATCGTTAACGATCGAATACAAACGATTATCTGCTGGTGTAATATTAGATTTATTCTCACCCAGCTATCCCATGCTTGTAAATTGGCCTAGTTATACTGCCATTGTTAGTTCTTGCACATCTTGTTATTCAATCTGGAACAGTAGGGACTATATTGGCTTTCCCGTCTTATTGAAGGCATTGCCTTTGCATATTCTCGAATGTCAGTTATGTGTGAACGCTTTGAGCCTCCTGAAGTGCAATAAATCTGAAGGTCTAAAATCCAAGAATCAACTTTCTGCAATCCAGACACTTTATATACATTTTATAATTTGACTTGCAAATCACGGTATCAGTAAAATAAAACTGTAACCAATTTTAATTCTCGAACTCAATCTTTGGCTGGTGGGCGGAGAAGATTGTTCACTCTAATCCTCTTACGTACTGATAACCACTTCCAAGTGTTCCAAGTATTCACAAACGTCACGGCACAATACGCCCGTCCATCAAGCTTGCTTGGAATTTCATGGTGGAAGGAAGTGGGCAGATATTACAGAACCTTGTTTATTTCATTTCTGTACAGAGAAGGATTTTCTCCTTTGAAGTTCTCCAAGCTGTTGAAATTAGGAATGCAATAAGATCATATTATTTATGCCAGGAAGAGTATTTATTTTTTACCTAATGCTATTGACTTGGAGAAGTTTAGTTGCCGGATGACCTTCCTCGTATGCATCCTAGTGTCCTGCCTTAGAGGAGTTTGTCAGTCCTCTCTAAAAAATGAAGATATTGTGAAATAACACAACATTATAAGTCATTTAGGAGACAGTCCATACAGAGTGAGCGAAATAGAGGAATCATTATTTTTCTTAAACCGACATAATGATCTTTTATGTTCTTGTCAGAGCTGTAGGGATTCCTGTCTGCATACCAAGTAGTAGTAAGCCTGGATATTAAACCTTACAATGAGGCTAGTATCATCAGTGAAATCCTGCCATAGTTAATGGCAGAGATCCTGTCAAAAACTCTTTTGTATCCAAGTTGATTCTGTCATTTATATGACAGTTTTATCATCTGTAATGATGTGGTAATAAAGATTCTCCATCTCCGAAATAGATTTACATGATTCCTTTTGATATATGTATTTTACCTAAATCATACACTCAGATTTGAATACCTTTTCTATGTAGATATCATTTACATAACAAGCTGAGTCACTTTGTAAATACATTGTATCACTGATACTGTACTCTAGAGCTACATTCACAATTCTGCTGGTTGCTATTAGAAACAGTTAGGAAACTTGATGTCAAACACACCCGTAATGGTTTTATTTCCTATGCCAGCTATCCGGTGTAAAATGGACACTTCATACAAAGCAGCTTGTTAAGACACTAAACAAGCAGCGGATACTGAGGGATTTTAACTTAAGTGTACATTCAAACGACTGTATTTAGGAATAGGACCCATTCATTTGAGTGGGGGCGCAAAAGATGCGGACAGCACACCGTGTGCTGTCCGCAACCGTTCTTCTGTTCCTCTACCAATTAAAAAAAGACAGAACATGTCCTGTTCTTGTCCGCAATTGCTATTCTATTATAGGCCTGGGCATTTGTGTACCGCAAAATGCGGAATTCACACAGCTGGTGTCCGTGTTTTTGCAGATCCACAATTTGCGGAACACAAAACAGATACGGTCGTGTGAATGTACCCTTAAAGGGGTTGCCCGAGTGGAGGTCCGACACCCAGTATGCTCCAGTGAGCACTGTGGCCTCTTCCTAAACCAGTGACATCACGTTCATCACTCACAAAAATGAAGGCTATCCAATGGATGGTGCTATGCTTGATAAGCTGTAAGGAGACCGCAGTGATCCTCTTTCACGAATTATATACTTATGACTTTTCCTCATGGTCATCACTATTAAACACTCAGAAAACCCCTTTAAACCTGCACAATTAGGAATGTAAGTCAGGATCTGAACAGAATAAATAATGCACAAGTGGGGAAAATAAGTATTTGATGCACTGGTGATTTTGCAAGTTTTGCAAGTCTGTAATTTTTATCGTAGGTACAATTCAACTGTGTGAGACACACAATCTAAAAATAAAATCCAGAAGATCACATTGTATGATTTTTAAATAATTCATTTGCATTTTATTGTATGAAATAAGTATTTAAAACAATAGAAGAACAGAACTTAATATTTGGTCCAGAAACCTTTGTTTGCAATTACAGAGGTCAGACTTTTCCTGTATTTCTTGACCAAGAAAGATTGACAGTCATCTTGTATTTCTTAATTTTCCATTAATTGCGCCAACAGTTGTTGCCTCCCCACTAAGCTGCTCGCCTATAGTCCTGTAGCCCATCCCAGCCTTGTGCAGGTCTACAATTTTGTCCCTGGTGTTCTTAGACAGCTCTTTGGTCTTGGCCATGGTGGAGAGGTTGGAGTGTGATTGATTGTGTGGACAGGCAGGGGCGGACTGGGAACTAAAAGTGGCCCCGTTTTGTACTTGGGTCCAAATTGATGGAAGGCAGGGCCAAAACAAGTTGTCGGGGCCATCAATACCATACTGTGGCCCATTATACCACCCCAACAGAGCCAAATACCACAGTCCATCACAAAATACTGCCAGCAGCACAAAATACATCCCCAAAAACTTCCACTGGCCGGCTCTGAGGAGCGCTCAGGTGGCCCCCTGGGCATCAGCCCACCGGGAAATTTCCCTGTAAGTTCTATGGCCAAACCGCCCCTGTGGACAGGTGTTTTTTTTTTTATACAGGTTACGATTTCAAACAGGTGCAATTAATACAGGTAATGAGTGCAGAGTAGAAGGGCTTCTTAAAGAAAAAATAACCGGTCTATGAGAGTTAGAATTTTTGCTGGCTGGTAGGTGATACAATATTTATTTCATGCAATAAAATACAAATTAATTATTTAAAAATCATATACTTATTTTCCCCACTGTATGTACCCAGTGATCTCAACAGAAGATGAGTGCAGCTCTGGAGTATAATACAGGATGTAACTCAGAATCAGTACAGGACAAGTAATGTAATGTATGTACACAGTGACTCCTCCAGCAGAATAGTGAGTGCAGCTCTGGGGTATAATACAGGATTTAACTCAGGATCAGTACAGGATAAGTAATGTATGTACACAGTGACTCCACCAGCAGAATAGTGAGTGCAGCTCTGGAGTATAATACAGGATGTAACTCAGATTCAGTAAATTATAAGTAATGTAATGTATGTATACAGTGACTCCAGCAGCACACTAGTGAGTGCAGCTTTGGAGTATAATACAGGAATATCAGAATCATCACTTGCATATTGTTTGTTCTTGTTGATCAAATTGAGAATTATACTTTCAAATATATTTGAGGCAGTGGTTTCACCCATGGAAATCTCTGTCCATAGGAAATAGGGAGTTTATAAAAGCAGGTTCCCCACCAGAGTGCATTGCGACAAGAAGACCCAACATTTGCATGTTTCACATGCAGAGATGCAGCTTATGCTCCTGGGCCACAATCCAAAATCTTTAACAATATCTCTGTCAAAGTGCAGAGGGTGCAGCAGTTGCAGAGAGAGCAGAGCCTCTAGGTGCAACGGCAACTCCTCCGTTGCTCCTAGAGGCTCATTTGCATAGATTAAAACATCCTTTTTCTCAGCAATGCGGGCACATATGAACATGGGACCAACACGGATGCCTTCAGCTGCCGAGTGCACATGTAACAGGTCAGCCGGTGTCATAGGGACAAACCTGCTGACAGATGGGCTTTCAGTGTACTCGATAGGACAAAAGAGGGACATCAGTGACTGACTCTGTAAGAAGACAAGATGTATCATCCCCACATAAAAGCGACCGTACCATAAAAATAACATGAAACACAAGAATACACTTCTAATAAAATAGATGATAAAATTCAGTTCTATTACATTCTACGCAGCACAGCATTGCATTGTGACCGGATTAGCCTATTTACAATGCTTTATCGCACACATTGCTTACTACAGAGGCTTCTCTGAAAACTGTCAGGGAATAAATCTTCTCTCATTAGTTTAAAGCAGAAATTTGCACTTAAAGTTTAGTAGTCCATAAAAGAAATCTCAATTTGCATGTAGCACAGCGTTCTTCCTTGTGAGCTTGTTATCAGGCCAACATAATTACCACTTCACTATGTATAGGAGCTTTGCAATCCTTCCTGGTTTTCATTAGAGAAAATTCAGGCTCCGCTTCATTAAGACAACAACGCCACTTATATGGAGATTACAGACTGCAGTCAGGTTTTTTTAGGCCACCTGGTCGACCCTGTCACTTCCATGTAGTGTAATATTCAAATATCCTACAATGTTTTCTGAGAGTTCCCACATCACAGGCAGTGGGCAAAACATAGTTAATGGGGTTGTGCCCCTTGTGCACATGACGATGGACGGGACGTTACAGTTCTGGTGCACAGTGTACTGGAAGCAGCTGGGACCTAAGCGTCGGCAGTGGAATGGAGCTTCTCGGAAGAGGTACCATTTTATTCTTTATTGGAAATACTGTACATTCCGGCCCCTAAAAGGGTTGTTACATTTCGGACATTTATGGATATATTGCTAAAATATGCTATAAATCAGGGATGGCCAACCTACGGCTCTCCAGCTGTTGTAAAACTACAACTCCCACCATGCCCTGCTGTAGGCTTATAGCTATAGGCAGTGTGGGCATGCTGGGAGTTTTAGTTTTGCAACAGCTGGAGAGCCTCAGGTAGGCCATCCTTGCCATCAATGGAAGACAGGTGTGGGTCCCAGAAGTGGAAGAACCTGAATTCTAGAATGGGGCCCCGAAATGAACAGCAGCTGTGGTGTCATCTCCATTTACTGCTATGAGACGTCCAAAAATAGCCAAGCGAGCAGTCCCAAGCTGTGCAGGTGCATCCATTCATCACTATGGGACTTCCCAAATATAGGTAGCCCATAATGATGAATGGAAGGTGGCCGCACAAGTGCAGGTCGCTGTCCATTCACT
Source organism: Bufo bufo (assembly GCF_905171765.1). NCBI lineage: Eukaryota > Metazoa > Chordata > Amphibia > Anura > Bufonidae > Bufo > Bufo bufo. Next base: position 138,518,922 of record NC_053398.1, on the reverse strand, counting down.
TCGGGGCTCCTGTTCTGGAGATATAAACGACTCACAGAAGTGAGACCCACAGATATCGCACATTAATAGTATATCCTAGCAATATGTTATAAAGCTAATACATATCCAAATCATATATTTTTTAAGATCCATATAAAGGATGCGATCATCAAACCGGCAATACGTTTGGTAATATGATCGTTTGTTTTCATGCGGGGTCATGTGCTCCTGACAAACAAGCACTGATTGGCTGAGTGGGTAGTCAAGCTATTGCTTCCATCTCCAGCCCAAAAATAGGAAGTGGAAATGGCAGAAGAATGGTAAGGTGAGTACTCAATGTTTGGTATTTTTGCCCTCCCCGACCCCATTTTTCTGTCAGCAGTCTTGCACCTATGACACTGGCTGACCTGTTCCATGAGCACTTGGCAGCTGAAGACATCCGTGTTGGTCCCGTGTTCATATGTGCCCGCATTGCTGAGAAATATGATGTTTTAATATATGCAAATGAGCCTCTAGGAGCAATGGGGGCGTTACCATTACACCTAGACGTTCTTCTCTCTCTGCAACTTCCACGCCCTCTGCACTTTGGCAGGTCCAGGTGTCATGATGTTTTCACTGCCTGGCCCTGTCAATCAAAGTGCAGAAGATGCGGCAGTTGCAGAGAGAGCAGAGCCGCTAGGTGTAATGACAACGCCCCCGTTGCTCCTAGAGGCTCATTTGCATATATTAAAACATCCTTTTTCTCAGCAATGCGGACACATATGGAAATGGGACCAACACAGATGTCTTCAGCTGCCAAGTGCACATGTAACAGGTCAGCCAGTGTCATAGGGACAGAACTGCTGACAGATGCCCTGATTACAGTAGAATGCCAGGGTAAGGCCTCATGCACACGACTGTTGTGTGTTTTGCGGTCCGCAAATTGCGGATCCGCAAAACGCGGGTGGCGTCCGTGTGCGTTCCGCAATCTGCGGAACGGCACGGACAGCCATTAATATAACTGCCTATTCTTGTCCGCAAAACGCGGACAAAAATTAGGACAGGTTATATTTTTTTTTGTGGACCACGGAGCAACGGATGCGAACAGCACACGGAGTGCTGTCCGCATCTTTTGCTGCCCCGTTGAAGTGAATGGGTCCGCATCCAAGCCGCAAAAACTGCAGCTCGGATGGGGACCAAAACAACAGCCGTGTGCATGAGGCCTAATTTATTTGCTTTTCTCTTTTTATTGTATTTGTGCCTGCTCTGGGCAATGTGTGACTTCTCTCTCATGTAGCATGTCTGTGCCTTCTCCCATCATATATAAATAAGTATGAAATACATATAAATCCTTCCCATTCTGGAAGCCGCCCTGAGGCCTTATCTAGTTTTGCTAACAATTCAGGAGTCTATTCTTCTCCGCACAGAACACAGCGCAGTTTAGACGGAGGGAGATTCTCAGTTTGTAGGATAATGAGGCTTCTCTGGTATCACAGGGGATCGTTGCTGTATGATGTCACCATGGTAACAACATGAGGCGTCCTTCATCCATTTTCGGAAGGAGGCTGGTTTCCATGGCAATGGGGGCAAAGCAAACGTGCTGTGTACACCTGTTGTGTCCATGGCAACCGGTAACCCTTTAGTGACCAGCCTGTTATGGGCATTATTTTTTTTCCATTGCATTCCAATAGCTATAACTTTTTCACTGTACCATCTATGTAACCAGACAATGGCTTGTTTTTTGTCAGACAAGTTTTAGTTTTTAATGGCACCATTTTGGGTTGCACAGAACATACTGATTAACTCTTTCTAGGGGGAGATTTTTCAGCATAAATATTCTAACTTTATTCTCTGGGTCAGTACAGCAATACGAATTATATATATATATATATATATATATATATATATATATATATATATATATATATATATATTTTTACATTCTACTACTATTGCACAATAAAATCCATTCCATCCCAAGACCCATAAATGTTTTATTTGTGTTTTACAGTGTTGTGTGAGGGCTTGATTTTTGTGGATCAACTTGTACTTTTCATTGGTATCAGGTTTTTTTTATGGCGAATAAACGAAAAAAAAAGCATTTCTGCCCTTTCTTTTGTTTACCGTGTGGGATAAATTACAAGATAGTTGTGTAGTGCGAGTCAGTACGGATGCAATGATACCTAAAAGGTGGAGGGGATTTTAGTTTAGCAATTTTGTCAGTTGAAAATAAAAAATTATATGGAAAAATGGGTATCTTTTTCTTTCTTAGATTTTCTTTTTATATTCATGAATCTTTTTTTTAACTATTTATTAGTCCCACAAGGGAACTGTAATTGGCCATCTTTTAATGGCGTCTACAATACATTGCATAAGCTTTTGCAATGCAATGTATTATTCTGTCAGTGCTATACTTACATCCACCTGCTGGCTGCGCCAGAGAGGCACGGCCTGCTTGGATACACTGCAGGCATGGCTGGGGCCCTCATTAGGTTCCAGCCTGCTGTGCACAGACATTTGCATCCCATAATTTCATTCATGGGCTGCCGATCGGAGACAAAGGGAGTCAGCTCCTTCTGTAACCACTTAGATGCCACATCCACTACTGAAAGCTGCATCTAAGGAGTTAAACGGCCTGGGTCAGCGTTTCTGCCATTACGAGCTGTTACAGCAGGACCTCGGCTCTCATGTGAGAGCCAAGTCCCTGCTCTTCACTGCACAGGAGACCTGTGCAGGACTTAGACAGGGCCCAGCCTAACGCCCCTTAGTGACTACAGTAGAGGGCATATTGGTTAACCCCTTAGTGACCAGCCTGTTTTACACCTTAGTGATCAAGCAATATTTTGACCTATACTCGGATAGGTCATCAATATCAGATCAGTGGGGGTCTGACACTGGCTCCCCAAATAATGTTTTGAGCAGCTGTGGCACCAGAAACTATACATGATTGTGGCATCTGAGAGTAAAAACTGTGTAATATTAACAGAAAAAATAATTAAATCATACTTACCGCCTCCATTTGCCTCCATCTTGCTTTAAGATCTGGCGCAAAATTTTGCGCGGGCCAAGATGACGTCACCACGCGCGTGATTTTGGCCGAGATCCTCAATCAAGATGGCGGCGGCCTGCCCGTTGAGAGCAAATGGAGGAGGTAAGTATGATTTTTTGGGGGTTTTTACACTATTTCAGGTTAAATCGATTCGCTACCATGAAGCACGAGGAAATTCGGCTTCGCAGTGAATCAAATTTATCATGAAATTCTTTGGATTCGATCATCTCTGGTCATGATCATTTTTGCTTCTGTTGATGCATCCGCATTATTTTATTCGCTTTGGCAGCAGCTGCCTGACACTGGTCACTAAAGTAAAGTTTACTGTCCACCGAGTCTTTTTCAGTGGCAGTTTTACCCAGTGCTTGACCATTTATCGCAGGGGTCAGTACCTCCGGTATGCCCGCTATTGTGACACTACAGCTCCCAGCATACTCAATTGACTCCTATGGGAGTTCAGAGAACCTTTGAGCATGATGGGAGTGCTGGAATTGTAGACCCTTGATTTATTACATAATTACCATTCTGCGAGTGCTTGGAGAAGTAATATATACTGTATAACATAATTACTAATAGTACAATGGTTACTATTGAATTGACATATAATGATCATAGGCGGTGCTGCCGGTTGCTTTGCTGTCTTGATAACCGCATCATCTTTTATTTTTATACCTGATATCGAGAAGATTTTTAATTTTTTTTTATGTGATGAGGCAACTCTTCCTAAACCTCAGAGCATCCATGCCCTTCAGCTTAAATCGCTGTCAACTTTACAATTGTGGCTAAAGTCCGGCCCTCCTGATCCATTTTTCACTATTTTTGGAACACGTCTCAGATTTGAAGGACAGGCCCTCCAGGAAAGAACTGGGAAGATGATTCCTTGTTGGAGACAAAAAAAAAAGAAAAAGAAAAAATTGCACTTCTCAAGTTGAGCAGCGACAACGAGAATGTTAAATCCTCCCGAAAGAATACAACGTTTTCCCTTCAGCTCTGACATGCCCATTACAAGTTAATGATGTGACAGGTCCTCCGGCTCTTCGAAGTCTACTTAAACCAATGCCAAAATACAATCCACGGCTGAGTGTTTTTATTTTTTTGCCTCATCTCTGGAATTATTATAAGGTGTAGTCAGCACAACATGAAACCATTTTAATTGGGGCAGAAATGGAAACGCTAATCAAGGAAGCATCATCCCTTAGAAATAAATGCTTAATGATGGCAGCTTCATGAAGTTGATGAAGTTGCTAATAATATCTGATTACTGGCCGGCTGCTCTCATGTGTTTGAATCCATTTGTCTGGTGCTCGGCCTCGCTGAAGCCTGTTCTTAAGGTGATATTAGAACAATAAGGAGGCAATTAGCATCTCCCGGGGGCAAATGTGACATATATTGGAATGTTTTTTGTAATTTTTGGCACAAAGAGATGAAATCTGACAAGGAAAAAAACTAAACAAAACATGTCTTTAGTTGATAGAAGTTACTGGCTGGTATTTCTCCCAAAATAAGATTATATTAGACAATTGTAAAATACTAGAAATTCTTTCAATTTGAAATCTGATACTCTAAAAAAGAGAGCAGTGATAACCAATTATTTCATTTTAAAGCCCATGTTACTTGTGGCTGTTTTTCTGCAGATTCTCTATTTAAAGGTGTTGTCCAGGTTTAGCGCCGAACCCGGACATACCTCCATTTTCACCCCGGCAGCCCTCCATGACTTGAGCATCGGAGCAGTTCATGCTCCAAAGCTCTCCTGTGCCCTGCGCTAAATCGCGCAGGGCAAAGGCATTTTTTGGAGATCCGGTAACGTACCGGGCTCTCCATGGGACTACCAGGAACTGCTCAGATGCTCAAGTCAGGGGGGCTGCCGGGGTGAAATTATGGGTATGTCTGGGTTCAGCTCTGAATCCGGACAACCCCTTTAAATAGAGAATCTGCAACCCCTTTAAGTTTTTAATTTAGAATATTTAATCACCTGGAACCTAAAAGTTGCCCTAAAGCTGTATTAAATAAATTCTGATGTGTGGGCATTCATCTTTGTCTTCCTTCAACAAATGGCATTTATCATGTAGAGAAAGTTAATACAAAGCACTTACTAATGTATTGTGATTGTCCGTATTGCTTCCTTTGCTGGCTGGATTCATTTTTCCATCACGTTATACACGGCTCGTTTCCATGGTTATGACCACCTTGTAATCTGTGGCCGTCCTTCCACACTACAGAAAAAAGTGCTGGACTGGGTGCACTTATGTGGTCCCAGCCACCAGAGAGGCTCTTTTTCCTATATTGTACAAGCACGACCACCGCTGATGGATTACTAGGTGGTCATAACTATGGAAACGAGCAGTGTATAACGTGATGGAAAAATAAATCAAGCCAGTAAAGGAAGCAATATGGACAATCACAATACATTAGTAAATGGCTTCTGTTAAATATCTCTACATGAAGTGAGACAACCCCTTTAAGTTTAATCATGTAGCACCTAATGCAGTTACTTTGGCGCTTATACACACACATTTGGGCACATACGAGATTGATGGAGGTTCTGAACAATCAGAAGCCAGACTTTTCCTATGAAGAGGATCTGTCACCTCTCCTGACATGTCTGTTTTATAAATTACATGTATTCTTAATAATATAACAATGCAGGAGCATATTTACTTATAACTGTGTTGTGCCTTTGCTCTATTATTCATACTAGAAATGTATTAATAAATTGACAGCTAGTGTTACCAGTAGGGGTACGTTCCCGCACAATCAAAGGATATGGCCACACTTTCAGGTTTTTGAAGCCAAAACCAGGATTGAATTTAAAATAGAAAAGTTGCTGCCCTTAAGACTGGTTTCACACGGGCGTTGCGGGTGCGTTGCGGGAAAAGATGGGGGTGCATTGCGGGAACATGCACGATTTTTCCGCACGAGTGCAAAACATTTTAATGCGTTTTGCACGCGCGTGAGAAAAATGGGCATGTTTGGTACCCGAACCCGGACTTCACAGAAGTTCAGGTTTGGGTTAGGTGTTGTGTAGATGGTATTATTTTCCCTTATAACATGGTTATAAGGGAAAATAATAGCATTCTTAATACAGAATGCATAGTACAATAGCACTGGAGGGGTTAAAAATAAATAAATAATAATTTAACTCACCTTAATCCACTTGTTTGCGCAGCCCGGCTTCTCTTCTGTCTTCATCTTTGCTGTGCACAGGAATAGGACCTTTGATGACGTCACTGCGCTCATCACATGGTCCATCACATTATCCGTCACCATGGTGATGGACCGTGTGACGGACCATGTGATGAGCACAGTGACATCACCACAGGTCCTTTTCCTGTGCACAGCAAAGATGAACACAGAAGAGAAGCCGGGCTGCGCGAGCAAGTGGATTAAGGTGAGTTAAATTATTATTTATTTATTTTTAACCCCTCCAGCGCTATTGTACTATGCATTCTGTATTAAGAATGCTATTATTTTCCCTTATAACCATGTTATAAGGGAAAATAATAATGATCGGGTCCCCAACCCGATCGTCTCCTAGCAACCGTGCGTGAAAATCGCACCACATCCGCACTTGATTGCGGATGCTTGCGATTTTCACGCAGCCCCATTCACTTCAATGGGGCCTACGTTGAGTGAAAAACACACAAAATAGAGCATGCTGCAAGTGATGCGTGAAAATCACCGCTCATGTGAACAGCCCCATAGAAATAAATGGGTCCGGATTCAGTGCGGGTGCAATGCGTTCACCTCACGCATTGCACCCGCGTGGAAATCTCGCCTGTGTGAAAGGGGCCTAATGCTAGCTTTAAAAAACCTAAGAGACACAGCCTTTTGACAGGGGGAATCTTAACACCCAGTTGTACATCTTTTCTAGGTGGAATAACAGAGGATCTGCACAATGAAGAAATATAAGAAGAGACGCTACAGAAATTATGGGCAATACAAGTCATTCCTAATCAGACATGTCAGGAGAGGTGAAAGGCCCTCTTTAACTCTTTATACCCTGGAGGTTTTTTTCGCCTTTGCGTTTTCGTTTTGCACTCCCTGCCTTTCCAGAGCCATAACTTTTTTTATAATTCTGTTCACATAGTCATACGAGGGCTTGTTTTTTGGCAGGGCAAGCTGTACTTTCCAACTCCACCATTTAATATTGCATAGGATATAGTGGAAAAAAAATCAAAATAGGGTGGAAATGGAAAAAAAATTTCAATTTTGCCAGACATTTAGGTTTTTCGTTTTATTTTTTTTTGTTGTTCACTATGTGGTAAAACTGACTTGTGATCTTCATTATCCAGTACGAATCCGGTGATACCACATATGTATAGTTTTTCTTGTGTTTGATACTGGAAAAAAAAGAAAAACTTTTTTTTTTTTTGTTGTCATTTTCTGACCCCTATAACTTTTTTGTAGTTATGTGTGCGGAGCTGTGTGAGGGCTCATTTTTTGCGGTGTGATCTGTACTTTTTATTGATACCATTCTGTGGTGTGTTTGGCCTTGTGATCAATTTTTATTAAAAAAAATTGTGGGAGGAGAAGTGACAAAAAAATGGCAAAGCAGCCATTTTGACGTTTTTTGGTTTCGCCTTTTTCCATATGGGATAAATACTTTTATTTAGTATGAGCGTTTTCGCACGCAGCATTGACCATTATTTTTATATTTTTTGCTTTTTTTTTATAGTTCCCATTGGGAACTATAACGAGCAATCAGTAGATTGCTATTCTCATAGACTCCAATGCATTGCTACAGACAGGGGCTCCATAGGAAACACTTGAATGGGTCCGCAAATCCAGATATGCGGTGTGGATCGGAAGCACGGAACCCCATGGAAGCACTAAGGAGTGGACGGATCGTGGACCCCATTTAATTGAATGGGTTCGCGATCCACATGCGGCTGGCCCACAGTCGGTGCCCTGCATTGCGGACAGCAGTTTGCGGTCCACAGCACGGGCACGGAGCCCTTACGTTCGTGTGAACAAGCGCTGAATGTGCTAGTTTCATGAGGATTCTGCGTATGCCAGTATGGGGCAGCTTGGTGCAGCGAACTTATCATGTAGCAGCCGGTGTTGGCAGACGACTGGCTCCACCGTTTAAGCCAGAGCAAGGTTACCCAGATAAACTGAAGTCTTAGATTACCAGATGAGGTGCTATAAATGCACGTCCCAGACAGAGATTAATTCAAATTATGTAAGACGATACATACAATGCCAAGATGGAAGGTCAGTTACAAAGACTGCGTCAAGCGCGCCTATTTTTACACATTTAGCCAGATTATCATCAGAGCAATGTGACACGGCGACACAAGCAAATTAATGAAAAGGATTCTGGCTCCAGACTGGAGCCAATTTACACGGTCGGTAATTAAAGTGACTTTTATTTTGGCCTTGCATCGTACTTGATGTATATCACCTATGTCTCTTTTCTTTGCAAACAGCGACGTCAGAGGAATATTGATCGACTTTGCTTTGATGGGTTTAATGTGAGGATATTTCTGACTCGCGGGAACTTTTTTTTTTTTTTTTATCCTAACAATGCTTTTGTTTGTGCTTTCAAGAAGAAATATGTCCTTGTTATAAAAACTCGATGCTAACGAGGTTAATATCGCTCCGTCTGACATGAATGAAAAAAATGACCTTTACTGTGCAATCGTTTCTCCGTTATCTTCTGTAGACCTTTATATTGTGCCCTATGGAAGCCGTGATCAGAGGTTTGCCTTTATGTCATTATGAGCGGAGCTTTTACTGACATGTATTATTTTCTATGTCAGCTTTTGAAGAAGATTATAAAGCTAAGACATAATCTACATAAAAATCTAAGCAGCTTTGTAAATGCATTACTTTACATAACTTGCACAGATCTTGAGTATTATTATTATATTATTATACTCAGAGCTGTATTCACAATTTTGCTTGTTGCTACTGGAAACAGTTGGAAACCTTGGCAACAAACATATCCCTAGTAGACAAAGCCCGTAGCTGAAGTCCTACAGTGACGCAGATAGTTTTTCCCATATCAGTGCCTGGCAGTAGCATAGGGGGTCTTAGGAGTCATTGTGATCGTAATTGGGCCCCATAGTGAGAAACTTATATGTAAATAAAGTTACTGAAAAATGACTTCACCATCACTACAGAGTGTGCCGCATCTGCTGCTGAGCAGCAATGAGACGCTCTACCATCCTCCCCCCAATCCCAACTCAGTACACGAGAACCTGCCGCTCCACCACTTCCCCAGTGCAAACACAGTCTCAGGTGCACTATCTTGTACCCCCTCCTCAATGGGTGCTGTCCAGTTGTGAACATTGAGCAATCTGATAGGAGCAAGGGGAGGGGAGGTTAGGACCATGCACAGACCACTCATAGTCAACAGAGGGCACCAATCTCCAGGGGCCCAGTGAGTGAAGGGGAAAGGGATGGATTTGGGGGCTGAAGGGGCATTACCTGCACTGATTGCTGTTTTGTTCGAATAAAGAATAGAAAAGGCATTAAAATGAATTATTATCACTTGGAATTATAATTGCTGAAACCTTCTGCAGCGCAACTCCAACACCATCCAATCCACAACGTCATGTCTCCAAATAACTTTGTTTTAAAGTGACTTTTACAATATTGGTTAAGGTGACAATCATTTATCAACACTCCCCTTCCATAATGGAAAATTTCAATGTTAATCAACGGTTATAGCGCACATTTCCACAATGTAACCGCCACAGATGCTAGATCCGGTTATTATTTTCTCATTTAGTTGGAAGTCTCAAATCTTGCTTTCTTGCTCTGAGCTCGTTCTGTCAGCGACGCGCTTGTATGTAAGCGATAATACGATAATCACCGCCGCCTCCTTCTAGTTAATGCACACAAGTTATTTGGAAAGCAGATGTTCCATTTAGCAAATTGGGTTTCATTGATTACAAGCATAACAATAATGACACAGAATGGAGCAAATGTAATGGGGCTGGATTTGTTTTTGAATATAAAATGTTAATAATGACATTCCTCAAAGGCAGAGACTAAAATACATCAGATGTGGTTTCTTAAATTCTCAAGAGTTGACATTGCACAATGACAAATTCGCATTTAAATTTGTGTACAACAATGAACTTCTAAAATCCATAATCCCATGGGCAATAACATTTTTGGATAACTTTTTGATAAATATATAGTGTTGCATTTACTGAGATGGGAAGCTCAAACATTAGTTTTGCAGTCCATTTCCAGAGATCCAAGTTTAGTAGATGCATAGCTTCGCAGTCCCACATAGGAACAGTCCCCTTGGTACAGTATAGTTCCAAAGCTGCCATACGTTTTGCAAGTTCAAAGCTCATAAACCCAGTTGGTGCACGGCCCAATAGATAAATGGATTCATAGTTGCACATCTCCAAACACAAACTGGTGGGCAGGTTCCCAAGCCCAATTAATTTACAAGTCAAAAGCCACATAATCTCAAAGGTTCACAATTTTTCAAGTTTAAAGACCAACTTGCACTTGATAGATAAAAGATAGATAGATATGCAGATAGATACAGAGATACATAGATAGATACATAGAGTAGCTAGAGGCATAAAGAATCAATACATTTTAGGTTGATTCATTGATCAATTGATAGATAGATACATACATACATATAAGTTACATAGATTTGTAGTGACCTGGTGGTTCACTGCTAAAGTTGTCAAAATGTATACTGTGAGATAAGTATTAATATACAGTTGCAAGAAAAAGTATGTGAACCCTTTAGAATGATATGGATTTCTGCACAAATTGGTCATAAAATGTGATCTGATCTTCATCTAAGTCGCAACAATAGACAATCACAGTCTGCTTAAACTAATAACACACAAAGAATTAAATGTAACCATGTTTTTATTGAACACACCATGTAAACATTCACAGTGCAGGTGGAAAAAGTATGTGAACCCTTGGATTTAATAACTGGTTGAACCTCCTTTGGCAGCAATAACTTCAACCAAACGTTTTTCTGTAGTTGCAGATCAGACGTGCACAACGGTCAGGAGTAATTCTTGACCAATCCTCTTTACAGAACTGTTTCAGTTTAGCAATATTCTTGGGATGTCTGGTGTGAAACGCTTTCTTGAGATCATGCCACAGCATCTCAATCGGGTTGAGGTCAGGACTCTGACTGGGCCACTCCAGAAGGCGTATTTTCTTCTGTTTAAGCCATTCTGTTGTTGATTTACTTCTATGCTTTGGGTCGTTGTCCTGTTGCAACACCCATCTTCTGTTGAGCTTCAGCTGGTGGACAGATGGCCTTAAGTTCTCCTGCAAAATGTCTTGATAAACTTGGGAATTCATTTTTCCTTCGATGATAGCAATCCGTCCAGGCCCTGACGCAGCAAAGCAGCCCCAAACCATACTTCACAGTTGGGATGAGGTTTTGATGTTGGTGTGCTGTGCCTTTTTTTTCTCCACACATAGTGTTGTGTGTTTCTTCCAACAACTCAACTTTGGTTTCATCTGTCCACAGAATATTTTGCCAGTACTGCTGTGGAACATCCAGGTGCTCTTGTGCAAACTGTAAACGTGCAGCAATGGTTTTTTTGGACAGCAGTGGCTTCCTCTGTGGTATCCTCCCATGAAATCCATTCTTGTTTAGTGTTTCGTAGATTCGCTAACAGGGATGTTAGCATATGCCAGAGACTTTTGTAAGTCTTTAGCTGACACTCTAGGATTCTTCTTCACCTCATTGAGCAGTCTGCGCTGTGCTCTTGCAGTCATCTTTAGTAGCAGCAGTGCTGAGCTTTCTCCATTTATAGACAATTTGTCTTACCGTGGACTGATGAACAGCAAGGCTTTTGGAGATACTTTTATAACCCTTTCCAGCTTTATGCAAGTCAGCAATTCTTAATTGTAGGTCTTCTGAGAGCTCTTTTGTGCGAGGCATCATTCACATCAGGCAATGCTTCTTGTGAAAAGCAAACCCAGAACTGGGGTGTGTTTTTTATAGGGCAGGGCAGCTGTAACCAACACCTCCAATCTCATCTCATTGATTGGACTCCAGTTGGCTGACACCTCACTCCAATTAGCTCTTGGAGATGTCATTAGTCTAGGGGTTCACATACTTTTTCCACCTGCACTGTGAATGTTTACATGGTGTGTTCAATAAAAACATGGTAACATTTAATTCTTTGTGTGTTATTAGTTTAAGCAGACTGTGATTGTCTATTGTTGTGACTTAGATGAAGATCAGATCACATTTTATGACCAATTTGTGCAGAAATCCATATAATTCCAAACGGTTCACATACTTTTTCTTGCAGCTGTTTGCACATAGATTATGGACGTCTAGTGGTAAAAGTGATTAATGTGGCTTTGTTATGTATCGGAAAATACAAGTGTTACAGTGGCTCAAACCTCTCGTACCAACTGGATGCGGTGCACAACCCTTGAGGCCTACCCCTGGTCGCAAAGAAAGCAAAAATGATATTCTATAGTGGTAGGGGGCACTCAACTATCTGGTACCAGATGGATGATCAATATGGTATTAGAATTTTATTTAATCATATATTAAATCAAATAGCATAGATAAATACAGAAAAGTAATCTACATCAAGACAGAAATAAATCACACATAAAATCGCGCCATAAAAAAGAATAAAAATGTATATAAAATCATACAGATTATAAATCACTGAATAGTATTGGTAATTGGGTATGTTCCGGGACTGATCATCCAAACTCTAAGTCCCCTGTATGGGATAAATGAGTTAGTATCAGTCCACAATGCCGTAGTCCAGCCAATTATCGCTGTTACCTCAGCGTGAGGTAGCAAAGTGAGGGTCACTGCAGCCTGCTTCCCAATATATCAATGGGATAGATAGATTTGAACCAGTCTGCAATGCTGTAGCCCACAGACTCCAAATATGATATAGCCAGGTGTCGCTGCTACCTCAGCATGAGGTGATATTGATATCAGATAAGAGTCGCTGCAGCCTGCTACCCACTGTGTCAATGCTCCGTTGTGGGTATAAACTGTATGTGTATACTGTATCTGATTAAGGCATAAGCGTAGTGTATATACGCAGATGCTCAGTACATTACCCCTCTAGAAGGTGTGTGGTCTGGTTCAGTCCCTCTTGAAAGGTCGGGTCTGCATGCGGTCGGACGTCGGGGTAGGTGTCTAGGACCTTCCGGCTTGTTCACATGATCCCCGGTCACGTGATCTGAGTTTATCCTCGTGATCAGGTAGGAGGAGGTTTCGGAGGCTGGATCCGCTTGTAAGATTTATGATAATTAGGCGCGCGCCTACTTGACTGGAATCGATGAATTCTTTAAAGTGTTTGTAACACAATAGGATATGCAGTCTCCTTTGAGTTCCATAGCTGCTGTAACCAGACGCGTTTCGGGGTCTGAATTTGCCCCTTCCTCAGTGGTCAGCAGCATAATGAAAGACCTGTCCTTTTATAGAGAGTTTTCCTTAAATGGGCAGGTGCCTTATTTCTTTAGGAATATTATAAAATCAGAGCTGGAGTCAGCCCATTCCGATGTATCATATGTCTCCTCTCACATGTATTCCAAAAAGAAAAGTGGTTATAATGTAGTAGCCTTTGAATACAGAGATCTGCGGCCATTGGAACTCATTTTAAATAATCCTATACTCTAATGTGCGACTCAATGTATTGTACATGGTCATAGAATCACAGATGTTATTATAGAGAGCTAGTAAAATAGCACATAAATATCATATATATGTAGATACTGAACTTGCGTATGTATATGTATATAACTTCCACTTGTTATTTTGTCTCATCTAGAGCAATATGATTTTTATTCACCATCACATAGTGACTTGATGAATGATTTTGCATCGCAAATATTATTATTCAGTGCATTCTCAAAACTAAAATAATCAATCAGATAGCTATGTTATATATTAAAATGGATATAAATAAATATAGATATAAAAGTGAATCTTTGGAGTGAATCATAAAAAGTAAGTCTTAAAAGATGAATCATAAAAAGAAAATAATAAAACATTATGGAGGTAGAGTTAATACAGACATATAAATACTTCCATATAGTGAAATCCATAAGTAGATAAATAAAGATAAGAGTGTCAGAGACTATATGCAGGCGAAGATTCTATCCCTGTAGAGTATGATGTATGTTGCAGATGAAAATGACATTATGACCACCATGTATCACATGCTGAATAGGGCATCTGGCATTTGTTATGTATCTGTATTCCAAAAGGCTGTATATGGGAAGGAAGTAGTTAACTAGCAGACTTTAGAGACAGTTACCAGGCGGTAGGCTGGCCCCACCCCCGGTTAGTGAGCTGCTGGCAAATAAGCCAAAAGAGAAGATATGTGTGATGGTTGCAGGTGTGTAAGCCCAAAAAGGTGTAGCAGAAAATAAGTGTTTTTATCCAGGGAACCACCATCCCAGTGAGTAAAAAGCTGGCAGAAAAGCAACTGTACTAAAAACAAAACTCTGACGCAGAGAAGAAAAGACTTATCTAACTCTGGTTCTCCTGCCTTGTCCCCTGCTGCTCCACTAACACCAAGGGCACCCCAGCCACCACCAGGCAAGAATTTCTAAGTCCAGGGTGTGCCCTGAGGGCAAGGAAGGGTGCACCCATCCAACCACTGTTTGCCCACCTGGAGCAGGTTTGGCCACCATGAGGACTACAACCACCCTTGTTGCCGCCACCAACCCCAACTCCCATGCTCTCCACCACCTCCCCACATCTCCCACCCCCAGTTCAGCAAGCCACAGATTTATTGATCAACAGAGACAGATACTGTGGACATAGAGTGGCTGATGGATACATATCAGATATACACAGGAAATATATATATATTTTAAACATTCTTTATTTTCATTATTATATAACAGATAATACTGTTACAAAAACCCACAATATAAGAGATAAAATGGGCTTTTGGTTCTCAAGGATATAAACACCTTGTTTATTCTATGTCTAGAACCTCGACTCTCTGCTCTAAGAAATCTCATATAAATAGCCGCTCCCATTATATAAAGATTACAGTGGGGAAGAAAAAGGAGCCAAGGACACAAATAGACATAAAAGAAAGAAATAAGAGATAAAAATAAGAAATAAAAAGAGGGAATTTACTTTTTGACTCTGTAAAACTTGAGTAAGCGAAAAGAGAGAAAAGTCCCCAAAAGTTTAAAAAAATCAGCTGTTTCTTTTTTCGTTATTTACACACTATAATATCGTTATGAATGTAAAACTAATACAAGTTTAACCCACATAGTAAAAATCCTCCTGGATATTCTGCAAACAGATCACATAAAGACATCAATAGCATTTTACTGATTGCATCTCTAGATAAATCCCCAGGCTTTTGATTAAAAATCATTCCCAGTTGACCAATTTTTGCTAGGGTCATTAAAGGATATTGATGGGTTAGTGGGAGCATATCATAAGCCGCCTTTATTAACCACATAACTATGTGCTTTACAGTTATATATTTATCGAACATTTACTTTTATCGCATTTGCTGCAACATGTAACAAAAAATGGCCAACATTTGAAGGAATTCAAAATTTAGAGTTTATTTTCCTTTCAGACGTACCATCCCCTAAAAGGAACATGTCACCTTCATGATGACCACTTTAAATGTTGAAGGCAATGGACACCTTTGCAGAGATTTTTTTATTGATTATTTTCTAAATGAAAAATTCAGCAACTTTAGAGACTGATGAATTTCCCAGAATTAGTTTCAGGCTGTCATATTCAATTTGGTCTGAATAAATTCAATCTGAACCAGAAGTGCCCTAATTTCTACATGACATGACAATTAATGCAATGTATAACGATTTTATTTTCTGTATATGACATTGATTTACTTTTTCTTGCATTGTAAAGAAAATAGTTGCTTTTTGAACTTTGCAAAATTTGAATAAATAAAGAATTTAAACAGAAGTGCCCTAATTTCCCTGAAAAGTCTTGTACGGCACTTTGAGGTCTCCTTGGACTGTATTCAACTCCCTTCAAGTTCTTTAATGGCAAGGCGGCATTAGTAATGACAAAGTGACAGCAACATACTGTATTTTTTGCATTATAGGACATAATTATAAGACAAACCTATGTTTTAGAGGAGGAAAATCCGAAAAAAATAATATTGTTCATCAGACCTCAGATCCGACCCCCCCCCCCCTATCAGACCCACAATCTGTATCAGACCTCAGATCAGACATAAAATAAATGAAGTTATCTCTCCTGCCCCAGTCGGCACGCTGTTCCTGCACTCACCGCCAGTGGGGTGACTAGAAATGACTGGGCCCCACAGCAAATTTTTAAACGGGCCCTATCCCCAGAAACTTTTTCGTAAAATCCTACTGCCGTGCAACCCCCAGTCCAGTGACTAGTCAAGATTGCTCTCTCTGACGAGGCCTGACAGCTACTCCATCTGTTTCCTACAGTGTCTCTGTATATGATGTCATATTATAATATTGTTAATCCTCATCCTGGATGGGCCCCTTCTCAGTTCGGGCCCCAAAGCAGCCGCTTCCCTTATAGCTACACCCCTGTTCACCGCTCCCCGGTCTTCTTCGGGTCCCGTGATGCACTATGCCTACATGCACTACGGACTGATGCTATACACAGTCAGGACACAGTGCAGCTTACGGCCTGGAAGTAAAAAGTGCATCTTATAAAGCAAAAAATACGGTATATGCCCATGGGTAAAGGGTTGGTAGCCAGCGGTATCAAACAGCCTATTTAATTTTTATTTTTTATAAAATGATCCCTTTCTGGTGGCCAATGTCATCTTCTGTATAAATGGCAGCCACCATTTTGAGCAATTTGTGCGGGACGAAATCACAGATTTGGATTTCCCAAAATCCGGATCTGTTGGGAAATTCATAATTAATTTGGTTTGCACCGAATTGGTTCTCTAAGAGCAACTTTCTAAATAAAATACAAATGCAATAGCACTCTGCAACCAGCATTCTGCCCTGCCTCTATGCTGGATGAGGCATTGGTGTACATTTCGGCCAAAGCGTAATAAGCCACTCACCACGTCAAGGTCGCCTCTATGGAGTGGTCCCTAACACTATATGTATTTCGCTATAGTGATGTGCACCTGCATACAGGGTTGTGCTGACTAAATCACCCACAACTGTCTAAATAGCCTTCAGAAAAAAAATCCTTTCATTTTAATTTTGCAGAGTATGTGTAAGTCCTTCATCTAACTGGTGCTTTTAAATCTGACATAGCTCCGACAAGGCTCTGCTCTTCTCTTCCCTTCCCTTACTAATGCTGCATTTTATTGATTACATCTCTAGATATATCCCCAGGCTATTGATAAAAAACCATTCCCAGTTGACCAATTTTTGCTAGTCATTAAAGGATATTGATGGGTTAGTGGGAGCATATCATAAGCCGCCTTTATTAACCACATAACTATGTGCTTTACAGATATTCATATATTTATCGAACATTTAATTTTATCGCATTTGCTGCAACATGTAACTAAAAATGGGCAACATGTTAGAGATAGCATCAGCGACCTAGAGAATGTGATCCGAGTGTGAAGGGGAAGGCGATGTTAATATTCCCTGCGCTGCACCTAGGCGCATGCTCTGGCCGTCTATGTGCCTAAACAGAAACCTATTAGTAGAAAATTGCAGCACACAGTATTTTTCTTTGCTGTTAGGTTTTAATCTTGTATCATCATATGATCATCATGATCTAGTGCAGTTACAGGGTATATAAGGCAGGCATATACAAATCAGTAGGGAGCCAGCTACAGATTAAGACCGCTGAAGAAGGCCCTGACAGGCCGAAACGTCCGGTCGCCATACTGATTTGTATGTGCCTGCCTTATATACCCTGTAACTGCACTGGATCATGATGATCATATGATGATACAAGATTAAAACCTAACAGCAAAGAAAAATACTTTGTGCTGCAATTTTTTCCACTACTTGATTACGACTAACAAGTCCTTGCTGGCACCAGCAATAACGGTGTGCGGTACTCCAAATTTAACAGAATAAACAGAAATCTATGGCAGCTCTGAGCTGCCGTAGATTTTGACTTCATTTGCTCCAGAAAATGGTCTTAAATGAAGATACATTTTTTGCGGCGGTTGTACGCAAACCCTTCCAGTCATGGCCCCTTTCTGAAAAGTGGCGGGTGCAGCATAAAAAACACCACTTGCAACTATTTAAAAAGTTTCAAACACACAGTTTACACATTTTCAACACCACTTTTCATGGCACAAAATAATAAATCTGCCCCATAATTCGGTCCTTTCCTGTCTTCATATTAAAGGGAAGGATCTAGTGCATGTTTGAATGTCCTGCTATGTGGTGTTGCTCAATAGTTAACATATGGCTGTCATGTCTCCATGTGCTGACTCTACCATTTTATATTTTCTTAATGTGTGTGGTAACAGGTTGACATATTTAGTAATGAGGACGATATAAAATATTGACATTCAAGGTCTTCAAGATGGATGAGAGTCAGATTAGACATGTAATAACAAACTATAAAAAGCAGATTTCCAAGGCTCATATTGACCAATTAAATGAACTCAGGTGCAAATCCTGACAGGACCTGCCATGCATATCGCAGGACACATCACCCTCATTATTTGTCATGGTTAATAAAAGATTTCTGATTTTTATTTTTATTTTTTTTAATCCAAGTTGATTGGTTTCTAAATGAGATTTTTTTTCTATCTCTGTGATCTCTGGGGATTTTTGCCGCTCTCTGGATTTGAAATTGATGGCATATAAATTCATGGCAGATTAATCTTAATGCCATTTCGGACAAAATCTCCATCAAGCAGTTAGGTCATAAATGACAGGGTAGTTATTCAGAAAAAAAAATGAGAAGAGAAAATATCAATTGGTACTTTTTAATGGATAATAGGCTGCAGTGGAGAAGTGCTCCAGTGAACCTGAAATAATTATGTTAAAGAAGGATCCTAACATGGAACCATGGAGCAATGTCCCACCAGGAGCAAAAATACAATGAAGAAGGGTCCAAGAAAGGCAATGAAGGAAAAGATTTTATATATATATATATATATACTGTATACTGTATATATATATATATATATATATATATATATATATATATATATACACTGCAAAAAAAATAAAGGGAACACTTAAACAACACAATGTAACTCCAAGTCAATCACACTTCTGTTCAGTTAGGCTTCTTTCACACTAGCGTTCTCGCTTTCCATTTGTGAGATCCGTCATGGGCTCTCACAAGCGGTCCAAAACGGATCAGTTTTGCCCTACTGCATGCTGAATAGAAAAGGATCCGCTCAGAATGCATCAGTTTGCCTCCGTTCAGTCACCATTCCGCTCTGGAGGCGGACACCAAAACGCCGCCTGCTGCCTTTTGCTGTCCGCCTGACGAAGCGGAGCCAAACGTATCCATCCTGGCACACAGTGTAAGTCAATGGGGACGGATCCGTTTTCTCTGACCAATCTCGCACAATAGAAAACGGATTCGTCCCTTATTGACTTTCAATGGTGTTCAAGACGGATCCTATAGAAGACATAATACAACCGGATCGATTCATGACGGATGCATGTGGTTGTATTATTGTAACGGAAGCGTTTTTGCAGATCCATGAAGGATCCGCAAAAAACGCTAATATGATAGTAGCCTTATGAAGCAACACTGATTGTGAATCAATTTCTCCTGCTGTTGTACAAATTGAACAGACAA
Source organism: Bufo bufo (assembly GCF_905171765.1). Lineage (NCBI taxonomy): Eukaryota > Metazoa > Chordata > Amphibia > Anura > Bufonidae > Bufo > Bufo bufo. The sequence continues at coordinate 138,499,243 of NC_053398.1, read as the reverse complement.
CAGGTAGAAATTATAGGGAATTAGCAAGACAAATTCTATACAGGATCGCATATGGTTCTATAATCACACAGGCAAAGGTATAACAAGTTCCGGATCCGCTGGGTCGGACTCACTGCATCCGTATCTCCCCTGTGGGGGTGACTCGTTGGATCGCAGTGTGTTCAGACAGAGCGGTTTTCTTAACCTGACCTACACCGTTGCCAGCATCACAGATAATATCGTTATTATACTGTAGAGGTTTCTATGTGTCATATATTATATCCAAACAGATGGTAGATTAGATACTATACGTCTTTTCCTTTAGGTAATATTCCTTAAAATGACATTCAGATTGTCCATCCAATTTGCGGTATTCTATTATGCCAATACGTCATGCACAGTCCCAGCCGTACTTTGGCTGTTTGCCCCCAGGTGAAAGAGGCTTTGTGTCCTTATGCAATATCGATATACTTGTATTAGGTAATCTCACTACTCACTGTGTACCCCGATACTTTGCCTCGTTCGGCGTGCGGAAGTGCCTGCTGTGGCGTCCCACAGATCAGCTGTTCTCTGCTCCGGTGATGCTATTTCCGGTTTGATCGAAATCTCGTCTTACTTCCTGCGAGAGCTTGGTACAAGTGATGGCTTACGTGAGTAGGATACTCCTTTTTTCGATAAAGTTTCGATGAAATTTCGTATGTTAGTCCATGGCCATGTACTGTCGAGATTACTTGTCACACACGTATTCCGTCTAGACGCGTTTCGAGAACACTTGTCTCTTCCTCAGTGGGTAACCTGTGTGTTCTGTGGTCTCGACTTTATATCTTCCTCATTATCGTTTAATTGGTTGCACTTGGCGATTATGACGTAGTCCTCTGACTCTATTATCTATGCAAATTTTCTAGGCAACTTCTCATGTGGCTTGTCATCATGTGATTTTCTATACGGTTTTTTCATATGGTCTTTACCCCATATTCTTTCACATTATCATGCAGTTTTAGATCCTAACATCGTATCTCTATAATTAGAGCAGATCTCGCTCTAACACAATAATCTTCATACATAGCAATCCCTATATAGAGATACCCTATATATAAAAAAAACTTCCTTGCAAATAAAATTTCTCGGAGGTGTCTTCCCGATAGTTTTCTCGAAAAATTTCAACCGAAATAATCTCGAAGAATCTTCCGAAAAAACTGAGCCGTGACGGCACCTCCAGAACATTAAAATCGATCTGACACTAAAAATGGGTATCACAATCTTCTAAATGTCATTGGGATCACCTCGCAGAGTACTCCCATGTTGTCGAGAATAGTTTTTCAATAATTTGTATATATCTTGAAGCAAATTACATATTACCCTACCCTCCCAAAGCATGTATCTCAGTTATATGGATCTTTTTATCAAGTCCTCTCTAACATGCGTTATTCATGTGTCTTATTTTTGCACCTGCGTTTTTTTCTTTTTGCACTTGCGTTTTTTTTTTTTATTATTTAAAAATGGCCCTATGTGTCTTCTATATAAGGGATTGTCTGTCGCTTTTCGCCATTCCTGATTCTATACCAATTTCCCATTTTTTTATTGTTTATATAGGCGTATTTCCTCATACAGATATAATTTTCATATCCGGTAAGTAAATTGCTCTAATTTTAAAAATATCAATAAAAATTTCTCTTTTGTGGTGCTTTTATGTTGCATGTGGGTTGTACATAAGGTTTTGGAATATTATGATGCATATTCCTACTGCTTATATCTCATCTATCTTACCTATCAGTATTATTTGTGGATGTTGTTACCTTGATGATATTATTACCTCAGTTGAAACCAAAAATCTCCAGGTCTGAGTTCAAACCTGCAGGGAGAAGGCTACCAAAATCATAAATCCTTCTCGATTCTGCCCGGGACATCCTCATGATGTGCGAGGGTATAAAATCCTATATGTAATGTGATGATGCACTACCATGATATGTCACTTCTCTCGGATATTCTTACCCTACAGGAAACCCTAATCCCTTTATTCCTTCTCCCCCCCTCTATGTATTCCCCTCTTCCCCATTATCCTTTGTTTATGTATTATTTGATGCATGATGTAAAACAGAAATGTACGGCGAAATATATGTTCCTGTATTACCTTTTCTTGAAAATGACAATAAAAACAATTGACAAATAAAATCCTATAGTAACTCCTCCAGTGTGAACATACCAGTGCTGCACGTTAAAAGGGTTGTCCATTAGTAAAACGTGGCCACTTCTACAAGCAGCGCCCCCTCATCCACGGGCAATCACAACTCCAGTTGGCATCCTGTGTGAAGATACGAGCATCTCGGTCCCCATCAGCTATCCACATTCTGTTCTATATATTTTGCTGATATCTTTTATGATGGCCGCGTCTCTATAGTGCCATACATGTGACGTGCTATATATTGCAATTTTTGGTCCACCTATACATTGAATCTTTTGTAATATGTGACACCCGAGAAGGTGTTGTCCCCTTTCTTTTAAGGGGTCACGCCAGCTCTGGTTTCATCCATGCAGGGCTTACGTGTGGATTTGTTCAATGTCTCATTGGGTGCATTGACAGTTTGGCACGGTGACCCGTGCCAACGCCACTGCTGCCCTACCACAGTGATGACTTTACTGCTGACCCGGTTGGTCCTGACTGTGAGACATTTTTTTTCCACGTTGAATATTTGTTCCATGAATGGGTCTGTATAGCGGTAAGTGGGTTGGTGGGACGCTTGACTTTGGGGCCCCATAGCGGCGTTCCCACCACTGACTACTAGGGAATCATTGACCATTGATACGGTCTTGATTCGCTGCCTATCGCTTTGATCCTCTATATCCCCATAGCTTTGTTTACCTGTCTCTATCTGGATCATGTGACAAGGATCACATGACTCTATATTGGGTGGCCACTATTGCTCGAGCATGCGCACATGTGGGCATCCTTGGATTAGGCCATCTTTGATGAGGTCTCCATTAAGTTTACTTGCGCTGAAGATACGGCGAGATCCATTGTTCTCGCGCATGCGCAGTAACTGAATGTGGACGCCTCCGAGACCGCTATGCTCGGCGCGCGCAGTTTACCAGCTGACTTTGTTAGTTTTTAATCCACATTATGTATTGGGTTCACCAGTATTTTTTTTATTATCAATTATATCTCATTATGTATTGTTGCTATATATCATGTACTGTTTACGGGGCACTGTCACTTTATTTCAATCATGTATTTCCCACATTGATGTTGATGAGCTTGTAGCTTTTTTAAATGTAATTTGCTATGAATTTTGCTTATTTTAAAGCTAATTGGATTTTTTGCATTATGAATTGACACCCTTTATATATCGTTGTTGTAACACATGTGCACATAGCTTGAGAAGGACCGCAACAACCCCATGCTGGTGCGCACTTTAATTCGGGTTGGCCGGCTGTGTGAAATGCGCGGCCATGTTTTCTTTGAGTGTGAGCCATGTGATGTGCGTGTCGTGCGTCACGTGGAGGCGCGGCACTGATGCTCCTTCCGGTATATTTCCTGCAACCATCTGCCGACACGCAGTGCGATTATAGAACGGGTAACAGCCCTACGTGTGTTTTTAATTGGTTGAATGATGTGGCAATAAAAGGAGGAGGTAACCTCCAATCTACATCCCCAGAAGAAGCCTGTGAGGCGAAACGGCTTTGGGAGGAGGCGGCTGCAGGGTCGGCGTGCTACACATGGTACCATTATTTCTTGTTATTCCACTTTGCCCTTCTTTTATCCTGCATTTAAGGTGGGGGGTTTTCTCCCCTTTGCAATTTAATGTGGACAAGGGGCAATCTTAAGTGGCAATGTCTTTTTTTGTCAAGTTGTTGCATTTGTTGTGGTTGGCCGTCTCTGCAGCCCCCTTAGGATTCTCATCTGGGGGGTTTCACTTGCTGCTTATTGTTTCCATGTTTTAATATGTACTTATTGTGTATTTAATAAAGACGTTGGTATTTATTCTGTATGGAGGCTATTAGTTTTTTGTGTAGGTTGTAATTGACAGTGGTCCTTCCAGTTATAATCATTTAGGCATCCGAGCTTATTATTTGGTGTTATACCAAGAAGGAAAAGTTGCAGAATTATGGAAATCACAGGATCGATAGACATGTTGATGATATGCAAATTATAAAAAATGGAAATGGTAGCATGTTTAGACCAAGCAAGCTGCTCACAGTATCAAGAGCAATAATAATAAGCTATAATACTGCTCCTATGTACATGAATATAATTACTATAATACTGCCTCCTATGTACAAGAATATAACTACTATAATACTGCTCCTATGTACAAGACTATAACTACTATAATACTGCTCCTATGTAGAAGAATATAACTACTATAATACTCCTCCTATGTAGCAGAATATAACTGCTATAATACTGCTCCTATGTACAAGAATATAACTACTATAATACTGCTCCTATGTACAAGAATATAACTACTATAATACTGCTCCTATGTACAAGAATATAACTGCTATAATACTGCTCCTATGTACAAGAATATAACTACTATAATACTCCTCCTATGTTCAAGAATATAACTACTATAATACTGCTCCTATGTACAAGAATATACCTACTATAATACTGCCTCCTATGTACAAGAATATAATACTGCCTCCTATGTAAAAGAATATAACTACCATAATACTGCTCCTATGTACAAGAATATAACTACTATAATACTGCTCCTATGTACAAGAATATAACTACTATAATACTGCTCCTATGTAAAAGAATATAACTACTATAATACTGCCTCCTATGTACAAGAATATAATAACTATAATACTGCTCCTATGTACAAGAATATAACTACTATAATACTGCTCCGATGTACAAGAATATAACTACTATAATACTGCTCCTATGTACAAGAATATAACTGCTATAATACTGCTCCTATGTACAAGAATATAACTACTATAATACTGCTCCTATGTACAAGAATATAACTACTATAATACTGCCTCCTATGTACAAGAATATAACTATGGTACTATAATACTGCTCCTATGTACAAGAATATAACTACTATAATACTGCCTCCTATGTACAAGAATATAACTACTATAATACTGCCTCCTATGTACAAGAATATACCTACTATAATACTGCTCCTATGTACAAGAATATAACTACTATAATACTGCTCCTATGTACAAGAATATAACTACTATAATACTGCCTCCTATGTACAAGAATATAACTACTATAATACTGCTCCTATGTACAAGAATATAACTACTATAATCCAGCCTCCTATGTACAAGAATATAACTACTATAATACTGCTCTTATGTACAAGAATATAACTACTATAATACTGCTTCTATGTACAAGAATATAACTACTATAATACTGCCTCCTATGTACAAGAATATAACTACTATAATACTGCCTCCTATGTACAAGAATATAACTACTATAATACTGCTCTTATGTACAAGAATATAACTGCTATAATACTGCTTCTATGTACAAGAATATAACTACTATAATACTGCTCCTATGTACAAGAATATAACTACTATAATACTGCTCCTATGTACAATAATATATCTACTATAATACTGCCTCCTATGTACAAGAATATAACTACTATAATACTGCTCCTATGTACAAGAATATAACTACTATAATACTGCTCCTATGTACAAGAATATAACTACTATAATACTGCCTCCTATGTACAAGAATATAACTTCTATAATACTACCACTTCCTATGTACAAGAATATAACTACTATAATACTGCCTCCTATATACAGTACAAGAATATAACTACTATAATACTGCCTCCTGTGTACAAGAATATAACTACTATAATACTGCTCCTATGTACAAGAATATAACTACTATAATACTGCTCCTATGTACAAGAATATAACTACTATAATACTGCTCCTATGTACAAGAATATAACTACTATAATACTGCTCCTATGTACAAGAATATAACTACTATAATACTGCCCCTATGTACAGGAATATAACTACTATAATACTACCTCCTATGTACAAGAATATAACTACTATAATACTGCTCTTATGTACAAGAATATAACTACTATAATACTGCTCTTATGTTCAAGAATCTAACTACTATAATACTGCTCCTATATACAACAATATAACTACTATAATACTGCACCTATGTACAAGAATATAACTACTATAATACTGCCTCCTATGTACAAGAATATAACTACTATAATACTGCATCCTATGTACAAGAATATAACTACTATAATACTGCCTCCTATGTACAAGAATATAACTACTATAATACTACCTCCTATGTACAAGAATATAACTACTATAATACTGCTCTTATGTACAAGTATATAACTACTATAATACTGCTCTTATGTTCAAGAATCTAACTACTATAATACTGCTCCTATATACAACAATATAACTACTATAATACTGCACCTATGTACAAGAATATAACTACTATAATACTGCCTCCTATGTACAGGAATATAACTACTATAATAGTGCTCCTATGTACAGGAATATAACTACTATAATACTGCTCTTATGTACAAGAATATAACTACTATAATACTGCCTCATATGTACAAGAATATAACTACTATAATACTGCTCCTATATACAAGAATATAACTACTATAATACTGCGTCCTATGTACAAGAATATAACTACTATAATACTGCCTCCTATGTGCAAGAATATAACTACTATAATACTGCCTCCTATGTACAGGAATATAACTACTATAATACTGCCTCATATGTACAGGAATATAACTACTATAATACTGCCTCCTATGTGCAAGAATATAACTACTATAATACTGCCTCCTATGTACAGGAATATAACTACTATAATACTGCCTCATATGTACAGGAATATAACTACTATAATACTGCCTCCTATGTACAAGAATATAAATACTATAATACTGCCTCCTATGTACAAGAATATAACTACTATAATACTGCTCCTATGTACAAGAATATAACTACTATAATACTGCTCCTATGTACAATAATATAACTACTATAATACTGCTCCTATGTACAATAATATAACTACTATAATACTGCCTCCTATGTACAAGAATATAACTACTATAATACTGCTCCTATGTACAAGAATATAACTACTATAATACTGCCTCCTATGTACAAGAATATAACTACTATAGGGGGCGGAGCCGAGCCACGCTGCTGAATGGCCGCACGAGCTTGAGCTCCTCCAGCATTCCGGCTCATTTACCCTATTTAAGCTTATAAATTGCCTTATTATGGGGAAACCTGGCAAAGACAAGACCAGAAGAAGCACAGAACCGACCCCGAGGCATTCTAAACAACCAGAGATGGAGAAGTTTCTCCGGAGAACATCAAAAGCTGCCGTGCAGAAAGGCGCCAATATGGCGGCGTCTATTGCTAATGACTCCGACGCAGGAGAACTTTCAGATGCAGGCAGCGGCTCCGATGTTTCGGATGGAAGGCCCAGAGACCCGCCTCTCTCTGAACGGACCCTTCGACGGGTTTTTGAATCTGCCCTTACGCCTCTCAAACAGGATCTAGCAGACATAAAGGACGATATGAAGCAACTAGGCCAGAGAGTGATTACGCTAGAAAGCAAGCAGGAAGACATCATGGCCTATGAAGGCAAAGCCTCAGAGGTGCTAGCGTCACACAAAGCCTTACTAAATGACGCCTTCCTGAAGCTAGAAGACCAAGAAAACCGGAGTCGCCGGCGCAACATCCGCATACGCGGCCTACCTGAATCTATTGCGGCAGAGGCCTTGCCGACAGTGGCGCGTGAGTTATTTTCCAAAATGCTTGAACCGGGTAGAGCAGAGGGAATAGTGGTGGAGCGCATACACAGGGCGCTGCGCCCTAGGCCTAAACCTCAAGAACCACCACGAGACGTGATTTGCGGCCTACTAAGTTATGTAGACACCGCGGCACTACTGAAAAGGCAGCGAGAAATGGAGGTGCTAGAATATGAAAATACGCCGATCCAGATGTTCCAGGACCTAGCGCCTTCTACTCTGGCTAAGCGGCGCTTATTTAAGCCTCTCCTGGAAGTCCTCAGGAAGACGTCGACCCCGTTTAGATGGTTATACCCTTTTGGGCTGGCGATCTCCAGGAATGGAAAGCTGCTAACAGTGCGCTCACCGGGAGACCTGGAGTCTGTCTGGAGGTCCTTGGATGTCCCTCCTGTGGAGATCCCCTCGTGGCTACCAGCCGATCAAGATGGCCCCCTACCTATCCCGCCACGTATGTCTTCTTGGCAGACGGCATCCGCAAGTAAGCCAGATCGCCTGGGTCGCAGCAAGATGGACAGGGCCCTCACTTGAGCCCAAACCAGGGTGACTTTGGTTGTTCTCTCCTGTTAGCATGAGCTGCTAATAATATGGCCTACCTTATTTTTCTACATTAGAGATGACTGTCTCTTAGGTTCAGAGTTTATTGTTTACATAGAAGGTAGTGGCCTTTTCTCTGATCGTCCTGTTTTGTGGCATACTTTACATATATGGTTCAGAGTTTTTACAAGAAGTCACGCTTTAACCGGGACACTTTTCTGATGTTTTGGAACTCTGCCTCCAAATAGGCAATTTTTTCTCTCCCCAATTGCAGGGGAATGTCCGGATAGATTCCGGTGCTGGAAGCATTTTATGTTATTGGTCTCCTTTTTTGTGGTAGACCGTAAGGTGTTTTACTTGCCCCCTCGCCAATCCAATCCTGTCTTGGTTGGTGATAAGTAAACACCTACCTTTTTTCTAGATGAATATTTCTTTTGAGCTGGTTTTTTACCAGTCCAACATGTTGATGGTTATGTTCCTTAATTTATTTTATTTTACATGTTCCCTTTTTCCCTCCTTCCCTCATCCTGCTCATATATGCTATGCTCTCTTAGATATTTTCATGGGTAATTTGGGCCATTTCTCTCTAGTACGTATACTGTCATGTCCTCGATTGTAGTCGCCTCTCTGAACGCACATGGGCTGAACGAGCCATGCAAAAGGTCTCAAACCATCTCTCTCCTTCTGAGGGATAAAGTCTCGGTAGCCTTCCTGCAAGAGACACATTTCAGGACAAATAAAATTCCTAATCTTCCTCCTAGGAAGTTTGCTCAGTGGTTTCATAGTACTCATGATTCTGCCAGTAGAGGTGTCAGTGTAGCTATACACAAAAACCTTCCCTTTAAGCATACCGCTACTTCAGCGGATCTTGAGGGCAGGTATATTTTTGTAAAGGGGGTAGTTGGTGACTCTCCAGTTACATTCGCCAATCTATATGCGCCTAATAGAGGCCAAGTACCATGGCTCGTTCAGACCCTCGCTCTATTGTCATCTTTTTCTGATGGACTGTTAGTTTTGGGAGGCGACTTCAATGTTGCTCTGGAACCGGCAGTGGACACATCGGTGGGGAGACCATCTGTGTCCTATAAGCTTTTGAAAAGGCTTAAAACTTCCCTGAGAAAATTAAAGGTCCTTGATGTTTGGCGTACTATAAACCCCAATGGCCGAGACTACACATTTTATTCACATGCCAAGATGTCATTCCACAGATTAGATTATTTGTTCTTGTCTGACTCACATATTCGCAATGTCTCTGGAGCCCGGATTGGTAGTATTACGTTATCTGATCATGCCCCTGTTATCATTAACTTCTCCCTGTCCGTACCACAGAGAAAAGAACGCCTATGGCGTTTGAACGACACCTTGATTTTGGACCCCACCCACGCGTGCAAAATCAAGGCCTCGCTTTCCGAATTTTTTGCGCTAAACGATACACCAGATTCCCAGCCTTCTCCTTCCATACTATGGGAATCCCATAAGGTAGTTATAAGGGGGGAACTAATTGCACTAGGGGCCTATGTAAAAAAGCAAAGAACGCAGGCATTAGACGCTTTGCTAGCGAAGATTGCTTGCCTTGAATCCTCTCACAAGGAATCACAGGCTAAACGCACCCTGACCGAACTTACTGAAGCTAGAGTGCACTTAAAAAACCTATTAAATATAACCTCTGCAAAGCTGATCCTACGCTCACGATTTAAAGCCTATGCACATGGGGATAGAGGAAACAGACTGATGTCGGCGATTGCCAAGAAGCAGTTCTCTGACTCCTTTGTTTCCTCTATTAAAGACCCCAAAGGCAAAATACATAAATCTACCCCAGATATAGCTAAGGCATTTTGTGCTTTTTATGAGACCCTATACAATCTACCCCCCCCAGATGGTGCATCTGTTAGTGATCTCTCAGAAGCTACTGATAAATTCCTACAGAATCTAGATCTTCCCTCTATAACCCCTGCCAAGGCATCTCATCTGACTAGACCTGTTACTGATCTAGAGATTCACAAAGTACTCATGTCCATTCCCTTAGGCAAAAGTCCAGGACCAGATGGGTTCCCCATCACTTATTATAAATCCTTCAAAGATGTTCTAATTCCCCGTTTCAGGGATCTGTGCAATTACCTTCTCACTGGTGGCTCTCTTGCCCCTCATTCCTTATTGGCACACATTACTGTCCTACATAAGGAGAATAAGGATCCGACATGCTGCAGCAACTATAGGCCGATCTCACTGCTAAACTGTGATGTGAAGTGGTGGGCGAAGATCTTGGCCTCTAGGCTTCAGGATGTGCTGCCTGACATCGTCCATGAGGAACAGGTGGGTTTTGTCCATGGCAGACAGGGGTCAGAAAATACAATAAGGCTTCTTCATCTTGTAAATTGGGCTAAAAGATCATCTAAGCCCTTGGTGCTAGTAAGTACTGACGCGGAAAAGGCCTTCGACAGGGTCAGTTGGCACTATATGTCGCGGGCCCTGTCGAGGTTTGGCCTACCTGACCAATTCATTACTGCCATTTATACGTTATACTCGACCCCCTCTGCCATGGTCAAAGTTAATGGAACACTGTCACCACCATTTCGCATCACTAACGGGACAAGGCAGGGATGCCCTTTATCTCCTGCACTATTCATCTTAGTGATGGAGACTCTTTTATGTAGAATAAGAATGGACCCAGAGATAAAGGGCTTACAAATAGGATCTTGTACACACGTTGCTGCAGCATTCGCGGATGACCTTTTAATCATGACCTCAAACCCCAGAGAAGCCTTGCCCAGATTGCTGTTCATATTTGAAGATTTTGGGTTTATATCAAATTTTAAAATTAACTATGGGAAATCCATGGCTCTCAATATCTCTTGTCCACAAGCAGTGATTAATGATCTTAAGCGTGCTACTCCATTCACTTGGGCCTCCAGAGACATTGTGTATTTGGGGACTCATGTTTCGGCTAATGTCCAGGATCTGGCTTCTCTTAACTACATGCCGCTCCTTCAAACGGTCCGGACACATCTTCAAAACCTGAAACTCCCATTTGTCTCCTGGGTGGGACGGAAAAATTACATTAAGACCTTTATCCTTCCCAAATTTCTGTATTTGCTACAATCCCTCCCTATTTGGCTTCCAAATTCATATTTTACTGAAATACGTAGGGTATTCACACGCTTTCTTTGGAATGGCAAGTCACCACGCATTGCTTACTCTGTCCTCACAAGGGATAGGAGGTTCGGAGGCTTTGGGATGCCAGATGTGAAGCTTTATTATACTGCTGTACAACTAGGCAGATGTGTAACTATTATGTCTCGCCAATCTAGCTCTCTTTGCTCTCGTCTTGAATATGCACTATTGTCCAACCAAGAATTGCTTACTTTATGGGGTATTAGGCCTATCTCTGCTAATCATTGTTATACGTCCCCGATTTGGAAAGGCATGTTGGTGGAATGGTCCAAAATGGTTCAGTCCCGTATCTTTAACTTCCCTAACACTCGTATGCCGCTTAGACTACTACAAAGCCACATCCATCCAACTGTGTTAAACCCCTCCGGGATTTGGTCTAAGCTCGCTGATATTCCTCTGCGGGATGTCCTTCTCCCGGATGGCTGTTTAAAATGGGATTCAGTAATGGACCTCCCTGAGGTCAAAACAGCACCCTTTTTCCACCTAGCAAATTTCCAAAGAGATACCAAATTGTGTATCGGACCATTTTCTGATAGTAGCTCGCCCTCCTGGCTTGAAAAGAAGGTCTTGGCAACAAAACCCCCCCTTAGGCCATTATCTCAGATGTATAAAGAAATGCTTTCCTCCCTGCCCCCGGAGCTTTGTTTTGTGGCCTTATGGGAACGGGAGCTCTCTATATCCCTTACAGAGCCAGAGAAAGCGTTCATACTAGCTCATTCACACGGCTTCAATCGTTGTGTGAGGATTCAGGAGAATTCCTTTAAACTCCTGTGTAGATGGTACAAAACACCTGAATTCTTGCATAAATTGAACCCAGAAATTTCTGAAAAATGTTGGAGATGTGGCCTGGACACTGGCTCCTTGTCACATATTTGGTGGCTCTGCCAAAAGATTCAACCGTTCTGGACCTTAATTGAGGATTTAGTTAATCAAATATGTAATACTAAGATATCACTGGATGCTAAGCTTATCTTGCTATGGTGTCCGAACAATTCCCTCACACCCACCAAACATGACCTTCCAACGATGCTGCTCACAGCAGCTAAATTACTTATCCCCTTCTTGTGGAAGAATGACTCCCCACCAACTCTCCCGATGTGGACTGATAAAGTAGACCAGATCTACCGTTTTGAGGAGCTAGCGCACTGGGAAAATAACTCACGCTCTCGCTTCCTAAAATTGTGGTCTCCATGGAAAGCCTATAGAAACTTTACATAACAGAGCAGAAATTTATCACCTCCTTGTTTCCCTCCCCTCCTTCCCTTCCTGATCTCCCCCTCCCCCTTCCTTTTCTTGGATATCACTCTAGGGTCAATGATAATAACTGTTTTGTATTGCTTACACTTGACATGTATGCTGGATACTATTTGGTACCATATTGTCATCAATGTAATGTCTTGTGTGGGTCACGGCCCTGAATTTTTCTTTCAATAAAAAGAAATATAGTTAAGAATATAACTACTATAATACTGCTCCTATGTATAAGAATATAACTACTATAATACTGCTCCTATGTACAAGAATATAACTACTATAATACTACCTCCTATGTACAAGAATATAACTACTATGATACTGCTCCTATGTACAGGAATATAACTACTATAATACTGCTTCCTATGTACAAGTATATAACTATTATCATACTGCTCCTATGTACAAGAATATAACTACTATAATACTGCTCCTATGTACAAGAATATAACTCCTATAATACTGCCTCCTATGTACAGGAATATAACTTCTATAATACTGCTCCTATGTACAAGAATATAACTACTATAATACTGCTCCTATGTACAAGAATATAACTACTATAATACTGCTCCGATGTACAAGAATATAACTACTATAATACTGCTCTTATGTACAAGAATATAACTACTATAATAATGCCTTAACGTGGACGAGAATGTGAATCCTAATAGGTAGGATAATGTTGATATCTCATTGGTGCTGCTCTGTGTATAACTTGGGTCCCTATAGTTATAGTGCAGTTAATGCCCTTAGTGTATGAATACATTATTCGATCACAGCCCTGCAATTATTATTTGCAGATTTCTCCCATCGCAGTGTCATTAGTAAGTGCCTTCCAGCCATTTACATCTGATGTTCATAAACTTCCTTTCAATTCTGGATGTATCATTACATAAAAAATAAAAAAAAGCCAAGAGCTCAGCGACTGTAGACCACATGTGATTGGTTCACAGGCGCTTTCTGCATTTTTCTAGCGTCAATAAACATCATTATCTTTGGAGTAATTGTACCCCGAGAACCTGAATACATTTCCATCTCCCAATCCACACCCACCCTCCCCATGGTGGTGGCTCAGACACTACATCTTGGCTGTTTAAGCAGCAGGCTAAATATCTAAACAGTCCAATATCTAATAATCTCTTTAAAAGACAGATAATCCACTCAACGCAGTGTGCAAAGCTGTTTTGGGGGGAGGGCGGCACATGTATCTGAATTTCATAGACTGGGCATAAATTACATACTGACTTTTCTTCAATTACTGCAATATTAATGCTGCGTCTGGTACAGAATGACGGAGAACATTGTTTAAAAGTTACACATTGCAAATAAAAATCTATGAAACGCGAAGGGGAAAGTGCAGAAAGTTTGATTAGGGAGTAATAATTCTCTGGCTGAAAAAATGTCTCCTTTTACAATAGAAAATTGTGGGAACGGAGTCTTGAATTATTATGCAAGTGAATTCTCTGATTTTTAGGAATGTTCCAGCCTTCAGGCCTCCTACACACATAAATTTGTTTTTTTGACACTAAAAAAGCCATAAAGCTGCATGGATTTTTTTTTTCTTGTCACGTGCATTATTTTCACATGCGTGAAATATGTTTTTTCAGGCGTTTTCTTTTTACCTATAGAGAAGGTTATGAAAAATCCATGACTGAGATTTTCTACCTTTATTGTACAAATGGCAGCATGCTTTGTGTCTGCAGTTTTTTTTATTCTAGCGTTTTTACCTTAGGCCTCCCTATAGGAGTTGAAACACACTGGAAATAATGTTTGTTTAAAGTGTTACAGTATTAAAAAAAAGCTAATTAAAAACACATAAAATAATGTGTTACAAACACAGGAAAACACAAAAAAAAAAAGAAACAAAAAAACATTGCAAGTATGTGTAATAGAAGCCTAAGGCCTCTATCACACGGGCGTTGCGGGAAAATGTGCGGGTGCGTTGCGGGAACACCCGCGATTTTTCCACGCGAGTGCAAAACATTGTAATGCGTTTTGCACTCGCGTGAGAAAAATCGCGCGTGCTTGGTACCCAAACCCGAACTTCTTCACAGAAGTTCGGGCTTGGGATCGGTGTTCTGTAAATAGTATTATTTTCCCTTATAACATGGTTATAAGGGAAAATAATAGCATTCTGAATACAGAATGCATAGTAAAACAGCGCTGGAGGGGTTAAAAAAATAAAAAATCATTTAACTCACCTTAATCCACTTGCTCGCGTAGCCGGCATCTCCGTCTGTCTCTTTTACTGTATAGGACCTGTGGTGAGCATTAACTATAGTTCAAGGACCTGGGATGACGTCACTCCGGTCATCACATGGTACGTCACATGATCTTTTACCATGGTGATTCACCATGGTAAAAGATCATGTGACGTACCATGTGATGACCGGAGTGACATCATCCCAGGTCCTTGAACTATAGTTAATGCTCACCACAGGTCCTATACAGTAAAAGAGACAGACGGAGATGCCGGCTACGCGAGCAAGTGGATTAAGGTGAGTTAAATGATTTTTTATTTTTTTTAACCCCTCCAGCGCTGTTTTACTATGCATTCTGTATTCAGAATGCTATTATTTTCCCTTATAACCATGTTATAAGGGAAAATAATAATGATCGGGTCTCCATCCCGATCGTCTCCTAGCAACCGTGCGTGAAAATCGCACCGCATCCGCACTTGCTTGCGGATGCTTGCGATTTTCACGCAACCCCATTCATTTCTATGGGGCCTGCGTTACGTGAAAAACGCACAAAGAGGAGCATGCTGCGATTTTCACACAACGCAAAAGTGATGCGTGAAAATCACCGCTCGTGTGCACAGCCCCATAGAAATTAATGGGTCGGTATTCAGTGCGGGTGCAATGCGTTCACCTCCCGCATCGCATCCGCGCGGAATACTCGCTCGTGTGAAAGGGGCCTTAGGGTACTTTCACACTAGCGGCAGGACGGATCCAACAGCCTGTTCACCCTGTCGGATCCTTCCTGCCGCTATTTCACCGTGCCGCCGGACCGCCGCTCCGTCCCCATTGACTAGAATGGGTACGGGGCGGAGCTCCGGCGCAGCACGGCAGTGTGCGGTGAGAGGCCGTCGGACATGCAGTACTTTTAGTCTGGCGGCCTCTCGCCGCGCTGTAGCTCCGCCCCCGTCCCCAATGGGGACGGAGCGGCGGCACGGCGAAATAGCGGCAGGACAGATCTAACAGGGTGAACAGCCTGTCGGATCCGTCCTGCCGCTAGTGTGAAAGTAGCCGAAAGGCTACTTTTACACGAGAGTACAGAATTCAGTCTGTGACATAAGCTGTGTGTGCCAGAGGTATTTCTAGGACTAAACGCAGCTCCACTTACACAAAATAATGGCATAATAATCATTTATAATGCTGTGTGTTCCTGACCGACCTTGGCGGTGCTGAATTATACAGCGGTCTCTCAAGATACAATATTAATTGGTTCCAGGACGACCATTGTACGTTGAAACCATTGTAAGTTGAGTAATCGGTTCCAAAGCCGCAAAATATCGTCCAAGATAAGAGAAAATAAAGATTTAAGAAAAATAAGCAGATAACTAAGAGAGATAAAACAAGTCCTTCCATATTACAATGAGGAATAGGTGCTAAACCAATCCAGCTATTTTACCAGAGAAGTGTCCTTGATTGGTTGGATCTGAGTCTGAGACATTGTATGTTGAGTCTAGTTTCAACTTACATTGATCTTTTCTAACCCGTCATATGTCGAAAATATTGTATCCTGAGGCCATTGTATCTTGAGGGACCACTGTACTCACATAAAGCTGTCAGTACAGCTGTGGTCCGGCAGTGACACACAGAATTGTAAATCATTACAAGGCCTCCTGCACATGACCCTTTTTTTCCCCCGTTTACTGGGCGTTTTTTGCGTTCCGTATATGGTCCGTATACGGAACCATTCATTTCAATGGTTCCGCAAAAAAAACTGAATGTACTCCATATGCATTCCGTTTCCATATTTCCATTCCGTTCTAACATAGAACATGTCCTATTATTGCCCGCAAATCACGTTCCGTGGCTCCATTCAAGTCAATGGGGCCGCAAAAAAATGGAACACATACGGAAATGCATCCGTATGTCTTCCGTTTCCGTTACGTTTTTTGCGGAACCATCTATTGAAAATGTTATGCCCAGCCCAATTTTATCTATGTAATTACTGTATACTGTATATGCCATACGGAAAAACGGAACGGAAAAACAGAACAGAAACACAACGGAAACAAAAAACGGAACAACGGATCCGTGAAAAACGGACCGCAAAACACTGAAAAAGCCATACGGTCGTGTGCAATAGGCCTAATGCTGTTAGTTCGTTACAACGAAACTACCCGTTATATGGAGCATTTTTCACGATCTGAATATGCTAGTGAGAAAGTAGCCTAAGGCTACTTTCCCACTAGTGTTAATCTTTTCCGGTATTGAGATCCGTCATAGCGTCTCAATACCGTAAAAAAATCTTCCGTTTTGTTCCCATTCATTGTCAATGGGATAAAACGTAACTAAACAGAACGGAATGCTCTGAAATGCATTCCGTTCCGTTCTTATACCGGAGAGCAAACTGCAACATGCAATGCAAGTAAATGTGGACGGATCCGTTTTCTCTGACACAATAGAAAACGGAATCGTCCCCCATTGACTTTCAATGGAGTTAATAACAAAGCCATCTTGGCTATGTTAAAGGACTTCTGTCACCGCACTAAACTCTTTTTTTTTTTTTTTGTGTACTTATAATCCCTATCCTGCCATATTGCTATACATTATGTTATTAATAATTTTCGTTCAGTAGATTTAGCAAAAAACTTACTTTTATGATATGCTAATTACCTTTCTACCAGCAAGTAGGGCGTCTACTTGCTGGTAGCAGCCGCAGAAAACCGCCCCCTCCTTCTGTTGATTGACAGGGCCAGCCGCGATCTCCTCCTCTGGCCGGCCCTGTCAGCATTTCAAAATTCGCGCGCCTGTGTTGATTCGGCGCAGGCGCTCTGAGATAAGGAGGCTCGCCTCCTCAGCACTCCCTCAGTGCGCCTGTGCCGATGACGTCACCGAAAGAGTGCCTGCGCCGAATCAACACAGGCGCGCGATTTTTGAAATGCTGACAGGGCCACCGGAGGAGGAGATCGCGGCTGGCCCTGTCAATCAACAGAAGGAGGGGGAGGTTTTCTGCGGCTGCTACCAGCAAGTAGACGCCCTACTTGCTGGTAGAAAGGTAATTAGCATATTATAAAAGTAAGTTTTTTGCTAAATCTACTGAACGAAAATTATTAATAACATAATGTATGGCAATATGGCAGGATAGGGAGTTTAGTGGGGTGACAGAAGCCCTTTAACCACCTCCGGACCGCTGTACGCACAGACGCGTCCTGGAGGTGGTTGATTCATTCCAAGTGGACGCGCCGGCGCGTCCTCTCGCGAGACGCGAGATTTCGGTCACAGCCGGCCCGCGCATGCGCATCGCGGGCCGGCAAAAGTTCGAGGACAATTGCATCAGCAACCTGCCAGCCAATGATCGTCGCTGGCAGGTTGCTGATTTTTAAAAAATCGAATCACAAGCCATATAACAGATCATATTAGTAAATATGATCTGTTATATGGCTTGTCTGCTCCTCTGCTGGTCCTTTTCGTCGGTTAGATCCAGCAGAGGAGCAGTCTTCACAGTGAGTAGCACCAACAGTACACCTTAGCCCCAGATCACCCCCCTGCACCCCAATTAACCCTTTGATCACCCCTTTGATCGCCCCTGTCAATCACTAGTGAAAGGAAAAAAAGTGATCAGTGTAAACTGTCACTTTTTTTTTTCCACTGGTATTGGCTGTTAGGTTTTAGGGATAGTTTAGGCCCCTTGGTTAGGTAGTTAGCGTCAGTTAGCGCCCACCCCACCGCACCGCAGTCACTTTTATTCGCTGATTAGCGTATCGCTAATCAGCATTTGTACTTTTATAGTATCTGTAAGTGATCAAAACTGATCACGGTCAGATCTATAATTGTATTAGTGTCACCTTAGCTCGCCCTCCACCCAAAACGCAGTGTTTGCCCGATCAGGCCTGATCGGTCGCCCACACGTGCGTTCACCCACCCCCGCCCCACCGCAGTGACAAAAAAATATTATTTTTTGATCACTGCACATTCACTTTACACGCACTGCGGCGCTAAAAAAATCAGTTTTGATATTTTTTATCAACCGCAGCGGCCTCCGGTACTTCGCTAGCCTCCCCTTTGTAAGACAGGTTTGCTTTTTTTCTTGGGTAGTCTCAGGGAATACCCCTAAATTTAGTAGTCCAAAATGTCAAACAGGGGGTATTCTTCTGAAGAGGCCTACAGGATTCTGACCCAGTCGGATGAGGAATGGGAACCCTCATCTGACGAATCTAGCGGGTCAGAATATGAACCTGTGGAAAGCAGTGGCTCTCTGACCCAAAGTTCGGACGAGGAGGTGGAGGTCCCTGATAGCACCAGGCGTACCCGGCCCCGTGTCGCTAGACCACAGGTTACGCAGGATCCGTTTCAAGAGCAGCAGAGTGGGGCTGTCGCTGCCGGATCACGTGGTGAGGCATACACCAGCAGCGCAGCCCTTCCTGGACCTAGTACAAGCACTGCCGTACAACATGGTGACGTGGCGAGCACCAGAAGGGCAGTTGAAGCTGGTACGGTGGCACATGCAGTAGTTACCCCGTCGCAGCCACCGCACAGACAGGCCCGTAGAGCCCCTAGAATCCCTGAGGTGCTGGCAAACCCTGATTGGCAGTCACCAACTTCAGCCGCACCATTAGTTCCCCCTTTCACCGCCCAGTCTGGAGTTCGGGTTGAGACGGCTCAAATCGGTTCGGCCCTGGGATTTTTTGAGCTGTTCTTGACTGCGGAGCTCTTGGACTTAGTCGTGGCAGAGACAAACCGGTATGCCACACAATTTATAACCGCAAACCCGGGAAGCTATTATGCCCAGCCTTTCCGGTGGAAACCAGTCCAAGTTTCCGAACTTAAAATTTTTCTGGGCCTTCTCCTCAACACGGGTCTAACTAAAAAGCATGAATTGCGGTCATATTGGTCCACGAACCCAATTCATCACATGCCCATGTTCTCTGCTGCTATGTCCAGGACACGATTTGAGACCATCCTGCGTTTTCTGCATTTTAGCGACAACACCACCTCCCGTCCCAGAGGCCACCCAGCTTTTGACCGGCTCCACAAAATTCGGCCCCTCATAGACCATTTCAACCAGAAATTTGCAGATTTGTATACCCCTGAGCAAAACATCTGCGTAGACGAGTCCCTAATACATTTTACCGGGCGCCTTGCCTTCAAACAATACATCCCAAGCAAGCGTGCCCGGTATGGGGTCAAATTGTATAAGCTCTGTGAAAGGGCCATAGGCTATACCCACAAATTTCGGATCTATGAGGGAAAAGATCAGACCCTGGAGCCGGTCGGTTGCCCTGACTACCTGCTGAGCAGTGGGAAGACAGTCTGGGACTTGGTGTCACCCTTATTCGGCAAGGGGTACCATCTTTATGTGGACAATTTTTACACAAGTGTTGCCCTCTTTAGGCATTTGTTTCTAGAACGGATTTGAGCCTGTGGCACCGCGCGAACTAGTCGCGTGGGCTTCCCCCAACGGCTCGTTACCACCCGTCTTGCAAGGGGGGAGAGGGCTGCCTTGTGTAATGAAGAACTGCTCGCAGTGAAATGGAGAGACAAGCGTGACGTTTACATGCTCTCCTCCATTCACGCAGACACGACAATCCAAATTGAAAGGGCAACCCGTGTCATTGAAAAGCCCCTCTCAGTCCACGACTATAATGCGCTCATGGGAGGGGTGGACTTCAATGACCAGATGTTGGCTCCCTATTTAGTTTCCCGCAGAACCAGACGCTGGTATAAGAAGGTGTCTGTATATTTAATTCAATTGGCGCTGTATAATAGTTTTGTTCTCTACAGTAAGGCTGGGAGAACACGATCCTTCCTCAAATTCCAGGAAGAGATCATCGAGAACCTCCTGTATCCAGAAGGTTCCGTGGCCCCATCCACCAGTGTAGTTAGCCGACTACACGAGCGACATTTCCCCAGTGTCGTTGCTGGTACCTCAACCCAACCGCCACCCCGAAAAAAATGTCGTGTCTGTAGCAGGAGTGGAATAAGGCGTGACACCCGCTATTTCTGTCCTGACTGCCCTGACCACCCTGCCCTATGCTTAGGAGAGTGTTTCCGGAAGTACCACACACAGGTACACCTAGCATAGGGATTGCATCTCACAGGACAGACACACAGGGCTATTAGGGCCCTTTTACTCACAGCTGCTGCAAACCTCTCCTTTCACCTGGGATAAAGTGCATAACGTACTTCGCCACATCTTTGGGCGATTTGCGCTTTGCACATTGTCCCATGGGGAAGGAGAGGGTTGTTCTATAAAGGTAAAAAAAACGAAACAAAAAAAAAATTACCGGTAAGTAAAAAAGTTTAAAAAGTTAAAAAAAGTTAATATGTTCTGTTCTGAAGTTAATAAATTTATTGCTTTGCGGCCTGGTTTTTTCTTTTTTGTTTAGTTTTTTTTACCTTCCAGGTGGACCAACCGATCGACTAGCTGCAGCACTGATGTGCATTCTGACAGAAGCATTGCGCTGCTGTCCGATTACACGCAAGTCGGTGTATGCGGCGCTGCAAGACGAGATTTCTCCTCTGCAGTAAAAGATACGTTTGCCGAGGCATATGAGCTGAGGAGGTGGCGGTGTTCATATACTTTGGCAAACACTTTGTATATATATAAAAAAAAAAATCCCGGCAATGATTTATTCATCCACATCGATTGATGTGAATGGAGAAATCGGGTTTGCCAGGGCATACGAGCTAAGTGGGTATGGATGTTGGGCGGAGCTCCTATGTCCTGGCAGACGCCTTTCCCCTCCTTTTTCTTTTTTTGGCAGAGATTTTTTCATCCACATTGATCGATGCGAATGAAGAAATCTGTGCCGTTCATTTTTTTCTTTCAGCCCATAGGCTGAACGGAAAAAAAAAATCTCATTACCCGTATGCTCAATATAAGGAGAATAGCAGAAACTCCTAATGCTGGGCATACATGTAATGATTGCGGAGACCCTCAAATGCCAGGGCAGTACAAACACCCCACAAATGACCCCAATTTGGAAAGAAGACACCCCAAGGTATTTGCTGAGGGGCTTATTGAGTCCATGAAAGATTGAAATTTTTGTCCCAAGTTAGCGGAAAGGGAGACTTTGTGAGAAAAAAAAAATATATATCAATTTCCGCTAACTTGTGCCAAAATTTTTTTTTTTCTATGAACTCGCCATGCCCCTCATTGAATACCTTGGGGTGTCTTCTTTCCAAAATGGGGTCACTTGTGGGGTATTTATACTGCCCTGGCATTTTAGGGGCCCCAAAGCGTGAGAAGAAGTCTGGTATCCAAATGTCTAAAAATGCCCTCCTAAAAGGAATTTGGGCCCCTTTGCCCACCTAGGCTGCAAAAAAGTGTCACACATGTGGTATCTCCGTATTCAGGAGAAGTTGGGGAATGTGTTTTGGGGTGTCATTTTACATATACCCATGCTGGGTGAGATAAATATCTTGGTCAAATGCCAACTTTGTATAAAAAAATGGGAAAAGTTGTCTTTTGCCAAGATATTTCTCTCACCCAGCATGGGTATATGTAAAATGACACCCCAAAACACATTCCCCAACTTCTCCTGAATACGGAGATACCAGATGTGTGACACTTTTTTGCAGCCTAGGTGGGCAAAGGGGCCCATATTCCAAAGAGCACCTTTCGGATTTCACAGGTCATTTACCTACTTACCACACATTTGGGCCCCTAGAATGCCAGGGCAGTATAACTACCCCACAAGTGACCCCATTTTGGAAAGAAGACACCCCAAGGTATTCCGTGAGGGGCATGGCGAGTTCCTAGAATTTTTTATTTTTTGTGACAAGTTAGTGGAAAATGATGATTTTTTATTTTTTTTTCGTACAAAGTCTCATATTCCACTAACTTGTGACAAAAAATAAAAACTTCCATGAACTCACTATGCCCATCAGCAAATACCTTGGGGTGTCTTCTTTCCAAAATGGGGTCACTTGTGGGGTAGTTATACTGCCCTGGCATTCTAGGGGCCCAAATGTGTGGTAAGGAGTTTGAAATCAAATTCTGTAAAAAATGACCAGTGAAATCCGAAAGGTGCTCTTTGGAATGTGGGCCCCTTTGCCCACCTAGGCTGCAAAAAAGTGTCACACATGTGGTATCTCCGTATTCAGGAGAAGTTGGGGAATGTGTTTTGGGGTGTCATTTTACATATACCCATGCTGGGTGAGAGAAATATCTTGGTAAAAGACAACTTTTCCCATTTTTTTATACAAAGTTGGCATTTGACCAAGATATTTATTTCACCCAGCATGGGTATATGTAAAATGACACCCCAAAACACATTACCCAACTTCTCCTGAATACGGAGATACCAGATGTGTGACACTTTTTTGCAGTCTAGGTGGGCAAAGGGGCCCATATTCCAAAGAGCACCTTTCGGATTTCACTGGTCATTTTTTACAGAATTTGATTTCAAACTCCTTACCACTCATTTGGGCCCCTAGAATGCCAGGGCAGTATAACTACCCCAGAAGTGACCCCATTTTGGAAAGAAGACACCCCAAGGTATTCCATGAGGGGCATGGCGAGTTCCTAGAATTTTTTATTTTTTGTCACAAGTTAGTGGAAAATGATGATTTTTTTTTTCTTTTTTTTTTCTTACAAAGTCTCATATTCCACTAACTTGTGACAAAAAATAAAAACTTCCATGAACTCACTATGCCCATCAGCGAATACCTTGGAGTGTCTTCTTTCCAAAATGGGGTCACTTGTGGGGTAGTTATACTGCCCTGGCATTCTAGGGGCCCAAATGTGTGGTAAGGAGTTTGAAAATCAAATTCTGTAAAAAATGACCAGTGAAATCCGAAAGGTGCTCTTTGGAATATGGGCCCCTTTGCCCACCTAGGCTGCAAAAAAGTGTCACACATCTGGTATCTCCGTATTCAGGAGAAGTTGGGGAATGTGTTTTGGGGTGTCATTTTACATATACCCATGCTGGGTGAGAGAAATATCTTGGTCAAATGCCAACTTTGTATATAAAAATGGGAAAAGTTGTCTTTTGCCAAGATATTTCTCCCTGGGGTGGGGTGGGGTGGGGTGGGGGGGGGGGGGTGGAGTGGTGGAGGGCTATTGGCGCCATGATACTGGCACATGGAGGGGGGAGGAGAGAGGCACTTGATACTGGCACATTAGGGGGCAGGGGGAGAGGATGGCACTATGATATTAGCACATGGGGGGGCAAGAAATGGACATGAATCATGAGGGGCAGAAATGTGAAATGATGGGGGGGGGCAAGAAATGAACATGAATCATGAGGGGCAGAAATGTGAAATGATGGGGGGGGGAAAGTAGATTTGCTTCTGTTGACAAAAATCCTTGCACCAGCCCTGACTTCGGGCGCGCAATCCCGCAAGACCAGTGACCTCCAGAGGTGGGTCTCGCGGGATCACGCGCCAAAAAACACATGATCTTGGCAAGAGCCAAGGCAATGTGGACCTGGAGCACAGCGAGGAGCAGAACCTGGTGAGCACCCCTGGCAACCGCACTCTGACAACCTGCACTAGGGTGTCAGAGGCTGCAGAACAGTGACTGGCAGCAGGGTGGCACACACTTGTGTACAGGGGTCAGGGCACACCTGCTGCTTGACTAGGGGCCATAGATTCTGACTGGCACAGGGTGCCCAGCAGTGGCACATGGAGCCTAATAGGTGGCACAGACTGTCTAAAGGGCTATGAATAGTACAGGGTGCAGGACAGTGCCAGACTGGCAGAGGGCACAAGGCAGCATACTGTTTTATGTTGCCCTGGTGGCACGGATTTCAGACAGTGGCTGAATGGCGCCTGGCAGTGAATAGGTGGCACTGCTCGTGTTTGGTGTGCCAACCTGCTGAACAGCACAGAGTGATTGGCATCACTGGGATGGTACTAGGTGGCAGACAGTGGCTGGATATTATATATACATGACCATAGTCAGACTGGCACAGGGTACACGACCATAGTCAGACTGGCACAGGGTACATGACCATAGACTGGCACAGGGTACACGACCATAGTTAAAGGGCTTCTGTCACCCCACTAAAGTGATTTTTTTTTTTGGGGCTAGTTAAATTAGTTATATAGCGATATATGAAAATATAATTGTGTTACTTACATTGATCCAGCAGTTTATTCAAAAAACAAAGTTTTATCATATGCAAATTCGGTCTCTACCAGCAAGTAGGGCGGCTACTTGCTGGTAGCTGCTGCAGAAATCCGGCGCACGTCATCGGCGCAGGCGCACTGAGGGAGTTCTGAGGAGACGAGCCTCCTAATCTCAGAGCGCCTGCACCGAATCAACACAGGCGCGCGATTTTTGAAATGCCGACAGGGCCAGCCGGAGGAGGAGATCCCGGCTGGCCCTGTCAATCAACAAGAGGAGGGGGCGGATTTCTGCAGCAGCTACCAGCAAGTAGTCGCCCTACTTGCTAGTAGAGACTGAAAACTGCTGGATCAATGTAAGTAACACAATTATATTTTCATATATCGCTATATAACTAATTTAACTAGCCCCAAAAAAAAAAATCACTTTAGTGGGGTGACAGAAGCCCTTTAAATGTTGCATGCAATAGGTGGCTGAAAAGGGGCGGGAAAAGGGGTGTGGTCAATGGGCGGGGTCAAGGGGGCAGCAAAATTAGCTTTTGCCTAGGGTGGCAAAAATCCTTGCACCAGCCCTGCATCTATGGTCTTGGCCACTAGAGAAGCTGGCGCTTTTTCTTATAGTGTGCCAGCACGACCACCACAGCTGGACCTGTTTGAGTTTTTGTGGGCTATTGCTCCAATCACCAATACCTCAAACATAGTTGCCAACAGTTCCAAATTTGCAGGGACTGTCCCTAAGTTTCAGAGACCGTCCTGGCAAATTTAGGCTGTTCCCATCTGAAAATGGAGGTGGTTTATGTCAGCCCTGATCATAAGTGACTGTTCCCCTTTGTGTTTGGAGGTGTTCCCCGAGTTTACTGACTACAGTATTGGTAAGTATACTCAAGGACTGAGGCCGAGCTGTTCCAGACTGCTGAATGCACATCTGCAGTGATACAGCCTCTATCCTGCTTTAGGACCGAGTCCAGCAACCTCCGTCACTCCAGCTGCTGTGAACAGGGGCTGACTGGGAACTTAATGTGGCCCAGGAAAAAATAAAAAAAAGTGGCCCCATGTAGTAGGGGGGTCCAAATTGACAGAAGGTGGGACAAAAGAATTAGGCAGGGTCAGCAATACCAGAATAGTGCAGAAAAAAATAACACCCCAGTGTACTAAATGTCACAGTGCAGCACAATATACTGCCCCAGCAGAACCAAATACCACAGCGCAGCACAATATACTGCCCCAGCAGAACCAAATACCACAGCGCAGCACAATATACTGCCCCAGCAGAACCATATACCACAGTGCAGCACAATATACTGCCCCAGCAGAACCAAATACCGCAGCGCAGCACAATATACTGCCCCAGCAGAACCATATACCACAGTGCAGCACAATATACTGCCCCAGCAGAACCAAATACCACAGCGCAGCACAATATACTGCCCCAGCAGAACCATATACCACAGTGCAGCACAATATACTGCCCCAGCAGAACCAAATACCGCAGCGCAGCACAATATACTGCCCCAGCAGAACCAAATACCACAGCGCAGCACAATATACTGCCCCAGCAGAACCAAATACCACAGCGCAGCACAATATACTGCCCCAGCAGAACCATATACCACAGTGCAGCACAATATACTGCCCCAGCAGAACCAAATACCGCAGCGCAGCACAATATACTGCCCCAGCAGAACCAGATACCACAGTGCAGCACAATATACTGCCCCAGCAGAGCCAAATACCACAGTGCAGCACAATATACTGCCCCAGCAGAGCCAAATACCACAGTGCAGCACAATATACTGCCCCAGCAGAACCAAATACCATAGCGCAGCACAATATACTGCCCCAGCAGAACCAAATACCATAGCGCAGCACAATATACCGCCCGAGCAGAACCAAATACTATAGTGCAGTACAATATACTGCCCCAGCAGAACCAAATACAACAGTGCAGCACAATATACTGCCCCAGCAGAACCAAATACCATAGTGCAGCACAATATACTGCCCCAGCAGAACCAAATACAACAGTGCAGCAAAATATACTGCCCCAGCAGAACCAGATACCACAGTGCAGCAAAATATACTGCCCCAGTGGAACCAATTACTGCCTAAGCAGAAGCAAATACCACAGTGCAGCACAATATACTTCCCCAGCAGAGCCAAATACCACAGTGCAGCACAAAATACTGTCCCAGCAGAACCAAATACCACAGTGCAGCACAATATACTGCCCCAGCAGAACCAGATACCAAAGTGCAGCACAATATACTGCCCCAGCAGAACCAAATACCATAGCGCAGCACAATATACCGCCCGAGCAGAACCAAATACTATAGTGCAGTACAATATACTGCCCCAGCAGAACCAAATACAACAGTGCAGCACAATATACTGCCCCAGCAGAACCAAATACCATAGTGCAGCACAATATACTGCCCCAGCAGAACCAAATACAACAGTGCAGCACAATATACTGCCCCAGCAGAACCAAATACCATAGTGCAGCACAATATACTGCCCCAGCAGAACCAAATACAACAGTGCAGCAAAATATACTGCCCCAGCAGAACCAGATACCACAGTGCAGCAAAATATACCGCCCCAGTGGAACCAATTACTGCCTAAGCAGAAGCAAATACCACAGTGCAGCACAATATACTTCCCCAGCAGAGCCAAATACCACAGTGCAGCACAATATACTTCCCCAGCAGAGCCAAATACCACAGTGCAGCACAAAATACTGCCCCAGCAGAACCAAATACCATAGTGCAGTACAATATACTGCCCCAGCAGAACCAGATACCACAGTGTACACAAGAGGAGGGCTTAGGTGGCCCTCTGGGCATCGATCCACCGGGAAATTTCCCTGTAGGGTCTATGGCCAGTCTGCTCATGGATGTGAACACTTGCCCGGCTGTTCTTGAGTTGTAGTGTAAACCGCTGGATGTTGCTACCTCTGCTCATATTGCAGATTTTTGGTGTCTGCCGTGGATTTGCAGTGCTGCATTGCATGGATCTGCCTGTGGATTTATTCCACTTGTTCC
Organism: Bufo bufo; assembly: GCF_905171765.1. Classification (NCBI taxonomy): domain Eukaryota; kingdom Metazoa; phylum Chordata; class Amphibia; order Anura; family Bufonidae; genus Bufo; species Bufo bufo. The sequence continues at coordinate 138,471,178 of NC_053398.1, read as the reverse complement.
ACTACAAATAGTTCGATTTTTCATGTTCTATGAACCTTTGAAAGCTTATTGACGAAACCAGCTGACTAACATATTTGTTGTCACTCAGCTTTCCTAGAATTAGATAGATTTAGCTACAAATGACCAATTAGATACGATTTCCTTCTCTGGTTTCCATTTGTAAAGTTTTAATATTTTACATTATCACATGAAAAATCCTCCGGGCTCCGGAGCCGCCGATTACCAACCATCATCAGTCCTGTCCGACATCTACCGTCCTGTATTCCGGCTTCCGATGCTCCTCTGTAAGTCAATCTCCCATACGTCAGCGCTTCCGCCAAACACAAAGGCGTGTGTTTTCCGATGCCTTGCTCGCCAAGAGACCTCATTTGGCTCCTCTATATCAAAGACGTTGAAAGTGCTGAAGTATCTATCACAAAACACATAACTGTTTTCGCAGCGGAGATTTATTACCTCGGGGTGGAAAAAAAAAAGAAGAAGAAAAACCTAAAGAATTTTCCGAAGCTTCTCGGTAAATGCAGCAAGAAGGACAATATTATTTATCAGTTATTTCACGGAAGTGAATGCCAGCCGCGGGTTCATGAAGTGTGAAGCACGGGAGGCGTACTGGGCCTTTAATGATCCTTGAAGGAACGCCATTGTGGAGATCTGCAAACATTGGCGTTTCCTGTGATGATAATGCTATGGTTATTTCATGAAACGTATCCGAGAGAAATAGGTCTCCAGAAATTGCTTTATTCATTAAGCGGAAATATCTAGAGATGGAAATCGGCGCACTTGGGGTCTCTGGACCAGAAACTTGAATTCTTAATGTTTGGGATTCTTTTTTTTTAGTCCGACTGCAATTAAGTATATGAGAAGCCGTAGCCGAGGAATATGCAAATCTGCCAGAACACCCGTCCGCACCTTAGTAATTAAGAATAAATTACACTGTTCCACCAGTATGGAAGCACTGGGGTTTAGCTGAAATATTGCTCTGTATCCGACAAACCGAGTTATTTCACAGTGTGATCACATTCCTGACCTGCTTTTTGAGCCGCACTGATTACAATGACTTCCCCCTCCCTCAATGAGGCTTTTTTTGTCTGTGTCAATTACCCTGTAATCGCCCCTGTCTCGGCGGTGGTTAAGATGCTTATATATAGAAGCTAAGGCTAGTTTCACACTAGCGGCAAGGAACTCCGGCAGGCTGTTCCGGCAGGAGAACAGCCTGTCGGATCCATGCTGGCGCTAGTGCACACGTACCCCTGGACTACCGCTCCGGTCCTATTGACTATAATGGGGGCGGGCCGGAGTTCCGGCGGCAGCACGGCAAACAGGCCGGAATAAAACTACGATATGCGTTCGCATCACGCATTGCACCCGCGTGGGAAAACTCGCTCGTCTGAAAGGGGCTTTAGGCGGATGCGCGATAAAAACTGAATAACTGAACGCGATCGCAAACAAAACTGAATGGACTTGTTTGCGAAATCGCACATTTTTCACTGAACGCATCCGGACCTAATCCGCTCACGCTCGTCTGCAAGGGGCCTTATAAGCCGATCCGGAGGATCATATAGCTGATGTTAGATTTTAATGTGGAGGTGCCATCAAAAAACCTTATTTTATTACAGTTCAGTATGAAAAACTAGTTAATTTTACCATTTACTTTTTGTTAAAAAAATGCTCCATTTGTGAGATATTCTCTTTATTATTGCTGTTTCATAGTAATTTATAGTAATGTGCATGTCCACCTACTGAGGCGTTTGCACATGCTCAATTCCATCCTTCATCTGCCACCAGCCCTATGTACCTGTGACAACCACGGGGAGAGAGCTGCAGCAGAAAGGACATGCCCCCTGAGAAAGGTGACAACCCTGAGATGCAGCAGAAAGGACATGCCCCCTGAGAAAGGTCACAACCCTGAGATGCAGCAGAAAGGACATGCCCCTAGAGCTGCCAGCCTGAAGAGAATTTAGCAGAGCATTAGAGCAATGTTTAGGAGATCTCTGGATCCATGTGAGGTACAGGGCTGGTTCTAGCTTTGTTAATAAGAGATTGTCATGTACTACATGATGTCTGATTACCACTTTTTACATTAGTCGTGGGATCACCCCTTTAAGTGGCTGCCATGCAACTTAAAATGGCATTCCTGTAAGAAAAAGTAATCCCCTATGAAATGGATAGGGGACAACTATGAAATCATTGTGTGTGTGTGTGGGGGGAAGGGGGGGGGGGGTCCAATTCCCACCAAACATGAGAACTGGGGGTCTCTCTGTAAGAACGGAGCGGCGGCTGACCACACGTGCTGGCTCTCCATGCATCTCTAGCCAAGTACAGCGCTTGGCTATCTTCAGTAGTAACATATTGTTTCGGAGTGGCAGTGCCCATGTTGACTGCTGCTTCATTCAGACAGGGAAAACTGCACCCCCTTCTTGTGATAGGACCACCACAGAAGTACGGTAGCATTTGTTTTGTATCCAGTGAATAGGGGCTAACTGGTCCCCCTTTAGTTATTACTGTTGCCCCCAGGAATCAGTGTGTGTGTGTAAAGCCTTAGGCCTCTTTCACACTTGCGTTGTCCGGATCCGGCGTGTACTCCACTTGCCGGAATTACACTCCGGATCCGGAAAAACGCAAGTGTACTGAAAGCATTTGAAGACGGAACCGTCTTCCAAATGCTTTCAGTGTTACTATGGCACCCAGGACGCTATTAAAGTCCTGGTTGCCATAGTAGGAGCGGGGAGCGGGGGAGCGGTATACTTACCGTCCGTGCGGCTCCCAGGGCGCTCCAGAATGACGTCAGAGCGCCCCATGCGCATGGATGACGTGATCCATGTGATCACATGATCCATGCGCATGGGGCGCCCTGACGTCATTCTGGAGCGCCCGGGGAGCCGCACGGACGGTAAGTATACTGCTCCCCCGCTCCCCGCTACACTTTACCATGGCTGCCAGGACTTTAGCGTCCCGGCAGCCATGGTAACCACTCTGAAAAAGCTAAATGTCAGCTCCGGCAATGCGCCGAAACGACGTTTAACTTAAGGCCGGATCCGGATCAATGCCTTCCAATGGGCATTAATTCCGGATCCGGCCTTGCGGCAAGTGTTCCGGATTTTTGGCCGGAGCAAAAAGCGCAGCATGCTGCGGTATTTTCTCCGGCCAAAAAACGTTCCGTTCCGGAACTGAAGACATCCTGATGCATCCTGAACGGATTTCTCTCCATTCAGAATGCATTAGGATAATCCTGATCAGGATTCTTCCGGCATAGAGCCCCGACGACGGAACTCTATGCCGGAAGACAAGAACGCAAGTGTGAAAGAGCCCTTATTCACACGTCCGTGTCTATGATGAAATCCATGATAAGATGGTCAGTGATTCATCCGTGAAGAATCCGGGTTTGGTCCGTGTGTCCATTTTTTGCTCTCGATGTGTCATCGGGGTTCCACTGACACTGCACACCCGAATTTTTTTTTCAGATCATCTCCTATAAATGGATGAATTTTTCACAGATCCATAGACTATAATGGGCGTGACATGGAGAAAATAGAGCATGCTTCCATGCTAAAACCACGGACCAATGGACCGCGCTGAAACACAGATGTGTGAATGCACACATTAAAATGCATGGGTACATGTGCTGTCCTTGGAGAACGGAGCGCGGAGAGCTCACTGACGTCTGTATAAGGCCTAATGCCTGAAGTTGGGTCCTCAGAGGGAGAGTCACAACCCGCGGCCCCCAGAGCCATGGTTTGCAGCCCCCGTTCTGCTGAGCAGAAATGCAGCTGATCCTGCGATCAGTTGTGTTCCTGCCCAAAGCGCCACATAGCGCTGGATTACAGTGACAGCGGGGGAGCCGAAGAGCGCTCTACAGTGAGGACCCAGCAATCCCTTGATCACCAGGCATCTTGGGTGCAGAGGAGCGCAGAGACCCTAATCAGCTCTGCCTTGTACAAAACCACCCCAGCAGACTGGTTTCCCCTGTAACTGGGGGCTCCTTTAGATGTCACAGTGGAAATAGTGCAAAAAAAAAAAAGAAGTCTTATTGTCTCCCAAAGATCTTTCAGTGACCTCTTAGAGACGAATTATGTTTATGTTTAAAAATAATAAAAAATTGAATAAAATAAATATATACGACCGTATGCATTTTGCAGTCCGCAAAAAACGGATCCGCAAAAAATCCAGATGACGTCTGTGTGCATTCCGTATTTTATAGAACGGAACAACTGGCCCCTAATAGAACAGTACTATCCTTGTCCGAAATGCGGACAATAATTGGACATGTTCTATTTTTTTGCGGAACGGAAATACGGACATACGGAAACAAAATGCACATGAAGTAACTTCCGTTTTTTTGCGGACCCACTGAAATGAATGGTTCTGTATACGATCACGGACGAGAACGGACACGGAAAGAAAATACATTCGTGTGCATGAGGCCTTAGGGTACTTTCACACTAACGTTTTTGCTGGATCCGGCAGGGTCCAGCAAAAACGCTTCTGTTAGTGATAATACAACGAACGGATCTGGTTGTATTATCTGTAACATAGTGGCAGAGAAAACGGATCTGTCCCCATTGACTTGCATTGGGGGTCATGCCGGATCCGTCTTGATCAGTTTCCCAGGACAGAAAGAAAACTAACACATGTTGCGGTTTTCTCTCCGGTATGGTAAACGCAACTAAACGGAATGGAATGCATTTTGGAGCACTCCGTTCTGTACAGTTCAGTTTTGTCCCCATTGACAATGAGTGAGGACAAAACTGAAGCATTTTTTTCTGGTATTGAGCCCCTATGATGGAACTCAATACTGGAAAACTTAAACTCTAGTGTGAAAGTACCCTAAGGGGACGTACGTGTCAAAATCATATTAGAAAAATAATCAAAAATGATTTTTTAAAATTATTTAAAAAATAATAAATTATTAATGAAATCCAAATAAAAGGAAAAAGGAAAAAGTACAAAATGAAGGTCTTTTTATGACCACTTGGGGGCCATATTATGTAGCAGAAATATATAAAAAAAATTGTTAAAAAAAGAAATACCCGTGCACTGTGCATGCGCGAGACTTTGGCAATCACTCTCAGGCAAGAAGGGACGGTTAGGAGGCATGGTTACCTTGACTTGAAGCAAGGAGGCCGCTGCCCCCTTGTCTTTAAGCTGACCGGCACTATAGCGCTGATGGAGAATAAAACTGCGTTTTTTGAGCTTATGCAGCATCAGACCACAGGATGAAACATATGATTATCAGACTGCGGGCTACTATGAGGTACTGCTGGCGGGTGTAGATGCATTTTTGAGGTGACAGGTTCTCTTTAATTTTTGCAAAACACATGTGAAGTCAAAATGCCTAAAAAAACATATGGCACACCTTCCCTTCTGAGCCCTGCTGTGTGCCCATACAGCAGTTTACAACCACATAGGGGGTGTTTCTGTAAATTGCAAAATTAGGGTAATAAATATTGAGGTCTGTTTTCCTGTTAACCCTTGTTGTATTAGGCCTCATTCACATATACGTGGATTTTCACGGATTTAAAAAAAGTGGGTTTTGGAACTTTTCTTTAAAATTCGAAAAATTGCTTCTAAAATAAGCCATCTAAAAACATAAAGTCACATTTACAAAACAATGCCAACAAAAAGTAGACATATGGGGAATGTTAAGAACTATTTTGTGAGGTATCACTGCCTTAGGCCTCCTGCACACAACCGTTTTTTCCCCCCGTTTACTGGCCACTTTTCTGCATTCCGTATACGGTCCGTATACGAAACCATTAATTTCAATGGTTCCGCAAAAAAACGGAATGCATTCCGTTTCCGTATTTCCGTTTTCCCGTTCCGTTTAAAGATAGAACATGTCCTATTATTGCCCGCAAATCACGTTCCGTGGCTCCATTCAAGTCAATGGGTCCGCAAAAAAACAGAACACATACGGAAATGCATTCGTATGTCTTCCGTTTCCGTTCCGTTTTTTGAGGAACCATCTATTGAAAATGTTATGCCCAGCCCAATTTTATCTATGTAATTACTGTATACTGTATATGTCATACGGAAAAACGGAACGGAAAAACGGAACAGAAACGGAAACACAACGGAACCAAAAAACGGAACAACGGATCAGTGAAAAATGGACCGCAAAACACTGAAAAGGCCATACGGTCGTGTGCAGGAGGCCTTAGGCTACCTGCACACGACTGTATGTGTTTTGTGGTCTGTATGCCATCTGTTTTTTTTTTTTTTTGCGGATCCATTGTAACAATGCGGACAAGAATAGGACATGTTCTATTTTTTTGCGGGGCTACAGAACAGACATACTGATGCGGACATTGAAATGAATGGGTCTGCATCCTATCCGCAAAAAAAACGGAACGGACACGGAAACAAACAACATTCGTGTGCATGTAGCCTTAAAAACAGAGAAATTCACATTTGGGCTCATGCACAGGAACATTGTTTGGGTCCGCATCAAAGCCGCATTTTTCGCGGTTCAGATGCGAACCCATTCACTTCAATGGGGCCACAAAAGATGCGGACAGCACTCCGTGAGCTGTCCGCATCAGTTGCTCCGTGCCGTGGCCCTTCAAAAAAATGAATAAATAGACTATGTCCTATTCTTGTCCATTTTGCGGACAAGAATAGGCATTTCTATTATGGGCGTTCCGTTCTGCAATTTGCAGAACGCACACGGGTGGCATCCATGTTTTGCAGATCACAAAACATGGTGCGGTCCTGTGCATGAGCCCTTTAGAAGAGAATTTTTTGTAAATTTTGGATTTATAAAAAAGAAGAAGAAGTTAATCCATAATTGGGGGAGATTTATCGAAACTGGTGTAAAGGGAAACTGGCTTAGTTGACCATAGCAACCAGTCAGATTCCACCTTTCATTTTTCACAGCTGCTTTGGAAAGGTGGAATATGAGTCTGGCCGGTTGCTATGGGCAACTAAGCCAGTTTCCCTTTAGGGCTCATCCACACAAACGTATTTTCTTTCCCTGTGCGTTTGCATTTTTGCGTATGCGGATCCAGTCATTTCAATGGGTCCGCATAAAAAAAAAACAGAAGTTACTCCTTGTGCATTCCATCTCCGTATGTCTGTTCCGCAAAAAAATAGAACATGTCCTATTATTGTCCACATTACGGATAAGGATAGGACTGTTCTATTATCTGCAAATAATGAATACACATGGACATCATCCGTATTTTGTGCGGATCCGTTTTCTGCGGACTGCAAAATACATACGGTTGTGTGCACGAGCCCGTACACCAGTTTTGATTAATCTCCGCCATTGACTTCTTTACCACTAAGGCTCCTTTCACATCACCGTTTCTCCTTTCCGTTCTCCGACTCCGTTGAGGAGCAAGAGAACAGAAAGGACGGATTCTACAGATACTGAGACCTAACTGAGCGTAACGGAGCCTAAAGACCCCCATAGACTATAATGGGGTCCGCTCAGAACATGATTTTTTGAGTGGAGACTAAAGTCCTGCATGCACAACTTTCGTCTTTTATCTTACAAGCGTTTTTACGCCAAATACAACAGGTGTAATGGATGAGCACGGCGCGGGGTCGTGCCAGGGACCCCTAGTCATAAAATACCCATAGAGGGACAACTAGGACTGGCGTAAAAAGCCATTTTAGAAAATGTCCCCCACTATGTCAGGTAGGGGTTAATATGGGGCATCTGAATACCCACACATGCCCTGATCCATCTCTATGTGCATTTGCAGCTGGCAGACCTCCTCTATAATAATGTAATACAGTGACAGCTCTTCAGCTGTTGTAAACCCCCAACTCCCATCTGCCTGACCAGAGCTGTAGCTACACAAGCCAGGTCCGCACGGTATTAGGGACAGTTGCTAGGAGACGGCCAGAGCGAGGCTTGGCACCCATGACCCCGCCCCTTTCCTGTACGCTCAGCTGCTCGGGTCATGTGACAGCCCTCAGTTCACGTGACAGACAAAGTCCAGGAGGCAACATGTCTGCAGCGGAGGGGTGAGTGGTCTCTGGCTGTGCGGTACCGACCGTGTGAGGGAGTAGTGTAATGTGCGGCATTAGTGCAGGGCCCCCCCCAGTCTAATTATTCTGGCACCACAAGTCCCAGCAGTCTGCACAGCAGGGCAGCTGGGAATGCTGGGATCTGTAGTGCCACAGAAACTATATGCTGGGATGTATAGTACTACAGCACCAGCATGCCCCTAGTTTGTAGTCCTACTGCTGCTTATGCTGGGACTTGTAATACTACAGCACAGCATGTCCCAGCTTATAGTCCTCCTGCTGCCTATGCTGGGTGTTGTAGTACTACAGCACCTCCATGTCCCAGCTTCTAGTCCTCCTGCTGCTTATGCTGGGAGTTGTAGTACTACAGCACAGCATGTCCCTGCTTGTGGGTCCTCCTGCTGCTTATGCTGAGACTTGTGGTTCTACGTAAGGAGCTCACATTTCTGCCCCGGGCTGTGGAGTCCTGTAACCTCACAGCAGGGAGCCGCTTCCAGTCTTTATGGTTCTTGTTGTCTTACTGCTTTTCCCATTTCACACTCATGCGGTTCATGAAGCTGAGATATGAGGAGCTGTTTGATGAGGACTGCGCACTGTTCCTCTCGTCTTCACCCCATGTGTGACCCTCAGCCGTGCTAAGTAGTGCGACCGTATACGACAGGTTACCGTTCTCTCAGGACAGTTGCTTGTTATTATGTCAGTGTAGGTTTTGCAGTGAATAGAGATTGGAAAATGAGTGAATGCTGAGGGTGGGATGATGATCATGTGATGACCCCCTGAGTCCATATATAACGTGCAGCAGATGACCCCCACTGCACACGCTGCACCCTCTGATCTGCTGTTTCCTGGAGATTATAAAGCAAACATGTTGTGTAATTCCGTGACTGGACATGTCGTCTTGTAAAAAAATAAAAATCTTGTACGGCAGCGGTTTGCAATCCAGATTTCCCCAGCTTCTGTGAAAGTACAACTCTCAGCATGTCTGTCTAGTATATCAAAAACCTCAACTTCCCCTCCACCAACTATAAAGACTTAAAGGGGTATTCCATCTCGCCAGCTAGTGTAAAACCCCAGCAGCTGCTCTTGAACTACAGTTCTTATCATGTACCAGCACTAGAGTTCTCCCAGTGTACTCTGTCAGTAGCCACAGTTCCCAGCATGCTCTGCTGTAGTGTGAGATGTCATATTAGTGAGGATCCAGCTGCTGAGCCCCCATAGTTCTCAAGAGGAGTCTGTCAGCAGTTGTGACCATGCTAAACTGCTGACAGCACTAGGTAGGTGTTGTGGAGAGCAGGACAAACATACCTTTTATCAGGATTAGGCCTCTTGCACACAAACGTTTTTTTTCTCCGTTTGCGTTCCGTATACGGAACCATTCATTTCAATGGATCCACAAAAAAAAAAAAAAATGGAATGTACTCCGTATGCCTTCCGTTTCCGTATTTCCGTTTTTCCGTTCCGTTCAAAGATAGATCATGTCCTATTATTCTCCGCATAACGGACAAGGATAGGACTGTTCTATCAGGGGACAGCTGTTCCGTTCCGCAAAAAACGGAATGCACACGGACATCATCCGTATTTTTTGCAGATCCGTTTTTTGCAGACCGCAAAATACTGAAAAAGTCATATGGTCGTGTGCAAGAGGCCTTAATGTGACGTTACATTCTGCTCTTACAAGTGCCCAGGAGGTGAAGTGCTCTCTGCGTTAAAATGCTTTACAACTACTCCCCTGTGCTCTGAATGGTGGCAGCAGTGTCCTCCCAGGAACTTGTTTGGGCAGAAGCTGGCAGATTGAAAGCTCATATTCACACCACTCCTGATGATAGAAGGTCCACAAAAGGTTTTTTTGTCCTGTTCTCTCCAGCCCTTTTCTCTTAGTGCTATCAAAAGTTTAACATGGTCGACACTATCATAGATAATGCCTATTCTTGTCCACTATTGCGGACAAGAATAGGACATGTTCTATCTTTTTTTTTGCAGGGCCGCAGAACGGAACTACGAATTTGGACAGCACACGGTGTGCTGTCCGCATCTTTTGAGGCCCCATTGAAATGAATGGGTCTGCACCCATGTAAATGGGCCATAAAAATGAGGAGTTTCATCTGCCTCTTCATAAAATGGTTGCAGTGGTCCAGTGCCTATCCACTGAAAAGTAACCAACCTGATCTCTCTGGAGATGGACTCTGTGTGACCACCTCCACACAGGGCCATACCATCAGATCTATACTATTATTATGTTGCGTCAAACCTGGACTCCTTCCCTTCTCACATTTTCTTCATCATTCTGCACTCAATACCCCATATGAGAAAGTGAAAACAGAATTTTATAGATTTTTTTGCATAATTATTAAAAAGGAATAATGTGCACAAAGAATTGCTACAAGAATTTTGCAGGGATGCTTTGCTCTAACGCTTGACATTTAACTCTCCGGCTTCCCATTTCTCTGGATCATGTCTGAGATGTTTCTACGCCTTGATTGGACAGGATTTGGAAAGACACAGCCGTGCCTATATAAGATCTCACAGCTCACAATGCATATCAGAGGAAAAACCAAGCCATAAAGATGAAAACTGCCTGTAGAGCTCAGATACAGGACAGAAGCTTGGAACAACCAGGACCCTTTCTAGAGCTACTGCCCCACCAAACTAAGTAATTGAGGAGATGGACCTTGGTAAGAGACGTGACCAAGATCCCAATCGTCCCTCTGGCTGAGCTCCAGAGATCCTGTTTTGCAGATGGGAGAAACTTCTAGGTCAACCGTCACTGCAGGACTCCACCAATCTGGGCTTTATGGCAGATTGGCCAGAAAGAAGCCTCTCATAAGACACATAAAAACCACCTGCAGTCTGTAAAAAAAGCATCTAAAGGAGTCGCAGACAGTGAGAAACGAGATTCTATGTTCTGTTGAAACCAAAATTCAACTTTTTGTCCTCAATTCTCAGCATCATATCTGGATGAAACCAGACACTGCTTATCACCTGCCCAATACCACCCCTACAGTGAAGCATGGTGGTGGCAGCGTCATGCTAGGGGGACAGGGAGACGGGTCAGGGTTGAGGAATAGCTGAATAGAGCAAAGTACATTGATATTCTAAATGAAAACCTGATCCAGAGCTCTGGACCTCAGATTGGGCGGAAGGTTCACCTTCTAACAAGACAATGACCCTAAGCACACAACCAAGACAACACAGGAACAGCTTAGGGACAACTCTGTAAAAGTCCTTGAGGGGCCCTGCTAGAGCCCTGGACGCAATGGAACATCTCTGGAAAAACCCCAAAATGGCTGTCCACCGATGGCCCCCATCCAACCTGACAGAGCTTGAGAGGATCTGCAGAAGAATGGCAGAAAATTCCCAAATCCAAGTGTGCAAACCTTGTGGCATCATCCCCAAGAAGACTGGAGGCTGGAATCACTGCCAAAGGGGCTTCAACTAAGTCCTGAGTAAAGGGTCTGAATACTTATGTCAATGTGAGATTTTAGTTTTTCCTTTTTCAATAAATCAGCAAAGATTTCAAACATTCTGTTTTCACTTTCTCATTATGGGGTATTGGGTGCTGAATAATGGGGGGAAAACTTGAATTTTCAAAAAATTTGGCACAAGGAGCAGCATAACAAAATGTGAAAATATGAAAGGGTTTGAAGACTTTCCAAATGCTTTCTGTTGCTCAACAATGGCAAATGCAGCTCAGGCTCCATCAGAGATGATCCGACATAAATGCCGACTGGAAAAAAAAAAGAAGCAATACATGCTCCAGTATCTGTCTGGCCAGAACCTGACATTTATGTCTGAAAGCGGCCGGATCACCCACCGGACCTCATTACAGTTAATTGAGATCTGGCAGTGATCTGGAGAATCTGGTAATGCTGGATTTGGTGAACTCCGGTGATCCTGAGAACAGCCTGCCGGGAGCCTCACAATATTTCTTTTTAAGCATGTAGCTGCTGCTGAAGTTTTCTTTCCTCGTACAGTCTCGGCAGCAGGAGAAGTGTTAAGGATGCCTTTTCAATAAGTAACTAATTGAATTGCTTGGTGGAAATCAATAAAGGTGGAAAATGCCAATGTGCCTGCTTTATTGCTTGAATTGTGCTGCGTGAGCATTGAGACGTCTCGGCTCCTCCATAAAAATGCTGGAGGTTTTTTACAGCTGCAGTAGTATTTCTCTTTTCCAGAATTCTGCACCTCCTGCAGACCCCAAGTTATATTTTTAAGTGATTTCTTAGTTTTTTTTTTCTTCTTTTTATTTAAGCCATCATTCACACAAACGTGAAAAACGGCCATATGACAGACGTTTTTAGGACCAACGCAGTGTGTGGGGCTATTCATAAATACACCATCTGTCCAAAAATAGTTTGTGTGCTATTTTTGGCCGTTTTCACAATCGGACTGACCCCGCTGAAATCAAATGGCCTGTTTTTAACGGCCATTTAGACCGGATTGCGCTTGTCTAATGGCCTGTAATAACGGTACACTATGTTAAAGATGGCATTTCAGGAGTTAAAGGGGTCTTCCAAGACTTATATACTGAGGATCTATCCAGTATCTGATCCCGGGGTCCGACACCCGGGACTCCTGCTGATCAGCTGTTTGAGAAGGCAGCAGCGCTCACAGTATCGCCGCGCCCTTCTCGCAGCTTTCACTAGGCTATGTGTCATCACGTTCATCGGTCACATGGTCTTGGTTAGTGTGGAGCAAACTTTGTGTTTCAAGTTCGGCGTACAAGGTTCGGGTTATCTAAGAATTATATACAGTAACTTATATGGTCCGTGTTAGCGGAATCCATAATAGAATTCTTAGATAACCCGAACCTTGTACGCCGAACTTGAAACACAAAGTTCGCTCATCTCTAGTCTTGGTGTATGTCTTGGAAAACCCTTTTAAGGGATTCTGTTACCGGATTTAACCCTAATAAGCTAGCTGACATTAGCTAAACCTAACTAGCCTATTCCTACTTTTATCTATGCCCCCGTTACGCCAGATATCTAACTTTTATATTATGCTAAGCATGAGGAGTCACGTGGATCGGTGCGCAGCATTGGGCGTGATGTCATCACAGAGCGCCTATGAGTAGGGCGCGCTACGGGCTGCATGCCGGCGTCCTAAGCAGCGCTCTGGTGGCCAGCAACAGAAGCATGGAGGAGGACAAACACGCTGAGGAGTCTGCAGTCCCTCCAACCTTGGTACCTCTAAGGGGGTGAGTGTTCTGGGTGATGATGTGCTTCTCTCTGCTGATGCACTTATACTTATACTTGCAGACAAAACCTAAGAAGGTGGTGACTAAGAGGAAGAATAAGGAATGTGCTCTTTGTAAAGCTGGGTTGTCTTCTGAATAGGAAAAGAAAATGTGTCAGTCCTGTATTAACCGCTTCACGTCCGCCCATAGGATATAAACGTCCTATGGGTGGACGTCTATTTCTGACAGCACGTTTTAGAACGTCCTGTCAGAAATAGCAGCTGCACGCTAATCGTGCAGCTGCTGATCGGGTTGCCCGCTGTCAGTGACAGCAGGGCAACCCTAAGACAAGGCAGGGACAGTGCCCAGGTGTCCCTGCCTTTACGATCGCTGCAGACACAGCGCTCACCGAGCGCTGTGTCTGCAGAGAAGGGAGCGCTGTGCGCTTCCTGTTCCGGCCCGGCGGTCATGTGACCGGAGTGTGCAGGAGCTGTGTGAGGTCTCTCAGAGACCTCGATCAGCCCTGCACTGAGGCTGTACAGCGCTGGATTGCTGCTGTACAGCCTCTATAGGGGTGCATTTGTCCTGTAACTGGGGCTACTATGTCAGCCCCAGTTAGAGGAGAAATCAACAGTGAAAAAAAAAAAGAAAAAGTGAAGCAAATGTCCCCCAGAGGTCTTGTATGACCTTATGGGCGACGAAAAGTGTAAAAAAAAATAAAGGGTTGAAAAAATAAAATAAAATAAAGTTTCACATGTAAAAAAAAAAAGTTCCCAAGTAAGGAATAAAAAACAAAAATTAAAAATAGAAAAAATAAAATAAAATAGACATATTTGGTATTGCCGCGTCCGTAAAAAACAGCTCTATAAAAATATCACATGACCTAACCCCTCGGGTGAACACCGTAAAAAAAAACAAAAAAAAAACTGTGTCAAAACAAGCAATTTTTGTCACCTTGCATCACAAAAGGTGCAACACCAAGTGATCAAAAACGTGTATGTCCCACAAAATAGTACCAATAAAACCGTCACCTCATCCCGCAAAAAATGAGCCCCTACATAAGAAAATCTCTCAAAAAATAAAAAAACTATAGCTCTCAGAACATGGACACATTAAAACATAATTTTTTTGTTTCAAAAATGCTATTATTGTGTAAAACTTTAATAAATGAGAAAAAGTATACATATTAGGTATCGCCACGTCCGTAACAATCTGCTCTATAAAAATGTCACTTGACTGAACCCCTCAGATGAACGCTGTAAAAATAAATAAATAGAAACTGTGCTAAAACAACCAATTTTTTGGTCACCTTGCCCCATAAAGTGTTATAATGAATGATCAAAAAATCATATGTACCCAAAAATAGTACTAATAAAACTGGCACCTTAGTTTCCAAAATGGGGTCACTTCTTGGGAGTTTCTACTGTAAGGGTGCATCAGGGGGCTTCAAATGGGACATGGCATCTAAAAACCATGTGGAGTTCCTTTTCTTCTGCGCCCTGACGTGTGCCCATACAGCAGTTTATGACCACATGTGGGGTGTTTCTGTAAACCGCAGAATCTGGGTAATAAATATTGAGTTTTGTTTGGCTGTTAACCATCGATGTGTTAAAGAAAAAAATTGATTAAAATGGAAAATCTGCCAAAAAGTGAAATTTAAAAATTTGATCTCCATTTTCCTTTAATTCTTGTGGAACGCCTAAAGGGTTAACAAAGTTTGTAAAATCGGTTTTGAATACCTTGAGGGGTGTAGTTTCTACAATGGGGTCATTTATGGGGGTATCCACTATGTAGGCCCCACAAAGTGACTTCATACCTGAACTGGTCCTTAAAAAGTGGGTTTTGGCAATTTTGAAGAATTGCTTCTAAACTTCTAAGCCTTCTAACGTCCTAAAAAAATAAAATGACATTTCCAAAATGATGCCAACATAAAGTAGACATATGGGGAATGTTAAATAATAAATATTTTATGAGGTATCACTTTCTGTTTTAAAAGCAGAGAAATTGAAATTTAGAAAATTGCGAATTTTTCAAATTTTTGGTTAAATTTGGGATTTTTTCATAAATAAAGGTGAAATATTTTGACTCAAATTTATGACTATCATGAAGTACAATGTGTCACGAGAAAACAATCTCTGAATGACTTGGATAAATAAAGGCGTTCCAAAGTTATTACCACATAAAGTGAGATATGTCAGTTTTGCAAAATTTGGCCTGGTCAGGAAGGGGGCAAATGGCCCAGATGGGAAGTGGTTAATAAAACGATGGCTGATGAATCGCCATCATTTTATAAATGTCTTCAGGCACTAGTCAGATGGGAAGTTAATTCTACCCTATCGTCTAAAAAAAGTGTTGGGTGAAAAAGATACTAAAGTAAGGCGCCATGAGACTCCACAGGAACATTATTCACCTGATTCTGATGAAGATGAGATACACCCCCTCATTATATGGGCATTCTGACGATTCATCCATATCCTCCCCTGAAGAAGGTGAAATTAGTGGTAGACCATGTTTCCCCATAGAAGACACAGAAAAACTCCTGAAAGCCGTACGTTGAACTATGGGCATTGAGGAGACAAAAGAGCCCCGGTGTATACAGGATATTATGTTTGGGGGGGCTAGAAGCCAGACACCACAGCACCTTCCCGGTCCATAAAAATGTTCCAGCCTTAATTAAAGAGGAATAAAAAAACCTTACAGGAAGGTTTACATCTCAAAAAATCTTAAGCGTAAATATCCCTTTAAAGAGGAAGAGTGTGCTACATGGGATATCCCCCACCCCATAATAGTGGCATCCACAGATGCCCTAATATACCGGAGCTAAACCTGTGGGAGGGGCGGTGTCATGCAAATGCTGCGGGGCCGGTGCGGTCACTGTACTCCAGCCCCGCCGCTCACTCACTGCTTTATTGCCTAAACCTTTTATAATAATAACTTTAATTGAAGTTCCGATCCCCAGCCCCATCTGTACTACTTACTAAATGTCCTGTAGCAGAGCAGGGCGGGCGGCCGTAACTCACTGACATCACGTGCCTGCGCCGCCTACTTCATTCATAAAGTAGGCGGCGCAGGCACGTGACGTCAGTGAGTTACGCCCGCCCCCTGCTCTGCCTGCTACAGGACATTTAGTAAGTAGTACAGATGGGGCTGGGGATCGGAACTTCAATAATCCTGCGAGCAAGACACTGCAGGGTGCCCGTGGTGATCGAGGTTATTTAGAGCGTTAGCCAGATCTACTCTGGCAGCTTCAGCTAGACCTCCTCTTACGGTACTGTCTAGGGAGGAAAGAATTCTCTGATGCCTTGATCTCTACTCTTCTTAATAGTAGGAAAAAGGTAACAGAAGCCATCTATGCTAGAGTATGGCATGGAATTTTGGATTTTGCTCATATCCAAATGAATGACATCCCCTCTTCTGCTCCCATTCATCTAATATTAGAGTTCCTTCAGAAGGGACTATGTCTGGGACTAGCGGGTAGTACCTTAAAAGTACACGTGTCGGCCCTATTTAATCAAGACACTGCAGGGTGCCCGTGGGTATCGAGGTTATTTAGAGCGTTAGCCAGATCTACTCTGGCAACTTTAGCTAGACCTCCTCCTTGGGATTTAAACCTAGTTTTAAAGGCCCTAACCCAACCTCCATTTGAACCTCTGGAGACCAGCTCCATTAAATGTCTCACTTTGAAGTTATGTATTCTAATAGCTTTAACATCTGCTCGCAGGATTATTGAGATTTAGGCCATTTCCATCAATCCTCCTTGTACCACGATTTTAGAAGATAAAGTTCTGATATGTCCAGACCCGGCTTTTCTTCCAAAAGTTGTTTCCATATTTCATAGGTCCCAAGAAATTGTTCTTCGTACCCTGTTTAAAAACCCTGGGTCAAAAGAAGAAAGATCCCTTCACTGCCTAGACGTCAGAAGGGCTTTGATTAATTATCTATCTCGCACTAAAGATTGGCGCAAATCTTCTTCACTCTTTATTCTCTTTCAAGGAGTGAATAAGGGTAATGCGGCCTCCAAAAGTTCGATTGCTAGGTGGATTGTTTTGGCCCTATCCTTATCTTATCTTGCATTCGGGTTATCTCCTCCGGTGGGTCTTAAGGCACATTCTACCAGGGCAGTTGCTACCTCCTGGGCGGAAAGATCCTCTGTTCCCATAGAGGATATTTGCAGAGCAGTTACCTGGTCTTCTCCTTCAACCTTTTTCAAACACTATCGGCTTGATTTAAACTCCTCCCCTTCGGGGGTCTTCCTTTGGGGAAAAGGTGCTTCTTTCTACTCTACCACCCTGATTTTTCCTCTATTAAATCTCTTGTGGTGCTGTTATGGGCGAAAGGAAAAATGATGATTACTTACCGGTAATTTGATTTTCCAGAGCCCATGACAGCACCCTTATATTCCCCTGCAGTTTTTTTTCTGGTTCTCTTAAATTCACGCGGGTGTAGCAAAAAAGCTAACAAAAAAACAATTATGAATTATCTAACGTTATGTTGGTGGACTTCCTCTGATGCTTGCTATCACACTGAATTGGGAGGAGAGTGTCCGCCCTTTTATTCTGCAGGTTTCCTGTCTGTAGGGGCAGATCCTCTCTCTCGTGGTGCTGTCATGGGCTCTGGAAAATCAAATAATCGGTAAGTATTCCAAAAATTTTGTCAGCACTATACTGGAGGGCACAAAGGGGAGCATAATTTATCCTGGGGGGCACGCAAAGGGGAGCATAATTTATCCTAGGGGGCACGCAAAGGGGAGCATAATTTATCCTAGGGGGCACGCAAAGGGGAGCATAATTTATCCTGGGGGCACGCAAAGGGGAGCATAATTTATCCTGGGGGCACGCAAAGGGGAGCATAATTTATCCTTGGGGTATGCAAAGGGGAGCATCATTTTCCTGAGGTGCACAAAGGAGAGCATAATTTATCCTGGGGTGCACAAAGGAGAGCAAATTTATCCTGGGGTGTACAAAGGAGAGCATAATTTATCTCAGGCTCACAGGGGGAGCATAATTTATCCCACAGGAGTCCATTATTTATACTGGAGCCACTGTGGGAACAAATTCATCTGTTTTCAAACACTGAGTTTATTCGTATTGTTTATTTTAATGACCGTCGTGTGAATGTACCCTAATTCTTAAAGCAACACTCTTGGATAAACTCACGCACTGCGCTATACTTTGTGCAGGGCCTCAGGGTGCAGTGCATGACCCAGAGATTCAAAGGACCTCCATTTGGTATAAGGCCTCGTTCACAATGACAGTACATGTATCCATTGAGTTTAACGCATCTATTCTCTCTTCCTTGAAACAGCGCAGACATGCACAACTTTTTTCTGTGACGTGGGCCCTTTGAAGTTTGTGGGACTCGAGAGAACATAGGTGGCTTGGCATTTTGCAGCAGAATCTGTGATGAATCCACAGCAAGATCTGCAAGTGTTAGGACTCATGCACACAAACGTATTTTGTTTCTGTGAACGTTCCGTTTTTTTTTTTTTTTGTGGCCTGTATGCGGAGCAATTCACTTCAATGGGGCCACAAAAAAACCCAAAATAACTCGGTGTGTATTCCGTTTCTGTATGTTCGTTCCGCAAAAAAATAGAACTTGTCATATTGTCCGCATTACCTGTTCTATTCAGCAAAATACGGAATGCACACAAACATCATCCGTATTTTTTGCGGATCCGTGTTTTTCGGGCCGTACATACATACGGTTGTGTGTATGAGCCCTTAGGGAAAGATTGCATGTCGTGGTCATGTTGCTTTTGTGATTAGGCTGCACTGGACTGCAATTAAAGTGATTTTATAAGACTTTAATACTGATGACCTATCCTCTGGACACTCTGGATAGGTCATCAGTATATGATACCCGGGACCCCCGGTGCTCCCGTGAGTGCCGGAGCTTCTCCCTGCTCACCGAGCACAGCGCCGTACATTGTATAGTGGCTTTCACTTGAATGGGGCTGAGCTGCTCCTAGGCCATGTGAACAATAGACATGACATCACCGGCCTACGAAAAGTGGAGAGAAGACAGCAGCACTACTGCTGATTAGCAGGGGTCCCGCGTGTCGGACCCCCACCGATCAGATACTGATGACCGCCTCCATAACTTAAGATACGATAGATTCAAAATCCACAGGTTGATTTACCCAGCAGATTTTTCCCCCTATATATGATGTGGTGGGGGCAATAGGCTGCAGACAGTCTGAATATTGCCCCTACCTCTGTGCTGTGGTCTGGCGCATTGTTCTGCACTGAACGTCCCTGTGTGAACCTGGCTGCGCTCTGTCAGCGATGATAACGCACGCACCTCATCCCTTGCTCTGTAAGGACACTTATGTAACCTGGAATGATGTGACCTGCATAAAAGAACGAGGCTGCAACTTCTACGGGACTTCTAATATCCATCTATTTTACATCGGGGAGTACAGAGTTCTTGGTGTAATGAAGCAAGAGATGTGACCGCTCTGTTTTATTTCCCACTAATGTATTAAGGACATAAAAAGCGATTCCTCCATGTGTTTGTGTCGCTCTTTAACCCTTCGTATGCCTCTTGTTTCCGTAAACTCGCAGGGAATATAGGTTCTTGCATTCCCCGAGGCTCCTGCTTGTAATTACAGTGATTTCTGTCATAGATCAGTATTGGGAATGGTTATGTATG
Organism: Bufo bufo; assembly: GCF_905171765.1. Classification (NCBI taxonomy): domain Eukaryota; kingdom Metazoa; phylum Chordata; class Amphibia; order Anura; family Bufonidae; genus Bufo; species Bufo bufo. The sequence goes on along the minus strand of NC_053398.1, from coordinate 138,451,383 downwards.
CTATAATAGGGAGTAGTTGGGCGTATAAAGTAGTACCTAGGGCAGTCTTTTTTTTTTTTTTTTCATGCTTTGCTCCCTGCACTTTGGGAGTCAGGTTGGTCGAAGTGGCGGGTTATATTATAAAGGGGTTGTGTCATGCGGGTTCCAGTATTGTAAAGTAGATGTCACTTCCCCTCCTTATTGTCTAGGGCTACACTGTGACAGTGTGGGATTTTTTGCGATCCCATTCATTTCTATGGGATCACTGCTATTCTGCGATCCTGCCTATGATTAGTGTTGCCATGTAGCCCTATTGTCTCACTTCAGCAAATGCCATTTATCACGTAGAGAAAGTTAACACAAGGCACTTACTAATGTATTGTGATTGTCCATATGACTTCCTTTGCTAGCTAGATTCATTTTTCCATCACATTATACACGGCTTGTTTCAATGGTAACGACCACCCTGCAATCCAGTAGTGGTGGTCGTGCTTGCACACTATAGGAAAAAGGGCTGGCCTCTCTGGTGGCCGGGACCGTAGGAGTATGAATGCGCAGCAGCTCCTGTCCCCGCCACCTTGTATCTACGCTGCAGCAATGGCCGCAACCCCTGGAAACGAGCCGTGTATTATGTGATGGAGAAATGAATCAAGCCAGCAAAGGAGGCAATATGGAGAATCACAATACATTAGTAAGTGCCTTGTATTGAAGGGGTTTTCCAAGACTTGTACACTGATGACCTATCCTCTGGGTAGTTTATCAGTATTTGATCGGTTGGGGTCCAACACCCCGGGAACCCCGCCGATTAGCTGTTTGAGAAGACATCGGCTCTTGCAGCAGTGATGCAGCCTTCTCTCAGCTTTTCTTAGGCCGTGTGATGTCCTATCCGCAGCTCAGCCCCATTGAAGTGAATGGAGCTGAGCTGCAATACCAAGCACAACCACTATACAATGTACGGCGCTGTGATTGGTGAACTGAGAGAAGGACACTGCACTCGGCGGGGTCCCGGGTGTCAAATAGGTGATCAGTATATAAGTCTTGGAAACCCCAACTTTGTCTACATGATCAATGCCATTTGCTGACGTGAGACAACCCCTTTAAATTCGGTTGGACAGTTTGTAGAGTTTCCCTTTAAGGCCTTTTTTTTTTTTTTATAGAGTTGGCGTATTGGTAGTGCAGATCCACAGCTAGTTACTGTTGAATGCATATGGAGGCTATTGAGTCCTCATTATGTGGATTTCAATGCAGATATAACCTGTTCAATATATAGGGGTGACATTTTTCCATGTTTCACCTCTAAAAAAAAAAACGCGGCCAATGACAGCATCACAAAGCCACCGTGAAAAGCAGCAATTAATGTAGTCTACTATATGTGGTCGACTATAGAAGGTGTGATCCAATGTCCCTCTCTTCCTCCCAAGTTGCAATCACAAGGGGCCGGGAAGCTGAGCTATAAGGGGCTGCTTGCTGAGGTTCTTCTCGCGTAGATGTGCGCTAGAGGTGAGGATCAGCATTGACTACAGTGAACCCTGTAGCTCTACAGTGTGCGGACCCCTTCAAGTTGCATCCTATATGTCATCTTCCTGAAATTTATCAGCGTCGTAAGGATTTACAGTGATGTCATGAAACCTGTGAATGGGCCGGGACCTGCAGCCACCAATGCTCCCATATGACGCTCAAGTCAAATCGTCCTTCTTCGTTTCCCATCGTAATTTGTACCTTTTTCAAGGGCAAAGATTGAAATAATATTGTTTTAGGAAATTGCTTATAAGGCCTGGACCTCACCCCTGATTTCAGTAGGGGGATAGCTAAATTATTAAAACTGGTGGACATGATGCTACCATGCAATTATATAGTCACCATTCACCATGCAGTTGGGAAACCCCTTTAAACAGAGACCTACAGCAACTATAGACCCCCTTACTTAATAAAAACTTCCCCTGACCATGATGAGTATGAAGTATTCTCCGTGCCAGTCTGCAAAGAAAGGGGGTCAGTCAGCACATCCCAATGCGCAGGTGCACGCTGCCATGGCTGAAAACATAGAGAAAAAAGACAATGCAGCAGCCCCCTGCAAACCAGATAAAGTACAATAATGCCATAGTCACAAAAATTATATTATAGTGCTAATGCTACGCTTATTTATAAAGTGAGATGCTTGGCAAATTCATTTGGAACCAACACTTCCTGAACTTTATGGCGGCCATTATAGCGCATAACAGGTAGCATTTAGTTTTCCCGTCTTACAGAGATCGCCTTGACGTACGCAGACGGGCTCAAATGGTTTTGTACAAAATGCATTTGCCAAGCATCTCACTTTATAAATAAGCATAGCATTAGCACTATAATATATTTTTTGTGACTCTGGCGTTATAGTACTTTATCTGGTTTGCAAAGTGCTGTTGCATTGTCTTTTTTCGCCGTGCCAGTCTGCAGCCATCACCTGATGTCTTCTGTAGTGAATGATTTGCATGAAATACTCTGGAATATTCAGCCGCATCGCTTTGTCTTTGTCTCTTAGACCCTCGTATTGGCTGGGGAATGAAACCCTGAAGGTGCCAGCTGCTCTATTCGCCCTGAACCGAAAACGTCTCTGCGACAGACTGAGAAACAACTGTGATGTCCCCAAAGATGCCATTGTGGTCTTGCAAGGTGGGGAGGAGACCAATAGATACTGCACAGACACTGGCGTCCTCTTCCGTCAGGTGAGCATTTAGCGTTCAGCTGTAATGGCAGCCATGTTGCTTGTCGTCTCAACTACAAGTTGTAGCTAAAGCCAGTATTACGGCCAGATCCTCAGTAACGAGCGTTTTTAGGAACACTCGTTAGCAATGATCTGGCAGTGTAATACTGCCATCGATTGCCAGCTCGTTCATCGGGTGCTCCAGATTTTTGAGCACACTTACAAATCATAGCTTGCCGGCGGCAGATCATGCTGAGTAGTCACGATCTGCTGCCTGCAAACCACTAGACAGTATGGAGATGAGCGATGGCATTAGCGAACACATGTCCCCATACTGAGGAGGAGATCACTGCTTGTAATAGCAGAGGTCTCCTCCACTAACGAGCAGGGAATTGTGGTGAAGGATCGCTTTCATCCTGACGATCGCCTGTTCCATCGCCCTATGTAATAAAGTCCTAAGGCTGGCCATAGACATTAGATAGTGTCAGATGTCTAAGAGTCCAGACTAGTGATGAGCAAACTTGTGTTTTCAAATTCGGCGTACAAAATTCATGTTCGGGTTATCTACGAATTTCGTTACGTATTCCGCTACCACGGACCATAAGTTATCGTCCGTGGTGACGGAATCCATAATGGGATTCTTAGGTAACCTGAACCTTGTACACCGAACTTAAAAACACAAGTTCGTTCATGCCCAGTCCTGACCCTATCCCCCCATCCGCTTGCATACGCAGACTGTAAAGGCAGGTTATCTCCTGAGAACAATGGGATCATCAGACATGTTGAAATCTGAGAACAAGCTCCTTCTAATGGGGGAGTTGGAAGGTCCCAGTTCATGTTACATGGTTGGCCAGTCCTCCTGAAATTGGATGTTAACCTAATGTGTAGGACCAGTTTAATTGTTCATCATAAATTCTATCGATTTCCCTAAGGCCTCATGCACACCATTTTTTTGTGGTCCGCAAACCGCGGCCCAGCAAAAAACGGAAGCCGTCAATATAAATGCCTATTCTTGTCCGCAAAGCGCAGACAAGAATAGGACAGGTTATATTTTTTTTTTTCTGGGGCCGCGGAACGGAGCAACGGATGCGGACAGCACACGGAATGCTGTCCGCATCTTTCGCGGCCCCATTGAAGTGAATGGGTCCGCATCCAGGCCGCCAAAACGACGATTTGGATGTGGACCCAAACAACGGCCGTGTGCATGAGACAATTTTACTGGAGATATTACTTCATTTCTTTTATGGGATAATTCTTCTAAAAGGGGTTTCCAGGAGGTAAATGCTGATGACCTATTCTCAGGATTAGGTCATCAATATCTAATCACTGGGAGTCCGACTCCCAGCACTGCCTCCAGTCAGCTGTGGGAAGTAGGGGCGGCACAGCGAAATCTTTCTCGGCCTGTGATGTCATCATATCCATCCGTCACATGGCCTTTCAACTGAATGGGACTGAACTGCAATACCGGGCACAGCCACTATACAATGTTTGGCGCTGTGCGTTCCACGCAGCTCCCTCCATAAAGCTGATCGGTGGGGGTCCGACTCGTCAGATACTGATGACCTGTCCTGGAGATAGGCCATCAGTATTTAATTTCCAGAAAACCCCTATAAAAGATAAGAGGAGACCTTTCTGTAAAGCTCAGTTCATACTTTATTACAGGGTCATGGCCGCTGCGACAAAATCTCTCAGACCCCATTGACTTTCATGGGGTCCAAATTAGTTTCGGTATATTGCTGTAGAGTGCCGTAAAATATTGGAACGCCCATTAACTAGTCTGAACAGAGCCAAGTTTTACTAATTGTTAATGTTGAAGGTGCGTTATATATTTATATGCTGCATATATGGGTAACTCCAGTTTCCTTGCTTAACCCTTCAGGAGTCCTTCTTTCACTGGACGTTTGGAGTGACCGAGTCGGGCTGCTACGGAGCCATTGATGTCAATACAGGAAGATCTATTCTCTTTGTGCCCAAACTCCCGGAGAGCTACGCCGTGTGGATGGGGAAGTAAGGAATATTAGCTTCTGCTGCAAAGTCTGTTCTGTGTCTCTTGTTTTTATGAACAGGGATGTGCTGGTGCAGAACAGAGGCAGCGAGCTGTCAATAGCAATATCCGCTGGTTTTATTGCTAATCTAGGGAGTTTATAACCCCTACAGTGACAGTCGCCAGGACCGAACTACCGCACTGACGGAGTTATCAGCAGATAATCATATTTATTCAGCGTTATTGTGGTTTTCTCAGCCGGGCACAGATGCAGAATGCAAGTTCAAAACCAGGTCACTAGTCTGATCTTGTGTCCTTAAAGGGGTCCTCTACCATATACACACTTTAGGTTAAAGTGAAAGCAATATTACAACTCATTAGAGCCTTTTCTCCCCCTTTTTGTTTCCTTGTTCTTTTTGCAATCAGACTGTGTTTGTTCCGGACATGGCGCCTGACATTCACATTGCGTTGAAAGTTAAAGGGGTTTTGTCACTTCAGCAAGTGGCATTCATCATGTGGAGAAAGTTAATATAAGGCACTTACTAATGCATTGTGATTGTCCATATTGCCTTCTTTGCTGTCTGGATTCATTTTTCCATCTCGTGATACTCGGCTCATTTCCATGGTTACGTCAGCGGTGGCCGTGCCTGCACACTATGGGAGAAAGCGCTGGCCTGCCTGGTGACTGGGACCGTGGGAGCGCACATAAGCCGGTGCTTTTTCCTATATTGTGCAAGCATGACCACCACCGATGGATTGCAGGGTGGTCGTAACCATGGGAACGAGCAGTGTATAATGTGATGGAAAAATGAATCTAGCCAGCAAAGGAAGCAGTATGGACAATCACAATACATTAGTAAGTGCCTTGTATTCTCTTTCTCTACATAATAAATGCTATTTGCGGAAGTGACACAATCCCTTTAATATCCCCAGTAACCTGTTTTGCTCCAGTGACTTTTGGCTGAGAGACTCTAACTTGGAGGTAACAAACTGCAGTTGCAAAAGTACTGATGCACCTAATAGGGTAAATTATTTCACGAGGCACCCCAGAATTTTTTTGGTCTTCCCTAATGTCTTTTTCAGCCATTTTATTCCCTGTTTCAGCTGCACAGCTAGATGCATTTCTCTCACAAGCAGGGGGTGTTTCCCTTCTGTGGAATCTGCCAGCACTTGTCTTCTGTGTTTCTGTTACTAGGGACGGATCTTGCCTAACAGGCAGAGGACTGCAAATTAGGTGGAAGTGAGACCCCTAGTGACCATGACTTTACAACTTTTTTCAGGTGGATGCAGGTAGATTTACATCCCCAAAGGGTATGTATATACTGAGGATTTTCTGCCACAGTAGCTGCAGTCTAAGGGCTCGTTCACATGACCGTGTGAAGCCCGTGCTGTGGACCGCAAATTGCAACGACTGTGGCCCAGCCGCATTGGGATCGCGGACCCATTCACTTGAATGGGTCCGCGATCCCTCCGTTCTGCAAAAAGATAGAACATGTCTTTTTGCGGTGCGGAGGCACGGAACTGAACCCCAGGAAGCACTCTGTGGTGTTCTGTTCCGTGCTTCCGTTCCGCATCTCCGGATTTGTGGACCCATTGAAGTGAATGGGTCCGCATCCGTGATGTGGAATGCACACAGAACGGTGCCCGTGTATTGTGGATCCACAAATGCCATCCGCAATACGGCAATGGGCAGCACACGTTCGTGTGGACAAGCCCTAAGGGCTCATGCACACGACCACTGTTTGGGTCTGCACCCAAGCCTTTTTTTTGCTGGTCGGGTGGACCCATTCACTTCAGTGGGGGCTGCAAAAGATGCGGACAGCACACCTTTTGCTGTCCGCATCCGTTGCTCAGTTCCGTGGCCCCGCAAAAAAATAGAACATGTCGTATTCTTGTCCTTTTTTTCTAATCCTCGACAACCCATTTAATCTGTACTAGAATTCTGGGAACGGTCATATTCCATAACTTTCATAAACGCCAATTTGCGTTATATCCGCCATTAAATTATTCATTTCTCAGACGGAGTCCGGCAGGTGAGGACAGAAGGGCCTGATTCCTAAGGATGAAATTACGCACTAACTAATGTGTTTTCCTCAATTTGTCTAATTAAAGCTCTGCTGCCATTTCCTTCTCATTAATTTTAAATGTCAGAATGACTCAATGCATTGATTGGAGATATTCAGAAAGTGCAACATATTTCGCAACAGATGCTTTGTCGGGTGGGTTCAGCGGCTCTTTAATATAATTATCTTTAAGTGCGTGCGTCCTGTCCTTATCGTGGAGACATGTGAGCGATCTCATTAATGGGTATTTACGTGTAATCCACTAATGGGGAAATGAATGGGATTTATGCATTTGATAAGTGGAGATGTCAACCCAAATTTACAAGCCTCCAATTTACTAAATGTTTTCTAAAAATGTAAATTTTCTGGCTTTGAGTAGAAGTGTTTCCGGGCCTCGCTGTAACCAGAGTAAGACGCGACTGCCCGGCGTGTAATCTGTGGAGGAGCCAGGCGATGGTTGATTGACATTTATTCGCCCCCGGATATTTTTACATTTGTTAGGCCTTATGCTCACGACTGTAGTTTCTGTCTGCATCCGATCCACATTTTTTTGCAGATCGGATGTGGAACTGTTCATTTCAGTAAAAAGAATTCGGACGTCCGCATCCGCACGTCCTCGACACCACATGTCCTATTCTTGTCCGTTTTGCGGACAAGGATAGGACATTTCTACAAAAGTTAAAACAAATGGCGGCATGCACTCTGCCGGGATCCGTGATTTGTGGACCACAAAACACTTGCGGCCGTGTGAATGAGCCCTGATACTTATAAAAGGAAAATTAAAGGGGGTTATCCCATGATTGTTGTAAAAAATGAAAATCGGACATATAGTCCATGTCATCTTAGTGATGATCTGGCGGTTTAAGTGCACCGCCGATTACTTCATAAACTAGGGAAACGCTCATTTGTGCGAACACAAAAATCCTCCTTTTCCCTTCGCCCATGACAGCATCACGAAAGAGACGATCCGCCCCCGCAGACAGGAAACCTACAGAATAAGAGTGCGGACACTCTCCTCCCAATTCAGTGTGGTTTCCTGTCTCTGGGGAAGCCTGCAGTTTTTCCTTTCAGGTTCCCTTCCTCTGGTGGTGCTCCTACGCTGACCCCTATAGTGGGCTGGGTTTCTGCCCGTCTTACCTGCTGTTCCCGGGATTATATTGCGGCATCTCTGGTGCGCTGAAAGGGACGGGCAGAGGCACAGCAAAGCTACGGAGGGAGTACTTTGCGTGCTGCAGCATGCAGTGCCTGGCGGCATCGGTGATGCGCTAGAGGCACGGACTTCCGGACCCCAGGGGGAGGAGGAGGAGCTTCCGTCAAGGAGTTAGGCCGGGAGAGCAGCATGTGTCATGTGACCTGCACGCAGCGTCAAGAAGGGCGCATTGTGGATGGAAAGCCGGCGTCCTAGCAGCGCTCTGGTGCAATAACAGGAGCAGCATGGAGAAGGACAAGCACGCGGAAGAGTCTGCAGTCCCTCCAGCCTTGTTACCTCTGAGGGGGTGAGTGTTCTGGGCATAATGTTGTGCTTCTCTCTGCTGATGTACTTATATAATACGTAATGTATTAAAGACAAAACCTAGGAAGGTGGTGACAAAAAGGAGGAATAAGGAATGTGTTCTTTGTAAAACTGGGTTGTCATCTGAATGGGAGAAGAGGATGCGTCATGTATTAAAAAAACAGTGGCTGAAGAATTGCCATCTTTTTACAAATGTCTTCAGGCACTAGTCAAATAGGAAGTTAATTCTACCTTATCATCCAAAAAAAGAGTCTAAAATTAGACGACAGGAACATAATTTGTCTGATTCTGATGAAGACGACATACACCCCTCATTATATGGGCGGTCTGATGATTCATCCCTATCGTCTTCTGAAGAAGGTGAAATAAGTGGTAGACCATGTTTCCCTATAGAAGACACAGAGAAACTCCTAAAAGCCGTATGTTCAACTATTCAGTAGACAGGCTTGATTTGTGCTGTAATTAAACAGATGTGCGCACCATAGGGTAATTCTGCATATACAGAGTAGTGTATAATAAAATACAAGGCTCACCTTGTAGGGTTGTGCTAAAGATAGTCACAACTCTATTGAATGCTCATCAAAATAGATCCTGAGAACCTGGAGGGTGGTAGTCTGCAGCCACAGGTAAATAGACTTCTTATCGGAGATGCCTGGAATCCCCAAGAAGGTGCGTACTGGCAGTGATAAACGTCCCACGGCACAAATACCAACCACAGGTCACCAGGATCAGGATACAAAGTAATTTATTGCAGCAATACAACGCGTTTCAGCAGCCTTGTGTACCTGATGAAGGGGAGTGATTCCCCGAAACGCGTTGTATTGCTGCAATAAATTACTTTGTTTCCTGATCCTGGTGAACTGTGGTTGGTCTTTGCGCCGTGGGACGTTTATCTCTGCCAGTACGTTCAACTATGGCCATTGAAGAGACAAAAGAACCCAGGTCCATCCAGGATATCATGTTTGGGGGGCTGGAATCTAGACACCTTAGCACCTTTTCGGTTCATAAAAATGTTTCAGCTTTAATCAAAGGAAAATGGAAAATACCTAACAGAAAAGTTTACATATCTAAAAATCTTAAACGTAAATATCCCTTCAAAGAGGAAGATTGTGCCACATGGGATAAAGCACCAAGAAGAGACGTAGCCATTTAAGTATCTAGGAAGACTGCTCTTCCCTTCGATGATATGGGGATATTAAAGGACCCACTGGATAAAAAAGCTGATACCTTTTTAAAAGGGGCATGGGAAGCATCTACTTTTTCGTTCAGACCGAGCATAGCCTCTACTTGTACGGCCCGGTCTCTGATAGTATGGCTCTCTGAATTAGAAAATCAATAAAAAAATAGATGTCCCAGGGAAGAAATTTTATCAGCATTGCCAACTATAAAAAAAAAAGCAGCTGACTTCTTGGCGGACGCTTCTTTTGACTCTGTTAGACTGGCGGCCAGATCTGCCGCTTTGTCTATCTCAGACCGTAGAGCACTCTGCCTAAAAAATTTCAGACCCATCTGAAAATAAACTATGTAGGGTCCCTTGTGAAGGGGAGTACCTTTTTGGACCAACTCTAGATGACTTACTAGATAAAGTGGCCGACAAAAAGAAAAAAATCCCGGGGTTTCAGAGTTCTTTATCCCCCAAAAATAGGTTCAACCGCCCTTTTCTTCCATTTAGAAGTAATCAAGAAGGAGACAAAAAATCCAGGGAGGACAGATTTCGTAACCAAAGGAGAGGTAGAAATTACTTTTTCAACCAATCCCTTGGAGACAAAAAGAAACAAGACCAGCAATCATGCCAGAGGTCAGGTAGGGGGCAGATGAAATAATTTTTTCCCTGCCTGGTTCCAGATTTCTTCACGTTCATGGATACTAGACACCATTCACAACGGATTAAAATTAGAATTTCGTCTAGCCCCGCCAGCAAGCTTCTTAATTACAAAAGATCAGGCCTCCGCTCTAGGAAATTCGGCCATGGAAAACGAGGTGCTAAAATTAGTAGAAAAATCAGTTTTAGTGCCAGTAACAAAAGCGGAAGAAGGCGGGAGGTTTTACTGTCCCCAGTTTTTAGGGAAAAAGTGGCACCGAATCATGTAAATTTTGGATCCCTGGGTTCTTCCAGAGAACTGGAATCTATTGATCCAAGGCCCAGTTTTTCACCCCGGCATAAAAAATCTCCATTTAACTGCCTGGAACTTAAAAGGTACTTGTTAGGTAAGAAGGGATTATCTCACGCCCTAATCTCTTCCCTTCTTAAGAGTAGGAAAATAGTGACGGTGGCTATTTATGCTAGAGTTTGGCAAAAATTCCTAGACTTTGTGCAGATCCAGATTGACATGCCCTCTTCTGCTCCCATTCATCTAATTTTAGAGTTGCTTCAGAAGGGACTGGATTTAGGGCTAGCAAGTAGTACTTTGAAGGTACACGTTTCGGCTCTGTCAGGTTTGTTTGATCAGGACATAGCAGGGATCCCATGGGTGTCCAGGTTCTTTACAGCAGTAGCCAGATCCACCCCAACAACTTCCACTAGACCTCCTCCCTTGGATTTAATCCTAGTGTTAAAGGCTTTAACTCAACCTCCATTTGAGCCTTTAGAGACCATCTCCATTAAATGTCTCACATTGAAGTTGTGCCTTCTAATAGCCTTAACATCTGCTCGCAGGATTAATGAGATTCAGGCCATCTCCATTAATCCTCCATATACCGCTATTTTAGAGGATAAAGTTTTAATTCGGCCAGATCCGGCTTTTCTTCCAAAAGTCGTTTCCAAATTTCATAGGTCTCAGGAGATTGTTCTCTCTACTCTGTTTAGAAACCCTGGGTCAGAAAAAGAATAATCTCTTCACTGCCTAGACGTTAGAAGGACCTTGATTAATTACCTATCTCGCACTAAAGACTGGCGCAGATCTTCTTCACTCTTTGTACTCTTTCAAGGAGTGAATCAGGGAAAGGCGGCCACAAAAAGTTCTATAGCTAGGTGGATTGTCTCTGCCTTATTCTTTGTCTTATCTTGCTTCCTGGTGGGTCTTAAGGCACTTTCTACAAGGACAGTTGCTACTTCCTGGGCGGAAAGATCCTCTGTTTCCATAGAGGATATTTGCAGAGCGGCTACCTGGTCTTCTCCTTCAACCTTTTTCAAACACTATCGGCTTGATTTGAACTCCTCTCCTTTGGGGTCGTCCTTTGGGGAAAAGGTGCTTCTTTCTACTCTCCCACCCTGATTTTTCCTCTAGTAAATCTCTTATGGTGCTGTCATGGGCGAAGGGAAAAATTATTATTACCTACCGGTAATTTGATTTTCCAGAGCCCATGACAGCACCTTTATATTCCCTACCTTTTGGGTTATCTTGATTCTCTTATACTCACACGGGTGTTGCATAAAATAAAATAAAAATATATGATTAATGATCACTATGTTAGCGGACTTCCTCCGCTGCTTAGATATCACACTGAATTGGGAGGAGAGTGTCCGCCCTTTTATTCTGTAGGTTTCCTGTCTGTGGGGGCAGATCCTCTCTCTCGTGGTGCTGTCATGGGCTCTGGAAAATCTAATTACCGGTAAGTAATCATCATTTTCCTGACAGCAGATAATGCTGTGTAAACACGATCTGCTGACTGGAAACAACGAGTCAGTATGGAGAAGAGCGGTGGCATTAGTGACGGCGAGCAGCAGATTGTCGGGAAGGAACGCCTCCTTTTAACAATCTGCTGTAATATCCTTGTAAAGGGACCTTTTTAGTGTTTTTTTTTTTTTTTTTGCTCACATTAGGGCGGGTTCACATCAGCTGTTTAGCTTTCTGTTCTTCAGATCCTGTTGCATCGTTTGAGCCGTTTCCATCTGAGTTTGGTTTTTTTAGATGGGGGGGGGGGGAAAGTCCTGCATGCAGAACTTTTTTTTTTTCTGTTTAAAAAACAGATCTCAGACAGAAATGGCTCAAACAGGATTTTTTTGTATATAAAAAATGGATCCCATGCAATTCTATGCGTAGTCTCCTAGCGTCCGGTGTGTATTATTCAGCCACAACTTGTGCTCTTTTCCTGCTATTTTCTCTTTTTGTTGCCATGAAATCTCAACCAGAGGTGAGAGACGCAGAACAGTCCATCTGTTGACTTGAGAAAACTCTGAGCTTTCTGGGAATGCAGCACTTGATTGGTGCTAATTGACTTGGCTAGAATTGGCCGCTCAGTCACCTTGCCCCAAAACCACACTGCCGTCTTTTTATTTATTTATTTATTTTTGTGTTATCCAGCAGATTGAAGACTAGAAACGCGGCTGCTCCCCTGGGTCATCATTATGTACGGCTCTCAGACAATATTTACACTTTTACCTCTTTCCTTCCAGGAAGTCTAAATGTCAGGAACACAAATGCAGCGGCATCTCGCTTGATAACGTCTGCTTTATCCCCAATCCACAAGACAACAATTCATATTGCTTGCAAGATCTGAAAATGCCCAAGAAAGCTTAGACGGGAATCGTCGTTTTTCTGTAGTGGTCTAGACGGTTCTCGCTGCTCCCGGGTGGAGGATCTGGGGCTTTGCACTGTGTTCAATATGATTTGCATTTCTGGAAGGAAAAGAAGAAAGTAGCCTTATCATTAGCTTGTATAATTATTGTTAGATTATATCTAATATGTAACAAAAAAATCAGTGCAAGGTGTATATAGCCAAGCTTTAGATGTGAATAGAGTATAAATCCATATAGCAGGGGAGTATTGGCCATAGACCTTTTTAAGGGAAATTTCTCGGTGGCCCGATGCCCAACGGGCTGCTTGAGCCCTCCTCATGGCCGGCCAGTGGAAGTTTTTGGGGATGTATTTTGAGCTGCTGGTGGCAGTATTTTGTGATGGACTGTGGCATTTGGCTCTGTTGGGGTGATATAATGTGCCACAATATGGTATTGCTCGCCCTGCCTTCCATCAATTGTCTAGCCATTTACCCCTTCCTGTCCACACTACCGATCCCTCAGCAGACAATTGGTATCATGCAGGGTTAGCCGCCAGTAACGGGTCGTTGGGTGTCTCTTACTAATCTGCCCAGAGTACTGTAGTTAGGTCTCTTCCAGTGAAAATCCAAGCAATTCTGGTCAGTTCTACCTCTTTGTCCGCTGCCGACTCTCCTTTGAGGTTCACAGAGGACGGGAAGGCCTTCTGCACAGTCTTGTCTCCTGAATCCCGTCATTTCTTTTTCCCTGCCATGTGCCTGGACTTGGATGAACGTCTTGATTCTTTCCAGTGCCATGATATTGTATAATGCGTCAATGCATACAGCGTCTGGACTGTGCAAGTTTTGTGATGGGAAATACACTGGTTGCACCCAGATAGAATTATCAGATTGCTGCAAAGCCAGATTAGTAAGTGATTACAGATATGGTCTGTTAAGACGCTGGGTCTTGCCACAAGAGGGTGTAAAAGTGCTTACCCCAATGTACAATAGAAAGGCTCCCAGAGGCTACTTTTGGGTAGTGTACCTCTTGGTGAGAGATTTTTGACAGCTAGACATGCCTCTGCGATGCCCAGTTGATAGACTTTTAGAAGGGGCACATCATTGCACTGAGAGAAGTTGGATGGTCGCTTTGACACATTTCCCGCCTGCTCTAACCATGCTGTTTGGGCATGTTGGGAGTAGTGGTTATGTGAGGGCACATACACATCAGTCTCAGCAACACCAGTAGGGAGGATCGTTTCATCCACCGACACGCACGCACAGCTCCCACAGTTTTGTTGTACATTATCAAGACCCAGGTGGCACCTTCATTATACACCTGTGTCTCTGCCTGGACTATTTCCTGGCACTTAGCAGGTGGAAATTTGATGTCATGATACTTATTATGTTTCCTGCCACCGTCACCCTTGTCTGCAGTCTTGTCCCGAATGAGGAACTTGGACGTTAACCATATCGTCTTCACCGATTAATCCAGGTTCTGAGATCTGGCGATGGTCAGGTTAGAGTATGGAGGCTTTGTGATGAGCGCTTTACTGTGGAGCGACACACTGCACCAACTGCTGGTGTGATGATCTGCGGAGCCATTGCATACGACAGTTGGTCGCCCATAGAAGTGATACAAGGGACACTAACAGCTCAGCAATATGTGCAGGACCTCCTGCCGCCACGTGTGCTCCTCTCATGGCAGGTCTGACAACGGCTGGTGTGATGATCTGCAGAGCCATTGCATACGACAGTGGGTCACCCCTAATAGTGATACAAGGACACTGACGGCTCAGCGATATGTGCAGGACCTCCTGCCGCCACATGTGCTCCTCTCGTGGCAGGGCTGACCACTGGCATTTTTCAGCAGCATGATGCTCGCCCACAAACAGGAGGGGTTCCCAGAAATGTCTCCTCCAGATTGCAGCACTCCCATGCCCTTCCTAGAGCCCCCTCTCAGTTGTACTGCTCTCCCCAAATAGAATTCTCCTTTCGCCTTAATATTGGAATCCCTTACATTTATCCTCTTTACATTCACCCAGAGAAAGTTTCATTCCATTCCAGCAACTCCTCCTTGATGCGTTAATATTCCCGTCAATGAGTGTGCATGTGGGAAGGCCCCCTAAATTGATTCCGGGTCCAAAATGTTGTGGCACCCCTGCTGGAATCTGACAGCACCCTGGTTGGGAATTGCTGGCCTAAACGATACCTTTCCTACAATGCAGTGCAGCACACGGCAGGCGCTCCGTTATCACAGACCGGATCCATTCCAAGCTTTAGTCTGCAAATGCTCAAATGCACTTTTAGATTGGACAAAAGTATAAGCTTCAAGATCATTCCTCAGGTCCTGCAGGGTTAATTACCATAACGCATTCAGTCCTGGTCCCAGTCTATAATACTGGCTGCATTCATGCAGATCTTCGCCGGCTCCTTTAAACATCAGTTAAGAAATCCTGTTGGATCAGAGTTTTCCTGGTTTCTTCTTCCTGCTTGTTTGCCCAGTGTGAGCGAATTGCTTGTTCTTTGCAATTTCCTGCACCTTCTGCTATAGAGGAGAAGGGAAATGTTCTCTCCTCCCAATCACACAATTAAGAACCAGTCTGCGAGCCTCTGCTTTGTGTAGCACATAATGTCGTGACGCAGCTGGTGCAATTACGTTAACATAGTGCAGTAAACAAACCGGAGTTCATTTCAGGTGTTTGCAGACATACCGCTACCGGGGCCAATCTCTCATTTAAAGGGCATTTCACATGGGTTGATGCCAAGCATGGCAGGGAGAAACAATAGTTAGTGTGATCATTCATGCCCCATACAGATTGCATATTGTCTGCAGCACATCTCTCATTTACACAGCACATTATGCTGCCAGGAACTATATTTTTTTTCGGCCTGATTAAAAGATGGTATTGGCCCGTGTTAAGTAGCCTTAAAGGGGTTATCCAACCCCTATAATGCTCCCCAAAATACCCAGGATCCCCAGCACCCGCATTGCTCCTGATGCCTGCACGGACGCCGCTGCATCTCCCTGTTGCGCGGATTGACGGGGGAGGCAGCCAATAGCAGGACACGACGGGGACGAGCCTCCCTAACATCACCCTCGATGCTAGGAAGGTTCGTTCCCGTTGCGGCCTGCTATTGGCCGCAGACCCCCCCACTCGTCGAGTGTTTTGAAGCTTTTTCTGACCAGTTTTTTAACACTAGATTTATATTGCACAGATGTTAGTTGGGCGACAGACATCGGTGGTTCATAGACGCCTCAGAACTGCAAGGAATACATCATGGTGCAGTTTAAAAAGTATGCAGCGTACCATTAAAATGCATATTGTGAACAGGATCAGTTCTTATAGCCTTTGTGTGCAGTCCCACCTGCTCTCCTTATGGCACACGCTGCCTTTTACCAAGAACTGCAGATGCTTTCTGACTCACCGATTATTTCATCTCATGATCTGCGCTTATGAAGCCTTCATTTTCCTGTCTTCATTTCCTAGGATCCACCCCCCAGAGCACTTTAAACAGAAATATGCAGTTGATGAAGTCCAGTATACGTGTGACGTGAGTACATTTTTGTGATGCCTTTCTGTTATTATTTCATGACATTAGATGTTTGGGGAAAATTGAGCAATCCCATGTGGTCCAACCCTACTAGTCTGGTGCATTTGCCGTGAATTACGGAAGTATACCAGACCAGCAGGGATTCCTGACTAGATCCCCTTTGGAATCCGATATAGTGTCCATATGGATTGTCTCCCTTCCATTTGATTCCAGTTTTAACCACTTGACAGAAGGGGGACTTGATTTGCCTCCTTTCTGTGCAGGCAGCATATATCATTTGTCGCGCGTTACATGCGCTTGACAAGTGACTGCTGAGAAGCAAAACGCTTCATTATTGCAGCAGCGTCGATCAATAATTCCTGCATCAGTAACAAGTCTGTGAATGAAGGGAAATGTATACAGCGGCCGCGGCACAGCTATGTCTCCATCTAATGGTCTGCGCTTCCCGTGTACCACTAGTCTTTATAGGCTGTGGTGGGGGCGAGAGATTTCCCCTCTCGCATAAAATCTCTACAGCAGAAGCAAATTTCCGTAACAAAGCCTATCAATACTTAACCTGGGACGTCAGAAGTTTTGATCCTGGTTGCGAAGATCCTGACCGGTTGCTAAAACGAGGGGCAGAAGCTGTAAGCTGGTCAGCGCCCCCCCCCCCCGATCGGCTCTGCTTGGATTTTCCTTGGTAAGCGGAGCAAGTGGCATGTGGGCTGTATTCAAAACCCCCTTTGCTAGGGGTGTGTCACGCTGGACAGGATACGAGATACACAGAAAACAACCAAACCAGTGTCTAGGCAAGAAGCTGGGGATAAAGGTCACCTCCTGACAAATCCCTACCAGCTCTCCCTAGACTTCTATGCCCACGTTCAGACCCTGAAGATGGGAATGAACGTGTCCCTGTGCCTGGGCTGAAGATACCCTAAGATGGTGAAAGGGGGAAAGAGGCAGCCTGCTCCCTCAGGACCTGGAGGGGGCAGGTGTCTCTCTAACAGCCCAGACAGACAATAACAAGAAACACAAAACCAACTTATCTTGTTAGTGAGCGTGAGCAGGAACAGCAAATCCTTCTTCCTTCCTTCCTCTCAGCAAGACAGAAGCTATAACCCGCACAGGACACTGGGAGTGGGCGTAATTTAAACTGATACCAACGACCCCACCCAGTGCACCTGAAGGGAGGCTGATACAGCTCACTCCAAAACAAAAACAAAAAGCTACACACGTGCTGCTAACCTGGCAGACCTCCGCACATAACCTGAGCAGGGCATGACAGGGTGTGCGGCTGGGTGGTACCGGAGACCAGATCCTTTTTGCTAGAGGTTAATGGGGAGGGTGCAATGGCTGGACCATCTATGAGCCGATGATCAGTCATCTGATCGGTTCCTTTTAAAGGGAGTGTCTCACTTCAGGAAATGGCATTTATCATGTAGACAAGGTTAACACAAGCCACTTGCTAATGTATTGTTATTATCCATATTGCCTCCTTTGCTGGTTGGTTTTATTTTTCCATCACATTATACACTGCTCGTTTCCATGGTTATGACCACCCTGCAATCCATCAGTGGTGGTCGTGCTTGCACACTGTAGGAAAAAGCGCCGGCCCCTCTGGTGGCTGTGACCGTGCATAGACCTGTGCTGTTTCCTATAGTGTGCAAGCACGACCACCACTAATGGATTGCAGGGTGGTCGTAACTCCTGGATACGAGCATTGTATAATGTGGTGGAAAAATGAATCAAGACAGCAAAGGAGGCAATATGGACAATCACGATACATTAGTATGTGCCTTGTGTTAACTTTCTCTACATGATAAATGCCATTTGCTGAAGTGAGAAAACCCCATTTAAAACTGCTTATCGGCAGCGCATCTCCCTGAGTTACCTATCCAGTGGTTACATAGACCTCCCTAATGATAAGAGGACCAGGTGGTCTCAGTCCCATGATCTTTGGAGGTACCAGTGATCTGACCCCACCAGTCTTTGTCACTTATCAGATCATTATTTTCCATCAGTTTCTCAGATTAGAAATCCCCTTTAAGATGTGGTCACCTTTTGCTGTGTGGTATTTTAGGCTCTGATCCATTCCACTGACTTAATCCTGTTGTTGGAAGTTTGCGTATTATCGGGGTTGAGGCAATGCTGGGCGACAGATGTATGCATCGATTAACATTTTCTTTTCTTCCATCAGATCGCCAAAGTCTTGAGTGCAAAGAGCCCGTCAGTTCTGCTCACTCTGGTAAGATCACCCCCGTAAAGCAGGCTGACACCATTGACTCGTTAGCTCTGCAATCTTCTATCATGGGGTTCGAAGGTCCCGTCTTCTTATCATAAATTTACACACTCGGGGAGCAGAGACGGCTAAACTGCAGCCTTTACATTCCTGCCCAAAGCTTTTATGGCTGTGACAGACCATGTCATCCGTCCAAAGTATCCCTGTTATCTTCTGGCAATTACAGCAGGATCCTCATTAGCGTGTTTTCTGATTATAAAGCTGCTTATGCAAACAAATCTAATGTGTGCTGGGACTGTACCACAGTACACATAGGTAAGCAAGTAGGATTTTAACCCGTGCAATCTATGGTGATAAGCGACATTACCTGCATAGCCGTCAGCTGACAATATATGTGCTTATATGTAAGGCTACTTTCACACTAGCTTTCGGGGGTCCGCTTGTGAGCTCCGTTTGAAGGGTCTCACAAGCGGCCCCGAACGCACCTGTACTGCCCTAATGCATTCTGAGTGGACGCGGATCCGCTCAGAATGCATCAGTCTGGCAGTGTTCAGCCTCCGCTCCGCAAGCGGACACCGGAACGCTGCTTGCAGCGTTCGGGTGTCCGCCTGGCCGTGCGGAGGCAAGCGGATCCGTCCAGACTTACAATGTAAGTCAATGGGGACCGATCCGTTTGAAGTTGACACAGTATGGCTCAATTTTCAAACAGATCCGTCCCCCATTGACTTTCAATGTAAAGTCTGGAAGGATCCGTCTGAAGCTACTTTCACACTTAGAATTTTTTTTAAACTATAATGCAGACGGATCCGTTCTGAACAGATACAAACGTCTGCATTATAGGAGCGGATCCGTCTGTGCAGACAACAGACGGACCCGCTCTGAACGCTAGTGTGAAAGTAGCCTAAGGGCATATATACATATATATTTAAATCTAACACTTCCCTCAACAGTCGTAACAACAAGTACGCGTGCAACGGGGAATGGTTTTTGCAACGTGGTATGCTACGTTAAAGAGAACCCTCTCCCCGCTCCTGACACGTCTATTTTAATAGCTTTATACATTCCCCGTGTAATAACAATTCTGGAGCATCTATTCTTATGTCTGTATGTTGTGCCATTCCTTTATTATTTCTACTAGAAGTTATGAATGAATTGCTAGCAGCCTGCAGTAAGGGTACAGGGGGCGGTAACCAGTTGGGGGTGTGTACCTGCACAGTCTCACTCTATCCAATCAGTGCTGCCATTATCAGTCTGTGCAGGGACACACCCCCAACTTGTTACCGCCCCCTGTACCCTTACTGCAGGCTGCTAGCAATTCATTCATAACTTCTAGTAGAAATAATAAAGGAACGGCACAACATAGAGCCGTAAGGATCGATGCTCCAGAACTGTTATTACATAGGGAATGCATGAAGCTATTAAAGCAGGCATGTCAGGAGCGGTGAAAGGTCCTCTTTAAAGGGTTTGTCCCACAATTAAATCTCATATTCATTGTATACATCCTTAAAATGAAGCACATTTGCCATTTACAGGTTGTTAAAAAAGCCTAATCCAGTGAACAGTTCAGACTTTTACCTACATAGTATGCCGCCACCTAGTGGTCAACATATATAGCAGTGTGCATTTCTTCCTAATGTGCTGTTGGACACACATGCTCAGTTCCTCTCCCGACGGCAAGGTCTCTGCACAGGGATTCTCCATTCAATGCAGTGCAAGCAATAGAAATAGCTTTCTGCCCTGTCAGGAAGCAGCAGATCAGCTGCCAGAGGTGGAAGGAGACCGATTCTTGCCCCCCAGGAGCAGCAGCACATGAAAGCAAAAAAAGATTTTTATTTCTAAGTTGAAACAGATTACCTTACGTCAGCTACCTTTCTTCAGCCATTGACACTGTTCATCCTAATCCTCCTGGTTCATGACTTTAAATGTCAGAACTACCAAGACGTGCCAGGCCGTAGGAATGGAGGTTATAGAGAATGTGACACCGCATAGTACTTCAGATGATTCAGTAACGCCACGGGAGCTGATTGGTAGCCTATGTTCCTTAAGACTACTTTTTTTATATAATATTGTGATTTAAATCATAAAAAGTTAAGCTTTATGTGGGAAGAGTTTGAAGGGAACTTATTATTTCCATCTGGTTTCTGTTTTGCCAGTAATTTAATTTATTTTAGACGGCAACCGACTGAGCAGCGCAAATAGCAGCCGTCACGTAGCCGGGTCTGACTCGCTCTTCCACTTACTCTCTTCTGTGATATTTGCGGCCACGCAGGTGGGCTGAGACGGGGATGGAGATTTTTTAAATATTTTTTTTTATTTTCAATCAAACAGCTTGTGAGGTGAATCTGACTTTTAGTGCATGTAGTTAACGCAGTTTTATTGGAATCGTTTTGATTAAATGACAGCCAGCAGTACCCGGTGCCTTGCTAAACATGACTCTCGCCATCACGGCCTTCAATAAATGCCGCTCCCTCACCGGATGGAGGACCGGGAGGGGGGGGGGGTTTCGCTGCTGCTTTGTCTACAGAGAGGAATCCTCAGGTAAAAGTAATTACTTTCTGCAGTTTATATGGAATGTTGTTCAATTTTAATTTCAAGTGGAGGAGAGAAATCTTATATTTTTTTCTTACTCAAGTGAAGCACTTGGTGTGGTCCCGATTATCTCAAGGGTTAAAGGGTAGTTCCCACTAAGTATATAATCCAATAATATATAATGTTATCCTCTATATTAATAAGTAGTCTTGCAGTCACTAGACAACCCCTCAAAATACCGAACTGGTTCTGAATAGTGATGGGTTCTCCGACCAGGCAGAGACCTTATGGCTGAAGCTGCACCCAGTCTGTGTGTTCATTTGAATGAGAATCCCCTTTATGATCGGGCAGAGTGCTGATAAGATCTCTGCCCAATCGCAGACAGAACTGTATGGCCATAAATTGACAGTGGCACGATCCTTTCTGTCTCCTCCCTATGATCGGTGCAGGAAAGTAATGGGAAACTAAGCTGGTGGTCCTCGGCTTCCGGTTACAGACGACAGAAGTCACTGGAACCTAGTGCAAGAGATGGAGGCATGACGAGCGGTCTGTGTGAGAGCGGGGTACAAAGAGCAGTCTGAGTGGGGGGAAAGATGGGGATCAAGAATCCATGTGAACCGTCTGTGTAACAAAGGGGGGGGGGGGGGGCTCCGTCTTGCCGTTAAAATGGTGCACCAGGTATGCAACTTTGGCCCCTTCACTGCCCTAGGCTTCCAAGGTTCATACGCTTACCCCTTCACTTCCCTAAACCACCAGGGATGTAGGCATTAACACTTCACTATCCTAAACCACCAGGGATGCAGGCCTTAACACCTTTACTGCTCTAGACCACCAGGGATGTAGGCATTAATACCTTCACTGCTCTAGACCACCAGGGATGTAGGCATTCACACCTTCACTGCTCTAGACCACCAGGGATGTAGGCATTAACACCTTTACTGCTCTAGACCACCAGGGATGTAGGCATTCACACCTTCACTCCTCTAGACCACCAGGGATGTAGGCATATACACCTTCACTGCTCTAGACCACCAGGGATGTAGGCATTCACACCTTCACTCCTCTAGACCACCAGCGATGTAGGCATTAATACCTTTACTGCTCTAGACCACCAGGGATGTAGGCATTAATACCTTCACTGCTCTAGATCACCAGGGATGTAGGCATTCACACATTTACTGCTCTAGACCACCAGCGATGTAGGCATTAATACCTTTACTGCTCTAGACCACCAGGGATGTAGGCATTAACACCTTTACTGCTCTAGACCACCAGGGATGTAGGCATTAACACCTTTACTGCTCTAGACCACCAGGGATGCAGCCATTAACACCTTTACTGCTCTAGACCACCTGGAATGTAGGCATTAACACCTTCACTGCTCTAGACCACCAGGGATGTAGGCATTCACACCTTCACTCCTCTAGACCACCAGGGATGTAGGCATTAACACCTTTACTGCTCTAGACCACCAGGGATGTAGGCATTAACACCTTCACTGCTCTAGACCACCAGGGATGTAGGCATTAATACCTTCACTGCTCTAGACCACCAGGGATGCAGCCATTAACCCGTTTACTGCTCAAAACTAATGGGAATGCAGATATTTACCACTTCACAGCTGTAGACCACCAGGGATGCAGACAATAAGGCCTCTTTCACACGAGCGTGACGGATTAGGTCCGGATGCGTTCAGTGAAACTCGCACTATTTTGCTAGCAAGTTCAGTCAGTTTTGTCTGCGATTGCGTTCAGTTGTTCAGTTTTTTCCGCGCGGGTGCAATGCGTTTTGATGCGTTTTTCACGCGCGTGATAAAAAACTAAATGTTTACAAACAACATCTCCTAGCAACCATCAGTGAAAAACGCATCGCACCTGCACTTGCTTTAACTTGCTGTAGGCATTAACACCTTTACTGCTCTAGACCACCAGGGATGTAGGCATTCACACCTTCACTCCTCTAGACCACCAGGGATGTAGGCATTAACACCTTTACTGCTCTAGACCACCAGGGATGCAGGCCTTAACACCTTTACTGCTCTAGACCACCAGGGATGTAGGCATTAATACCTTCACTGCTCTAGATCACCAGGGATGTAGGCATTCACACCTTTACTGCTCTAGACCACCAGGGATGTAGGCATTCACACCTTCACTCCTCTAGACCACCAGGGATGTAGGCATATACACCTTCACTGCTCTAGACCACCAGGGATGTAGGCATTCACACCTTCACTCCTCTAGACCACCAGCGATGTAGGCATTAATACCTTTACTGCTCTAGACCACCAGGGATGTAGGCATTAATACCTTCACTGCTCTAGATCACCAGGGATGTAGGCATTCACACATTTACTGCTCTAGACCACCAGCGATGTAGGCATTAATACCTTTACTGCTCTAGACCACCAGGGATGTAGGCATTAACACCTTTACTGCTCTAGACCACCAGGGATGTCGGCATTAACACCTTTACTGCTCTAGACCACCAGGAATGTAGGCATTAATACCTTCACTGCTCTAGACCACCAGGGATGTAGGCATTAACACCTTTACTGCTCTAGACCACCAGGGATGTAGGCATTAACACCTTTACTGCTCTAGACCACCAGGGATGCAGCCATTAACACCTTTACTGCTCTAGACCACCTGGAATGTAGGCATTAACACCTTCACTGCTCTAGACCACCAGGGATGTAGGCATTCACACCTTCACTCCTCTAGACCACCAGGGATGTAGGCATTAACACCTTTACTGCTCTAGACCACCAGGGATGTAGGCATTAACACCTTCACTGCTCTAGACCACCAGGGATGTAGGCATTAATACCTTCACTGCTCTAGACCACCAGGGATGCAGCCATTAACCCGTTTACTGCTCAAAACTAATGGGAATGCAGATATTTACCACTTCACAGCTGTAGACCACCAGGGATGCAGACAATAAGGCCTCTTTCACACGAGCGTGACGGATTAGGTCCGGATGCGTTCAGTGAAACTCGCACTATTTTGCTAGCAAGTTCAGTCAGTTTTGTCTGCGATTGCGTTCAGTTGTACAGTTTTTTCCGCGCGGGTGCAATGCGTTTTGATGCGTTTTTCACGCGCGTGATAAAAAACTAAATGTTTACAAACAACATCTCCTAGCAACCATCAGTGAAAAACGCATCGCACCTGCACTTGCTTGAGGATGCAATGCGTTCTTCACGCAGCCCCATTCACTTCTATGGAGCCAGGGCTGCGTGGAAAACACAGATTATAGAACATGCTGTGATTTTTACGCAACGCAGAACTGATGCGCGAAAAACAACGCTTATGTACACAGACCCGTTGAAATGAATGGGTCAGGATTCAGTGCGGGTGCTATGCGTTCACGTGACGCATTGCACCCGCGTGGAAAACTCGCTCGTGTGAAAGGGGCCTAACCCCTTCACTGCATTAAACCACTGGGGATGCAGACATTAAACTGTTCGCTGCCCTAGACTCCCATGAAAGCAAAGATTAACTCCTTCACTGCTATAGACCACCAGAGATGTCGACATTAGCTCCATCATTGCCCTAGACCACCAGGGTTACAGACATTAACTCCTTCTCTAGACTTTTGCCGCTTTACGGTAAAATTTGACTAGCTGCTGTATAACTGCCCCACTCACTATTGTCATGTAGCACCATGGCATGGAGGTGGGAGCGTCGCCACACAGATTTACTGATAAAGAGGTTGTTTGCTTTATTTTCATTGATGACCTACCCTCGGGATAGGTCATCCTTATCAGATTGGCGGGATTCCGACTCCCGGCACCCCCCGTCGATCAGCTGTTGGAAGAGAAAGCAGCACTTGTACAAGCGCTGCCTCCTCTTCACTGTTTACCTGCTTGCCGTCGCCACCGCAGTGGTGACCAGGTGTAATTACACCTAAGCCGTTCCATTCACTTCAATGGGATGGCTCTGTAGTAGTCACTTGACTAGGAAGAAGCCGTCCCATAGAAGTGAATGGGACGGCTGAGATGTAATTACACCTGGCGGTGGTGACAGCGAGTAGGTAAACAGTGAAGAGGAGGAAGCGCTCGTATGAGCATGGCCTTCTCTTCGAACGGCTATTCTGTGGGGCTGTTGGGAGTCAGACCCCACTGATCTGAGGATAGGTCATTAATGTAAATAAAGTGGATTCTGGGAAATATATGTTCAATAAGGTGCATATAAGCATCCCCGGCTGCTCTGGAAGCCAGGAAGACTGGGGCTACCCTTGTGGAAGCTATCATGATGGCTGTATTCGTCGTCACCCAGTAATGGCTAAATCCAATTTTTTTCACAGCTAGGTGACTTAAAGAGATTATCCTTTTGAATCATATATCAAAAGTCCTGGAAATGCTGTTAATAGCATTTTTAAAGTCATTTGCACTTCTTAGCATGAACAATACCTTTGACACTTGGTGATGCTACTAATCTGTGCTGCAGGGGGCAGGCTCTGTACAGAATCAGTCTCCTCCCCCCCCTTGCAGCTGATAAACTAGTCCCTTCTTACGTCCCTGTTGGCTGCCCTGCAGTGAACAGAGGATCAGTATGCACAGATGTGACTGAACACGCTTGTCTACCAGCACTTGGCTCAGTAGATGGAGCTACACATTGTTACACACCAGGTAGCGCCATACTATGTAAGTAGATGTGATAAATCTTCATTGGTTCATTTTTAAAGGGAACCTGTCACCGGGATTTTGTGTATAGACCATAGAGCTGAGGACATGGGTTGCTAGATGGACTCTAGCACGTCCGCAATACCCAGTCCCCATAGCTCTGTGTGCTTTTATTGTGTAAAAAAAACGATTTGATACATATGCAAATTAACCTGAGATGAGTCCTGTCCCTGAGATGAGTCAGGACAGGACTCAACTCAGGTTAATTTGCATATGTATCAAATCGGTTTTTATACACAATAAAAGCACACAGAGCTATGGGGACTCGGTATTGCGGATGTGCTAGCGGCCATCTAGCAGCCCATTTCCTCAGCTCTTTACACAAAATCCCGGCGACAGGTTCCCTTTAAAGGGGTCGTCGGCGTGTTTAATACTGATAAACTATTCTCTGGATAGGTCATCACTATGTGATCATGGGGTCACCCACTGCCGATCAGCTGTTTGAAGAGGTTGCAGCGCTCCGTTAAGAGCCGCGGCCTCCTCGCAGCTTACCAAGCACAGCGCCGTCTATTGGATAGCAGCTCAGCCCCATTCAATTGAAGGGCATTGACCTGCCCCCAGGCCACATGATCCATGAAAGTGATGTCCCCGGCCGCAGCGCTGGTTTCTGCAAACGGCTGATCAGCGGGGTTCCCAGCAGTCGCACTTGAGGAGAGGTTATCAGTATTAAACTCTCAGGCAACAGCTTTAATATAGCAAATGTGATAGATATATATATAGGGATCATCCCCTTTAAGTGCTTTCAAAAGAGATTCTTGAATTTTGCTAACCCTGGGTTTGTGATATTGTTGCGGTGGAGCCTGATGTTTTTTCCAGCCAGAAGCGTACGGCAGGGTGCGTGTTATATTAGTCTCTGCTTATTTGATATAACAGCCGGGACAGGTCTCTGACGCTTGTCAGAGATGAGAGGCTCCCGACTGTCGCCCCCAGGCAGCGGAGGACAGACTTCTTACATACTGTATGTAGCTTAAAGTTATGGATGTGAGCAGCTGATTAGCATTTGCTTGCAGTGCGGTCTTGGTGGGCAGCCCCGGCTCATGTCTTATTCTAGAGTCTGACATAATATATACATATATATGTGTGTGTGTGAGAGGTCACTCTTGTCGGAATATTTTGTTTGTGGAGAAACCCCCAGGACTGCAGATCGTTCCTGCAGATGTACATTACTTCTGAACAGCAGCAGCAAAATTCCATCAGAAACTGGATCAGGTAAAAATTGGACAAGACGGCATCTGGTCAGAGAACAGTGAACTGGAAGTGATAATGTAGCAGAGATAATTGTTATTTGGAACTACCTTATCATAGGACTGCAGGAATCCCCATGTCCCCCCCCCCCCCAATAATTGAATAAAGGGGTTTCCATTTTTGCATCAATAAATGTGTAATTAAAGGCGTGCTCACGTCTTAAAAATGTATGGAATATTGCAAGGATATGGGACCCCTACTGATTCTGATCCGGTTGTTCCCTGCACGACGGCGCCCCCGGGCACTCCCTGTACAGGAACTGCAGCACACAGCTGGATTCAAGCGAATGCGATCGGCCTCGGCTCCCTGCCCAACCTGGGCGCCCCAGGGGGCTGTTATTCTGGGAAACCAGGATTGGTAGGGATCGCCAGGATGGGGAGATGAGAATAACCCTTTAAATGTTAAGCAACTTTCGAATATACCTTCAATTTTTCAAGAACTCTGCTTGCTGTCAGTGAATTAAAATTTCCATGCTTGCACCCAAAGGCTGAAAACGTATCTGTCGTCAGCTGACATAGGTACAGGCTTCTTGTGAGAGATCTCAAATACAAAGGGACGTTATCAGGACGGGTTTTCAGCAAGCAAGGAAATTACCTTTAACTGTCAGCAAGCGGAGATCTTGAAAACAGTGAGAAATTTGCTTAATTTACTTGTGCGTAAAGTAGAAAGTTGCTGGACTTTATTATGCTCTGAGAAAACTGCCATGGCAGATGACTGTTCATAGAAGCGTGGAGCTGTCAATAGTGCTGAACATGACCTGCACTGTCACATGATACATTGTGTGCGGACTGTGGGTTGTTGTGCACAGATTTATGGAATGTTCTCCTTATTGTTAATAGAAGGCTCCCAATCTCACAATGAGGACACTCATCGGGCAGCAAAATCCAATATTTCCTCTCCGTGCTGTGACATTTCCCTTTCCCGATCCAAACCTTTGAACAAGTTTAGAAATCATGAATTGGCATTTCTACAAAAACTGTGACATTTATACTGAATGTCTGTCCTTGTTATACTCGTACATCGGAAAAAAGTGTTCTACATGTCAGTCAGAAGCTGCCACCTTGGAGATGGTTAAGTCTGCGGTACTTTATCTTTTTTTACAAAGTATCCCTTACTTGAGCCGTCCATACACCTTCACCAGCTGTGCCTACTAACGGCTCCATATGCATGCACCCTCAGACGAGCATGCATGTGTTTTCAGTGGCAAGAGAGGAGTGAGTCAATGCTAGACTCTGGCAAAAGGTTAGGACATCGAAATTTTACTTTCCAGATCCTTCCCCCTCCCCGACATCATCTTTTGGGACGCGTTGGAAGGCCCTCATGCACGTTAGATGGTCGTCTTACCCAGACACAATTGGTCAGTTTGGCTGATGATAGTTTATAAGGCTGAAAAAGACACCAGTTCAGCCTGTTATCCTGAGGAAGGCAAAAAGCCCTCATGGGTAGGAACCAATTTTAGGGGGTAAAATTCCTTCCTGACTCCAATCAGGCATCAGAATAACTCCCTGGATCAACGACCCCTCTCTAGTAGCTATAGCCTGTAATATTATTACACTCCAGAACTCTCTTAGTGAACTCACCATCCCCACCTCCTCAGGCAGAGAGTTCCATAGTCTCACTGCTCTTACCATCAAGAATCCTCTTCTATGTTTGTGTACAAACCTTCTTTCCTCTAGACAAGGGATGCCCAACCTGCGGTCCTCCAGCTGTTGCAAAACTACAACTCCTAGCATGCCCTGATAGCTGTAGGCTGTCCAGGCATGCTGGGAGTTGTAGTTTTGCAACAGCTGGAGGGCCGCAGATTAGGCATCCCTGCTCTAGACGCAGAGGATGTCCTCTCGTCACAGTCCTGGGGATAAATAGATGATTGGAGAGATCTCTGTACTGACCCCTGATATATTTATTCATGTTTATTAGATCGCCCCTTAATTGTCTTTTTTTCTGCGTGAATAACCCTAATGTTGATAATCTTTCAGGGTACTGTAGTTGCCCCATTCCAGTTATTACTTTAGTTGCCCTCCTCTGGACTCTCTCCAGCTCTGCTATGTCTGCCTTGTTCACAGGAGCCCAGAACTGTACACAGTACTCCATGTGTGGTCTGACCAGTGATTTGTAAAGTGGTAGGACTATGTTCTCATCACGGGCATCTATGCCCCTTCTGATGCAACCCATTATCTTATGGGCCTTGGCAGCAGCTGCCTGACACTGGTTTCTACAGCTTATTAGTTTGCTGTTCACTAAAAGTCCTTTTCCATGTCAGTGTTTTACCATTTAGTATGTATGATAATCTGATGTGTATGGGGGCCTTTAAAGAGATTTTCTGGAACCTACCCTGAGCATAGTCGATCCATATCTAAATCCTGGAAAACTCCTTTAATGTTTGTGCGGTTCTCCTTGTAATGCAGTCACTTTTTGCCTCTTTTAGTCACTGTTAATGTTTTTGCCTCCAATTTTGTGAATGAATGCATCATGTCGTCTGATCCTGCCGTCATACCCCTTCCATCTGTCTCGTGAACCTTACTAAATTAAATTTAGCTAATTAGTGAGAAGTAAGGACTAGATGGACGGCTACTCAGTATTTCTTGGAGTTTCTTCACTCCTAATTTTAGTTGTATTGGAGGACTTTAGAATATTTGGCACTAAAAGTGGACATACTCCATTAAAGTGTCCTCGAGAACCACGGTATGAGGTTGTCATCAAGTATGGCTGGAGCCAGTCCAGTTCTAACACTGCGTCTGTTTTTTGTTACATGGGCGATTGCACGTGGTTCCTTCTACACTCGCTGCTTCTTTTGATTATAATATGTCTTCTGTTATTCTTTTTCCTTGAGTCATTTCCTTTTATTTACATCTTGTTTCTTCTTTGCAGCGCGGGGTTAATACCGACAGCGGAAGTGTTTGCAGAGAGGCCTCGTTTGAAGGAATAAGCCGGTAAGTGAAAATCTCCTTACCCTCTCTCCTCCGCGACAGAATACAAAACCAGAGTCTTTCTCCTGAGCATCGAAATCTGTAATTCTGTGTCACTCAGGGCAGATAGAAAATAATTGTGTAGCTTCACAATTAGAAGATAACAGGATGGTTCAGCTTTCTGGGTAAAATATTCAAATCCTCTTGCAGGCTCATTACATACAAATGATATACGAATAAAGAACTTATTAAATGGGGCATGGCATGTAGAGTAGGTTACAGAAAACGGTGGTATTGGCTTTAAACCTACATAAAAATGGAGCATCTTTGTAAATACAGGGTGGGCCATTTATATGGATACACCTTAATAAAATGGGAATGGTTGGTGATATTAACTTCCTGTTTGTGGCACATTAGTATATGCGAGGGGGGAAACTTCTCAAGATGGGTGGTGACCATGGCGGCCATTTTGAAGTCAGCCATTTTGAATCCAACTTTTGTTTTTTCAATAGGAAGAGGGTCATGTGACACATCAAACTTATTGGGAATTTCACAAGAAAAACAATGGTGTGCTTGGTTTTAACGTAACTTTATTCTTTCATGAGTTATTTACAAGTTTCTGACCACTTATAAAATGTGTTCAATGTGCTGCCCATTGTGTTGGATTGTCAATGCGACCCTCTTCTCCCACTCTTCACACACTGATAGCAACACCGCAGGAGAAATGCTAGCACAGGCTTCCAGTATCAGTAGTTTCAGGTGCTGCACATCTCGTATCTTCACAGCATAGACAATTGCCTTCAGGTGACCCCAAAGATAAAAGTCTAAGGGCGTCAGATCGGGAGACCTTGGCGGCCATTCAACTGGCCCACGACGACCAATCCAATTTCCAGGAAACTGTTCATCTAGGAATGCTCGGACCTGACACCCATAATGTGACCCCCGATCTGACCCCCTTAGACTTTTATCTTTGGGGTCATCTGAAGGCAATTGTCTATGCTGTGAAGATACGAGATGTGCAGCACCTGAAACTACGGATACTGGAAGCCTGTGCTAGCATTTCTAGTATGAAAAAACAAAAGTTGGATTCAAAATGGCCGACTTCAAAATGGCCACCATGGTCACCACCCATCTTGAAAAGTTTCCCCCCTCACATATACTAATGTGCCACAAACAGGAAGTTAATATCACCAACCATTCCAATTTTATTCAGGTGTATCCATATAAATGGCCCACCCTGTACATTACATTACTTATCCTGTACTGATCCTGAGTTATATCCAGTATTATACTCCAGAGCTGCACTCACTATTCTGCTGGTGGAGTCACTATGTACATACATTACTTATCCTGTACTGATCCCGGGTTACATCCTGTATTATACTCCAGAGCTGCACTCAGTATTATGCTAGTGCAGTCACTGTGTACATACATTACATTACTTATCCTGTACTGATCCCGAGTTACATCCTGTATTATACTCCAGAGCTGCACTCACTATTCTGCTGGTGCAGTCACTGTGTACATACATTACATTACTTATCCTGTACTGATCCCGAGTTACATCCTGTATTATACTCCAGAGCTGCACTCAGTATTCTGCTAGTGCAGTCACTGTGTACATACATTACATTACTTATCCTGTACTGATCCTGAGTTATGTTCTGTATTATACTCCAGAGCTGCACTCACTATTCTGCTGGTGCAGTCACTGTGTACATACATTACTTATCCTGTACTGATCCTGAGTTACATCCTGTATTATACTCCAGAGCTGCACTCACTATTCTGCTGGTGCAGTCACTGTGTACATACATTACATTACTTATCCTGTACTGATCCCGAGTTACATCCTGTATTATACTCCAGAGCTGCACTCAGTATTCTGCTAGTGCAGTCACTGTGTACATACATTACATTACTTATCCTGTACTGATCCTGAGTTATGTTCTGTATTATACTCCAGAGCTGCACTCACTATTCTGCTGGTGGAGTCACTATGTACATACATTACTTATCCTGTACTGATCCCGGGTTACATCCTGTATTATACTCCAGAGCTGCACTCAGTATTATGCTAGTGCAGTCACTGTGTACATACATTACATTACTTATCCTGTACTGATCCTGAGTTATGTTCTGTATTATACTCCAGAGCTGCACTCACTATTCTGCTGGTGCAGTCACTGTGTACATACATTACATTACTTATCCTGTACTGATCCCGAGTTACATCCTGTATTATACTCCAGAGCTGCACTCAGTATTCTGCTAGTGCAGTCACTGTGTACATACATTACATTACTTATCCTGTACTGATCCTGAGTTATGTTCTGTATTATACTCCAGAGCTGCACTCACTATTCTGCTGGTGCAGTCACTGTGTACATACATTACTTATCCTGTACTGATCCTGAGTTACATCCTGTATTATACTCCAGAGCTGCACTCACTATTCTGCTGGTGCAGTCACTGTGTACATACATTACATTACTTATCCTGTACTGATCCCGAGTTACATCCTGTATTATACTCCAGAGCTGCACTCAGTATTCTGCTAGTGCAGTCACTGTGTACATACATTACATTACTTATCCTGTACTGATCCTGAGTTATGTTCTGTATTATACTCCAGAGCTGCACTCACTATTCTGCTGGTGCAGTCACTGTGTACATACATTACATTACTTATCCTGTACTGATCCTGAGTTACATCCTGTATTATACTCCAGAGCTGCACTCACTATTCTGCTGGTGCAGTCACTGTGTACATACATTACATTACTTATCCTGTACTGATCCTGAGTTACATCCTGTATTATACTCCAGAGCTGCACTCACTATTCTGCTGGTGCAGTCACTGTGTACATACATTACTTATCCTGTACTGATCCTGAGTTACATCCTGTATTATACTCCAGAGCTGCACTCACTATTCTGCTGGTGTCATTGGGAACTTCAGCTGGGTGAATGACAGATGACTCTGTAACAGTTTAGCTGAGCTCCTATATTGGGAGGGGACGGTAGTTTTCCCCATGTCACATCACTGTATGGTGCTGGGTGTGATTCTAACACTATCTGGATGTATACTGCCGTATGTGCTGTGCAGTCGCTGAATAAATAGGTAATACTATGAGATTTCAGCTCTGAAGTAGTAATAATATTAATTATTGTAGTATCATTTCATAGTCCACCAACTGTTCGTACAGCTCCCACTACCAATTGCTAAGTTATAATCCTTTCTGCAATTGTAGAGTCTGGGTGACTACCTCCGTGAGTGACGGCCAACATGGCTGCCATTACCGCTCCCAGAGGAGAACTTTCTGCAGTCCTGTTTGCCCTGACACCACTTATGGAAGGGGCTGCCCAAATAGGACACGTCTTTCAAACAGAACCACATTATAGAAGCTTGAAAGCTTGAGATTCTCATCTTCATCCCAATTTCACGCTCTCTCCGGCAGGAGCTCATCAACATTTGCTTGTCAAATTAAGGGAAGTTAATGCATCCCCCCCCCCCACCTCCTGTATTAAGATATCATCCCATTATTGTGATGTACAGCTCCGGCTCCCGAGTCAATCACGGTCCCGAGCAGCAGGAGCTCGAACAATCCTTCACACATTGTCAGAATAAATACATAAAAATCCCCACGAGCTGCGCGCTCCATCCCCGCACCGGATTACTCAATATGTATAGCAGTGACTTGTGACCACACTCATGTGCTGACAGTCCCATAAATATGTATTGATATGCAGGCTGTAAATAGGAAGAGTAAATTGAGAGGGAATAATACACATGTAGCCTCCTGAAATAACGGGATCGTCTCAAGTTTCTGCCTGACGCTTCTCGGCTGCTGCTGGGAGGTTTTATTAATGGATGAGCACGGTATAGCAAGCCCTGACGGCGCTGTCACACCTCTGATGGCTGCAAGTAATGGATTTACATTACCCATGGGTTATCGGGTCTCTTGTATACAGGTGTAGCAGAGCTGAGGATGTGTTTCCCTATAGAACTGAAGGTATACTAAACGGAAGCATCGTTTTAATGTAATGACTTTTCGTGATGTAAAAATGAATGTCGGTAACTCATTCAGCTCTGCTACATCTATATCTGTCCACCTATTTCTGTTGATATACATCTGCAAAAATGAAGTGCGAAGTACAGGTTAGGGCTCATGCATGCCGCCATTTCCGTGTACTGGGGACCACAAATTGCGGCCCCCAATGCACGGGTAACGTCCATGCGGCTGCCTGCCGCAGACGGATGCAGACCCATTCAACTTAAATGGGTCCGTGTTCCGTCCGCACCGCAAAAAAATAGAACAGAAGAGACACGAACAGAAAACCACAGAAGCCCTGCGTAGTACTTCAATGGGGTTCCGTGCCTCCGCTCCGTACCTTCCGGATTGGGGGTCCATATCTGTCATCCGGTGCAGAAACAGCGGTTCGCAGTATGCGTGCATCGGCCGGAACACGTTTTTCTTTTAGTGTACGTTCCGTCTTTTTTTTTTTTTTTTGCAAACCGTATGCGGAAACCATTAATTTCAATCTGTCCGCAAAAAAAAAATCTAGAAGTTACTGTGCGTGCATTCTATTTACTTAGGTCCGCATGTCCGTTCCGCCAAAAATTGGAACATGTCCTATTGTCCGCATAACAGGCAAGGATAGGACTGTTGTGTTCCGCAAAATACGGAATGCACACGGACGTCATCCGTATTTTTTTTGCGAATCCGTATTTTGCGGACCGCAAAATACATACAGTCGTGTGCATGAACCCTAAGGCTGATTGTTTGCATGCAATACCTGATGGCTGAATGCTAGTCGGTTGACAGCTGTCTTCGCCTGCCCCGTACACATGCATGCTTGGCCAATTGTTCATGTCTTCTCATTTGGGAGAGTAGAGTAAGCTGCTGCCAGACATCTCCACAAGATCAAAAAGATTGGCCATGTTGAAATCCAACAGTCCAATCCTTTTCATGGCAAATTTATCTTGTGGCTGATGCTGGAAGATAAGTCTGGCACCCCTTTAGTTTACATCACCGACAGGAATAATCTGCAAACTTTGACGCATTTTTGGCACACATTGTCGGAACGTAAGCCACCCCTCTCTGTGGTAGGCCACCCCTCTCTGTGGTAGGCCACCCCTCTCTGTGGTAGGCCACCCCTCTCTGTGGTAGGCCACCCCTCTCTGTGGTAGGCCACCCCTCTCTGTGGTAGGCCACCCCTCTCTGTGGTAGGCCACACCTCTCTGTGGTAGGCCACACCTCTCTGTGGTAGGCCACACCTCTCTGTGGTAGGCCACATCTCTCTGTGGTAGGCCACACCTCTCTGTGGTAGGCCACACCTCTCTGTGGTAGGCCACACCTCTCTGTGGTAGGCCACACCTCTCTGTGGTAGGCCACACCTCTCTGTGGTAGGCCACACCTCTCTGTGGTAGGCCACACCTCTCTGGGTGTTTTCATCCGTGTACAGAGAGAAGCAGCAGCGGTGGTGCGGGGACTGTGGACGGCACAGGGAGCGGGGACCCAGTTAAGTACATTCCCTCTGAGGGGCCCGGCACATGGGGGGCTGTTTGTGAAATTGGATAACCCCTTTAAACCCTGGGAAAAAAAAAGTCTATGTGTAGTTAAAGGGGTATCCTAATTTTAGACACTGATGGCATATCACTAGGCTTGGCCATCAATGTCAGATAGTGAAGTAGAGCAATACTGCGCATGCGTCCTGTCTTTTCACTGCTATGGGAGTTCTGAAAATAGTTAAACAAGCGTGGTCTGCTATTTTCAGAAGTCCCACAGCGGTGAATGGAGAGTGCACTGCGCATGTATGGCCGGAAATAGCCAAGCCAGCGCTCTGAACTCCCATAGTGGCGAACAGAGGGTACCGCGCATGCACAGCTGCTCTCCATTCACTTCTGCGGGTCCCGTTCTAGATACAGGAGTGGGTCCCAGAGGTCCGACCTGCACCTATTTAACATTAAAGGGGTTGGCCACTTTTGGTGTGGGTTTTGGCAAACCCCTGTCTCTTGGGCAGACTTGCGAAGGGAAGCATACATACCTGCTTCCTAGTCTGGCTCTTTCCCTAGACAGCAGCACTGTCCGCAACCGCTTTGACGCCGCTGCAGCCAGCCGGCGGCCACAGCAGTGACCTGCTCCCCTTGCATCCTGTCAGTTGCTCACATGACACAAGGGGGATCTCATTAGTGCACTTCACTTTCCAGGTCTCCCTAGGAAGGGGGTTTGCCAAACATCCCCCCCCAAAGGTGGCCAACGCCTTTAATGGTATATCCTAGCAAAATGCCATCAGTGTTTGAGATGGGAATACTCATCTAACACCCCTAAGGGCTGTGCCAGCTGGTCCGCAATGCACGGGCACCGACCGTTGGGCCGCTGCATGCGTATCATGTTCTAAAAGAAGAAAAACTGCTACAAGAGGACATAGTTTTAAATTAGAAGGGCAAAGGTTTAATAGTAATATCAGGAAGTATTACTTTACTGAGAGAGTAGTGGATGCATGGAATAGCCTTCCTGCAGAAGTGGCAGCTGCAAATACAGTGAAGGGGTTTAAGCATGCATGGGATAGGCATAAGGCCATCCTTCATATAAGATAGGGCCGGGGGCTATCCATAGTATTCAGTATATTGGGCAGACTAGATGGGCCAAATGGTTCTTATCTGCCGACACATTCTATGTTTCTATGTTTCTAATCCACTTGAATGGGGTCCGCGATCCGCATGCACTACGTTTTTGCAGTGGATAGGCACAGAGAGAAACAATACGGAAGCACTCCGTAGTGCTTCCATGGGGTTCCGTGCCTCCATTCCGCACCAACCTTCCGGATTCCAAGTGAATGGGTCCGCATCCATGATGTGAGGTGCAAACGGCCAGTGCCCGTGTATTGCTGACCCGCTGTTTGCGGTCCGCAGCACGGTCCCGGCTGGCCGTGTGTATGAGCCCTAACTAACATGAAGTCTGACAGGAAAGGAAGACTCGAGGGCGCAGTATAGTTGCTTTATCCAGGTCCCAAGTTAGAGATGAGGGAGGTAATTTTTAATTACGGTAACCTGAACTTTAAAATTTCGGTCTGCACAGCCGTCAGCATAACCCTCATCGTCTCTCCTGCCTTATAGTCATTGTGTCATTAGCCTTCGTGTTTCTTTTCCTCTCTTCACCATCTGTGTCCTGCCGCGGCTCTACCAATCATTCTCCTATCACAAAATGTAGGTTTTTTTGTTGTTTTTTCCTCCCTGTTCTTTTTTCTTTTCTTTTTATTAGCCATCTCCACAGAATGACACTTTTCTCAGGGTCTCTGTAATTTCGGCTGCAGAGTAAAGGTTGTGCCCGGCCCCTTCTGCCACATTGTCTCTCCGTAATTAATGCCGTCTCGGGCTCTTTGAAGCCTGACAGATTTGAGTAAATACAGTTTCAAAAATTGGATCACAGCGGTGCCTGCCGCCATATTAATTTTCTGATTGTCTGCTTTCTTTGAGGTGACGGTTTAAACAGCAGAGACTTCTAATCTTAAAGGGGACCTGTCGGCAGTCCTAGGGAATACGCGCGGATATGTGCGGGTCCTTGAGACGCAGCTCTCATTTTATAATTTTCTCTGTAGGAAAATTCTTTTTATGTTTCTAGATTAAGCAGCCAGAAGTTCTCTCTTTTCTATAGCACCCGTGTAACAATCTATAGCCTGTATTCCCCAGTCGGACTAGCACGGCGCCCCTAATGGTGACTGCTGGAAGATGGTTTGTGCATTTAAAGGGATCCCATCGATCTTGAGATTGGGAGGTCCCATGTCCTCCTTTTGAATAGAGCAATGGTCGCGAATGCACTTCACCGCCGATGGGACCCCCAGAATAAAATCGCTATTTTCTTGCTACTGGAAAACCTCTTAAGAGAGGACGCGACGCTCCTCCCGACATATCTGTTTTAGTAATTACTGCATCTGCTCCTAGAACTCTGCATTGTTCAGTTCCACTGTTATTCCTCCTAGAAATGTCTAAATAAATTGCTACAACTTTTCTTGCCAAAGAGGCCTAATCTGGTATAGTCAGCTCTGATTGGTCAGTGTGAGAGTTTGCAGTGACACGCCCCCCCAAATGGTAACTCCCAGTTGTCAATTCACTCATCAGTTTCTTGGAGGATTAAGAAAGGAATGGCACAAGACAGGCTTAGAAGAAAAGATGCTTCCAAGCTGTTACATTATGGGGACACAATTATTTACTAAATTGGACATGTCTGGAATGTGGAAATTCGCCATAAAGGAATGACTGCTGGCTTCATTCATTTTTCCGTCGCATTCTACACGGCTCGTTTGCAGGGGTTGCGACCACCCTGTAATCCAGCAGTGGTGGTCGTGCTTGCACGCTGTAGGAAAAAGGACCTTGAGAGCACACACAGGCACGCATGCGCAGCAGCTCCTGTCCCGGCCACCTCGTATCTGCGCTGCAGCAAATGGCCGCAACCCATGGAAATAAACCGTGTATAATGCGACGGAAAAATGAATCCTGCCAGCAAATGAAGCAACGTGGAGAATCACAATACATTAGTAAGCGCCTTGTGTTAACTTTCTCAACATGACAAATGCCATTTACGGAAGCGAGACAAACCCTTTAAGTTGAGGGACATACAAATTGTCTTTTGAAAACATTAGGTGTACAACATTGAAAAACTGCCCACATACCAGATGCACTAGAGCTATGAAGAGTATGGGGTGTCGGAGTCATCATGAAGCCCCAGCCTTTACATAAGGAGAAGAGGGGGCTTCACAGCATAAATCAGAATGGTGCCCTCTTTTCACGGTTTCTCATACCATCACATTGTCTCAGGGATAGCGCTTCTTTTCTGCAATTCAACCCTCGGCTCACTCGCGCCAGATCTCGCTCAGTTTGGTGTTTGCCCTTATCAAGGGGCCCCTAGAGATTGCATGGTCTCTTTCTGTGGTATTTACAAGGGTCAAGCCTTCCATATTTCCGTAGCTCGGTTCGCTTTAGATGTACTGCATCAGGGGTAGGCACCCTGCGGCGCTCTAGCTGTCGTGAAACTACAACTCCCAGCCTGCAAGCTTGCTCTGCTCTTCTGAGAACTGTCATAGAGATGAATGGAGCATGCCGGGAAGGTTGCTGACCCCTGTCCTACATTATGGCGCATACATTCACTGATGAGCAGCGCCAAAGTTGGATCTTTTTTTTTCACTTTATTCTTTTTATTTTGTGCGCGTCTCTTTACAGTATATTAAAACTGAAATGCTGAACCGTCAACTTTATTTTATTTCAGATTCACCGTGAACAACACCCTGCTTCACCCAGAAATCGTGGAATGGTAGGCGTCTTCAGTGTCTATGGTATAGGGGAAACTTGTCTCTTGTTTTTTTTTTTTTTTTTTCTGCAAATATCTGTAGAATTGTTAAAAAAGGTAACAAAAGGGGTATTCCGTTCTTATAAAGTGATGGTAGATGGCGCTGGGATAGGCCATCACTTTATACACTGTGGGCGTCTTACCTCTGGGACTGAAGGGGGCTCAGCAGCGATTCAATGATCCATCTAGAGCAGGGATTGTCAACCTGCGGCTCTCCAGCTGTTGCAAAACTACAACTCCCAGCATGCCCAGACAGCCTACAGCAGGGCATGGTGGGAGTTGTAGTTTTACAACAGCTGGAGAGCCGCAGGTTGGCCATGCCTGATCTAGAGTAAGCTCTCCCTAGGGTTGGCTGCAAACGGACAGAATTTAGTCTTTTTCTGCACCCAACGTACAGGTCACCAAGTCAGTTCACTGGGGTTTTGTTGCCGGTGCTGCGGAAGTGAAGGAGATGGGGGTCCTAGAGGTTGTCACCTAAAGTGATTGCATGCCACTATTTTAGATGGTGGAAATTACCCTTTAAGACGGGTTATATTGAAGGACTGGGGACACCGAGGAAGAAACCCTTTGTTGTTGCATTCATGCCCTGATAATGATGCCGCCATTATAGCTACTGTGCAGCCACATGAAGGGATCCGCATTTTTGCAAATAGTGGAGTGTAAATGCAGAGCGCATATTGATAAACCTGACAATCACGCGGTTGTCCGCTGCTTTTTGAGGTTTGGGTACATTTTACGTATCTCACGGGGGTTTGTTGGGTCTCACATATCCCATTGATCTCTCCTTTCCCCAGAGCTACTGCTAATATAGGATCGCCAGCGACAAAGCCCAATCCTTTTCTTTTTCCTCCTTTTTCGCAATTTTTAATAATTTACCAGGTTCGTGTATTTTCACAACAAACTCACCATCTGGCAAATGAGGAATGAGCGCAATAAATCTGGAAAAAAAAATTCACGGGGGCCATGTAGCTGCCTTGATACTGAGGAACGGATAAATCAGACGAGAGGCAAACAAGGGGATTGTTAACGTCTGGCGGAGTGATAAAGGTCTGCGTCGTCCATGTTCTGTTTCTTGATGGAGAAAGGAAAAAAAAAAAAAAACGTTTACTCTTTAGACATTGGAATACCCAGGCCTTGTAAACGCCTCATTAATCGCACCGCCTGCCAAGGCGCGTTATGAAGCTCGCGAATTTGCAAGCCTCACATCAAATTGGACACACCGCAGTCGTCCCTGAGGGAGAAAGCATGGATGTGTTCCTTAGATGATCCTATCAATACATGACTCCTTTATCTGAGGACGGTTGTGCTTTGCTTAGGGGCAGTAAGACTACAAGTCTCAGCATGTCCTTTAATGTTACGCTACAAGGGGAAGAGGATTTTCTGTGGTGGAATTTGTTCCTGGGATTTTGCGGCGACTCCACTGATTTGTCTCAGATCTTATTTCCCATGGGTTTTAACTTAAGCGTGTGAAATCCGCAGTAAAAATTCACAGTATCAATTGACGTAACGTATTTTATACATATTAACATTTATTTCAATCTCATCCACATTGCTGCTGCTGCTCCAGCTTAGCTGCAGTATCTAATGGGACCCTGTGGTGGTCTGAATTCTATTTCTTGTCTCATCAGTGGCTCTGGTGGATGAGATTCACCTTCTGTCTCTCCCATGATTTACACTGCAGCTCTGCTTCTGTTTGAAGATAAACATAGGCCTGCCAGTGAGTGCTGCTCATAGCTGCAATACTTAGGCTGCGTTCACACGGGCGAGATTTCCGCGCGGGTGCAATGCGGTAGGTGAAAGTATTGCACCCGCACTGAATCCCGACCCATTCATTTCTATGGGGCTGTTCACATGAGCGGTGATTTTCACGCATCACTTGTGCGCTGCGTGAAAATCGCAGCATGCTCTATATTCTGCGTTTTTCACACAACGCAGGCCCCATAGAAATGAATGGGGTTGCGTGAAAATCGCAAGCATCCGCAAGCAAGTGCGGATGCGGTGCGATTTTCACGCATGGTCGGGATGGAGACCCGGTCATTATTATTTTCCCTTATAACATGGTTATAAGGGAAAATAATAGCATTCTGAATACAGAATGCATAGTACAATAGCGCTGGAGGGGTTAAATTTTTTTTAAAAATAATTTAACTCCCCTTAATCCACTTGATCGCGTAGCCCGGCATCTCCTTCTGTCTCCTTTGCTGAACAGGACCTGTGGTGAGTATTAATTACAGGTAAAGGACCTTTGGTGACGTCACTCCGGTCATCACATGATCCATCACATGATCTTTTACCATGGTGATTGATCATGTGATGACCGGAGTGACGTCACCAAAGGTCCTTTACCTGTAAGGAATGCTCACCACAGGTCCTGTTCAGCAAAGGAGACAGACGAGAAGCCGGGCTTCGCGATCAAGTGGACTAAGGTGAGTTAAATAAAAAAAAATAATTTTTTAACCCCTCCAGCGCTAGTTTACTATGCATTCTGTATTCAGAATGCTATTATTTTCCCTTATAACTATGTTATAAGGGGAAATAATACAATCTACAGAACACTGATCCCAAGCCCGAACTTCTGTGAAGAAGTTCGGGTTTGGGTACCAAACATGCGCAATTTTTCTCACGCGAGTGCAAAACGCATTACAATGTTTTGCACTCGCGCGGAAAAATCGCGGGTGTTCCCGCAACGCCCCCGCACATTTTCCCGCAACGCCCGTGTGAACCCAGCCTTAAAGGGGTTGGCCAGCATACAGCATTTATCACCTAGTGTGAGGCTGTATGATCGCTGCTGGCACCCCCAGTAGTCATAAGAACTGGGATACTGGAGTCCCTCATATGAATGGAGAGGTAGTACTGGTCCGTTCACTGCCCCAGTGGTGGGACACGCACCTATAAGACAAGGGGGGCATATCCTAGCGATATGGCCCTATTGTCTGTCATGAGACAACCCCTTTAAGTCCCGTGAAAAGCACCTTTCGAATTACGTCATTCATTTGCGCTGGGTAAAAAAAGAAAAATGATCGCAGTGTTCCGGCCGACCGCATGAATTTACTTGTAGTTTGCTCAAAATGTTTCATTATCAGAAATCTTCCCTCCGGTTATTTTGCATCTCTCTGTGCCTAAAAGGAAATAAGGAGAATGACAATTATTTTATTTTTTATTATCGCGTAATTCTGCAGATGGGTGAGATAACGTCTGCTGGAACAGAAGGTCATCTGCGAGACCCGCGACCATTAAACATCCATGATTCCTCCTGAACTAAAATGCTGTTTTATAATTGGGAATCGTGTCTGCCGAGCTGTAGCAATGTCATCAGTTTAAAGGCTAATTGCGATGAGCGGCTGGCGCCCACCTCTGGGGTTTCTCCATCATCCGTCTGAAAAGTATAGAAAATGTGAGGAGGTTATTTTCCTGCAAACGAGATCATGGGTTGTTATGAGGATTTT
The DNA here is from genome assembly GCF_905171765.1 of Bufo bufo. Lineage (NCBI taxonomy): Eukaryota > Metazoa > Chordata > Amphibia > Anura > Bufonidae > Bufo > Bufo bufo. The sequence goes on along the minus strand of NC_053398.1, from coordinate 138,408,809 downwards.
ACTGGAACAGATCAGAATATTCATGGACTGATTCTGGAGAATAGTTAAAGTGTAAGTAATATTACTTTGTAAGTAGCGAATTCAGGTTTTGTGTTGCAGGGCTCCTAATTCTTCGCTTCTCAGCATCCAGATACTGGCTGGCCGCAGCCACCACTAGAGGGAGCTACTGAACTCCGCTCGATGTGATGGCGGTGATCCAGCCCTCTAGTGGTGGGTGACTTTCCCCTAATCTGCATGGTCAGCCAATCGAGTGGCCTCTGATAATAGGTAAACTAAAGCCCAGGAGACAAATTGCCCCAGCGATTTACCAGCACAACTGCATTATAATGATCGGTAAGTCACAAAGGTTGGGCCTCCATCAAATGGGCCAGGAGAAATGGCATATGGAGGCCGAGAAGAGTGTCAAAGACTTATGGGTTCCAGTATTGGAAAGTAGATGTCACTTCCCCTCCTTATTGTCTTAGGCTAGGGCTACACAGCGACAGTGTGGGATTTTCTGCGACCTGCGCTGCGATCCTATTCATTTCTATGGGATCACTGCTACTCGCCGATCCTGCCCATGACCGTTGTCGCCGTGTAGTCATAGCTTCAAAGGGGTGCTCTCGCTTCAGGAAATGGCATTTATCATGTAGAGAAAGTTAACACAATGCACTTACTAATGTACTGTGATTCTCCATATTGCCTCCTTTGCCCGCTAGATTAGTTTTTTCCGCAACATTATACACTGCTCTTTTCCATGGTTACGACCGCCCTGCAATCCAGCAGCGGTGGCCGTGCCTGCACACTATAGGAAAAAGCACCAGTCTATGTGAGCTCCCACGGTCCTGGCCACCAGAGAGGCCGATGCTTTTTCCTATAGTGTGCAAGCACGAACACCACTGATGGATTGCAGGGTGGACGTAACCATGGAAACAGGCCATGTACAATGTGATGGAAAAATGAATCCTGCCAGCAAAGGAGGCAACATGGAGAATCACAATACATTAGTAAGTGCCTTGTGTTAACTTTCTCTACATAACCAATGCCACTTACTGAAGTGACACAACCCCTTTAAGAAGACGACTGAGAGCGGCTCTGAATGACTGCCAGGTAATGCTACTTTTCACCTGCAGGTGTGGCTTGTTATGGCGCCCCATGGCAAAATAAAGGAGATTATTTCAGACCTACAGGTGAAACTCGAAAAATTTGAAATTTGAATATCGTGCAAAAGTCCATTTATTTCAGTAATGCAGCTTATAATTAGAGTTTTGTGAAAAGGTTCAATATTCTAGGCTTAAAGTGTCACCCTCTAGTCAGCTAATTAATCCATACCCCCTGAGCAAAGGGGACCTCAAAATTGTGACTTTGGGGTTTCATAAGCTGAAAGCCATAATCATCCAAATTATAACAAATAAAGGCTTGGAATATCTCGCTTTGCCTGTAATGAGTCTATCTATATTAGGCATTACTGAAATAAATGAACTTTGCACGATATTCTAATTTTTCGCGTTTCACCTGTACGGTTAGCGGTATGTAGGGTTGGCTGCCTTGTCGTAGACAGCACAATATTGAGATGTTCACTTTTTTTTACTACAAAGATCAAACATTAGTTCTCCTCTCTCCTCCTGTCCCAAGTGATGAAACAGATGTTGTATGACAACCTTGCAAATGCGCTGGGGAAGGAGAATCTGTTGGAGAGGTTTGATGGCAGCTGACAGATCCTTCCTATGTCAGAGGCATGTCTCGTCTTCCGTGCTGCGGACGGCGGCTGCATCGCGCCAACGGGCTCAGCGCTGCTCCATCTCACAAATCACCCTTTATTTCCCAATGACACATCCGCTCTCCGTCGACATGGCTGTCATGTTTGCACCTTACCCCTGAAAGCCTTGATCACATCCCATCTCTTCAGTATCTCGGGGTTGCTGGTCTCTGCATTTTTACACTTGAAATATCTTTCATTCAGAAGAGAGATACTGAAATGTAACGCAGTATGTGTGGTATGGTCCTAGAACGTGGGGCTAGTTATCTATTTCTAATAGAAATGAATGACCTCTCCGATTTCCTTGTCTTTGTAGGAATTGATAAAACCATTGACTCCTGTATTCTAAAAAACAACAGGGCCTTTGTGGGTCAGTGATGTGCGGCTATCGATTTATTTTAGTAATCAAGTATTCTACCGATTAATCCAATGGTTAATTGAGGACTCTAATAAGAAAAAAACGAATTAAAAGGATGTTTTCCTTTATAAAAACTGCCCTCATCAAACTCCCCTGCCCTGTGTACGTCGGCATACAGTGCGGGCTGGTGGGTAACCTCGGAGCGTGAGTAATAGCAAGGGCTTCACCCACGCGCCAGGGTCACATGGCACAAACGATGACATCTGAAAGGGGAGAGTGCATTCATTTCTTATATAGAGCCCGTCCCTCCCGGGTGTTAAGTCTCCTAGGCAAACGCCGGATTGCTAAGAACATTTTCCAGGGACAGTTATTATGGAGATTTAGGGTTGGGAGTGGGGTGTCTATAATGTTTTTTTCCAGAAGAGGTATAGGAGCGAGAAAGTTTTTCCAGGTGCTGAAACCCTGAACATTTAGGCCTCTTTCACACGGGCATTGCGGGAAAAGGTGCGGGTGCGTTGCGGGAACACGCGCGATTTTTTCCGGGCGAGTGCAAAACATTGTAATGCGTTTTGCACTCGCGTGAGAAAAATCGCGCATGTTTGGTACCCAAACCCGAACTTCTTAACAGAAGTTCGGGCTTGGGATCGGTGTTCTGTAGATTGTATTATTTTCCCTTATAACATGGTTATAAGGGGAAATAATAGCATTCTGAATACAGAATGCATAATAGAATAGCGCTGGAGGGGTTAAAAAAAAAAAAAAAAATTTAACTCGCCTTAATCCACTTGCTCGCGCAGCCCGGCTTCTCTTCTGACTCCTCCTTTGCTGATTGCAGGAAAAGGACCTGTGGTGACGTCACTTCGGTCATCACATGGTCCATCACATGATCCATCACCATGGTAAAAGATCATGTGATGGATCATGTGATGACCGGAGTGACGTCACCACAGGTCCTTTTCCTGCAATCAGCAAAGGAGGAGTCAGAAGAGAAGCCGGCTGCGCGAGCAAGTGGATTAAGGTGAGTTTAAATATTATTTTATTTTTAACCCCTCCAGCACTATTGTACTACGCATTCTGTATTCAGAATGCTATTATTTTCCCTTATAACCATGTTATAAGGGAAAATAATAATGATCGGGTCTCCATCCCGATCATCTCCTAGCAACCTGTGCGTGAAAATCGCACCGCATCCGCACTTGCTTGCGGATGCTTGCGATTTTCACGCAGCCCCATTCACTTCTATGGGGCCTGCGTTACGTGAAAAACGCACAAAGAGGAGCATGCTGTGATTTTCACGCAACGCACAAGTGATGCGTGAAAATCACCGCTCATGTGCACAGCCCCATAGAAATGAATGGGTCATGATTCAGTGCGGGCGCAATGCGTTCAACTCAAGCATCGCATCCGCGCGGAATACTCGCCCGTGTGAAAGGGGCCTTAGAGGGGAAACACTTGGCCCATGTCAGCGGAGGCAGCTGAGGAGCCGTGAGAGAAAAGGAAAAGAATATGGAGGTGAAGAGAAAGAAGGAAGTCATTTGTAAAGGGGTTATCCTGGAGAAGATAATGATGACTTATCCTTAGAATAGTGTCATCATTATCATAATAATGGGGGTCCACGTCCCGACACTCCCACCAATCAGCTGTTTCTGATAGCCGCTGCGCTGACCGGAGCTCTGGTGAGTGCAGCAGCTTTCCAAGGACAGCACCATACCTCCTATAGTGGCTGTTCCTGGTATTGCAGCTCAGCCCCTCTGACTTGAATGGAGCTTAGCTGCAACTAGACCGTGTGACCGATGAACGGTGATCTCAGGAAGAGGCTGTGGCCCTCAAGGCTTCTTATAACAACTGATTGGCGGGGGTCCCGGGTGTCGCACCCCTACAGATTTGATATTGATAACCTATCCTGAGGATAAGTCATGAATATCTTTTCCTGGATAACCCCTTTAAGACCTGGCTACACGTATATTGATGGGGTTATTTTTTTTTCAGTAACAGAAATGTTATTGTTTCCCAGATGACTGAGTCTTTGTCCTCATGACTGTGTCCTCCACAAATCCTCCTTATTGTCTGCTTATAGGATATGTCCTGTTTATATTATGTATTAGGACAAAGCTGCCCTTGTGCTGCCTCCATATTTTTGGCACCTTTCTCTTCTTGACGCTTTCTCACATCGGGAGCAGCGATCTGATTTTGGAGATATTAGATGTATTATTTCAAGTTTGGAACTAGTCTGTGTTTTTTACAACTTTTTTTTTTAATTCATACTTTTTTTAAACTTTTTTTTTAAGCACCAGGTTTTCATTAAAAAAATTCTAGCATTGCCTGAGGGGTGAGCATTGGGTGGTGTATAACACATCGATTCCCATCATGCTTCAGGGCTCAGATTCATCTGATGTGATATTCTATGAGTTTACAGCTTTCAGCAGTTTTCCTCTGTAACTTGCTGATGCTGACTTTTATTTATTTATTATGTTGTATCTAGTTTAATAAACTGAGAACTGCCATCTGATCAGTCGGCATAGCAGACAACCTCTTTTTAAAGGGATTGGCCAACTGGTAAAAAATATTTGCAAATGGCTCCTAATCTGTTTCTTCTGGGACGAACATCTATCACTCTGGATATTTTCTACTGCAGCGCAGGAGATGCCCCTTGGGTGGCTGGTGTAAATGCCGTGTGCTGCCCCTGGGTGCTCCATACTCATCAGGTACCCATGAATTTTTCCATGCTTACTCTGAAAAGGCCACGAGTTGCTCTATTGACTTCACTGTTTCAATTTTCTGAAACCAAAGGCGTATCGTTGGCAGGTTAAATTGATTCCACAGTGCTACAAGATCGGCCAGGATTGATCAAATAGCATGGATTTCATATGGAAGGGGCAAGGGGATGTCTCACAGATAGAGCAGGAAGAGGTTGGGGGACTTGGGGCTCATACACAAACTTATTTCTTTTCCATTTCCTTTCCGTTTTTTTGCGGTCCGTATGTGGAACCATTTACTTCAGAGGGTCCGCAAAAAAAACCTGAAATGATTCCGTGTGCATTCTATTTCCTTATGTCTGCATGGCAGTTCCACAAAAAAGTTAGAACATGTCCTATTCTTGTCCGTTTTGCAGACAAGGATAGGCATTGTTACAAAGGATCCGCAAAAATGGTGGATGCAATGTGGATGTCACGCGGACGTCATCCATATTTTTTTTTTGCAGATCCATGTTTTGCAGGCTGCAAAATGCATACGGTCGTGTGCATGAGCCCCTAGGGCAGGGCTGGCCAACCTGCGGCTCTCCAGCTGTTGCAAAACTACAACTCCCAGCATGCCCAGACATCCTACAACTATCAGCCTACAGCAGGGCATGGTGGGAATTGTAGATTTACAACAGCTGGAGAGCCACAGGTTGGCCAGCCCTGCCCTAGGGAGTACATGATCTGTGAATTTTGAGGCAAGTCACCAAATGGCATCTCAGAAACTGGTCAATTTTGGACAGTCCTTGAAAATGTTTAAGCCGGTTTCCTGGTGTATTGTACGTGTCACGGATGGTGTTGCAGAAAACTAGAAATCACAAATAGAGATCCGACTGACTTGATCTCAAACTAAGGAACATATGGGTGAGCCCTATAAAAGCCCTAGACTCCCCACTGACTGCTCAGCCCATGCAAAGATCTTTATGATAGAAAATTGCATGCCCCCGTACCTAGACTGAGTGACACCTAAAAACCCTATAATAGTAAGGGGACACGACCACCGGCTTCCTGCACTCAATACGGAGGGAGTCAGGGTCACCTAGAATCAAGCCAACAGGAAAACACAAATAAAGGAATAGACTTATCTGAGGACCCAGCAGTTGCAGCATCTAGCAGTGAGCACAATCCAGGAAGTAGTTTAAACCACAAAGTGAAGCGGTATGGGAGGGGATATAAAGGGGGGCGATCACTGCTAATAGATGACAGCTGGGAGAGGGAGAAGAGATGACAATACGAAACAAAAACAAAGGAACATCATGCTGGAGGTACTGAAGAACGTCTGTCAGAACTTCTCAGAGATCTGGCGGTGACAGTACGTTATTGACAAATGGGAAGAGGCTATTAGTTTAGTTCGCTTAAGGGCCCTTTACACGGGCCGAGAATTGCACAAAGTAGTGGCGATCGGGCGTGTAAATGTACCGCCGAGTACCCTATGAACGAGCGAAACGCTCATTCATCTGGTAATTGGATCATTTGTGCGAACACAAAAATCCTTGTTTCCCGACAGCAGATCGCGGTGTGTAAACACGATCTACTGCTGGGAAACAAGTCGCTATGGGGAAGAGTGATGGCATTAGTGATCGCTCCTCCACAAAATCTGGAGGAGATCGGTGAATGTAAATGCAGGGGTCTCCTCCACCAGCGATCAGCAGAAGTAGCTGTGCCTGGTATTGCAGCTCAGCCCCTCAACTAGACCATATGAACGGTGATCTCAGGAAGAGGCTGTGGCCCTCAAGGCTTCTTCTAACAACTGATTGGTGGGGGTCCCGGGTGTCGCACCCCTACAGATTTGATATTGGTAACCCTGAGGATAAGTCATGAATATCTTTTCCTGGATAACCCCTTTAAGACCTGGCTACACGTATATTGTTTTTCAGTAACAGAAATGTTATTGTTTCCCAGATGACTGAGTCTTTGTCCTCATGACTGTGTCCTCCACAAATCCTCCTTATTGTCTGCTTATAGGATATGTCCTGTTTATATTGTGTATTAGGACAAAGCTGCCCTTGTGCTGCCTCCATATTTTTGGCACCTTTCTCTTCTTGACGCTTTCTCACATCGGGAGCAGCGATCTGATTTTGGAGATATTAGATGTATTATTTCAAGTTTCGAACTAGTCTGTGTTTTTCAAAACTGTTTTTTAAAACTTTTTTTTTTTAAGCACCAGATTTTCATTAAAATTCTAGCATTGCCTGAGGGGTGAGCATTGGGTGGTGTATAACACATCGACTCCCATCATGCTTCAGGGCTCAGATTCATCTGATGTGATATTCTATGAGTTTACAGCTTTCAGCAGTTTTCCTCTGTAGCTTGCTGATGCTGACTTATTTTTATTTATTATGTTGTATCTAGTTTAATAAACTGAGAACTGTTATCTGATCAGTCGGCATAGCAGACAACCTCCTTTTAAAGGGATTGGCCAACTGGTAAAAAATATTTGCAAATGGCTCCTAATCTGTTTCTTCTGGGACGAACATCTATCAGTCGGGCTATTTTCTCCTGCAGCTTAGGAGATGCCCCTTGGGTGGCTGGTGTAAATGCCGTGTGCTGCCCCCGGGTGCTCCATACTCATCAGGTACCCATGAAGGCATGCTCTCCACAAGACCTCTGATGGTGTCGTGTAGTATCTGGCAGCAGATCTTTCCTGTCTTGTAGATTGCTCTGTGTGGCCTTCATGGTTCGGACAAGTTTTTCCAGCAGATCCCACAGATGGATTGAGATCTGGGGAATTTAGAGGCCAAATGAATACCTTGAACTCTTTGTCTTGTTCCTCAAACCATTCCTGGACAATATCTGCAATGTGACCATTATCATACTCAATGAGGCCACTGCCAATATGGCGCACTGCCGCCACGAAGTGCTTGGTCTATACAATGTTTCAGTAAGTAGTACTTATCACATCCACATGAATGCCGAGACCCAAGTTTTCCAGCAAAACATTGCCCAGAGCATCACACTGCCTCCGTCGGGTTGTCTTCTTCCCGTTGTGCATCTGGTGACATCTCGTCCCTAGGTAAGTGATGTCCACCTGGTGTAACGTGATTCATCAGACCAGGCCTCCTCCTTCCATTGCCCCAAGGCCAAGTTCTGATGCTCACATACCCATTATAGGCACCTTTGGTGGTGGACAGGGGCTGGCATGGGCACTCTGACCACAAACAACAAGCTACGATGTCTTTTGTGTCCTGACACCCGTCTATCATAGCCAGCAGGAATGTTTTCTGCAATTTGCTTGGATCGGACCAGGTCAGCTGGCCTTCACTCCCCGCACCCATCGGTGAGCCTTTGGGCGCCCAAGATCCTGCACACCCGTTGTCTTTTCTTGTGCCACTTTTGGAAGGTGCTGATCACTGCATGTCGGGAAAACCACACAAGACAAACCAGTTTAGAGATGCTCCGAACCAGTCCTCTAGCCTTTACAGTTTTGCCTTGTCACATCCTTACACTTAAACCATTTTATCAGCTTCCAACACATCAACTTCAAAAAACGTACTTTTCATTTGCTACCTAATATGCCTCGCCCACGGAAAGGTGCCATTGCCACAAGTTAAAGGGGTTGTCCCTTCACCTCATGGGAGATCCGGAAATAGCCAAGCCGGTGAATAGAGGGTGGCGGTTCTCGTTCACTTTGGGGACCCCTTTCTAGAAATAGGTGTGGGTCACACCTCTGGGACCCGCACCTATCTGACATTGGTGGCATTTCCTAGCAATATGCCACCAAGGTCTGAGACGAGACAACCCCTTTAATGAATATAGTTCACTTCACCTGTCATTGGTTTTAATGTTATTTTACTCTCTTTGCTGTCTCTATACGGTTTTGCTGATTGAATAGATTTTTAGGTAAATAATAGTAAAGCCTTAATTGCAGCTTTACGTTTGTCTAGATCCTTCAAGCGTCTTCTGATCACAATGTTTTCTCTCCCGGCAGTCGAGACGCAAAGTCTTCATTATGCAGAATTTCCAATATTCGCCTGCAGAAGTAATTTAGTACGTCGGTGACATTTTCAACTACAGCCTTAAGTTTACAATCTTCGCAGAATCCACCGAGCCATCTGCATTTAGATCCGGACAGTTGTGAATAATGTCTCCTATAGATTACACAATATTACAACGATGAATATTTTAAGCCCTCAAAATGGTTCATTAAACGCTATAGGCTTAAAAACGGGAGCAATAAATTGTACATCGCTTCCCCCCGTCGAGAGTTTAAGAGTAAAATCATTTACATAAAACGCCACACACTTTTTTTTATTTATTATTATGCAAATGATAAAGCATTTCCATATACCTTCCTTAATAAATGAGCCGCTTCCCCCTAAGACCTGCGTATACATATTCATAGGCTGGCAAATTAATTACTTTTCGCCCCGCCAAAAAGAAAAAAAGGCTGACGGGAAGGGTTAAATAAACGGCTGGATCTCGTCCTTTGTATGCGGTTTGCAAACATTGACTTGATGTTATTCATTGATCTGAATAAGCTTTTCAGGAGCAATTAATTAGTTCTCTTTCATTCGGTCTAAAATTTTCTTTTGATTTACAAATCTGATTAAAATTAGAATAGATGTCCGCATCAGGATGAGAAATCAGTGAGGTCTACCTAGATCCAAAGAAATCTATTTTACTTTTAATTTAGAATTAATTCTTATTCCATTTGCATTTAGCAGTGATGCCGTGTTCTTAAACCATCTTAGAAGTTGTCACAGCCCCGCCCCTTTTTGCTTACATCACAGCGTAGTAATATAACCGTGCGAAAATGACTTTTTCACCTGTGTGCATTATATTTTAGAACCATATCCCATCGCGCTCGACAGGATCTGCTGAATATGTGATGTCTGTGGAGCTGGGCAGTTGGATCCTGCCTGATAGGTAGGAAGCCAATCTAAGGCTTGTTTTACACTTGCGTGAAACGCATCCGGCAGGCGGTTCCGGCTGGAAACAGATCAGGCAGGAGGTTCTGTCTGGGAACAGATCCGGCAGGAGGTTCTGTCTGGGAACAGATCCGGCAGGAGGTTCTGTCTGGGAACAGATCCGGCAGGAGGTTCTGTCTGGGAACAGATCCGGCAGGAGGTTCTGTCTGGGAACAGATCCGGCGGGTGGTTCTGGCTGGGAACAGATCCGGCGGGAGGCTCTGGCTGGAAAACAGATCTGGCAGGAGGTTCTGGCTGGGAACAGATCTGGCAGGAGGTTCTGGCTGGGAACAGATCCGGCAGGAGGTTCCGGCTGGGAACAGATCCGGCAGGAGGTTCCGGCTGGGAACAGATCCGGCAGGAGGTTCCGGCTGGGAACAGATCCGGCAGGAGGTTCCGGCTGGGAACAGATCCGGCAGGAGGTTCCGGCTGGGAACAGATCCGGCAGGAGGTTCCGGCTGGGAACAGATCCGGCAGGAGGTTCCGGCTGGGAACAGATCCGGCAGGAGGTTCCGGCTGGGAACAGATCCGGCAGGAGGTTCCGGCTGGGAACAGATCCGGCAGGAGGTTCCGGCTGGGAACAGATCCGGCAGGAGGTTCCGGCTGGGAACAGATCCGGCAGGAGGTTCCGGCTGGGAACAGATCCGGCAGGAGGTTCCGGCTGGGAACAGATCCGGCAGGAGGTTCCGGCTGGGAACAGATCCGGCAGGAGGTTCCGGCTGGGAACAGATCCGGCAGGAGGTTCCGGCTGGGAACAGATCCGGCAGGAGGTTCCGGCTGCGCGCAGCCATGCATTGCCGCCGTTCCGTCCAGCCCAATTCACTATAATGGGGTCCGGCGGAGATCCAGCTGCAACCCCGCCAATATGCTGAGGAGCGACCAGACAAATACCACTGCGCTTGGTAGTTTTTGTTCGGCTTCTCCTCGGCATATTTGCGGGGTTGCAGCTGGATCTCCGCCGGCCCCCATTATAGTGAATGGCGCTGGAGGGAATACCGCCTGCACCTGGCAAGGAAGGATCCGACAGGCTGTTCCCAGCCAAACCAGCCAGGTCTACTTCACCCAAGTGTGAAACAAGCCTAAAGTTGCCCATTCCCATGAGATAAGTCAGTTGAAAAGCACAATTTTGGTTGGCGATCATTTAAAAATTTTATGCGATGGCCAATAGCGAACTTCTGTTTTCCAAAAATGTGATCTCTCACGTTGGAAAATTTTTTAAAGTACATGTCAATGGCAAGATCAGCTGAAAGCCCCTGATCGGCTAGTCTAGTCTGTAAAGTTGCTGGTGCGATCCTTCCCCACAGATGGTTAATTGGGGGAGATTTATCAAAAGTGCAGCAAAGGAAAAGTGGCTTAGTTGTCCTTAGCAACCAATCAGATTAATCCTTTCATTTTCAAAGGAGGAAAATGAAAGGTGGCATCGTATTGCTTGCTATGGCAACTAAGCCGCTTTTCCTCTCCGCGTTGTGTCCGATCATAATCTCATGTGTCGCTTAATCCTTTGTTTCCACTGGAGATAAGCAGTGCCAGAGTTGTCTGGCAGCCACTTATCCCCCAAAATGTATAATAGTAATATGCACAACGGACCAGGCCAAACATGTTTTAAAGGGGTGATCCCATGATCAATGTAAGAAAATGAAAATCGGACATCATACAGTACATGACCCAGAGATCTCGGCATTCATTGCTAGATATATTTCAGCCTGGCAGAACAATGGGAGTGTCCTTTCTGCTGCAGCTCAAGGGGAGTGTCCTTTCTCAGGTGAAGCAGCTGACGGATTAAACTGAGCATGTGCGGCCATCTCGGTGAGCCAGACAGAGAAATAGGAAAAAAAAAACAGCAGGTGGCGCTATACAGATCCACTTTGTTGAATAGCTCAGTGGCTATATAAAATTTTTAATTACAGGCAATTACAAAAGTCTTCAGATCCAGGTGCTGGTTTGTAAACTGTAGAATATTTTTCATGGGACAATCGCGTTAAGGGCTTTTCTAGTACATAAATGTTGATGACTGGTCAGTGCTGGTCTGGCTCCCAGCACCCTCATCGATCACCTGTTGGAGCACTGCGGCCTTCTCATACTATACCAGGCACAGCGCCATACATTGTATAGTGGTTGTGCCAGGTATTGCAGCTGAAACCCTCTTAATTTGAATGCGACTGAGCTGCACAAAGGCCACGTAACCGATGGACGTGACGTCACAGGCTGAAGAATAGGCTGTGGCTCCCTCCATCAACAATTGATTGGCGGGGGTGCTGGGAGTCGGACACCCACCAATCAGATATTGATGACATGTCCTGGTGGAGTCGAACTGCAATACTAGACACAACCCATGGACAAGGGTGGTGCTGTTTTTGGAAGAAGGCAGACATGTTTTAATAATCCTGGACAATCCCTTTAAGTCCTAGAAAACCCCTTAATAAGGACTCATGCACACGACTGTATGTATTTTTCGGTCGGCAAAAAACGGATCCGCAGAAAATATTGAACCGAACAGCTGGCCCCTAATAGAACAGTCCTATACTGGTCCGTAATGCGGACATTAATAGGACATGTTCTATTTTTTGTGGCATGGAAATACGGACACGGAATAACTTTCGTTTTTTTGGGGACCCATTGAATTAAATCTTTCCGCATATGGTCCGCAAAAAGAACGGAACGGACATGGGAAGAAAATATGTTTGTATGCATGAGGCCTAAGGAGGATGTAGGGGAGGATAGTCTCCAAAAATGCCAACTGCAGAGACGATTCAGATGAGAACATGTGGTCTTCCATGAAGTAGCGTCCTCCCATCTGGCTCTAGGAAGGGGCACCCCCCAATTCGCTTCTGCACCAATTTCTTCAGTTGTTTTGTAATTTGCGATGTACGTCTACGAACAACTAACATCACTTTCCAAAAAGAGCTGGCCGATGATAGAGAGTTGGCGCTGTCCTCTACAAAGTACATAGAATCAGTATTACAAGCCGAGAGACCACTTGGGGCCTAGAAGACGTCTCGCCGTCTCCCGCAGACCTGACTTGCATACTATGGCCATGCCTGATGGTTCCAGGGGCCATGGAGATCTGGAGGGATTAACGATTCTGCAGCGAAAATGGATTGTAATATATCTAATCCCTCAAATCCTGATGGACGTCTCCATTTTTTTTTTCCTTTCAAGCAGGATTAGCCCACGATCAGTAATGACAAAGCCGGGCTTTCCAAGTCTAGAGTGTCACGTTTGACTGTCACCGTAATGAGATATTCGCGGGGACTCATATCGGTCAGCTAATTAGTACGTAATTAGTGTAAAGCCTCCAGACCCTGGCTTCTCTCAGGATAGACTGGACTGGGGCCATATAAATGTACAGGATATACGTCCGGTGTGTGCGTGCTCCGCCGCATTAGACAGCTCGGAAAATAGCTTTATTTATAGGGTGTCTTCCCAGGATTTATGTGCAAAATTAAAATCATAAGTTCTAACAAAGCTAGAACCTGCCCTTTATACATGGGGCCAGAGATCTCCACATTTACTGCTCCAATTGCTCTGCTAGATTCTGTTGTGCTTGGAAGCTCAAGGGGCGTGTCTTTTCTGTTGCAGCTCTCTCCCTATCACAGCTTAGGGGTGTGTCCATTATGCCGCAGCTCTCTACCTATCACAGCTTAGGGGCGTGTCCATTCTGCCGCAGCTCTCTCCCTATCACAGCTTAGGGGCATGTCCATTCTGCCTCAGCTCTCTCCCTATCACAGCTTAGGGGCATGCCCTTTCTGCCACAGCTCTCTCCCTATCACAGCTTAGGGGCGTGTCCTTTCTGTTGCAGCTCTCTCCCTATCACAACTTAGGGGCATGTCCTTTCTGTTGCAGCTCTCGCCCTATCACAACTTAGGGGCATGTCCTTTCTGTCGCAGCTCTCTCCCTATCACAGCTTAGGGGCGTGTCCATTCTGCCACAGCTCTCTCCCTATCACAGCTTAGGGGCGTGTCCATTCTGCCGCAGCTCTCTCCCTATCACAGCTTAGGGGCATGCCCTTTCTGCCGCAGCTCTCTCCCTATCACAGCTTAGGGGCGTGTCCTTTCTGTTGCAGCTCTCTCCCTATCACAGCTTAGGGGCGTGTCCTTTCTGTTGCAGCTCTCTCCCTATCACAGCTCAGGGGCATGTCCTTTCTATCGCAGCTCTCTCCCTATCACAGCTTAGAGGCGTGTCCTTTCTGCCGCAGCTCTCTCCCTATCAAGGGCTTAGGGGCGTGCCCTTTCTGTCGCAGCTCTCTCCCTATCACACCTTAGGGGCGTGTCCTTTCTGCTGCAGCTCTCTCCCTGTAACTGCTGCAGCTTCTAACAGAACATACAGCTGGTGGCAGTTGAAGATTTAAACTGAGAATGTGCGACCACCTGAGTGAGATGGACGAGATGTAAGATGAAGAACAAACAGCAGGTTAAATAATTAACTGGCAGTACTAAGGGGGTCATTTATCAAACTGGTGTTCATCAAACATTTTCCAAAGGAGCTGTCAAAAATGAAAGGTGGAATCTGATTGGTTGCTATGGGCAACTAAGCCAGTTCTACTTTGCACCAGTTTGATAAATGACCCCCTAAATTTTCAATTACATGCAATTGCAAAATTATTCATATCCACGTGCTGGTTTGAAAAATGTAGAACTTGTTTTGTGTTCTCTTTGTGGAAAAGCTTTGTGACAACTAAAGGCTACTTTCACACTGGTGTTTTAGCTTTGCGTTTGCGGGATCCGTTTCTGGGATCTCACAAGGGGTCCAAAACGGGTCAGTTTTGCCCTAATATATTCTGAATGAGTAAGGATCCGCTCAGAATGCATCAGTTTGGCTCCGTTCCGTCTCCATTCCGCTCTGGAGGCCGCCTGCAGCGTTTTGGTGTCCATCTGACGAAACTGAGCCAAACGGATCCGTCCTGACGCACAATGTTTTCACTGACACAATCTGGCGCAATAGAAATCGGATCCGTCCCCCATTGACTTTCAATGGTGCTCAAGACGGATCCGTTTTGGCTGCGTTAAAAATAATACAAACCGATCCGTTCTATACGGATGCATGCGGTTGTATTGTCTGTGCAGATCCATGACGGATCCGCACCAAACGCGAGTGTGAAAGTTGCCTAATATAACCGCCATTCTAACTTCTGAAAGGCTAATCCACCTAGTATGCCGTTGCATACCTATAGACTTTCTCAGACTTTGCGCCATTTGTTTTTGTTATGAAGTAGACCGTTACCCAGCTGCTTAGATTATAGCGCCGCTCCGCACATGTAATCACTTCCGTGAATAATCCACTACGCTGATGCTTTCCATTTGGCAGGGAGCGTTGAGCCTTTCCTAACCAGCCCCGGAGCTGATCAGGGGTAATTAA
Organism: Bufo bufo; assembly: GCF_905171765.1. Taxonomy (NCBI): domain Eukaryota; kingdom Metazoa; phylum Chordata; class Amphibia; order Anura; family Bufonidae; genus Bufo; species Bufo bufo. Next base: position 138,393,713 of record NC_053398.1, on the reverse strand, counting down.
TAGTGCATGTTTATCTGTCTCCCACCTTCCATACTTGCCGGGTTTTCTTGCCAAAAATAAGATGAAGCGTTCCAATTATTTCTGCTCCGTACCTGTGTGCAGGCAGCTATTCCATGTGACTAAGGGAAGGGCTGTACACGGGACGAGCAGCGAGTGCATTAAATAAATCATATTAATAAATAAACTATCAGTCTGGTTGACTCAAATAGGATGGAAATGTGTCACGGACGTTCCCACGACAGGAGATCGGTGAGACTGGCAACATGTGGTTTGATCTGACAGGTTTTCCTTGTGGATCAATAGGCGTCTGTGTTGTTTCTGGTTATGGCCGCACCGCTTGCCTCAGATGTTGCTATTAGGGTCATTTAACCTTCCTTATTTATAGTTGCTTCTCCCACAATGCTGTGCGGTTTATAGTTTCAGTTGTGGAAAGCTGGTGTGTGGATCTCGGCGGAGTTCCTGGTGCTTCCATAACCCCTTTGAGGTTAAGTCTTTCCTTTCCCTTTTATTTATTTTGTTTGGGTTTTGTGTGTTGCATTTCCCTATTGTTTGTATTAGACCTGAAGGAGACTCCTGTTCGTCCTTCCTTTTATGAACAGGTAGGCTTGTCCCTGCCATTAGTACCAGGGTCTTATAGGGCTAGATAGGACTCTAGGTATTCCTGCGCATGAACACACCTACCTCTGGGGTCTGTTCATACTAGTAATCAGGATTTTGGTTAGGGTTTTACTAGGAGTGTCCATCTTCCTTCCCTAGTTCTCAGGCCTGATTCCCTGTTCCCCCCTTCCCTCTTATGCGCGGTGTGGTGTTTCCCTTGATTGAGATTGAGCTTAATGCTGTACATCCCATACTTTATTGTCCACAGGGGGAAGTATTATAGTAGTCATATTCTTGTCCATAGGAGGCAGTATTATAGTAGTTATATTCTTGTACATAGGAGCAGTATTATAGTAGTTATATTCTTGTGTATATAGGAGCAGTATTATAGTAATATTCTTGTACATAGGAGGCAGTATTATAGTAGTTATATTCTTGTACACAGGAGCAGTATTATAGTAGTCATATTCTTGTACACAGGAGCAGTATTATAGTAGGTATATTCTTGTACATAGAAGGCAGTATTATAGTAGTTATATTCTTGTACATAGAAGGCAGTATTATAGTAGTTATATTCTTGTACATAGGAGCAGTATTATAGTAGTTATATTCTTGTACATAGAAGGCAGTATTATAGTAGTTATATTTTTGTAAATAGGAGCAGTGTTATAGTAGTTATATTCTTGTACATAGGAGGCAGTATTATAGTAGTTTTTTCTTGTACATAGGAGGCGGTATTATAATAGTTACATTCTTGTACATAGGGGACAGTACTATAGTAGTTATATTCTTGTACATAGGGAACAGTATTATAGTAGTTATATTCTTGTACATAGGAGCAGTATTATAGTAGTTGTATTCTTGTACATAGGAGCAGTATTATAGTAGTTATATTCTTGTAGATAGGAGCAGTATTATAGTAGTTATATTCTTGTACATAGGAGCAGTATTATAGTAGTTATATTCTTGTACATAGGAGCAGTATTATAGTAGTTATATTCTTGTACATAGGAGGCAGTATTATAGTAGTTATATTCTTGTACATAGGAGCAGTAATATAATAGTTATATTCTTGTACATCGGAGCAGTATTACAGTAGTTATATTCTTGTACATAGGAGCAGTATTATAGTAGTTATATTCTTGTACATAGAAGTAGTATTATAGTAGTTATATTCTTGTACATAGGAGGCAGTATTATAGTAGTTATATTCTTGTACATAGGAGGCAGTATTATAGTAGTTATATTCTTGTATATAGGAGGCAGTATTATAGTAGTTATATTCTTGTACATAGAAGACAGTATTATAGTAGTTATATTCTTGTACATAGGAGCAGTATTATAGTAGTTATATTCTTGTACATAGAAGTAGTATTATAGTAGTTATATTCTTGTACATAGGAGCAGTATTATAGTAGTTATATTCTTGCACATAGGAGGCAGTATTATAGTAGTTATACTCTTGTACATAGGAAGCAGTATTATAGTAGTTATATTCTTCTACATAGGAGGCAGTATTATAGTAGTTATATTGTACATGGGAGCAGTATTATAGTAGTTATATTCTTGTACATGGGAGGCAGTATTATAGTAGTTATATTCTTGTACATGGGAGGCAGTATTATAGCAGTTATATTCTTGTACATGGGAGGCAGTATTATAGTAGTTATATTCTTGTACATGGGAGGCAGTATTATAGTAGTTATATTCTTGTACATGGGAGCAGTATTATAGTAGTTATATTCTTGTACATGGGAGGCAGTATTATAGTAGTTATATTCTTGTACATAGGAGGCAGTATTATAGTAGTTATATTCTTGTACATAGGAGTAGTATTATAGTAGTTATATTCTTGTACATAGAAGCAGTATTATAGTAGTTATATTCTTGTACATGGGAGGCAGTATTATAGCAGTTATATTCTTGTACATGGGAGGCAGTGTTATAGTAGTTATATTCTTGTACATAGGAGTAGTATTATAGTAGTTATATTCTTGTACATAGGAGGCAGTATTATAGTAGTTATATTCTTGTACATAGGAGCAGTATTATAGTAGTTATATTCTTGTACATAGGAGCAGTATTACAGCAGTTATATTCTTGTACATAGGAGCAGTGTTACCGCAGTTATATTCTTGTACATAGGAGGCAGTATTATAATACAGGAGAGTACAGGACAAGACCAGCATCCATAAATGAATTTACCCTTTGTTTAGAAAATTTTAATCAGCAGGAACAGAAGATACTTCTTAAATGTTTTGACGTTATAGAGGCCTTAATCAAAGCCACAGTATTTGCAGCATTAGGTCTTAATCATAGCCGTGTTACAGTAGTTATGTTTTTGTACACAGGATGCAGTATTAAGGTGCAGCCTATATTTAGGTAGATTATTGGGGACACATGTTCCCAACAATCTGCTCATGTAAAGGTGCAGCCGATCACCCATTGAACGAACTAAACGCTTGTTCATCGGGTGAAACGGTCGCTAGCGCTGGCAAGTAAATGATCATTTCTGGGCAGCAGATTGTACTTTTTAAAGAGCGATCTACTGCCCAGAAACCAGGCAACTGTATGAGGACGAGAGATGGCAATAGCGAACGCTTGTCCTCATACTGTGGAGGTGATCGCCACATGTAAATGCAGCAAGCGAGGAGCCGACTCGGCTTCACCTCGCCCCCTCTAAACCTACCTTTAGCGCCATTGTATTTTTATACTTAGCGGGCAGTAGTGGTCTCATTACATCGATATGTAAATCTTCTCTCGTTAATGGTTCCATCGCAGTGCTGCTGCCCTCTTTCTTCCTTCCACCCTCTGTGTCCAGAAGTATTTTTAGAGCGTGACATTTATGCGCTCTCCTATTTTAATCAGAAGTTGAAAGGTGTCTTGAACCTATCTAATTGGCATCTGCAGCCACAAGGCGGGCGTCAGAGGTGTGAAGCGAGGTCCAGAGCAGGCGATTGTCTTCACGTACTGAGGGTTGTATTGTGCGGTTCCTCCGAACCTGTGCCGGTCATTATGAGCTGTGAGATTCTTCATCTTCGTTTTAATTAAGTCTGTGAAATTTCTCCTGCTATGTGTCGTGTCATTCACACATGTCGAGGATGTGAAGGTTGTGTGGGAGGATTAGCACTTCTGGTAACTTTTATTATATCGTGTTAGAAGTCTTTGGCTCGTTCTGGGGGGTTTGATCCATAGACGTACAGTATGTGCTTGGTGTGGCCATAGAAGCATCCCTGGGGGTCTTCATGTGACGTTCAGGTCCTGGCTCCATACTTATAGCATAAATTCCCCTAAGTCTTTGCTTGCTGCATTAAGAAGATTACACCGTTGAATGAGGATTGAGGGAAAATCTCTGTTTTCAGGACATAAAATAAGTTTCTAGTCCCTTTAGAGTCGTTAAGCTGGCAGTAGTTTCTGGTTCCCAAAGCCTGGTTACATCAGAGCCTTCGGTGTTTATTGTGTATCATAAGCCGTTATTTCTATGGCCAGTAAGAGCTTCATGTGACTGGCGAGGCCTTTCCCTGCAAATTCGGAACAGTCAGTATATTAAAAACTTTCTCTTAGGGCTCATGCACACGACCGTATTTATGTTGCAGTCCCCAAAACACAGATCAGCTAAATAAACTGATGACGTCTGTATTTTTCACGCTTTTTTTGGGGGGGGGGGGGGGTCCATGCCTGTCCTAGGCCCCTTTCACATGGGCGAGATTTCCTCGCGGGTGCAATGCGTGAGGTGAACGCATTGCATCCGCACTGAATCCGGACCCATTAATTTCTATGGGGCTGTGCACACGAGCTGTGATTTTCACGCTATCACTTGTGCGTTGCGTGAAAATCGCAGCATGCTCCTCTTTGTGCGTTTTTCACGTAACGCAGGCCCCATAGAAATGAATGGAGTTGCGTGAAAATCGCAAGCAAGTGCGGATGCGGTGCGATTTTCACGCACGGTTGCTAGGAGACTATCGGGATGGCGACCCGATCATTATTATTTTCCCTTATAACATGGTTATAAGAGAAAATAATAGCATTCTGAATACAGAATGCATAGTACAATAGGGCTGGAGGGGTTAAAAAAAAAATATATATATATTTTAACTCACCTTAATCCACTTGTTCGCGCAGCCGGCTTCTCTTCTGTCTTCATCTGTGAGCAATAGGACCTTTGATGACGTCACTGCGCTCATCACATGGTCCATCACATGATCCATCACTATGGTGATAGATCATGTGATGAGTGTAGTGACGTCATCAAAGGTCCTATTGCTCACAGATGAAGACAGAAGAGAAGCCGGCTGCGTGAACAAGTGGATTAAGGTGAGTTAAAAAAAAAATTCTTTTTTTTTAACCCCTCCAGTGCTATTGTACTATGCATTCTGTATTCAGAATGCTATTATTTTCCCTTATAACCATGTTATAAGGGAAAATAATACAATCTACACAACCTTGAACCCAAACCTGAACGTCTGTGAAGAAGTTCGGGTCTGGGTACCACAGTTGGGTTTTTTAACACGCTTGTGCAAAACACATTGCACCCGCGTGATAAAAACTGAACAACGGAACGCAATCGCAGTCAAAACTGACTGCAATTGCGTACCTACTCGCGCGGGTTTGTCGCAACGCACCGGGACGCATCCGGACCTAATCCGAACACGCTCGTGTGAAAGAGGCCTAAGACGTTTTATCTTTTTGTAGAATGGACTTGCGGACATACAGAACGCACACAGAGTCATTTTCGTTTCTTGTGGGGGGTTTTTTGCAGCCCCATTGAAATTAATGGTTCCGCATATGGGCCGCAATAAAAATGGAATGGACACAGACAAAAAAAAACATTCATGTGCATGAGCCCTCACAGGTATGCTCTGTATAGTTAAGCCGGGTTTACATGTCCTGAAAACCGCTTTATATCGTGAACTAAAATATATTCAAAGTACAAAATCATGCAAGCCACATTCCGTGTAATATCCTCCAGTTCTCTGATTATGTGCTGGTTCTGATCCATGATTAGCTCCATTCAGTGACAGTAAATTCTGGCTGCAGACACCAGTAAGGGGGCCTTATATAGATTTAGTATGGAGTTCAGTGTGAGCAGTATGCAGTTGGCTCATAAGCTCCCCCTAGTGGTGGCTGGACTCAGCAGGAAATGTGTCATTTGATTCCACAAAGTGAAGATCTAGGAATTAGAATTTAGAATTATTAAATTTACGTACATTTAGGAAATTTTTTTTTTAAGGAATGAGTGTAATAGTAAGATGAAAATTTAATTCTTATTTATCCAAAAAGGACAGGAGACGCCTGTTAGTGGTTAATGCTCGAGTATTGTATGTAAGAAGTCTCTTGTCAGCCCTTTAAACCCTTCACGCATTTTGACGTACAGGTACGTCATTGCGTGCCAGGGGATGTATGGAGCAGGCCTCTGCAGTGAGCCCGCTCCATACGCGCGATCTGCCGGCTGTATGCTACTGCCAGCATCCGGCCCCACTGACAGTAAGCAGCGATCGCGCCGCCCCTGCCATTTAACCCCTCAAGGCTGATCGCGGCACCTGTGAAGTGATGCGGCTCCATCTTCCTTCTGATCGGAGCCATGGCAGCGGTGCTCCGATCGGTTGCCATGGCAGCCTGGACGCTGCTGAAGCGATCCAGACCTGCCATGGCTTTCTCCATACTGAGCTATGCACGAGGCATAGCGCAGAATGGAGATCTCTATTATGGTGAATAGGAGAGCGGATCTAAAGATCCCATGTACGAGGCCCCTATGGGGGCTAATTGTTGTAAAAAAAAAAAAGTAAAAAAAAAACAATATATTAAATGTTTTAATCACCCCCAATTCCCAATTTTACATATAAAAATATATAAACAATAAAAAAATTGTAATTGTAACTATTAAAATATTTAAAAAAATTATTGTGCGGTGAAAAATGAAAAACACGCGATTTGCCCCTTTTTTTTTGTCATTTCGTCCCCCCAAAAAATTGGATAACGATGATCAACACGTTGTATATACTACAAAAATGGCATCAATGAAAACTACAGTTCGTTACGCAAAAAACAAGCCCTTATAAAGCTCTGTAGACCGCAATATAAAAAAGTTATGGCTGTCAGAATATAGCGATGCAAAGAAAATGTAGCTTTTTCTAACGGTTTACATTTTTTTTTTCAAATAGTAAAACAAAAAAAAACTGTTCAAGTTTGGAATCGCCGCATTCATATTGAGCCGCAGAATAAGAACGTCAGGTCATTTTTAGTGCATAGTGAACGCTGTGATGTCAAAAACCCCAAAACATTCCGTTTTTTATTTTTTCAATTTTGCCACACAAATAATTGTTTTCCTTTTTTCTAATACAAGACATGGAAATTAAATGGTGGCATCAATTAAAAATATGCATCTTGTCCCGCAAAAAATAAGCCCTCATATAGCTTTGTGAACCGAAAAATAAAAAAGTTATGGCTTTTTGAACATGAGGAGGAAAAATCAGAGATGTAAAAATGAAAATAGGCCTGGTCTTAACCTCCCTGACGGTATTCCCGAGCGTGACTCGGTGTTAATTTTCGCTGCCAGGAGCGGTAACCCAGAGTCACGCTCGGGGTAACATTGCAAAGTCCCTTCACCTTCTGCCGGCGATGTCCTCCGCTTGTGTTCTGCCAGATCTCTATAGCTTGCGAAAAAATGTCTATACCGGAAGTGACGCGGCCGCACAGGAATCAGCTGGAGGAGGGTGTGCGCGGTGCTGCGCAAGCGCACATTCACTGGCTTAGGAAGGAATCGTTGCAGCCCCGAGATGAAGTACTTCGTGCACCGCGCGTGCGCACTTAGGGGTATAGAGATTTTGTAGTGCACAATGTTGCATCAGATCTCCCTACCCCTGAGTGCGCACGCGCGCACAAATAATCAGTTGCAGTTCATCCTGATTTGATCTGATGATTTGTGCGCGCGTGCGCACTCAGGGGTAGGGAGATCTGATGCAAAATTTTGCGCTGCAAAATCTCTATACCCCTAAGTGCGCACGTGCGGTGCACAAAGTACTTCTATTGCGGCGCTGCAACGATTCTTTCCTAAGCCAGTGGATGTGCGCTTGCGCAGCACCGCGCGCACCATCCTCCAGCTGATTCCTGTGCGGCCGCGTCGCTTCCGGTATAGACTTTTCGCAAGGTATAGAGATCTGGCAGAATACCGGCCGGCATTTGACTTCCTGGTTCCGTTCCCTGCGAACAGCAGCTGCGCATGGGAGCGGAACTGGGCGGGAAATTCAAATAAATATAAACATTAAAAGTGACAAACACACATAAAAGAGGTTATACATTGTAATCTGAGATGATTACACTGTATAACCTCAGATCTGACATTTGATGACTGTACAGTGCCCCTTGCCTGCCATTTTACTGTCATTTGTGCCCATAAAATATTTATGCAAAAAATTGTACCACTTTTGGTACAAAATTCCTGACAATCATACCGCCAGGGAGGTTAAAGAAGAACTATTCTCAGGTTGAGATAGAATCGAGAGACATGGCCTCCTCTCTGCCAATATAAAAGGCCTCCGTTATTGATAGAAGTCCTGTCGCTGTAGACTGGATGTATCGCTGCGAAGATCAGGGCGCCAACCGCAGTATCTCAGGCACAAAACAATTGTGATCTGCGGGGTGGCCGCCTTGGCTCAGACATGAAATAGAAGGCCAGATAGCTGTAAATGCAGATAATAATTGAGTCTGAAGTGCATAAGAGGAGCTGGGAATCTCATCCTAGCGCTGTCATCAAATGTGAAAGAGATTGCTGGTGCAGGAAGAGATTGCACAATGACTCGGGGGCTAATGGCAGGAAGACTGCAGAGCGCTGCTATACAGGACTCCTAGCGTGCAAGGTCAGGGGTCCTCACCGAGTAACGCACAGCTCCGCCAAGAGCTCGAACTCGGCTTTACCAGGCTCCTGAATGCCTAGAGAAGTTGAAAAGGCTGTATTACTAGTTGACCTAGTCTGAGGCTTATGTGACATGGTGACTTTGGCCGTGGCACAGCGAAAGATTGCAGTGTAGTTCTGCTTGCATCGCAGCGAATGAGGAATGAACGCGCAAGTTTCTCCGACACAACAGTCGCGTGATACCCAGCATGGTTTGGATTTTTTTTTTTGCGAGCTGCAATGTGACCCCATTCGCTTTCACTAGTTGCGATGCACTGTCACAGTGTAGTTCCAGCTTTATGAGCCTTGAAAAGAAGAGATTATGTTGAAAAATGATGCGTTTGCCTTTTCTGAAAGTTGATTAAAATAAATTCTACAGCCCGAGTGCGGGTCGTTTTTGTCTCACTGTCATAGTTGCATGAATACTTTAGGGTGCGATTCGGCTGGGACTCCAATGTAATTTAGGATTTGCAAGACTCATTAGACGCAAAAAAAAAAAAAAAGATGGTGGCTTGCCGCAAGTGACTTATCCTGAGCTCTATGATGGAAAAGTGCCTTGCGATGAAAAATCCATCAGGTTTAGGTTTTTTGTGACACTTTTTTGTGTCGCGGTCATGTCAGATTGTGTGTAGTACGGATTGAAAGGATGAAAGCGCTGCTCAGTGGTAAACTGGATTCCCAATTATTCAAAAAACCGCGGCACTCTATAGTTCTGTTGCATAAACTTCTTATTTTATTTTAATTTTTTTCTAATTCATCCGGAAAAATAAATTTTTAGCCACTGGCCAACGTTTCGGTCTAACCTAGACCTTGTTCACGGCCTGGTGTGTGCATAGACAAAAGTCAAGAACATCAAAGAATTTTTTTTTAGGATACATTCGGGAAAGATAATGAATGATAATATAATGTAATTAAAAGGCGTAACATGATTTCGTAGCGGAAATGATGACATGATTACAAAAAGAGCATGATTGTTACATTGCAGAGGAACTCACAGAGAGATACCGGTACATGATTGACGTAAAGATGGCAGTATAATAGGATGCGAGTTAAGCTACATGCACACGGCAAATTGCGGATCCACAAAAAACCAAAAAAATGGATGCCATCCGTTTTTTTTTTGCGGATCCATTGTAACAATGCCTAAAACGGACAAGAATAGGACATGTTCTATTTTTTTTGCGGTGCTACGGAACGGACATACTGATGTGGACAACACCGTGTGCTGTCCGCACTTTTTGCGGAACCATTGAAATGAATAGGTCCACATCCTATCCGCAAAAAAACACGGAACGGAAACAAACGACATTCGTGTGCATGTAGCCTTAATAGAATTTCCCAGGGAGTTCAGCTTGAGGCCATCTTAGAGCTAGGTAATGGGGGCGATGACGATAGAGATCCCTGTGGGTGCAAAATTGGGTATCACAGGTACATACAAAGGACCGCTTATGTGGAGAGAGCTTTAATATAGACGCCATTAAGGCATTTAAAGCAATTGTCTAAATTAGTAAACAGTATGACCTGGTGAATAGGCAGTAAAGGCATAGGTCGTATAAATGGATGCTAGTGACATAGACAATGTATGTATATATACAGTATAATAAAGCAGTGTACATTAAGATGGAGCATGTATGGTAAGTAGCCTGTTTGGATAAGGGTTCTTTCACACTATCGTTTTTCTTTTCCGGCACTGAGTTCCGTCAAAAGGGCTCAATACCGGAAAATAACTGATCAGGCCTATCCCCATGCATTCTGAATGGAGAGTAATCCGTTCAGGATGCATCAGGACGTCTTCAGTTCAGTCATTTTGACTTTGGCATTCAAAATACCGGAATGCCATATCCGTCCTTCCGGTCTGTGCATGCGAAAAAAAGGTGAAAAAAAGAAATGCCGTATCCGTTTTGCCGGATGACACCAGAAAGATGGATCCAGCATTTCAATGCATTTTTCTGACTGATGAGGCATTTTTAAGACTGATCAGGATCCGTTCTGGCGGCGGAACTGCTTGCTGGATCACTCTGCTGCAAGTGTGAAAGTAGCCTAAGGGGAACCAAGGTGGTCCAAAGTTCATACAGTATACAGGTCAGTAAAAAAATTGCAAGGGACGCCTGGTGCAAGATGTAGTATGTTGGTAGCGAGACAAAGGTACTTGCAATAAACGCATTGGTGGCTGGCCGGTGGGTACAAACCTTAGTCATACTAACATTTTGTGTGCAGGATGTCGTGTAGACGCCATTCAACTGCCTGGGTTTTTATGGGAGTGACGTGTGGCGCTAGGCGTCAGATGTCATCATGAGCGGGCGCTTAATCAATGCGTTTGTGCGCATGTGTAAGGAGGCCAAAAAGTCAAGAACCAGGAGATCAATACAGCACCAAAGCGTAGTCCCCTGCCACACCGAGGCAGCACCAGCCGGAGGGGGGGGAACTATTAGTCATATTGGTGTTGCATGCCTAAGGTCGCCGTATAGCCTCAAGAAACTTCTTAAAGGGTTCTGTCTGACAAGACTATTACAGTGTAAAAAAATGTAAAAAGTGTTGCTTTGCTGTCTTATTAACTTTTGTATGTTTTATTTCCTCTTTTGCAGTCGTGTGTTCAAGACAGACATGGAGCTGGAGGTGCTGCGTTACACCAACCGCGTCTCCAGCGAGGCTCATAAAGAAGTAAGTAAGACTCCTTATCACACGGCCGCTCATTCTTGTCTTGTTCTTGACCCATGTTTCATGTCTGGCCATGTCTTCTCTTTGTAGTCTGCCTCTTCGCAGTTAATTGTATTGGCTGTGGGGAAATGTGGCTATTGATTCCATTGTTGCTTTTATGTGTCGGTAATAGGATTGTCCCAGTATAGCTCATTTCTATGTATAGCAGCGGCTGAGATCATTAGATATCCTGACTCGTTGTCTGCCGCATTCAGGTAGAAACTAAGCAAGTGTAACAGATGTCAAGTATCTGCGCAGAGCGCCTGCTGCCCGCTCACACAATCTCATCCACTTCTCGATTCAGTACTTCTACTTTATTGCTGCAGTCTAACCTATGTGCAGTGCTAAGAATGTATTGCCTGAAGCAAGCCCTGTGAATGTGCACCTATCTGAGGAGCAGCCAGGGCTTCTAAGGAAGCCACCTGCACTCGTATTGCTAGAACATAACTTAGAGTAAGATTTTTTTGTGTTCTTTTGTGTTTTATCATGGCATCAGTCAGGATTTAAGTATATATTTGGCAGGAGCTCTTCTTGCCGTCAAAAAATACTGTTCTTGCAAAAACACAAGATGGAACAGAGCTAAAGGTTCCCATACACCTTCAGCGGCCCCAACTCGGTCTGTAGATGTTGTCGATGGAGAGGGAGGAGTGCGCTGCTGCCAGATACCTCTCTCCCCATCGGGCACTGTCCTGACCTGTTGGAGGAGAGTTGGGCGCTCCATTTATTCATTAGACTGTTGACTGGTCCAACCAGTGGGTTTGGCCGACATTAGTATAATGTGTCTGGGGGCTTTTAGGCTTTGTTCACATCTGTGTTGTATCTTCCATCTGTAATTGAAGCCGCAGCACTGTGGCAGATCCATCACACCCCAGACATCAGCTGCATCTTATGGACCCCATTAACGTATAACGGGGGTCTTGTTGGGTTCGATCAGAGTGTCCATTACTTTGTTGGACTTATCTGTTCTCTGTTGATTTTGCAGCTAAAAACCCGCAATGAAATCATCATTTTATGGGTTTTTTTCCATGCATTGTGCTGTAATTCGCAGTGGGTTTGCTACGTCAATTCATCCTAATGAAGGCTTTGATGCAAATATGAATAGAGCTGCACACATCATTTGTGTTAGAACACACACAAAAAAAAGCAATCTAAAGAACTACAGTTTGCAAAAGCGTTGTTGCTTCTTCTATTTTATCTTTAAATCTTAATGATCTTTTTTCTTGCTAAAAATCTGTGGCTTGGTCCTAAGTATTAGACATCAACTTCACTTGTTCCATGGTTGGCCCACAGGTCATGAAAGCTGCAAGAGTTGGAATGCAGGAGTACGAGCTGGAAAGGTACGTCACTCACCCGGAAAATGCCGTAAACTCCTGTTATCTGTAGCTGACACCAGAAGGACCCTGAGGCCCCACGCACACCTCTGTACCCCATCTACACTGCAGCGGGGTTTATTCTCTGTGCAGTGCCGCATGTCTATTGTCTGAGGGCAGCTACGGATGGTGCCAAGTGTGAGGTCCTAAAGGTCAGAGTATCAGGTATAACATTTATAAAGGTCACCTATACTCTTACGTTGTCAAATATAACCTAGTCATTTTTCTGCTGATATATATATATATATATTATATATGAAAAATAGCAGTTCTGTGCACTTTCATGGATATCACGGTCTGCATTCTTTCCAGAAACAGCGCCACTCCTGTCCATAGGCACTTCATGGTACATAGAGGCCAACCGATCATGATATATCAGAATATGGTCTGATTCAGTTAACGGAAGTCTCTGAGCCGTACCTAAGGGGTTTGAGTTCTTTCATTGTGGTGGACGTCAAAGATATGGCCAGTCTCATTTTGTCACACATCTGTATGATCACTTTGGCTGGATTTTCCCCTAAAGGGGTTATCCAAGATCTATAATGACCCCCCATATGCCTGGGTCCAACACAGAGGTCGTCCTTTAACTCTCTTCCCGGCACCCGCGTCACTTCTCTTACCGGCATGGCCACCGCTGCATCTCTCCGTTGTGCGGATGAAACCTCCGGCATCAGGGGGGCAGCCAATAGCAGGCCGCAACGGGAACGATCCTCCTTAGCATCGCGGGTGACGTTAGGCTTGTTCCTGCGGCGGCCTGCTATTGGAGATGCAGCTGCGGCCGTGCGGGGATCAGGTGCGACACGGATGCCGGAGAGCGAGGCAAGTATAATCTAGAGGAGGGGCATTATAGAACTTGGATTACCCCTTTAAATGATTAGAGCATTCCAGGTCCCTGAATCTCAATATCCCTGATGCTGAGGATAGAATTGCCCTTAATATTTTATTATTCTTAAAATAATAAAATAATCCAGAGTAAATAGTAGTCATTGGCGGTCATTTATCAAACGCACACAACTGGTATAACAAATTTTCCAATTGCCATTTGTGCAATATTTCATATGAAAAACTGACTGGCTCAGGTTTGTCAGGCCCCATTGGTATCCGTAAAATGACGGATGCGTTTTTTTTTTTTGGAATGGAACAGAAAAATATCAACACAAAAGCAAATGTGAACGAAGCCTAAGTTGTCAAAAACGGATCCCTATTGATACCGCTCTTAGCCCATAGAAGCCAGGGGGTTGAACTTAAAAATGCATGTTCCAATTTTGCTATTTTTTTTTTTTTTTTATCAGCACAAAATATTGTAAAAAATAATAAAAGAAAATATGCATTTTACACCCATATTTTCATATGCAAGTGTGAACAAGCCCTTCATGTCGTATACAGTCTGTCTAGGTAATGGCTTTTTATAGAGGAAAAAGTAAGAAATGCGTTCAGCTGTTACTATGTTATTTTTGCCTATTTACCTAATTCCTCCCAATCGTTAGCGCCACCATATTCCGCCGAGCTTTGCAATTCAGGGGATTCATGTTCAAATCAAAATCGACATGACAGGATTACAGGCCAATGTACAAATTAACATTAGGAGTGAAGGCCCTGCTCACAAGAGCTTACGATCTATGAGGAAATTGGGTGACAAAAAAGGTAAAATAAATAGATCTTATAAATTGGCCGAGACATCTTTGTACTTACACCTTGAATAATTCCCCCCCCCCCCCCCCCCTTTCCCTCCCCTTGTCTAAATTGTGTTGTAATGGTCGTCCTCCATGTTCAGCTGGTTAACTGTGCGGCAGATATCTGAACCAATTATCTGGAAAAAACCCATCTGAAACGTGCTCAATTGGCCATGGCGGCATCGCTCTGCCTCGCCGTTTTGCATGAGCTTCTTCAACGGCTCCTTTCACAAGGGTTTCTGAATGATCCTCTAATTAAAATGGCTGCCTTTGATGTAATTGAAGTGCAGGATCGTGATAGACGGCGTATTTACAGCACGGCCAAGTGTTTACAGACGTCGATTTTATGAACAGGATATAATTTCTGAACAATTTGCGGCTGATGACACCAGTCCGTGAACACAAAGCCACTTAGTCATGCTGACCTGAACGTTTAATCCCTTGGGTCTGTGAAGGCTGATTGACAACCAGTATGACTCTCGGTACTCGGCCTCCAGTACGGGTTGTCACCAAACTTTGCCAAAATCCTGAATGTCAGGAAGCAAGAAAGAAAATTATTAAAGGGGCTCTGCTCTTTGTAAGATTCATGGCCTATCTGTTCTATCGGTGAAAGATTGCTTGGTCTACGAACGATGAAGAGCATGACCGCTTCTTTCGTTTTACGACCGACGTAGCTGTGATCTCATCTCGTAAATCTAGCAGTATTTTTCGCCATTTATGCCGTAACCATCTGAATCACCGTCAGATGCCATTATAGTCCATGAGGATCCAGCAGTGTCCTGCTATGCCAGTAACTCCGGTAGTCTGTTCCTCTTCCAGTAGTAGCCTACTGATTGGCCGCCTTCGCCATCTGTATTGCCTCTTTCACACGGGCGTTGCGGGAAAAGGTGCGGTTGCGTTGCTGGAACATACGCGATTTTTCTGCGCGAGTGCAAAACATTGTAATGCGTTTTGCACTCGCGTGAGAAAAATCGCGCATGTTTGCTACCCAAACCCGAAATTCTTCACAGAAGTTCGGGCTTGGGATCGGTGTTCTGTAGATTGTATTATTTTCTCTTATAACATGGTTATAAGGGAAAATAATAGCATTCTGAATACAGAATGCATAGTACAATAGCGCTGGAGGGGTTAATAAAAAATAAAAAATAATTAAACTCACCTTAGTCCACTTGATCGCGCAGCCAGCATCTCTTCTGTCTTCATCTGATCTCTGTGCAGCAATAGGACCTGTGGTGACGTCACTCCGGTCATCACATGGTCCGTCACATGATATTTTTCCATGGTGATGGATCATGTGATGGACCATGTGATGACCGGAGTGACGTCACCACAGGTCCTTTTCCTGCAATCAGCAAAGAAGGAGACAGAAGAGAAGCCGGGCTGCGCCAGCAAGTGGATTAAGGTGAGTTTAATTATTTTTTATTTTTTTAACCCCTCCAGCGCTATTTTACTATGCATTCTGTATTCAGAATGCTATTATTTTCCCTTATAACCATGTATAAGGGGCAATAATAATGATCGGGTCCCCATCCCGATCGTCTCCTAGCAACCGTGCGTGAAATTCGCACCGCATCTGCACTTGCTTGCGGATGCTTGCGATTTTCACGCAACCCCATTCATTTCTATGGGGCCTGCGTTACGTGAAAAACACACAAAGAGGAGCATGCTGCGATTTACACGCAACGCACAAGTGATGCGTGAAAATCACCACTCATGTGCACAGCCCCATAGAAATGAATGGGTTGGGATTCAGTGCGGGTGCAATGCGTTCAACTCACGCATGGCATCCGCGTGGAATAATTGCCCGTGTGAAAGGGGCCTATCTGTTCTGTGGGTCTATTGGGGGGTCTAACTTTAGGGTGCACATGTTGTCCGTTTAAGAGACAGAAGGAGTGCATGTTTAGATTAGGAGCAGGCTATGGGTAGAAGCGGCGCTATTCCAGCGACTGGGCCCATCGGAGGGCGGAGATGCCTGCAGGTCAGCCCGCAGGGAAGCAGGTGAGCAGAACGCCATGCTCTGGAGCCGAGCTGTGGTGGGAACGAGCTGCGATAGCAGATGTTAGGCTTTTTGACTACAAATCTAGAGAGTTGCTTGCCAAAAAAGGCACCTGCTAAGTGAAACTACCCTTCAAATGTAATGGATAACCCCTTTCTATAAATCCTATTAAGGGCTCACACGTGTTTTTCTTTCCGTGTCCGTTCCGTTTTTCTTGCGGACTGTTGGCGGAATCATTCATTTCAATGGGTCCGCAATAAAAAAAGAAAAATGCAAGTTACTCTGTGTGCATTCTGTTTCCGTATGTCCGCAACAAAATATAGAACATGTCCTATTATTGTCCGCATTACAGACAAGGATAGGACTGTTCTATTAGGGGCCGGCTGTTCCGTATTTTTTGCGGACCGGTGTGTTAGCGGCCGAATAAAGGACTAAATATCTTTTCCAACTCAACGCCTCTTTGCTGACTGTTTAATATTTAGGTCAGAAAGCTGTAAATGTATTCCAGCGAGCCGCAAGAAATGGGGAAAAAATATTTACTGACGTCAAAAATCATCTTTGGATAATAAAATCCCCCCCCCCCCGGACCAGACAACATCTGTTGAGTAATTGCAGTGTTTGGCAGGGACGAGCAGACAGAGTCCGTGAGCCGAGACACCCTGTCGGGGTATACCACCAAATCAGATTCATTTCTTTACTGTAGTCAATTGCAAGTAGCTGCGACCTGTGTTGGTCCCGACGGGAGCAATTACTTCTGCTGGTACGACTCCCCCCCCCCCCCCCCC
This sequence comes from Bufo bufo, assembly GCF_905171765.1. Classification (NCBI taxonomy): domain Eukaryota; kingdom Metazoa; phylum Chordata; class Amphibia; order Anura; family Bufonidae; genus Bufo; species Bufo bufo. Next base: position 138,376,704 of record NC_053398.1, on the reverse strand, counting down.
ATGCTCAATATTACAATGTCAAAGGGAAAGTTTAACCCCTTTTAGACTTTAATCAGGCTCGTCTGGTGTAGGCGGAGTGGGGTGCAGGCCTGGTTCTTCAGAGAATTTGATAAAGACCGTGTCAATGGCTGCGAGACGCAAGCCCTTTATTTACTGATCAGTAATGGAGTGCAAGGAGCCATCATTTATAATGTTCTCCTCTGCAAACTGCTCGGCACCAGCGCAGCCGTTAAATCTTCCATTGTAAAACGGTTCCCAGCCAGCAGTGTGTTTACATAGGAGGCACATACTTCTTGGCAGGACAGTTTAGCTTTGGGTTTTCAGTTGAAAGGCGAGATTAACACTGTAAGTCTGTAAAAAATCTACTTAAAGGGGTTAACTCATAATTACGGTAAAAACATGGAAATTAGACATCATACAGTACATGACAATCTCTAGCGAAGCTAGAACCAGCCCTGGACCTCACATGAATCCAGAGATCTCCCCATTCATCGCTTTGTTACATTTATTTCCAGTTGACGCCTCTGGGGACCTTCTCAGGAGGAGCGTCCTGTCTACCGCAGCTGGATGGAACAGAGCATGTGCGTCCACCTCAGTGAGGTGGACAGAGAAATGAGAAAGAACAAACAGCAGGTGCCGCTATACAAGATAGATTTAATTGAATAACTCGGTGACGATGCAAAATTTTTGATTACATGCAATTCCAAACGTATTCAGATCCAGGTGCCGGCTTACAGAATACCTTTAAGGTATAATATAATGCATTGTGATAAAATATATTCTATTAAGATTGAATACAATGAAATGCCAGTGATATACACTAGTTCTAAGAAAAGGCTTATTATAATACCAGATGCATCAACAGCAACTTGTTGATGGTTTCCAATCAGAGTAACAAGAGTATACTTATAAGAATGAGTTGACAATAAAGTGAAAACATCCAAAAAGATGGCGGATCACGAAGATATCACACTTGACACTTGCTGACTGTACAGTCAATTTGTTGGATTGATCCCAGGGCAAAACCCATAAAGGGTGATAAATGTATGGTCTCTGGTGTCCAACTGATCATGAGAACAAAGGCCCCCGAGTGACATATTGGAATTTGGTAATGGTCACACATTCACTGTCTATGGGACCGACTCATGTGTTCGGCCATCTCCAGTGCACGCCCAACAGCATCACCATTTAAGTGGGAGGACTTGGAAAACGTGAGATTCGTGTTCTTGTGATCGTTGGTGGTTCCAGTGATCATACATGTATCTCCTGTGGGTGGATGATAAATGTTGCTTGCGGGGCTAGTCCCTTTTAAGTCAGCCATAAACAGAAGATAAAAGCCCTTATCTGTATGAAGGGCTTCTTGACTTAACTCTGATAACCGTTATCGGAGAAGAGAGGATCAGGCATGTTGGATTTGAACACCTATGGACTGACAGCTATCTTAGGCTACTTTCACACTAGCGTTTTTTGCGGATCCGTCATGGATCTGCAAAAACGCTTCCGTTACAATAACACAACCGCATGCGTCCGTCATGAACAGATCCGGTTGTATTATGTCTTCTATAGCTATGACAGATCCGTCTTGAACACCACTGAAAGTCAATGGGGGACGGATCCGTTTTCTGTTGTGCCAGATTTTTTCAGATTGACTTACACTGTGTGCCAGAACGGATCCGTTTGGCTCCACTTCATCAGGCGTTTTGGTGTCCACCTCCAGAGCGGCATGGAGACGGAACAGAGGCAAACTGATGCGTTCTGAGCTGATCCTTTTCAATTCAGAATGCATTAGGGCAAAACTGATCCGTTTTGGACCGCTTCTTAGAATCCCGAACGGATCTCGCAAACGGAAAGCCAAAACGTGAGTGTGAAAGTAGCCTAAGCTGTGATGCCCGTTGTATGCGGAGAACTGCATTTTAACCTCCTAATTTTATTTTATTTTTTTTACTGTTTTTTAAGAGATGGCTCCTGTGAAATAGTGAAAAGGAAATGTATTTAGGCAGGTAAAGCAGAGAAATGAGCAGGAACCGGTATGGTAGTTAACACGCTGGAAGACATTGCCGGTGGCCGGGACATCAAACGGCAATGTAATGGCTTCTCAGCGGGAGTCCAGGAAATTTTAACTAGATAACAAGTAGAGTTTCCTGATTTAGAGCTGGGCTCGCGTTCTGCGGGGCTTTGAAGCCAGATGATATGAAGCTCCCGGGTCGGGAATCGCACCGCAGTCCCGTTTCATCATATAGATAATGCTCCAGTCCAGTGTAAGGACACTTCATGCTCTGGTCCGGATTACCCTCAAAAATATTGAAATTAGTTTTGGGCTGCTGCCAAATATTGAATTGATGACCAGTAGAAAGTCAATGAGGCTACATAAAAAAAAATATATATATATATATATTTTCGTATTGCTCCGTTGCAACTTTGCAAATGGACTTAATTAAAAATGCTTTACTGTGTAGGTTCAGACCTATGTGTCTCAGTGTTAACAGACTTATAGACAGGCGCTGATTTGTCCGATCCTGCACTCATACTCCCATTTTTCCCATACTCCTTATCAGACTACACAAGGCGTGTTTGTAGTCTGTTACCATGGAGTACCACGGAAGTATGGATGCAGACAGCACATGGCCCGATTGAAGTAAATGGAACCAACAAAATTGAGGAACGGATGCGGACACAAATATACGGTCGTGTGAATGAGCCTTTATTCAGGTGCTTCTGCCAGTAGGTGACATGTCCCTATAGGGGGAAGTCAGAGGTCAATTCCAACACTGACACAACTCTCGTGGTCTTGCACATTGATATTGTGTTAAGGTGACTCTCGATTTTACAGCGACCAGTGGACAGTCAACAGTCGCCATTGACTTGCGGGTGGTTGGTGAAAGCTGGGTGACAACCCCTGTGAAAACTGTCAAGGCTGTCGGATCTAACCGAGAGTGTGCGCCAAAACCGTTGTTTTTTCTTTTCATGCCAGAGACCCAGATCATGTCGTTTAGTTGAAAGTTGTAAGCTTTGTATTTGTAACAGCAGATGAATAGTAAAATGACATCTAGTATGCACATTATCCCGAAGCCGATGCTTTTATCCTAAAATCCTGAACGAGATGACATTTATAACGGGGAGCTATGAAAGCGGCTGCACCATTTGGAGTTTGCTCCCAATTTGCCAGATGTAGTCGGACGCACGTTCATCTCCATCTCAGGATCTGCCTCCAAAACCTAATTTTATCCTTGCCCTTTCCAGGATGCAAAAAAGAGACTTTGGCCTGACGTGTCTCTCTGCGGAGGATGTAAAACATTTATTTAAATACAGTGGAATTGGCGCTACGCTTTTATTTTAATATAGTAACACCTGCTGTTTGTTCCAATCTCCTACTCTCCGCCAAGAACAGTTTCTGCACAAAGTCACATCTGAAAAAAAAACATGTTTTACCTTCATTTCTATCCGGGGCTGTTAATGTCACAAGGAGAAGGAAAGCTTTAGTTACATTATATGTTTTTATGTAACACGCAGACTAATAAATTACAGGAAAGAGGATACTTGGAACAAATAAGGTTCTCTCCTGTAAGCTTAGAGGGGTTTAAAGGAGTACTCCACTTCTGGGCTGCTGAACACAGGCTACATGGACCACGTGTTATATGGCTCAATACATCTATATATATAAAAAAAAGGATGGATGTGTGTGTGTGTGTGTGTGTATATATATACAGTATGTATGTGTGTATTTGTGTGTGTATGTATATACAGTATGTATGTGTGTGTGTGTATGTATATACAGTGTGTGTGTGTATGTGTGTACAGTGTGTGTGTGTATTTGTGTGTATGTATGTACAGTGTGTGTATGTATGTATGTACAGTATGTATGTACAGTATGTATGTGTGTATGTATGTACAGTATGTATGTGTGTATGTACAGTGTATGTGTGTGTATGTACAGTATGTATGTGTGTATGTATGTACAGTATGTATGTGTGTATGTATGTACAGTATGTATGTGTGTATTTGTGTGTGTATGTATATACAGTTTGTATGTGTGTACAGTGTGTGTGTGTATTTGTGTGTATGTATGTACAGTGTGTGTATGTATGTACTGTATGTATGTACTGTATGTACAGTATGTATGTGTATGTATGTACAGTATGTATGTGTGTATGTACAGTGTATGTGTGTGTATGTACAGTATGTATGTATGTGTGTATGTATGTACAGTGTGTGTGTATGTATGTATGTTCCACAAAAACTCAACAACGCAACCATCCATTTCAACAAAACCTGGTATACACATCCCTTGCTACCTGGAAAGAAATCTTGCAGGGTCTCAGCTCTCTAGGACGTACCGTTCCTGAGATATTCCCAAAAATAACCTGCATTATCCAATACAAGCCTGCCAGTCTTTCTCTTAAATCCTAACTGCCATACACACGGTCACATGTCTCTTATCAGCCAATAGAAGCTCGCAGGTCCTACTCCAGGTTGCCATAACAATTGATCACAGGTTTTAGCAGTTCGCAGGTCCTGAAATATTCAGTCATATGACGTATGACGGCACAACTACACTGCTACATGCAGGGGGGGCAGGGGCCACTATTAAACGGACAGGCGCTGTGGAGTTCACTGTTAAAGGGGCAGTCACTGTTAAAGGGACGGACACCATGAAAGTCCCTGTTAGGCGGTCACCGTTAAAAGGGCAGCCACCGTGAAAGTCGCTGTTAGGCAGTCACTGTTAAAGGGGCGGCCATTGTGAAAGTCACTGTTAACCCCTTAAGGACCGGGCTCATTTTCACCTTAAGGACCAGGCTCATTTTCACCTTAAGGACCAGGCCATTTTTTGCAAATCTGACCAGTGTCACTTTAAGTGCTCATAACTTTAAAACGCTTTGACTTACCCAGGCCGTTCTGAGATTGTTTTTTCGTCACATATTGTACTTCATGACACTGCTAAAATTGGGTCAAAAAAGTTAATTTTTTTGCATAAAAAAATACAATTTTTACCGTAAATTTTGAAAAATTAGCAAATTTCAAATTTTCAGTTTCTCTACCTCTGTAATACATAGTAATACCCCCAAAAATTGTGATGACTTTACATTCCCCATATGTCTACTTCATGCTTGAATTGTTTTGGGAATGATATTTTATTTTTTGGGGATGTTATAAGGCTTAGAAGTTTAGAAGCAAATCTTGAAATTTTTCAGAAATTTACAAAAACTCAATTTTTAGCGACCAGTTCAGGTCTGAAGTCACTTTGCGAGGCTTACATAATAGAAACCACCCAAAAATGACCCCATCTAAGAAACTACACCCCTCAAGGTATTCAAAACTGATTTTGCATACATTGTTAACCCTTTAGGTGTTGCACAAGAGTTATTGGCAAATGGGGAGGAAATTTGAGAATTTCATATTTTTGTCAAATTTTTTATTTTAACCCATTTTTTCCACTAACAAACCAAGGGTTAACAGCCAAACAAGACTGTATCTTTATTGCCCTGACTCTGCCGTTTACAGAAACACCCAATATGTGGCCGTAAACTACTGTACGGCCACACAGCGGGGCGTAGAGTGAAAGGTGCACCATATGGTTTTTGGAAGGCTGATTTTTATGGACTGGTTTTTTGACACCATGTCCCATTTGAAGCCCCCTGATGCACCCCAAGAGGAGAAACTCCCTAAAAGTGACCCCATCTAAGAAACTACACCCCTCAAGGTATTCAAAACTGATTTTACATACGTCGTTAACCCTTTAGGTGTTGCACAAGAGTTATTGGCAAATGGGGATGAAATTTGAGAATTTCATTTTTTTGCCTAATTTTCAATTTTAACCCATTTTTTCCACTAACAAAGCAAGGGTTAACAGCCAAACAAGATTGTATCTTTATTGCCCTGACTCTGCCGTTTACAGAAACACCCCATATGTGGCCGTAAACTACTGTACGGCCACACAGCGGGGCGTAGAGTGAAAGGTGCACCATATGGTTTTTGGAAGGCTGATTTTTATGGACTGGTTTTTTGACACCATGTCCCATTTGAAGCCCCCTGATGCACCCCAAAAGGAGAAACTCCCTAAAAGTGACCCCATCTAAGAAACTACACCCCTCAAGGTATTCAAAACTGATTTTACATACGTCGTTAACCCTTTAGGTGTTGCACAAGAGTTATTGGCAAATGGGGATGAAATTTGAGAATTTCATTTTTTTGCCTAATTTTCAATTTTAACCCATTTTTTCCACTAACAAAGCAAGGGTTAACAGCCAAACAAGACTGTATCTTTATTGCCCTGACTCTGCCGTTTACAGAAACACCCCATATGTGGCCGTAAACTACTGTACGGGCACACAGTAGGGCGTAGAGTGAAAGGTGCGCGGTTTGGTTTTTGGAAGCCAGATTTTGCTGGACTGGTGTTTTGACACCATGTCCCATTTGAAGCCCCCCTGATGCACCCCTAGAGTAGAAACTCCATAAAAGTGACCCCATCTAAGAAACTACACCCCTCAAGCTATTCAAAACTGATTTTACAAACTTTGTTAACCCTTTAGGTGTTGCACAAGATTTAATGGAAAATAGAGACACAATTTCAAAATTTCACATTTTTGGCAGATTTTCCATTTTAATATTTTTTTTCCAGTTACAAAGCAAGGGTTAACAGCCAAACAAAACTCAATATTTATGGCCCTAATTCTGTAGTTTACAGAAACACCCCATATGTGGTCGTAAACCGCTGTACGGGCACACGGCAGGGCGCAGAAGGAAAGGAATTCCATACGGTTTTTGGAAGGCAGGTTTTGCTGGACTGTTTTTTTTGACACCATGTCCCATTTGAAGCCCCCCTGATGCACCCCTAGAGTAGAAACTCCAAAAAAGTGACCCCATTTTAGAAACTACGGGATAGGGTGGCAGTTTTGTTGGTACTAGTTTAGGGTACATATGATTTTTGGTTGCTCTATATTACACTTTTTGTGCAGCAAGGTAACAAGAAATAGCTTTTTTGGCACGTTTTTTTTTTTTTGTTATTTACAACATTCATCTGACAGGTTAGATTATGTGGTATTTTTATAGAGCAGGTTGTCGCGGACGCGGCGATACCTAATATGTATACATTTTTTTTTATTTATGTAAGTTTTATACAATAACTTCATTTTTAAAACCAAAAAAATGTTTTAGTGTCTCCATATTCTAAGAGCCATAGTTTTTTCAGTTTTTGGGCGATTATCTTGAGTAGGGTCTCATTTTTTGCGGGATGAGATGACGGTTTGATTGGCACTATTTTGGGGTGCATATGATTTTTTGATCGCTTGCTATTACACTTTTTGTGACGTAAGATGGCAAAAAATGGCTTTTTTTACACTGTTTTTATTTTTATTTTTTTACGGTGGTCATCTGAGGGGTTAGGTCATGTGATATTTTTATAGAGCCGGTCGATACGGACGCGGCGATACCTAATATGTATACTTTTTTTTTATTTATGTAAGTTTTACAGAATGAGTTCATTTTTGAAGAAAAAAAAAATCATGTTTTAGTGTCTCCATAGTCTAAGAGCCATAGTTTTTTCAGCTTTTGGGCGATTATCTTGAGTAGGGTCTCATTTTTTGCGGGATGAGATGACGGTTTGATTGGTACTATTTTGGCGTACATGCGACTTTTTTGATCACTTTTATTACTTTTTTTGGGAAGTAAGGTGGGCAAAATTTCAATTTTCTCATAGTTTTTATTTTTTTATTTTTATGGCGTTCACCGTGCGGGGAAAGTAACATGACCATTTTATAGATCAGGTCGTTACGGACGCGGCGATACCTAATATGTGTAGTTTATTTTATTTTTTTAATTTTTATTCAGTGATAAATGTTTTTTTTTTTATCTTAACTTTTTTCACTTTTTTTTACATTTTTGTGACCCAGACCCACTTGGTTCTTGAAGATCCAGTGGGTCTGGTGTCTGTATAATACAGTACAGAACAATATATATTGTTCTGTACTGTATTTTACTTACACTGAACAGATCTGTGCTTTTAGCACAGATCTGTTCAGCACCATGGACAGCAGGACGCCTGAGCAGGCGTCCTGTTGCCATGGGAACCCTCCCCGTCTGCTCAGAACTTCGCAGACGGGGAAGGGTAAGGACGGGGCTGAGGGGGGCTCTCTGGGGGCTCTCTCCCTCTCCATCGGGGGGCTGCAAAGCCACAGCAGCCCCCCGATGGAGAGGGAGGGAGCTCCCTGACCGATGACAGTTAACTTTTTCCATACAGCGGTCCGTACGGACCGCGGTATGGAAAGGGTTAAACGGCTGACATCTTCACAGATGTCAGCCGTTTATACCAGGGTGCCAGCAATGTGCTGGCACCCTGGTATACCCACTAGAAGCCAACGATCGTTCATGGGGAGGCGGGCGGGGGATCGCGATCCCGCCTGCCGCACCGCCCGCCTCCCGCAACGCCCCCACCGCCTGCGACACCCCCCCCGCACCACCCTCCGGCATAAAATCGTGCAGGGGTGCAGGGGGGGGTGAAAAATAATGATTTTAGCCACTCTAAAGTTTCTGATCCCCGCGGTCAGGGACCGCGGCGATCAGAAACTGCAAAAAGCGCAGCAAACCGCAGGTCTGAATTGACCTGCGGTTTTCTGCGATCGCCGATACGGGGGGGTCAAATGACCCCCCCCTGCATTGTTACGGGATGCCGGCTGAATGATTTCAGCCGAAATCCCGTTCCGATTAACCCCTGCGGCGCCGGAGTTCCGATTTTAAGTCAGGACGTACCGGTACGTCCTCGGTCCTTAAGGACTCGGGAAATAGGGCGTACCGGTACGTCCTAGGTCCTTAAGGACTCGGGAAATAGGGCGTACCGGTACGTCCTAGGTCCTTAAGGGGTTAAAGGGGCGGCCACTATGAAAGTCTGTTAAAAGGGCAGCCACCGTGAAAGTCCCTGTTAACCGGTCACCGTTAAAGGGGAGGCCACTGTGAAAGTCACTGTTAAAGGGGCGGCCACTGTGAAAGTCACTGTTAAAGGGGCAGTCACCGTTAAAGGGGCGGCCGCTATAAAAGTCACTGTTAAACGGGCGGTCACTGTTAAAGGGACGGCCACCATGAAAGTCACTGTTAGGCGGTCATTGTTAAAGGGGCGGCCACTATGGAAGTCACTGTTAAAAGGGCAGCCACCGTGAAAGTCCCTGTTAGGCGGTCACCATTAAAGGGGCGGCCACTGTGAAAGTCACCATAAAAAGGGCGGTCACTGTTAAAGGGATGGCCACTGTGAAAGTCACCATTAAAGGGGCGGTCACTGTGAAAGTCGCTGTTAAAGGGGCGGTCACTGTGAAAGTCGCTGTTAAAGGGGTGGCCATTGTGAAAGTCACTGTTAAGGGGAAGGTCACTGTGAAAGTCACTGTTAAAAGGGCAGCCACCGTAAAAGTCACTATTAAAGGGGCAGTCACCGTTAAAGGGGCGGCCACTATGAAAGTTACTGTTAAACGGGCGGTCACCGTTAAAGGGGCGGCCATTGTGAAAGTCACCGTTAAAGGGGCGGCCATTGTGAAAGCCACCATTAAAGGGGCGGTCACCTTTTAAAGGGGCGGCCTTTGTGAAAGTCACTGTTAAAGGGGCAGCCACTGTGAAAGTCACTGTGAAAGTTTCTGATAAAGGGGCGGTCACCGTTAAAGGGGCGGTCACCGTTAAAGGGGCGGCAATTGTAAAAGTCACTGTTATTTAATATAAAATTGCAATAAATAAATATCCGAGCAGCGCCGGGTCATCAGCTAGTGTAAAATAAAAAATGAAGCAATTTTTCACACAGTTTTGAAAATTATCGTGCAGTTTTCAGTATGCAGCTCCTATGCATATTCATTTCTCTTTATTAATACAGACCACTGGTTTCAAAATGTTACTCTACTTCCTCTGCTTTACTGGTTGATTTATGGGTCCGACCAACCCCACAAGAATCTCAAGAACGAGGGGGGGGCCCAAATCCCCTCTCTGAATGGCGCAGTAGTGCACACGTCTACGTCAGTCTCATAAAAGTGATTGGAGCCGTGCGCGGACTTACACACTACTGCATTCAGAGAGGGGACTTGGGGTCTCTGAGGATCACTGGGGGCTCCAGCAGTTGGATGTCCCTGCGATCTGACCTATCCAATACTTTTTGTGGCACAGCCCCTTCATGTACCATTTTCTGTTGAGATATTTTTATGCCTTCATCAACCTAATGTTCATCCCCTCCTCTAATTTAATTTTTTTCTCTGCTTGAAGACCCAGGGAGACGAGGCTTTTAATTTCCATTATTGTACAACATTTCCAAACGATCCCAACAACTAATTTGTGTCCGGTTTCCTTTCGAGAACCATCCATCACCCAGACTTTAAACAAATTTCCCCAGCAGCCGCTAATGGTTCCGTCAGGTCGAGTACATGAAGCTTCACATGTGATCCAATTGTTTATCTGTTCCATTAATGTCCTGCTCAGATCTTTAATCTCTTTTGGGACTTGTCTTCTCCTTCAGATCCTCGTCCTACGGTCACTTCTCAGCCACTGACCTTGAGAAACGCATTAGCGGCGCCCGGCGCAAGATATTAAAAGCACGGCGTGAAATAATGAGAACAAAATGATTTAGACGGCAGACTGCTCCACTTACATCTTAAGAAATTAAGTTATTTATGACATTTTAAGATCCTGCCTCCTTTCCATAGCCACTCAATCCAGTCGGAACGTAAGCGTCCGCCTGCTAGTCTCTAATGACCATCAATAACATCTGTTCCCGTCACCCTGTCTGCTGAGTGGAAATCCATCACAGGCCTCGGCATCTCATGAGGAAGATCAGAATTGGCATGTTTTATTGATGTAACTGGTACCTGTCAGTCGCTCGGGGACGGATCAGAGCTGAAGACGCACAAGATAAAAGTGGCCGGTCGTTTGTCTTGCAGAATTAGCAAACAACTTATGTGTGTTCAGCTGTAAATTGCCGTCCGTTTTGTCTCAGCTCACTTAGATTTATATATATATATATTTTTATTTTTTAAAGAGCATTTGATGATTTTTACTCCTAGCGTGACAGCCGTTTTTTTTTTTTAATTACCGGTACCTTTTTTTAATATTTTATTTAAGAAAGACCTCTCCGCTTTTTCTCATAAGTTTAGTTTTAGTAAATATTAAATTTCCTCATAAAGTAACCATTCTGGAGCATCTTTTACTCTTAATTTCACAACTAGATGTTGCCATTCCTCTTGTCAAAGGGGTGTGTCCTCTACATAGCCTGGTTCTGTTAGTGCCGTCACTGTTAAAGGGGTGGCCATTGTGAAAGTCACTGTTAAGGGGAAGGTCACTGTGAAAGTCACTATTAAAGGGGCAGTCACCGTTAAAGGGGCGGCCACTATGAAAGTTACTGTTAAAGGGGCGGCCATTGGACAGTGTAGGGACAGACCCCCCCAAATGTTCACACCCAGTTGTCAATTTAGCCATACATTTTTAGATGGAATAACAGAAGGACAGCACAACACGGTTATAAAAAAGCTGTTCCAAGAATTATTTCGCTCTGTTGCATTTTATTTAAAGTCCATCTGTCCGCAGATCTGTCCCTATGACACTGGCTGACCTGTTACATGTGCACTTGGCAGCTGAAGACATCTGTGTTAGTCCCATGTTCATATGTGCCCACATTGCTGAGAAAAAGGATGTTTTAATATATGCAAATGAGCCTTTAGGAGCAACGGGGGCGTTACCGTTACACCTAGAGGCTCAGCTCTCTCTGCAAATGCAGTGTCTTCTGCACTTTGAACACAAAGAACAGGCGGTGAAAACTTATTCACGCTTAGCCCTGCCAGAGTGCAGAGGGCTCGGCAGTTGCAGAGAGAGCAGAGCCTCTAGGTGTAACGGCAACGCCCCCGTTGCTCATTTGCAGTTAGTAAAACATCATTTTTCTCAGCAATGCGGGCACATATGAACATGGGAGCAACACAGATGCCTTCAGCTGCCAAGCGCACATGTAACAGGTCAGCCGGTGTCATAGGGACAGATCTGCTGACAGATGCATATGAAGGGGGCTCTGTTCATGACATACATTGTATAAAGAAGTAATGTCTCTGGGTCTTCCCATGAGCCGGTGCACTTTCCAATATCCGGGTACTATATTATAGTTCATCCTGTTCTTCTTGGTTCAGACTTGCAAAACTGTCACAAAAGTCTTGGGACATGTTCACACAATGAATTCGGCATCCCATTGCTCTCAGTGGGAATGCACGCTGTCGTTTATACGTTCCTCAGGATGTGGAAAGCCGAGTGACACTGCAGTGGTTCCCGTCATTTTCATGTTTGGAAGCCCATTCTCGCTCACCAGTTTCTCAGCGGTAAATATAATCATAAAAAATTTAAAAAATATCCAGCAATAATTATTATAATTTTTTTTTTTTACGTTATTTAATAAAAATATTAGATTTTTTAATCCACTTGAATCCAGCACTGTTCCTGTCTGCGTTCCTCACTGAAATTGCATTTATATTTGTGCAGACATGCAAATTAATTTTAATCTGCAGACGGCGAAAAAAAAAAATCTCGTTATGTAACGTATCGGAGGAATGAAACGCGTGAAAACAAACAAGGCATAACATTGCGTCGTAATCAGATGCTAATGGAGGGGGGTACATTCTGTACTAATAAATGTCTGGAATACTCTGAAGAAGCAGATCAGGATTCTGCTGTATAATAATTACACTAAATGGAGATAATTATACCCGCTGATACTCGGTGTTTGCATCAATTACACCATTGTATACTCCGCCTGTCAGTATGGAAGAAGTAAACACAAGTGTGAAATGCTCTGCTTCTTTTTATATGTAACTGTATCAGACATATTTTGGGATTGTAGTCTTCATAATCGTACTTATAATTACCGACCCCTACTAAGCTACCGGGCTGTAAAAAGTTTTGAAAGTAATTTAACAGAGAAAAGTATGGAAAAGCAGAACAGTCCTCAAAATCCAAGCCTTCCTATGGTCCTGAGTGGAGTTTTACATGCAGCATTACATCCCACTCCCACAGTGCTTCACACCTCGTAAGTGGGATTTGTAAATGATAGCCATATCGATGATCACCAAAGGTCCCCAAAAACAAATGGATTTAGCCAGCCGGTTTTGGGCCTTAAATGGGTTTTCTGAGAGTATCTGATCAGTGGGGTTCCAACACCCGAGACCCCCGCTGATCAGCTATTTCAGAAGGCAATGGCACTCACAGTAGCACTACTATTTTTCTATGAAAAAGTTTTAACTTGGAAACTTTCTTTAATAAAACTTTTTAATACTTTTTAACCACTTACTTGTCCCACAAGGGGACTTAAACAGGCAGTCTTTTGATTGCATCTTTAATACCCTCTACTGCAGAGTATTATACTGTCAGTGCTGTGCTGACAGGCAGGTTCAGCCCGATGTGGATACACCGCAGGCAGGTCTGGGGCCTTCATTTGACCCCAGGTTGCCATGCCAAGGCATCAGCACCCTGCTATCTCATTTGCAGGGTGCCGATCAAACCCAGAAGGAGCTCCCTCTCTAAAAACTACTCAGATGCCACGGTCAATGGGGTGCTAATACCTTGGCATGGCAGCATGGGGTCCAATGAAGGCCCCACGCATGGTGTTGGCTGTTACAGCAGGGGCCTGGCTCCGTGAGAGCTGAAGCCACCCTCTGTGTCGCACGTGCAGCACTTAGACCAGGCCGTCCTAAAAAGGTGGCGGCCTAGCCTAAGGTCTGTTAGTGACCACTGTAAAAAGTGCATGTGTGGTCAGTAATGGGTTAAAGGAAATATGTCACCAGAAAATGACCTATTTAAATCAAGTTATGTTAAACATATTTTTTGAAGAATTTTTGGTGGTTATTTTAAATTTTTCATATCACTATGGTATATATAAATTTAAAAAAAAAAAAAAAAAAAATATATATATATATATATATATAATCCTGCAGTTTTTGTGCTCGCTATAATAGCTTCTTCTGACTTCTTGGTCTGTAGAGGTCACTGTACTGCAGTTATCTTCTTATTACAAGCAGGATTTGAATGACCGATTTGACCTTTACTGTGTATAGATAACACAGGATCCCCTATTCACAATAGGTGATATCACAGCTTATCAGCTCCCTCCTGACCTCTGCACAGGTCGCAGAGCATACCTAGAACACACTCCCATAGAAGTCACTGAGGTCCGCTCCTGACTATTCTGTCTATGGCCCATTGGGCGGCCGTAAAGCATATTTCTAAATGCTGTTAAAAACAGCTCATGCAAAATGACTGCTCCCATAATCATGCTGGGTAAATAAAATTTTGAAAAAAATCTGCAATCCGAAAATAAAAACGTATTAGAATAAAATGGTATGTGTCGCTATCTGGTTTTAAAAGGTTGAAAAAAATTCAGATGACCTATTCCCTTCAAACTTTTTTTATTATTATTAAAAAAGGGATATCACAATGTCTGATTGTGTAGGGCAAGCATGTCAAACTCAAAGGCTAACATGGGCCAAAAAAACGAAATTTAGGTTTATGTGGGCCGCATCAAAAAAAAAAATCGTACATTTTCATAGAACAACATTGTTGTTTCATGACTGCTGACCCCCAACATCCCGTTGCCCAATAACACAAGTGAGACCTATATATATATATATATATATATATATATATATACAAATATTAAACTTCACTATAAGACGCACCTAGGTTTTTGAGGAGGAAAATAAGAAAAAAATATTTTTAACCAAAAGTTGTGCTTTTGGTGGGCTTTGAATTAATGGTGGTCTGTGCATGACACTATTATGGGGGATCTGTGGATGATGCACTGTCATGTGGGGGATCTGTGGGTGGCACTGTTATGGGGGATCTGTGGATGGCACTGTTATGGGGGATCTGTGGATGGCACTGTTATGGGGGATCTGTGGATGGCGCTGTTATGGGGGATCTGTGGATGGCACTGTTATGGGGGATCTGTGGATGGCACTGTTATGGGGATCTGTGGATGGCACTGTTATGGGGGATCTGTGGATGGCACTGTTATGGGGGATCTGTGGATGGCACTGTTATGGGGACCTGTGGATGGTACTGCTATGGGGTGGGATATCTGTGGATGGTACTGCTATGGGGTGGGATATCTGTGGATGGCATTGTTATGGGGTGGGGGGATCTGTGGATGGAACTGTTATGGGGTGGGATATCTGTGGATGGTACTGCTATGGGGTGGGATATCTGTGGATGGCATTGTTATGAGGTGGGGGGATCTGTGGATGACACTGCTATATGTCATCCACAGATCCCCCTCATAACAGTGTCCCCCAATACACCGGCCCCGCCGCTCACCGAAGTATTTATAAACGTGAATCCTTATCCTGTTATTAAGTTGAACTAACGCTGCCCTCTCCCATGTTCCCATGTTCCCCTGTATCCCCACAGCACTTACTTAAGCTTCCATAGCAGGCAGAGCGGACGGCACCAGTAACGTCACTCACTGACGTCGCGCGTCTGCTCCACCTGCTTCATTCATAAAGTGGGCGGAGCAGGCGATCTACGTCAGTGAGTGACGTTACTGCTGCCGTCCGCTCTGCCTGCTATTGAAGCTTAAGTAAGTGCTATGGGGATACAGGGGAACATGGGAGAGGGCAGCGTTAGTTCAACTTAATAACAGGATAAGGATTCACGTTTATAAATACTTTGGTGAGCGGCGGGGCCCGGTGTAAGAGCACAGTGACTGCACCGGGCCCCGCCCCTAGTTACGGACTCCAGCCCCTCCTCTCTCCCGGCTCATACATAGCAGTCTGCGATGCTGCATCTTTGCCGGGCCGTAAAGATATTCATTGCGGGCCGCATGTTTGACACCCATGGTGTAGGGAAAATATTAACGCTCAGTTGTCAATATATTCATACATTTCCAGGAAATTGAAACAAAATGATATCAGTAAAAAGTGCTGCCCCTTAAACAACAAGCCTGGTATATCTCTTAGGGTCCATTCACACGTCCGTAATTTGGGTCCGCATTCGTTCCGCAATTTGCGGACCCATTCACTTTCAATGGGGCTGGAACGGATGCAAATCCGCATTTCAGGGATCCGCGTCTGCATTTTTGGGATCCACATCTGTTTTTTCGGGATCCGCAATTCCGTTCCTGAAAACGCAATTGCGGACCAGAAAAGGCATTTTCTATTATAGTGTCTGTGATGTGCGGTCCGCAAATTGCGGATCACACATTGCAGGTGTCCGTGTTTTGCGGATCCTCAAAACACTTACTGACGTGTGAATAGACCCTAATAGTTCTCATTTATCCAGGTCATGGTATATCAGTGCTAATAGGTCAGAGAACCTGGACTTGTGAAAGGGGTTGGCCCATCTGGGATATTGATGGCATATCGCTAGGATATGCCATCAATGTCAAATAGGTGCCGATTCCACCTCCGGGGCCCCCTCCTATTTCCAGAGGTGAAGGAGAGCACAGAGCGTCAGCATGGCGTGCTTTCCATTCATTGCTATGGGAGTCCTGAAAAGAGCCACCACTCCATTCACCCCTATGGGACTGCCGGAAATAGCTGACCCTGCGGTTGACTATTTTTGGAACTTTAATAGAGGTGAATGGAAGGTGGCCGTGTATGCCAGGCTGTGGGTCCCAGAGGTAGCCTAGTGTTATGTCATCAATGTCTCAGATGGGCAGGACCTTTAAGTAATACATCAGAGCGACAAGTACTGATATACGAAAGTAGTACACGTAAAAAAAACTATTTAAATTTGGTCAAATTTCGCCATAATCGTACTGACCTGCAGAATACAACTAACGTTATGTATGCTGCGATGTGAATGGTTCAAAATTAAAAACGTAAAGAAACAGTGGCGGAATTGACCGCATAAAATGTTGATGTACGTAAAACAAGCTCTCATATGGCTATGTCGACAGCAGATAGAAAAGTTGTGTCCTTTGAAATGCTACAATAAAAAGAAAAATTATAATAATATATAAATAATAAAAATAAATAATTAAATGCTGCTCCCTTAAAGGGGTTTCCCTGGTTTTTGTTATTGATGGCCCTTCCTCAGGATAGACCATCAACATCTGATCGGCGAGTGTCTAACATCCCGTACTCTGGCCAATCAGCTGTTTCAGTGTGGCTTTGGCCCCAGAACTACACAGCTCTGTCTTCTGTGTATTGGACAGTTACTCAATGCTGCTCCTACTTCAGAGGGAGCAGTGCTGCAGTAACCAGCCTTGTCCACTTCATAGTGGATGGAGCTGTGTCGTTCCGATGCCGCTTGGAAACAGCCGATCATCGTAGGTGTTGGACCCAGATTTTGATGGCTTATCCTTAGGATTGGCCATTAATAACAAGATCCTGGAATACCTCTTTAAGGAGTGAAAATAAATAAAATCACCAAAAAGTGAGTAAATTTACCTGCTGAATGAATCATTATACAACTAAACCATATCCTCACAGACATCCGTCTTATCCTCCGTGCAGAACTTTTGCTTTGTATTATTTCTAAAAGTCTTCAAATTTTCGAGATGGAGAGATAATTATCAGCTTTTTTTCAGAGCATTGTTCTTGGCTCTTTTATTGAATGACCCCGGAGGACAGATTCTCAGGGTTCACTTGTTTGGTGCCTTTGTATATTTTGCAAGAGAGATGTATCGTACACATTACAGAGTGGGCGCCGAAGCAAATTACTACTGGTGATATTATATTAGGAAGCCGGGTTGTAGGATTGTGGGTTTTCCTGTAATAATGCTTTGCTTGGTTGCTGACCTTCCAAGCTGGAATAATACGGTATTTTAAGATTAAAACATTACTTAGAAAGATGGCGGCTCTGTCAAGATAACCCAGTCGGCAGCCACTGCACTGACAGGTGATGAAGTCTCATGGAAATGTCTTATGGGCTCAGGGGCCTGTTAAAAAGCTTCTCTGTTACTGGGTAAAGTCTAAACATTCGCATTATTAGTTTATTTAGGACATGTAAATTACAATAAAATATTTATATTGGGAGTAGAATGAGGAAAAAAAACACTGCCGTTCCGGCATTTATCTGTTCTTTTGGTCTACACCTCCTGGTCCCGGCTTGACACACATGAACTGGTAGGCAGCGGTTGGCTGAGCAGGCATTTCTGGCACGTCGGGCAGAGACCAGCAGGAACCCGGTAAGCAAAGCATCAGGGAGCTTTAGGGCCCATTCAGACGGCCGTATGAACGGGTCCGCACCCGTTTCGCAATTTGGCGGACCCATTCATTTCAACGGGGCCGCAAAAGATGCGGACTGCAACACCGTTTGCTGTCCGCATCCGTAGTTCAGTTTCGCAGCACCGCAAAAAAAAAAGATATAGCATGTCCTAATCTTGTCCGCAATTGCAGACAAGAATAGGCATTTTCTATCATAATGCCAGCCATGGTCAGCAAATTGCAGAACGTACATGGGCTGGCATCCGTGTGAATGTGCCCTTTCTTTTAATATTGAATATAAAGTGATCCAAAAGTCATATGTACCCCGAAATGATAGCAATAAAAACTAGAGCTCATCCCGCAAAATAAAAAAAACACACACACACAGATCTGTAGAAAAATAATGAAAAAGTTATGGACGTCTAATATGGTGATGCAAAGAAAAGTTCTATTATTTCAAAGGTTTGTATTTTTAAGTAGTAAAACAAACATTTGATATCGCCGTAGTCGTACCCACAAAATAAGAGTGTTGACGCCTGGTAGATGGGCCCAACAGACGTTTGATCAAAAATGTGCGCAAAGAGCTTCTATTTTTTTCCATTTATAGAAGGTATAATACCACTTTAATTGAGAATGATCCCCATTTCTCAGCTCTATTGTTTATTATGTGAAATGTTTTGCGGCCATTTTTTTTTATCAACCATGTTTGCTTGATGGATATGCACCTGTGACTATGAATATGAATGTGCTAGTCTAAATTTTCTTGTAGTATATATTGAGGGTAGTGCCTCTTTTAGACTGAGCAACGCCCATCTGCCTGGGGCTTCTGAGCAGAGTATAAATGTAGCTGGTTCCTACACTGCCCTGAAAATTGTAGGCTTAGGTAAGTCCAAGACAGGCGGTATATTAGTGTTAGGTACCCATCTGCGGAAGCCACCTTGACGCCTGGTAGATGGACCCGACACATGTTTGATCAAAAATGTACGCAAAGAGCTTCTATTTTTCCATTTATAGTTGGTATAATACCACAAGTGTGGTACTGTAAGCACGTTGCCTCACCCCACACATCTACTTCTTGGTCCCCATCATAGACCCCTCTCTAATTCCTGGTTCCCCTCATGGCTCCCCCATTTCATTCCTGAACCCCAGCATCCCCTCTCACTCCTGGTCACTTGTGTGTCTCCTCCTTTTTCTTCTGGCCCCTGCATAGCTCCCCTGATCTTTCCTGGTCCCCGGCGAGGCTCCCATTGCCACTTCTGGTCCCCAGCATGGCTCTCCTTGCCATTCTTGGTCCCTGGCATAGCTCCCCTTCTCGCTCTTGGTCCCTGGCATGGCTCCCCTTCTCAATCTTGGTTCCCGGCATGGCTCCCCTTCTCACTCTTGGTCCCCGGCATGGCTCCCCTTCTCACTCTTGGTCCCCGGCATGGCTCCCCTTCTCACTCTTGGTCCCCGGCATGGCTCCCCTTCTCACTCTTGGTCCCCGGCATGGCTCCTCTTCTCACTCTTGGTCCCCGGCATGGCTCCCCTTCTCACTCCTGGTCCGCGGCATGGCTCCCCTACTCACTCCTGGTCCGCGGCATGGCTCCCCTACTCACTCCTGGTCCTCGGCATGGCTCTCCTTCTCACTCTTGGTCCCCGGCATGGCTCCCCTTCTCACTCTTGGTCCTCGGCATGGCTCCCCTTCTCACTCTTGGTCCCCGGCATGGCTCCCCTTCTCACTCTTGGTCCCCGGCATGGCTCCCCTTCTCACTCTTGGTCCCCGGCATGGCTCCCCTTCTCACTCTTGGTCCCCGGCATGGCTCCCCTTCTCACTCTTGGTCCCCGGCATGGCTCCCCTTCTCACTCTTGGTCCCCGGCATGGCTCCCCTTCTCACTCCTGGTCCGCGGCATGGCTCCCCTACTCACTCCTGGTCCTCGGCATGGCTCTCCTTCTCACTCTTGGTCCCTGAATTGGCTCTCCTTCTCACTCTTGGTCCCCGGCATGGCTCCCCTTCTCACTCTTGGTCCTCGGCATGGCTCCACTTCTCACTCTTGGTCCCCGGCATGGCTCCCCTTCTCACTCTTGGTCCCCGGCAGGGCTCCCCTTCTCACTCTTGGTCCCCGGCATGGCTCCCCTTCTCACTCCTGGTCCGCGGCATGGCTTCCCTCTCACTCCTGGTCCGCAGCATGGCTCCCCTTCTCACTCCTGGTCTCTGGCATGGCTCCCCTTCTCACTCTTGGTCCCCGGCATGGCTCCCCTTCTCACTCCTGGTCCGCGGCATGGCTTCCCTCTCACTCCTGGTCCGCGGCATGGCTCCCCTACTCACTCCTGGTGTCTGGCATGGCTCCCCTTCTCACTCCTGGTCCCCGGCATAGCTTCTATGCCCACTCCTGTAAGGTTCCATAAAGTATAATGGTGAAGAAAATCTTTCACAGAAAAAATTGGGGGGGGGGGTGGGGGTTGGGAGTGGGAGCAGTGGGCAGGTTTCCCAACTGGGTTATCTTTAGGTTTCACTGTATTTCAACTCAAGCCAACAATATGAATGTATCGTAATTAAAACATACATTAAATCAGATCCTAATTATTGCCTTTAATGCAGATTTAATTGGGTACAGTTGCTAAAATCCCGATTTTAATTAAAGATGGATTAGCTAATGAAACAGGCCAATCAATCTGCAGTGGATAGCAGCGATCTCATTAATAATGGTTGATAAAGGAAGGTCAGTGGTGCAGACTAAGAAATGAACCTGTCACACTGCTCAGACTGACTGCTTGTGACAATATGGCGGTGTATGTGTCAGAGATTAAAATGGAAAAGAAAAATCTGTTTACAATTATGAAACATTTGTATTTTTCTAATTATTAGAATTTTTTTCTGAATAAAATACTTAAGATTATTGTCTCCCCCTAGTGGTTACATTTGTATGAATAATTAAGAGGAGTTCAACCATGCAGCGCTCTCAGTGTAGTAGTTACATAGACATATTTTATCCTTCATCAAACATGGCTGCTTTCTTCTAAGGACAGTGCCACATCTGTTCGCAGGCTGTGTGTGGTATTGCAGCTAAACCCACTCATATTTGCAGAGCAGCATTACCAGACACAGCGCATGGTCCGGTCTGGTGCTATTTATGGAAGAAAGCAGCCATGTTTTTCTATCCTGAATAGCCCCTTTAAATTTGCTGTATTTCAGTCCTCCTGTGCACCTTCTTTTTGATACATGGCATTTTTTATTAGTTTTTTTGGTCAGGTGCCATTGTCATAGCTGAGAATTATCGTTCGTTTCAGTAAAATATTTCCCTCTTTTGCAGCCGGTTCTGCCACAAGAGTTTAATAAATATTGTGTTATGGGATCTATGCAGAGTAGGGATGATGTATATATGCATTTCTGCACAAATGATTGCATTTACAATTTTTTTTTTCCCTTTTTTTAATATATGAGGTGAATACAATGAGAATTTGAGTGATGACAGAATGACAGAAAAAAATAAACACAAAGTGCGCAAATCAACGGTAAAAAAAAATACAAAAAATTCTGGTAGACAATAACCGGTAATAAATGGAATAGTCTTACCGGTTCTCTGGTGTTATATTCAGATGAGTTTCTACCTTCCAACCGTCCTGGATACTCAGATTGGGGCGGGTGCTCCGTATTTCTGCTAGGCAGGGATGCTTTAGCCCCTATCCCAAACAATTTTTAGGGTATTAACTTGAGGGCTATGTAGCTTTATGTCCCCGGAAGATTTGTGGCAGCAATACGGACCCCGCCTTCTATTATTCACAACCATCTGAGTATCCAGGACGGTTGAAAGGTAGAAACTCACCAGAGAACCGGTAAGACTATTCCATTTATTACCGGTTATTGCTACCAGAATCTTTAGTATTTTTTTTCACCGTTGATTTGAGCACTTTGTGGGTTTTTTATTTTAACAATTATTAGTAAAAGTTATGTTTTCATTTAATCAGCCAGGGTCTTTTTTGAGGATTTGTTCTATACTTGAGGGCTTGACCTTTTAATTTATACGCAATTACAGTGTATACAGTAGATTGATGACAGAATAGCCAGGCGCCTGGTGCACGGATACATTGTAGTGTGGATAAGGTCATACAGGGGCGGATTGGCCATAGACCCTACAGGGAAATTTCCCCGTGGCCCGATACCCCGGGCCACTTAAGCTCTCCTGATGGCCGCAGGCCAAGTATAATGATCTGATGCTCAACGGTCACAGTTGCCCTCCTGAACTGAACTGTATTACCATCCTCATGACTGTGATACACTCGAATACTGTGTAGAGGTAGCAGTATTTTGTGCTGCACAGCTGTATTTGATTCTGCTGGGGCGGTACTTTGTGCCAGCGCCGTTCTAATTAGGCCCGCCCACCAAGTCCCGGGTACTGGAAGTCCGGAACAGAGGAGCGCCGCGCAGGAGTCGGGACAGGGACGGGACCTCACGGGTTGCGGACAACTGCGGCAGTGCCAGTGACAGTCTGACAGACTGTGCCCATCCCGAGACCAGGCTCTGGATCCGCCACTGGAAGCGTGCCAACCGCTCCCTTCACTTCTGAGGGGTCCTACAGAAATAGCCGTGCTCTGGCACTCCCATAGAAATGAATGGAGGATGGCTGCACATGTGCGGCCTCTATTCTAAGTATAGACGCGGGTCCCAGAAGTGGGAACGACACCTATCGGACATTGGGGGCATATCCTAGCGATATGCCCCAATGTCTAAAATGGGAATACCCCTTTAGTGGCCCCCTCATGGCCCCCACCCACTCACATTACTTGCTACACAATGATCTTTGGTTTTGCATCGGTTGCTGTGTAGTCCCAGCCGAACTCTACACAGTTCATTCATAAAATGGAAAGTTCTGTCTGTGGAGGCTACGACAAGGTCACTCAAAGGACAATGGCTGTTGATTATAAAGGGTGAATCTTCCTACTTTGCAAAAGAAACCTTGGTGTCCCTCTTGATCGCCAGTATTGGACAAGCTAGTCCATCTAGGGCAATCCCTTTTAAATATGTCAATAGTTCTTCATTTCAGGTCCATAGTTCTTTCTAAGGGCTCATGCACATGGCTGTTGCCTGTATTACAGCCCAGAATGGGTTTGCAATCCGGAATGTCAGTGCGGAACGGAGGCACAGAAGCACTGCCGAGTGCTTCCGCGGGTTCCTCTCTGTGCCTCCGCACCGCAAAACAAAGAACATGGTCTATTTATTTGCAGTGCTGATGAATAATAGGCCCATTCAAGTTGAATGGGTCTGCATGCATCTGCGGCAGCAAATTGCGTTCCCCAATGCACGTAACGGCCGCCACACATTTATTTACATGAGCCCTAACTGAGTCAGCAAAGTGGTCAGAATAGTAAATCCGCCAGTAGTCACATGCTTTCACCATACAAGGTCAGGAATTTCAGACCAACGTTAGACCTGTGTTTGGGGGTCATGGGTATGGTGGTCCTCCAATCTAATAACCTGCCGTTCCATTGGGCCTTAGTGTCCTGAAATGTCAGAAAATTTGAAACGAATCAGAAGAGAGGTTTAGTCCAGAGATATTTCCTTTTAAAACCATTGTCTCTGTAGATTCCGCCCTGTGCCCTCCGCATGAGCTTTACTTCCTTTTTTGAAGGGGGGGTGGGGGGGGGGGGCTATTCATTTAATTTCATTTTTTTTTCCAGGGAAATGTATTCGTGTTATATTTATAAAGCAACCGAGCATGAAATGTCACTAGAAGTGTGGAGATTCTCATATGGCGGCCTTCACGGAGCAGTGACTCGCTGCCGTTCACAAATTTACTTAAAAAATTGAGCCACGTAAACCACATTGACAAGAACCTTCACAACGTTTTCTGTGTCTCTGAAGACGTCTCGACTTTCAGCTTGATTCCTGTGATGAAAAACTATTTTGAGGCGATAGATAAATGTTCATACAAGAAGAGTGAAAAAGAAAAATCATCTTAATGTTTTTTTCTTGAGTAGAAATTAGCGATTCAATTAAAAAAAATCAGAAATTCAACCCGGATTGTTCCAAAAGTTCTGATTTTTGTTACCTGAAATTTTTAAGCCTCAGTTCTAGAGAACTATGGGAAGAAAGGACCCGGCAAATTGGAAGCATCTTTCCTCTGCCATTTGCAATCCGTGGGAAGTCTGAGTGCCCACAGATCCTGTCAGATTTGCCAGGTTTCACTGACTGTTATATAATGTGTAAGGCTAGCTTAAGCAGGTTGTCAAGATTTTTTTTTTTTTTTACTTTTGCACACAAGATAATAAGTGCCTGATCGTTGGGGGTCAGACCGCAGTGACCACCACTGGTCATGAGAACAGGTCCTGTGCCCCCTGTGTACTGGAAAGAGTGGCGGCCAAGGTGGACCTTGCACACCGCCACTCCATTCATCTCTATGGGGCTGTCGAAGAGAATGCAAGTAGAACACTCGCCTGTGTCCAGCAGTCCCATAGAGATGAGTAGAGTGGCAGTACGCTAGCTCAACCACCACTCAATTCATAAGAGGGAGGTCAGTGGTGGTCCCAGCGGTTGGCGGACCCCTCATCAAACACTTATAACTTATCCTGTGAATGAGGGATAAGTTTAAATCTTATACAACCCCTTTAATGGAAACTAAACCAGTCCATATATGTCAAGTTTGTTTTTTAATTGGAATATATTTAGGTGTCAGCCCAAAGGGGACAATGACAGGGACTGTCGGATTAATTGAACCAATATTTCTTTTGGCTTCTCCAGTATGATGACAGTGGAGGGAACTCTTCATAGATATAACGTGTCAAGAGTTAGTTATGGGTGAATTCTTCAGCAGGGGCAGACAAATTGTATCCAGAAGCAACAGTGCTGGGTTTGAAAACCTCTGTAATATGGCATCCTATGGTGTTAGGTCTCACCTGCTGAAGTGGATCCTGCTATTTCAGATTAGCAGGTTGTGTCTCCTGGAAAGGCAGTGTTGGTGCAGCAAGATGGAGACGGATGTAGCAGAGCAAGAGAACCAGTGTGATGGAACCGAAGACTGAAAGGGAGTAGTGGAAGTGAGGTTGCAGTGAGCTGAGTGGATGAAGTAGAGTTGATGCTGCATTCTAGCAGTGGTGATGCAGTGATGTAGCACAGATGAGGCAAAAGTGCAACAGAGTTGAAGCAGTGAAGCCAACCTGATGAAGAACAGCTGGAGTAGTGGAACAGAACTGCTGTAGCAGAGCTGAAGTAGTGGAACTGAACTGATGCATTAGAGCTGAAGTAGTGAAACTGAGCAGTAGTGCTGAGGGCACTTACTGAATAATCAGTTGGCTGACATACTGCCACCAGAGAGGGTTTTTTGCAACCTGAGAGAGAAGAGTATTGGTGCTGATGAGTAACATTTGGAGCACTGTCAGATTTCAGTTAGTTTTTTTAATATTTGGAAATCTTTATGAAATTCTCCATATGTCTTTGTATGAAATCAGAGGTATATGGAGGTACAGTACAACACCCTGCGATTCTATGGAAGCCGTATTACTACTCTGTACTACCTACAGTTTGTATGGCTCTGTGCATAATTTCTAATGGTCGAAAAAACGCAGGACTTTCCTATGTTGGGTATTTGGTTTTCTTTAGCAAATTTCTCTGTGTAATATGTTTTTTTCCCCAGGAGTCACAATCCTGCCCTTTATAGAGGATTGATATGTTTTGTATGTCTTGTCACTTTGTTATAGTGATCTCCTGTTGTTAACATTGCGCCGTAGAGCAGTTCACAGCGCGCTCCGTTGTTAGGAGAACGAAGTGTCAGCGCTGACGGGAATCGGCGTTATAATTAGTTATTTTGTAGACAGGTGCTCGATGCACCTCTCTGGGCGGCCGTCAGCATTTCAGATTTGTATTTTTTTACTTTTATTCCTTTTTTCTTTATACCTTCCCTTTTTATATGACATCTACATATTTCACAGCTCAGATCCAGCGCGCTCCTGCATTGTTACACATCTGCAGTTTATTAAATGTGTTGTGTTTTGTTAGCTTTCTTAGGAATCGTTTGATTTTTATTTGATTTTTGGGGCGTGAAAGTGGTAAAGGTTGAGAGATCCACAGTGTAGATGACATTGCTCATTATATAAGCTGCACAGCACTTGTGTAGAGTAAGCTGTTCTTGACTCCTCCACTTTGTATAGGCCCCTATACAAATTAGAGTAACATCATCAAACCCACTGATTTCGGGGGGACCAGCCACTAATTCAGCGTACGTAGGGGTGTCCTAACTTTCCACTGACAACTGATGTTGGTGCAAAGAAGTATTGGGAATTGAATTTATCCCCATACCGAGTACATGCACTCTCAGCTGAATCGAGCATGCATCTAATGGTGTATAGGGGACTCCCAAGTCTGCCTTGATGGCACATGTTGTTAAAAAGAAGGGTCAGGTGTGTTGGATTTCAAGATGCCCATTCCTTTAAACCACAGCCAGAGGCATCTGGCAAAAACTTATTTCCCAATGAAAACACATGCACACTCAGCTCTAGTGTGTATTGGGGAAGGGGGCTCGGATGTAATAGCTGTCAGCATCTTTCAGAAGTGTATGCTCAGTCGTTTTACTGTTATTTAACTTGTTACCTTTGCTCGGCGTTGAACCCATAAAATTTAGTGCATATTTTGTACTTTAGCTGCTATAATCTGAAGTTTAGAAAGCTGGATGGCTTTGTGACTTTTGTAATACTACTAGAATTATTATGGAGTTGTTACGTAAGCGATTTCCTGTTGCATTCTACATGGTATCTCAGAGGTAAAGCATCAAGTCCGTGGTTCTCCTCCGTCCTTATGGGATGTTCTTCACTGCTCCGAGCCTCTTGTTTTTGTCTTGGTTTCCTTTCTAGATTAAATTGTCCCTTGAGTTCCTCCTTCTTCACATCTGCGGCAGCTGTAATTGTAAGAATCAGACACAGTTTATTTGCAAATGTTCTCCAGTCACTTTCATCCCTGCTCATTAATATTTGTCACTTCAGTATTTTCCACCCCAGGCAAATATTGAAAGAAAATGCTAAGAAAATGGGCTTTCATGTATCCGGGGCTCTTCTATGTTATGAGACAAAAAAAAAACACCATCCGCATGTATAGGGCCTGTTTTGAGTGAACAGAGTCTTCCTGGTCTTTTGCCATTACTTTGGTGAAATGTCCGGTTCCCCTTACTTGTCATACTTCTGTGCAGAGCCAATCAAATGTCTTCCCACATGTGCCCCCCTCGTTCCCATTCTCCCCACCACATACAGTTTCACAGAACCACAGGAAAAAAAGAAGCTGCAGCTGCATCTCCCTCCTCCCTGCCTACAGTGTGACTATTAAATGTAATGTGCCATCAGAAAATGACCTGCAGTTTAAGGGCTCATGCACACAACCGTTGACTGTTTTGCGGTCCACAAATTGTCGATCCGCAAAACACAGATACCATCGCGTTCATTCCGTATTTTGCAGAAAGGAACGGCCAGCCTATAATTCAACAGTCCTATCCTTGATCACTTTAAACGTTTCTGAAGATGTCCCTTTCCATGAGTTTCATGTTATCATATGTACTGATACTGTTTGTAACACTATGTGTGTGTGTGTGTGTGTGTGTGTGTGTATGTGTATATATATACACTCACCTAAAGAATTATTAGGAACACCTGTTCTATTTCTCATTAATGCAATTATCTAGTCAACCAATCACATGGCAGTTGCTTCAATGCATGTAGGGTTGTGGTCCTGGTCAAGACAATCTCCTGAACGCCAAACTGAATGTCAGAATGGGAAAGAAAGGTGATTTAAGCAATTTTGAGCGTGGCATGGTTGTTGGTGCCAGACGGGCCGGTCTGAGTATTTCACAATCTGCTCAGTTACTGGGATTTTCACGCACAACCATTTCTAGGGTTTACAAAGAATGGTGCGAAAAGGGAAAAACATCCAGTATGCGGCCGTCCTGTGGGCGAAAATGCCTTGTGGATGCTAGAGGTCAGAGGAGAATGGGCCGACTGATTCAAGCTGATAGAAGAGCAACGTTGACTGAAATAACCACCCGTTACAACCGAGGTATGCAGCAAAGCATTTGTGAAGCCACAACACGCACAACCTTGAGGCGGATGGGCTACAACAGCAGAAGACCCCACCGGGTACCACTAATCTCCACTACAAATAGGAAAAAGAGGCTACAATTTGCACGAGCTCACCAAAATTGAACTGTTGAAGACTGGAAAAATGTTGCCTGGTCTGATGAGTCTCGATTTCTGTTGAGACATTCAAATATTAGAGTCCGAATTTGGCGTAAACAGAATGAGAACATGTATCCATCATGCCTTGTTACCACTGTGCAGGCTGGTGGTGGTGGTGTAATGGTGTGGGGGATGTTTTCTGGGCACACTTTAGGCCCCTTAGTGCCAATTGGGCATCGTTTAAATGCCACGAGCTACCTGAGCATTGTTTCTGACCATGTCCATCCCTTCATGACCACCATGTACCCATCCTCTGATGGCTACTTCCAGCAGGATAATGCACCATGTCACAAAGCTCGAATCATTTCAAATTGGTTTCTTGAACATGACAATGAGTTCACTCTACTAAAATGGCCCCCACAGTCACCAGATCTCAACCCAATAGAGCATCTTTGGGATGTGGTGGAACGGGAGCTTCGTGCCCTGGATGTGCATCCCTCAAATCTCCATCAACTGCAAGATGCTATCCTATCAATATGGGCCAACATTTCTAAAGAATGCTATCAGCACCTTGTTGAATCAATGCCACGTAGAATTAAGGCAGTTCTGAAAGCAAAAGAGGGTCCAACACCGTATTAGTATGGTGTTCCTAATAATTCTTTAGGTGAGTGTATATATATATATATATATATATAGGCTTTGTGACTGGGACAAGCCAGCATTGCATTGGCTGGTCTCCCTTGTGTCGATTGAATCCAGCTGCGTGTTACGTATCCTTATGTCATTCCTTTATGTCTTTAGTGCTAAATTTTTTGTTTAGTTCAAGGAGTTTCTTGAGATCTTAACACTAATGACCTATCCTCTCTGGATAGGTCATCAGTATCTGATCAGTGGGGGTCCGACACCAAGGACCTCCGCCAATCAGCTGTTTGAGAAGGCACCGTGGCCCTCTCGCAGCTTTTCCTAGGCCAGTGATGACACTGGGACTGGGTGCAATACCAGGCACAGCCGGTATACAATGTATGGCACTATGCTTGGTAAACTACGAGAAGGCAGCAGCACCAGTGCTTTCTCAAACAGCTGATTGACGGGGATCCTAGGTGTCAGACCCCCACCGCTCAAATACTGATGACCTATCCCTAAGATAGATCATCAGTATTAAAATGTCAGAAAACCCCTTAAAGAAGGTAAAAATTCACAGGCACAATATACTGTATTATAATAAAGACACCAATAATATGTATTAGCATTCTAAGTATAGAAAACCTATATTCTCAATATTGTAAGGATATTGGGGGGAGGGGGGGGAATAACTGAAGAAAAAAAAATTGTATTCACTCCTGGAATTTGAACTTTGGGACATCTACATGCAAGGGCTGTCCACTTACCTTCTGGCTACAGCCTTATCATATTGAGAAGAATGTTTTTCTACACTTAGAAAGCCAATACATATTACTGGTGTCTTTATCATCATATAGCGTGCCTGTGAATGAACCAGAAATATCTTTTAGCTTTCTGTGCATAGAAAATCTCTATTCTTAACCTGGTAAGGCTATAGTAAGTAGTGTATATGATATATTGAGAAAGGCTTCATGTTGGAGCCGAAACGTCGCGTCACCACTGGGTGAATAAACCGCTTCCTTTTTTTCACCATACTGGAGTGCTGCTCTGTTTTTTATTGATATATATATATATATATATATATATGATAGGACACAGCTCTGTCCTTAGCCCTGTAAATCAAGGTTAGGGGGAGTATACAGAGCGCTGGGGGTGTTACAAAAGTACTGCTCCAAGAATTCAGCCCCGCTCCCTGGTGCTCCACCATGCTCTTTTCCATATGAATGAAATGCAGATATCTCTGCAGCTGTTTAACATACAGACAAAAAAAAGGTATTGTTTTAATCAATCCTACCAGGCAGTATACCTGGTTTAATAGGGTTTATCATGCTGACAGAGCCTCTTTAATGTGGGTGCAATGTTTATTACACATTTCAGGTTTGGGATATGCTTTGCATGTTTGTGCAGTATCATGTTGTTCCTGTTTTGTTTCTTTTATATCGTTATGTGGTAAAAGCTGAACGTTGCTCTATAGATCTTAGCCAACAATAAAGCACCTCTGATTTATACGAGCCAAGGGAGCGTTTCTCAGGATGGATTACTTCTTCTCTGGGAAATAGTTGTCCGCACTATAGTGAATAGACATGTATATAGCATATCAGTGGAGTTGTGGCTGATTTCTATTACTGTTATCCTCATCCAGTACATGGATGTTCTTGTACAAAGTAGGAGTGACTGTTTTATGTTTAGTTTTAACCCTTTAGACCTTTTTTCTCATTCCCATCACTAGAAATTTATTTTCTGGTCCACAATATAGACAAGAATAGGACATGTTCAAGAATTTGCTGAATAGTCTTAGGGATGTGGACCCATAGAAATGAATGGGTCTGTGTACTATCCGCAAAAAAATGTGGATCGGACATGGATGCAAAATAAGGTTGTCTTAGGAGGCAAGAACTCCACCCTTACTAACCTTCAAAGATGATGGAGATACCACAGCAGTCATGTCCTGATATTGCAGAGCTTGTATTATAGTTCAGAGCTATGTTCATAATTCACCAGGCTTCAGAGCTAAAATCTTTAAAGTATAACTGTCATATATATATTTTTTGGAGTATTGGATTGTGGGGATTAATATCACCTTGGTGGCCCTATTTCAATTTTTCACCTTCAATTTTACCCCTTAATTCCACAGTTTTGTTCCCTGTAGTGCCTTCTTTTATCTGTGCTTAAAATAGTGTTGCTAGGCATGGTCCGTCCTTCATAGAAGGATGGAGGACGCTGCGTGCAAGGTCAGATTACTGACAGCCAGGGACTGTAAGTAAATGATTAAAGCCAGGTCCTCCCCAGCAGCTGATAACAGTGCCTGGGCTGTGTGCACTTCTCCCTGTCCCTGCGTTTGGCAGACGCTCCCTTACTCAGCAGAGCTGGAGAATGCAGAGTTGAAGCAGCGCAGACCAGGGAAGGGAGATCTGCCGTCTGCTCAGTGTATAAATGAAAGCAACATGTGGTAAGAGGACCCCTTTGTGCTGCAGGAGATTAACCCTTTAGGCGGGAGGCCTCTGGTTACTGACACTTTTGGGGGGCTATTGTTACTGCTAGTGAGGGCAGGCGGGATTAGCCTCAGGGTGAGGGCAGTGGCGGCCATCTTAACTGAATAGTGAGATTGCAGTTTTATGCAGACTGGTTGCTAAGGGCTGAATCTTATTAAATATGGGGTAAGTCAGTCTAATAATAGTAACTGATTCTGGAATATCATGTTATTAGTAACTACATATATGAAAATGGAAATTAGGGTCTAAGTGTGACAGTTATCCTTTAAGCATTCCCTGCTTGTTTCATTTCTGGACCGAGCTTGCTGTGGTGATTTGTACTCTGAAATGTGCTGTCCTTACACTAGGCTCTGAAGAGTGTAATGATCGACTTTTCAGCCTCTTCAAATGGCAGCCAGCAGAATAGTGAGTGAAGCTCTGGAGCATAATACAGGATATAACTCAGGATCAGTACAGGATAAGTAGTGTAATGTATGTACACAGTGACTGCACCAGCAGAATAGTGAGTGCAGCTCTGGAGCATAATACAGGATATAACTCAGGATCAGTACAGGATAAGTAGTGTAATGTATGTACACAGTGACTGCACCAGCAGAATAGTGAGTGCAGCTCTGGAGCATAATACAGGATATGACTCAGGATCAGTACAGGATAAGTAGTGTAATGTATGTACACAGTGACTGCACCAGCAGAATAGCGAGTGCAGCTCTGGAGTATAATACAGGATGTAACTCAGGATCGGTACAGGATAAGTAATGTAATGTATGTACACAGTGACTGCACCAGCAGAATAGTGAGTGCAGCTCTGGAGTATAATACAGGATAAGTAATGTAATGTATGTACACAGTGACTCCACCAGCAGAATAGTGAGTGCAGCTCTGGAGTATAATACAGGATGTAACTCAGGATCAGTGAAGGATAAGTAATGTATGTACACAGTGACTGCACCAGCAGAATAGTGAGTGCAGCTCTGGAGTATAATACAGTTTATAATTCAGGATCAGTACAGGAGAAGTAATGTAATATATGTAAAGAGCTTTATGAGAGGGGCGTGGCCTAACTGTCATGGAGTGAGGACTCTTGGCACATCAGCTCCTCCAGTATACTGAGTTTATCCTGGCCATCCGGCGACCATTGTTACCAGGACTCCTGCGTTGGACCCCAAGTAGTGTTACCTGAGGGGGTGGACCTGTTTGATCTTTCCTCTGCCTTCCGCTCTGACTCCGCTGGTCGTGTGCGGCCTCTGGCCTTGAGACTGCGCCGAGACGCGTGGCGCATCTTCTGCTGCCTGCCGCCGCCTCCCGAACTGCATGACTCTGAGGTGAGTCTCTGGGAGGCTCTTTGGACCTGCCCGACCTTTGGTGACTCTGCGCCAACCCCTGTGGTTCGGTCAGCTTGACACCGCGGCGGGACGAGCAGAAAGAGACTCGGCAGGAGAAGGACGGCCCCACAGTTATACACTGCGCTGGGAAAGATCAGCGCACTGCCTGACAACTGCTGTGCTGCTCCACAGGACATCGGAGCGGTGGTGCTTCAGAGGGGGGCTGTGAGGAGGCTAATCTGAGAGGGGAAGAGGACTTTCACTACTGGGGGCTGAGCTGGACACCCTGCACCGCCATATTGGATCCCCGTGTAGGTGGAGAAGTGTTTCTGCCCTTCCTAGATCTGTCATTGTAAGGGGAAAAATAAGAGGTGAGTGATACCCCTTGGAAGCTACAGTAAGATAGTGCAAAGAAACCCTACAACCCACTACTTTAGGCCTCAAATACATGGGCCGCAAGACAGGCACTTCTACTACTACCCCTACCCCTAAGGCGCTGGTGGATGCCATGAGCCAAACAGAAGAGATAGGGGAGGGTGGTTCTCCTGACCAAGTGGAGATAGATCTGAATAAAATAATGGCTGCCATTACGAATTGCCAACCGAAATAGGCGTAATAATATACGCATCCTGGGCCTTCCGGATAGGGCTGAGGGACAAGCACCTGAGGACTTTGCTGAGCACCTTATAAAACAAAGTTGGCCCCTAGTAATCTGTCCTCCAGTTTTGTTGTGGAGCGGGCACACAGAATATCCACTAGACCCCTACCACCTGGGGCTCCGGCATGCCCTTTCATTCTAAAAGTCCTGAACTACAGTGATTGAGACACTATACAGGCAGCGGCTCGCCAGTTGAAAGAATCCCATTCTATCCGGATTTCTCATCGGAGGTCCAAAGGCAGAGGCGACAGTTTAAGACGGTGAGATCTAGACTACGAGAGAAGGGCCTCAAATATGCTATGCTATATCCTTCGCGCCTCAGAGTTCAAGATGGAGATTCTGCAAAATTATTTTCCACCACTGAAGAGGAATCTGACTGGCTAAACGGGAGAGGCTGAAAATCCCCTTCTTCCCAGTTATCCGCGACACAGCACACCTCACAGATGGCCGTATTATAGACGAGGAGCTTCAGACGGACTGAACACCTTTGTTGCCCTTGGATTCATTCGACAATACCGAGGACTTGGTGACTGCCCATGTTTTATGTGTCTCCCTAGGTTTTTTAAGGGAAGGTTAGAGTATTGAAGATTCGGGATGCTAGGCTCAGATAGGTTGGGGGGTCTGAGCAGGGAGGTTTTTCATAACACTGTTATGGGTTTATCTGTTATGTTCATCTACGTCCTGTGTTTTGTGTGCAGGTGGGTATGAATGGCCTGGCCACTCTGGGGTCCTTCCATGTCACTTTATGGTTTCCTCTTTTGGAATGGCCACCTGTAGGTTTGTCTCCTGGAATGTCCGGGGGCTCAATGACCAAGTGAAATGATCCCTCGTGTTCAATTACTTGAAGGGTACAACCCCAATGTGGTAATCTTGCAGGAGACTTACCTGAGAGGGCAGAAAATATTATCTCTAAAACGGCCGCAAGAGGGGTCTCAGTGATTATAGCTAAGGCGCTCCCTTTTCAGCTGCACTCAGTGCAGTTAGATATCTCTGGACATTACGTCATTGTTTTTGCTGCTGTGCGGGGTATAGATTATGCCATAGTTGGCCTATATGTCCACCCCACCCCCAATTTCAGCGAGGTATATTAGATGACATAATGGGAAAAGTGACGATCTTACCGACCGCCCCCTCTAATTATGATGGGGGATTATAATGCTGTCTTAGATCCATTTGCGGATAGAATCCGCCCCCAAGTTACCCGTAATAGGTCGCTTAATAACTAGGCAGAGGCCCATGGTCTAACAGTGGGATGGAGACTCCTACACCCTAGGGATCACCAGTATTCATGTTATATTATCTCGCATAGACCTTGTGTTTGTTAACAGAGAGCTGTTGCCAAGGATGGCTAAAGTGGAATACCTGCCAAGGTGTCACGGTGGGGAGTGGGGAAAACCCCCCCACCGTACAATGTCATTGATATGACGTAGCAACTATAGCGTCCTGGCTGCCATGGTAACCGATCGGAGCCCCAGCCTTACACTGCTGGGGCTCCGATCGGAGGAGGAGGGGAGAGGGGACACGGTGGCCACTGCCAGGATGCTGGGATCAGGGATCAGGTCACCTCCTAAAGCATCCCTAAATCTGTCCCTAGTCTCCTATCTGTATGAGCCGACCCTGATGGTAGGAGGGCCCATACGCCGGAACCTCAGAACCCTGAAATCCCTGAATTACCCTGAGGTAAGGAGAAAGGGACAAGAGACCAACTGGTTCATCCATGACACGGATGAACCAGAGTCTCCCACAGGCCTAGCAACAAAGGACAACAACACCAAGGAAATGACAGGTAAGTAACCAGTGGCCAGAGACAACTGAACCAACCACAACAGTAAATCTGGTCAATTACCTACTGCAGCTGCTGGAAGACGCTGCCGTTCAAACACCTTCCGGATGCTGTCTGTACTGGCAAACAGGAACCAGGACTCCAGCAACTGCACATCCTAGGAAAATGGTTCACCCCTCCGGGAAACCAACCCCCTTCCGGAGGGACAACACATAGGGAAACGTCTTTCACTCATGCAGGGACAAACACCAACAACATCCCAGACATGTAACAACAAACAAGACGTACAACAAACCCTGAACATAAACCCACACCAAACATACAACAAGTATGGTTGGGTACATAGAGGATACAAGGGAGACAAAGGAATGACATTGCTAAGAGACATCAATCTCCAACAAGGTGGCCCTCGGTGACTTGGCAGATGGAAAAGCCACAGAATGGAGCATAGCTTCCAGCCCACAGCAAGGCTAGAGCGCACCTAACCTCCAAGCTACAAGCAAAGGCTAAATAGCTAGAAGAGACCACACCCTGATCTAACCAAGTGAGGATATTAACCCCACGCACACCACACAGCAGGGAGACACAACTTAAAGGGGAAGTACACGTGCAAACCACCGGCAACCAGTCTGCATGGCAACCGCATCACTGTCAAACAACAGTATGACTGTGACACAAGGGGTATTTCAGACCATGCCCCCTTGCTTGTGATTCTGACCCAACCGATTGCACCACCGGACAGACAGTGGCGCCTTAACTGTAAATGGCTGGAGGTTTTGCTTGTGGCTAGTGCAGCACAACAGGGTGTGACTGACTACTGGACTTGCAACGATGGATCCTCAGACCCTATAGTAGAATGGGAGGCTTTCAAGGCTGTTTTGCGGGGCACGCTTAAACACGCTATAGCGACGCATAGGAAAGAACTTGGGATTACTAGAGCTAAATTAGAAGCTGAAAAATAACTGAAATAAAGTGGCCTAAATGGGAGGAAATGCTCACAAACCCCAAACACTTTGGCGTTTTTATAACCGGGGGAGCAATTCCTCCGTATGTGATCTGTTGCTAACGGCAATCCCCTGCAAAAATGCATACAATGGAGGATGTCGGCAGTGGACCAAATGCACCACAATGGCATCCTACACAAAATGGGATAATGTGTGGATGCAAATATAAAAATACATAAATCACTGCGAAAGGTGCACCACAGTGATATGCAACTGACAACACTGGCTAATCCCTCAGGCTGATGTTAAGAACTGAGACTTTAGCCAATGTATTCCTGTCAGGAACACATCGGAGCCCTTTTGTACCACCGTCAAGGTATCTCAGTGTGGCATTGGTTCCTACCACTAGACTACCTATGGTGTGTGAACACGGTCTTAGAGGTGCTAAGATACAACTTACAGCCAAGCTCCCACATACCTCCATAGTGAAATCACTCATGTAGTGGGAGAGATGACAAGGCTGTCAGCCCCACCTATAACAGGCCATGTGACACAGGCTACCAGGTGCAACGGAATGCTACCAGCAGTACGCAATGGCACATTCTAAACATATCAAGAAAAATAACTGAAATAAAGTGGCCTAAACCGGAGGAAATGCTCACAAACCCCAAACACTGTGGTATATTTATAACCGGGGGAGCAATTCCTCCGCATGTGATCCGTTGCTAACAGCAATCCCCAGCAAAAATGCATACAATGGAGGATGTCGGCAGCGGACCACATGCACCACGATGGCATCCTACACAAGATGGGATAATCTGTGGATGCAAATATAAAAATACAGAAATCACAGCGAAAGGTGCACCACAGTGATATGCAACTGACAACAATGGCTAATCCCTAAAGCTGAGGGAAGCTGAAATGTGCTTACGGAAGAAATATACATCCAGAACCCGAGTGAGGATACACACAGGAATTGGGTGGAAGCGCAAAGACGCCTCAACCTCCATTTAGTGGATTATACCCAGAAAAAAACGTTTTATTCCAAAAACAGGTGGTTTTCTCGGCGGGCGACAAGAATGGGAGAGCACTAGCCTATTTAGCAAAAACTGAATTGCTGCAAACAGTGGTTTTGCATATTACCAGGGTGAAGGGTGTTAGGATAAATGAGCCTAAATAAACATGTGAGCAATTTGCCCGATATTACTCTGATTTATATGAATCTAAAGCACCCTCTGAGAGTAGTAACTTACAGAATTTCCTAAAGGCCATTCCGCTCACACCACTATACAGTCGGACAGGACTTTCTTGGTTTCCCTAGTAAGCGTGGGAGAGATTAAGATGGCAATAGAGAGCAGGGCGGTCGGGATGTTCCCTGGTCCAGACGGCTTCCCTTTGGAGTGGTACAAGCTAGACATGGACGTGCAATGTGCGCGGCTCATTAACTTGTTTGAATATGCTTTTGAACACAATGAGCAGCCCCCATCTTTCATGGAGGCGACTGTTGTGGTAATCTGCAAATCGGGAAACCCCCGGACCTGTGCAGTTCATATAGACCAATTTCCCTGTTGAACATCGATACTAAAATCTTAGCGAAAGTTCTGGCTAGACGTCTCAGTGATGTTATACTATCGGTGATAGACCCCGATCAATCCGGTTTTATGCTGGGTAAGACCACAGATATAATTCTTAGGAGGTTATTCACGAATCTGCAGGTTAGACACGAGAATGCGGGATCCCGGGCGATCGCCTCCCTCGACAATGAGAAAGCTTTTGATTCCGTTGAATGGAAGTTCATGTGGGAGACACTGAAATGTTTGAGGTTCCCCCTGTCTTTTATATGGTGGGTGCAGTTGTTATATCAGGCCCCAAAGGCAAGAGTAAGGGTAAATGGCTACCTGTTGCTCCCCTTAAGGGTTGCATAGGGGTACCGGACAAGGGTGCCTCATGTTGCCTATATTGTTTGCCCTCGTCATGGAACCTCTGACCCAATTGATCAACAATAGTACGTTGATAGAGGGGTGGACAATAGCAGGAATACAAGAAAAGTTATCGTTATATGCAGACGATATGTTTGTATATCTGGCAGATCCTGGTCCCTTTTTGGAGGCTCTATTGGTTACGGTAGACAGTTTTGGAACATACTCAGGACTTCGGGTGAATTAGGCGAAGTCTAGCCTATGCCCTTTTGACGAGGTGGACAGAACGGATGTGTCTCCACTGTCTCACTTAGAGGTAGTTGATTGCTTCATATACTTGGAGATGGAGTCTATTACCCGTATGTCACGACGGACAGGATACCAGATACACAGAAAATAAACAAACAAGTGTCTAGGCGAGAAGCTGGGAATCAAGGTCACCTCCTGACAAATCCCTACCAGCTCTCCCTATACTTCTGTGCCCACGTTCAGACCCTGAAGGTGGGAATAACGTCTCCTCGTGCCTGGGCTGAAAATTCCCTAAAATCCCTAAGATGGTGAAAGGGGGATAGAGGCAGCCTGTTCCCTCAGAACCTGGAGGGGGCAGGCATCTCTCTAACAGCCTAGACAGCCAACCACAAGAAAACGAAAACCAACTTATCTTTTCTGAACAGGAACAGCAAATCCTTCCTTCCTTCCTTCCTTCCTTACTTTCACAGAGCCAGACAGAAGCTATAACCCGCACAGGACACTGGGAGTGGGCGTAATTTAAACTCAAACCAATGACCCCACCCAGTGCACCTGAAGGGAGGCGGATATAGCTCAACTCCATACAAAAACAAAAGGCTACACACGTTCTGCTAATCTGGCAGACCTCCGCACATAGCCTGAGCAGGGCATGACACCGTACAATCGAGGCCTGGGAAAACCTGCCATTATCTCTGGTGGGCCGAATAAACATTGTCAAAATGGTATTATTACCTAAATTGTTATATGTTTACAGAGCAACTCCTTCGAAAATTTCCAAATCTCACTTTGAGTCGTTATATAGACTGTTGCCATTCTTGTGGAGACACCTGGGTGGCTAGGAAATCCCTAAAGGCTTTATATTCACAGGTAGGACTGAGACTGCCAGATATGTATATTTACTATATCTCCTCGCAACTGGTATACACGTCCTGGTGGATCAGGGCAGATGCGAATAACCCAGCAGTGGTCCTTGAAGCTGCGCTAGTGGGCTCGTACGAGGCGCTGACAAACCTGGTGTATCGGGGAGGGGTTTTACCATCTCAGACAGTGGCGGCATATCGCTAGGATAGGCCCCTATTGTCTGATAGGTGCGGGTCCCACCCCTGGGACCTGCACCTAGAACGAGAACAGAGCGGGGAAATGAACAGAGGGCGCATTGCGCATGCACAGCCGCCCTCCATTTATTTCTATGGGGCCGATGAAAATAGCCGAGCGCTGGCTTGGCTATTTCCGTCTGCCCCATAGAAATTAATGGGAGCAGGGGGCACGCGTGCGCGGTGTGCTCCTATTCACTTAAATGGGAGCAGCGCTTGGTGGTGGACGTAACCCGGGAAACCTGGGGTCCTCCAGCCGCAGCCCGCTCCATTCTCCTTGTAGGTGCGGGTCCCAGAGAATGCGATATGCCCCTATTGTATGTGATGAGAATAACCCTTCAAGTTTCTTTTGTTTGCAGAGAGTCTCCTATAGTACACACAGGATTTTAGACTCCCTAATATTGTATCATAGATAGTTTGACTCTTCTATTCTGAACGTTTTACAGACTGGTGGCAATGAGCTCAGACAGGAGCCTATGATATTTTGTCATGTAAATCTTTGGCCATCAGCAGTGTTCCTGATATGTCCGTCTGCTGCCAACAGGTCAGTGGGATGCACAGTCTCTGTATTTCCTAGTACTTCAGTATGTTCACCCTCCACGGGATAATAATATTGTAACTTACAGTTTTCTTTCTATCTATTTAAATTCTTGCTGATTTGCTCAGCCCTTCTCCACATTACCTGAGGGCTAGATATGAGCGAGTCTCCCTCCAGGGCTCCTTATAAATCCTGTACGTTCCAGGGCTGTCAGTCAGATCTTATATTGCGGATAGTCTTCAAAGGCTGTCTTCCCACACCTCGCCTGTACTATGCCAGGATTTTAATCACCTCTATAAATTAATGATGCTCTCTTTAAATCCAATTGCTGCTGAAGGTACATGATGATAGGCTTGGGATCCACTGATGTGGAATATAGATTGCACTAATGAGGCCTAATGCAAGGACTGCATTGGTTTTAATAAATCTGATATCTGGATGAGGTGACAGGTTTATATCTTGGGGGTTTTCTCAAGCAATAATCTTGTTATCGTCCTCATCTGCTCCACCTTTCTCCATGTCTTGTACTGTATCAGAAGTCAGTATTGTGGAACAATTAACAACTTGTAATCAGTTAAAGGCATCCGTCAGCAGATTTGTACCTATGACACTGGCTGACCTGTTACATGTGTGCTTGGCAGCTGAAGGCCTCTGTGTTGGTCCCATGGTTGTATGTGCTGCATTACTAAGAAAAATGTTTCAATATATGCAAATGAGCCTCTAAGAGCAACAGGGGCGTTGCCTTTACACTTAGAGGCTCTGATCTGTCTGCAACTCCCATGCCTTCTGCACTTTGATTGACAGGGCCAGGAAGTGAAAACGTCTTCACACCATCACAATGTCTTTAAAACTATCAATCAAAGTGCAGAGGGCACGGCAGTTGCAGAGAGGTCAGAGCCTCTAGGTGGAACAGCAACGCCCCCGTTGCTTCTAGAGGCTCATTTGCATACATTAAAACATCGTTTTTCTCAGCAATGTGGGCACATATGAACATGGGAGCAACACAGATGCCTTCAGCTGCTGTGTTGTAAGGGTACTTTAATTAAGAACTTATTGGTTCTGTCTCCTTTTATATTACCTTCTATATTCCTTGTAATTTAGTGAGTTAGTGATAGGTAGTATACCCAGTTCCCATTGTGCTGAGGTCAAGGTCACATTCTTGAGTGCTTTCCTCAGAGACATGCGTGCTGCACACTAGAGAAGGGGCTGAAAGGTATAAACCTGCTTTCAACAGACAATTATAGGCACTCTATCGAGGAAAATCATTTAGGTAGGATGTGATTGAAACACCATAGGGTGTCGGCCATGTGCTAAGACATGGCGGCAGGATCCCCCCCCCCTCCATATTGCATTGGTCAGGCCATGTGATTATTATTATTTATTCTTTATGTGATTTGTCTGTTTTACCTTCTATTTAATTTCCACATATTTTTTATCACTTAGCTTATTAAGCCTATTTATTCTGAAATCGCTGAATTCACGTTAATACAGCTTCCAAGCGTACATGCAATAAATCAGGCAGGTACAAATCTTCCGATGGATGCCCTTTAAGGAGTGATTTTTGCAGGGGGCTGCCAAGTTGTATTGCCAACAAATATATCGTTTCAGGTTCAGATACTCTTGAAAGAGAGCCTACACACACCAGTTTAAGAATTCTGATAATCAGGCAAATGTATGTCCTTCTTTTGGCAAATTAAGTAAATACAAAGAATAAGGGTTAGATTAAACACAATACAACAATTACGAATTCCTTTATTACACCCACACTTTATCTAATGTGCTGACTACATCCAGAATAAAGGTACTTATATCACATCAGCTGGGGGTCTGTTTCAGTGCAGGTAGTCAAAGACTCGATTTGGAAAACACCTGTTTTCCTACACAAGGACGTCTCCCTCATAGCTGATCTCCAATGGCTTGCTGAAACGTTTTCAGCATTTATACTGTTTTAGCCAAAGAGCTTTACCCCCTAATGGAATGCAGCCAGGTCATGCAATCTATAAGGGTCACTGTGTACATCTTGTTTATCTGTTGGAGCGGTCAATTACCAGATCCGCAATAAATCAGAATCCCAAGACAAACTATGCAAACAATAGTTAAGTCTCTTGCACACACATTTACAAACAGATCTTTTTGTTCTTTTTCAGGTTGTAAGGATTCTATCAAATAAAAGCGACAATACTTTGTACACATATTTCAGGCATGTCTTCTTTGTTCAGTTTATCAGATAAAATGGACATAGTCTTCCACAAACATTTCATACAAGTAGCATGGACACAGTTTAACAGTTCAAGTGCAAACATTGCCAAACAGTCTTCAGATTTCACGTTTACATTGCCTGGTCCTGTCGGAAGGCGCAGCATTTTCAGAGAGAGTTGAGCCTCTAGGATTACCAGCAATGCCTCCATTGCTCCTAGAGGCTCATTTACATATATATAAACATAATAATCTTTATTTATATCGCACCAACATATTCAGCAGCGCTTTACAATCAGGAGGTTAAAGTACAAACCTAGTCATAAATAGCAGCAGCAGGTCAACAGTTCAAACAAGAGTAAAAGGCCCCTGCTCGCAAGAGCTTACAGTCTATGATGAGATGGGGGTGACACAAAAGGTGAAACAATAGGTAAAAAGTGCTTGTTTTATACAATGGTCCGGCTATCTTAAAACAATGGAGGAGTAGATATAAGCTGCATGATCCAGTCACCAGCTGATATCCGTAGTGCTTCTGAGTCTGTGGGGTGTGGTGGATACTGATAGATCAGGTTCAGAAGAAGAATTCTGAAGGGTGGTGGGGGGGGGGGTGTAAATGGAGAAGGGTTAGATCAAGGGTTGCAATAGGCTAACCTAAAAAAAATTTTTTTTAGGGAGTGCGTAAAACTGTGGATTTTATTGATTAACCAAATTGCTTGGGGTTGGGCATTCCAGCAAACTAGTGCAGCTCGGGAGAGGTCTTGGAGACGGGAGTGAGATGTTCGGATTACAGAGGATGTTAGTCGGAAGTCATTAGCTGAATGCAGAGCACGAGTAGGATGGTAGACAGAAATACAAGAGGAGAGATGTAGGAGGGTGTAGCACTGTGGAGAACGTTGTGGGTGAGAATGAGCAGTTTAAATTTAATCATGTATGGGCAACCAGTGCAATGACTGGCACAGGGTGGAGGTGTCAGAGTAGTGGTTAGACAGATAGATGAGCGTGGCGGCTACGTTCAGGATAGATTGGAGAGGGGAGAGTCTGGTGTGTTGGAGGCCAATTAGTGGTGAGTTAAAATAATCTAGGCGGGAATGGATCAGGACAACAATGACAGTTTTTGTTGTTTCCACAGTAAGAAAGGGGCGGATTCTAGATATGTTTTTGAGGTGCAGGTGGCATTTGCGGGCAAGAGATTGACTATAGGGAGTAAGAGAGTGGAGGAGGTGTGAGGGAATAGGGTCAGTAGTGCATGGCTACTTTTTCTTCTGTGACTGTTTCGAATGTGGAGTAGAAAGGGATTAATGACACTTAGAGGCTGGGAACCAATTTCCTGCAAGATATTTTCAATTTGATCTTTGAGTCTGTACTAGGCTCCTGCACTTTTGGACTAAGGAGGGAGTGAAAAGTGCCAAAGAGTTTTTTTTTTTTTCAGATTATTCGATTAGAATGAGGATTAACGGGGGTAAAGTGGGTCTGTTTGGTGAGTTGAAGGGCAGAGGTATAGGTTGTCAACAAAAATTTATAATGGAAGAAGTCTTGTGGTGTTTAATTTTGTCAAGTCAGGGTTGCTTTTGGATGTGCCACTTCATCCAGGCTGCTTCTGAAGGTGTCATTATAATGTTTTGCAGCCAGTTTTGGACAGGAGATGGAGGAGATTGGCGACAGTGATGACTGTAGAGCAGGCATCCTCAAACTGCGGCCCTCCAGCTGTTGCAAAACTACAACTCCCAGCATGCCCGAACAGCCTACAGGTATCAGCCTACAGCAGGGCATTATGGGAGTTGTAGTTTTACAACAGCTGGAGGGCCGCAGTTTGAGGATGCCTGCTGTAGAGAGTCTGTAAGTTTCTTAAGGTACCTTTACACAAGCTGATTATTGTGTAAAAAGTCGAGTGAAACTGCACAGTTATCGAGTAGTGTAAAAGCAATGAACGATAGAGCGACAACCGGTACATTTCTCGTTGGTTTGATTGTGTGGGCACAAAAATCATAGCCGTACGTTAACAATTTCATACAAGTAAACGGGAATCATTCACTGCACACACGGTTACAGATGATTAATTTGTCCACAACACAATGCAACAGTCTGCTTTACAAACGGAATCGGATAATCGGTGCATCTAAAAGATCATAGTTGAAACGTCCACTACACCAAGAAATGACTCGTTTGTTGCTCAATCGTACCGATCATCGCCTTGTGCAAAGGTACCTTTAGTGCCAATGCCTTTTAGATTTCTGAATGTGTGATAAGTAGGAGTGTGCTGAGATGGATGAGGACTTATGACAGTGAAGGAGAGGAGGTTGTGGTCAAAGAGCAGGAGAGGAGGGTTAGTAAAGTTGGAAATGGAGCAGAGCCGGAAAGAGACCAGGTCAGATCTGTTGCTACAGGTGACCTGGTACATATAGCTGTGCGGGCTTCTCCTCTCATTGGTTGCTTGGTGCACACAGAGGTAACTAGGGGCAGCACACTATATGTGCAGGGTCTCCTGAATC
The DNA here is from genome assembly GCF_905171765.1 of Bufo bufo. Classification (NCBI taxonomy): domain Eukaryota; kingdom Metazoa; phylum Chordata; class Amphibia; order Anura; family Bufonidae; genus Bufo; species Bufo bufo. Next base: position 138,332,136 of record NC_053398.1, on the reverse strand, counting down.
AAGATGCCCAATGGCATAGGTAGGTCTAGAGTAGTACCTGCCTGACTGAGACCACATTGGCGCTGGTAGGCGGTCACAGATGTGTTTTGATCAAATTATTTTGGCTGAGAGTTTTAGATTTTATATCAGAACGAGGGCTTAGTCCATTTATAATCTTTGCATCTTTTGTGTTAGTCCATTTTTTTCTGTGTTTTTTTTATTTTTTTTTATAGATGTGCTGCTATCTTTATGCGTATGAGAGTTAGAAAGCTGTGAAAGTCCAAAACAGGAGTTTAGAGATAGGTTAGATGCTAGGTGGCAGACAGTGAGATAGGGCTGTCAATAGGGATGGTAGTCGCCCAGAATGAGAGTTGGTAGTTCTGAGGACAAGAAATGTGGCAGCCAGGCAGCAAAATGATCCAGGAACTGGGTGGGTGGGCCAGGGGGTTGGTAAATAACCGCTACTCTGAGGGAGAGGAGATGAAAGAGTCTCAGGGTGTGGACCTCAGAAGATGGGAATAAGAGTGATTGTACTGAGGGATCGACCTGGGAAGTTTATTATGGGAAAAGAAGTAAACCTACTCCACCACCATGTCTGTTGTCTGGTCTGGTGGTATGGGAAAAATGTAGGCCACCATAAAAGAGAACATCAGGAGCAGCAGTTTCAGAAAGCTGAATCCAAGTTTCATTGAGGGCCAGCAGGTTGAGAATTAGTAAGAAAGAAGTTTTGAATGTATAGAAGCTTGTTGCACACCGACCGTGATTTCCAGAGTGCACAGTTAATAGAGGGTAGAGAGGGAAATGATGGCTTGAGATGAATCAGGAAGGTGAATAAAGCATGTGAGCTGGAGAGAGGGGCTGATGTTGAGAGTGAAATGGAAGGGTAACAGGACGGTTAGTGTGGAGGAAAGGAGCACATAACAAAGTGGACAGAAACATAGAATGTGTCGGCAGATAAATACCATTTGGCCCATCTAGTCTGCCCAATATACTGAATACTATGAATAGCCCCTGGCCCCATCTTATATGAAGGATGGCCTTATGCCTATCCCATGCATGCTTAAAGAGGACTTTTCACTTGTAAAAACTATGTGAACTAAGTATGCTGCCATGTAGAGTGGCGCCCGGGGATCTCACTGCACTTTCTATTATCCCTGGGCGCCGCTACGTTCTCCCATTATGCCCTCCGGTACCTTTGCTCCTTAAGTTATAGTAGGCGGGTCTTCCCTTGTCCTGTGGGCGTCTCCTTCTCCTAGGCTGTGGCGCTGGCCAATCGCAGCGCACAGCTCACAGCCTGGGAGAAAAAAACCTCCCAGGCTGTGAGCTGTGTGCTGCGATTGGCCAGCGCTGCAGCCTAGGAAAAGGAGACTGCTACTATAACCGGATTCTTCAGCCAGCTCCCGCCTCCTGTATATGAATTAGAGAGAGTTATCTTCATTGGTGGCGCAGTGGCCACAGCCCCTCCCCTCCTCTTCTCCTCTCTCCTCTCATTGGTGGCAGCGGCAGCAGCGGCACAGGGGGAGGGAAACACTACTTCCTTCTCCCCTGTGCTGCTGACAGCAGCACAATCCTTGTTCCCCATACGTTATCGGTGTATCGGCAAAATAGATGCTGATACCGATAACGTTCAAAATCCTGAATATCTGCCGATAATATCGGTAAAACCGATGACCGGTCGATCCCTAGTATTAATAACAATTATCAAAACAGTAAGAGATGAAAATGTGTTAGGATGTCTTGCATAACATACCTGTCTTCTGCCCTGTCGAACTGCCATATTTAACTGCCTGACACTTGTCGAACAATGGCACTTTGCAAATGACAAACGTGTCAACCCCACACAAGCATCATTTTTCTCGGTAATGCGGGCACATTTGAGCATGGGACCAACACAGATGCCTTCAGCTGCCAAGCGCACATGTAACAGGTCAGCCGGTGTCATAGGGACAAATCTGCTGACAGATGGGCTTTAAACAGTGTGTACACTTGTATGTAGAAAAGGGTCCTTTTACATGGCCCATCTTAACGAACACCAGTCAATAATAAAACAAGCCGCCATTTACGGGCCTTTACACAGACCGATGAAAACTGCATGTAGTAACGATTATTCATCCTTATACATTATGTTGGCAGCACATCCCATGTTTATACAAGGATTTGTGCTGCCAGCGAGTACCTTTGCTTGTTTGTCGGTTGATTGACATTGTTTTTAGGCCAATAACCAGTTGAAGTACGGTATGTTCCTATGAACATTTGTTCCTGAATGTATAACCAGCACTTTAGAAATGACCACTGGATCAGACTACACACAGGCTTTGTATGTTGTCTGTTACCACGGCGACTCATGGGACTGCACAGCAGCTGGAAACAAGTTTGAATGTTGTTTCATTGGAGAGGAAATAAGTGGCTGCCATTTATCTACAGTTGTAACAAAGGATTGACGATTGATTGATTCAACTTTATTGTCATTACACATGTATAAATACAGGGTAAAGAAATGCAGTTTGCATCTAATCAGAAGTGCAAAGAGCAGCAAGTGCAGTAAAAACATGTTATATACAGATAAGGGTAGTGTAGAAGGTAGGAATAGTTATGTACAGAATATGTACAAATAAGTTAAATATACATGTGTTTATATTGCTATACAGAGAGCAAATATACAGATGTGCTGATGTATACATATATACAGATGAACTGATCTATATTGCTATACAAACGGGCAAATATACAGATGTACTATGAACAAGTATCCTAACTATAGCAAGTGTCCCAAACTATAGCAGTAACCAATGTGAACTTACAATGAATGTTGAGAATGAATGACAGTCATAATCATGGTCCAGTGATCATGGAGGGGAGGAGGAGTGTAGAGGGTTAAGTGAGTGTGGATGGGAAGGTTCAGCGGGGGACTGAGTTCAGTAGGGTGACAGCTGTGAAGAAGCCTGCTGGTTTTAGTCTGAAGGGTCCTGTAGCGTCTTCTGGAGGGGAGAAGCTGGAAGAGTTTATTGGCAGGATGAGAGGAGTCCCTAAAAATGTGAACATCCTCAATGGCACCACCCGCTGCAGTGCCTTGCGGTCAGCAACAGAGCAATTCCCTCAGCAGACTGTGACACAGTTGGTCAGGATGCTCTCTATCGCACAGCGGTAGAAGTTACCCACTATGTCAGCAGACAGTGGTTTTTCTTCAGTGTCCTCAAGAAAAAGAGGCGCTGATGTGTCTTCTTGACCAGGCTGGAGATGTTGGTTGACCAGGACAGATTCTCAGAGATGTCGGTCCCCAGGAACTTGAAGCTGGAAACCCGTTCAACAGCTGTGCCATTTATGTGGATGGGGTCATGGGTGTTTCTCTTCCCCTTCCTGAAGTCCACAATGAGCTCTTTTGTTTTGCTGGTATTCAGGAGCAGGTTATTGTCAGTGCACCACACATCTAGGTGCTTTACCTCTTCCCTATAGTCAGACTCAACGTTGTCACTGATGAGACCAATCAACGTGGTGTCATCTGCAAACTTGATGATGGAATTGGATCCATACCTAGGCCTGCAGTAATAAGTAAAAAGGGAGTAGAGGAACGGGCTCAGCACACAGCCCTGTGGAGTAGAGGAACGGGCTCAGCACACAGCCCTGTGGAGTAGAGGAACGGGCTCAGCACACAGCCCTGTGGAGTAGAGGAACGGGCTCAGCACACAGCCCTGTGGAGTAGAGGAACGGGCTCAGCACACAGCCCTGTGGAGTAGAGGAAAGGGCTCAGCACACAGCCCTGTGGAGTAGAGGAACGGGCTCAGCACACAGCCCTGTGGAGTAGAGGAACGGGCTCAGCACACAGCCCTGTGGAGTAGAGGAAAGGGCTCAGCACACAGCCCTGTGGAGTAGAGGAACGGACTCAGCACACAGCCCTGTGGAGTAGAGGAACGGGCTCAGCTCACAGCCCTGTGGAGTAGAGGAACGGGCTCAGCTCACAGCCCTGTGGAGTAGAGGAACGGGCTGAGCACACAGCCCTGTGGAGTAGAGGAACGGGCTGAGCACACAGCCCTGTGGAGTAGAGGAACGGGCTCAGCACACAGCCGTGTGGAGTAGAGGAACGGGCTCAGCACACAGCCCTGTGGAGTAGAGGAACGGGCTCTGCACACAGCCCTGTGGAGTAGAGGAACGGGCTCAGCACACAGCCCTGTGGAGTAGAGGAACGGGCTCAGCACACAGCCCTGTGGAGTAGAGGAACGGGCTCAGCACACAGCCCTGTGGAGTAGAGGAACGGGCTCAGCACACAGCCCTGTGGAGTAGAGGAACGGGCTCAGCACACAGCCCTGTGGAGTAGAGGAACGGGCTCAGCACACAGCCCTGTGGAGTAGAGGAACGGGCTCAGCACACAGCCCTGTGGAGTAGAGGAACGGGCTCAGCACACAGCCCTTTGCAGTAGAGCAACGGGCTCAGCACACAGCCCTAATAACTAATATTTAGGTCTGACTAAATATTCTCATGCAGTTTCAAAAATGTATAGCCATATTTGCCTGCGTTCAGCTGTTTTTTATTTTCCTTTGATACATCCTTTCATCCCTGTTGCCAACAGATATGCTAAATATTAGGTTTTTTTCAGCATTTATGGTGCGAACGACCTCTAGCAGCCAGTCCTGTAACCCACAAGCCTTATGTTGCTGGTATTTGGAGCATGTTAGTAAATGGTAACCTTCATCGCCTATCAAGGTATATCCTTACCTAATCAGAACAGCAGATTGCATCTTCCCTTGGAATACCCACGGCTTGAATTCTGCTGATCCAGATGCCGATCTGTGAATGTGATCGTTCCCGCTGCGTTCTCTGGTATTGGCACAGCGCATAATATTAATTTAACACGTCCGTGAATATAATTGACCTTCAAATGTTTTATGAGTGAATTATAAATCGGCAGAGACGAGAGCTCTGCAAAGTAAACACCCATCACGCTCATCGAAGATTTATTAAAATGTCGCATTTGGCATAATATACCAGGGGCAACTCCCTAGACTTGTTAGACCCAATAGTTGGCATTCATGTACGTCATTCTACTGGACGAAAAGCATACCGTTAATAAATAAAATAAAAAAATCTTGAGTCCTTTTACCCTATGACATCATGTCTTTAGTGTTCAGCAGTGCCTGTGATATGTACAGTATTAAAAAATCTGTATGGTGCCGGTCAGTGGGGTGAACTGTCTCCATATGACCCGTTCCTGCAGTTCTTCCACTCCTCTTCTAATATTATTGTAACTTATTTTCTTCCTAAGGGTTCAGCCACGTGCAGTTCTGTGGCAAAAACAACAGCAAATCCGCATCAAAATCCATGTTGATTTGTCACAGATTTTCCATGAATTTCACCCATGCTTTTGCAAAGGGTGGAAATGTGCAGCATAAATTGACATATGGCAGATTTTTAATCAGTGTATACAACGTTTTTGTTTTTTTCAAAATCTACAATATTCAGACAACAGTTATTGATATCCTAGTGAAGAATTTATTCAGCCAGACAGGTTAGTGCACATCAGTGTAGCGACCTTTCGGGCTAATAACACTTGGAGCCCATCATCAAGCCGATTTTGTGGCTGCACACGTAGACGCTGGCCGCAATGTTTTGTTTTTTTGTTGGGCAGCCTGCCAATTAGATTTTTGAATGTAGCGCATTTACCCATCGTAAGCATCGGGTTTGAACTCGGTGCGTAATTAATTTCCAAATCTTTACTGCATCGGGATATCTTTCCCCGCACCATATTGAAAACAGCCGACAACTGTCGAATGTGTTTGACCAGCGTCAAAAGCCTTTTAGTCAATGGGCAATCCAGAAGAATCCTCAAGAGACAAGTCTGCCTTTGCAGCTAATAGATGGGGGTTTAATGTATGGACCTTAATAGTGCACGTGCATTGGGGATGTCCATAGCGGACAACTACCTTAATTGTCTTAGGTTTTTTTTTTTTATACTTTTGTGCAGTGTCTATGACCACATAGTATCGGGCTAGAACTCTGTGCGGAATTCATTCCCAAATCTTTACCGGCCTGCATGCTGAATCTGTTCAGATGACTAGATCTGAACAGAACCTAATGGTGGCGGTGCACATTAGATGAATGTTGAGAAAAGCCACCGATTTCCAACCATCTATTGTGTATAGGTGGTGTCCTCTATGGCAGATGTCAGAGGAAAAAGGAACAGGTAGTTGTATTTTAACATGCCTGATCCTTTTGCTCTTAAGAGAGTTACCGCTTCATGATATCTGGCCACTTCTTTCCCCTCTCCCTATTGAAAAGAGCCTACAACAGTCTAATGCTTTTGACCAGCCTTAAAAGCATGCGGCTTACTGTTTATTAGTGAGTTCAATGGATATGCAGTATCAGCCCCCAGCTGTCGCTGCAGTCAGACATAATTTTATCATATAACTGGGTATATGGAAGTATATTAGAAAAAGCAGCACTCAACCCATGCCGAATTTAAAGGCCATTTACACACGTTGGGGGGGATTTTTATTATTATTGCGTTGTACTTCTTTTGAGCTAAAAATCTTTTTTTTCCAATTGGTCTTTATAAAAAATGTAGAGCCCCTTTCTCTCTGCAGCCTTGAGTTTCTCTGGTAGCAGGCTCTGTGTTTTTACTGTGTTCTGTCAGGCAGCTCAGCTGACGGCTCCTTATCTCTGACCTCATAAACACTCATTATAGCTGTTCTTTTCTTACTTATAAGAATGTGGCTTAAATAAGTGTTTATGACCCTTTAGTAATCTATAGATAAGGTTTATTAGTTGATAGATGACCTGCACAAAGTGAAAGTAGGATTAGCACAGCTGGACATACAGCTAACCCTTTCTGACAGAACGGCTCAATATTTTTTATAAAGACCAATTGAACTAATATCCTAAAAGACCTTTTTTTTTTTTTTTTTTAAGATTAATGTTGTTTTTTTTCCCTTCTTTTTCTGGTCTTACATATTGATGACTTCTACTCAGAATAGGTCATTAATATCTGATCGATGGGGACCTCCACTGATGAGCTACACAAAGACCTTATGACCGACTGATGTGAAGTCAAAGGCAGAGAAAAATATGCAAACTTACTTGAGCTCCTTGGACCTTTCCAACAGCTGATTTGCCACCTCGTATATAGCTCCAGCGCGACATTTTCAGTCGGTGTATAAATTTTCATCTCTAGGAGCAGAAGAATAGAAGGAACACAACCCAAGCAGACGTTCTGCACTCAGTTACTGCTGTTCCTGCGAACAGCAAACCCTGAGAAATTTAAAATTTTTAGCTTGCTGGTTGGTGCACAGATAAGACAATACCACTGTCTCCTCTGGGATCTTCTCCATGAAATCTGGCCTGCTTTGATTAGCTGCCAAAACATGGGCCTGCTACAGCCATTTATTTTAGCAAAATAAACAGTGAAAAATGAATCTGCACAGCTTAGAGCCGCCCCCGACAGAACGCTCTGTAATCTCACGCTAATTAGACTCCATGCATATTTACTATCGCTCGAAGAAGACTTCTGACACAATGGATCTAAGTAAAGCTTGTTATCTGTGAAGACTAAATAGCGCCTCCTTTAGGCAGAGCCTGAAAGCTACTTGACTTCTTCCTGATAAAATAGTATGTCATTATTGTAGCTAGAAGTAAACTTGAAAGGAGACTGGTCCATAAAGCTCTCAGGAATACATATGATGCTCAGCATAGGACTAAAAGTAACGTTCTGATCATACGTGGAGCCCTGCCGATCGTTTTCATTGAATCGTACAGGTGTGCAACCAGCATTGTCTTCATTAGTGCCCCCCTCTGATAATTTCAAGGATAGCAAATGTTTTTAATGGCAAGAGAGGAGAAAGCCACAAACCTCCTCCTGGTAGTTTCAAGGACTAATATGAGGTCATATAAAAAAAAATTAAAAAAAACCTTGAACAAGTAAAGTAGTTATGTGCATTATTTGGACATATGGACATCATACAGTGCAAGGTCCGCACTTTGAACCCCCATCTATTAGCTGGAGAGCTGCTTCAAAGGAAGACTTGTCACTTGAGGATTCTTCTGGATCGCCCATTGACTAAAAGAAATCCAAAGAAGGATTGCCATAAAACCTAAGGTGCCCATATGCGTTAGGGCCGTGCACACGACTGTATGTATTTTACGGTCCTCAAAACACGGATCCCCCAAAAATTCCCTGAGATTAGTCCAGCGTGAAGGAGCCCAGCACCGCCCCGCATCCTCAGAATCTCCTCCTTGCTCCCCGACATCAGAAAGCTAGAGCGTCGTAATCTCGCGATGCGCGAGCTAGCGCATGCGCAGTGTCGTCATAGTGTTCCTTCCCTGTGCTGGCATCAGCCTCAGGGAAGGAACTGCGCATGCACTAGCTCGCGCATCGCAAGATTACGTCGCTCTAGCTTTCTGACGTCGGGGAGCAAGGAGGAGATTCTGAGGATGCGGGGCGGTGCTGGGCTCTGGACTCATCTCAGGGACAGGACTCATCTCAGGATAATTTGCATATGTATCAAATCGTTTTTTTTTACACAATAAAAGCACACAGAGCTATGGGGACTGGGTATTGCGGATGTGCTAGCGGCCGTCTAGCAACCCATGTCCTCAGCTCTATACACAAAATCCCGGTGACAGGTTCCCTTTAACCACCTCCGGACCGCCTAACGCAGGATCGCGTTCCGGAGGTGGCAGCCCTGCGCAGAGTCACGCATATATGTGTCATCTCGCGATGGCCGAGATTTCCTGTGAACGCGCGCACACAGGCGCGCGCGCTCACAGGAACGGAAGGTAAGAGAGTTGATCTCCAGCCTGCCAGCGGCGATCGTTCGCTGGCAGGCTGGAGATGTTTTTTTTTTAACCCCTAACAGGTATATTAGACGCTGTTTTGATAACAGCGTCTAATATACCTGCTACCTGGTCCTCTGGTGGTCCCATTTGTTTGGATCGACCACCAGAGGACACAGGTAGCTCAGTAAAGTCCCACCAAGCACCACTACACTACACCCCCCCCCCCCCCCCCCCGTCACTTATTAACCCCTTATTAGCCCCTGATCACCCCTGATCACCCCATATAGACTCCCTGATCACCCCCCTGTCATTGATCACCCCCCTGTCATTGATTACCCCCCTGTAAAGCTCCATTCAGATGTCCGCATGATTTTTACGGATCCACTGATAGATGGATCGGATCCGCAAAACGCATCCGGACGTCTGAATGAAGCCTTACAGGGGCGTGATCAATGACTGTGGTGATCACCCCATATAGACTCCCTGATCACCCCCCCTGTCATTGATTACACCCCTGTGATTGATCAACCCCCTGTAAAGCTCCATTCAGACGTCCGCATGATTTTTACGGATCCACTGATAGATAGATCGGATCCGCAAAACGCATCCGGACGTCTGAATGAAGCCTTACAGGGGCGTGATCAATGACTGTGGTGATCACCCCATATAGACTCCCTGATCACCCCCCTGTAAAGCTCCATTCAGATGTCCGCATGATTTTTACGGATGCACTGATAGATGGATCCGATCCGCAAAACGCATCCGGACGTCTGAATGAAGCCTTACAGGGGCATGATCAATGACTGTGGTGATCACCCCATATAGACTCCCTGATCACCCCCCTGTAAAGCTCCATTCAGATGTCCGCATGATTTTTACGGATGCACTGATAGATGGATCCGATCCGCAAAACGCATCCGGACGTCTGAATGAAGCCTTACAGGGGCATGATCAATGACTGTGGTGATCACCCCATATAGACTCCCTGATCACCCCCCTGTCATTGATCACCCCCCTGTAAAGCTCCATTCAGATGTCCGCATGATTTTTACGGATGCACTGATAGATGGATCCGATCCGCAAAACGCATCCGGACGTCTGAATGAAGCCTTACAGGGGCATGATCAATGACTGTGGTGATCACCCCATATAGACTCCCTGATCACCCCCCTCCCCTGTAAAGCTCCATTCAGATGTCCGCATGATTTTTACGGATGCACTGATAGATGGATCCGATCCGCAAAACGCATCCGGACGTCTGAATGAAGCCTTACAGGGGCATGATCAATGACTGTGGTGATCACCCCATATAGACTCCCTGATCACCCCCCTGTAAAGCTCCATTCAGATGTCCGCATGATTTTTACGGATGCACTGATAGATGGATCGGATCCGCAAAACGCATCCGGACGTCTGAATGAAGCCTTACAGGGGAGTGATCAATGACTGTGGTGATCACCCCATATAGACTCCCTGATCACCCCCCTGTCATTGATTACCCCCCTGTAAAGCTCCATTCAGATGTCCGCATAATTTTTACGGATGCACTGATAGATGGATCGGATCCGCAAAACGCATCCGGACGTCTGAATGAAGCCTTACAGGGGCGTGATCAATGACTGTGGTGATCACCCCATATAGACTCCCTGATCACCCCCCTGTCATTGATTACCCCCCTGCCATTGATTACCCCCCTGTAAAGCTCCATTCAGACGTCCGCATGATTTTTACGGATCCACTGATAGATGGATCGGATCCGCAAAACGCATCCGGACGTCTGAATGAAGCCTTACAGGGGCGTGATCAATGACTGTGGTGATCACCCCATATAGACTCCCTGATCAACCCCCCTGTCATTGATCAACCCCCCTGTCATTGATCAACCCCCCTGTCATTGATCAACCCCCCTGTCATTGATCAACCCCCCTGTCATTGATCAACCCCCCTGTCATTGATCAACCCCCCTGTCATTGATCAACCCCCCTGTCATTGATCACCCCCCTGTCATTGATCACCCCCCTGTCATTGATCACCCCCCTGTCATTGATCACCCCCCCTGTCATTGATCACCCCCCCTGTCATTGATCACCCCCCTGTCATTGATCACCCCTCTGTAAGGCTCCATTCAGATATTTTTTTGGCCCAAGTTAGCAGAATTATTTTTTTTTTTTCTTACAAAGTCTCATATTCCACTAACTTGTGTCAAAAAATTAAATCTCACATGAACTCACCATACCCCTCACGGAATCCAAATGCGTAAAATTTTTTAGACATTTATATTCCAGACTTCTTCTCACGCTTTAGGGCCCCTAGAATGCCAGGGCAGTATAAATACCCCACATGTGACCCCATTTCGGAAAGAAGACACCCCCAGGTATTCCGTGAGGGGCATATTGAGTCCATGAAAGATTGAAATTTTTGTCCCAAGTTAGCGGAACGGGAGACTTTGTGAGAAAAAAATTAAAAATATCAATTTCCGCTAACTTGTGCCAAAAAAAAAAAATTTCTATGAACTCGCCATGCCCCTCATTGAATACCTTGGGGTGTCTTCTTTCCAAAATGGGGTCACATGTGGGGTATTTATACTGCCCTGGCATTCTAGGGGCCCCAAAGCGTGAGAAGAAGTCTGGTATCCAAATGTCTAAAAATGCCCTCCTAAAAGGAATTTGGGCACCTTTGCGCATCTAGGCTGCAAAAAAGTGTCACACATCTGGTATCGCCGTACTCAGGAGAAGTTGGGGAATGTGTTTTGGGGTGTCATTTTACATATACCCATGCTGGGTGAGAGAAATATCTTGGTCAAATGCCAACTTTGTATAAAAAAATGGGAAAAGTTGTCTTTTGCCAAGATATTTCTCTCACCCAGCATGGGTATATGTAAAATGACACCCCAAAACACATTCCCCAACTTCTCCTGAATACTTTTTTGCAGCCTAGGTGGGCAAAGGGGCCCATATTCCAAAGAGCACCTTTAGGATTTCACAGGTCATTTACCTACTTACCACACATTAGGGCCCCTGGAAAATGCCAGGGCAGTATAACTACCCCACAAGTGACCCCATTTTGGAAAGAAGACACCCCAAGGTATTCCGTGAGGGGCATGGCGAGTTCCTAGAATTTTTATTTTTTGTCACAAGTTAGTGGAAAATGCTTATTTTTTTTTTTTTTTTTTTTTTTTTTCATACAAAGTCTCATATTCCACTAACTTGTGACAAAAAATAAAAACTTCCATGAACTCACTATGCCCATCAGCGAATACCTTGGGGTCTCTTCTTTCCAAAATGGGGTCACTTGTGGGGTAGTTATACTGCCCTGGCATTCTAGGGGCCCAAATGTGTGGTAAGGAGTTTGAAATCAAATTCTGTAAAAAATGACCTGTGAAATCCGAAAGGTGCTCTTTTGAATATGGGCCCCTTTGCCCACCTAGGCTGCAAAAAAGTGTCACACATCTGGTATCTCCGTAATCGGGAGAAGTTGGGGAATGTGTTTTGGGGTGTCATTTTACATATACCCATGCTGGGTGAGAGAAATATCTTGGCAAAAGACAACTTTTCCCATTTTTTTATACAAAGTTGGCATTTGACCAAGATATTTATCTCACCCAGCATGGGTATATGTAAAAAGACACCCCAAAACACATTCCTCAACTTCTCCTGAATACAGAGATACCAGATGTGTGACACTTTTTTGCAGCCTAGGTGGGCAAAGGGGCCCACATTCCAAAGAGCACCTTTCGGATTTCACAGGTCATTTACCTACTTACCACACATTTGGGCCCCTAGAATGCCAGGGCAGTATAACTACCCCACAAGTGACCCCATTTTGGAAAGAAGAGACCCCAAGGTATTCGCTGATGGGCATAGTGAGTTCATGGAAGTTTTTATTTTTTGTCACAAGTTTGTGGAATATGAGACTTTGTATGAAAAAAAAAAATTTAAAAAAAAATCATCATTTTCCACTAACTTGTGACAAAAAATAAAAAATTCTAGGAACTCGCCATGCCCCTCACGGAATACCTTGGGGTGTCTTCTTTCCAAAATGGGGTCATTTGTGGGGTGTTTGTACTGTCTGGGCATTGTAGAACCTCAGGAAACATGACAGGTGCTCAGAAAGTCAGAGCTGCTTCAAAAAGCGGAAATTCACATTTTTGTACCATAGTTTGTAAACGCTATAACTTTTACCCAAACCATTTTTTTTTTACCCAAACATTTTTTTTTTATCAAAGACATGTAGAACTATAAATTTAGAGCAAAATTTCTATATGGATGTCGTTTTTTTTGCAAAATTTTACAACTGAAAGTGAAAAATGTCATTTTTTTGCAAAAAAATCATTAAATTTCGATTAATAACAAAAAAAGTAAAAATGTCAGCAGCAATGAAATACCACCAAATGAAAGCTCTATTAGTGAGAAGAAAAGGAGGTAAAATTCATTTGGGTGGTAAGTTGCATGACCGAGCAATAAACGGTGAAAGTAGTGTAGGTCAGAAGTGTAAAAAGTGGCCTGGTCTTTCAGGGTGTTTAAGCACTGGGGGCTGAAGTGGTTAAATAGGGCTGAGATGCAATACCACACACAGCTCATGGACAGGGGGACGCTGTTTCTGATTCGACATGTTTTCATATTCTCCTACGATATGGCTGTTTTTGTACCAGTTAATATGTAAAGAGCATGTCCATGGCAAAAAATGGTCTATAAAAAATTATCCCTTTTATAATTTTTTTCCTGACTCTGGTTCTTCCATGACATAATTAAATAAAGTGCCCGGTTCTGGGCTGTTCTTCCTCCTGGGCAATCAGAGCCCCATTCCCTTCACTTATTGGGGGGACTAAAAATCACACCGTGGCGTCTTGGACGGTTATTACACAATATGAAATGGGTGGATTTACTCTTATCATGATTTGTTGTCCTTAATTGTGATTATTTGTAATTAAGTGTTGTACAGAGACGCAAGGTTTGCTCCTGTCCTGATACCTGACGTTGAGAAATGATTTGTTGTAATTTGTTCCCTCTGTGGCCTCATCATAGATTTCTTTCTCTTGCAGTGTGTTCTTAAACTATTGCTACGCACGTGGAGGAATGAGACACAGTTCATACACCTGTATTTGTGGCAGGTATGTATAGATACTGCGGAAGTGCATGGAAAGGGATTAGGGTGGGAAAATACATTCTATCAATTATATGATATGCATTTGGAAAGTCTTCAGACCCTTTGGCCTCTTTCAGACGAGCGTCCCGGATTTTCTCCCCCGCGCAGTTTTGACTGCGATTGTGTTGCGTTGTTCAGTTTTTATCGCGCAGGCGCAATGCATTTAGAGCTAGTGTGATAAAAAACTGAATGTGATACCCAAACCCGAACTTCTTCACTGAAGTTCGGTGTTGTGTAGATGTTATTATTTTCCCTTATAACATGGTTATAAGGGAAAAGAATAGCATTCTTAATACAGAATGCTTAGTAAAATGTTGCTTGAGGGGTTAAAAAAAAATAATTAATTAACTCACCTCATCCACTTGATCGCACAGCCGGCATAGTCTTCTTTCTTCTTCTTTAAGCACCTGCAAAAGGACCTTTGACGTAATCACGTGGTGAGCGCGGTGACGTCAGCGCAGGTCCTGCTGAATGAAGATAGAAGATCCTTCTATCTTCATTCAGCAGGACCTGCGCTGAGTTCACTGCGGTCACCAAGTGGCGAGAGCGATTTCATCATCAAATGTCCTTTTTGCAAGTCCTCAAAGAAGACGATGCCGGCTGCCCCATTAAGTGGATGAGGTGAGTTAATTTTTTAACCCCTTAAGCAACATTTTACTAAGAATTCTGTATTAAGAAAATAATACAGTAAATTGACTTTAATCAATTTACTAACATCATCTCCTTGCAACCATGCGTGAAAATCGCATTGCATCCGCACTTGCTTGCGGATGCTATGCAATTTTCACGCAGCCCCATTCATTTCTATGGGGCCTGCGTTGCCTAAAAAACCCAGAATATAGAACATGCTGTGATTTTTCACGCAACGCACAAGTGATGCATGAAAATCACTGCTCATCTGAACAGCCCCGCTGAAGTGAATGGGTCCGGATTCAGTGCGGGTGCAATGCGTTCACCTCACGCATTGCACCTGCGCAGAATTCTCGCCCGTGTGAAAGGGGCCTTTCACTTTTCACATTTTCTTATCTTGCGGCCTTGTGCTACAATAACGAAAATTTAAGTTTTACTCCATCAATCTGCAATCAGTACCCCATAATGAGAGCGTTTTAGAAATTTTTGTTAATATATTAAAAAAAGGAAACGTTAAATTTCACATGGACACAAGTATTCACACTCTTTGCTATAACACTTGAAATTTAGCTCTAGGGGCCTCCCATTTCCCTTAGGCCACTTTCACACGAGCGAACGCATTGAACTCACAGTGTGTGTCTGCGGCAGCTGCCGTACTGACTCCCCTACACTGCCGGGGTCGCATAGCATTATATTAATTTAGGATGCTATGTAAACCTTACAGTCCTGGAATGTATTGTATAACACTGACAGCATTATGTCTGTGTTATACAATACGTTCCAGAACTCTAAGGGTTACATAGCATCATAAATCAATATAATGCTATGCAACCTTATCAGTGCTAGGGAGGTCAGTACGGGACCTCTCGTATACACACACTGCGAGTTAAATGAAGTGAACTCGGCCTTAATCATCTTTGAGATGTTTCTACATCTTGAATATAACTACTATAATACTGCCTCCTATGTACAAGAATATAACTACTATAATACTGCTCCTATGTACAAGAATATAACTACTATAATACTGCCTCCTATGTACAAGAATATAACTACTATAATACTGCCTCCTATGTACAAGAATATAACTACTATAATACTGCCTCCTATGTACAAGAATATAACTACTATAATACTGCCCCCTATGTACAAGAATATAACTACTATAATACTGCCTCCTATGTACAAGAATATAACTACTATAATACTGCCTCCTATGTACAAGAATATACCTACTATAATACTGCACCTATGTACAAGAATATAACTACTATAATACATATCCTATGTATAAAAATATAACTACTATAATACTGCTCCTATGTACAAGAATATAACTACTATAATACATCTCCTATGTATAAGAATATAACTACTATAATACTGCTCCTATGTACAAGAATATAACTACTATAATACTGCTCCTATGAATAAGAATATAACTACTATAATACTGCCTCCTATGTATAAGAATATAAATACTATAATACTGCGCCCTATGTGCAAGAATATAACTACTATATAATACTGCCTCCTATGTACAGGAATATAACTACTATAATACTGCTCCTATATGCAAGAATATAACTACTATAATACTGCCTCCTATATACAAAAATATAACTACTATAATACTGCCTCCTATATACAAGAATATAACTACTATTATACTGCCTCCTATGTACAGGAATATAACTACTATAATACTGCTCCTATATACAATAATATAACTACTATAATACTGCCTCCTATGTACAGGAATATAACTACTATAATACTGCTCCTATGTACAAGAATATAACTACTATAATACTGCTCCTATGTACAAGAATATAACTACTATAATACTGCTCCTATGTACAAGAATATAACTACTATAATACTGCTCCTATGTACAAGAATATAACTACTATAATACTGCTCCAATGTTCAAGAATATAACTACCATAATACTGCTCCAATGTTCAAGAATATAACTACTATAATACTGCTCCTATGTACAAGAATATAACTACTATAATACTGCTCCTATGTACAAGAATATAACTACTATAATACTGCTCCTATGTACAAGAATATAACTACTATAATACTGCTCCTATGTACAAGAATATAACTACTATAATACTGCTCCAATGTTCAAGAATATAACTACTATAATACTGCTCCAATGTTCAAGAATATAACTACTATAATACTGCCTCCTATGTACAAGAATATAACTACTATAATACTGCTCCCTATGTACAAGAATATAACTACTATAATACTGCCTCCTATGTACAAGAATATAACTACTATAATACTGCTCCTATGTACAGGAATATAACTACTATAATACTCCTCCTATGTACAAGAATATAACTACTATAATACTGCCTCCTATATACAAGAATATAACTACTATAATACTGCTTCTATGTACAAGAATATAACTACTATAATACCGCCTCCTATGTACAAGAATATAACTACTATAATACTGCCTCCTATGTGCAAGAATATAACTACTATAATACTCCTTCCTATATACAAGAATATAGCTACTATAATACTGCCTCCTATGTACAGGAATATAACTACCGTACTATAATTCTGACCTCTGTTTATAAGAATTTATTATAATGCTGCCCTCTGTGTACAGTAATGTAATTTATTACTGTTCCGTATGTTTAGCGATATCACTGCTGTAATACTTCCTCCCATGAACAGGGATATGTCTGCCTGTCTGTGCTTGTGAATGTGGTTTTCCCTTCTCAGATAGTGATTTACTCTTTTCCTTGCTCTGCTCTTTTACTAGCGCCATTATTTTCTGAGATGGTAAAACCTGTATAATTGTGTATGTATTGTCCTGTAGCATGTAGTAGGTTTGTATACAGATGACATGCTCTTTTTTGCAACTTACGTGTGCTGTGGTATTACTCACTGGCCAGAAATGTCTCCTTTATTATTTGGCGGTGCCTGATCGCTGCTTCACAAATCAGTCGTGCCGCTCGTTGGGGAGAGATTAATTTGTGAAATGCGTGTCTGAAGGCAGCGTGGTAGACACTGTGTGCACGTAGGACCCTCATCCACAGGAGCGCGCAGTGAATATGCAGATGGCTGCAGGCAGGAGCGGGCTCTGTGTACATTGACTGCTAGATTGACGTAGCTGACATTTCCAGGGGATAAACAAATTAGACTTTATTCTGCAAGGTTAAAGTACAAAGACAATTTGATTTATCGGGGCCATCAGTCATTTTTACCTATGATTTTTCCTTAGATTAAATACAAGCTCAGAAGTAATGAATTTTGTATTTTTAGAGGTTTTTGCAGTGTTGGGAGGGGCAAACTCTAGAACTGTCAGTGGTCCCCATATAATCGTCTTTTACTCAAGTTTTTATTAGTCGCCTGTATTTCATGTCTGCCACAAATCATGCTATGAACATTTGCACATACAGTGGATATAAAAAGTCTACACACCCCTGTTAAAATGTCAGGTTTCTGTGATGTCAAAAAATGAGACAAAGATAAATCATTTCAGAACTTTTTCCACCTTTAATGTGACCTATAAACTGTACAACTCAATTGAAAAACAAACTGAAATCTTTTAGGTGGAGGGAAGAAAAAATAAATAAAAATAAAATAATGTGGTTGCATAAGTGTGCACACCCTCTTATAACTGGGGATGTAGCTGTGTTCAGAATTAAGCAATCACATTCAAAATCCTGTTAGATAGGAGTCAGCATACACCGGCCATCATGTAAAGCGCCTCTGATTAACCCCAAATAAAGCTCAGCTGCTCTAGTTGGTCTTTCCTGAAATGTTCTTAGTCGCATCCCACAGCAGAAGCCATGGTCCACAGAGAGCTTCCAAAGCATCAGAGGATCTCATTGTTAGAAGGTATCAGTCAGGAGAAGGGGACAAAAGAATTTCCAAGGCATTAGATCTACCATGGAACACAGTGAAGACCGTCATCATCAAGTGAAGAAAATATGGCCCAACAGTGACATCACCAAGAACTGGGGGTCCCTCCAAAATTGATGAAAAGACGAGAAGGAAACTGGTCTGGGAGGCGACCAAGAGGTCTACAGCAACATTAAAGGAGCTGCAGGAATATCTGGCAAGTCCTGGCTGTGTGGTACATGTGACAACAATCTCCCGTATTCTTCATATGTCTGGGCTATGGGGTAGAGAGGCAAGACGAAAGCTTTTTCTTACCAAGAAAAACATCCAAGCCAGGCTACATTTTTCAAAAACACATTTGAAGTCTCCCAAAAGCATGTGGGAAAAGGTGTTCTGGTCTGATGAAACAAAGGTTGAACTTTTTGGCCATAATTCCAAAAGTTATGTTTGGCTCAAAAACAACACTGCACATCACCAAAAGAACACCATCCCCACAGTGAAGCATGGCGGTGGCAGCATCGTGCCAAGGGGCTGTTTTTCTTCAGCTGGAACTGGGGCCTTAGTTAAGCTAGAGGGAATTATGAACAGTTCCAAATACCAGTCAATATTGGCACAAAACCTTCAGGCTTCTGCTAGAAAGCTGAACATGAGGAGGAACTTCATCTTTCAGCATGACAACGACCCAAAGCATACATCCAAATCAACCAAGGAATGGCTTCACCAGAAGATGAAAGTTTTGGAATGGCCCAGCCAGAGCTCAGACCTGAATCAGATTGACAATCCATGGGGTGATCCGAAGAGGGCTGTGCCCAGGAGATGCCCTCACAATCTGACAGATTTGGAGTGTTTTTGAAAAGAAGAGTGGGCAAATCTTGCAAAGTCAAAATGTGCCATGCTGATAGACTCGTACCCAAAAAGACTGAGTGCTGTAATAAAATCAACAGGTGCTTCAACAAAGTATTATTTGAAGGGTGTGCACACTTATGCAACCATATTATTTTATTTTTATATTTTTTCTTCCCTCTACCTAAAAGATTTCAGTTTGTTATTTAATTGAGTTGTACAGTTTATAGGTCACATTACAGGTGGAAAAAGTTCTGAAATGATTTATCTTTGTCTCATTTTTTGATTTTAACAGGGGTGTGTAGACTTTTTCTATCCATTGTATGTGCCAATGTCTGCTCCCCTTTATATGTTGTCATCAAGCCTGATAGATTATTAGAAAGTGACAGGTTAATCACTTGCTTATTATCTATGGATGTGTTAAACATTTAATATCTGGTGATTTTTTTGGGCTTGTAAGTTTTTATCTTGGGGCAGTGAAGAAACATCACCTTCTATGACATATGCTTAAATCAGCATATATAGGCTTAAAGACCATGGACACATATGCACGTATTTTTTTATTGCTCATTTGGTTCCTAAATGCAAAATGAAGCAACTTCCCAAATAGTCTTCATTTACAGTTTCCCACCATTTTGCTTCTGCAGAATATGGGTAATTCTTTCACCCGGCTACTGGTGCTGCTGAATCTGATGTCAATCCACCAGAGCTCCGCTCCTGTATCTGATGGCTCTGTCTCCTTCCCCCTCGAATCTTAGTTTTAGAGATAGCAGCAGGGAGGAGGAGGAGGTTGCACAGAGCAGATATGTATAGAGGAGGCCAGCTGACAGAAGAGAGGAAAGGCAGTCTGCAGGGGGAAGACAGCAGCATCCTGGACACACAGATCCATCATGTATCACAGGGAGGGACACGTCCACATGAGAAAAGTCTGAAGCTAGGAGCAAGTTGTAAACAGAATATCAGAGGGTCTGTAAGTGAATGAAGACTGCAGACTGAGAATTAGTGCAACTTTGTTTACTGTAGGTAACCACTAATTTGAGTTCAAATAATAACTTCAAAGGTGTCCAGCTTTTCAAGGGTTTGTCCAGTTTCAGCAAGATCCACCTGCCATCAGAAAGTGATCATTACTTACCTGGCAGATCCCATGCAGCTTCTCTGGTTCTGTCGACAGGGATCTGTTTAACCCACTTCAGTGGTGACATTGACAACATGCGACTTCTGCATCCAATCACGGGCCTGACTGCAGTCATCGCTCCAGCGATGGGCTGCAGTAGTCATGTGCTGTCGACGTGACCGCTGCAGTCAGGTAAATAGATGATGCCTAGGAGAATCGTAGCAGTCGCTCCGGATCTTCCATGTAATTACTTGTCATTTCTTTTTCACAAGCGGATCTCCTGTGCGTTTCCTTCCGAAACCGGATACACTTAGCCTTTCTGCTGCCAGAGGCGAAAATTGAAAAATTGGCGTTCCCCTCCATCTCTACTGTTAAAGGCATATTGTGATACAGTTGACCCTAGAGAGATGAGCATTTCCACAATGGAAGCGCTCATTTCCTATGGCCCTGCCAATGCCCCCACTTGTCTCTAGGATTTACCGCCTGAGGTAGGCTCCTCACCTGACCTCATTGGAGGTGCACCTCTGGTCTCTGCCCCCTTAACTGGACTACAGCCCACTGTATGCCATGTCATGTAATGTGTATACATGGCCATATAGATCTAGAATTACAGTACTTATATACACAGGGATGGGGAGCGATGCTGCTGACAGAGCTTCTGCATTGACGGCTCCTTTTTCTTGTCTCTTCAAAGCATATAGATGTGGACCTGTTCGCAGTGTGACCGCGCCAATCTAGTTTTCATTTTCTCTTCTTTTTGCTCTGTGAAGATTAAAAACAAAGGGGGAGAGATTGATTCCCGGGGAGAGCAGTAAACCCGCAGATTTATACCTGGCCTGTAATGAGAATTTGATGGGCCGGGGAGGTGGCCGCCCAGCACGCAGGGAATGATCATCTGAGCCCCGCTGTCTGTTCATACGCGAGTCCCCAGAGGCTTGTGCCCAATGTGTATTATTCCAGGGCTCCCAGCGGCTGCGGTCAGAGGAAGAAAACTCTGCTTTCCACTACCATAAGTACGTACAGAGAGGGTATCGGAGTGCAACATACTACTGTATGAGAGCGGCAAAAAATCTCTACATCCTAAAGAGGTGCCGGCCAACTACAGCTATAAGGAGACTACAGCTCTCATCACGGTCTTCCAATTACTGCAACCAAATTCCAAACCAATGGATTCCTCAAATGCCAGGAGCATGTCTGTACACCCTAGATCATACCCAATGGTCCCTCCATATACAATATTTACAACTTACATTGGTCCCTCCTGGGCCATCGTAAATTGAAACTAGACTCAATGTACAACATCTCAGACTTAGATCCAACCAATCAACATGGCAATTCTCTTGTAAGACCCCTGTACATGTTGTCTCCTCTTTACACTACAGTGCGGTACTACATGTCCAGGGTCTGGATGTCTGTTGAGGGTGATTCCACTTGTCTGGTATACAGCTTCCAGCAGATATTCCTGACTGTTATATGTAAGGAGACTCGTTATCTGATTATTGTTCTTAAAGAACATCTGTCCCAGATTTGTCCCGAAGACACTGGCCGACCTATTACATGTGCAGCTGAAGGCATCTGTGTTGGTCCCATGTTCATATGTGCCCGCATTGCTGAGAAATATGATGTTGTAATATATGCAAATGAGCCTCTAGGAGCAACGGGGGCGTTACCGTTACACCTAGAGGCTCAGCTCTCTCTGCGACTGCCGCGCCCTCTGCAGTTTGATTAACAGGACCAGGCAGTGTAATTGTAGTCACACCTGGTCCTGTCAATCAAAGTGCAGAGGACGTGTCAGATGTAGAGAGAGCTGAGCCTCCAAGTGTAACGGCAACGCCCCTGTTGCTCCTAGAGGCTCATTTGCATATAATAAAACATCATATTTCTCAGCAATGCGGGCACATAGGAACATGGGACCAACACGGATGTCTTCAGCTGCCAGGTTCACATGTAAGAGGTCAGCCAGTGTCATAGGTGTGGTAGAAAAAATTGCTGCACACAGCTAGTTCAATTTGCCATTGATTAGTGAAATGTATTATTCACAATTATTTCATGTTGCATACACGATCCAGTGGTTGCCCATATATCTCAGAGTCACATTGCATGAGTACCGTACGTTTCGGCCTATTTCGGCCTTCTTCAGCGGTATATGATCTATGATAATATAAACATCTTGTAAGTTACAAGAAATATGGACTGGATGCTCAAAGACTGCAAACATGTATTACATAAGGATTGATGTTAATCATGAAAAAAAATATATACATTAAATGATTCAAAATTCTTAGTTAAACTACATAGGCCCGTACGAAGAGGGCGCTGAACATTCATAAAGGTCATTGCTCCTTAGTGGGGAATATTATGAGGAGAAATAATAATCCAGAGGATATTCCAGAGACATCAATGGTTATTCAATCTCACAGGATAACATAAGGATGAGGCCTGAGGTAACAGACATCTAGGATATATGATCGGTCCATATAGAAAGAGTTTACCTGGCAGTGACGGCGGGCAGGAGCGCTGGATCACAGGTGAATATCCTGTGCGCGCATTCCTTTAAATGTATGGGCTATTGGGAGGTCTCCAGTGTGTGACCAGGAAGTCACGTGACCGCGGCGAAGCTACTCTGCGTTCCACCTGCGTGTCATGCAGCCTCCGAGCCACTGGGAGGCGTCGGTTCCGGCGTCCGGAAGTCACGCGACCCAGGCGACGCAACGTTGCGTTCCACCTGCGTCCCAAGTGGCTCCGGCCCGGCGTCTGTAAGTCACATGGGGCAATGGATAGAACGGCTGCCACATATTGATGGCCTGATCATATATTATCTAAAATCTATAGATTTAAATCATGAAACAAATGCTATAATATAATAAAGAAGATTATATTAGTAATGGTATTAGTCATTTTAAATGACATAACAGCTGAAACGATTAGTAGAATAGACGCTATGGGGAGAAGAAATAAAAGTAGGTAAATATCAGCGAGTCTGTAAAGGAAATGGAAAATAAATTAGTTACAAATTAGTTGTATATAATACAGTCCATTATATACCGTACTTAAGCGTTCAATAAAAGAAGTCACATTCCCGATTTAAACCGTTTGGTGATAAAGTTCCGAGTTTATGGATCCAATAGGCTTCTTTCTGTCTAAGCAATAAAGTCCGGTTACCGCCGCGTCTTGGTAAATCCACTTGCTCTAGTATTTGAAACCGTAATTGCGATACACAATGGGGTTTTTCTTTAAAGTGTTGTGGGACGGGTACCATGGTTTGTTCTAGCCTAATGGTGGACTTATGTTTACTGATCCGATCCCGGACATGTTGTAAGGTTTCACCGACGTATGCTAGCGCTAACAAGTCTTTTGCTAGCACCAGCGACAGCGGTGTGCGGTACTTCATTCTGTAAATAAAAGCCAGTGTCATAGGGACAGATCTGCTGACAGATGGGCTCTAAATCGTTATTTTCTCATATCTTGGAATTACAGTTGGGGGCTTTAGAACCAACTACTAGTTTTCCATAGATTTATGGACTCAAGGTACAGTGGTTTCAACATGCAATGAGCTTTCCAGAACCAACTAATATTCTATCTTGAGGGACTACTGTACTGATATCCAGCAATGAGCTAAAGGGGTATTCTGGTTGTCACAAGTTATACCCTATGCACAGAATAAGAGAACTATTATATCGGTGGGGGTCTTTCTGCTGGGACCCACACCGATCATGAGTACAAGGGCCTCGTACCTCCTGCAGCCCCCCTGAACAGAGAGGCCAGTCAAGCACTGCACTCGGCCATCTCCGGAACTCCCATAGAAATGAATGTGTGTGACCAGCCGCTCATTTTAGGGGGGTATGGGGCCCCTTTTCTCGTGGGACCACTGGGACCCCCACCGATCTAATAGTTGTCCCCTATTCTGTGGATAGCGGATAACTAATAACAACCAGAATACCCCTTTAATACTCTGCACTTGGCTTCCTAGCATATTAATACAACTTAGCCACATGTATTATGAGATGGTTCAGGTTCTGTGGCTTTTCAGTAAATTCAGTAAAAATCTGTTAACACTTTTTGTATCTATTATTATTATTAGTATTATTGCTATTGTTGATATAATTCGTATTATTATTTTATAGTATTATCAATGATGAGATTATTGGTAATAATTATGCACCTTCTTATTTTACTTATTAGTATAGTATTGACGTGCCCCAGTCGCTGCCCCCAGTGGTCAGTGATGGAAGAACATGCTTTCCCTTCATATAAGCACTTCTTTTTGGTTTGCCCTTTCCTTGTAGTTCTTGCTTTCATCTCTCTGCTCTTCTTTCCTACAGTGGCGATAACTCCTCCATCCTTCATTATGGACACGCCGGAGCCCCCAATGATAAGACCCTCACGGATGGTGACATGTGGTGAGTTGTGATGATTTCATTACATGAACAGCCCAGTTTATAGCGCCTTCATATTCTGCCGCGCCGCACAGAGAGAATATTCTCGTCACTCTGACAACAACGTAAACCTCCCCTGGACATTAGGCCGATTAACCCTTTGGGTAGCGTGGGAAGACCCCGAAGCCTCTTCCTATTAAATGCCCTTGTCTTTGAGTCGTCCTTCTCTGTTAAGATGCTGAACGTTCCGCTCTTTAATTTCTTAGTGACAGGGAAGCTGGGTGACAACCAGTATGGTTACCATTGCCAGGGTTGTCAGTATTACCCAGCTTTCCGAGACACCTGAATTAGAGAATCGAAATGAAAACCGTTCTGTAGTGAGAGGCGGAAAGTTTTGTGTAATGTTCCGAGATTTGTCTGGTCAGTAAGAGGATATCTCTGCAGGAGTGAGCGAAAGGAGCGAGTCCTCACCCCACCGTCGGAATGGTCCTCAATGTTTGCTTTCTATAGGAAGTTGTCAGCGCTCGTCTAATTACAGAGCAGCCTCATTACGCTCCGCTTTCGCCTCCTTTGTTTGTGCTGCTGTATGAAGACGAGTTGTCGGCAGTCCCCAGTCATTTTCCGCAGTAATTGAGAGCCCTCTACTGCAAGTTCTCAGCAAGTGTCCTCCACCCCGAGACGTTTTCTTGTCTCCGCGTTGTTCCCGTCATTATGAATGGTGAGACTGCCACGTCTTACAACCATGAGAATTGCTGTAATCATCGCTCTCAGACATTTAATCACTGCTCCAACCTCTCTAATCGGATAGGGACGTTGAGCTATGAATATTGGTGCATGTTACCAGTGGGTTGGTGGGAGCTCACTGGGACATGTATGTTTCTTTCTCTCGGTAAGGTTTATGCATGGGGCTGATGCGTTTGCCTCTTGAGGCGAGCTGCATACCTCCTAAAATCGCACATAATACAAAGCTTTCTGGTGCATTGGCTTATGTACAGACATAGCAAGGTTTAACTTGACACTTAAACTAATTCCACAGTACAAACAACCTTTCATTTGACTTTTTCAATGGCTTTTGTTGCATTGTGTCAATTAAAAGTGGTCTGCAACTATGCATTTAAAGGGAACCTGTCAGCAGTTTTATGGTGTCCTAACTAAGGGCAACATAAATAAGTGACTGATTCTCTTAGCACAATGCTGGGTCACTTTCTTTAAATGACCCAGTCAATCTGCCAACATCTTGTATTGAAAAGCTCCAGCTGATAATGATGAGTCCTGAATATTCATGAGCTCCTGACTCTCCCCGCCCACCTGCTGCTGAAGGAGAGTTATTTTCCATTTGAATCAGCAGCAGGTGGGCAGGGGAGTGGCTATAGCTCTGAATTTAAAAAAAACGCTGGACTCACCGACATCACGCTGGACTCAAATCAGCTCATTAGCATGCGGCATGTGGCATCTTTGTGTGTATATTATGAGGTGACCATCTGTCACACCAGTAAGTGAATACATCTAAGGTACTTTTTAGTAGTTAATGATTGTATATAATTAGTTAGATTATAATCAAATATCCACATGACAGGTTCCCCTTAAAGGGGTTGTCCAGTTTCCAGTATTGATGACCTATCCTCACAATCTCAGGGCGTTGAGGGTCCGACTCCCGGCAGCCCCGCCGATCAGCTCCTGCGAGCGCTGCATTCTCTTCCCTGGATACTTGCTTGCCGTCGGCATTGCAGCAGCAAGCGGGTAAACGGTGAAGAGAACGCAGCGCTGGCAGGAAAAGTCCTGCAACTTTCTAAAACAGTACTTCATGCTTCATTTCTTTACCATATCAATATCTCTGCTTTCTGTTAGTGAATTATAACATTGTTTACATCCCAGGCTGAAAACCCTTGTCACAGCTAAGGGTTTGCTGCCATTATATCCAGTCTAGCCGGCATCAGGACACTCCTGTCTTGATAGTTTGGTACAATGTGTCAGCCTGGAGTCCTGATTGCAAGGTTTCTTTGCTGAATACAAATACTTACAGGTTGTCAGCTTCTTGAGATGTATACTAGAAGGGTCCAGCTCACTGACAGCAAGCAGAGATCTTGTAAGAAATTAAACCCAAAGTGTATCAGAAAGTTGAAGATCTTTTCATTATACAATGTGGTGTTGCATTCATAAACATTTGTCAGCTAACCATTGGGGACCCCACCAATTATCAGAATTGGGGGGCTCTGATCCCCATTTACCCCCAGACATAAGACTGCTCCCATTTCATACTGGAAGACAGGGCGGCTGCACTCATCACCACTGAGACCATTGATGTGGGCATGGGGCAGTCAGTGGGAGCGCTGCAGTGGGGGACGGAAGCAGCTGATCAGTGGGCTTCGGGATGTCTGACCCCCACCAGTCAGCGGGTGAGGACAGAACTAAAGACCTCACTGACCTGTATTTTTGCTGTGAGTTCCAGTGAAGTTAGTTGGGGTTGTGTCAACGTTTCGGTCTTTTTGATGGTGAGACCAGACCTGCGTGCTGCGCTATTCTTCCTGTCAAAAGCGGCAAAGCCCCAAACTGGCATGCCTATGTAAACTATGCCTAAGCATAATTTTAAAACAGGAAAACCCCTTTAAATGTATGTGCAGCAAATTACAGCTCATCCAGAGCCAGATGGTCCGGGATTCTTGGCAGTACAGCATCGGGGAAAACCATGTCCAAGTGATGGATTCTGGGTGTAGAAGTGGCAGGGGTTCTCTAAAGAGAAAGCTTAGCAAAGGGAAAATGGGCCCCTGGTGAGAGGCTAGGCTCACTTTAACCGTTCCATTCTATCTTGACATTTGATATTTTTTTGCTGTATTAGGAGATGTTTTGGGAATGAGAGGGCGGTTGCACCAAATATGAACCATGTATGTGTGATGTGTGCATCTCCCATCAGCAGGGGTGCACCACCAATGAGGCCACGTGAGGTGATCGCCTCAGGCAGCACCAGGTAGGGTCAAGGGGGGGTGGAAGGGCCATGGTCAATGAGCGCTTTCATTGTGGCACAGGGGTTAGGTTGAGATATTGGCATTAGGATGGGGCGCCATTTCAGTTTTTGCCTCAGGCAGCAGAAAGGCTAGGTGCCCCCCTGCCCATCAGACAGACCAAACCGCAATCTCTTGTTCCACAGTAGATAATTATAATAATTATAGATAATAATCTTTACTTCTATAGCGCCACCATATTCCACAGCGCTTTACAATTCAGAGGGTTCATGTACAAAACAAGAGACATCGCAACGTAACTGGCTAATATACAACTGAAACAGGAGTGAGGAGGAGGATTCTAGCTGTTCTCCCTGGAGGGAACCTGTCTGCAGCCGGCCACCCCGGGATTCTGTTGTGGTGGTGCAGGTCTGCGTGTAGCTATATATCTCCTCTTCTCTTTCCCTCTGCTGGATGATTCTCTTAATCCCCTAATGGATCCATCCGTTCTAGCAGTCTTCATGTCCCGGTGAAGTAGAATCAGAGAATTATAATGTATAATGTAGTAGTTCTTTCTGTGATTCCCTATACTACAATGACTGGAGCTGAAAAACATAAAAAGGTGGAAATTGGCCCATTCAGAAGTAGCGTTAAGAAATGATCACAAAGAGAAAGACATCCATTGTAGTCAGTATGAAAATCTTACTGTACTTATCCATAACAGGCAGTATTATAGTAGTTATATTCTTGTACATAGGAGGCAGTATTATAGAAGTTAAATTCTTGTATATAGGAGGCAGTATTATAGTAGTTATATTCTTGTACATAGGAGTAGTATTATAGTAGTTATATTCTTGTACATAGGAGGCAGTATTATAGTAGTTATATTCTTGTACATAGGAGCAGTATTATGGTAGTTATATTCTTGTACATAGGAGGCAGTATTATAGTAGTTATATTCTTGTACATAGGAGCAGTATTATAGTAGTTATATTCTTGTACATAGGAGGCAGTATTATAGTAGTTATATTCTTGTACATAGGAGGCAGTATTATAGCAGTTATATTCTTGTACATAGGAGGCAGTATTATAGTAGTTATATTCTTGTACATAGGAGCAATATTATAGTAGTTATATTCTTGTACATAGGAGCAGTATTATAGTAGTTATATTCTTGTACATAGGAGCAGTATTATAGTAGTTATATTCTTGTACATAGGAGGCAGTATTATAGTAGTTATATTCTTGTACATAGGAGGCAGTATTATAGCAGTTATATTCTTGTACATAGGAGGCAGTATTATAGTAGTTATATTCTTGTACATAGGAGCAATATTATAGTAGTTATATTCTTGTACATAGGAGCAATATTATAGTAGTTATATTCTTGTACATAGGAGCAGTATTATAGTAGTTATATTCTTGTACATAGGAGCAGTATTATAGTAGTTATATTCTTGTACATAGGAGCGGTATTATAGTAGTTATATTCTTGTACATAGGAGCAGTATTATAGTAGTTATATTCTTGTATATAGGAGCTGTATTATAGTAGTTATATTCTTGTACATAGGAGCAGTATTATAGTAGTTATATTCTTGTACATAGGAGGCAGTATTATAGTAGTTATATTCTTGTACATAGAGGGCAGTATTATAGTAGTTATATTCCTGTACATAGGAGCAGTATTATAGTAGTTATATTCTTGTACATAGGAGCAGTATTATAGTAGTTATATTCTTGTACATAGGAGGCAGTATTATAGTAGTTATATTCTTGTACATAGGAGCAGTATTATAGTAATTATATTCTTTTACATAGGAGGCAGTATTATAGTAATTATATTCTTGTACATAGGAGGCAGTATTATAGTACTTATATTCTTGTACATAGGAGCAGTATTATAGTAGTTATATTCTTGTACATAGGAGCAGTATTATAGTAGTTATATTCTTGTACATAGGAGCAGTATTATGGTAGTTATATTCTTGTACATAGGAGGCAATATTATAGTAGTTATATTCTTGTACATAGGAGGCAGTATTATAGTAGTTATATTCTTGTACATAGGAGGCAGTATTATAGTAGTTATATTCTTGTACATAAGAGCAGTATTATAGTAATTATATTCTTGTACATAGGAGGCAATATTATAGTAGTTATATTCTTGTACATAGGAGGCAGTATTATAGTAGTTATATTCTTGTACATAGGAGGCAGTATTATAGTAGTTATATTCTTGTACATAAGAGCAGTATTATAGTAATTATATTCTTTTACATAGGAGGCAGTATTATAGTAGTTATATTCTTGTACATAGGAGGCAGTATTATAGTAGTTATATTCTTGTACATAGGAGGCAGTATTATAGTAGTTATATTCTTGTACCTAGGAGCAGTATTATAGTAGTTATATTCTTGTACATAGGAGCAGTATTATAGTAGTTATATTCTTGTACATAGGAGCAGTATTATGGTAGTTATATTCTTGTACATAGGAGGCAGTATTATAGTAGTTATATTCCTGTACATAGGAGCAGTATTATAGTAGTTATATTCTTGTACATAGGAGGCAGTATTATAGTAGTTATATTCTTGTACATAGGAGCAGTATTATAGTAATTATATTCTTTTACATAGGAGCAGTATTATAGTAGTTATATTCCTGTACATTGGAGGCAGTATTATAGTAGTTATATTCTTGTACATAGGAGGCAGTATTATAGTAGTTATATTCTTGTACATAAGAGCAGTATTATAGTAATTATATTCTTTTACATAGGAGGCAGTATTATAGTAGTTATATTCTTGTACATAGGAGGCAGTATTATAGTAGTTATATTCTTGTACATAGGAGCAGTATTATAGTAGTTATATTCTTGTACATAGGAGGCAGTATTATAGTAGTTATATTCTTGTACATAAGAGCAGTATTATAGTAGTTATATTCTATTACATAGGAGGCAGTATTATAGTAGTTATATTCTTGTACATAGGAGGCAGTATTATAGTAGTTATATTCTTGTACACACCGTCAGTGTTTTATGACCCTTTTTCAACCATTTGTGCAACCATTTTCTGGCTGTCAGTTTGGTTTTAATGGCCCTTTTGCATCCGTTTTCATGGCAATTAAAAAATGGATGAATTTCATTGACTTTTTTTTTAAAATAAAATCCCAACCCCTGCAGTATACATAATGTCCCCCATAGTGTCTTCCAGCAGTAATATTGTCTCCCATAGTGGCCCCCAGCAGTAGTAACGTTCCCCATAATAGCTCCCAGCTCTAATAATGTCCCCCATAGTGGATCCCAGCAGTAATATTGTCTCCCATAGTGGCCCCCAGCAGTAGTAACGTTCCCCATAATAGCTCCCAGCTCTAATAATGTCCCCCATAGTGTCCCCCAGCAGTAATATTGTCTCCCATAGTGGCCCTAGCTGTAATAATGTTCCCCTTGTTCCCATAGTGGTCCTATAATGCAGCAGCCATACAGAATGTGATGGTAGGCAGGTCGCAGCAGTGGCATGATGAAGGCAGCAGCAGCTGTAAGGATCGTGATGGTTGCTAGGTCGGAGCAGTGGCATGATGGCAGCAGGCAGACAACAACAGTGGCAAAATGGGCCACCGCCAGCAAGGCCAGATCTATTCATCAGAATCGACTAGAAGAGTGTGAAAATTCTCCTGGATCCAAGCTTGGTTCATTTTGAAAATTTATGATGTTTTGGACACTGGTGGATGACAACTTGGTCCATTTGGGTGTCACCATACACCCCGCGGTGCAGAAAACTGTCTCCGAGATGATACTGGAGGCTGAGCAAAAAAGGAGGACAGCATGCTGTGCCAGTTCTGACCACTGCCTGCCCAGAAATCTTTGGGGTCAGGGAACAGAGTGTGCGTCAGAGACCTGGGCATTCAGATGGGAGCGGTCGGCTTGCTGTGGACTCAGCCTGGCGCAGCACATGGAGAAACTGCTCCATCATGTTGAGGAGACTGAACTGGCTGCTGTGGCTTCTACTGCTCATGGCGGCTAGAGGTGGGTGACCCTGCCAGCGGCGGAGGGGTGCTTAGTTTTCAGACACGCTGGCAGCAGGCATCTGCTCGCCATAAGCTGCAGGAAGCTGCATACACAGTGTTTCCTGGTAATAATGTAATTTGTCCCCCATTTTGCTTTGGTAGCGAGGGTCTAAAAGAATGGCTATCCAGTAATCATTAGATACGCTTGTTACTGCGTAAGCAGGCAAATATACAGGTCGCCATTCTGGCCAGGGTGCCCGAGGAGCACTCTTTGCCAGCTTCACCCCCCCACTGTGACCATTGGGTGTCTTGGCTGGTTCCATCCTCATCATCGTCCTCTTGTATCGTATCGTATGGCAGCAACTGCACCGCTAGGAACTTGGCCAGATAGGAATTAAGCTTCTGCACCATCAGATTGCTGGGAGCATATTTTCTGGCCACGCTTTCCATGCAGCCTGGCTCCCACATGGGGGACTGGGAGAAGGGGGGAACTCCTGCAGCTGTGGCTAGCTGCCACCTCTGTTTGCCCACTGAATGTGGTGAAGCTGTGGTGCCTACGTTTGTATTTGCCTCCCCACGTTATCTTGCACAGCTTGCACAAAGCAATGCTTTTGTCTTCCAGCAGCATGGAGAAAAAATGCCAGATGGGAGATACTCGCGCAGCAAAGGTAGAGGCAGCCAAGCTTGGATTAGCTCTGACACATTTTGAGCCTAACCCACCCACAGCATCAGCGGCATCACCAGATCCCAAAGCAGACGTGGCCCTGGCTCTTCTTTGGGAGGTACATGGCCTCTGCTCTTTATTGCTTTCACCCTAAATCACAGAGACACGTACTTCTTTGGTCCATGATGCGGACTAAACCTGCCCATTAAAGTCTATGAAGTCTGTGTTGCGTCCGTTTTTCACTTAAGAATAATAGGAGATGCTTTGGAAATTTATTTTCAACTGAGCAGAGTCTGTGGATTACGGACGACACATGGAGGGAAGGTCTCATGCAAACAAAACAATTTTTTTGTCTGTGTCCGTTCCATTTTATTAATTTTTTGCGGCCCGTATGTGAAACCATTCACTTCAATGGGGCCCAAAAAACCCAGAAATGACTCCGTGTGCATGCCATGTCCGCATGTCCGTTCTGCAGAAAAATAAAACATCCCATTATTGTCTGCATTACGGGCAAGGATAGGACTGTTCTATTATGGGCCGGCTGTTCCATTTTGCTATATGTGTAATGCACATGGGTGATATCCGTGTTTTGCAGATATGCAATTTGTGGACCGCAAAACAACAATGTTCGTGTGCATGAGCCCTAAGGCTGGGTTCACGTCACCATTTCATTTTCCGTTCTTCTGATCTGGCAGAAGATCAGAAAAAAAAAAAACAGGATCCTGCAAAAAAATAAAAAATTTATCCTGTGCATCCGTTATGCACATTTTGCATTCATTTTAGCCATTTCTGTCCGAGATTCATTTTTTTAGACAGAAAAAAGTACTGCATGCAAGATTTATTTTCTGTTTAAAAAAACGGATCTCAAACGAATATGGCAAAAATGAATGCAAAATGTGCGTAACGGATGCACAGGATTAGTTTTTTTTCACAGGATCCTGTTTTTTCTCTGATAGGCTATGGTTATGTAAGGCTACTTTCACAGTAGCGTTTTTTGCGGGTCCGTCATGGAGATGCAAAAACGCTTCCGTTACAATAATACAACCGCCTGCATCCGTCATGAACGGATCCGGTTGTATTGCGTCTTTTATATAGCCAAGACGGATCCGTCATGAACTCCATTGAGAGTCCATGGGGAACGAATCCGTTTTCTATTGTGTCAGAGAAAGCGGATCCGTCCCCATTGACTTGCATTGTGTGTCAGGACGGATCCGTTTGGCTTCACATCCCAGGACTGACAGAAAAACGCTGCAGGCGGCCTCCAGAGCGGAACGGAGACGGATCGGAGCCAAACTGATGGTTTCTGAGCGGATCCTTTTCCATTCAGAATGCATAAGGGCAAAACTGACCCGTTTTGGACCGTGAGAGCCCTGAACGGATCTCACAAACGGAAACCAAAACGCCAGTGTGAAAGTAGCCTAAATGGAAAAATATAAAATGTATAGCTATTGGAATGTGAGGAGGAAAAATTAAAAAATGCAAATCGGCTAGTTCCCTAAGGGGTTAGTACCTCGTTTCTTTGCCTCTGGCATTTAAACCATCCGCGGGCAGCTGCTGAACAGCCGCGGTTTCTTATTACCAGTTTCATTATTCAGATAGAATATTAGTCGGTAATCTGCAGTGCAAAATAAAAATCGTATTTAATGCCTAGTGAAACATCGCTTCTAGCAGTACATCTGCTTTTCACTTCTTTAGGGAAAAAAAAATGGCCTCCAGTGCGGACCCCTCCCCTCCCCCGCTCTGCCGCCATGAGATCTCAATGTGAACACTGGTTATGACAATGTTACCAGAGCCAAACCGTCTTGGAGTGAGCGCATTTTATTCTCTGCCGCTGCCTTCTCCAGTGCGTTTGTAGCACCGGGTCACAGACTTTATATTGCTTTTGACAAATGTGCCTGGAAAAGGCTCTGCCGCGTCGTCTGCCAAGCTATTTTTGGCAGGATGTTCAGCCGCAGCTCCTAATGAGATTATTTAGAAGTTGTATTTAAATGTAGGCATTGGAATGTGAGCAGCAGTTTCCAGGACTCAGGTATTTTATCTATATTCAGTTTTTGCATTTATTTGATTTTTATTTTTTTGCGCCACCTGTGTCTAATGAAAATCCATGTCAGAAAATTGCTGATACTTAGAGGGCTTCAGTGGTGACCAAATGTCGAATAAAAAAAACATTAAATTATTCATAATAGGTAAACCTAAATAATGCTGAATAATATGCAGATTTTTTGGGGTCAGGTAGTTTAAGAACCGGTTTTTGTATCCTGGATCTCTACCTCCTGATGGAGCGCGCACATCATGTTCACTCTGAGGTTCTTTCTCCTTTGGGCACTGTCGCCCCCTGCTGTACAGTGAACATTGAGCCGCTTAAAGGAATGGCATGATGGATGGCACTAGAGCGCTGGGGACACGTCTGTTAAATGAAAGTGTTAGTTTAAAAAAAAGTGACAAATGTCATGCTGTGGCCTAGGGAATCAAGCTGAACTAAAAAAAATGTAACAGTTACTATACTACCCCCTATACAGAAGAATATAACTACTCTAAGCCCCCTTTCACACAAGTGAGTTTTCCACGTGGGTGCAATGCGTGACGTGAACGCTTAGCAGCCGCACTGAATCCTGACCCATTCATTTCAAGCGTTTTTTTTTTTTTTTCACGCATCAATTCTGCGTTGCGTGTAAAATGCAGCATGTTCTATATTCTGCATTTTTCACACAGCCCTGGCCCCATAGAAGTGAATGGTTCTTTAGTGAAAAACGTTTTTCACTGATGGTTGCTAAGAGATGTTTGTAAACCTTGTTTATTATCACGCGCGTGAAAAATGCATTGCACTCGCTCGGAAAAAACTGAACAACTGAACCCAATCGCAGACAAAACTGACTGAACTTGCTTGCAAAATGGTGTGAGTTTCACTGAACGCACCCTGAACGCATCCAGACGTAATCCGTCAAGCTCGTGTGAAAGAGGCCTAATACTGCCTCCTCTGTACAAGAACATGTCTATTATAATACTTCCCCTATACAGAAGAATATAACTACTATAATACTGCCCCTATACAGAAGAATATAACTACTATAATACTGCCCCTATACAGAAGAATATAACTACTATAATACAGCTCCTTTGTACAAGGATATAACTACTATAATACTGCCTCCTATGTACAAGAATATAACTACTATAATACTGCCTCCTATGTACAAGAATATAACTACTATAATACTGCTCCTATGTACAAGAATATAACTACTATAATACTGCCTCCTATGTACAAGAATATAACTACTATAATACTGCTCCTATGTACAAGAATATAACTACTATAATACTGCCTCCTATGTACAAGAATATAACTACTATATTACTGCCTCCTATGTACAAGAATATAACTACTATAATACTGCTCCTATGTACAAGAATATAACTACTATAATACTGCCTCCTATGTACAAGAATATAACTACTATAATACTGCTCCTATGTACAAGAATATAACTACTATAATACTGCCTCCTATGTACAAGAATATAACTACTATAATACTGCCTCCTATGTACAAGAATATAACTACTATAATACTGCTCCTATGTGCAAGAATATAACTACTATAATACTGCCTCCTATTTACAAGAATATAACTACTATAATACTGCCTCCTATGTACATGAATATAACTACTATAATACTGCCTCCTATGTACAAGAATATAACTACTATAATACTGCTCCTATGTACAAGAATATAACTACTATAACACTGCCTCCTATGTACAAGAATATAACTACTATAATACTGCCTCCTATGTACAAGAATATAACTACTATACTACTGCCCCTATGTACAAGAATATAACTACTATAATACTGCTCCTGTGTACAGGAATATAACTACTATAATACTGCCTCCTATGTACAAGAATATAACTACTATACTACTGCCCCTATGTACAAGAATATAACTACTATAATACTGCCCCCTATGTACAAGAATATAACTGCTATAATACTGCTCCTATGTACAAGTATATAATTGCTATAATAATGCCTCCTATGTACAAGAATATAACTACTATAATACTGCCTCCTATGTACAAGAATATAACTACTATAATACTGCCCCCTATGTACAAGAATATAACTACTATAATACTGCCTCCTAGCTACTATGATACAGTATTTGAATGGTTAACAGATTGCCTTATATGCTTCTGTAAATTGTCATGGTGAATCTAGATCTAGTGCATTATGTATTGTCATTAACTCCTCTCTCTCTGTATCTTTATGCTACGGACTGTACATTGCACAGGCTGTCTGGCGCTGTGATATCAAGGACATCTGGTTGGCCTGATATTCTTAGAAAGGATCTTGGCAGTGAGGGTTTAGGAAATATCTGAGTGATGCTGGCACCTCCACTGGACCCATCTCTACACATACACTCTGATCTAATGGTACTTGCTCGTGTGTGTTCCACGGAATGCATATTTAAGTAATTTAATAGAGGCTTATACATTTTAAGTCCAGTCTTTGCCTCGTGTTGTTTTTTATATTTCCAATACGTTGTGACTCTGTCCAAATTGCTCATTAAAACAATGTTAACTGTTTATCTAGATTTGTACCAGTTTTGCTTCTTAAATTAATGTTTATGAACATAAATTACATGCATTTACGCTCTGTTTACAGATATTATCCTTATACATAGATCTCAGTTATCCTTTCAGAAATGTGTAGAATTCAGTATACATACCCAGATAATTACTAGAAAGCATTAGTATAAAGAAACTATTATGCTACCACTACAAACAAAAATATAACTTATACTGCTTCCGATGTACAAGAATATAACTACTATAATACTGCCTCCTATGTACGAGAATATAACCACTATAATACTGCTCCTATGTACGAGAATATAACCACTATAATACTGCCTCCTATGTACAAGAATATAACTACTATAATACTGCTCCTATGTACAAGAATATAACTACTATAATACTGCCCCTATGTACAAGAATATAACTACTATATTACTGCTCCTGTGTACAACGATAGAACTACTATAATACTGCCTCCTATGTACGAGAATATAACCACTATAATACTGCCTCCTATGTACAGGAATATAACTACTATAATACTGCCTCCTATGTACAGGAATATAACTACTATAATACTGCTCCTATGTACAAGAATATAACTACTATAATACTGCTCCTATGTACAAGAATATAACTGCTATAATACTGCCCCTATGTACAAGAATATAACTACTATAATACTGCTCCTATGTACAAGAATATAACTACTATAATACTGCCTCCTAGCTGTGAGGACGTGTGTTAGTGCTCTCCTGATGTCTGCAGATAGCCCAGGGAG
The DNA here is from genome assembly GCF_905171765.1 of Bufo bufo. Taxonomy (NCBI): domain Eukaryota; kingdom Metazoa; phylum Chordata; class Amphibia; order Anura; family Bufonidae; genus Bufo; species Bufo bufo. Next base: position 138,294,419 of record NC_053398.1, on the reverse strand, counting down.
GGGTCACCCTGGGCGGGGAACTTCCCTCAGCAAGGCCCAGGCTTCCAGGCCTACACTGGGAGAAAACTCCAAAACTATTCCTAAAGTGGATGCAAATCCCAGAGTTTTCAGTCAGCAACAGAAGGAAAAGAATGGAAGTAATGTTGTTCTGAAGAAGGAAGAAGACAAGAAGGTGAGTGCAGTGAAGATTCAAGTAGTTTCTAGGCCCAGCCAGCAAGGAGCAGAGTAGATGAGCACAGGCTAAGCAGCACGTGAGCAGCTCCCCCTCCTGCACACAGAGACTGACATCTCTAGAGAAACTTTGCAAGAGAACCTAAAACAACAAGGTGTGGTTTCCAGCATGGCCTGCCAAGGCCACAGAAGATCTGCAGCAATGACTCTAAGGCCCCTTTCACACGGGCGAGTATTCCGCGCGGATGCGATGCGTGAGGTGAACGCATTGCACCCGCACTGAATACCGACCCATTCATTTCTATGGGGCTGTTCACATGAGCAGTGATTTTCACGCATCACTTGTGCGTTGCGTGAAAATCGCAGCATGCTCTATATTCTGCGTTTTTCACGCAACGCAGGCTCCATAGAAGTGAATGGGGTTGCGTGAAAATCGCAAGCATCCGCAAGCAAGTGCGGATGCGGTGCGATTTTCACGCACGGTTGCTAGGAGACGATCGGGATGGAGACCCGATCATTATTATTTTCCCTTATAACATGGTTATAAGGGAAAATAATAGCATTCTGAATACAGAATGCATAGTAAAACAGCGCTGGAGGGGTTAAAAATAAAATAAAAAATAATTTAACTCGCCTTAGTCTACTTGATCACGTAGCCCGGCATCTCCTTCTGTCTCCTTTGTTGAATAGGACCTGTGGTGAGCATTAATTACAGGAACAGGACCTTTGATGACGTCACTCCGGTCATCACATGGTACGTCACATGATCTTTTACCATGGTGAATCACCATGGTAAAAGATCATGTGAGGACCGGAGTGTCGTCATCAAAGGTCCTGTTCCTGTAATTAATGCTCACCACAGGTCCTATTCAACAAAGGAGACAGAAGGAGATGCCGGGCCGCGATCAAGTGGACTAAGGTGGGTTAAATTATTTTATTTATCTTTTTAACCCCTCCAGCGCTGTTTTACTATGCATTCTGTTTTCAGAATGCTATTATTTTCCCTTATAACCATGTTATAAGGGAAAATAATACAATCTACAGAACACCGATCCCAAGCCCGAACTTCTGTGAAGAAGTTCGGGTTTAAGTACCAAACATGCGCGATTTTTCTCACGCGAGTGCAAAACGCATTACAATGTTTTGCACTCGCGCTGAAAAATCGTGGGTGTTCCCGCAACGCACCCGCACATTTTCCGGCAACGCCCGTGTGAAAGAGGCCTAAAGGTAACCAGGAATGCCATGTCTACAAACACTGCAAAATTGTGAACAAGCTTCAAATGCAGGTATAAGTAACAAACTTGGAAAGGCAAAGCTGCAGGAGACCAGTGAATCCAAAAGCCTGGAACCCTGCCCCGACCAGGACAGCAGGTGAAGGAGACCATATGAGCACCTGAGCTGCAGATGGCGGAAGAGATCCTAGCACTGGTAAGGAGAATGGGGGAGTTAAAGCACCACAAACAACTGCTGCAGATGCAGATAGACTGTGTATATAACCTGAAAACGGCGCACCCCGATAGTAACACCTTATACCAGGCATGCTCAACCTGCGGCCCTCCAGCTGTTGTAAAACTACAACTCCCACAATGCCCTGCTGTAGGCTGATAGCTGTAGGCTGTTGGGGCATGCTAGGAGTTGTAGTTTTGCAACAGCTGGAGGGTCGCAGGTTGAGCATGCCTGCCCTATACGATACCAAGCTGCACTCACTGAGCATAGAGCTGTCGGAGGTAGTGAAGGAGATGGAATGTGTCCTGGAGAGGATGGGGCCCCTGGCCAAGTCCTACAGAAACCAGGAACGTTTCTTACAGCAGGGACAGAACAGTGACTCTGGATCCCGCTCCTCTAGAGCACAATCGGGGTCAGTGTCCCCAGATGAGCCCCGAAGTGTGACACAACCAATACTGAAGCCTGCAAGTGCAGTGAGCAGGATATGGGGTAACGCTGACGCCACTTAAGCAGTGGGTCAGGATATGTGTAAATAATAGTTTGTAGTTTGTTTGTGACGCCAATTGCAGCGTGCGCAGGGTACGATCACAGGGCCCTCTCAAGGTGTTATAACTCACGTCCAAGGTTAGGAATGCCAGAGTGGTGTAATGTCTCTGTATGGTAGTGGTAATGGTGTCAACAGTGTCCCCTACCTGGCTCACTTGCAATAAAATGAGTGTAGTGATAGTAGGAGTAATAGAGGGATTTTGCAGCAGAAATTGAGGTCCAGACCTTTAGGTGAAGTTCAAACTTTGCTTTACTGAAGATAACTCTCATCCAAGCAAAATACAGCTTTTGTCTTGGGTCCCAGCAGGTATTGGCAATGGTTGGCAGGAATGAATCTTCTGCTTTATAACCCTGGAGCTTGCTGCTTAGTAGCTCTGTAATGTGGCAGGAATTTGTCTTCTGCACTGAAATGTACCTTCTGCTTTATGGGGACTGACTAGCTGAGGAGGAACATGGCCTCTCTTAGGTCTCTGGACTTGACTTACAGTTAGGCTCTCAGGGAATGCTTTCTTCCTGGAACTGGAGGTTGTCTGCTGTTTCTGTCATCCAGCTGAGGCTGCAGGGCTCAGGCTGGGGATTGTGTTCAATGTCTCAGCCAAGACAAGATCCCGCTATATCAGGGAGCTCCTAACACACACACCCTACCCCAAGCAGGGGGTGGGCTGCACTCCTTCTAACTTCCCTTCTCTCCTAAGCTGCAGGATGTGGGCACAGCCCACTCTGCTCACAGAGGGGGAGCTAAGCTGGAATGAACTATTCCAGCTTAGAAATACTAAACTGAACCTAAGTCCTTACCAGACCATTGCTGCCACCTGCTGGTGAACATGGAAAATTACCACAATGATTGTATTGAATACAGTGTTTAAATGCACTTCTGTGAACGACAATGTAAAATCACATCAGATGACAAGGTAAATGCTCTTAACAGATTGTAGCGGGGTAGAAGAGTTTCGTAACACAACTCTGGGGTGTTACACAAGTTTCTCTTTCCAGAAGGGAGGTGGGCAAGAGCAGCCTCAAACACCTTCAGCTGTCCCTGAGCAAGATCATGGAGCTGTGGCACCACAAGTCCCAGCAGAGACAGTGCAACAGCAGGACAGTAGACATTCATCCATGGGTCAGGGTGATGCGGAGACGCAGGAAGCTCTATTACTGGGGCACAGACCAGGGACAGTGATAATGTACCTGAGGGGTCGGGGGCTGGTGATAACGTACAGTCTGTGTGGGATATGCAGCCATCTGAGGAGGACATAGAGGTGGACATGGGGCAGGAAATTGTACATAATGATGTCTGTAATTTCCCCCCCCTTAACAAAATCTACACCAGATGAGATGAGCCCCTTTGGTGCAGACACGCACCCCAATATACAGGGAAGTGAGCCTCCTTCAGGCCCCTCTAGTGCAGACACGCACCCCAATACTCGGGGAAGTGAGCCCATGTCACGATCCTCTAGTGCAGACACGTACCCCAATACATAGGGAAGTGAGCCCCGTCGGGGTCCTCCCAGAAACGCCTGGAGCCACGATGCTCCATCTTTCACCTCCAGTGCAGGCTATGTGAGGTTTAAACACAGAGGCACCAAAGAAGACCTTCCAGATAGGAGGTTTGTGGTAAGTGAACTCCTGTGCCACCAGATGGGGTTTGCTCCAGCGGACATCCTGGCAATGATAAACCTACCAGACAGGGCTATGATATCAGCTTTAAAGGGAACCTGTCACCGGGATTTTGGGTATAGAGCTGAGGACATGGGTTGCTAGACGGCCGCTAGCACATTCGCAATACCCAGTCCCCATAGCGCTGTGTGCTTTTATTGTGTATAAAAACCGATTTGATACATATGCAAATTAACCTGAGATGAGTCAGCCTGAAAATATGACTCTTCTCTGGTCACACAAGTAAGGCTACTTTCACACTTGCGTTCGGTGCGGATCCGTCTGGTATCTGCACAGACGGATCCGCACCTATAATAGTTTTCACATTGTGAAAACTCAGATCCAACAGTATATTCTAACACAGAGGCGTTCCCATGGTGATGGGGACGCTTCAAGTTAGAATATACTAAGAACTGTGTACATAACGGCCCCCTGCTGCCTGGCAGCACCCGATCTCTTACAGGGGGCTGTGATCCGCGTATCTTAGCCCCCTGTAAGAGATCCGGTGCTGCCAGGCAGCAGCGGCCAGACCCCCCTCCCCAGTTTTAAATTCATTGGTGGCCAGTGCGGCCCCCCCTCCCCAGTATTAAATTCATTGGTGGCCAGTGTGGCCCACCTCCCTCCCCAGTATTAAATTCATTGGTGGCCAGTGCGGCCCCCCCTCCCTCCCTCCCCAGTATTAAATTCATTGGTGGCCAGTGCGGCCCCCCCCTCCCTCCCCAGTATTAAATTTATTGGTGGCCAGTGCAGCCCCCCCTCCCTCCCCAGTATTAAATACATTGGTGGCAAGTGCGGCCCCCCCTCCCTCCCCAGTATTAAATTCATTGGTGGCCAGTGCGGCCCCCCCTCCCTCCCTCCCCAGTATTAAATTCATTGGTGACCAGTGCGGCCTCCCCCCCCCCCCCTTCTAATTAAAATCACCTTTCTCCATCATTGGGGCTCCGATCGGTTACCATGGCAGCCAGGAAGCTACTGCAGTCCTGGCTGCCATGGTTACTTAGCAATTTTAGAAGCATTATACTTACCTGCGCTGTCAGTGGCCGGCCGGTCGCTCCTCCTACTGGTAAGTGACAGGTCTGTGCTATAAGCAATGCGCCGAACAGACCTTTCACTTACCAGTAAGAGGAGGGGGGCCGCACTGGCCACTAATGAATTTAATACTGGGGAGGGAGGGGGGTCTGGCCCCTGCTGCCTGGCAGCACCTGATCTCTTACAGGGGGCTATGATACGCACAATTAACCCCTCAGGTGCCGCACCTGAGGGGTTAATTGTGCGTATCATAGCCCCCTGTAAGAGATCAGGTGCTGCCAGGCAGCAGGGAGCAGTTATGTACACAGCTCTTAGTATATTCTAACTTGAAGCGTCCCCATCACTATCGGAACGCCTCTGTGTTAGAATATACTGTCGGATCTGAGTTTTCACGATCTAACTCAAATCCGATGGTATATTCTAACATAGAGGCGTTCCCATGGTGATGGGGACGCTTCAAGGTAAAATATACCATCGGATTGGAGAAAACTCCGATCCGATGGTATATTAATAGGGACTCCTGACTTTACATTGAAAGTCAATGGGGGACGGATCCGTTTGCAATTGCACCATATTGTGTCAACGTCAAACGGATCCGTCCCCATTGACTTGCGTGGTAAGTCAGGACGGATCCGTTTTTGCTCCGCACGGCCAGGCGGACACCAAAACGCTGCAAGCTGCGTTTTAGTGTCCGCCTCCAGAGCGGAATGGAGGCGGAACGGAGCCAAACTGATGCTTTCTGAACTGATCCTTATCCATTCAGAATGCAATGGGGATGAACGGATCAGTTCGGGGCTGCTTGTGAGAGCCCTCAAACGGATCTCACATGCGGAACCCCAAACGCAAGTGTGAAAGTAGCCTAAGATATGACTCTTTTATGTTAATTGGCATATGTATCAAATCGTTTTTTTTACACAATAAAAGCACACAGTGCTATGGGGATTGGGTATTGCGGATGTGCTAGCGGCCATCTAGCAACCCATGTCCTCAGCTCTATAACCAAAATCCCCGGTGACAGGTTCCCTTTAAGCTCATTCTAGTCTGGATAGGTTCTGAGCAAACTTTGCCAGATTTAGGGACACAAAGGGCTGGAATAAATTCATTTTGATTCCCATTTCCAAGCCAGACACAGTTATTGTCAATGTTATCTTCTGGAATGAATCTGTTCCTCCCCAGGACATTGTGGTGTGGCTCCAGAGACACTGTGACCTCGTGTCTGACCTCACCAAGAACAGGGACGATGATGGTGTCTGGACTGGAGGGTGGAAGGTCCTGGTGAAGCTGCGCCAGCACAATAAATCACCTTACATCTCCCTAACTCCTTCATTGGTAAAGAGAAAGGTGTCTGCTTCTATCCTGGGCAACCTAGAAAGTGCTTCAAATGTGGCAAGGTCGGTCATGTGGCAAATGTGTGCACAGTGGTCAAGTGCAACCTATATGGTGAGCTCGGCCATCTAAGTGCAACGTGCAAGAATGTTAGATGCAATCTCTGCGGACAGATAGGCCACTCACATAAGGATTGCCCAGATGCCTGGCATAACGTATGCAGGGAGCTTCCAGATGAAGAATTAGTGGAGGTCGCAGACGCTGTAGAGGAGGAGGTTTTGATGTCAGGGACCATACTGACCAGGCAAGAGGTACGGCAGGGGTCAGGTGAGACAACACCCGAACCTCAGCCTTCAAAGAACACTCAGGGCACCATGGTGGCGGTCACTCAGGACCAGCCTCAGGCAGCCGCCTCTGTATCACCTTCTGTATAGAGGGCAAGAGGAACAAAAGAAGGAAAAAAAGATAAGTCTTCCCGTAAGTCTGAGGAAGAACATAACCTGGGCCAAAACACCAGGAAAAAAGTCAATAACTGTGCAGGAGTCATGGTCCAATCAAACAGAAATGAGGCTTTATCAGAGTCAGATAGTGATTATGAGCAAGAGCTGCAGAGAATAGATAACGAATGTGAAGCAGACACAGGGGACCCCCCAACAAAGAAAAAGCCCCCTTCTGTAGAATCTCCTATAGAGTCAGATATGGAGACTGGTGGTAAGCAGGGAGCCTCTGATTCTGACATATGATGATGGGAGTCACTTATCTGCTCTTTCTCTGTAGTCTTATGATGGCTGGGTTTTCTCTAAAAATTGCTTTAAGCAATGTGAACAGCATCAAAGTAAAAAGGACCAGACACGCGGTATACAATCACCTCAGATATCTAGATGCAGATGTCCTCTTTCTACAGGAGACGCGTTTGACCACCTTAGGGCATCTACGTGAGACTGAGAGTGAATGGCGGTCTGGTCCTCCTTAGTGGTCACTGGCTTTGGAGCCTTATGCCGGGGTGGCCATATTGTTTTAATACCAATGACGTCACTGTGCACAGGTTAACGGAGGGAAGTGCCTGGTGCTGGAAGTGACCATCAATGGTAGACGGCTCCGCTTCATTAATATCTACGGCCCACAGACAGTGGCTGAGAGAATCCAGCTATTTAATGACATGAAGCAATATCTTTTCACCTATATACCTGTGGTGATGGCGGGGGACTTTAATGTTACTTTGTCATCAGGTGACAGGTCCTCGGGCAGAGCGGTGGTCAGAGACTCCAGAGTCTTACATAACATGATATTGCAGGCTGGCCTAAGTGATGTCTTTGCACTGGGTGGTAGGAAGCCAAGCTTCACATATTCTTGTGCTGACGGGAGCAGTAGAATAGACATGGCGTTTGTGAATCCTACAGAGACTGTTAGCGGGATGAGGGAGAAGGTCGTCCCCTACTCTGACCACCTGGCTTTGGTTTTCCGCTTGGGAGCCACTAAACGCTCTGATATTGGTAGGGGGCTATGGAGGCTTAATTCCAGTATACTGGATGACGTCTATGTCCAGGATTGTGTCCATGCCCTTTTTCAGGTTCAGCTACAGAGAGTGGACTTTTATAACAACATGGCTGACTGGTGGGAGGACGTCAAGGAGGAGATCAGATCCCTCTTAACCGCCTCACGTCCGCCCATAGGATATAAACGTCCTATGGGTGGACGTCTATTTCTGACAGCACGTTTTAAAACATCCCGTCAGAAATAGCAGCTGCACGCTAATCGTGCAGCTGCTGATCGGGTTGCCCGCTGTCAGTGACAGCAGGGCAACCCTAAGACAAGGCAGGGACAGTGCCCAGGTGTCCCTGCCTTCACGATCGCTGCAGACACAGCGCTCACCGAGCGCTGTGTCTGCAGAGCAGGAAGCGCTGTGCGCTTCCTGTTCCGGCCCAGCGGTCATGTGAGGCCCAGCGATCAGCCCTGCTGTGAGGCTGTACAGCGCAGGATTGCTGCTGTACAGCCTCTATAGGGGTGTATTTGTCCTGTAACTGGGGCTACTATGTCAGCCCCAGTTACAGGAGAAATCAACAGTGTAAAAAAAAAAAAAAAGTGAAGTAAATGTCCCCCAGAGGTCTTGTATGACCTTATGGGGGACGAAAAGTGTAAAATAAAATAAAAATAAAATAAAGGGTTGAAAAAATAAAATAAAAAAAAGTTTCACATGTAAAAAAAAAAAAAAATCCCAAGTAAGGAATAAAAAAAAAAATTTAAAATAGAAAAAATAAAATAAAATAGACATATTTAGTATTGCCGCGTCCGTAAAAACCAGCTCTATAAAAATATCACATGACCTAACCCCTCGGGTGAACACCGTAAAAAAAAAAAAAAAAAAACTGTGTCAAAACAAGCAATTTTTGTCACCTTGCATCACAAAAGGTGCAACACCAAGTGATCAAAAACGCGTATGTCCCACAAAATGGTACCAATAAAACCGTCACCTCATCCCGCAAAAAATGAGCCCCTACATAAGAAAATCTCTCAAAAAATAAAAAAACTATAGCTCTCCGAACATGGACACATTAAAACATAATTTTTTGGTTTCAAAAATGCTATTATTGTGTAAAACTTCAATAAATGAGAAAAAGTATACATATTAGGTATCGCCACGTCCGTAACAATCTGCTCTATAAAAATGTCACTTGACTGAACCCCTCAGGTGAACGCTGTAAAAATAAATAAATAGAAACTGTGCTAAAACAACCAATTTTTTGGTCACCTTGCCCCATAAAGTGTTATAATGAATGATCAAAAAATCATATGTACCTAAAAATAGTACTAATAAAACTGGCACCTTATCCCCTAGTTTCCAAAATGGGGTCACTTCTTGGGAGTTTCTACTGTAAGGGTGCATCAGGGGGCTTCAAATGGGACATGGCATCTAAAAACCATGTGGAGTTCCTTATCTTCTGCGCCCTGCCGTGTGCCCATACAGCAGTTTACGACCACATGTGGGGTGTTTCTGTAAACCGCAGAATCTGGGTAATAAATATTGAGTTTTGTTTGGCTGTTAACCATTGATGTGTTAAAGAAAAAAATTGATTAAAATGGAAAATCTGCCAAAAAAGTGAAATTTAAAAATTTGATCTCCATTTTCCTTTAATTCTTGTGGAACGCCTAAAGGGTTAACAAAGTTTGTAAAATCGGTTTTGAATACCTTGAGGGGTGTAGTTTCTACAATGGGGTCATTTATGGGGGTATCCACTATGTAGGCCCCACAAAGTGACTTCAGACCTGAACTGGTCCTTATAAAGTGGATTTTGGCAATTTTCTTAAAAATTTGAAGAATTGCTTCTAAACTTCTAAGCCTTCTAACGTCCTAAAAAAATAAAATGACATTTCCAAAATGATGCCAACATAAAGTAGACATATGGGGAATGTTAAATAATAAATATTTTATGAGGTATCACTTTCTGTTTTAAAAGCAGAGAAATTGAAATTTAGAAAATTGCGAATTTTTCAAATTTTTGGGTAAATTTGGGATTTTTTCATAAATAAAGGTGAAATATTTTGACTCAAATTTATGACTATCATGAAGTACAATGTGTCACGAGAAAACAATCTCTGAATGACTTGGATAAATAAAGGCGTTCCAAAGTTATTACCACATAAAGTGAGATATGTCAGTTTTGCAAAATTTGGCCTGGGCAGGAAGGGGGCAAATGGCCCAGATGGGAAGTGGTTAAAGAGACTGTCAGTTAAAAGAGGGAAGAGTAAGTATAGCCAGTATCTCAAGAACTCTATTCGGCGGGTGGGGATGACAAACAAAAGATCGACCGACTGAAATCTGAGATAAGTCAGTATCAGTACAGCAGGTACACCTCCCTGGTATCAGTACACCATTTGTCCTATACTAAATCGAGTGTGCGGATTACAAATCCAAAGTCAGAATTGTTGTAACACGTCATGAAATTTTGCTATGCATAAGTATGCCTAAATGAATCAAGCACTTGGAAATCATTGAATAATTTTGAACATAACGAGTTTTACTCCAACAATTACCTGATCTACATCAAAGTTTGTGTAGTAAACAGTGCATGAAAATGTAATGGAATAACAAAATTTCAAAAAGTCTAGTTTTTCAGTTTAACCACCTCAGCCCCCAGTGCTTAAACACCCTGAAAGACCAGGCCACTTTTTACACTTCTGACCTACACTACTTTCACCGTTTATTGCTCGGTCATGCAACTTACCACCCAAATGAATTTTACCTCCTTTTCTTCTCACTAATAGAGCTTTCATTTGGTGGTATTTCATTGCTGCTGACATTTTTACTTTTTTTGTTATTAATCGAAATTTAACGATTTTTTTGCAAAAAAATGACATTTTTCACTTTCAGTTGTAAAATTTTGCAAAAAAAACGACATCCATATATAAATTTTGCTCTAAATTTATTGTTCTACATGTCTTTGATTAAAAAAAAATGTTTGGGTAAAAAAAAAATGGTTTGGGTAAAAGTTATAGCGTTTACAAACTATGGTACAAAAATGTGAATTTCCGCTTTTTGAAGCAGCTCTGACTTTCTGAGCACCTGTCATGTTTCCTGAGGTTCTACAATGGCCAGACAGTACAAACACCCCACAAATGACCCCATTTCGGAAAATACACACCCTAAGGTATTCGCTGATGGGCATAGTGAGTTCATAGAACTTTTTATTTTTTGTCACAAGTTAGCGGAAAATGATGATTTTTTTCTTTTTTTTTTTTTTTCTTACAAAGTCTCATATTCCACTAACTTGTGACAAAAAATAAAAACTTCCATGAACTCACTATGCCCATCACGAAATACCTTGGGGTCTCTTCTTTCCAAAATGGGGTCACTTGTGGGGTAGTTATACTGCCCTGGCATTCTAGGGGCCCAAATGTGTGGTAAGGAGTTTGAAATCAAATTCTGTAAAAAATGACGAGTGAAATCCGAAAGGTGCTCTTTGGAATGTGGGCCCCTTTGCCCACCTAGGCTGCAAAAAAGTGTCACACATCTGGTATCTCCGTATTCAGTAGAAGTTGGGGAATGTGTTTTGGGGTGTCTTTTTACATATACCCATGCTGGGTGAGATAAATATCTTGGTCAAATGCCAACTTTGTATAAAAAAATGGGAAAAGTTGTCTTTTGCCAAGATATTTCTCTCACCCAGCATGGGTATATGTAAAAAGACACCCCAAAACACATTCCCCACCTTCTCCTGAGTACGGAGATACCAGATGTGTGACACTTTTTTGCAGCCTAGATGGGCAAAGGGGCCCACATTCCAAAGAGCACCTTTCGAATTTCACTCGTCATTTTTTACAGAATTTGATTTCAAACTCCTTACCACACATTTGGGCCCCTAGAATGCCAGGGCAGTATAACTACCCCACAAGTGACCCCATTTTGGAAAGAAGAGACCCCAGGGTATTCGCTGATGGGCATAGTGAGTTCATGGAAGTTTTTATTTTTTGTCACAAGTTAGTGGAATATGAGACTTTGTATGAAAAAAAAAAAAAAAAAATCATCATTTTCCACTAACTTGTGACAAAAAATAAAAAATTCTAGGAACTCGCCATGCCCCTCACGGAATACCTTGGGGTGTCTTCTTTCCAAAATGGGGTCACTTGTGGGGTAGTTATACTGCCCTGGCATTTTCCAGGGGCCCTAATGTGTGGTAAGTAGGTAAATGACCAGTGAAATCCGAAAGGTGCTCTTTGGAATGTGGGCCCCTTTGCCCACCTAGGCTGCAAAAAAGTGTCACACATCTGGTATCGCCGTATTCAGGAGACGTTGGGGAATGTGTTTTGGGGTGTCTTTTTACATATACCCATGCTGGGTGAGAGAAATATCTTGGCAAAAGACAACTTTTTCCATTTTTTTATACAAAGTTGGCATTTGACCAAGATATTTATCTCACCCAGCATGGGTATATGTAAAATGACACCCCAAAACACATTCCCCAACTTCTCCTGAGTACGGCGATACCAGATGTGTGACACTTTTTTGCAGCCTAGATGCGCAAAGGGGCCCAAATTCCTTTTAGGAGGGCATTTTTAGACATTTGGATACCAGACTTCTTCTCACGCTTTGGGGCCCCTAGAATGCCAGGGCAGTATAAATACCCCACATGTGACCCCATTTTGGAAAGAAGACACCCCAAGGTATTCAATGAGGGGCATGGCGAGTTCATAGAAATTTTTTTTTTTTGGCACAAGTTAGCGGAAATTGATATTTTTAATTTTTTTCTCACAAAGTCTCCCGTTCCGCTAACTTGGGACAAAAATTTCAATCTTTCATGGACTCAATATGCCCCTCACGGAATACCTGGGGGTGTCTTCTTTCCGAAATGGGGTCACATGTGGGGTATTTATACTGCCCTGGCATTCTAGGGGCCCAAAAGCGTGAGAAGAAGTCTGGAATATAAATGTCTAAAAAATTTTACGCATTTGGATTCCGTGAGGGGTATGGTGAGTTCATGTGAGATTTTATTTTTTGTCACAAGTTAGTGGAATATGTGACTTTGTAAGAAAAAAAATAAAATTCCGCTAACTTGGGCCAAAAAAAAGACTGAATGCAGCCTTACAGAGGGGGGGGGGGGATCAATGACAGGGGGGTGATCAATGACAGGGGGGGTGATCAATGACAGGGGGGTGATCAGGGAGTCTATATGGGGTGATCACCCAACTGTCATTGATCACCCCCCTGTAAGGCTGCATTCAGACGTCCGTATGATTTTTACGGATCCGATCAGTCTATCAGTGGATCCGTAAAAATCATGCGGACATCTGAATGGAGCTTTACAGGGGGGTGATCAATGACAGAGGGGTAATCAATGACAGGGGGGTGATCAGGGAGTCTATATGGGGTGATCACCACAGTCATTGATCACTCCCCTGTAAGGCTGCATTCAGACGTCCGTATGATTTTTACGGATCCGATCAGTCTATCAGTGGATCCGTAAAAATCATGCGGACATCTGAATGGAGCTTTACAGGGGGGTGATCAATGACAGAGGGGTAATCAATGACAGGGGGGTGATCAGGGAGTCTATATGGGGTGATCACCACAGTCATTGATCACTCCCCTGTAAGGCTGCATTCAGACGTCCGTATGATTTTTACGGATCCGATCAGTCTATCAGTGGATCCGTAAAAATCATGCGGACATCTGAATGGAGCTTTACAGGGGGGTGATCAATGACAGAGGGGTAATCAATGACAGGGGGGTGATCAGGGAGTCTATATGGGGTGATCACCACAGTCATTGATCACTCCCCTGTAAGGCTGCATTCAGACGTCCGTATGATTTTTACGGATCCGATCAGTCTATCAGTGGATCCGTAAAAATCATGCGGACATCTGAATGGAGCTTTACAGGGGGGTGATCAATGACAGGGGGGTAATCAATGACAGGGGGGTGATCAGGGAGTCTATATGGGGTGATCAGGGGTGATCAAGGGCTAATAAGGGGTTAATAAGTGACGGGGGGGGGTGTAGTGTAGTGGTGCTTGGTGCAACATATTACTGAGCTGCCTGTGTCCTCTGGTGGTCGATCCAAACAAAGGGGACCACCAGAGGACCAGGTAGCAGGTATATTAGACGCTGTTATCAAAACAGCGTCTAATATACCTGTTAGGGGTTAAAAAAATCACATCTCCAGCCTGCCAGCGAACGATCGCCGCTGGCAGGCTGGAGATCCACTCGCTTACCTTCCGATCCTGTGAACGCGCGCGCCTGTGTGCGCGCGTTCACAGGAAATCTCGCGTCTCGCGAGAGGACGCACCGGCGCGTCCACCCAGAACAACAGGACCGCCGCAAAGACGCAATCCTGCGTACGGCGGTCCTGAGGTGGTTAAAAGTCTTACTTGAGCAAGGCCCAGTACTGTTAAAAGTGCTTCAAGCATCTGCTTTTGTAAACGGTCATATTTTCCCGTTGCAAACACCAGCAGTAGTCCCCCTATTATGTTGGGATTCCAGCGGCCTTGATACCTGTTCTCCATTGTAGAAATATCTTTATGGAACCGCTCTCCATATTAGTCACTTACCTGTCCCAAATTGGGTGGGAAAAAGTCAAGATGGAAATGTAAGAAATGCACTTTCAATGACATTCGGCAGCCAAGTTGTTCATATTCTTTAAAGGGAATCTGTCACCTATTTTGAGCCTATAATACTGTTAACATAGCAATGTGCAATAAAGTACCTTCATTCCTGCATGTGTCCTCTTTCTTTTATTCAACTTTTCATTCAGATGAAAAAGCGATTTTTCTGATATGCAAATTAAGTCTCAAGGTGCCCAGAGGGGCGTTATTACTCTGCTCTAGTGCCCAGTAATGCCCCCCTGCAGTATCGCTGAGTGCCTGCACGATACTCCTGCTCCTGAGGGCAACAGCCTCAATAGTGTCACTGGGCATGCGCCGAGCCCATGTCATGGTCTTACCTTCTTGCTGTTCTCCTTCGTTTGACATGTGCTGGCGGCCATCTTGGTTTCTGGGTTTCTTGTAGCCTCCCACCCTGCGGCTCCTCCTTCCCACTGGGAGGAGCTGGATGCCCAGCTCATATATATAGGAGGTCTGTGGCTTCAGTTCCTTGCTTGGTCCTCTTGTGTTCACATGCTTCTAAGACTGCTGCTGCTTCTGGTTCCTGATCCTGGCTTCGTCTGACTACCCTGCTGGTTCCTGATCCTGGCTTCGTCTGACTACCCTGCTGGTTCCTGATCCTGGCTTCGTCTGACTACCCTTCTGGTTCCTGACCTCTGGCTTCGCAAAGACTCTGCTAGGTTTCACCATCCGTTTGGACTTTTGCTTTACAGCTTTATTTTCAATAAAGCCTTCCTATTTTCACTTATCTCTTGTTGTACGTCTGGTTCATGGTTCCGTGACATTAGGACCAAGCCATGAATTCTGACGGTACAGGGCCATCCTCGCTACCCACGCTGGTTGCCAGACTTGATCAGCAGGATCACCTGTTGGGTCGGTTCGCTGTGGCGTTGCAAACCCTGCTTGAACGCACGGCTCATTTCGCTCCCGTTGCCGATGGGTCGGTTGTCGCTCCTGGGCTCGCTCCTACTGCCGCTCCGGTTGTTGCGCCAGAGTCTACCCCGACACCTGTTGTTGCGCCTGCGGTGTTTCGGGGTATGACCGGTTCTGCCCCTCTTCCACAGCGCTTTGGGGGAGAGCCAACTCAGTGCCGAGGTTTCCTTAACCAGGTGGGCATTTATTTCGAGTTGCTGCCACATGCCTTTCCCACTGAGAGATCAAAGGTGGGCTTCTTGATCTCGCTGCTCTCGGACAAGGCCTTGGCCTGGGCCAGCCCTTTATGGGAGAACAACAATCCGGTGGTTGCCGAGTTTTCCGGTTTTGTTGCTTCTCTTCGGAAGGTATTCGATGTGCCGGCTCGTGCTGCCTCTGCTGCGAAGCTCCTTATGTCCATCAGACAGGGTTCACGATCCGTAGCTGAATACGCCATTGAGTTTCGTACCCTGGCAGCAGAGGTGGGCTGGAATAATGAGGCTCTGGTCGCTGCTTTCTCTCATGGTCTCTCGGATGCCTTGAAGGACGAGGTTGCAGCTAAGGACCTACCAGTTGAGCTCGAGTCTCTTATTTCTTTCCTGATTTTGATTGACACCAGACTCAGGGAGAGACCTTCCTTTAAGGAGAACCTGCGGAGGTCTTCTAACAGATTGGTGCCTACGTTTGCTGTCCCACCCGTGCCTCCCTCTCCTCCCACGCCTCCTGGGGATGACTTGTCTGGGGGTGAACCCATGCAGCTGGGGTTTGCTCGCCTGTCCGAGGGGGAGAGGGCACTCCGGAGACGCGAGGGCCGATGCATGTACTGTGGTCTCGGTGGGCATTTTCGGTTGGCATGTCCGAACCGTCCGGGAAACGCTCGTACCCTGAGATCCTGTCGGGGGCAGATCTTGGGTGGAGTCTCCTCGTCCCCGGTTTCCCGTGTTGACAAACCACTGATCACTGTTGTCCTCTCCTGGGTCGGGGGCTCGGTGACGACCCAGGCGTTGGTGGACTCTGGTGCTGGTGGTTTGTTCATTGATAGTATGTTCGCTGCCGCCAATTCCATTCCTCTGCAGGCTCGAGGTTCCCCACTGGCTCTTGAGGCGATAGACGGCAGACCCCTTCTGCCGCCACACGTGACTCATGAGACCCTTCCAGTGGGGATAGCCATCGGTGCCGTTCACAGAGAGTCGGTCTGCCTCCAGGTTATTTCGTCTCCACACTACTCGGTGGTCTTGGGGTACCCCTGGCTCCAGAAGCATAATCCGACTTTCGATTGGAGATCGGTCGAGATCCTCTCGTGGTCACCGCAGTGTGGGGCTAGTTGCATCCACGGGTCTGTCAAGTTGCTGTGTACTTCCTCGGACTCTCTGTTGCCTCCTGAATACGAGGAGTACCGGGATGTATTCGATAAGGTGCGCGCGGTTGCCCTACCTCCGCACCGCCCATACGATTGTGCCATAGAGTTACAATCTGGTGCCGTTCCTCCTCGTGGCAAAGTCTATCCACTGTCGGTAGCGGAGAATGAGGCCATGGAGGAGTACGTGAGGGAGGCGCTTTCACGCGGACACATTCGCAAATCTTCGTCCCCGGCAGGGGCTGGATTTTTCTTTGTGAAAAAGAAGGGCGGTGAGTTGAGGCCTTGCATCGATTACAGGGGTCTCAATCGCATCACGATCAAGAACGCTTACCCGATACCCTTGATTTCCGAGCTGTTCGATCGCCTTAAAGGGGCCACGGTCTTTACCAAACTCGACCTGAGGGCGGCATATAACCTGGTAAGGATCAAGGCGGGCGATGAGTGGAAGACCGCGTTTAACACCAGGACCGGTCATTACGAATCCTTGGTCATGCCCTTTGGGTTGTGCAATGCGCCCGCAGTCTTTCAGGAATTCATCAACGATGTTTTCCGTGACCTGTTGCAGCAGTGTGTGGTAGTCTATTTGGATGACATCTTGGTATATTCTGAATCCATGGAGGCCCACATTCTGGATGTCAGACGAGTGTTGCAACGGTTACGAGAGAACAAGCTGTTCGGTAAGCTTGAGAAATGCGAATTTCACCGATCCCAGGTAACCTTCTTAGGTTACATCATTTCCGCTGAGGGGTTCTCCATGGATCCTGAGAAGGTTTCGGCTGTCTTACAGTGGCCCCAGCCCAGTGGTCTTCGTTCCCTGCAGCGCTTTTTGGGCTTCGCCAATTATTATCGGAAGTTCATAAGGGACTTTTCCATGCTGGCCAAGCCTCTCACGGATCTGACCAGGAAGGGCAGTAATTCCCAGGTCTGGCCGCTCGAGGCCATCCGAGCTTTTGAGGCCCTAAAGTCCGCCTTTGTGTCGGCTCCGATTCTGTCGCATCCCAACCCTGGGTTGCCCTTTGTCCTCGAGGTGGACGCGTCTGAGACGGGAGTAGGCGCCCTTCTGTCTCAGCGTAGAACACCAGAGGGTCCTCTGCTTCCTTGTGGGTTTTACTCCCGGAAACTGTCTTCCACGGAGTGCAACTATCAGATTGGTGACAGGGAGTTATTGGCCATCGTGCAGGCCCTTAAAGAATGGAGGCACTTGCTCGAGGGTTCGGTGGTTCCGGTTCTCATCCTGACGGACCACAAGAATCTGACCTACCTTTCTGAGGCCAAGAGATTGACACCACGTCAGGCCAGATGGGCTCTGTTCTTGTCACGTTTTAATTACGTGGTCTCCTACCTACCCGGTTCCAAGAACATCAGGGCGGATGCCTTATCACGGCAGTACTCCGAGCTGTCCAGGGAGGAGTCGATTCCGACTTCGGTCATACCTCCGAATCAGATCCTGGCCGCCATTCGCACCAGCCTGACCTCTCCCCTGGGTGAGCAGATTTTGGCGGCTCAATCTGGTGCTCCCTCTGGGAGACCCAACGGCAGATGTTTTGTGCCTGAGGAGTTGCGCACTCGGTTGTTGCGAACCTACCATAACTCCAAGACCGCGGGGCATCCTGGAAAGAATCAGCTGTCCTGGGCTGTTTCACGTCTGTTCTGGTGGCCTTCCCTACGTTCCGACATCGCCGCATATGTAGCGGCATGCTCCGTTTGTGCCCAGAGTAAGTCCCCTCGGCACCTTCCGTTGGGCCTTCTGCAACCCATAGCCACCGGGGAGCGCCCATGGTCACACCTGGGGATGGATTTCATTGTGGACCTCCCTGCATCCCGAGGCCATACGGTCATTCTCATGATTGTGGATCGGTTTTCCAAAATGTGCCACTGTGTTCCTCTCAAGAAGTTACCCTCTGCACAAGAGTTGGCCACGATTTTTGCCAGGGAGGTCTTCCGGTTGCACGGTTTGCCTAAGGAGATTGTGTCGGATCGGGGGAGTCAGTTTGTGTCCAGGTTCTGGCGCGCCTTTTGCTCCCAGTTGGGGATTCATCTCTCCTTCTCCTCGGCCTACCACCCTCAGTCCAATGGGGCCGCAGAACGATCCAATCAGGCCTTGGAGCAATTCCTTCGTTGCTATGTCTCCGATCACCAAGACAATTGGGTTGACCTCCTGCCTTGGGCTGAGTTTGCCAGGAACACGGCGGTGAACTCTTCCTCTGGGACGTCTCCCTTCATGGCCAATTATGGGTTCCAACCTGCTGTGTTACCGGAGGTATTCTCTCCCCAGGATATTCCGGCTGTGGAGGATCACCTTTCCGTCCTACGTGCTTCTTGGGTACAGATCCAGAAGTCCCTTGAGGTCTCTGCGCAGCGCCAGAGACTCCAGGCTGATCGCAGACGAGCGCCTGCTCCTTCCTACCAGGTCGGAGACCGTGTATGGTTGTCCACCCGCAACCTCAACCTTCGAGTGCCCACTCCCAAGCTGGCGCCTCGCTTTGTTGGTCCCTTCCGAGTGCTTCGCAGGGTAAACCCGGTAGCCTATGCCCTTGCGCTTCCTCCTGGCATGCGGATCTCCAACGTGTTTCATGTCTCCCTGTTGAAGCCACTGGTGTGTAATCGTTTCACTTCCTCGGTTCCTCGGCCTCGTCCGGTCCAAGTGGGCAATCGTGAGGAATATGAGGTGAGCAATATCCTGGACTCACGCCTGGTCCGCGGTCGGTTGCAGTTTTTGGTCCATTGGCGTGGTTATGGTCCAGAGGAGCGTTCCTGGGTTCCCTCCGCAGATGTCCATGCTCCTGCCTTGCTCCGAGCCTTCCACGCACGCTTCCCTCAGAAACCGTTTTGTGCTCCGCGGAGGAGGGACCCTTGAGGGGGAGGTACTGTCATGGTCTTACCTTCTTGCTGTTCTCCTTCGTTTGACATGTGCTGGCGGCCATCTTGGTTTCTGGGTTTCTTGTAGCCTCCCACCCTGCGGCTCCTCCTTCCCACTGGGAGGAGCTGGATGCCCAGCTCATATATATAGGAGGTCTGTGGCTTCAGTTCCTTGCTTGGTCCTCTTGTGTTCACATGCTTCTAAGACTGCTGCTGCTTCTGGTTCCTGATCCTGGCTTCGTCTGACTACCCTGCTGGTTCCTGATCCTGGCTTCGTCTGACTACCCTGCTGGTTCCTGATCCTGGCTTCGTCTGACTACCCTTCTGGTTCCTGACCTCTGGCTTCGCAAAGACTCTGCTCGGTTTCACCATCCGTTTGGACTTTTGCTTTACAGCTTTATTTTCAATAAAGCCTTCCTATTTTCACTTATCTCTTGTTGTACGTCTGGTTCATGGTTCCGTGACAGCCCAGTGACGAAATCAGAGCACTGTTTCCCTCAGGAGCAGGAGTATCTATCGTACAGGCGCAGGCACTCAGCGATACTGTGCCTGCGCGGGATTTCGGAGGCCAAGAGAGGAGGAAGCAAGGACAGTGCAGTGAATAAATTACATGACGTAGTGGAGGGGGCGGCGCCGTAGGAGTACATTTATTTTTTAGGAGGCGTGCTGGGCTTAGAAGAAAGGCGGGCTGGGCACTGCAGGGGGTGTTACTGGGCACTAGAGCAGAGTAATAACGCCCCTCTGGGCACCTTGAGACTTAATTTGCATATCAGAAAAATCGCTTTTTCATCTGAATGAAAAGTTGAATAAAAGAAAGAGGACACATGCAGGAATGAAGGTACTTTATTGCACATTGCTATGTTAACAGTATTATAGGCTCAAAATAGGTGACAGATTCCCTTTAAGCATGTTGTCTACTAATTCAGCATAGTTTGCAGCTCGTCTGTTCCCAAGGAAGTTCTGCACTACTAGCACAAATGCATCCCAAGTTGCAAGTTCCAGGGGGTTGAGTTTTGTTCTGAATGTGTCATCATGCATTAGTTTGTTGATTTTGGGGGCCAATAAAAAGTCCGGCCTTTATTTTAGCTTCAGTTTTCAGTGTGCTAAACTTCTCCTTCAAATACTGGAAACCATTTCCATCACGATCATGTGCAATTACAAAAAATTTAATTAAACCAAGTTTAATTTAAAGTGGTGAAAGATAAACTTGAAGTGAATCGACCAGTGATTTGTGTTGTACATTGTACTGACCAACTGTGTGCTTGACTCTGAGAGGCCACTGTCTCATTTTGTAATGATTGTTGTCATCACGACTGTTCCATAGGCACAAGATACACATATGCGTTGTGTACCCTAACTGTAGGCCAAGCAGCAGTGCTACCACTTTCAGGTCAGCACAAATTTTCTATTTATGTTGTGAGTATTTGATCATTTTCAAAATTAACTACAAAGAAGCATGGGTCTTCTTCATTCCAACTGCATGAGCCAATGGAACAGATGGTTTTTCGTTACCATTTTGCAACAAGACAGCTTTCAAACTTATTTTGCTAGAGTCTTTGAATAGCCTCCATTCATCGGGAACATGTGTACCATCTAACTCCATCATAAGACCATTTACATCAGTACAGAAACAGACATCGCTTTCCATTGCATAGTATGCAGCTAACTTGGTGTCTCGATGACGAAAGTGTGAAGTTGTGGTGCCGCGTTGTAGCAAATTCCATTCCTGAAGTCTAGAAGCTAGCAGTTCTGACTTTTCTTTAGATAATGACAGATCTCTTACCAGATCATATAAATCTGATTGGCTCAGCAAGTGCGGCTGACCCTCCAGGTGTTCTAGATCAGGAAATACATTGTGACAATCAACATCTTCTTCTTCATCAGGATCAGAACCGTCTGTTTCAATTGCTGTTCCTGCTGTGGGAGGGGCAGGCACTGGATTGTCTACATCGTGTGGTACTGGTTTAAGAGCAGACTCACAGTCGGGATACACAATTTGTGACTTGTTTCTCTTTAAATATCAGGCTATTTTAGTCATGCAAAAGTAACAGTCTGGTGATTTTTCTGCTCATGCCAAACCATAGGCACTGCAAAAGCCATTCCTTTCCTTTTACCATTCAACCACTGCGTTAGCCCAGAGTAACACGCAGTGCAACAAACATGAGGTGCCCAGATTTTATCTTCATCTCCAATTTTACAAAGTAATACTTGTAAGCAAGACGCACTCGCTTTGTCAGATTCTTGCGCTGATCATAAGTAGTGTATTTGGCACATATGTAGCAGAAATTATCTGGCTCGTTAACACATTTGCCTTTATCCATCTTAACTTTCAAAACTGGTAGCACTATAACAGATCACTTTATCAAAATCTGTCCAGCTTGCCTTATATACTTACTGCTGACATAAGCCTGAGTGCGTCCAGGCAGGTCTGGACATGTCCATTGGAATATTTCCGATATAATGCATTAATATCATAACTGAATAGGCTTTGCATGTATAACTTAAAATCTAGACGTGTCGGGCAAATTCTGAGTTCATATTTTGAATCGGCACGCTCATTTTAGTATAAAGCGCGTTTTTCTCTCAGTAGCAAAATTATTGTTGCGCGGTAAATTTGTCTTTTTATAGTTTATATTGCCTTTCTTCTACATTACCATATGCTCATACATACCTGTTAATAAGACAATCTCTTCTTTTATACTAGTAGAGCAAACCCAACTTTCCAGTCTCTTGTAAGAAAGACATCTCGCCCCATTTAATAACCTCTTTGCCACCTTTAAACCCTTTGGGGCTATGTTATTTTTTATTTATTTATTATACTCACTTATATGGCACTGACCTATTCCACAGCGCTTTACAGACATTAGTATTTATTGCTGTTGCCAATGGAGCTCACAGTCTAAGTTCCCTATCAGTATATCTTTGGAGAGTGTGAGGAAATCGGAGCATCCAGAGGAAACGCATGCAAGAATGGGGAGAACCTACACACTTCATTCAGTTTGTATTTTCTGTTTATGCATCCTTAAACCCTAATTTACTTTTGCAGCTGCTGCTGGAGTATTGATGCTTAGGTTACTCGTAACCAGAATCCTCAGGTGCTTCACTTAGTCTATAAAGCTGCATTTAGACGTCCCAAGGAGCAGCCGATTGTCAGGAAGGAAGCGTTCCTTCCTGACAATGGTCTGCTCATTAGGTGGAGGTGAAGCGCTGCAGTTACTTGCAGCAATCACCTCCACAGTAGGAGGATGAGAGATCGCTGCTGCTATTGCTGCTCCTCATACAAAATAATTATTCCTGGAACCCTGTTTGAGGTGTCTGCTCCTCACTTCATTTCACACGATGAGCATGCGAATTGCTGGTTCATCTGGTGATCTGCGACACCTTTACACGGGCTGATTATCGGAGCTCGTTATAGGTAATAGGTTGTGTAAATCTGGCTTTATTCCCAGTTTTCTGCCATGTAATGTATATACAGAAATACTCTTACTCCAGCCTGGGTGCTTTCCATTTATCACAGGTCTTCCTGTAATACTTTACAATGAAGCAGAGTTTGACTGAAACAAATTATAATACAGATTAATACAGAATCCTGTTCCTATTACTTATCCTTGTGATGGCCCACTGTTCCCAGTACGAATCTCTATGATGCCCTTCTTGCAGCTTATTGAGATCTTCCACTGCCCTCAGTACAGATCCACGTGGTGCTGCATTGCTCCCAGAACCGATGCTTGTGCTGGACCACTGCTCCTAGTTAAGATTCTAGTGGAGCCTCATTGCTCCCAGGACAGATTATTGAGGTGCTGATTAGCCCATTTTGGGTATGTACCATTTATAATGATTTGTTTACTATCCCCTTTGTGCTTTTATTGTCCCCCAGTTCCTTAATCTGCGGCCTCAGTACAAGGCTGCTGTGTGGTTCAGTATCAAATGCTTTTACAAAATTCAGATATCCATCATATCATTCACTGAACTAAAATCCAGATAAGCCATTACCTATTCATAGAAGCTGAACACAAGCAGTGTTTCATGAATCCAGGCTGGTTATGAATTATTAGATTATTATACTGTATGTTTTCATAGTTCATCTCTTAGTATACATTTATGTTTTATATGCCACAGATGTCAGACTTACTGGGTGGTAGTTACCCACCTTTTTACCTTTCCTAAATATTGGTACATCAGCCATTTTCCTGTCCTGCGGCACTGACCCTGTTACAAGTAAGTCTAAGAAGATGATGAGACAGAATGGCTTATTAATTACCAAGCTCAGTCCCCTTAAAGTAGCACTCCCACAAAAAAAATGTTATTCTCTGACCTGTTAGAAAGGTACATGATGTAAACTGCAGTGAAGGTAATCTTCTTACCAGTGACTGTATTTGAGAGTTATAACCTCCCTTCTGATTCTCAGCTGTGTCATGTGACCAGCCGTTTGACTTTCCAAATAACACAGCATCTTATGTGTGGACAGGAAGTCAGTTTCTCTATGTATTCCTCAATGTCAGTCTCATAGGGATGAATAGGGAAGTAATTGACTTCCTGGCCTATGTCAGTTCTGGTCACAATACACAGCTGAGGATCAAAAGGGAGGTTATTACTGACAAATACTGTCACCGGTAAGAAGATTACCTGCAAATTTCATCCTATACTTTTCTAACAGGTCAGAGATTAAATATTTTTGTTGGAGTGCTTCTGTAATATACATGGGAGAATGCCACCAGGGGCGTTTTGTTTTCTCAGACTCTGCTGTTCTTCCTCTTATGTCAAAGGGAGTCTGTCAGCAGTTTTGACCATGAAAAAACTGCTGACCGCACTAGTTACAGCCTGAGAAGAGCAGGAAAACATAGCTTTTGTGGAGCTTTTATTATCAAATATAGTGTGAATTTGAACTTCTAACCCGCTCCTGCAAGTGCTCAGTGGGCGGAGCTTCACTATTAAGAGGTCTCTGATCACTTCAATGCGCTGCTCCACAGCCCCTCCCCTCTGCCCTGAGTGACAGCTGTAGCATCCAACCAGGAGAACACTACAGCTGTCACCCAAAGCAGAGGGAAGGAGCCGAGAAGCAGCTCAATGCAGAGAGCAGGTAATAGTGAAGCTCCACTTTCTGAACACTTGTAGGGGCAACTTCTGGCAAAATAAAACTGCATATTCACAATAATCCTGATAATAAAAGCTATGTATATCCTGCTCTCCTCTACCTAGCGCTGTCAGCAGTTTCTCTTCATCAAAACTGCTGACAGACTCCATTTGAGCATATGTTGTTGGATGGTGAACCTTGATTCTAATGCCTTGAATGGTATCTGGCACCAGTAGCTCACTACCGAACTTGTTTTTTTGTTGTTTTTTAAAGTGCCAGAAAAGATTTAAAGTAACAAATAATTATTACTTACTCTCACCGATCCCCATGTTGCTGCCTTTCCAATGCTGTTCCAGTCCCCACTGCTGTCCACTTCCTGTCCCTGCTCGACACACAGGAAATGGCTTGGAATGACCAATCAGTCAGTGACCACCCAGCAAGTGATTTTCTGACCGGCCAGTCCAAGCTATTTCTTGTATGTCAAACTGGAACCAAGAAAAGGAGAGCATTGAGGACTGGAGCAGTGTTGGGACACCAAGGCTAGGGTTCGGTAAGGGTGAGCCATGATTATTTTTTATTTTTAAAAAAATTTTTTATAAACTGAAAGAATGGTGTTAAACGGGCAGGAAGTGCTCAGACCCATATGCAGTTGTGCATGTATATACAGGGGAGCAAATCCTGCACTTGTGGCCCGTTGCTAATGGCGATCCCCAGCAAAAATGCATACAGTGGAGGATGCCCGCAGTGGACCACAAGTACCACAATAAACATCCTACACAAGGTAGCAATTATTTGGATGTGATAATCAATAGAACAATATAATAATATTTGCAAAGACAAATAAATACTTTTATTTCCCTGGAAACCCCCTTTAACATCTCAGTCTGCAGTCATATTTCCAGGGTATAGCAGAATTACATGATGATGATTTCCAGTGCTCTGGTCATGTTACACGTACACGTCGTGTAGAGCGGTGTATGATTCCAGCACACAGGATACAATCAGTACAATTGTTCGTCCACAGGGGAGCAGTGTTTGAACAGATATGCTTCCTGCTCAGCAATGCTTATAAAAGCCATGTAGATTACTGGCAACATGTCTAATTGCTCAGCAAGTGCTTTAAAATGCTACATTTCCTTGTACTGGGATAATTAGTACAAATCCTCGGTGTGTACACAGCGCTGTCACTCGCTGGCTGAGCTCCTTTGTTGAATGAGAGGAAGACATATGACTCTATGTGGCTGCTAAAAAGTGGATATTACACAAGGGAATTGCATTATAAGCAGTTGTCTCATATATTTTCCATCTCAGCTGCTTCCTTTTCAGGTTAGCATGACTATGTTAATTAGGGCTATGATTACTGCCGAGAATAAAGGGGTTGTCCAGCAGGAAATATATATATATATATATATATATACCGGTATGTATGTATGTGTGCGTATGTGTATATATATATATATATATATATATATATATAAATATATATATATATATATATATATATTATGAAAGGGTTAAAATAATACTTAGCGGGTTCCACTTCCTGCTGGCTGCAATTGTAACCCACCTGAGGCCTGATTTTCTTAAATAATAATAATAATAATAATCCCACCATAAAACCCCTTTAAAGGGGTAATCCAGATTAAGATGATAGGTCATTATCACATTGTCAGGGGTCTGAGTCCCGGCACCCCTGCCGGAGCTCTGGTGGGCACAGTCAGCTCCCGGCAGCTTTCCAAGCATAGTGCCTCGTGACCGATTTTCAGCTCATGGTCACATGTTGTCGGACCCCTGCCAGTCTGATATTGATGACCTATCCAGAGGATAGGTCCCTAATATAAATGAACTGAAAACACCTTTAAGTACTGCAACAATTGTGCTTCATTAACTACAAATATTCATAGTTGGTTCATATATACAGGTGAGGCAGCGTTCTTTTGAGCTGAAGCCTTTTCAGTCCGCTTAAGGGACTTGAAAAAATGATGACCTACCCTAAGGTGATCAGTATTTGATCGGTTGGGGTCTAACTCATGGTACCCCCAGACTTCCGCTATTGGAAGGGATCTGTTGGGGGCTTAGGCCGCTTCTTTGACCTTACATCACATCTATTGGTCACATGGTCTTTGTGCAGCTCAGTTCTATTCATGTTAAAGGGGTTTTGCCATCACAGACAATGGGGGCATATCGCTAGAGCGTGGCCCCCGCCCTCAATTCATTTCTATGGGGCCGCCGAAAATGGCTCGGCTATTTCCATCAGCCCCATAGAAATGAATGGGAGTGGGGGCCAAGCATCTGCGGTGGGAGCAGCTCTTGGTGGTGGCATTATCTTGCAACCATGGTACCAGTCAAGGGGTGCGATATGTGAGGCAGCAAGTGAACAGCAGGTTCTTGAATTTGGTAATTTGATGATGTAAGGATCTGAGCAACCTTGACATGGGCAGAAAGCTGGACAACTGGGTCATAGATTCTCTAAAACTGCCTTTATGTGGGGTGTTCCTGGCGACCGGGCCATGGGAACCCAAGGTTCATTGATGTTTGTGGAGGTGAAGGCTAGCCCGTCTGGTCCAATCCTACTATCTACTACTAGAGCTATTGTAGAGTAGATTACTAAAAAAGTTCCTGCTGGCCATGATGGAAAAGTGTCAGTATACACAGGGCAATAAAGGGATTGTTCAGCCTATCTGATGAAAAACCCAAAGATCCTAACCTGTGCCCCATTAAAAAAAATAAAAAATCACTGCAGGCCCACACATGACTGTTAGTGATGTGCTGAAGCCAGTGATTGGCGGTAGCCAAGCCACGTTGGTGAGATATGCCACAGGACACCTTCAGAGGTCTCGTGGAGTCTGTGCCTCAGTGGGTCATCAGGAGGAAACCTACACAATTATACGCAAGTGGTTGTAACGTTATGGGTGACAGGTGTATATGTTCGGAAATGTAGAATAAAGTGAATTTCCCAGTTCTTTGCTCATGTTTCAGATGTGCTCCTGGTTTTAACTAGAGATTAAAAAACATCAACAACCGCATCAAATCTGCACTGTGTAATCAAGGGCAAACATAAAGCGAGCCTGCAGTCCACAAGATTTCACAAGTGTAATAATAAAATACATATTATTATTTTTTCATATTATATGTATGCAATATAGAAAATTGTGTTTCACTAATAAAAGGATGATTGATTACACAGTGTAATCCAGTTAGCGGTAATGTTTGTGAAGATATCGAGTCTTTACCACTATTGATTGCGGAACACAAAAGACTAATAAACCTGACTCTGACATTTCCTCAAGTGAAACTGATGCCTCTGAGAGCGGTCAATTGAACCGTGGAAGAGGTCGTGGACGTAGAAGGGGGAGAGTGTCACGTGGGTCCTATGACAATAGTGGTTCACGGGGATCCTATGATACCAGTGGTTCACGTTTTTTAGAACAGGGAATACCCTACCATCTACGGAATCGCAATCAACCTGCGTTGCCCATGACCCCAATACAAAACAGTGTGGGCAGATACTAAATTTATCATTGAGGAGACTTGAACAGGCCGAAATGGCAATACTGAATAAAGGCCTATTATTTGTACCCACATCTTTCTTTAACCTGTTTAATTGGATCAAGGATTTGAGTTTGTTTGCCAGGAAACTCAAATGGCACAAACACTTTGCTTTGACCAATAGACGGGAAAGTAGAGAATTGGGTATTCCATCTGATATCTTACAGGATGTTAAACTCTTATTTAATCTGAGTGATTAGCACTGTACAAGAGGGGAAAGGGACATTTACTGCGCTCAAGAATAGAAGCACAAGAATACCACCAGCAGACGACCCTTCTTCTATTGATATTTTTTTTTAATCAAGTTTCCAGAGAATTAGAACATTTGGTTCTTGAGAAACCCAAATTCAACTGCTCCAAAGCAGAGTATAAGGCAATTGAGAATCTGGACCGTGATAACAACATCACGATCAAATCCTCCGATAAAGGAGGCAATGTGGTCGTTCTAGATACGCCACAATATAAGAAACTTTGCCTTGATCTTTTGAATGATAGGGACACGTATGAGAAATTAAAAAGTGATCCCACTGTTCGATATCAAAAAGAATTGAAAATTATTCTCGGTGAGGCAAAATCATCAGGTTTAAAGCGTTTCTACCACTTCGTTTTCACCTAATTAGCTTTCAGACACTAGCGATCCGCTAGTGTCTGCTCTATCAAACCATCCTAATATAACAGCTTATTGTCCTGCTGTTTCCCTAAAAAACGAACTTATATCGATATGCTAATGAGCCTCTAGGTGCTATGGGGGCGTCATTAGCACCTAGAGGCTTGGTCTACCTTCACAAACTGCCGCCGCCCAGCGCGTCCCTCCAGCCCACCCATCTCCTCCGGAATGCGATCCTCCCCGTGCGCGTCTGTATTCGGCGCATGCGCAGTGAATGTCTGACCGCTTCCCTGCTCAGACATCTCCACTGCGCCTGCGCCGATGACGTCATAGTGCCCTGAGGAACAGGCGCAGTGGAGATGTCTGAGCAGGGAAGCGGTCAGACATTCACTGCGCATGCGCCGAATACAGACGCGCACGGGGAGGATCGCATTCCGGAGGAGATGGGCGGGCTGGAGGGACGCGCTGGGCGGCGGCAGTTTGTGAAGGTAGACCAAGCCTCTAGGTGCTAATGACGCCCCCATAGCACCTAGAGGCTCATTAGCATATCGATATAAGTTAGTTTTTTAGGGAAACGGCAGGACAATAAGCTGTTATATTAGGATGGTTTGATAGAGCAGACACTAGCGGATCGCTAGTGTCTGAAAGCTAATTAGGTGAAAACGAAGTGGTAGAAACCCTTTAATCTCTGATGATGAACTTGATTTTCTTTACAAGAGGTATCCTACTATACCAACCTTTTATAGCCTTCCCAAGGTTCACAAGGGAACTATCCCTCTTAAGGAAAGACCTATAGTGTCCGGGGTGAACAGCATAGGACAAAATGTGGGGATCTATATCGATCACATCTTGGCTCCGTTTGTCAAGACTCTACCCTTCTACATTAGGGACACAGGTGACCTCTTGGGTCGGTTGGAAGGCATCTCCGTGGAAAATGACACCTGGTTGGCCTCCATCGACGTGGAGGCACTCTACTCCTCAATCCCACACCATCTAGGATTGAGGGCAGTGGAGACATTTTTGTTAACCAGAGGATGCCATTTCCACGCTCATAACTGTTTAGTACTTAGACTTCTGGAGTTCACGCTCACCTGCAATTACTTTCTCTTTGGCGGCGTATTTTACCACCAGCTCAGGGGCACGGCGATGGGGAGTCCTTGTGCCCCATCGTATGCTAACCTGTTCCTGGGCTGGTGGGAGGAGACCATTGTCTTCGGTGAGTCTCTGACCCATATGGCTGCGCAAGTGGTGACGTGGGTCAGATTCATCTATGATATTTTTCTACTATGGAATGGTGAAGCTGAACAACTACAGCACTTTGTGGGTGTGCTCAACATCAATGATGTGGGGTTGAGATTTACCTCGGAAATTCAAAAGGTCACCCTCCCTTTCCTAGATATAGTCATCATGAGAGGTGATCGGGGGGAACTTCAGACTAAAACGTACAGGAAACCAACAGACAAACTCTCTATTGAACTGGAACAGTCATCATCCCCTCCCTCTGAAAAAAGGTATTCCCACGGGGCAGTACCTACTTATGAGGAGGAACTGTTCCACATTGAGTGAATATAAACAACAGGCCGATGATTTACGTGATAGATTTAGGGAAAAGGGGTATCCCGAATCTACGCTTAAAATAGCCTATCAGAGAGCCTGTTCGAGGAGTCGAACGGAACTTCTCCACCCTAATAAAACACATGTGGTGGATAATCAAATACGCCTGATAGGCACCTTCGATGGTGCTGCAAGAGAAGTGTGTAATGTCATCTCCAAACATTGGAATATTTTACTTTTGGATCCCGATATCAAAGGAATTGTTGCACCAACTGCACAGGTCACATATCGCAGGGAAGTGACGCACCTAATTTGGCGATCTTCGCCTGGCTAGATGGTGGTCCGTGTGAACTTGAGTCAGCCCATCTTGAGTTTCCACATCTCCATCTTAAACCCGCCCCCTCACAGCGCTGGACCTACCTCCTACTGTAGAGGGCTGGCCTCAGCGAATGGGCGGCACTGACATATTGTTGGTGCCGATCCCGATCATGTGATTTTGCGCTGTGATGCGGACACCTTGTGACTAGTTACGTCACGACCCGCGTGACCGATCATGTGATCCTAGGGGCGGTCTTGGTAAACCTGCGCTGGCTTAAAAGGAACGCCAGTACGGGAAATCGCTCCCCACTGCCATACGCAGGAGAGGAGCGGACCCAGGAATCCCATACACATGACGAGCCAAGTACTCTCTATTTCACTAAATAGCATTGTTCTCTACTTGCTGGCGCCGGCATATTTGGTAGTGCCTGATGCCGGAGAAGCGCCCACTATGTGTATTTTAATGATTTCTTGACATTGATACTCATTGGTCCCCTGATGACCTGGCCCATTGCCAGTGAAACGTGTCGGGACAGTATATATGCTATATGTTTCTTTGTTTGCCCCAGGGTGTGGTTGGTCTTTAAACTCTGACGAAGCTGAGCAGTCCCCATATTGCCTACAAGGGACATCAAGGGACAGACAGAGAGGGGTGTTTTTGTTCATGAGTGAGGATTAAGGGATGTTTTAGGGGAAGAGACCCAGCATCTGTCTCCCTCTTTTATTGTATCCCTTTGTTTCCTCCTCACCCTCTGAGTAAGCCAGTGAGCACACCTTGTGGCTGCTTATACTCTCCACCATATCACTCTGGTTGGCAGTAGATGACTATCTAGTGTGATAGTTTTGTTTGATTAATTATTGGGCCTATTATTTTAACATATGATGAATTATAAATTGTTTTAAGGTTTTCCCATTATTCAATTATTGTTATTCTTAACTTGGGTGCCATATTTATACATTTGGTGTGACCGGCAACGATTCTGGTCAAAGTCATTTATTTGAAGATATCCACATGGAAGCTAATAATGGATTGTCATTAAGGTCAAGCAGCAATCAGTACATATAGTATAATTAAGATCCAGTGAAGGTCATACACTGCAATCTGATATATCTGTAATGTATTGGAGGGGGGAGGGTTAATTTGCTGAATTTTAGCACAGGGTTCAAAATTACACTTTTTGCATATGGTTACATTGCAGTGAATGGTGTTTTACAAAAAATGGTGCTCATCTGGCATGTGTCATGGTAACAGAAATATTTATTAAACTTGTAAACACTTGGTATGATATGAACCCGTGCATTACCTGACTGGGAACGCTATAGAGTTGGATACGAAGGTGTTCAGACTGTTGGTATGGATTTCCATCTGTCACAGTCATCATTGATAATCTCATCAAATCATTTAAATAGATAACTTTAGGAGGCATTAATTCCGTCCTATTAAAGATCGTCTATGTTCCGGCAGCAGCGCGCGGATGATTTGTACCATGGACTAAGGCCTGTATGCCCGCATAGGACACGCCTCTGGTGGTCTCCAGTTCCATAGTCCATGCCCTGGAAGTGCGAATTGCACCATTCACTTCTGTGGGTCCATGTGCACATAGGTGCCTCATAGACAAAAAACAGGCCGTGTTCATCAGGCTGGGGCTCCGCAGTCCCATTGTTACATGACACGAGAAGAATTTCAACATGTTTGGACTTATTGCAATCATAAAAAGCAGTTTACCAACAATTCGTCCACAACCACTGTGCCACCTGCAGTCTCCATGGAAGCCTAACCTATGGCCACCACTGCTATTATTAAAAGCTATGTACATCTTTGGGGGCATTTTTTTCTTATTGCATTGTACTTATTTTGAGCTAAAAATATTTTTTTCAATTTGTCTTTATTAAAAACATGGAATCCTTTTTTGTGTACAGAGCTCAGATGCTCTACTCCTGTGATGGCTGACCTCCGGCACTCCAGCTGTGGTAAAACCACAAATCCCAAGATGTTCACTTGCTTGGCTGTTCCCAGAACTTCATAGAAATTAATGGAGCATGCTGGGAGTCGTAGTTTCACCACAGTTGGAGTGCCGGAGGTTAGCCATCACTGTTCTACTAGCTGCTTGTGGATTTTCCAGTCTTTTCCGTCATCTGGGGAGCTGAGGGGCTCCTTATCTCTGCTCTCTGACCTTATAAACACTCAGTAAAGCTCAATCATTATCTCACTGATAAGAATGTGGCTTAAATAAGGGTTTTATGACTTCTCAGTAGTTTAGAGATAAGGGTTAGTAGAAGTACCAGTCACACAGCTGGAAAAACTGTTAACCCTTTGTGACAGAATAGCTCAATATATTTAATAAAGGCCAATTGAAAATATGATTTTTAGCCAATAATGAGTCAAATGTAATCATAAGCAAGGTGGTTTAAGGAACCTGGCACTATACTGGGTCTTACCCAAGCCCTAGTTTTCAATTTGCCGAAAAGTGCTGCAGATGGAAAGTGTGATGGGCGTATTGGAAAACTATTCCTAAGCCACCTGGGACTGGTTTTCTTTGAGGGTGTTCGAGTTGGGTGGTGTCAAGGAGGTGCCCTATTATGATTTGACTGTGGTGCCACACCCCTGCACATGGATGTCCAAAAAAAAAAAAATGCTTGACAAAGGCGATCACTAAGCCAAAACGTTGCATCTGGAATAAAATTCCGCCTTTTGGACGTGCTGTCTCCATTTTTTTATTTTTTGGACATCCATGAGTTGTTATTTGGGGGGCTTTTTACCACCCCCCCTGGAGACGAGCACCCGCAGCATTATTACTAAAGAGTGCTGTTCACCCGTGTTTGCGTGACACCCCTGCACATCTCACATGCCTGTTAAAAATAACTGTACCCCATGGTGTGGTGTAGACCCCTCCCTTAGGTGCAGGACTGGAGCTCAGAGTAGAATCCCGGCAGGACTCTGCTGAGGGACTGAGTGGAAATGTCTAGGAAATAGAGTGCGTTTTCCTCCACGTAATGTGAAATCCATTTTTCTCTTTACTGAGCAGTTGGTAAAGCGATAGCGGCATATCTTACGCTCACCGTCCTCATCAATATTGTAAACATGCGATTTTCATCTGGTTTCTGTTCCGTGGTGCGGAAAATGATGTGGGATATAGATTAATGTTTGATTCTGTGGAGAGTCTCGCTCAATAGAATTTCATTTCATACATTTTTGTTTTTGGTGGAGTTAAGAGAGGTTATCGGTCTATACCGGATCTACCGCATTCCTGCTTTTTTTTTTTTTTTCTTTGCTTGAAAATTAGATCTTCAGAGCAAGACTGTAAAGGTTGTGTTCCCGAGTATGCATCTTATTACATAGAAAACGAATCTATGAAGTACAGTATGTACACAATGAAATGTAGGTGGGATCAGGGCTCGGGCCAGACTGCTGCCCCAGGCTCAGAACATGTCGTTCCGTCAGTGCAGATGTAAAGAAACCTGTGAGACCTGTAAGGCTGTTTATAGTCAATAAACAGATCAATTTTTTGGGAAAAAGGTGGGGACCCCCTTAAAGTGATTGCATCACAGGGAGAAGATACAAACTCCATGCAGTTTGTTGCCCTTAGCTGAAATCGAACCCAAAAGTAATGTCCTAATATGCCATGAACTGTAGGCATTACATCATCTTCCCCTCTAAACAGATATTTATTTCCTTCACCAGTCGTGTGTGTGTGGGGGGGGGGTGTCTATAGCACATAGAGGCAGTGTTAATCAGTAACTGCAGACATGTCACACAACGCTCTGTACATCGCATGCCACTGAATCACTGTGATTCACCACACAGGTCCCACTGACCTTTTAACTGCTGGTCATGTCACTGATGCATGGTCCATGGTGTCACACTGCAGCACATCAGCCCATGAGTCAGGGGACACGCCCAATCTGTCTTATCTGGGACACAATTAATGGAAAGATTTTATTGTCGGCTGGTAACTTTCATTTATGATACTTTGTGGTGATTGATGTGTTCACATTGAAGTTAATGTATTCAAGTCTGGTAATAGGACAGTGTCACGTCACCGCTCTCCCTACAGGAATTATATCAATCTCCAACACCAGGGGGCGCAGCTCCCTCTGTTTCTTTTAAATAATTTAAATCAATGTCTGGATTCTAGATTCCTGTAGAGATTTTTATAAAATTTAAAAATACATCAGTCTTGGGTTAAAGGGAATCTGGATTTAGGGGTCCAAACCTGTCTGTTCAGGAAATGAAGATGTAACTTACCAGGAGATCAATCACACTGTGCATAGTGCCAGTGACTCTGAGAAGGTATACCTTGATTCACTGCGCAAGCCCTACACATTGAGTGCATGAGCAGTGGGGCAAGGTGTATCATCCTCAACTTCATCAGCACGATGCACGTGCACTTTCTGCTATGGTAAATGAGTGGTGGATTTATTTCCCAGTAAATTACATCTCATTTACTAAACTTTGCAGCGATGGACAGGTTTCTAATGGGAAGGTTTGGGGCCCTACACCACAGCTGTACAAAAGCATTTTGAGGATTGTTTGACCCCAAAACAGATGACAGGTTCCCTTTAATGAGCTTTTGTCATCCATATCCATTAAAAGAAGAAACCCATGAAGTCACCAGCAAGATTTCATGATGGGAAATGTAGTGCTGTCAACCCTCCAGTTGTAGGCAAACAACAACTCCCAGCATGTCATGTGTTTACTACAGGGCACCAGTGTAATAAGCCACTTTATGTGGTCTGGAGATGTAGGTTCCAGTAGTTGTGATAACTTTTTCACTTAGAATTATTTTTGTGCAGTATTGGAAAAAACAGCAACAGTTTATTTAGAAACCATCAACAAGCTGCTGTTGATAGATCGACCAGTTTTATTATGGATCTCTTTACCAGTTTGATGTTCTTCCTGGGCTGAGAAATAACTGAAATGGTGAAATAACTCGAGAAAGCCATATAACAGAGGATTGGACCTCTCCTGATTGTGTGTTGTCCACGTTGCAGGACGTGCATTATCTGCTGTATGCTATAAAATGCTCATTGATATTACATGGAGTTTCCAGCTGAACCCTAACCTTCCACCGATCAATTATTTTCCCTGTGGGCCACTCCCGGCTGTACAATACTTCAAGCAAAATGCCAGCCCTGATAGGGGGAAATCAATGAAAATCAATGCTTCTCTTCACAAGGTGGCAGTATTACCAGGGCTGGTCCATTTATACCGGTGTGTTAGTAGTAGTCCTCATTACACCGCGCAATAATGAATTTTGCTACTGAGAGAAAAACATGTGATTTATACTAAAATGAGAGCGCTGATTCCAAATATGAACTCGGATTTTAACCCATTAAGGAACCAGGGATTTTCCATTTTTGCATTTTCATTTTTCACTCCCCGCCTTCTCATAGTCCTAACTTTTTTATTTTTCCATTCAAATAGCCTTATGAGGTCTTATTTTTGCGGGACAAGTTGTACTTTCTAATGGCACCATTTACAGTTGCACACCATGTAGTAGGAAGCCGGAATAAAATTCCAAAAGGGGTAGAATTGGGAAAAAACGCAATTCTGATACATTTTTTTTTTTTTTTCTACACTGTACACTATGTGTTAAAATTGACCTGTTATCTTCATTCTCCAGGTCAGTACGGTTACAACGATTCCACACTTGTATAATTTTTCTTGCTTTTTAATACAGATTTTTTTTTTTTTACTTTGAGGACATTTTTTTATTAAAAAAAAACAAAACATTCTGACCCCTATAACTTTTTTGTAGTTATGTGTAAGGGGCTGTGTGAGGGCTAATTTTTGCGGGACGATCTTTTTTTTTCAGTGATGCCAATTTGAAGTGTATGCGACTTTTTGATCACTTTGTATAAAAAAAATTATTGGGTAGTTGAAGTGACAAAAAATGGCTTTTTTTTCCTGTTACTCCATTTGCCGTATTCCATTAATATTGTTATATTTTAATAGTATGGGCATTTTCGCACGCGGTTATGCCCATGATGTTTATTTTTTTTTATTGTTTAAGTATTTTTATTTTAAGGAAAGGGGGTGATTTGAACTTGAACTTTTTTTTTTTTTTATATATATATATATATATATATATATATATATATATTTGCAAAAACTTTTTTTTTACTTTTTTAAGTCACTTTGGGTTTGCCTATTGTGTTCATTGATGTCTATATAGACACCATTGAACATTTCATTTGCACTATACCAATACAATGCTGCCACCTAGTGGCCTGTTTTGGTATAGTCAACTA
The DNA here is from genome assembly GCF_905171765.1 of Bufo bufo. Lineage (NCBI taxonomy): Eukaryota > Metazoa > Chordata > Amphibia > Anura > Bufonidae > Bufo > Bufo bufo. The sequence goes on along the minus strand of NC_053398.1, from coordinate 138,257,670 downwards.
ATAGGCACCAAAGCCTACTTGAGGCTTCAGCCTATTAGATCAATGTAACAGGTTCCCCGATCTCAGCCGGGGAACGCTGTTACTGGAGCAGAAGTGTGCGACTTCCACACTGCGCAGATGCCGTGGTCACATTTGACCACTGCATCTGAAAGGGAAAATGTATGCAGTCAGCCTTATGGCTGATCGCATACATGTGCCACAGGTCTCTGCTATTTAAAATGTGCGAGCAGGCGCGATGTTTGGGGACCGGACTTCCGCCATACATGTACGGCGGAGGTCCTTAAAGCGTTAAGTTATACATGCAAAGCCTATTCAGTTATAATATTAATGCATTATATTGGAGATATTCCAATGGACATGTCTGGACGCACTCAGGCTGATGTCAGCAGTAAGTATATAAGGCAAGCTGGACAGATTTTGATAAAGTGATCTGTTATAGTGCTATCAGTTTTGAAACTTAAGATGGAAAAATGCAAATGTGTTAACGATCCAGACAATTTCTGCTACATATGTGGCAAATACACTACTTCTGATCAGCGGAAGAATCTGACAAAGCGAGGGCGTCTTACAGCTGGGGATGTATTTGTGCAGAACTTCCTTGGGAACAGACGAGCTGCAAACTCTGCAGAATTAGTAGACAACCTGCTTACAGCACATGAACAACTTGGCTGCCGGATGTCATTGAAAGTGCATTTCTTACATTCCCATCATGACTTTTTCCCACCCAATTTGGGGCACGTAAGTGACGAGCATGGAGAGCGGTTCCATAAAGATATTTCTACAATGGAGAACAGGTATCAAGGCCGCTGGAATCCCAACATGATGGCGGACTACTGCTGGGAAAATATGACCGTTCACAAACACAAAAGCAAATGTCTGAAGCAGTAACAGTACTGGGCCTTGCTCAAGTAAGACTTTTAAACTGAAAAACGAGACTTTTTGCAATTTTCTTATTCCGTTACATTTTCATGCACTGTTTATTATGCAAACTTTGATGTAGATCAGGGAATTGTTGGAGTAAAACTCGTTCTGTTCAAAAGACTTCGGATTTGTAATCCGCACACTCGATTTAGTATAGGACACATGGTTTTTGCCCAGTAGCAGACAAATTATTATTATTTTTTTTTGCGTGGTGTTATCCAAACACCACAATATTTCTATATCACATATTTTCTATATTTTCTTCCCTGCTGGTCTCATGTGGGACACTTTCTTCATTTGCTGGGCCATGACTAACATTATAACATGCCATGCTGTGTGGACTCTATGGGTATGCTATTACAGGGGTCCAGGTTACTCTCCATTGGTAACCGTGTCAGGTTTCAGGACCTTCACAGGCGCCCAGTAACTGCGAGAGGACTCCTATAACAATGATATGCACATTGTAAGCCCCCACACCATCTCCAGTGAACATCTTAAGCCCTCCAGCGCCGTAGTGTGACCAACATGTCAGTGGTGCCAACTGAACTGTGCCCATTGTGGACAGGGGTCAGCATGGGTGCTCTGACCAGTCTGCAGCTGCACAGCCTCATATGATGAATGCCCTGTGTGCCCTGACACCTTTCCATCATCCAGCAGGAACTTTGTCAGCAATTTGCCCTACAGTAGCTCTTCCTTGGGCTTTGCTTCCCTCGTGCATCACTGAGCCTTGGGTGCTCATAGTCCTGTTGCTGGTTCTCCAGTGTTTCCTTCATTGGATCACTTTTTCCGGGTACTAACCATTGCACACTAGGATCTCACAAGACTCACCATTTTGGAGATGCTCTGACCCAGTCATCTAGCAATCACAATTTAACTCATCAGTTTTAAGAACTGACTCTTCACTTGCTATGTAATCTATCCCACCCCTTGACAGATAATCTACCGCTATGTTATTCATATCACCTTTAGTGCGTTTAATGTTAGTTGTTGGATTATTCTTGTTTGCGGAGTGCTGCTACATTTTGCGGTATCATTTCTTATTGTGATATCTAGTTCATTGACATGGACTTGAACTTTCAGATTTTTCCCAGCCCTCAGTATCACATATTACAATGGCCTTCATGGTCCATGGCACTGCCATCTGGAAAGCCCCTGCATAGTTTGCTAGTAGAAGATTTTCTCCATCCTTGTGTGATTTGCAGTCTGCAGACAATAATACTGAGGTCTTTATTAACTGTTTAATACTGTACTGTATACTATGTTTTAGGATTGCGGCTAGACGCGCCTTGTTTGTATGGGACTGACTGCCACATCCCATGGAGCAATGCATAGTCCACTGTGCGTTTAATTGCTGCAGTTATGCTAGGATGCACTGTATATAGTATAACGCAGTTAGGGCGAACCTTTTACAGACCGAGTGCCCAAACTGTAACCCAAAACCCACTTATTTATCGCAAAGTGCCAACACGGCAATTTAACCTGAATTCCAATATAGTATATGTTCCATGTACTTTATCATTTAGGTATAATAGCCTGCCTACATTCAATGCTCTGCCTGTGCTGCTCATAGTGCACCCCGTGCTGATGAATGACAGGAAAAGTCAAGGGCATATTGGTACACCACAGACTTTTTCCAGGTTGCGGGTGCCCACAGAGAGGGCTCTGAGTGGCGCCTCTGGCACCCATGCCATAGGTTCGCCATCACTGGTATAGCGTATACTATGTATATCTCCATTGCCATGCTGCCATCTAGTGGCCAAATTGCATTAGTAATTGTAGTAGATGCAGTAGGACCTATGGGTCATATGAACCTGTTGTGCAGCTCCTCAAGACAGTAATAATGTTGTCCTGTTAAAATTACATTATTATGTAAAGGCTCTGATGGATATGGCCCCAAATGTCATGTCTGGTGGGGAATGGTACCACTGTGAGCCATGCCAGTGTGGACACACATAGTCGCAATAATGCCATATTCTCCTCACACTGGGTGGATCTCGTCGATTTTATTTAAGGTACTCTTTCCTGGCCTTATCATGGTTGGGCACACGCTGTGATTTGTGCAAGCGGCTCTGTCCTGCTGCTGCTGCGAAGCATGGGCGGACTGAACCTGGGGTTATGGGCACCAAGACTATACGAGTTACGAGTGTGGACTAGAAGCAAGGAGGTTGATTCTCTCTATTGGCTGAACTGCATTTTATTCAGCGCCATAGAACTGGGTCAGCGCCATGTTATGACTCTCCTGTGCCACACTACATGTTGACTTATGGGTCAGCGCCATGTTATGACTCTCCTGTGCCACACTACATGTTGACTTATGGGTCAGCGCCATGTTATGACTCTCCTGTGCCACACTACATGTTGACTTATGGGGAATTCCCAATGGGACCTTGCTATAGATATGAACGGAGTCCTTGCAGCTGATGACGTATCTGCAGCTTTGGATTTTATTGAGCGTTTTATTTGCAGTGGTTAGTAGAAGAGTACAGTGCGTGCACGTGGCATTAACCAGCCCCCTCCACCAGCAGCTACTCCATTAACGGTCAATGAATGATTTCCAAATTACATCTAATTCATTTTGCAGCTAACTTCTGCCACATCTGCTTATCAACAAGCGTTTTGTGCTGAACATAATCCGGTTATCATTTAATTGCGATTGAGAGGCGGAATATGGTGAGCGCGCACAGGCCTCAAATATTTAAACATCAAATGTGGGTCCTTACCGCTGCGCTGAACCAACACGAGCGGCGCCGAGAGCGCAGTCATCTGGTGATTGTCAATACAGATAGGATGGGGACACGGATAAGATATGCAGGGGACTGATCACTCGGGCTCATATTCTGACATTCCATAGCTTCCATAGATACATATGTAAGGTGACCAAACTGGGCTGGTATGTTAGGTCTGAGCCATCTGCAGAAGGAATAGTGCATGCTGTTACTCCAAGGAGGTGCACATCTCTCAGTAAAGTGCTTGAAAATGGCTGCATGGAGCAGCTGAAACGTTGCTGACGTTGGGTGAATAAAACTTAGATTTTTTTTGGGTTGCTGCCTTCTCCATCTGTCATCCAGTGAGGATTTGGTGCCAGAACAGGACCCTTTTTTTATCAGGTAATCCTCTCCTACATGAGACATGTAGTGCACAGTTCAGGGCCTGCCTGTCACAGGTCTTTAAATGGTCACTGTATTTTTATCAAATTTTGCATAAATGAATAGTATATGTGAAAAAAAAAATATGCTGCATCTTTCTCCCTCTAGCAGCTCATGCTTTCTCATCCCTCGTCTGTCCATAGACTTGTATGGGCAGCATGTAATTTGATCTTCAGTTAGCTGAGGTCTGGGGTCAGGAAGCAGTCCGCATGGAGTTCCCGGATAGCCAGTCATGATGTTCCATGCCTTCCATGTGGTGTCTGGTCGTGAGTAACCAGTGATATTGGTCAGGTACTGGTTCAGGTCTCCATCCAGTGCAGCATCATGGATCCTGGTGAAATCGTGGATGGTGACAGAAGTCACTGGTGGGGAAAGTGTTTGACAGAACTATGGGGGACATTAAGGAGGGTGCTGATGATTGCTCTCCTGCCAGCCCATAGGCTGCTCACCCTCATTAATGGTCATGAATATACCAGGCTTTATGCAGACGTGTAATAATGTGAAGTAAACTCTTCAGGCGTAAGCCTTTGTGTCCTCCGTCCGCTCTGCTTATGATGTGATTGTTTGTAGGTGACAGGTTGTCTTTTATAATCTGCCAGACGGATATAATAGGATGAGGTAAGGAAGGTAAATCCGAGCTTCACATCACTCCAGAATAAGATTCCCGGGATAAACGGTGAGATGGGAAGACGTTTCTGTATTCATATTGTAATGAGAGACGTGACTGCAGAGATTGAGCTGTTATCGGACTCGATACACTCGCCTGTCACTATCAGCTGACGTCTGGTTTTGACAGCGATTGTCCGGCGAAGCTTAACGAGAGAGGAAACATGTAATTGCGGTAATTCACCATTTAAAGTGTCCGCGCTCCTATAAAGATGGATTACATTCCTTTATTCTGGAATTTACATTATAGTCCTGGATTATCACAGTTACATAATAGACAGGTCCATCTACTCCCAACATATAATCCAGAGGAAGGCAGAAACCCCTACATCATCAGAAAGGTCTCTGTACCGTCTTACTCCAATATGGCCTAATCACATGTATAGGGAACTAAATAAAGTATCCAATGCCCGAGCATGGGAGAGATATGGCCTTAACCGTATCTATCAATTATTTGACAAAGGTAGACTTAAGGAGTATGGTCAATTGCAACAAGAATTTAAAATACCCAAGACCTTTTTATGTCTACCTGCAGACATGCCATACGGACTCGGGAGCAACAGGGGGCGATAGCACCTGCTGCGAAGCATCTCGTTATAGAGCTTACCGCATCGCATGGAGACACTAGTGGAGTCTCATGGAGGCACAATGTGAAAAACTATATGACAAGTGGCATCGAGATGTTACTGACTTGACAGTGGAACAGTGGGAGAACATGTCAGAGGTGGCAATAAGCGAAGCCCATAGAGTATCTCAATTATATTTACTCCATAGAGTATATAGAACTCCAGTAGTAATGAAAAAAATGGGGTATCGGGAGGATGACAAATGCCCGAGATGTGGGACGCCTGATGCAGACCTAATCCATGTGGAACTGCCCACGATTGAGACGATACTGGACAGACGTTACTGAACTCCTAAACAATGCGTTTTGTATGAAAATGAATATGTCAGCTTTGATATGTATATTAGGATATGTCAAGGTATTGCCTGTAACTTCAGAAAAGAAAATATCCATTATGCGCATATTATATCATGCAAGGAAGCTAATTGAGTATTATTGGATTATCCTCCAAAAGCACAAGAATTGGTGGAGAAGGTTCATATTTTTATATATCAGAAAAGAGGCAATATTAAGAAGTTTGTGAGGATATGGACCTCATGGTTGCAACATTACAATGTCACATCATAGTCTTTTCTCTGTACAATAGATGATGTATCTGATATAGTAGATTGAAGACAAGTACTGTGATAGGTCTGTGTAATAGTAAGGATGAAGCTGTAAAGGGAAAGATGTAAGCCAGATATTATCTGATAAGGGATAATGATGATTGGGGAGTGACATTTTGGCTTGGGCATTACTATAGTAAGTGTGCATGGGAATGTGTGATGGGTATGAATGTCTGAGATGCAGCAGACCTACAGAGAATTAGCCGATGAATCGCACAGAGTCATGTGACAAGCGACAATAACAACAGTGATTCCGATATGGACCTTCTCTGGGCTGCAGTCCTGTAGGGAGCGGTTTATGTCTTTGTACTGTTTTCTCATAAAATTGTCAACAAAAATTATCTGATTTAAAAAAAAAAAGAAAGAAAGATCTCTGTTCTGTCCGATCATATATTTGTACATTGTAATTGGTCATTTTGAATACCTCGAAATTTGAGACCCTGTGCTGTTTTTGGCCATTCCACTTAATGATCTTGGTCTCTAGTTCAGTGATGTCCTTCAGGTGTCCAGTGCTGTACACAATTCTCCACGTACAGATCACTAATCTATGTTCATGTCTTTTTTTATGCCTCCCCATTGTTTTATTTGCTTTGACAGCAGCTGTCTGATTTTGGTCACTAAGTTTACTGTCCACCAATATCCTGAAGTCTTTTCCAGTTTGTCAGTTCTGCTCAGTGTTTTGACTTTTAAGGGGAGATTTTTAAAGTGGTGTCAAAAAGTTGCAAACTATGGGGGGATTTATCAAAACTGGTGTAAAGGAAAACTGGCTTAGTTACCCACAGCAAACAATTAGATTCCAACTTTCATTTTCGATAGCAGCTGTGAAAGGTGAAAGGCAGAATCTGACGCATTGCTAGGGGCAACCTTTACACCAGTTTTGATAACTCTCCCCCTATGTGTGACTTTTTATAACATAGTCACATCTCCAGAAAGTGCTGGTCTTGATAAATCTTCCCTCAGTATATAATTGTACCTTTAAGATGTATCATTATGTTACCCTCCAGAAAGACAATGAACCCAAATTCAAATAAAATGTTCAATTATTACTGAATCCCGGGTCTCTGCTAAAGTGTTTGCTTGTGACTTCAGATGTAATGGGAGTTTCTGGATTTTACTATGTCTGATTAGAAGAATTTACACACAGTCCTTGTGTCTCTAGCTGCAGCCCGGAAGTTACTAACCTTCTGCAGGCCTACCACTGTTGACATTCTTGGATTCGTAGCATCCAGCTTTGGGTTGTCTACAGTAAATGAACATATTGTATAGTTGTAATGTCAAGGATTCCCCAGACAACCGCTCTGAGCACAATTTGGCTGTATTCAGTGTTTTTTACTTAAAGGAGTTGTTTCATCTAAGATATTGGTGGCTTATCGCTAGGATAAGCCACCAGTGTCAGATACGTGCATGTCCCACCTCTGAGACCCTCTCTTATCTCCAGAACAGGATCCCCAAAGTGAGTAGAGAGCAGCTGCGCATTCGCGCCCATCCTCCTTTCATTTCTATGGAATTCCCATGGAAGTGAATGGACCGGTGGCTGTCTCATTTCTATGGGACTCCCGAAAATAGCTGAGGGCTCTCATTCCCTTTTATGTGTTGGATGCACCCATCTGACTTTAATGTCATATCCTAGCGATATGCCACAACCCTTTTGACCTTCCCAATGCAGCAGTGCTCCAAGCCTAAAAGGAAGCCTATACTTTATGTAATATAGCTTGAAAATCCTGCTGTTCTCCCCACCAGCCTCCAGTGGTCCTCACCAGTCTGATGAGCACATCCCAGTAAATCGACAGCTTGTCCATATTGATTGTAGTTGCCAGTGCTGCCAGCTGTGGTGAAGTTTGATATTTTCCTATTTGGGGAAACCTTGTTGGAAAACTTAAGAATCAGACTTTACCCGTATAAACCTTCTTTCTCTGGGTGAGTGATGTTTAATGTGTCCTTGTTGCTCTCTTGCAGCCTGTTTGATATGGGAGGAGAATATTACTGCTACGGCTCTGACATTACCTGCTCTTTTCCTGCCAATGGAAAGTTCACCTCCGACCAGAGAGCAATTTACGAGGCAGTGCTGAAGTCATCCCGTGCGGTCATGAACGCCGTCAAACCAGGTGAGTGATGGCGAGCACCTCTGTGTAAAACAGATGATGTGCTTTATTAAATAACAACAGGTTGTTTGGAAGGCGGATAGGGCTGAGCTGCAATAACAGACATGGACAAGAGAGGCGCAGTTTGGCGGGGACAGAAAAAGATACATTTTTTGTAATCTCCTACAGCGCCTTGAATACACACCAGCAGGTACAATATCAGCACTTATATAAGACAACTGAAAATCATGCCTTTATTTTTTCCTACTTACAGTCCATCAGCCATTTTTACAACAGTGACAACTGGATTTGCACAGATTTGGTTGTCACTTTTGCAGCAGCTTCTTGAAACTACAGTGAAGTGACAACCAATATGGCGGCATATCCTGAAGCAGGCCACCTGTATGCTGCCCTTTGTTGCGTTCCCCTCGCTGCGCGAGGTCAGAGTCCTCCTCCTCCTTTTTTGATATTCAACGTAATGTCAAAAAGCCATTCATTTTTGCTGGCGAGAATCAACGACATATCTGCGGGCGTGACACAGTTACCTATCAATACACAGCACAAGCCCTGATGTCATCTCTTCAAGTTCTGACCTATTTCTCTGTCTGTGTCCTGCTCTGAAAACCGCACGTCCTTCTTTCTGTCTTCTCGTCGCAAGTGACTTCCGCTCTGCATTACCTCCCTGCTGCAGGATTCCTGCCGGCTGTTTACACGTCGTCCCATTCTTCACACAAAATGCTGGAAAAGTCGCCTTGTGCAGATTACCATTGCTATAAATTTTGTGGCCCTGTCAGTGCGGCTCACCGGGGCTGGCAGACTGTCACAGGAAACAGGCCACCGCCTGGCCGATGGAGACAACATGCATGCAACCTCTGATAGAGTCCTCGCCGCTCTCTTAACTCTCGGAGTGAGGATGTGGCTGTCACCAGTTTCTTTTGATTACTGGTTGATGAATGGCCCCCTCTGTATAGATGTGAGCCGTCGTTACACAGCAAAACAAGTTTTACCCATGAGAACAGCAGGTAAAGTGCATTGTACGGACACATCAGACAATGGAATCTTGTGTTTATGGTGCTCCGTCGTCTCATAGGCAAGAACTAAAGTAAAAAAAAAAAAAAAGTTTTTTATTTACATTGAAGTAAATGGGACAGCGATAAAAAAATATATACAAATGGGATAGAGAAGGACTAATGTCACTTGCTGCATCTGTAATTAATTGAGCAACTGTTCTGTTGACTTATAATTGATTTGAAAAATGGTGCAGGACACTAAGACCTTGTATGCACTTAGAATAAAGGGGTTCTCTGGACCTGGACCTAAAAAGTCTCCTTCAGCTGAACTGTGGACATAAGACACTTTAAATAGTACTTCCTTTCATTTCTCCACCGATTCCGCAATTCCGTCTGGGATCACGTGGCCGCCCTACTGGCTGCGGGCTTGTCCTCGGATGTTGTGACTGGATGTGCTCCTCTTTCTTCCTGGTCAGCTGTATAATGTAGATATAGCTGAACAAGAAGAAAAACAAGCAAACCCAGTCGCATTCTCAGGAGAAGAGTCTGCAGATGATCTGGTGGTCAAGGAATTGGTGGAGCGATGGAAGAGTGGGTACTGCTCTAAAATCTTTCCATTAACAGGTTAGCAGAAAGAGACTTTTTCGGTAAAAGCTCAGAAAACCCCTTCCCGATCTTGGTTGAAGTCGGGTATTTAAACATGGTGCTTGCTCAAAAGCTGAGCAAGCGTCATAGCCACCATATGCCTGCTGTTCCACACAGCAGACACCTTGAGGTGTAACGGTGGCTGCTGTGCACCGCTGTTCCCCTGCTTACCGCCACCGTCCCGGGCGCCGTGTTCAGCGGGGATCTGCGGCCGGAGCTTCGCATTCACCGCTGCAGTCCTGGGCTCTGTCTGTGTGGGTGCTGTTGTTCTGGGATCCACTCCACAGTTTGCTCTCAGCCCTGGCCACAGCATGCTTGCTGTTTGTTTCCTGCAGCACTTCCTTAAGGGCCGGCACGCGTCACTTCCTGGGCTCTATGGGTTAGGTCATGTGACATCTCTGACCTATCCTAGCCCTCCTGCGCATATATAAGTGGCTGAGCCCCCTTCCCAGATTCCTCAGTGTCAAGGTCCTTGTGTCCTGCTAAGGTTCCTCTTTTCTGCTAGTGTTCCTGACTCGTATCTGTATTCCTGGACTCTGCTACCTGTTAGATCCCTATCTGCTTGCCTTGACTCTCCTGTTGCCAACCTAGATTGCCTGACCTGTGCCGCCTGCCCTGACCTTTTGCCTGTCTGACTACGCCTCTGCCTCATCCTTCGGTCCTGCACCTCTGGTACCTTTCTCAGGTACCTCCTGGTCTGCCTGGACCAGCTACCTCATGTGCCTATCCTGCTGAAGAGGTAGCAACCTGGTGTTCCCCTCTAGAAAGTCTATCCCTACCATCAGGGGTACTGTGAAGCTCCAGGAGTTCACTTAGACAGTGCCCTTAGAGGAGGTAGGACACGTGGCACAGTGGGTTCACACCCGCTGGTTCGTGACTTGTGGTAATGCTGATCGCAGACATTTAACCACTCAGATACCATGGTCAGTTGCTACCATGGTATCTGAGAGGTCTTTCCCCATGAGATCAAGAGACCAGTTCGGCTGCTATGGCAGCTTCAGGCCTTTGGCCTCCCACAGCAATGTTCTTATACAGCCCTGCCTGTGGCACCATGGGAATACATTGAATCTCCTATAGGCTGTAGTGTTAAATCATTGTAGTCTGTGGGACATATGATCAGATGATTGCACGTTCAAAGTCCCAAGGGGGCTTTAATAAAGTGAAAAAATGTTTTTAAAAATAAATAAAAATCCTAGGCATTGCCATGTCCCAAAACGTCCGTACTATTAAAATATAAACTTATTTCTCCCATACAGTGAACGCTGTAATTGGGGCAAAAAATAAATAAATAAAAAGTGACGAAAATGTCATACACACTCAAAAATGGTATCATTAACCCATACAGATCGCCCCTGCAAAAAAAAAAAAAAATTAACAGCTCTGTAGACATCACTATAAAATATTTATGAGGGTCAGAATATGGCGATGCAAAGAAGAATTTTTTTTTCCCAAAGTTAAAACACACTAAAATTATATAAATGTGGTATTGTTGTAATTGTACTGACCCAGAGAATGATTCCCATTTGAAAAATGTTTCCTGCTTCCCGCTACATCGTATGCAATATGAATTGGTGCCATTAGAAAGCACAACTTGTCCCGCAAAAAACAAGTCCTCATAAGGTTATGTGAATGAAAAAAAAGGGTTAGGCTGTTTTCACTCTTGCAGGATTGCTTTCTTTCATAATGGAAGCTCCAGTGACGTGCGGGATCTATTGCTGGACAGAATCTATTGACTTCTGGTCCTTTTACATGGGCAGATTTTCTGCCTATAACAAGCACTAAATAATCAGAGGCGGAGGAGGACGAGCCACTTGTAACCCGCTCCTCCTCCCAGGCACTGTACATTATTTCGGCAGCACATCCCCTCTTTATCTGGGAAGATGTGCTGTCGTCAACAAACTAAGAGATCAGAGGACAATGATCATTTATTTACACGGGGTGAAGATCAGGAATAGGTCTTAAATGAGCGCTCGTTCAGCTGGTCGCGTGAAAGGGCTTTGGGTTCCGTGGTGGTGTTCAATACTGAGACAGCAAGAATAACAAAGCGTGAAGCCATATTCGTCCCATCAGATCTGATAGATTTTTGAATGGAGGTCAGAACAGGGCCCCAGTGTTACTGTGGATATATACTTAGGGTTCATGCACACGACCGTTTGTATTTTGCGGTCCGCAAAAATACAGATGCCGTCTGTGTGCATTCTGTATTTTGTGGACATGTTCTATTTTTTTGGGCGGAACGGACATACGGAATGCACCGAGTAACTTCTGGGGCTTTTTTTTTTGCGGACCCATTGAAGTTAATGGTTCCGCATACGGTCTGCAAAAAAAAAAACAGAACGGACACGAAAAGAAAATACGTTCGTGTGCATGAGCCCTTAGAGACATGTACGGTAAAAGTCCAATAATTCATAAATAGGACAGTTCAAATAAATGGGACTTACCATCAGAAGGGCCATGCCACCGATGGCCAGAGGAAGAGGCTGCAACATCCGCAGCCCATTCCAACAACTGATCATTAGAATTTAGCTCCTAGAAAACCCCTTTAAAAGGTGGTGGTCTGACTACCAGAAGACTCGCTGGAGGCCCCCGTAAAAACTAATCAAGTTTATAATTTACTCACCTTTCACCATCCCCCTTCCTTTCCCTGCTAGCGCCTTTTTATAAATTCCCTCTCCTCTGGTGTTAGGAACTTGGTGCACTGACGTGTCGTCCACGATGGATCACACCCAGCCCTTTCTTTTAATTTTTAAATAGATCTGGTATTTATTTATTTATCACGTTCCATATAAATCCATTCTTACTCTGTGGCCAAGACAGGATGTTGAAACTGGTCCCGAGGTCCAGGCAGAATGAAGCCCTCAGAGACTCTTTGTGCTTCGATGCCACAGACCCAGTGAGGGAAACTGGGGAATTTCTCCATCATTGCAGAGTCAGCTGATTTTGTCGCTACTAGTCGAATACTGAATAGTTTGTGGTTATTCACTTATGTGCTGGTTTCTTATATTTATTTTTTTCTAACCCACCCCTATTGGAGTTCATTGTCTCGAGCTGACATGGCCATTTGTTTTCGGTCTTGAGGGACCAGGGAAGGAGGATTGTCTGGCAAATCTTTTGCTCCTTGGTCCTCAAGTTGAATTTTGCAACAATTTTTCCAGCTGAGTTATACAGTCACTGACAGACGGGTCTGGGCATTGACAGATGGAGCACGCCCATCCATTGTGAAAGACTGGAACATGTTCATCCCTTCCGAGCGGCCCCAAATAATCTTTCACTGTCTTAACAGTAAAGAGGTCGTCTCCATTCCCTCTGATTTCTCTAATATGTCTTTTAAGGACGAGTTTATCTACTGGGCTCCAATCAGCCCTTCTATTCGTTTTTGGGCAGCTATGCATTGTTTTACTGTAGGAAGAACAAGTTAAAATTAGTGGGTCCCATGGGTCCTATCCAGATTAAAAGAGGCATTATTTAGTCACTAGGTATCAAAGGACAATGGGTTATAGACCTGGGGAACGGAGCAGAAGCGCTGGGAACCAGTATGCAAATCTTTACTGGTATTGTCCCTGCCCATCTCTCCCAGGCAGAGGCGTGAATCCCTCCAATACCATGTGCCATTTATAATACTGGTGTCTTTGGGCCCCACAAGGCTACAACCCCAGGTGCAACTGCTACTTCTGTACCCCCGACAGCCATACCTCTGCACCCAGGGGCACAGCTTTGATATCAGTATTGTTTTTCAGTAGGTTGTTTGTTGGGAGATGCAGAAGACTGAAATCACTTAGACAAGTGACATTTCCCGCTGCGAGGCATCTGCTAAATAATCATCTTCATTGTAAGTGCACTGCGCCTCTTCCCCCAGAGCTGTAGAATACTTCCACCAATCATAATTGTCCCTCCCCGTCACAGAGACCTTGGTTTTATGTGCTTGTCAAGGTAATCTATGTGTGCGCTGTCTCTGACCTGATCTGACCCCGCTCTCTGCTTTACCTTGTGTATGAGGAAGTCTGGGGAATCAAACCCCCAGCGAGAGTTAACGTCAGGACATAGTGATCTCAATGTATAGAGACGGGCCGCACGTTCTCAGGTCCTCGCTGCCGCCACAAGGCACAGCGCCAGCTAATATCCAGTAATCACCCATTAGGTCCTACGTCATCATGTAATCATCCTGCGCATGTCAGACGAATGTAATGCTTTTGGTCCCATTTCTTTAGGTGTCCTCAGTATATAGAAAAACAATGTTTTATAATATGTAAATGAGCCCCTAGGTGCAACGAGATTGGTGCCATTGCACCCAGAGGCTCTTCTCCCTGTCTCCTATGCCGCAGCAAAAACGCCTGTACTATTAAAATGTAACTATTTATCCGATACGACGAATGGTGTAACGGAAACAAAAAATATCAAAATGGCCAATTCTCCATTTTTTGTCGCTTCCTCAAAAAAAAACTTTATAAAAAGTGATCGTAAAGTCACATTTCAAAATGGTATCGCTGAAAAATACAGATCGCCCCGCAAAAAATGATCCCCCTCACACAGTTCCATACACATGTGGTAAAAAGCCCTCGTGCGGCTATGTGAACGGAGAAATAAAAAAGTTATGGCTCTGGGAAGGCAGGGAGTGAAAAATGAAAACGCAAAAATGGAAAATCGCAAGGCCCTCTAAGCGTTAAAGAGGTCTTTCCAATACTTTAGAACTGATGAGCTATCCTCTGTATAGGTCATCAGTATCTGATTGGTGGGGGTCTGACACCCCAGACCCCCGCCATTCAGCTTTTTGAGAAGGCACCGGTGCACACACGTGGAGGGGAAGGGCCCTAGCACCAATAGGAACAGCCCCTTGAGCATATAAATTCCTCCAAGTTTTTGGCCGGCAGACAGTGAAGGGGGAAATTCTTGTTGACATCGTGAAAATCTGCCCTGACCTAATCACAGCTGAGAATTTGCTGCAATTGTATCCGATCTAGTCAGTCTTTACTGATCTAAAAAGCCTGGAGTCCTATGAAACAGAACATATAATACATCACACAGGATGAGTGTCTTTTAGAGGAACCTCCCTACAGGGAGACGGTAGGAATTTGGAAAGGGACAGTGCCCGTTTCTGCCATCATTGCACGTTGCTTTGTCTACGTTGGGTACCAGTTTTAGAGAACAGGACCTGACAGGACTCCAGGGAAGGCTGTGATGGCTGCCATATTGTTTCATACCCAGCTTTCCCAGAAAAGATAGGGCTGATTGAGGTTTTAAACAACCTGACCAAATAGGAGACATCATAAGCTAAAATATCCTGGGGATTTTTTTATTATTATTTTAGGGGAAATGCTCATGGAGTACGTCTTTATATGTAGCAGCGCTCTCCTCCTAGTCATTGTGCGTTGTGTAATATCTGCGTCTAGACAAAAGGGAATTTGTGAAAGTGAATGGGTTCGTTGGGAGGGTGCTTTTCTTAGTACCTTTTAAAGGAGTGTACTTTCTGTATCACTTCCTCACAGGTTTTAAGATCTCTGCTTCCTGTCATTCAGTAGAAACCTGTAATTGTTCTCATCTTGTGATGAAGGCCTCATGCACACGACCGTTGTTTTGGTCCACATCCGAGCCGCAGTATTTGCGGCTTGAATGCGGACCCATTAACTTCAATGGGGCCGCAAAAGATGGGGACAGCACTCCGTGTTCTTTCTTTTATCTGTTGCTCCGTTCCGTAGTCTGCAAAAACATATAACCTGTCCTATTCTTGGCCCTGTTTTGCGGACAAGAATAGGCAGTTATATTAATGGCTGTCCGCACCGTTCCGCAAATTGCGGCACGCACACGGACGCCATCCGTGTTTTGCAGATCCGCAATTTGCATGAGGCCAAACGCACAGGTTGGGAGTACACAACACAACGTCCTATTAAATGACAGCAAGCAGAGATCTTTTAAACTGTGAAGAATTGATAACAGAAAGTGTATTGGAGATACCTAAATAACTGTCCGAGAGGCATCTGGTATAGCGGCTTATTCCTCTCTCCTAATGGAAATCCACAAGCCTCCTGGTCCTTCTGTATGGATGGTGGCATCTGGAAAAACAGCCGCCATGAGTGTCTGCTACAGTATATGGTATATTATAGATAATTTGTTTCTTTTGTAACTACACTTTTAAGGCTACATTCACACAACCTTTACACCAGTGTGTGCGTCCATTTTCCTGCCGTCTATTTTTTTAATGGCCATTTTTCATCTGTTTTTAACAGTTGTTAAACAAAAACTCAAATGAAATTAATACGTTTTAACATCCCAACCCCTGCAGTGCCCTCACAGTACACACAGTGCTCCATGAACATCAAATGGCCCCATAGTGCCCCCAGTAGAATTGATGGCCCTCTTTATGTTACCTAGTAAGAATAATGCCTCATCATAGTGCTCCCCAGTAGGAATAAAGCCCCCTCTTAGTGCTCCCCAGTAGGAATAACGCCCCCTCTTAGTGCTCCCCAGTAGGAATAACGCCCCCTCTTAGTGCTCCCCAGTAGGAATAACGCCCACTCTTAGTGCTCCCCAGTAGGAATAATGCCCACTCTTAGTGCTCCCCAGTAGGAATAATGCCGCCTCTTAGTGCTCCCCAGTAAAAATAATGCCGCCTCTTAGTGCTCCCCAGTAGGAATAAAGCCCCCTTTTAGTGCTCACCAGTAGGAATAACGCCCCCTCTTAGTGCTCCCCAGTAGGAATAAAGCCCCCTCTTAGTGGTCTCCAGTAGGAATAATGCCCACTCTTAGTGCTACCCAGTAGGAATAATGCCGCCTCTTAGTGCTCCCCAGTAGGAATAATGCCCACTCTTAGTGCTCCCCAGTAGGAATAATGCCGCCTCTTAAGTGCTCCCCAGTAGGAATAATGCCCACTCTTAGTGCTCCCCAGTAGGAATAATGCCCACTCTTAGTGCTCCCCAGTAGGAATAATGCCGCCTCTTAGTGCTCCCCAGTAAAAATAATGCCGCCTCTTAGTGCTCCCCAGTAGGAATAAAGCCCCCTTTTAGTGCTCCCCAGTAGGAATAACGCCCCCTCTTAGTGCTCCCCAGTAGGAATAAAGCCCCCTCTTAGTGGTCTCCAGTAGAATAACGCCCCCTCTTAGTGCTCCCCAGTAGGAATAATGCCCACTCTTAGTGCTACCCAGTAGGAATAATGCCGCCTCTTAGTGCTCCCCAGTAGGAATAATGCCCACTCTTAGTGCTCCCCAGTAGGAATAATGCCGCCTCTTAAGTGCTCCCCAGTAGGAATAATGCCGCCTCTTAGTGCTCCCCAGTAGGAATAAAGCCCCCTCTTAGTGCTCTCTAGTAGGAATAAAGACCATCTTAGTGCTCTCCAGTAGGAATAAAGCCCCCTCTTAGTGCTCCCCAGTAGGAATAAAGCCCCCTCTTAGTGGTCTCCAGTAGGAATAACGCCCCCTCTTAGTGCTCCCCAGTAGGAATAAAGCCCCCTCTTAGTGCTCCTTAGTAGGAATAATGCCGCCTCTTAGTGCTCCCCAGTAGGAATAATGCCCACTCTTAGTGCTTCCTAGTAGGAATAATGCCCCCTCTTAGTGCTTCCCAGTAGGAATAATGCCCCCGTTTAGTGATCCCTAGTAAGAATAATAACCTCTCTTAGTGCTCCCCAGTAGGAATAATGCCGCCACTTAGTGCTCCCCAGTAAGAATAATACCCCCTCGTAGTGCTTCCCAGTAGGAATAATGCCCCCAGCCCTCTTAGTGCTCCCCAGTAGGAATAATGCCCCCTCTTAGTGCTCCCCAGTAAGAATAATACCCCCTCTTAGTGCTCCCCAGTAGGAATAATGCCCCCTCTTAGTGCCCTCCAGTAAGAACAATGCCCCCCTTATAGTGGTTCCCATTCTGTTTGTGCAGAAAAAAATAAAATAAACCTCTTCCACTTGAATGCACGGGGACACTCGCTCTTTACAGGAGACAGCAGGTCATCACGCTGGGAGTGCAGGTCCTGCTGTATCCTGCGAGCAGCTAGTGTCCCTGCGCGTGCAAGTGGATGAGGTGAATATTATTCTTTATAAACCCTGAAAGGCCACAATGTACCCGTTTTAACGGTCATTGGCCGGGTGCTCTGTTGTTTTCAATGGGGTCCGTCTGACAGTGTAAATAGACAGAAATGGGATATATTATATATTTTGACAGCCGCTATTTCAATGACTGTTAAAAAGAAGGCCTTGTGAATAGCCCCATAAACTTTAAATGGTTGTAAAAAATAGCCATGTGAAGGCAATTACAAACACTATCATGTGAATTTAACCTGAATGCATTTACTCATTTTGGGCAAAAAATCATTTTTTCAATTGATCGTTATTAAAAATATTGAGCTGTTCTGTCACAAACTGTTAACTTTTTACTTTCACTTTTTGCCCATCTAATAACCCTTATCTCTAATTTACTAAGAAGTTATACATCATTATCATGAGTGTTTGTAAGGTCAGATAAGGAGCTCCTCGGGTAAGCTGGCTGACTGAAAAGAGAGAAAATTCAGATCCTGCTACCAGAGCATCTCAGCTGTGTACAGAGAAAAAGCTCCATATTTTTAATAAAGACCAATTTCAAAAATAATTTTTAGCTCAAAATAAGTACAATGCAATAATAAAAACAATTACCCCCAAAGGTGCACCTAGCCTTTAAGGGTATGTTCACACAGAGAGGACATACATGTATTACAGTAGCAGCAAAGTGGATGAGATTTGGCGAAAAAAAAATCCATGAGGAATCCACAGTATGTCCATTTATTATGCTGATTTTCACCATGGATTTTACCCGTGATACTGCATAGTGTGAAATCCACATGTAACTCGTGGATTTGCAGCAAAATCGTGGATTTGTGCTGCAATTTATTTTCCAAACAAACTTTTCACTACACAAGCTGCACGTCAGAGAGGCAAAAGAAGTGAAAAGGGATTACAACACTGATGACCTGTCTCAGGATAGTGGGGATCTGACTCCCGCCACCCTTGTTGATCATCTGTTTGAAGAGGCCCCCATGTACCGAGCACAGCGCTGTACATCATATAGTGGTTATACTCGGTACTGCGGCTGAGGCCCAGTCACTTGATTGGGGCTGAGCTGAACATAGGCCATGGGATGTCACGGCAATCGGTGGTTTGCTGCAGCCTCTTCAAACAGCTGATCCGTGGGGGTACTCCCAGAAAACCCCTTTAATAACATTTATAGGAACACCCTATTTGCTGTCATGGTGAGGGGCATGTAAGCTAGATTTCAGGACACATGCCCCTAGCTTTAGCCAATAGCTTTTATTTAGCTTTCTTTGTGTGGTAGGAGACGGATCGTTTTCTCTGGTTGCCCCTGGTAACGTCCTATATTTCTGTATCTCTATGCTGTGCATGGACGAACACGTGTCGTTCACTCCGCTGCAGAGAATAAGCACAATGCAGACGCTTATGTATCCACCGGACATTGAGGGAATCGGATATGGATCTGGGAATAAATGTTTCCTGATTCCGTATAAACGGACATCAGTTTACCCCCCCCCCCCCCCCCCCCTTTAACGCTCACCACCGCAGTGTACAGTCCTTATCTGGCTGAAGGTTTGAGACAAATATTGTCAGATCAGCCTGTTTTCCCCGAGACCCCGACCTCTCACCTCCAGTCTGCAGGTCCAGACACTAATGAGAACATAAATTCTGCCACCATTCTTATTGTGAGAAGGAATACGAGTCTGACACGACTGATGTGAACAGCGGCTGAGCTGTGGTCTGGGACAAACAATACAAGGCTGTGTGTGCACAAAGATTACATTCACAACATACATTCCCATCGCCCAAGTGGAGCCCTCCACTAACCCGGCAGCCATATTGCCTGTTCGAAATATGTCATTCTTATGGGGTTATTGAAGTCATGGAACTTGTTACCCAGCTTTCCCAAAATCTAGATTCCAAGGCCATCCTGTATGTTCCTTATATGTGGGAAAGGTTCTTGGAGCAAGAATCCAGTGTCCAGTGCATCAGGGCGGCGCGCGTCTCCCCCCAGTGATTAGTATTGGGTAAGGTGGTCTATTGTCTGGTAGCATTGGCCGCCAGTGTTAATCACCGTCTTGTTCTCCCCCAGCAGCCTGGCCATTGGTTCACTGACCTGTATTACACATGATATCATTTGGCAGCGGGCTGGGGATTATACAGACATACCATCAGCAGATTTTTTTTATTTTTTGTGCGACTGGGCAGATACCTTCCATAGTACAAGGACACTTCCTCTGCAGCTGTGAGGAGAGGAGTCACAGGAGAATCATCCAAAAGGCTGCACTTTGGCTTATTCCACATGTCTGGAGACGTCCGATTAGACAGCCGAGAGGGTCATTGTTCATTGGGCCTGGATTTAGAGTCCTATTCTCCTCTGGTGGGAATGATGGGGGTTATATATAAGACTGGGCATCCTAAATAAAGGCACTCGTCAAAGACTTCACAATTCCAAATCTCATAAGAATACTGATTAAAACAGCATTGAAAAAATATTTTGGTGTGCCGTAGATCTACCTACATATCGGATAGACTATTGTCTTCTATGAGCACCTACCTTCCGAGGGTGTGCAGATCTCATCCTTCCCTTCACAAATTCCAAATCTCAGGCGGCCACAGGGGTTTATGGGCACCGTGGCCCCTTCGTTCTGAATAGTGATGAGGGTTGCATTTTAGTGGCCCCCATCTGACTACTTACTGTATTTACGTGCCAGAGAATTTGTAAAAGTAGCCCTCTTTCTTCTTTGTCAAATATATAGGCTTACCTGGGATCCTTAGGATAGCGCATCAATATTGTATCATTGAGAGTTCAAGTCCCAGCACCCCCTGAAGCTGATGGAGGGGGCCCCTTCATTGTTTACCAGGACCAGCGCCATGGATGTTGTGGTGGTTGTGTCTGAGCTGCACAGATCTGCAGTACCAGGCTCAACCACTAGAAAATGTACAGCGCTGTGCCCGGTGAGGCGGTGTTCACATCTGCAGCTCCGTCACATGCAGAGCTATTTTCCCATCCATACCCTTTACATTTAGTGCTAGAAGTGCCCTATGTGATCAGTGGCCCCATGATCAGCTAGCTGAAGGGGCCCCTTTATTGACTTACCAGCTACAGAATAATTGGAAGAGTGACAGAGCTGCTTTAAAAAAAAATAATTAGCAGTTGGCTGTGGAGTCAATATCTGTTATTGATGCAATAACCCCCACCCGGTCAGTGCAGTAAGGCTGGGGCTACGTGGCAACATGGAGATGTCGCATATAATGACTGTCAATGGGGCCGTGATGTGACTGCAACGCGACAGTCGAAGAAAATCTAATGTTGTTGGATTCTTGGTCGAAAGTTGTGCGGGACTTTGCGATCATAGACAGCAGTGCAATCACATCCGACGGTAACCTTTCCTCAGTTTAGTTGTATATTTACAGCCAAGTCACTTAGGCTCTAAGGATGTCCTGCGACACATTGCAGTGTAGCCCTGGGCTAATAGTATGTCATTGCATGTAGGTAGATAGCCCTCAACGATGTACTGTTATAGTGTTCTTATGCCAGGGTCCAGGAGCCGCGCCGGCATTATACAGCTGGTACAATGCTTTCACTGTGGATTGGAGATAACTCCAATCCCAAAGTATAACCCTCTTCGATACTGTGGTCAGTGTCAACTAGGGTTATGTGGTATCAAAAATATTCCCATGGTAACGATATTAAGAAATTTATCGCAATAACGATATATATTGCGATAAATACCTATTGAGAAGCAGAAAACACTTGGAACCACAAGAAGACATTATACTCTATGGGGCGGTGGGCCACAAAGAGACATTATACTGTATGGGGGCTAAACTTATAGTATGGGGGCCACAGGGAGGCATTATTGTATGGGGACAACAAGAAGACATTATACTCTATGGGGCGGTGGGCCACAAAGAGACATTATACTGTTTAAAGGGTAAACTTATAGTATGGGGGCCACAGGGAGGCATTATTGTATGGGGACAACAAGAAGACATTATACTCTATGGGGCGGTGGGCCACAAAGAGACGACATACTGTTTAAAGGGTAAACTTATAGTATGGGGGCCACAGGGAGGCATTATTGTATGTGGACAAGAAGACATTATATGGTATGGGGGTAACAAGGAGACATTATAATCTATGGGGCTTATACAGTAAAATCTCTCTGTGTTGCCCCAATACATTACAGTAATGTCTCCTTGTGATCCCACCGTCCCACACCATGTAATGAGGCCGGGCACAGGGATTTAGAAGTGAATGAGTCTGCATTCGATCCGCAAAAACTGGGGATTGGATGTGGACTGAAAATACAGTCGTGTGCATGAGACCTAAAAGACATATCTGGGAGGATATTACATACAGCGCCACATACCTCTTACATCCAGTGATATCTCCTCTTATACAGACGTTCTCTTTCCTTATATTCTCCATTCACACCGGACCACATGATGATTTCTTCCAGCTGCATCTCGTCTCTGCAGAGTTTGACACACAGACATTTTAGATTCCTCACTTCTTCATCATCTGCCTCTTCCTGGTGCCCCCAAATCATCATCCTACTGCTACCCCCAATACTGTGCTTGCTATGCTCTCAAATGCCCACAAACACTATACTGCAGAGATAATTGTGCTACACAGATCATCCCCCTCAATAGTAATAGTGCCCCCTACAGTACCCCCAATAATAGTAATGTCCTCCATATTGTGCCCAATAATAATAATGCCCCCCTTTAGAAAATGCGCTCCCACATTATACTCACCTGTGTCCGTCTGCAAAGCAGGCCAGAGGGCCTGAGTTGCCTCTTTCCAACACCGGTGGTTGCGAGTGGTACTTTGACATAGGCACATGAACATGTCATCATGCCGCCCGTGACCTGGCGCAGGAGGTTGCGATGATGCGACCAGGCAATGAGGCATCTGTGTTGGTCCCATGTTCATATGTGTCCGCATTGTTGAGAAAAATGATGTTTTAATATATGCAAATGAGCCTCAAGGAGCAACGGGGGCGTTACCATTACACCTAGAGGCTCTGCTCTCTCTGCAGCCTCTGCACTTTTATTTACAGGACCAGGTAGTGGAAACGTGATAACACCTGGTCCTGTCAATCAAAATGCAGAGGGCGCTGAAGTTGCAGAAAGAGCAGAGCCTCTAGGATTAAAAAGAGATCGAAAAGTTGCATCTACCCCAAATGGGCCAGCAGACAATATACAGCTTGGTTGAGTCTTTATATATTCCCATCTGCACAGGATATACCAAAAATGTCCACCTCTGGGACCTACTCCTCTCTTGAGAACGGGGACCTGTCTCACACCACCAGGAATGTAGACGTGGCTCCGCTTGCTCTGCCTCCTCCATTCACTTTCATGGGACTTCTGCAAATAGTGGAGCCCACGTAATTCTACTATTTCCCTAGAAGTGTATGGAGAAGGCAGCGCAAGTGGAGCCACCTCTGCATTCCTGGTGGATTGTTGCAGGTCCCACCTCTAGGACCTGCGCCTGTCGGACATTTAGGACATATCCAGTGTATATAGCATGAACTTAGTTTTTCGCCTGCTTCTGACACAAGGATGCATAGCCTTAGTATAAGATGGAGCACTGTCTACATGTGAAGTCTTCCATGTATAAAGGTCCCCTTACCAGTAGGTTCTGCAGCATTCCCTCCTCCTCGCAGGTAATTGGGAATAGTAAAATGACAAAATAATAGCGGCTTAATCCTCCGGGAACATTCACGTACAGCGTTTTTTTTTTACCGCAGCAGAAGGCGCTACTGTGAATATGAACTATTTTAATCACGTTTACAATGCCTTTATGAAAACGGTACTTTTTTTTGTACATAATGATTTTTTCCCCTTGTGGTTTTCTTCCCGCATTGACTTCAATCGAGGCCAAAGAGCAGCATAAGAAAATGCACATACAATGTATTGTAGTATCTCTCTGTCGCCCTATTCTTCCGTTCACTCTCTCTGTAGTCGGAGGAAGAGTCAGTTTCCCCATAGTAATTGTCAATAGTCATAGGCGCCCAGATAATGGCTAGAGAGCTGTCGGCAAATCTACAGAAAGCCGTACCGCAGAGCCAGGTAATAGAGCCGCCGCGGTTTGATACGTGCTCCGTTTAATGAAGCAGATATGAAAAGTTTAGAAAAATCTTAGTAATCCTTCACCTACTGAGCAGAGATTGTGTGTCAGAGGCTGGCGGCTATAATGGATTACAGGCTCGGCAGCCAAACTGCACATTATTCTTCTTATGTAGGATTATAGTTCTTTCAGACCAAGTGGAGAATGGAAACTGCACAAAGTTCATGACACTTTTTTATTTCAAATATTGTTAAAAGGGTCTCCATCCAATAAGCTGTTCATGGGGCTGTCACTGCACGGAAGACCCCCAGAAAATCAGGGAACCCAATTAATGCACTTTTCCATAAGAAACAAGATGATCATGGTGGGATCTTCCCATTAATCATCTGATCAATTAGGGGATTCTAATAGAGGGGATCACCTGGCACGTCCATGCAGCCCACCGATTTCATTGGGAACTATGATACCGGGTTCCCCCTATGATCAGCTTATCGCTGAGAACACTCCTGACAAAATGTGGTTTTCCAAAGCAGACACCCCCTTCAAAGAGATCTCTGCTGACTTTTCGGTTTTAGTAAATAATAGGAACACATGGGAAGATGTCAGGACCTTCTGTGTCATAGAATAAACACTAATCGTGGACATGTTACCTCTATCGCCCCCTGCAGATGTGTCCTGGCCAGATATGCATCGTCTGTCCACCCGGGTTATTCTGGAGGAGCTGATAAACATTGGCATCTTGAAAGGCAATATTGAGGACATAGTCAAGGCTCACATGGGAGCCGTCTTCATGCCACACGGATTGGGTCATTTCCTTGGAATCGATGTCCATGACGTTGGAGGCTACCCAGAGGTCAGTGCTCTGTGCAATTTGTCCTTATTCACAATGATGAAGATGTGGTCTCCCAGACATCTGTTATGTTCAGGTGTACCCGGAGGACCTAAGCGTACCTTCCTCCGGTCACCAAGTAGAAAGTGTGGCTACAATACTGATTTTGTACTGATCTTGAAATGCATCATGTCCTGTTCTCCTGTCACATCCAGAGCTGCATTCAGAGCTCTGCCGGTTTCCTGGTCGTTGCTGCGTCAGTACCTGTACAGTTCTTTAGTAAGCTGTTTGTGGTATCCACCAGCATCATAATGACCAAGGCCAAATAGCAGCTAGCAGCATTGTTCATGCAGCTCTGAATGTTACTAGACTATAAAGAGTGCTATAGATATTAGATATATATCACCCAGGCCCCCCCAATTCCGTCTGGGCCTGTTGGAATTCAACATGCCCAGTCCTTTTATTCTCTATAGAGATGAGCTGCTGCCAGTGGTGTCAGCTTTCACCATTGAGGTCAGGAGGAATATCCCTCGGATATTATAACATCTGTATGCAGTGGCGTGCCAAGGGGTGGGGGGAGTACGTCCCGGGTGCCGGCTCTCAGGGGGGTGCCAGAAGCAATGAGCGCTTCCATCTTTTCAGATAGAAGCGCTCCTTGCTGGAGCGCAGGGAGCTGGGTCCTGTCACTCACCTCTCAGCTCCCCGCGCTCCTCTCCTCCTTCAGGCCGGCGGCACACAGAATGTTGAAGCAGGAAGACTTCTCCCTGCTCCACCGTTCAGCCTGCAGGCACAGATCGCGCTGGCAGCCTGTGTGGGCGGAGCCTGCAGACCGGAAATCTGCATAAGCTTCACCCATACAGTGCTGCAGAGCGATCTGTGACGGCGGGGAAGAGAGGTATATGAGCTTCAGGAACGGGGCAGGGTGAGTAGTTACTGTGTGTGTGTTTTTTTTTTAAATACAGAGGGCTTCATTACTATGGAGAGGGCACAGTGGGCATTACTACTATTAATGGGGCACAATGGGCTTTATTACTGTGAAGGGGCACAGAGGGCATTACTACTATTAAGGGGGCACAATAGGCATTATTACTGTGAAGGGGGCACAATGGGGATTTCTACTATGGAGGGGGCACAGAGGGCATTACTAGCACAGTAGGCATTACTACTATTAAGGGGGCACAATGGGTATTATTACTGTGAAGGGGCACAGAGGGCATTACTACTTTGAAAGGGGCACAATGGGGATTATTATTTTGAAGGGGGCACAATGGGGATTATTATTGTGAAGGGGGCACAATGGGGATTATTATTGTGAAGGGGGCACAGTGGGGATTATTATTGTGAAGGGGGCACAGTGGGGATTATTTCTGTGAAGGGGGCTCAAAGAGGGCATTACAACTGTGAAAGGGGCACAGAGAGGGCATAACTACTGTGAAGAGGGCACAATGTGGGTATAACTACTGTGAGGGGGCACACATCTGTACAAAACTACTGTGAAGGTTGTACAATAAGGGTAATACTACTGTGAGGGGGTACAATTTTTTTAAAGTAATGGGTGGGGGGTGCCAGAGAAAGCACCCGCCCCAGGTGCCAAACACCCCAGGCACGCCACTGTCTGTATCATAACAATTTTTACTACAATTGGATTGATTTTTCATAGTAAAAATAAAATAAATGAAATCTGTAATTTCCCAGCATCCCTTGCAGTGCTGACACTGAATCGGTCCGTGTATTAGTCTTGTAGGAAAAATGAACTTCCCGTTAGGCTTCCAGTTACTGTCAGTCCTCAAGCTTGTCAACAGAAATAGCAAACAGCAGAATTTGTGAATGCAGCTCTGGCTTAGGGCTCATGCACACGAACGTATTTTCTTTCTGTGTCCGTTCGTTCCATTTTTTTTGCGGACCTTATACGGAACCATTTATTTCAGTGGGTCTGCAAAAAAAACGGAAGGTACATTCCGTTTTTGTATTTCCGTTCCGCAAAAAAATAGAATATGTCCTATTATTGTTCGCATTACGGACAAGGATAGTACTGTTCTATTAGGGGCCAGCTGCTCTGTTCCACAAAATACGGAATGCACACGGACGTCATCCAAATTTTTTGCGGACCGCAAATCACATACGGTCGTGTGCATGAGGCCTCATAATGCTGTAGCTCAGGATGTGAGTATGAGAATTTTCTCCATGTAATCAGGAGTGATTAATACTTATTTCAGGTGAATAATTTGGAACAGCATTCCTCAGTTGAGTTCATGTAACCACAGCCCCCCCCCCCCCCCCCCCCCCCCCCCCCTGAATCCTATCCACTTGTCACTATGAGCTTCTATAATATTGTCAACCCAGAAATGGCTGGGACCTCACCGAGCGCTCTGTCCAGCAGCTGACTCTGTTTTGTGTATGCGCTCTCTGATTAGTTCTTCTTCCTATGGCCAAAGTATACTTTACTGGCTTGTTAGGGTTTGGAGCCAGTTTGCTCTGCGTATTCCAGGACTTCTCAGTGACAGGAGACCTGACCATTTGGCTGCATGGTTTATTTAGAGTGGGAGTACAAGCTGGAGAGCCGATGGAAACAGGAGAAGCTTTGACGTCCACTTCTATATATTGTCCTGGTCTTCCAGGAAACATGTTTACAGTGGGCCTCTCCTGTGGGATGTGGAGCGTGCCATATTAACCGGGCTTCATCTATCCGGACCTTAAAGGGGTTGTCCAAGTTATTAAAAAAAAATATATATATGTAAGTGTACGCTAGCACTCCCGAACCTCTCAGTCCCTGTGCTGCTGCTCCTATCCTCCACACTGCAGCCAATCACTGACCTCAGGCTAGTTTCACACTTGCACTAAAATGTTCCGGGAGAGGAACAGTCTTTTATCATATCCGGCATAGCTGGAAATGGCCGGAGCACCGCCAGGTCCCTTTTACTATAATGGCACCCGTCGGGGATCCGACCTGTTTCCAGGTGCCGGGGTTCGGCCGGACAAATACCATTGCAGGAAACAGGGTGGATCCCCAACCGGTCCCATTACGGTCAATGGGCTGCAGCAGGGAAAGGTAGTATCTGGTTCGGCCATATACGATGAACTATGGCAGGTGGTTCCTCTCCTGGAAGATTTTAGCGCAAGTGTAAAACTAGCCTCAGAGGAATGTGCGGTTTATAGGTACATTGGCTTTTTCGCCCCGACTCCAGCACCTATACAAAGCTGCGGCAAATTGTGGCTTTCCAGAAGTTTGGAACTACAAATACTGAAGAACAGGTCGCACAAGGTGCTCTGGGACTAGTCTCATCCCATGAGGCTGTTCCCCTTCCCACAGGCTTCATGTGCTAATGGCAGCGATTGATCCTGAAATAAGACACTTACTGGATGTCTACCTACCTCTGTTGTATAAAGGTGGCCATACACATTAGATAGAAGTTGGTTGATGATGGACGATCTATTTGCAGGCACGGCCATGTACGTTTTAGTTGTTCACACTGCCCATACACGTTCAATGAAAGAGAGCGAAAATATTAATCGTGGCCGACTTTTTTTCAGACGATAATGGTCTGTCATTGGTCGGCTAAAACGATAGTTTGTTGTTCACCCAATGAATAATGGTTTTGGTTGAAATCATCCACTTTGAACAACTTTAGACTACTGCGTATAGGTGAGGGGTCTGAAGCTCAGGCCTATAATTTGTTGGGGAGGGGGGGGGGTTACCCTCTGAGAGTGTATCTTAATAATTATAATCTACTTTCTTTTCAGGGTGTAGATCGCATTGATTTGCCTGGTCTGAAAAGTCTCCGCACTGCCCGGACTCTGCAGGAGAGGATGGTCCTCACCATAGAGCCGGGGATCTACTTCATTGACCACGTCCTGGACCAGGCACTGGCTAACCCTGCACAGTCCTGTTTCATCAACAGTCAGATTCTCCAGCGCTTCAGGGGATTTGGCGGGGTGAGTGCCCACAAGTACATGATCTTCTTTGTTATCTTCAGGTCTTGCCAAATGCATAAGTAAACATATCAAGAGGGTTACCAATCTTAGATGTTTTCCGAGAGTTAAATATTGAGCTGTCCTCTAATTGCTGTGGTCCGACTACTGGAATCCCAGACTATCAGCTGTTTAAAGGGGCCATGGCAGACAGAGGAGTGCTGCAGCCTCTTCCTGTGCCCTTACGTCCATCAGTCACATTTAAGTGATTAGGTTAAGCTGCAATACCAAGTACAGCCACTACACAATCTCCAGCGCTGTGCTTGGTATACTATGGCTGCCGCACTCGCCCTAGCACCACAGACCCTTCAAAGAACTGATATCGATTGCCTGGTCTTTATTAACAAGCCCATAGTGACATGTACATGAGAGGGGTCAGAAGGAAAGGCTTCTTCAGCCAGTCCGGTCCGCAGCTCCGCAAGAAAATAGAGCATGTCCTATTCTTGTCCGTAATTGCAGACAAGAATAGGCAGTTCTATGGGGGTGCCGGCCGGGTGTATTGAGGATCCACAATACAGTACAGACATGTGAATGGACCCTTAGGCCTCATGCACACGGCTGTTGGGTGGCCGTATTGTGGCCCGCAAACAGCGGGTCAGCAATCCACGGCCACTGGCCGTGTGCACCCCGCATCACGGATGCGGGCCCATTCACTTGAATGGGTCCGCCATTCCGGAGATACGGAACACCGGAAGCACTACGGAGTGCTTCCGTGGTGTTTCTTTCCGTGGTACCGCACCGCAAATAAATATGACATACCACGGACCCATTCAAGTTGAATGGGTCCGGCCCGCTGCGCAGATGTTGCCCGTGCATTGGGGACCGCAATTGTCCACACAACAGCCGTGTGCATGAGGCCTAAATGGCATCTCTGGTCCTGTGTTCTATTACTTTCACAGATTAACAAAAGAGACTTTTCTGTGACCGCCGACCATAGCTTGAGCAGTACGACCAGGGGTGGAATTCAAGTTTTTAACAAAAGGTTCCCTACTCATCTGGGAACTGCAGACGTGTGTCGTCACAACACGTATGTACGAAGAGACCACATGAATACACATACATCATTTATGTGCTGTACTCATACATAAATAACCATTAACAGTAAGCAAGTCCATGGCAACCACCATTAACAGTAAGCAAGTCCATGGCAACCACCATTAACAGTAGCTTCATTGCAAATAATACCAGGGAGACAAACACATGGAGACTTACAGGGCCGGACTGGGGATAAAAACCAGCCCTGGAAAAAGTTGCACACCAGCCCCACAGCATTGCGTCATTATTTACTTGTTTATAATAGTAGAAAGCATTCATTTTAAAACACGAATATGAACTTTGCCCCACAATAGCTCTTTTGTAGAACCCCCATTGTTCATATTATCACAGTGTTTTCCCAACCAGGATGCCTCCAACTGTTGCAAAACTACAACTCTCAGCATGCTCAGACAGTGTTTTACCACGCCCTTTGACCCGCCCCTTTTTTGTTGGCCACCTATTTAATGATTGTTGCATGGAACATTTTCCTTGACCAGCTATTTTAGATATTCTACGGCAGTCCTGTTACAATCCCCCCCCAATGAGCCTTTCGACCAAATAATAAAACTATTTATAAAATCTTACCCATATGCTGCAAAAAAATAAAAAATCTGCAATGTAAAATCGATAATAAAGATCAACTACAAACATAACCATATTTCACATAAAAACTTACAGTTACTTGGCTTGGCCCTTGGGGATCTCGGACGCCACTTCAACACTTGGCCGGGGGCTCGGCGGAGCTGATGTTCTGCTTTATCCTAATGAGAAAGATTTCATAATAAGGATTTGGAGAAGGGGCAGAGGGATAGCAGAGCAGGGAGAGGCTGGTGCTGCTACTAGGGGGTCATACCATGGGGGAGTAATAAAGCCCACCATAATGCCCCCCCAGTAGTAATAATTCTCCTTATAATGTGCAAAACATACCCCTTTGTAATGCCCCCAGTTGAGCTAATGTTCCCATAATGTGCCAATATAAAATACCCCTTCCCAGTAATAAGAGCTCCCCCATATCATGTGCCAGTAGCCAGAGTGCCCCCCCCCTATCATGTGCCAGTAGCCCCCCCTATCATGTGCCAGTAGCCCCCCCCTATCATGTGCCAGTAGCCCCCCTTATCATGTGCCAGCTCAGTAGTCCCCCCTTATCATGTGCCAGCCCAGTAGTCCCCTCTTATCATGTGCCAGTATTGTACCTATATAAAAAAAAACACTTATACTTACCTCCAACGATGCGATGCAGGCCTCTTCCGGCCCGTGTCCCTCGCTATACGGCTCAGGCGGCGCGATGACGTCATCGCGCTGCCTGCACCGGCCTCTGATAGGCTGCCAGCACTAGGCCGGCAGCCTATCAGAGGAACAGGAGGGGACACACCTCTCCCTCCCCTGCCGCAGCATAGACATCTGTATCGCTTTCCTGAGGACGGCGATACAGATGACTATGGAGATGAGCCCTGCCGCCGGCCGCCCCCACTTGTCACCAGGGCCGCGGCCTTGCAGCACTCAGGCCTGCCGGCCTACTGTCCCCTGAGTATTAACTGCAGTGAAGCAATGAAAATAGGAATATCTGCTACTAGTAACGGTGAGCGTCATGGATTTCCTTTATTATGAATAGTGTTGAGCGAACACCAGAACATGTTTTAACACTTGGGACCTGTCTCCGTACAGCATTAAAATGTATTGGCTCCATGGAGGCAAAATTCGTTTTAGCCTTAGTCACCTGAGACTTCGGTGAATGAATTCTGTATTCATTTCTTCATCTTTAAAAACATTTCAAATTCGCAATCTGAAGTCGGGATTGGTGCAGAGGTACCAGCTGGTACCAAATCAGACTTCGGATTCCAAATTTTTAATGTTTTTTAAAGATGTAGAAATGAATACCGACTTCATTCATCGACGTCTCGTGCGACTTCAGCTGAAACTAATTTTGACTGATGACACAAAAAACCATTACTAAAGGGCTGTTTACACGACCTGAGAATCCCAAAGACAATCCCTAATGGGCGTTCACAGCATGTTCATCGCATGTTCATTGAGTAATTTCGATCGTTTGAGCACAAACAAAAATTACCGTTTACTGGCAGCAAATCGTTGCTGTGTAAAAAAAAACAGCCTCTGCTGCCGGCAAACACTGAGTCAGTATGGGGACGAGCAATGGTATTAGCGATTGCTTGTCCCCATACTGTGCAGGAGATCACTGCATGTAAATGAATACGCGCTTTTTTCAGAGAGAAAAAATGCACGTTTTTGCTGCTTTTTAGACGCATTTTTTTTTTAAACCAATGGGTGTTCACTTCATTAGAAAGTTGAATTTTCTGCTTGAGGTTTTTGAAGCAGATTTGAGCCAAAAAAAACTGAAATACTGGATGGATTTTTTTAATGCAAATTATATTTTCTTGCCTAAAATATGCAAACTAATGATGATTTGTGTACAGCCCCTTTAAACAGGAGCCGATCTACTTGTTCTATCCTTTGCTTGGTGCCTGTTGATGGAGGCATGCCCTCTATGAGCACCTGTAATCATAATGCCTAGAGAGGAAACGGATCGCTATATTCACTACGGTGGTAATTACCACTGAAAAGAATTTTATTCAAAAATGTGGCTCATAAATTAGTGATTGGCGCGAAGGAAGGTGTGTGTGCGCCCGGAGGAGGGGCGGTTCTGATCCGTCAGTCCACTTATCTTCACGCTGATAACATCTTGCTTAACTCTAGTCGTTTTATGGTTTGCGACTTGTTTTATGTGAAACAAGGTCAGGGCCGATCACAAGCAGCTGTTATGTGATTCATCAGAGCCGTGAGGACCATACTCTGCTGATTAGATAGAGAATTCCAGCATCGGCATATTTTCTGGCAAGATTTGGCATAGCGGGCATCGTAAGCACTTCCTTTCCTTACAGGCGGCAGGTTTATTAGTTTAGGAAAGTATCTTTTGGAAGTTAATAAGTTGTAGGGAGTTGTCACCTCCAAGTAAATATTTTATCTCGTAAAAAGTTCTGACCGGCTTTACGCAGATTCCTGGCTGGAGGAATTATCCGGGAGAAGGTGAAGCATTGCTTTACCCAGTAACCGAATCACTGCCCGCTCTGGGGTATATTTACATCGTCACCTATATACTGAAGCCAACCCACCAGTATCCATTCACCTGTTTCCAAATAAAACTGACTGAAGGGGGAGGTATACAGGACCTCGTACCTCTAACGTTATGGCTTCTGCCGTGTGTAGGCGTCAAGCATTCAGTCAGTTGTTGGCTTTTCTACAGAATGCAGCCTCCTACAGGCAAACAGGAGGCGCCCGCCCTGCAGTCACTTCACTGATGGTAACAGGGGCCATCCGCTGCCAGAAAATCCTCTTCACAAAGAACTATTTGGCTACCAATTAACATAGTTATACTAATTAATACTAAATAACGTGGCCTGGAGGGGGAGTCATGTATTGCAGGGCAGGATGTGACAGGTCTGTACGCAGGAATACGCCTGCACATTAATGTAGACCTGGAACAAAGCTGAATACTAATAAAAAGTGAATACCGCGGCGTTTACATTACACATTAGAGTCGAGGTTTTCCATGACCTAAACGCTGATGATGTGTCCTCAGGACAGGTCATCAATCTGTGATCAGTGAAGTTCTAAATGGAGGCCGCTTTCATACTTTACCAGGCACAGTATATAATGGCTGCAGAGATTCCCTGTGACTGGTGGACCCGATGTCACTGGCCTAGGAAAAAGCCTCAGCGCTCACCAGAATCGGACCTCCACTGATGACCTATCCTGAGGACTGGACATCAGTATTTAACTCCCGGAAAACTGCTTTAAATATTGACCAACATTTTTTGGAGGGAACGAGCGGGGCGGCATGACGTATTTTTGATACGCCGGAGAAAGCTGCAGAATGGATGGATAGAAAGGGGCTTAATTAGTCCCAAGGACATATGTTTGCCGCAGTCTTATTCTTTTTCATGATGATGTGTGGTGGGGCGGGGGTTAGTTCTGGAATAGAGTTCACAGGTTCAGATTAGCCTGGGAACAAATGGTGGGATGGAGGTGGGGGTCGGTGTAATGGATTCAGTAGGCACTGGTGGGGCGAGGGGATTTTCTTCCTTTTTTTTTTTTTCTCCTCTCCTCTTTTTGACCCAGTATGTCGGTTAAGATATTAGCATGGAATGTACGGGGTATGGGGGACAAAGTGAAGAGATTCATAAACATCTCCCAGGCATAGTTGGTTTAATGGAAACGCACTTGATTAAGGATACCATTTGTCGTATCAAAAAGAACTGGATGAGCTCTTGCTGTCATTCACTTTACACTAGTTATTCAAGGGGTGTCTCTGTTTTGATACACAGAAGGGTTGGTTTTAAGTGCATTTCCACATCATGTGATTGGGGAAGGGAGATATATTTTTCTTTACGGGATTTTAAATGGCACAAAATGTATCCTTGCATTTGTTTACATTCCTCCGCCATGTTCTCCGTACATACTGGGAAAACTGGTTGCATTTATTGGACAGAGGGAGAGTTGCACAACCATTATTATTGGGGACTTTAACTGTGTTATGGATATAGAACTGGACAGATTTAGCAGTATTAAGGGGGGGAAGGATTACTGTAGTTCTACTTCTCCATTGGAGAGAAATGAGTTTTGTAGATATCTGGAGACATAGAAATGGCCGCACCAAGGTTTTCTCCTGCAGTAGCAGAATGGGTGGCTCCATTTCCTGCATTGACATGGCGTTAATTAACCATATATATGCAGGAAGTGTGATTAGTGTGCTGTTGGAGATCGACCTTGGCTGGAGTAGAGGGGTTGGAGCATGTTTGGAGGATAAACTCACACGGGTTGAATCTTATTGTAGAACACCGACCTATTCAGGAGGAGATATCTGGAAAATCAATAAGGGCTCTACAAAAATGTACTTTATTTGGGATGCAATGAAAGCCTTCATAAGGGGCATTCTAACTAGAAGGATAGCATCCATGAGGTGGGATTCTGCATTAAAAGAAAAGGAGCTTAAAGAAGTGGTGAATAGGAGGGAGCAAGTATAATTTGAAACCCAGACAGATCTTAAGAGACAAGATATGATAAATGCACAACGGAAGTATGGTGATTTTTTGTTTGAAAAAGCACAACAAAAGATCTCTGGTTATGATGCCTTTAGAGAGTCAGGAAAGCCAGGCAGATTATTATCGACCACAGTTAATCAGGGCAGTGCCCCTTCCATGCTTACAATTAGGTCATTGCAGGGCAATATAGTTAATAGTCGAGAAGAACTTACAGGTTTGTACAGAACTGAAAGCAACTGTAGAAGAGATAGAAGAATATTAGAATTTTATCTGAGGAGCGGAGACTTGCTCTGGATGCTCCGATCTCCATGAGTGAACTAGAAAATGCTTTGAAATCATTTCACGGTAATAGCTCTCCGGGCTCGGATGGGTTACCGTTCGAGGTTTACAGGAGGTATCATGATGTATTATTGCCCTGACTGGAGGAGGTCATTCGTGACTCAATCCAGGAGGGGGGATTTCCAAGATCTAAGATGGAGGCTATTATTGTGTTAATTGAAAAAAAAAAAAGGGGGAAAGATCCGTTGGAGGTAGGTGCATACAGACCAATTTCTATGCTCAATACAGACATTAATAGACAGTACCTTAGCAATGATTTTAGACTCAGAAAAGTCGTAGAGTCGATTATACAGTCAGGTCCATAAATATTGGGACATCGACACAATTCTAACATTTTTGGCTCTATACACCACCACAATGGATTTGAAATGAAACTAACAAAATGTGCTTTACCTGCAGACTGTCAGCTTTAATTTGAGGGGATTTACATCCAAATCAGGTGAACGGTGCAGGAATTACAACAGTTTCCATATGTGTCTCCCGCTTGTTAGGGGACGAAAAGAAATGGGACAATTGGCTTCTCGGCTGTTCCATGGCCAGGTGTGTGTTATTCCCTCATTATCCCAGTTACAATGAGCAGATAAAAGGTCCAGAGGTCATTTCCAGTCTGCTATTTGCATTTGGAATCTGTTGCTGTCAACTCTCAAGATGAGATCCAAAGAGCTGTCACGATCAGTGAAGCAAGCCATCATTAGGCTGAAAAAACACAACAAACCCATCACAGAGATAGCAAAAACATTAGGCATGGCCAAAACAACTGTTTGGAACATTCTTAAAAAGAAGGAACGCATCGGTGAGCTCAGCAACACTAAAAGACCCGTAAGACCACGGAAAACAACTGTGGTGGATGAACGAAGAATTCTTTCCCTGGTGAAGAAAACACCCTTCACAACAGTTGGCCAGACCAAGAACACTCTCCAGGAGGTAGGTGTATGTGTGTCAAAGTCAACAATCAAGAGAAGACTTCACCAGAGTGAATACAGAGGGTTCACCACAAGATGTAAACCATTGGTGAGCCTCAAAAACAGGAAGGCCAGATTAGAGTTTTCCAAACGACATCTAAAAAAGCCTTCACAGTTCTGGAACAACATCCTATGGACAGATGAGACCAAGATGAACTTGTACCAGAGTGATGGGAAGAGAAGAGTATGGAGAAGGAAAGGAACTGCTCATGATCCTAAGCATATCACCTCATCAGTGAAGCATGGTGGTGGTAGTGTCATGGCGTGGGCATGTATGGCTGCCAATGGAACTGCTTCTCTTGTATTTATTGATGATGTGACTGCTGACAAAAGCAGCAGGATGAATTCTAAAGTGTTTTGGGCAATATTATCTGCTCATATTCAGCCAAATGCTTCAGAACTCATTGGACAGCGCGTCACAGTGCAGATTGACAATAACCCAAAGCATACTGCAAAAGAAACCAAAGAGTTTTTTAAGGGAAAGAAGTGGAATGTTATGCAATGGCCAAGTCAATCACCTGACCTAAATCCGATTGAGCTGCATTTCACTTGCTGAAGACAAAACTGAAGGGAAAATGCCCCAAGAACAAGCAGGAACTGAAGACCGTTGCAGTAGAGGCCTGGCAGAGCATCACCAGGGATACAACCCAGCGTCTGGTGATGTCTATGCGTTCCAGACTTCAGGCTGTAAGTTTGATTTATGATTATTATTATGTCCCATTACTTTTGGTTCCTTAACAAGTGGGAGGCACATATGCAAACTGTTGTAATTCCTGCACCGTTCACCTGATTTGGATGTAAATCCCCTCAAATTAAAGCTGACAGTCTGCAGGTAAAGCACATCTTGTTTGTTTCATTTCAAATCCATTGTGGTGGTGTATAGAGCCAAAAATGTTAGAATTGTGTTGATGTCCCAATATTTATGGACCTGACTGTACATGCTGACCAATGTGCATTTATACCAGGGAAGAGCACTCATAACATAAGATGCCTCTTTTCTAGTAAGGCGGTCAACAGGATGGAGTGGGGTTTTCTTTGGACTACAATGAGGTATTTTGGAAGAGGCGATTATGTTATTAACCTTACACGTATGTTATATACAAACCCGTCCGCTCAAATTAGCGTTAATGGTGTTCTGACTTCTTCTGTTTCACTAACTAGAAGTATGCGTCAGGGATGCCCCTATCTCCTTTTTTATTTGATCTTTTT
Organism: Bufo bufo; assembly: GCF_905171765.1. Classification (NCBI taxonomy): domain Eukaryota; kingdom Metazoa; phylum Chordata; class Amphibia; order Anura; family Bufonidae; genus Bufo; species Bufo bufo. The sequence continues at coordinate 138,220,513 of NC_053398.1, read as the reverse complement.
TTAGAGCCTCTGGCTTTAAAGATCAGGCAAGATGATTCAATAAGGCTGGTTTCACACGGGCCTTGCGGATTGGGGCCGGATGCGTTCAGAGTGCGTTCAGTGAAACTAGCATTATTTTGCAAGCAAGTTCAGTCAGTTTTGTCTGCGGTTGCGTTTAGTTGTTCAGTTTTTTTTCTGCGCGGGTGCAATGCGTTTTGATGCGTTTTTCACTCGCGTGATAAAAAACAATGTTTACAAACAACATCTCTTAGCAACCATCAGTGAAAAACGCATCGAACCCACACTTGCTTGCGAATGCAATGCGTTTTTCACGCAGCCCCATTCACTTCTATGCGTGAAAAACGCAGAATATAGAACATGCTGCGATTTTTACGCAACACAGAACTGATGCGTGAAAAAACACGCTCATGTACACAGACCCATTGAAATGAATGGGTCAGGATTCAGTGCGGGTGCAATGCGTTCACGTCACGCATTGCACCCGCGCGGAAAACTCGCTCGTGTGAAAGGGACCTAAGATGTTTTGGAGAAAATGGAAGTGTAGGTAAAGTGTCCTTATATGCTGAAAATATTTTATTTTGCCTGGGCGACACCCCGAACATCATTCATAGTGTGGAGGAGTTCGGGGGTATGTTGGGGTTGGATATTAACTGGAACAAGACCACCCTGCTGCCCTGGATGAAATGGTGCTGGATAATGTAGGGGAATTGAGAATACTTGGGCCTCAGGAATCTTTTAAGTATCTGGGGATAAGAGTGTCGTCCTCTATAGATGGTTTTGTCCCATTTAATATCAACCCGCTAATCAAAAAGACAAAATTGCGATATGGTCTAAATTGCCATTATCAGTTATTAAAATGACTTCCCTGCATAACGGAAACGTGACGGATCCGTTTTGCAGCCCATAGACTTCTATTATAATGGAATGAATAACGGAATGCCTCCATTTGTACACTGATTATACTTATCACCTGCCCGAATAGCAAGGATGCATGGGGGTCTAATCTTGGGTTGCCCTAGGGGGGGCCACGAGTTCGCCGACTTCATGCATCTTTGCTGGTACTGTAGACACGTTCAGGCATTTTGGCAGGATGTATACGGCACTGTTAAAAATAAGATGGGGTACAAATACCCTTTAATGTCCAAGTTGCCATATTAGGGGATATAGAGAAAGGTTCAACATATAAGACAAAACTTATTTCCTTGGTCTTCATGTTGGCTAGAGTGATTATTGCGCACGGGTGGATGACTAGAGCTGCTCCTCATAAATAACTGGCTTTCCCTGATCAATAAAGTGAAGGCATACGAAAAAAAATCTGATATACTTCCCAAAATAAGCCAGAAGTATGGTCCAAATTGTGGTCTCTATGGTAAATGGTTGTTTTTTTTTGTTTTTTGTTTTCCTTGGGGTATTTATGTATTTGTATTCGGCAGCCCTGTGAGAGGGTTTATACTGAGTAATTTGATGTGTGGGGTATTTGACGTGGCTGTCTTTATTTTGATACTATAAATGAAGCATTTAATTTTTTATATATATATATATACACCCACCATGTGTATGGGAACCTCAATGCCCAGTAGGTTTCGGGGAGAGATGACCATCGGTCTTGTTGGACCTCAACACGCCCAATCCTTCAGAGCGACCCCCTTCTTTATTTCCTCCCAGTGCAGAATATGTTGGATGTGTATGGGGGGGGGGGGGAGATCATGAAGCCAGCAGTTATCTCGTCTATTGCCAGCCTTACTTCATGGCTTTCTACTTTGGCTTCTGGAGAGGAGTCCTCAAATTGGAGACCACTCTATGACATCCATATGCCATAGTAAGATATATGACAGTCTTTCAAAAAGGACTGCTCACCTCCCCAGAAATTTCTGTTTTAGTAAATACTTATGGGGATACAACAATTTGGGAGCATTTTCTCTGTGCTGTGTCGTTACTCTCTTATGCCTCCTAGAAAAAGTAGGAATAAATTGGGAACTGGTTGTTACCGGTTGAGGGTGTTTCCATTACTCAGTCCCACTGTCCAGTCAGTACTGACAGAACCAGACTGTGCGGGTACAAACCCTTCTGACAAGGGAAATGGTAACACTCGGTTGTCAATTTATTCATAAACGCTCGGGAGGAATAATAGAGTAACAGTACAATGCAGAGCTACGTAATAAAATGCACTAGAATTGTTATTTCATGGGGAGCACAATCAGTTACTGAAACAGACCTGGCAGGAGTGTGGCTATAATGGTTGAAGCAGAAGTCGGCCCCCCTCGGAGGACGGCAGTAGATGCAGCGACACAGGAGGTCGGATTATTAGAAGTTGCAGTCACAGTAATGTCATCAAGCTGAACTATGTAATTGAAAACATATTTGTTGAGATTGTACAGCAGGTAACTTGTGACATTTGTAGTTCTTGCTAGAAAACAACTGTCTTTAAGAGAACCAGACCTGCAGGTTTTGAGAAAACATCAAAATGTGGGATTTCCGAAAAACCATTGAAGCCCCCAAATAATAAACTTAATTCAGTCCCGCTAATGTTTATGCTCCAGTGCAACAACATCCATAATAGCATCACACCAATAATAATGGGGGCCAGAGACGGACGAGGGGAGTATAAGTACTTGTTTCATCAGTAATGTACAATATGCACTTTTTTTTTTTTTTAGGTGCGCATAGAAGATGATATCGCCGTCACCGCTAATGGTATGGAATTACTGACCTGCGTTCCTCGTACCGTGGAGGAGATTGAAGCTTTCATGGCAGACTCGAAGGAACAGGGCAAAAGTTTCAGTAAGGTGGTCGTCAGCCACGCGCTGTGAGTGCTTTTCTGGAAACCCCTTGCGCCCGGTTTATTCCTTGTGCCTTTTTTTTTAATCAGTTTTCTATACTGTAAAATCCAAATAATTTCCTATTAAACAAATCGCAAAGAAATAAGAACCAATCCCAACCCTGTTCCTAAGAATTTTCCTTTTGAGAAGAATGAAGAGTCAATAAAATGAAATACAACGACCCTCAGTGTTCACTAAGTGGACGCAGTTTTCTTGGCGGAACAGTTTGGGAATCTTGGCAGTTCATCTGTGTTATTGCTTTTCCGATCTATTAACATATCTGTTACCAAATAAACGCATTTAAACAATACAACATATACAGGGGGCTCGAGTCATTTTCAGCTTGTGTCTATTACCTTGGAGAAGGAGTAATAGAAAAATGTGCTCTTGACAGATCTGACTTCCCCGCTGTACGTTCCAGGACTGATGTGGAGCCATAATGTTTTTTGGACATGACACAGGACACAAGATTTAACCCCAATCTCTGCGGCATTCACTGCTGCAATGTTGACGGCCAAACAACATACAGAACAACTCCACCCAGAATTATTAACGCTGCACAACCTGTACGAGTCCACAATATGACAGTGAGGGATACAAGAACACAGGTTTTATGTAGTGCGAAGCAGGGTGCCGGGGAGAACATAAATCGCTTGGACACCTTTGCCTACATATTTATGGGGTCATCTATTAAGACTGGCATTTTAGACAATGGTCTCAATACCCCTTGCAGGCACCAGCCTCTACATAACTTCGGCACATCAACTGCTGGTCTAAATCTACAACAGCTTCTTTGCTGGCTTCAATTTACACCATTTTCTACGCCTAAAACAGGCGTAGAAAAGATAAATGATGCAGGACTGCTGGCCCGCCACCTCCTCCTTTTTTTTAGGCCTGCTGTGAGCGGCAGTCTGCGACAGATATACGCCAGCAAACTGGCTTGTATCTGATAGTAAATGACCCCCTTAGTGTTTACACTAGGACTGTAGACAGAAACCACAGAAAATAATGTGCTCTAGGTTCTACCTGCCTGCAGCCACCACTAGGGGGAGCTCAGGAGTTTACTGCATACAGATATACATTGAACTCAATAGTACCACAGTGCGGTAAGCTCCCTCTAGTGGTAGCTACAGGCATCCTCTATTTTATGTTGTAAATGCTTAGCAATGCACCAGACTTGAAAGGGTTATCCAGGAACAGAAAAACATGTCTGTTTTCTTCAAAAAATGGCACCACATCTGTCTAGAGGTGGTATGTGGAATTACAGCTCATTCAATGGAGCTGAGCTGCAATAGCAGACACAACACATGGGCTGTTGTGGTGCCGTTCCTGGAAGAAAGTGGCCATGTTTTTCTAAACCTTGAAAACCCTTTAAAAATCACTAAGATTTAAAATTTAGGAGCCAAATGATATATTGGTGGCACTGGCAAACCATTTTAGTTCCCATCTTGCCGATTACTTTTGTCTCCACCAAACTTAAAAGGGTGTCCAGCAGAATCACATTTTGAGAAATATGTATGGGACTGTTGTAGTGCTTACTGGTCCCTGTTGGCCTTCACCTGGTTCCTTGACACGCAGGAGATGCCTGCCTAGTCAGTGATTGGCTGAGTAGGTTTTTTCTGCATGTCGACTCGGCAGCAGTGGACAAAAGCCACAGAAAATAATGTGCTCTAGGTTCTAACTGCCTGCAGTCACCACTAGGGGGAGCTCAGGAGTTTATTGGAGGCCAGCAGGGACAAGTAAGTGTTATAACAGCAGCAGTGGAGGATCGGAGAGGTGAGTAGTGCAGGATTTTTTTTAAACCCATTTTGACTAATATATAAAAATTTTATCCAATAGGACAACCCCTTTAAAAGCTTGACAGGTGACAGGTTGCGGGGTTTGATCTGTGACATCACAATATTTTAAAACCTAAAACCTTTGCTGTAAAGTCCCATTTATATATCACAACTTATAAAAACCACAGACAGACTTTCCCCAACGCACAGAATAATGACTTCATAAGAATTATCTCACATATTCAGTTCTGTCGGAAAAGTTGTGTGACGTTCATTTTCCGGACAGACTAGCGGCGATTCTGGTGTGTGAACGGCCAGTTTTCTTCTTGTAAGCGATTGCTCCCTGGACCTGTGCTGCAGGCAGTGTGTGACCACATAGTCCCAGTCTCAGCCCTCGATATCCCATTCTGTGAGCACCTTAGCCCGAATAGCAAGGATGCATGGGGGTCATACAATATACATGAGGAAGGCGCTAATTGTGTTTAACGAGCTCCATTTTTGAGCTTTGGGAGGTGACACTCGTGTAATGTTTAATCTTGTCAGGTAAGTGGCTTGTATAGTAATGAGCTCTGGGAGAAAATCCTGGCTTAAAGGAGGACTCCAATGTTGAACCACAATATACCATAGTAAAAGACACCTGAAATCTTTCTAAAAACTTGTTTTGACTCAGGGTACTTTCACACTAGCGTTATTCTTTTCCGGCATTGAGTTCCGTCCTAGGGGCTCAATACCGGGAAAAAAATTATCCTAATGCATTCTGAATGGAGAGCAATCCGTTCAGGATGCATCAGGATGGCTTCAGTTCAGTCACTCTTACGGTATTTGACCGGAGAAAATACTGCAGCAAATTCCAGAACAGTTGCCAGAATGCCGGATCTGGCATTATTTTTCATTGAAATGCATTAATGGCGGATCCGGCTTCCCGGTCTGCACATGCGCAGACCTTTAAAAATGCAAAAAAAATAAAAATACTGTATCCGTTTTTCCGGATGACACCGCAGAGACGGATCTGGTGTTTCAATGCATTTGTTAGATGGATCCGTCTACAAATGCTATCCGTTTGCACACGGATTTCCGGATCCGGAACTGCCTGCCTGATCTTCACAACGCATGTGTGAAAGTACCCTTACTTAATGTTTTCTTCTACATTTACATTAAAAGCCACATTTAGGGTATGTTCGCAAAGCCACGATTTTCACGTGGATGCCACGCCAAATGTCTGCTGCGCGGTACCTGCTTCCAATTGCATGAATGGCACAACAGTCAGTGGTTTCAAGCTCTAACTATACCAAGAATGGACATGGCGCTGTGTCTGGGCAGATGCCACGGCGGGGGTCCATGGTTTGCCAAACCACGATTTGATGCCAAATCAGTGCAAAACTGCTGCAGAATATCATATAGTTAGCTATGGATATGAATGGAGAAAAGGAGCAGAAATAGCATGGAATCTGTACAACAAATCCATAAAAATATGACATTATATACCTACATTTATGTAGCTACCTCAATAGTAATCCAAATTACTTATCAGATGTGTGCGTGTCTACTGCTTCCCCATCCCAGAGAAATTCATGATTTTATTATATGCAAATGACCTGCTTGGTACAACATAGGTGTCACCGTTTCAGCAAAAACTCCAATCCCTTTTGCTGTGCCCACCAGAGCTTTGAGTGACACGGCCAGACACTGGCGACGTAATCACGCCAATCTATGAATTCTCGTGCAGGGATCAACGTGCACACAGTATAGCCCTGATCCTTGCTAGACAGGAGCCTGTACTGCGCATGCACTGATCCCAAAGGTGAACGCATAGGCAGTAGAGGTCAGTACCAGGCATGATCGTGTCACCACTGCCTGACCCTGTCAATCAAAGCTTTGGAGGCCAACAACGAAAGGTAGCAGAGCTTTTGGTGCAACGGTGATTTGGAGGTATGTGGTGAAATATTTCCTTCAAAGGAGTTTTCTGAGGTGGAATTAAAAATTGGCTATGGGGGATTGGTATGATGAAATAATGAAAGAACCATTACTTACCTATAAGTCCTACTATCCTCTCAGCCGGTCTTTGTCTCCTTTCCATATACCCACGTGACCAGTGCAGCCAATCAGTGACCTTAGAGGTGTAGGGCAGGAGACTACTAAGGTCTGTGGTTGGCTGCAGTGGCGATGTAAGTATACGGGTACATCACCAGTGTATGTTATTGCAGAAGGTAGGTAGGTAAACAAAGACCGATGGAGAGCGACAGCACTGGAAGGGTGGCTGACATTGCAGGTAAGTGATGGGTCTTAGCCAATTTAGGTCCAGAACTCCAAAAACCCTTTTATTCTGTGAGACATTAAAAGAGGAATGAGGCTTTTCTGCATTCTAGAAGGAGACTTCTTACCTTCACAGTGAGATGAAGGACTGAAGGCGAGAAGAGTGAATCTCCAGCACTGGAATTATAATTTCCACCACGTGGTCTGTAAATCGAGAATATAAATGAATAATAAGACAGTGTGATGACAAATAGTGATTGGCTGAAGGTATGGCAATCTGCATTGTTTAGTTTCAGTTATTTTAATTGTGAGAAAACCTTGCGAGAAAATGTTGGGGCCCATCGTATATACCATCAATAGTGAGAACCAGATGTCCACAGCATCACCCCTTCTTCAGAGAGTGTTTCATGAAGAAAAAAAATAATTCAACGCTCATAATCTTTTAAACAGCGAATGATCCCTGAAGATTCTGTAATATCAGGTCATTAATTAGATATTTAAAGGGGTTGTCCCACAAAAAATATTGTACAGTTTGCATTTAATTGAAAATTGATCATAGCCACTGAGTTATTCAATCAAATGTATCTGTATAGCGCCACCTGCAGTTAGTTTTTTTTCTTATTTCTTTGACCTGCTCACTGAGATGGCCGCACATGCTCAGTTTCATCTTTCAACTGCTTCCTTAGCTGTGATAGGAAGAGCATGGACACTCCCCCTGAGCTGTGATAGGGAGAGCATGGACACGCCCCCTGAGCTGCAGGAGAAAAGACACTCCCCTTCAGCTGTCAGCCTGATATAAATCTAGCAGATCAATGAATGGAGAGATCTCTGGATCCATGTGAGGTATAGGGCTGGATCTGGCTTTGTTAGAAAGAGGATGTCATGTACCATATGATGTCTGATTTTCATTTTTTACATCAGTCATGGGATAACCCCTTTAATTATTGTCGCAGTCACAAAAAAAAATATATATATATATATATTTTCTGGCGATGCAATTCAGTTCCCCTCCAGGGTGAAGTAGAAAAGGCTGGAGGGGAACTAAAGCTAGAACTGATCTCATAGTTTTCTACTGATCTCCTACATCCGGCACATTAGTGCCGATGCTGGATGTCAAACAGTGCCAGACAAAAATCTATTGCGCACTGAAGTGCAGTTTACATATATCAGTAGTGTTCAGCTAATATTCTTTGCAATCTACAGAATATACCTTCTGCCAGGAGTACGGCTTGTGGCACCACCATATGTATAGCTTTTGCACCCTTTATAGCAAAGTTCCCAAACCTGTGGCTTTCCAGCTGCTGCACAACTACAACTCCCAACATGCCCTGACAGCCACTGGGAATTGTAGTTTCACAGCAGCTGGAGAGCCGCAGGTTGGGGATCAGTGTCTTACAGCTACAGTACACGGCTTCCCCTGTCCCATGCTCCTCTCTGGCTCCCTCCTAAACTATGGTTTCTGCCTCCGGACCAAACAATATTCTTTACTATATATATATATATTACAGAGGGGAGGAGGCTTTATTGCTTTATGTTTTGCAGGGCTACCAATTGCAGAAGACGTTGCCAGAGTGGTTTTACAGACAGACACCACCCCCCTCTTCCCCCCCCCCCCCCCCCCCCATGTCTGCGTTGTTACATAATCACAATAACATCCAAAAAATTAAAGACCGATGAAGAAAAGTAAAACCACATTGTCCAGAGCTGAATATTCCAGGCACATTCTCTGGGAGCTGGGAATATTCTGCAGTGATGGCTGAATGCTATGCTACAGTATGGAGGCGCTCGGCAACATCCTGAGCCCTTAGGCCTCTTTCACACGAGCGTGACAGATTAGGTCCGGATGCGTTCAGGGTGCGTTCAGTGAAACTCGCACTATTTTGCAAGCAAGTTCAGTCAGTTTTGTCTGCGATTGCGTTCAGTTTTTTCCGCGCGGGTGCAATGCGTTTTGATGCGATTTTCACGCGCATGATAAAAAACTAAAGGTTTACAAACAACATCTCTTAGCAACCATCAGTGAAAAACGCATCGCACCCGCACTTGCTTCCGGATGGAATGCGTTTTTCACGCAGCCCCATTCACTTCTATGGGGCCAGGGCTGCGTGAAAAACGCAGAATATAGAACATGCTGATGCGTGAAAAACAATGCTCATGTACACAGACCCATTGAAATGAATGGGTCAGGATTCAGTACGGGTGCTATGCGTTCACGTCACGCATTGCACCCGCGCGGAAAACTCGCTCGGGTGAAAGGGGCCTAAAAGTGTTATCTCTTGAGGAAGATTGTTGCTTAAGGCCTCTTTCACACGAACGTGGCGGATTGGCTCCAGATGCGTTCAGTCAAACTCCATGGCTGTATTGCGGACTGCATTTGCGGATCCGCAATACACGGGCGCCGTTCCGTGGACATTACGCATCACGGATGCGGACCCATTCACTTGAATGGGTCCGCAAATCTGGAGATACGGAATGGTGCGGAACGGAAGCACTACAGAGTGCTTCCGTGGGGTTTCGTCCCATACTTCCGTTCCGCAAAAAGCTAGAACATGTCCTATCTTTTTGCAGAATGGGCGGATCGCGGACCCATTAAAGTGAATGGGTCCACGATCCGCTGCGGCTGCCCCACGGTTGGTGTTCGTGCATTGCATGGACACGGGGCGCACACGTTCGTGTGCAAGAGGCCTGAGGCTGTATTACGCAGGCCAATTGAGCAAACGATTGTCGTGAGGGAAGCGATCTCGCCCGCAGCATGGGGAGAAGCGATTGTTATGCCATTGCTCGTCCCCATGCTGTCTGGTGATTTGCCGGCAGCAGATCATAAACAGACAGCACGATCTGCCACCAGCCAACGGTGACTTTTAAGCATTGCTTACAAATCACAATTGCCCGATGAACGAGAAATCAGTGGCAGTATTATACTGCAAGATGATCGCTAACGAGCGATCATCTGCAGAAAAATCAGCAGGTGTAATACAGGCTTTAGAAAAAAATATATATATCTTATTGAGTAGTTTATTGGCAGGAGATTTGCTGATTGTAGCGGAAATTCCAGGACTGGACGCAGTGAGCCAGCAGCGCACACCTCCTCCCAGGAGAGGCACATGGAAGAGCAAAGGTCACTGCCGTCCTGAACACACAGATTATATCACTCTACCTGATGGCCCGGAACTGGTAGAAACTTGTAGCCAACCTCACGACTTCTTTACCTGCACACCAGGTATCTGCCTCAGCTTGTATATTGTCGGCAGCACGTTCGCCATTTACAGACATTTGTAAAACTGGCCACACACTATATGTACATGGGGCGAGCCCACTGCTTTCTGTGGTCTCAGACCACTGTCTACTGTGTATGATGGCCGGGGGCATAACTAGATTCCTATGTGCCACAGGGGAAATTTTAATGCCCCCTAAAAGCCTATGTCCCCATTTGTGCTCTAATGTTATCATGTTCCCCTTTGTGCCCCACAATATAGCAATGTCCCCCTTATGTGTCCCTCAATAAAAGGATCCCATTTCATGCCCCCATATTGTAATAATAAAGTATGTGTATCGCGGCTCACCCGTATCTCTAATATGGTTAAGGTGCTCTGTTTTTCGGATGATTCACCTATTTATCCTATGTAACAAGTATAATCCAATTCTAAATAAAAACAGGTACTCACCACCTGGTATATTTGCGGTTGGTATCTTTACTCAGACCATTATATTGAGTAAAGATACCAACCGCAAATATACCAGGTGGTGAGTGCCTGTTTTTATTTAGAATTGGATCATATTGTAATAATGTCCCCCTTATGTGCACCCATGTTGTTTTAATGCGCCCCCCCCCCTTTGTAATGTCCCTATTTTGTGCCCACAAAATATAACACCCCCTCTTTTGTCCCTACAACTAATGATTACAATAAAGACTGTGCCCCCCCCACTGTAGTTTTGCAGATGTTCAGTGTAGTACTGAATGTCACATGATCAGCATTATTCCAGAGGCCAGCGTTGCATACAGGCCGCCTGTGATGGAAGCGGCCTGGCCTTTGTCCCATCAGAACAGCTTCTGACTAATCACGTGACCACTCTGTCCATCCAAGTAGCTGACGAGATGATTAAAACCAGGATACATAAAGGATTATTTTAGCACAGGACCATAGTTTCTTTCCGTGTCAGTTCCAGGGTTTTTTGCAGCCCGTATGCGGAAGCATTCACTTCAATGGGTCTGCAAAAAAAAACTAAATTACTCTGTGTGTATTCCATTTCCGTACATTGTTACAATAGATACGCAAAAAAAACTGATGTCACATGGATGTGATCCATCTTTGGCGACCACAAAATACATACGGTTGTGGGCATGAGCCCTTAGGGTAAATCCACAAGGAACAGATTTTTCTGCTGCGGATCTGCTGCATAATGCCCAACCAATTCGCACGTAATGCAGATCTGGCACAGATTTCTACCTCTGCATTGCATACAGGGAGTGCAGAATTATTAGGCTAGTTGTATTTTTGAGGATTAATTTTATTATTGAACAACAACCATGTTCTCAATGAACCCAAAAAACTCATTAATATCAAAGCTGAATATTTTTGGAAGTAGTTTTTAGTTTGTTTTTAGTTTTAGCTATTTTAGGGGGATATCTGTGTGTGCAGGTGACTATTACTGTGCATAATTATTAGGCAACTTAACAAAAAACAAATATATACCCATTTCAATTATTTATTTTTACCAGTGAAACCAATATAACATCTCAACATTCACAAATATACATTTCTGACATTCAAAAACAAAACAAAAACAAATCAGTGACCAATATAGCCACCTTTCTTTGCAAGGACACTCAAAAGCCTGCCATCCATGGATTCTGTCACTGTTTTGATCTGTTCACCATCAACATTGCGTGCAGCAGCAACCACAGCCTCCCAGACACTGTTCAGAGAGGTGTACTGTTTTCCCTCCTTGTAAAGCTCACATTTGATGATGGACCACAGGTTCTCAATGGGGTTCAGATCAGGTGAACAAGGAGGCCATGTCATTAGATTTTCTTCTTTTATACCCTTTCTTGCCAGCCACGCTGTGGAGTACTTGGACGCGTGTGATGGAGCATTGTCCTGCATGAAAATCATGTTTTTCTTGAAGGATGCAGACTTCTTCCTGTACCACTGCTTGAAGAAGGTGTCTTCCAGAAACTGGCAGTAGGACTGGGAGTTGAGCTTGACTCCATCCTCAACCCGAAAAGGCCCCACAAGCTCATCTTTGATGATACCAGCCCAAACCAGTACTCCACCTCCACCTTGCTGGCGTCTGAGTCGGACTGGAGCTCTCTGCCCTTTACCAATCCAGCCACGGGCCCATCCATCTGGCCCATCAAGACTCGCTCTCATTTCATCAGTCCATAAAACCTTAGAAAAATCAGTCTTGAGATATTTCTTGGCCCAGTCTTGACGTTTCAGCTTGTGTGTCTTGTTCAGTGGTGGTCGTCTTTCAGCCTTTCTTACCTTGGCCATGTCTCTGAGTATTGCACACCTTGTGCTTTTGGGCACTCCAGTGATGTTGCAGCTCTGAAATATGGCCAAACTGGTGGCAAGTGGCATCTTGGCAGCTGCACGCTTGACTTTTCTCAGTTCATGGGCAGTTATTTTGCGCCTTGGTTTTTCCACACGCTTCTTGCGACCCTGTTGACTATTTTGAATGAAACGCTTGATTGTTCGATGATCACGCTTTAGAACCTTTGCAATTTTAAGAGTGCTGCATCCCTCTGCAAGATATCTCACTATTTTTGACTTTTCTGAGCCTGTCAAGTCCTTCTTTTGACCCATTTTGCCAAAGGAAAGGAAGTTGCTTAATAATTATGCACACCTAATATAGGGTGTTGATGTCATTAGACCACACCCCTTCTCATTACAGAGATGCACATCACCTAATATGCTTAATTGGTAGTAGGCTTTCGAGCCTATACAGCTTGGAGTAAGACAACATGCATAGAGGATGATCTGGTCAAAATACTCATTTGCCTAATAATTCTGCACGCAGTGTAGTGTGGAATCCGCAGCTTACATTGACAAGCTGAAGATTTAAAGGCCACACTGCATGTCAGTTTCAGCATTGGATTCCCCACAGATTTTATTTTTTTACACAGCATGTGGATAAGGGTTACAAAGCTGCTCATTTTCTGCTGACAGAAAATCCGCAGTGTACAGTATATGCCTGGTGAGGACATACCCTTAGGGTCCATTCACACGTCCGCAATTCTGTTCCGCATTTTGCGGAACGGAATTGCGGACCCATTCATTTCTATGGGGCTGCACAATGTGCTAAAATGCAGACCCGTACTTCCGGGTCCGCAATTCCGTCCCCAAAAAAAATAGAACATGTCCTATTCTTGTCCGCAATTGCAGACAAGAATAGGCATATTCTAGAATAGTGCCGGCGATGTGCGGTCCGCAAAATGCGGAACGCACATTGCCGGAGTCCGTGTTTTGCGGATTCGCAAAACACATACGGATGTGTGGATGGACCCTTAAACAGGTTTTCCCAGTGAAGTAATTTGTGAGTTTTATTCAGCCGGACATGATGCACAACAGATTATGGCATCGTTTCAGGCTAAACAGTAGCCCTTCATCAGGCTGGTATACAAAAGGAAATAATAAACAAATCAATCCATGATTCAAGAAAAAGAAAGCATAATTATAAAATTTAAAAAATATATATATATCTAGCAATGCATAAGAATCTGGTATAACGCTAATAATTTCATAACATAATTCATACCATGATCCAAATAACAATACATGATGATAGGTAACAGAAAAAAAATCATAATATTACTAAATAAATAAAGAAATAACACAATATACCTGTGTGCAAAAACATGTCTAAACACCAAGAAAAGAAAGAGGCTGAATACAAGGGAAGGATAGTGAAAGCTAGGAGCACTGCAAACAATACAGAAGGAGTACTAGAGGCAGCATTAGTAGCTGTACCGCAGAGAATTGGTAAATAAATATGACAGTCTGCATAGTAAGGAACGGAAACCGTATGTATAGTTTACCCTAGTTGTGCCCACGTAGAAAAATCGCCATCTTAAAGGATAACTGTCACATTTAGACCCTAATTTCAATTTTCATATATGTAGTTACTAATAACATGATATTCCAGAATCAGTTACTATTAGACTGACTTACCCCATATTTAATAAGATTCAGCCCTTAGCAACCAGTCTGCACAAAACTGCAATCTCACTATTCAGTTAAGATGGCCGCCACTGCCCTCACCCTGAGGCTAATCCCGCCTGCCCTCACTAGCCAGTAACAATAGCCCCCCAAAAGTGTCAGTAACCAGAGCCCTCCCCCCCCCTAAAGGGTTAATCTCCTGCAGCACAAAGGGGTCTTCTTACCACATGTTGCTTTCATTTATACACTGAGCAGACGGCAGATCTCCCTTCCCTGGTCTGCGCTGCTTCCACTCTGCATTCTCCAGCTCTGCTGAGTGAGGGAGCGTCTGCCAAGCGCAGGGACAGGGAGAAGTGCACACAGCCCAGGCACTGTTATCAGCTGCTGGGGAGGACCTGGCTTTAATCATTTACTCACAGTCCCTGGCTGTCAGTAATCTGACCTTGCACTCTAGTCCTCAGTCCTATGAAGGACAGACCATGCCTAGCAACCCTATTTTAAGCACAGGTAAAAGTAGGCAGTACAGAGAACAAAACTGTGGAATTAAGGGGTAATTGAATACACAGTGAAAAATTGAAATAGGGCCACCAAGGAGATATTAATCACCACAATCCAATACTCCAAAAAATATATATATGACAGTTACCATTTAAATAGTGAAAGGATGGAGGCAATTGGCCTCCGTAGCAGGGCCAGGGCGTGCGCACGAGAGATGGTGCATGCGCAATGAATGAAGTTAACGTAAAACTTGAAGGCGCGGAGGAGGGAATGACCTCCGCAACAAAACTGGAGCGGGCGTGTGAGAGGGTGCGCACGCGCACTAGGAAAAGCTAGGTTACTAGCTGCTGTCAAAACATAGCGCAGGTGCACTTGGCAAAGAGAGTGCAGAAGCCATCTTGGTTAGGGGCAATAATGTGGTAGCAATGACTGCGTTCATCGGCACAACAAGAACACAGATACCGGCAAGCATAGTGTATAAATACAGTTACTTCACACCACCAAGGGGACCACCTGGACGGGTGAAGGGTCCTCAATAGTAGATTCCTGCTAACAGGGAATCGGCAAAACCTTATAATAGCAAAATTTAGTTTTGTGCTTGAAGGGGGTGGCTGATTGGCAGTAGATGAAGGCCCCTAACACAGGCCAACTCAACAGGCAATTATTAGGAACAAACCGTTTATTCCTGATAATTGCCTGCTCATCAGAGGAGGTGAGAGCTGCACTTATATGCACCAATCACCCCGCTGTGTCCCCTAGAGATTCATTGTTTTTGAGCAGCAGATCCCCATTTACACAGCACGATCTGCTGGGCAGAAATGATGATTTAGGTGTCCGCAGCAGTGCTGCTTTCTCCTTATGAATGAGCCTTTTCTTGTTCATCAGGTGATTGGCTGCGTTCCTAGGAAACGCTACTTCCCAATAATTGCTCCAATTTCTGGCCTTAAGCCAGCCATATTCTCCTTTAACCGTAATGGAGAAGAGGTTTAGCTTAGCCATTGAACTGGGCCAAAGCGCCAGCCACCTCCAAGCTCATCACAAGCTTCTTTTCTGCATCGGACCAGCACTGATGTCAGGACACTGGGCCAGCCATGACAATAAGAGTTAATTAGTAAGTGTAATTCATTTTAAACACATTGAAATACCTTCTTATTCGGCTGGGTGTCCATAACGGCGCCATTTTGGCTGAAACGCTTTGGCCTTATAGGAAAGTGTAGTGTACTATGCTTTCTTAGGTAGAGGGACTCTGTATACCCCGGAGTAGACTTACTTCACAGTGGGAAACATTGGAAGACTGAACGTACACCTCTGACGCGGGCTCCAAACGAGATGTGAACAGAACCCTGGATGACACCGAGGGCAGTGTTTTCTCACATTCAGTAAAGTCTCAGATAACTGCTTTAAATCCTCAGACGAATTTGGTTTCCCAGCGTCTTCAGAATAACAAGTATTTAATTGCAGCAATTCAGTGAAAGAGGAGAACGCGCTCTAAGGGGTGCAGCAACTGCATCCAGGCCCTGGTGCTTCATGGGGGCACAAAGACTCGTCTGTCACATCAGTATTATAATTGGGACATGGTAGGTGGGGGTCCTGTTACAGATGTAGCATTGGGGACCAGAGGCCTCAAAGTCACCCCAGTATTAGAGAGCAATGTGTCAAGTTCAGGGCTTGTTCACACGAACGTGTGTGTTCAGTTTCCGCATATGCAGATCCGCAATACACAGACATCGTTCCGTGTGAATTCCGCAACACTTCAATGGGTCCGCAAATCCAGAGATGCGAAACGGAAACACGGGACGCTACGGGAGTGCTTCCATGGGGTTCCGTTCCGTACTTTAATTCCGCAAAAAGATAGAACTTGCTCTATCTTTTTGCGGAACGGAAGGATGCGGACCAGTTCAAGATGAATGGGTCTGGATCCGTCCCGGAGCCTGCACGAACGTTCTCCGTGCATTGGGGACCGCAAATTGCAGTGCCCAATGCACGGAACGGAACACATACGTGCGTGTGAAGAAGCCCTTACATTGTATAATGACTGAATCCTCAGACAGTAAACTAGGCACCTTAAAAACGAAGGAGCTGACGGCGGCCATAGAGGGTAGAGGTTTATTCCCTTCATTCATGGAAACTAGGTAGTCGCTCTGCATGACTACAGACACTCCGCTCTGCTACATCCACCTCAGCACTGCTGCCTTTGTAGGAGGCTCCTACCGTGGAAGCGTCTCCACTACACATTCCCACCTCCGTGTACTCGCCGCCTGCTCACTACAACACCTCAGTTACAATTTAACAGGTTCTTGAAACCTCACGGACACAAAATAAAGCTAATTATCCTTTGTTGCTGTTGGTGGCGACTCATCCAAGGCAAGGTACAAAGTGCTCGTTGGTGTCTTCTGCTTAGGAGAATATTTTAACAGTCTAAGGCCTCATGCGCACGATCCGTTTTGTGGTGCACAAATTGTGAATCTGCAAAATATGGCTGCGGTCCGTGTGCTGACCAAATTTTTTTTACAGACCCATTGTTTTGGGTCTGTGGTCCACATTTTGCGGACATAGGATATCTCTTTGTGGAATTGACATATGGATGTGGAAAGCGCACGGATGATCGGCGTGCTATCCACAGCCGTATGTCTATTCCGCAAAAAGATAGACAATGTCCTATACTTCAACACAAAATGCGGATCACGGGCCCACTGAAGTCAATGGGTCTGCAAAAAATGTGATCACATCCGTATTGTGCAGATCTTGGGCGTAGGACCCTAGTAGTAGATCAGTGGCATTAAAGAGGTTGTCCGGAAAAAAAACTATATAAAAAGGAAAAGCAAATACTCTACTATATTAAAGAACAAACAAAAAATCTTCCACAGTTCTTCCTCTTCAATGTCCCCGTTGCTCTGCCAGCCATTTTATATATATATATATATATATATATATATATATATATATATATATATATATATATATATATATATATTACACTCACTTATATATTGCTGATATATTCTGCAAAACTTTACAGACATTAATATCACTTGCTGTCCACAATGGGGCTCACAATCTAAGTTCCCTATCAGCATATCTCTGGAGGGTGGGAGGAAACCGGAGCATCCAGAGGAAACCCACACAAACACGGGGAGAACATGCAAACTCCATGCAGATGTTGTCCTTGGTTGGATTAGAACCCAGGACCCCAGCGCTGCCAGGCACTGTTATGTATCGTATCAGCACATGACCGCTGCAGCAGCCAGGGGATTGCAATACCCAGCACCTAGAAGAATGTGGCTGTGCCTGGTACTGCAACTCATCTCATTCAACACCATGCACGGCCACACTCACATGAACATGACCATGCCGGGTATTGCAGTAAAGAGATCACCACTGGTTGGGAGGTGGTCCTCAGAAAGGATAAGTAATATTGGTCATCTGCAAGCACCACCTGTCCAGCAAGCAGTGAATGAAAGAAACACAAAGTCCTGGAACAATAGACTTTGGCACCAAAATACTCTATTAGTATCATAGTTCTCAGTAGTGCAGATCCATGGACATTTTGGGGCCAAGCATTCAGAATATTGGGCGTCAGAGTCCCTTCTTTTGACCAAAATCCTTTGACCTATCTTTCAGGACTGCTCAGTAGAAACATACAGCATATTCTAGTTCTACGTATTATACATCTTCTCTCCTTCGTGTGAACTGATCTGTGTGTGATCAAATGTAAATGACAAGACATGACGAGACATGAAGCCTATACACCTCCTTCCCCCACAATCATTGCCTTAATTACATGACCTGATTTTTTGGGGGGTCCTTTATAGGATCACCAAGTCCCACCTCCACCATAACTGGTGACGCAGTCACATTATCCTCAGTAGACATGTGCCAAAGGACACAACACCTGTAAGAATGTTTATCTAGGGCTGATATCAGATTGCAGTCCTTGTGTGAACTGTACACATCACAGAGTCCTCTTCCAGGCACAGGAGACATTGACTATCTCCTTCACTGCACCTGCATTCTGCTTAACATACACGAAATGCATGCACTTCACAATCAAAGCCGACACACTCAGAAATATACTCTATGTCACCAGAAACACACCTGTCAGAGACTGAAAACCACCAGTCAAAGCTGAAGCTTTGCTACAATTGTATCCGATCCAGGCAATCCTCTGTGAGCTACCACTGATACATTGTAGCAGACTATTAGAAAAGAGGAGATTTCTGCTGCTGGATACAATTGTATTATCATTAGGTCCGTTTAGGTTTCCATCCCCTGACGCTGGGTTCAGACCTGAGCTCTCTGTATGCGCGATTCTCCGGGCGTCACATACGCGGCTCCGGAAGTTAAGCGAACGCCCATTGTCGCGCATTCCTGGAAGTCTATGTACGGGAACGCGCTACACTACGCCCCAAAGAAGCTCCTGTACTTCTTGGGGCGTAGGGCGTTTTACAGCGCGTTCGTACGCGCTGTAAAACGCTCAGGTGAGAACCATTCCCAAAGGGATTTAAAGGGGTTGTCTCATCTCGTCGTTACCAAGGCTACTTTCACACTTGTGTTGTTATTTCTGGAATTAAACTGACACATTTTGATTTTGCACATCAGGATGCATTTGTTCCGTTTGGATGTAATTGTATATAAACGAAACGGGAAAAAAACGGATCCTTCACTAAATGTGCGATTGCCACCTTGGAGGCCGCCAATCCCTTGCTAGGACCTTCCGGAATGACAAAAAGGGAGTCCGTAACGGATTTATTTTTTTAGGCTCTGTCACCATTGACTTAAATAGTTTTCAGTGCCGGATCCGTTTTCTTTTTTTTTTCTTCTTTGTTTTTGTTTGTCAATAGGCGAGAGACACGACCCGAGGCACAGATGAAGTATTGATTTTTTATTGACGACACGTTTTGGGGTGCATGGCCCCTTTCTCAAGTCCAAAAGGCAATTGTCATACGACAGATCTCATATAATACAATGTTTCAAAATATGGCATATCACATGACCTACATTAGCCAATAGAAGCTTGCAGGTCTTTCTCTTCATATCCCAACTTCCATACACACAGTACTATGATTTCTGTCGTAGGAGAATTGCCTTTTAGACTTGAAAAAGGGGCCATGCACCCCGAAACGTGTCAATAAAAGATCAATACTTCTTCTGTGCCTCGGGTCGTGTCTCTCGCCTACTGACTATACACCCAAAGACATGGTAGATACCATACTGCTGCTCATTCCTGTGCGATAGCATCGGCTGCACCGACCCTCCAACGCTATAAGCCCTTCACTCGAGTTGTGCCCAGTCCCGCACAACAAATACAGGTGAGCAGACTACATACCCCACCAGGGTCCTTTCACCTGTACATACTTGCCCTATCAGTGCCTTCTCCTCTCTCTCGTTCTCTGCTGAAAAAATAAAAAACACAGAGTGCTCCAGCAAGCTGCATTTTTGAAAAGAATAATAAAAAAGACAAAAAAAAAAACAGTACTACAGTAGCAAAAATAAAAAATAAACAAATCACGTGTGTGTCCTGTATTTCATATTTCAAACATACCTTCTGCCAACATCTGGAGCTGGCTTTTTTACTGCAAGAAAAAAAAAAAGCAAAAGTGCAGAAAAACGCCACAAAAAAAAAAAAAAATAGGTAAAAACCAATCGACCGACAACGCATAGCCAGCCTTAGGTCCCTCAACCAAAAGCACCATGTTAATCTCTAGGGGTAGATTCACATGACCATTTTGTTTTCCGTGATTCTGATCCGTCAGAACAGGAAATAAACAAAACCAAAGGAACCTTTATTTTTTGCATCCATTATGCTAATTTTGAGTCCGTTTTTAGCCATTTTCGGGATCCGTTATTTTAGACAGGAGAAAATGTCCTCCAAGAAATCCTTTTTCTTCCTTCTAAAATAAATGGCTAAAACTGATGCAAAATGAGCATAACTGATAAATTTTTTTGGTTCTCTGTTCTTCTGTTCATGACGATGTCCAGAACCATCTATAACAAAACTGAGAAGAGAAAAATAAAAAAGTGAAAGGCCTTGTATGATAACAAGAGATAACAAATGACTGGCATATCTGAGGGCAGGGAACATGTCCACTGCACATGAATGAGTTAATGTTGGCTCCTTCTTTCTTCCACACATTTTTGGCACCAAGTTAAAGTTCTGAACTGGAACAGATGAACTAAACAAGTCAAACAGGTAACACAACATATCAAAGTAATCTGGTTGAAATATATCACCCCCTCCATTCTCTGTAAGAATCAAATATTTTTTGCATTGTTGCCCTTCATTCAGCGCTGATATATGAGAAGGTTCTCTACGGTAATCTGATTATTATCTAATTACCAGTATATGCAGAATGGGATCATTCTTAGTGACAATGGTCATCGCATACATGTAACTGACCTTCAATACTGAAGCTACCAAATAAAAGAAGCCTCCGAGGTGGGGAGGGAATGTTCAGAGGTTGCACTACCGCCCCTGAGGGGAACCTGGTTCTGTTTTTGATCTAGAGGTTGACAGATGTTTTCAGTCACCCTGTATTAAAATGAATAGAAGCATAGTTTGCTCCAGCCACTTCTGGGCTGGGAACGAGGAGTGGGTCTCCATATTCTCAGGATCACTAATATCCCTAGCAGGTGGACACCTCTTGCATACAATCATATCCAGTTCTTAAGGTACAAGTACATGGAAGGTACTCATGCTCCTTGAACATTTTTTTTTACGTTACAACCACAAACCTAAATGTATTTCATCAGGAATTCATGTGATAGACCAACACAAAGTAGTATGTGTGAAGTGAAAAGAAAAAAAATGCAGTGTGCATTTGTATTCAGCCCCCTGTACTCTGATATCGCCAAATAAAATCCAGTGTGACCAACTGCCTTCATAAGTCGCCTAATTAGTAAATAGAGTCCACCTGTGTGTAATTTATTCCCAGTATAACTACAGCTGTTCTGTGAAGGCCTCAGAGGTTTGTTAGAGAACATTAGTGATCAAACAGGATCCTGAAAACCAAGGAACACACCAGACAGGTCAGGGATAAAGTTGTGGAGTAGTGTAAAGCAAGTTTAGGTTATAAAAAAATATCCCAAGTTCTGAACATGTCACGGAGAACTAAATCACAGAAATATAGTGGCAAATATGGGGGAACTGCTCAAACCCGAAACACTGTAGTGTGTTTCTCATTGGGGGAGCAGTCCCACCGCATGTGGACCGCAGCAAACGACCATCACCAGCAAAAAATGCATACAATGGAGGATGCCGGCGCGGTCCACATGCACCACAAAGGCATCCTACACAAAACGGAGCATTGTTCGGATGAAAATATAATTATATAAATCACAGAAAAAAATGCACCAAACGGATATGCCACTGACTATACTAGCTAGTCATACAAGCAGATATTAAAAGCTGAGACTTTTGCCAATATATTCCTGTCAGGAACACATCGGAGCCCATCATGCACCACGTTACGGTCTCTCAACATGGCAAGGGTCCTACCACTACGCTAACTATGGTGTGAACAAGGTCTGAAGGTGATGAAATCCAGCTCACAGCCAAGCTTCCACACAACCGCATAGCAGGACAACTAATGCAATGTGAATAAAGCAAGACTGTAAGCCACACCAATATCAGACCGAGTGATGGAGGTTACCAGGTGCAAAAGAATGTTTAAATGCCAGGTAAAGGATGTTACCAGGTGCAAAATGCCAGGTAAAGGATGTTACCAGGTGCAAAATGCCAGGTAAAGGATGTTACCAGGTGCAAAATGCCAGGTAAAGGATGTTACCAGGTGCAAAAGAATGTTTAAATGCCTTTACCTGGCATTTAAACATTCTTTTGCACCTGGTAACCTCCTTCACACGGTCTGATGTGGGTGTGGCTTACAGTCTTGCTTTATTCACATTGCATTAGTTGTCCTCCTAGGCGGTTGTGTGGAAGCTTGGCTGTGAGCTGGATTTCATCACCTTCAGACCGTGTTCACACCATAGTTAGCGTAGTGGTAGGACCCTTGCCATGCTGAGAGACTGTGACGTGGTGCATGATGGGCTCCGATGTGTTCCTGACAGGAATATATTGGCAAAAGTCTCAGCTTTTAATATCTGCTTGTATGACTAGCTAGTATAGTCAGTGGCATATCCGTTTGGTGCATTTTTTTCTGTCACAGAGAACTGTTGAATCCATCATCCAAAAATAGATGCAAACCTACCAAGACATGGCCGCCCACCTAAACTGACTGCCCAGGCAAGTAGAGCACTAATTAGGGAAGCAGCCAAGAGGCCCACGGTCACTCTGGAGGAACTGCAGAGATCCAAAGCTCAGGTGGGAGTATCCGTCCACAGGACAACTACTTCAAAAATCTGGCCTTTATGGTGCCGCATGCTTTAGGTGCCACTCTTTAAAGTGCACATAATTGAATTTTACCAGAAGGGAACCAATGATATAGTCACTGTAAATAATGTTTCTACTTCTCACAATAATCAACTCTGTTATCCTACACTTCCTAAAATTCCTCCAAACCCATGCACCCAACAAAGAACTATTTAGTTCTCCCTCCATCTTACCCACCCATCTGACCTCCTACTAAGATCTGTTCCTTAACATAAAAGTTTCTATCTCCAAACACACACAGCCACCTCATACTCTCTCCTAATCCCACCTACTAAAACTTTCTTTGCTTCTCCTTGGTTCTGGCAATATGTCTCTGAATGCAGGCCTTCTGCAGCAGATCCCCACTATCATATCTACCTCCCACTATCAATCTCCCTGTACAACCTTATGCAACCACTCAAATTTTAAAAACATTTTCCTGGCCCCTGCTCCTCTTGCAGGAGCATTATGGAACGCTTGTTCTGTCTGCAACAAACTTTCATACATTCATGACTTTTTCATCTATGGCAAACTTTCCTTTCTAAGTTTAACAGAAACATTTCTGACACCCTCTGACACTGCCTCCCCCGATGCACTCTCTTATAGCAGATTTAATTTTACTCACACACACACACACACACACACACCCCCACCCTTCCAGCAAACATGGTGGAGAAGTTGGTCTTCTCCTATCAGACAACTGCTTCTACAGCTCAACTCCACTGCCACCCTCCATTACGCTCCCTTCATTTGAATTAAACTCTGTTTGCATCTACTCTCCCTCCAGCCTCCAAGTAGCTGTCATTTACTGCCCCCCAGGCCCAGCCACCATCTTTCCTGACCACTTCCACACCTGGCTCCCAGACTTTCTTTCTGCTGACACTTGCCACTCAGCTGCCTCTAAGCTTCTAGCACTCAATTCATCCTTTGGTCTCTCACAATGGTCCTCCTATATGCCTCAAAGTTACTTGAACAACATGTCCACCTTGAACTGTCCTCAAATCTCTCTTCCTGCTCCCTCCTCGACTGGCTACAATCTGGCTTCTGACCCCAGTATTCGACTGAAACTTCCCTTACCAAAGTCACCAACGACCTATTAACGGCCAAAACGAGAAAGAAAAAAAAACAATACTCGGTCCTCCTCGTCCTTGACCTGTCCTCTGCCTTTGCCACCGTCGACCACTCCCTTCTGTTATAAACGCTCTCATCTCTTGGCATCATGGACTTGGCTCTCTCCCAGATCACATCATACCTCACAGACCAAACATTTAGCGTCTCCCACTCTCACACCACGTCCTCGTCTCATCTCCTCTCTGTTGGTGTCCCTGAAGGCTCTGTCCTAGGACCCCTTCTCTTCTCAATCTACACCTTCGGTCAGGGGGGACAGCTAGAAAGTTCCATGGATTTCAGTATCACTTTGATGCTGACGACATGCAAATTTACCTCTCTAGCCCAGGCATCAACACCTTACTATCCAGAATCCCACAATGCCTATCTTCCATATCCTCCTTCTCATCTCGCTTATTAAAACTTAACATGGATAAAGCAGAATTTATCATCTTTTCCCCCAACAGACCTATGTATCACAATCACACTCTCCCCAGTCAACCAAGTCCGCTGCCTTACAGTAACCTTGGATTCTGCATGTTCTACAAACCGCACATCCAAGCCCTTTCCACCACCTGCCGCCTCCAACTCGATACTATATCTCTCCTCAGCCAAGAGTCTGCAAAAATGCTTGTACATGTCCTTGTCATCTCCCGCCTGGACTACAGCAGGATCCTCCTATGTGGCCTTCCAACTAGCACTCTTGCACCCCTCCAATCTATCCTTAACTCTGCTGCCTGACTAATCCACTTATCCCATGCATCCCATATACTCTGGAACTCTCTACCCCAACATATCAGACTCTCAACTACAGTGGAAAACTTCAAACCTGAAAATCCACCTCTTCAGACAAGCCTACAACCTACAGTGACCCTGTTGCTACTATACCACTATGACCAGCTTTACCCTCACGTACTGGGTCCTTCTCCCATACCTTGTAGATTGTAAGCCCTCACTGGCAGGGCCCTCTTTCCTACTAGTTTGTAACTCGTCTTGTTCATGCTTATTGCAATTGTTTTGTATTATTTATGTATATCCCTTATCGTATGTAAAGCGCCGTGGAATGAATGGCGTTTTAATAATATAAATAATAATTAAAGGAGTGGCAAGAAGAAAGCCATTTTTGAAAGCAAGCCATAAGAAGTCTCGTTTGCAGTTTGACACAAGCCATGTAGGGGACACAGCAAACATGTGGAAGAAGGTGCTCTGGTCAGATGAGGCCAAAGTGGAACTTTTTGGACTAAATGCAAAACATTATGTGTGGCAGAAAACTAACACTGCACATCACCCTAAACACACCATCCCCATCGTGACACATGGTGGTGGTAGCATTATGCTGCGGGGAAGCTTTTCTTCAGCAGGGACAGGGAAGCCGGTCAGAGTTGATGGGAAGATGGATGGAGCAAAATACAGGGCACTCCTGGAGGAAAACTTGGTAGAGGCTGCAAAAGACTTGAGACTGGGGGAGAGGTTCGCCTTCCAGCAGGACAATGACCTTCAACATCCAGCCAGACATACAATGGAGTGGTCTAGATCACAGCATATTCATGTGTCAGAATGGCCCAGTCAAAGTCCAGACCTAAATCCCACTGAGAATCTGTGGCAAGACTTGAAAATTACTGTTCACAGATGCTCTCCATCCAATCTGACTGAATGCAAGCTATTTTGCAAAGAAGAATGGGCAAAAATTTTAGCCTCTAGATGTGAACGCTGGTAGAGACGTACACGAAAAGACTGGCAGCGAAAGGTGGTTCAACAAAGTATTGACTCAGGGGGACTGAATATAAATGCACGCCACACGTTCCAGATTTTTATTTCAAATTTTGAAAACCATGTATCCTTTTCACTTTACACATACTTGCTACTTTGTGTTGGTCTATCACATTAAATCCCCAAAAAATACATTTAGGTTTGTGGCTGCATCGTGAAAAAAATGTGGATAAGTTCAAGGGCTGTGAATACTTTTTCAAGGCACTGTATATCCAGAGCACAGGATCTGGAAAACATGGCTGCTTTCTGTCAGAAACAGCACCAATTTTGTCCACAGTCTGTGGCTGTCATTGCAGCTTGGCTCCATTAAACAAAACTGGATTGAAGTGTAATACTACACACAACCTGCTGACAGGTGTGGCTCTGTTCTTGTGAGGAAGTAGCCATGTTTCATAATTCTTCACAACCCCTTTAGTGCAATCTTCAGGGAACTCCTGTGGTTTCTACTAGCTCCATGTCTGGAAGCTTAGCGTGGGGGATTTAACCTGTTTCCAAAATACTCAGGATATTGCAGCATGTCCTGGGGATGCAGATCCCACATCACTAATCCAGCAGCCGACATGATAACAGCTGGTAGGGGGTCATTACAAAGCTCTCAACATGCAAATACTGAGCAAATAATTATTCCTTCTCTTTAGAAGCAGTGTCCATAGCACACAACTGACCATGGACGGCCCAAGTCTGGCACAAATAGAGGAGTTCGTTTGGACACGGCTGCCAATGAAGACAGAGCTTTTCCAGTATGAGTACTTTTATACTGCATATGCAGTGTCCATTACAGGTAGACTTTCAGATTATTCCACAATGTATACCTCCAACTGATGTCGCTGCATAGGCAAAGTAGCGTGCATGCATCACTCGGAGGCATGCATGACCCATAAAAACATACACTGCAGTATGGAGAAGTGTGGCCTGCTGTGCTATTCTATAAAGCAGAAACAAGTACCTATACCGATACTCTTCGGTCCTCTGTTGGGGACAAGTTACATTTGATGTCTGCATCAGGAGATATCCTAGTGCACACAGCGCGCACAATGTACACCGCAAACACTGGGCTGCCTCTAAGGCCTAAGACCATGAATTAAGATTTTTTTTAAAAATAAAAATTTTTAATACTAAGACCAAAACATGACAACTTTCTGGTATTATTACACCTAGATATATATGTACTGTATAAAATTTAATTAAACTGTAGATCACAATTCTCCAAATTATAATTTATGGACAGAGCTGTGAAGAATACGCAGCTCTCAGTATTAAAAGAGCAATACAGCCATAATCCATCTAAAATAATACTGCCATACTATACCTAAACAATCTCACCATATATAGTCACTGTAAATAATGTTTCTACTTCTCACAATATTCACCACTATTGTCCAACACTTCCTAAAATACCTCCAAACCCATGCACCCAACAAATAATTATTTAGTTCTCCCTCTATCTTACCCACCCATCTGAACTCCTACTAAGATCTGTTTCTTAACATAAAAGCTTCTCTCTCCAAACACACATAGCCACCTCATACTCTCTCCTACTAAAACTTTCTTTGCTTCTCCTTGGTGCTAGCAATATATCTCTGAATGCAGGCCTTCTGCAGCAGATCCCCACTATCATATCTACCTCCCACTCTCAATCTCCTTGTACAGCCTTCTGCAACCACTCAAATTTTTTTAAAAATTCCCTGGCCCCTGCTCCTCTTGCAGGAGCATTATGGAACGCTTGTTCTGTCTGCAACAAACTTTCATACATTCATGACTTTTTCATCTATATGGCAAACTTTCTTTTCTGAGTTTAACAGAAACATGTCTGACACCCTCTGCCTCCCCTGTTGCACTCTCTTATAGTGGATTTCATTTTACTCACCCCCCCCCCCCCATCCTGCCAGCAAACATGGTGGAGGAGTTGGTCTTCTCCTATCAGACAACTGCTTCTACAGCCCAACTCCACTGCCACCCTCAATTACGCTCCCTTCATTTGAAGTACACTCTGTTCACATCTACTCTCCCTCCAACCTCCAAGTAGCTGTCATTTACCGCCCCCCAGGCCAAGCCACCATCTTTCTTGACCACTTCCACACCTGGCTCCCACACTTTCTTTCTGATGACACTTGCCACTCAGCTGCCTCTAAGCTTCTAGCACTCAACTCATCCTTTGGTCTCTCACAGTGGTCCTCCTATGTGCCTCAAAGTTACTTGAACAACATGTCCACCTTGAACTGTCCTCTCATCTCTCTTCCTGCTCCCTCCTCGACTGGCTACAATCTGGCTTCCAACCCCACTATTCGACTCAAACTTCCCTTACCAAAGTTACCAACGATCTATTAACGGCCAAAATGAAAAAAAAAAAAAACATTACTCGGTCCTGCTCGTCCTTGACCTGTCCTCTGCTTTCGACACCATCGACCACTCCCTTCTGTTATAGTGTTGAGCGAACTTCTGTTTTAAGTTCGGCGTCTAAAGTTCGGCTTCCGGTTAGCGGAGAATCCCGATATGGATTCCGAATTCCGTTGTGGTCCATGGTAGCGGAATCAATAATTGGCCATTATTGATTCAGCTACCACGGACCACAACGGAATTCGGAATCCATATCGGGATTCTCCGCTAACCGGAAGCCGAACTTTAGACGCCGAACTTAAAACAGAAGTTCGCTCAACACTAGTTATAAACTCTCTCATCCCTTGGCATCACAGACTTGGCCCTCTCCCGGATCACATCATACCTCACAGACCAAACATTTAGTGTCTCCCACTCTCACACCACGTCCTTGTCTCATCTCCTCTCTGTTGGTGTCCCTGTACACAGCGTGCACAATGTACACCGCAAACACTGGGCCGCCTGTAAGGCCTAAGAACATGAATCAAGATTATTATTTATTTTTTTTATACTAAGGCCAAAACATGACAACTTTCTGTACTGTATAAAATTAAATTAAACTGTAGATCACACAATTACTCTCTAAATTATAATTTATGGACAGAGCTGTAAAGAATATGCAGCTCTCAGTATTAAAAGAGCAATACAGGCATAATCCATCTAAAATAATAATGCCATACTATACCTAAACAATGTCACCATACAATGCCCATAGAAAGGTGCTATATACTAACTATAGTATACATATAATTGTGCCATACTACACCTAACCAATATCACCATGTAGTGTCCACTATATGGTCAACATGTAATAGTGCGGCACTACAAAGTACAATCACTGAGCAAGTTCAGGGTCCGCCGACAATGGTGCTGATGGGGTTGAGGGGGCTCGAAATCTGTCCCTATCCCAAGTTATAATCCAGCCCTAGTTATGAAATACTGGAGTAAAATTCAGGGTTATCTGTGGCCTGTGGGCAAGGAAACACAGCCACTTGCTGGACAAACACAATTATGAGCCTCTCTAGAGTCTCCTGGTAACTCCACATCTGCAAATATGACGAGATGAGTATGAATACGCTGATAAGTAAGATCTACACCGACTCACGCCGTGCAAACCACCAACTTTACGCCTATGACTCCGAGAATAAATAGGGATATAATCTAATTCCTTTAATCCAGCAATGTTAGGAGCCAGCATGCGCTAGGCTATCAAATATTCTGGATTATTGGATTGTATCAAGGCTGCTGGCCACAAAGCCTGGGACCAGCTATTCTTCCAGCCCTAAAACATATAATGCACAGGACCCCCTTATAGGATTATATTCATGTAGATGGCTCTGTTACAATAGTATAATATGAATGGGTCATTTATTATATACAGAACCTATTCTGTCCTATACAAAGAGGTTTCTGCAGGACTCTACGTGGGGGGCAGTGTCGGACTGGGGTACTTAGGGCCCACCAGTGTAACTGATTCTGGGGGCCCACCTTAGGGCTCCTGCACACAAACTTAATTTTTTTCCACGTTCGTACCGTTCACTTCACTTCAATGGGGCCACAGAAAAAATAAAAAAGACTTTGTGTGCATTCCGTGTCTGTATGTCCACATGGCCGTTCAGCAAAATGATAGAACATGTCTTATTATTGTCGGCATTACAGACAAGGATAGGACGGCTCTATTAGAGGCCGGATGTTCTGTTCCGCATAATGTCACAGCAACATGCACAAACATACATGTGGCAGAATGTACACTTATATGGATATCCTGCACTTAAGTCAGTCAGAAACAAGACACATGCAGCGCACACCAATCACTCATTGGAGACATGTGGGACACAAGACACTTATACGTGGCTCACAAGCCACTGATGCATCTGTCACATGCTGCACATACACCACTGATACATAGAACATATATAGCACACACCAATCACACATAGGAAACACGCAATGCACACACCAAGACATTTATGCCTAACCCTATTAAGTGTTTGGAAGTTGGATTTCTGTTTTGGGGGGGTTTAGTTTTTTTTTGGAGGTGTGGTCCTAAACTTTTGATCAGCTGAAAAACAGCCTGTTTCAGTTTATTTATTGTTTTCATTAAATTGAATGCTCAAAAAATGTTTTGTCTCACTCCCATTTCTTCTTGTTGCATGTTGAAGCTCTACTTGGAACCTTGTTAACATCCAGCCATGCTAAATACGATTTTTTGCCATTTTTCAAGTGGTCTTAAACTTTTGATCAGGACTGTATTTTTCCCCGCAAATCACATTCCGTGGCTCCATTTAAGTCAACACATACGGAAATGCATCCATATCTCTGCCGTATCCGTTCTGTTTTTGCAGAACCATCTATTGAAAATGTTATGCCCAGCCCAATTCTT
The DNA here is from genome assembly GCF_905171765.1 of Bufo bufo. NCBI lineage: Eukaryota > Metazoa > Chordata > Amphibia > Anura > Bufonidae > Bufo > Bufo bufo. The sequence continues at coordinate 138,190,007 of NC_053398.1, read as the reverse complement.
TCTATGTAATTACTGTATACTGTATATGCCATACAGAAAAACCGAACGGAAACAAAAAAAACGGAACAACGGATCCGTGAAAAACGGACCGCAAAACACTGAAATAGCCATACGGTGGTGTGAAAGAGGCCTAATAGTGGGGATCCTGAGGCAGGGGTAACTGGAGAAGAGGCAATATTAGTGGTGCATTTACAGTGGGGGCATCTGGAGCTGGGGCACTTATGGGGGTGCACCTAAAGCAGAGGCATTGGGGGGACCTAGTGCAGAGTCCCCCCAGCACCACACAGATCTGAGTCTGCTATAAACAAATCCCCCATTTCTCCTACAGCTCACTACTGTCACACACCTGAGAAATCAGCCCGGCACCGCAGAGGAGTCCTTCTCTCCAGCAACCAGGTGGGCCAGTCCGAGCCTGCGTGGGGGGCAGGGAGGATCAGCGTCACCCGCTATAGGCTTTGTAATACTACACTAACCAGTGCGGCTGTAATCATGCTGGTTCATGCACTGATAAGCAAGATTAAGACAAGATCCCCTGAGGATGTGGTAATGTCTTTGCTGGTAACAGCTTAAATATACGACAAATACACCTGTAGGTGGTGGAAGATAAGATCCTCTCCCCTGATCTGGGGGGAAATGAGGTGAGAGATCCCCCTTTCAATAATCTGCTTTGTAAAATTAGCTGAGCACAATCATGGATCTAGGGGTGTGTATTCCAGAGCCTAGGGGCGCCCATAGCAAGACTTAGTATGCTGCCCCCTGGTGGCATTGCTTCTTCATGCTACGAAACACCTTTGTTTTCGAACATCCATCTTAGGGCTCATGCACACAACAGTGTTTTTTGTCTGCATCCGATCCGCATTTTTGCGGGTCGGATGTGGACCTATTCACTTCAATGGGGTTGCAAAAGATGTGGACAGCAGACAGTATACTGTCCGCATCCGTATGTCCGTTCCGCGGCCCCACAAATTATTATTTTTTAAAATAGAACTTGTCCTATTCTTGTCCGTTTTGCAGACAAGGATAGGACAGTTCTACAGAGGGCAGGATGTACCGTTCCGCAATTTGAAGATTGCAAAAACGGCAACGGCCGTGTGTATGGGCCCTTAACAGTATGGCTAGACTGAGCCTGGCCCTTTCTTTTTATGGGCCCCAGAGGAGCAGCAAATAGTAAACGCCTTCCCCAGTGGAGCTCTGTTTTTGGGACTGGCTCTTGGATGCACCTTCCAGTCTTAGGGAACACTCTGAGAAAAGTAACAAATAGTTTGAAGGATCCTTGAGCGCTGTGGCACTGGCTGTCCGGTGGGTTTAAGGACGGCTCTCCTCACTCATCCACTTAACACACTTTATTAAGGACAGCTCAGTAATTATCCTTTGTCAATTAGTCCATGCAAAGTTTTGCAACACTGTAAATGGCTTTATAAGAAAGAAGTGGACTTCTTAAGATGTTTACAGTCTCTCTCCAACTACCTGCTGCCCTCCCTGAGAGCTGAACAAACACATCTCAGATGTTGTAGGGGGGGGGGGGGGGGCTTAGGTGTTTTGGGGTTTTGTCCTTCTTAAACGGCATAGCGTAAAGCCCGTCTGTCCGCAGATCTGTCCCTATGACACCGGCTGACCTGTTACATGTGCACTTGGCAGCTGAAGGTATCTGTGTTGGTCCCATGTTCACATGTGCCTGTGTCGCTGAGAAAAATGATGTTTTATTATATGCAAATGAGCCTCTAGGTGCAAAGGGGGCGTTACCATTACTCCTGCTGTGATGCACCTGTGCCGGATACTGAAGTGCACTGGACAGTGTGAGCCTTCAGAATTCAGGGTCAGCTGTTATCACGTTTACACTGCCTGGCCCTGTCAATCAAAGTGCAGTTGCAGAGAGAGCAGAGCCTCTAAGTGTAATGGTAACGCCCCCGTTGCTCCTAGAGGCTCATTTGCATATAGTAAAGCAACATTTTTCGAGCACATATGAACATGAGACCCACACAGATGCCTTCAACGGCCAAGCACACATGTAACAGGTCAGCCAGTGTCTTAAGCACAAATCTGATGACAGAGGCCCTTTAAACCCAATGCTACCCACATGCTGATCTGGTATATAAACTGACCGGTCTGCACTACATGTTGCAGGCTGAGCATGCATGTTCATTTTAACAGATGGAAGGAGACAGAATCCAACGCCATCTGCTGCCAGAGGCCCAGAAGAAGGACAAAACCCCAAATACACTGACATGAAGTACAGAGGTGCCTCCAATTGTATATAGTCAGTGGCCGAACTACAGGAGGAGGCAGGTGCACTCTGTGTCTGGAGGTGCACGCAGACCATGCACACGGCATCAATGTCTGGTGGGCTCTTTCCACAATCCACCGGTATGTGGGCCTCTGGCAGCAGATGGCGTTGGATTCTGTCTCCTTCCATCTGTTAAAATGAACATGCATGCTCAGCCTATCCAGGTGTGCATGTTTCTGGGGAGGTCAGGGAAGATAGCAGTTGGCCAGATCAGTGTTCTGCATTAAAGGGACATTCCCCATATTCCCCATTCATGGCTGAGATCAGAATACCTGTTGTATGCAGTAGTCACAGGTGGCCGTCCTTACGGAAACAGCTGAGCCGCCTGTGCCACGTTTTCCATGACTTAATAGAAATAAATGGGAGCTACAGAACCGTCTGCCTAGATGTTCCTGTAACTCCAGCCGCCTCCACCTGCCGCACACGACAGGTATTCCAACCTCAGCCATAAATGGTTTACGTGAGAATACCCCTTTAAAGTATCAGAAGACCCATCTACAACATTGTGTAGAGCAAAGGGACTACAGTAAATGGGCAGTGCAGAGGTGTGATGGAAATAATGAAGGGAAAACTAGACAAAACTGTCTTTTACACTGCCATTAGTCACTGCATGTATCAGGGGAAGGGTGAGGATGGATACTGATCTGGCATTGTGACCCAGGAGCTTCCAGCTAAAGCTGGTCATGCATATTAGATAGCTATAGGCCGACAACTACGTATGCATGCTCAGCCGAGGATGCGCATGTAGTGAATGCGGAGATTCCTCTGGCTGCGGCTTATCTCTCCGCTAACAGAACGACAGAGCCATTGAATCCAATGTACCCAATACTTCCAGTATCGCCCTGACATCAGGAGGACCCCATGCACATTACTGTAGGTGTTCTGCCAAACCCATCGAAATATCGGCATAGATCTAATGAGTATGGCCAGCAGGTTCCCGCTGCATCCCATTATAGATCCTACAAAGGTTCAGCTCACAGAAGAAATGATCTGCTCGTCTAGAATGTCCATATTATATTAATCCACATTCCAGTGACGCCAATACCTGAGATTAGGAAGACTCCTCATCAGGACAAGCAGTGACACCCCCTGGGGCTCTCCTCCTTCTGTATCCAAGATCTCCATCCTGATCTACACCAGGTGTTAACTGTAGTCAATGCTTCCTGTATGATAATGGTCTCCATTACTGCCCAGGTAGATATCGGCAGTGTCGTCCTCGAGTCATCTTGTGATTAACGCTGCCTGATATCTTCCATTATTGGGATACTTCCCTTAAGGCTACGTCTACACTACGACATTAGTCGCGCGACAGATAGGGCACAACTACACTGCAACATTTGTAGCGCAACATTTTGTTGCACCAATTTCGCGCGACAATTTTTATAATGGCAGTCTATGGTGTCGCACTGCAACATGCTGCGACTGCGACGCAACCGTCACAGAAAAATCCATCTTGAATGGATTTTCTGCGACTGTTGCGTCGCAGTCGCAGCATACGTCTACACGACAAATGTCGTCGTGTAGACGTAGCCTTAGGCTACTTTCACACCTGCGTTTAGGTGCGGATCCGTCTGGTATCTGCACAGACGGATCCGTTCTCACTTACACTGAAAGTCAGTGGGAGGTGGATCCGTTTACAATTGCACCAGATTGTGTCAGTAAAAACGGATCCGTCCCTATTGACTTACATTGTAAGTCAGGACGGATCCGTTTGGCTCAGTTTCCTCAGACGGACATCAAAACGCTGCAGGCGGCCTCCAGAGCGGAATGGAGGCTGAACGGAGGCAAACTGATGCATTCTGAGCGGATCCTCATCCATTCAGAATGCATTGGGGCTGAACTGATCCGTTTTGGGCCGCTTGTGAGAGCCGTGAAACGGATCTCACAGGCCGACCCAGAAACGCCAGTGTGAAAGTAGCCTTAAGAGACATACATGCAGTAATGTAAACCCGTTAGTATCATGGGCGTGATTATTAGGAATGATGGGCATCCACAGTGGGATCATAGTCATGGCTGCTGTACTAGTACTGTCTGCAACCTAGAACTACAACTCCCAGCCTCCAGCTATCACTGCATGCTAGAAGTTAGAGTTTCACAACTAGAGTGCTGCACAATCCTGGGGGTTGCAGACCGGCGATGTATACAAAGCCCCGGTGCCGCCATACTGACACCTTTGATATTTGCTTGTTTTTCCTTTAGCTGCGTTCGGCTCTACACGCCCTGAATCACACGCGGTACATGCAGACGCGGGACGGACAGTATGTAACAAGACTATTTCAAGAAAAATAAAAATAGATGTGCAGCAGGCGTGGGCTAGAGACCCGTCCGCCGAACTCAAGGCTCCTGGTTGAGATGTAAAGTGAGGCTTCACATTTGAGACAAAAAGGGATTCTCCACTTTGGACAGTCCTGTTTTGTTTGAAGGGTCCTCAAAGAGCAGAATAAACTGTATTGGGGTCCCCAGCAATCAGCTATAATCTTTGGGGGGCAGCGAGTTTTCAGCTCCCATGCAGCGCCTCCACAGGAGAAATGCCACTTTAGCGCTTACCATTAAACACAATGGGATATAGGCAGGGTATGTCGGGTGCTCCAGAGCGAGAGATCCTCTTGGTGCCTAATAATGGGGGTCCAGAATAGGGGCCCCTGCTTCTAAATCAATCGAAGCCGGCTTTCAGCTTGTGATCGATGAGAACCCCGCTCACCCCCACTTTTAAGCAGAAGGAAGGGGCAGCAGCCTCCCCATTACTGCAGCATAGACACGGCGGGATACATGTCTGGTACTTCAGCACTACGCCTTTTATTTGGACTCTACAATTGCTGCCCCCTCGTTCTGCTGATCGGAGGGGGTCCCAGGGTTCACCCTCGTCTTATAATATTGGCATCCACCCCATTTAGCTACACGCGTCCTATTTTTGTCATATCCTGTTCTTATGGCTGCAAGTAAATTCTATTTACGCCCCTCGTCCCCCCAATGCTTCCTCTCGTGCCCCTCTGTGGTAAAGCCATAGAAAGATTAGATCATCACTTTCGCAACAAGATGCAACTGTTGTGTAACGCCCTGCACACCGACCAGAAGAGGGGCTGACTACACGGCACCAACAACCTGCAAGGATTCTAGTGTCAGGACGACAAGGGGAGGGGGGCGTTCTCTTGCATATTTAACTTCTATTAATTTTTGCCATATGCTGGATGTCTGTACAAAGGGTTAAATTCCATTCTGCAGACTCCCTGTCCCTGCAGCAGCGCTGTGCATTTGTGTCAATGTCCCAGTCACTCTGCCCCAGCAGAACCAAATACCACAGTGCAGCACAATATACTGCCCCAGCAGAACCAGATACCAAAGTGCAGCACAATATACTGCCCCAGCAGAGCCAAATACCACAGTGCAGCACAATATACTGCCCCAGCAGAACCAAATACCACAGTGCAGCACAATATACTGCCCCAGCAGAACCAGATACCAAAGTGCAGCACAATATACTGCCCCAGCAGAACCAAATACCACAGTGCAGCACAATATACTGCCCCAGCAGAGCCAAATACCACAGTGCAGCACAATATACCGCCCCAGCAGAGCCAAATACCACAGTGCAGCACAATATACTGCCCCAGCAGAACCAGATACCAAAGTGCAGCACAATATACTGCCCCAGCAGAACCAAATACCACAGTGCAGCACAATACACTGCGTGCAGAATTATTAGGCAAATGAGTATTTTGACCACATCATCCTCTTTATGCATGTTGTCTTACTCCAAGCTGTATAGGCTCGAAAGCCTACTACCAATTAAGCATATTAGGTGATGTGCATCTCTGTAATGAGAAGGGGTGTGGTCTAATGACATCAACACCCTATATTAGGTGTGCATAATTATTAGGCAACTTCCTTTTCTTTGGCAAAACGGGTCAAAAGAAGGACTTGACAGGCTCAGAAAAGTCAAAAATAGTGAGATATCTTGCAGAGGGATGCAGCACTCTTAAAATTGCAAAGCTTCTGAAGCGTGATCATCAAACAATCAAGCGTTTCATTCAAAATAGTCAACAGGGTCGCAAGAAGCGTGTGGAAAAACCAAGGCGCAAAATAACTGCCCATGAACTGAGAAAAGTCAAGCGTGCAGCTGCCAAGATGCCACTTGCCACCAGTTTGGCCATATTTCAGAGCTGCAACATCACTGGAGTGCCCAAAAGCACAAGGTGTGCAATACTCAGAGACATGGCCAAGGTAAGAAAGGCTGAAAGACGACCACCACTGAACAAGACACACAAGCTGAAACGTCAAGACTGGGCCAAGAAATATCTCAAGACTGATTTTTCTAAGGTTTTATGGACTGATGAAATGAGAGTGAGTCTTGATGGGCCAGATGGATGGGCCCGTGGCTGGAGTGGTAAAGGGCAGAGAGCTCCAGTCCGACTCAGACGCCAGCAAGGTGGAGGTGGAGTACTGGTTTGGGCTGGTATCATCAAAGATGAGCTTGTGGGGCCTTTTCGGGTTGAGGATGGAGTCAAGCTCAACTCCCAGTCCTACTGCCAGTTTCTGGAAGACACCTTCTTCAAGCAGTGGTACAGGAAGAAGTCTGCATCCTTCAAGAAAAACATGATTTTCATGCAGGACAATGCTCCATCACACGCGTCCAAGTACTCCACAGCGTGGCTGGCAAGAAAGGGTATAAAAGAAGAAAATCTAATGACATGGCCTCCTTGTTCACCTGATCTGAACCCCATTGAGAACCTGTGGTCCATCATCAAATGTGAGATTTACAAGGAGGGAAAACAGTACACCTCTCTGAACAGTGTCTGGGAGGCTGTGGTTGCTGCTGCACGCAATGTTGATGGTGAACACATCAAAACACTGACAGAATCCATGGATGGCAGGCTTTTGAGTGTCCTTGCAAAGAAAGGTGGCTATATTGGTCACTGATTTGTTTTTGTTTTGTTTTTGAATGTCAGAAATGTATATTTGTGAATGTTGAGATGTTATATTGGTTTCACTGGTAAAAATAAATAATTGAAATGGGTATATATTTGTTTTTTGTTAAGTTGCCTAATAATTATGCACAGTAATAGTCACCTGCACACACAGATATCCCCCTAAAATAGCTAAAACTAAAAACAAACTAAAAACTACTTCCAAAAATATTCAGCTTTGATATTAATGAGTTTTTTGGGTTCATTGAGAACATGGTTGTTGTTCAATAATAAAATTAATCCTCAAAAATACAACTTGCCTAATAATTCTGCACTCCCTGTATACCGCCCCAGCAGAACCAAATACCACAGTGCAGCACAATATACTGCCCCATCAGAACCAGATACCAAAGTGCAGCACAATATACTGCCCCAGGAGAACCAAATACCACAGTGCAGCACAATATACTGCCCCAGCAGAACCAAATACCACAGTGCAGCACAATATACTGCCCCATCAGAACCAGATACCAAAGTGCAGCACAATATACCGCCCCATCAGAACCAAATACCACAGTGCAGCACAATATAATGCCCCATCAGAACCAAATACCACAGTGCAGCACAATATACTGCCCCAGCAGAACCAAATACCACAGTGTGGCACAATATACTGCCCCAGCAGAACCAGATACCAAAGTGCAGCACAATATACTGCCCCATCAGAACCAAAATACCACAGTGTAGCACAATATACCGCCCCAGCAGAGCCAAATACCACAGTGCAGCACAATATACTGCCCCATCAGAACCAGATACCAAAGTGCAGCACAATATACTGCCCCATCAGAACCAGATACCAAAGTGCAGCACAATATACTGCCCCATCAGAACCAAATACCAAAGTGCAGCACAATATACTGCCCCAGCAGAGCCAAATACCACAGTGTGGCACAATACACTGCCCCATCAGAACCAAAATACCACAGTGCAGCACAATATACCGCCCCAGCAGAGCCAAATACCACAGTGCAGCACAATATACTGCCCCATCAGAACCAAATACCATAGTGCAGCACAATATACTGCCCCAGCAGAACCAAATAGCACAGTGCAGCACAATATACTGCCCCATCAGAACCAGATACCAAAGTGCAGCACAATATACCGCCCCAGCAGAGCCAAATACCACAGTGCAGCACAATATACCGCCCCAGCAGAGCCAAATACCACAGTGCAGCACAATATACTGCCCCAGCAGAACCAAATACCACAGTGCAGCACAATATACCGCCCCATCAGAACCAAATACCACAGTGCAGCACAATATACCGCCCCAGCAGAGCCAAATACCACAGTGCAGCACAAAATACCACCCCAGCAGAACCAAATACCACAGTGCAGCACAATATACCGCCCCAGCAGAGCCAAATACCACAGTGCAGCACAATATACTGCCTCATCAGAACCAAATACCACAGTGCAGCACAATATACTGCCCCATCAGAACCAAAATACCACAGTACAGCACAATATACTGCCCCAGAAGAACCAAATGTAAACGTAATTTTATTTTTTGGGGACGTTAAAAGGTTTAGAATTTTAGAAGCAATTCTAAAAGAAAATGTAAGAAAATTTCCAAAACCCACAGTTCAGGTCTGAGGGCACTTTGTGGGGCTTACATAATAGAAACCACCCATAAATGACCCCATTGTAGAAACTACACCCCTCAAGTTACTAAAAACTGATTTTACAAACTTTGTTAACCATTTAGGTGTTCCACAAGAATTAAAGAAAAATGGAGATAACATTTCTAAATTTCACTTTTTTGGCAGATTTTCCATTTTAATAAATTTTTTTCTTTAACACATCGAGGTTTAACAGCCAAACAAAACTCTTTATTACCCATTTATTACCCTGATTCTGCGGTTTACAGAAACACCCCACATGTGGTCGCAAACTGATGTAAGGGCGCAGAAGGAAAGGAACGCCGTATGGTTTTTGGAAGGCAGATTTTGCTGGACTGGTTTTTAGACACCATGTCCCGTTTGAAGCCCCCCTGATGCACCCCTACAGTACAAACTCCTAAAAGTGACCACATTTTGGAAACTAGGGGATAAGGTGACAGTTTTGTTGGTACTATTTTAGGGTACATATGATTTTTAATTGCTCTATATTACGTTTTTTTGTGAGGCAAGATAACCAAAAAATGCCTGTTTTTGCACTGTTTTTATTTTTTAGAACGTTGAAAAATCTGACAGATTAGATCATGTGCTATTTTTATAGAGCAGGTTGTTACGGATGCGGTGATATCAAATATGTCTACTTTCTTTGTTTCAGTTTTACATTTTTTTTTTTTCTGCCAATCGTCTTGTGCAGGGGCTCATTTTTTCAAGAAGAGTTGACGTTTTTATTGGTACCATTTTTGGGTACATATGATTTTTTGATCATTTATTATTACACTTTATGAGGCAAGGTGACCAAAAAAATTGGTTGTTTTGGCACCGTTTTTATTTATTTATTTTTACAGCGTTTATCTGAGGGGTTAGGTCACGTGATATTTTTATATAGCAGGTCGTTACGGACATGGCAATACCTAATATGTATACTTTTTCTTATTTATTTAAGATTTACACAATAATAGCATTTTTGAAACATAAAAAATAATGTTTTAGTGTCTCCATAATCTGAGAGCCATAGCTTTTTTATTTTTTGGGCGATTGTTTTGGGGGGGTATACGTCTTTTTGATCGCTTGGTGTTGCATATTTTGTGATGTAAGGTGACAAAAAATGGCTTTTTTGGCACAGTTTTTATTTTTACAGTGTTTATCGGACGGGGTGGATCATGTGATATATTTATAGAGCCGGTCGTTACAGACACGGCGATACCTAATATGTGTGTGTTTTCTTTTTTTCTTTTTTAAAAAATATAAAATCAGGGGAAAGGGGCGTATTTTTTCTTTTTTTACTTGAAACGTTATTTTTTTTTTTATTATAAACTCTTTTTTTTTTACTTTTTATTCTTTTTTTTTAAACTTTATTTCTGTCCCACTCTGGGACTTTACTTTTGGGGGTCCGATCCCCTCTGCAATGCATTACAATACATCTGTACTGTAATGTATTGCCTGTTAGTGGATTAGTCATACACTAACAGGTTGCCTAGGAGACCGGGCCTTAGGCTGGATCTCCTCGGCCCCCGTAGAAGGCAGGTCACGATGCCGTGCAAGGCATTGGGCAGCCTTCTCACCCATCGGGTCCATGCCACAGCAGCGCGGGGACTCGATGGGCAACTTCACCCGCCGCAAACCCCTTCTATGCCACGGTCAGCGCTGATCGCGGCATAGGAGTTAATCCGCCGGCATCGGCTTGTACAGCGATGCCTGCGGATACAGCAGGGGCCCAGCTATCAGGGGCTTCTGGGCCCCTGCAGTGATCGGGCGCGCACCGCTCTAGTGCCCGCCTGATCACCACGACGTAATAGTACATCAAAATGCGGGAACGCACCTGCCGCCATGACGTACTATTACGTCATGTCGGGAAGGGGTTAATGTTGAAGGCATCGGATCTTTATGTACATTGCTGATGGCCATAAGGAGGGCTTGGACGCCTCCTGGGAAATTTTCTTGTAGGGTCTATGGCCAGTCTGCTGTATAAATGCAGGTAGGTTATTGCAAAAGAAGCATTAAGATGCTTGAAAATGTCGGCAAAACTGCTGCAGACAGAAGAGTAGCCGGTGATTTTTTCGGAATCTCTACACACTGGGATTTCAGAGAGTAACATGAAAATCTCTTGCAAACCAGCAATTTCTCAGCGATTTTATCTCTAGCAATTACATCAAAGTCTATGCTGCTGACCTAACTGTAGAATCTCCAGCGGCTGGATGCCTTCTGTATGGACCGCCATATCACAGGGATTGTTCTGTAGTGTGATAGGACGTCTAGGTGTAGCCCCAAAAATGTTATCTGCCAGTTAAAACTAGATAACATTATTATAAGGCGGCCATCTTGCCTGAGCTGTCCCTAAACAGCATTTTCAAAGCATTAAAAATTGCTACGGCAACCCCATGGTCAGGAGGGGACCTCATTGATTTACATTGACTGTGCAGAGGTCATTGTACAAGGAAAGAATAGATAAGATTTGACTAATACCCATTGTGAATGGTGGATCCTGTCTTATCTATACACAGAGGTGATATCATTACAGGCAGGATTAGAATGACAGATAAGCAGGTAACTGCAGTAAAGTGATCTGTACAGACCAAGTGGTGCCTATTATTAAGCTTAGTGGCCAGCGCGAAAACTGTAGGATTTTTGTTTAAATATAAAAAGTGACATGGAAAATTAAAAATAACATCATCAAAAATTATTTAAAAAACATGTTAAACATAAAAAATGGATTTTAACAGCAGGTCATTTTCTGATGACAAAGGAGGCTGAACAAATCTAATCATTTACCATCACGGAAAGCTCTGAGCTCCCGTCTGAATAGACTGAGCTACTGGTGAAGCAATGTTCCTGTTACCTTTAACATCTGCCAAATAAAATGACCGCCACATACCCTTGTAAAACCGTGCCCACTTGTAAAACCCAACACAAGGGAGAACGGCTCAGCATAGCTGGTGAATGTAGTGGTGACCTCCAGCCAGTGACAGCCCAGTCCTGGGGCAGTGCTACTGGTGGACACTGGTGGGGAGGGGGCTTTGTCTGTGGTCTCTAGAGCGGGGACGTGAGTGGAGCGATCTGCTGTGCCTGCCTGTGTATTAACACTATAAATAATAACTAATAAATGCCTCAGACTGACACCATACAGTCCCATTGTGAAAAAGAAAATTTAAATTACACGTTAACATAGTAACATAGTACTTAAGGCCGAAAAAAGACATTTGTCCATCCAGTTCGGCCTGTTATTCTGCAAGTTGATCCAGAGGAAGGCAAAAAAAAAACCCTGTGAGGTAGAAGCCAATTTTTCCCACTTTAGGGGAATAAAAAATTTCTTCCCGACGTATATGTTTTTTTCTTAACAGACTTTGCAGGATACAAAAGCAAAGTGTGCTGTGTTTTTGTATCCCTTTTTTCCAACGTATATATCAAACGGAAGGCAAAAATGTGATGTGAACCCTCCCTTACATATGCACACATACGATGCCAGGATAGTCATGGAGGGGGGGGGGGGGGGGCATACAAAATTTTGCTGTGGGGCCCAGTCAGTTCTAGCTACGCCCCTGAACTAATTACATACCGCACGGCATCCACCCACCGCAGCTTCACTCCATGCACTTGGCTTGTCACCCGTTTTCATTATTTATAGGCGTAATCTCCTGAAATTACCAAGGTCACCGACATTATCCTGCAGCAAATATTCATAAACTGCGCATCTCATTACCTCTAAAAATGCAGAAAGACAGAGACCTGGGCGAGAAAGTACATGTAATATACAGTAATATAATACATGGCAGATATTAGACTGGTAATTACATAGACAGATAATTAGTAAGATAGATAGATAGATAGATAGATAGATAGATAGATAGATAGATAGATAGATAGATAGATAGATAGATAGGAGATAGATAGATAGATAGATAGATAGATAGATAGATAGATATATAGATAGATAGATAGATAGATAGATAGGAGATAGATAGATATATAGATAGATAGATAGATAGATAGATATGAGATAGATAGATAGATAGATAGATAGATAGATAGATAGATAGATAGGAGATAGATAGATAGATAGATATGAGATGATAGATAGATAGATATGAGATGATAGATAGATAGATATGAGATAGATAGATAGATAGATAGATAGATAGATAGATAGATAATAGATAGATAGATAGATAGATAGATAGATAGATAGATAATAGATAGATAGATAGATAGAAGATATTAGATAGATACTAGACAGATAGATAGATAGATAGATAGATAGATAGATAGATAGATAGGAGATAGATAGATAGATAGATAGATAGATAGATAGATAGATATGAGATGATAGATAGATAGATAGATAGATAGATAGATAGATAGATAGATAGATAGATAGATAGAAGATATTAGATAGATACTAGACATATAGATAGATAGATAGATAGATAGATAGATAGATAGATAGATAGATAGATAGATAGATAGATAGGATCTTATATAATTAGATAAATATGAGATCGATAAAAACATTAGATACAGTAGATAAATACCAGATCTAGATAGATGTAAGATAGAGAAATAGATAGAGATAGGTAGATACAAACATACATAGATATGATATATATAGATAGTAGATAGATTAGCTTGATGGTCCTGTTCACATCCATGGGCTATAAGTCCCCCAAACGCACCATTCTAAGTATAAATCCAGTAATAAATAAAAGAATCCCCAAATCAATGATATTTTGGCCACTTTCTGCTTCAGTTGCACTAGTTGGAAGGAGATGTGGCGCATGCGACTCCCCGGCGGCTCCTCTGCTGGTGCAAAGTGCAGGCAACAGCAGCGAACGCCCGGGAGCCGCAGCAGGTGGGGACGGTCCGGATGTGTCCAGCAGGTGGCGCTGCGGCTCCCGCTCACTATATATAGAGCGCCGTGCGCTCAGTGCGGGCAGTCAGCAGACAGCAGCGGTCGGGGGCGCAGAGTGCGAGGCAGCAAGTGGCTTTTCCGAGCTCACCCTGGATTCCCGGAGCTCGTCACCATGCTTGGCCGGCTATAGGAGCTCCATGGAGCTAGCCAACTTCTACGAGGTCGAATCCCGGCCATCCATGAGTGCCCAGCAGCACCCTCATCACGGTGCATACCCCTACAGGGAGCCCCAAGCCACCGGAGACCTCAACGAGCTGTGTGAAAACGAGAACTCCATAGACATCAGCGCCTACATTGACCCTGCAGCCTTCAACGACGAGTTCTTGGCCGACCTCTTCCATAGCAGCAAGCAGGACAGAGGCAAGGGGGTGACTGACTATCAGCAGGGACTTGGAGCTGGACACCCCCAAATGTATGGCTGCATGGCCAACTATATGGACAGCAAGCTGGACAGTGCTGGCTTAAGACCTCTGGTCATCAAACAGGAGCCAAGGGAAGAGGAGGAGGCCAACAGGGCGTCCTTGGCAGCCCTCTACCCTCACCATGTCCCTCAACACCCATCCCACCTGCAATACCAGGTAGCCCACTGTGCACAGACCACCATGCACCTGCAACCTGGTCACCCAACTCCACCACCGACCCCGGTGCCCAGTCCTCACCACCTCCCCCATCATCACCACCATCACCTGCAAGCTTCTTCATCCAAGGCAATGTCTTCAGCCTCTTCCACTTCTTCATCTTGTTCAGAGACCAGAGGCAAGTCCAAGAAGTGGGTGGACAAGAACAGTAATGAGTACAGGGTGAGGAGGGAGAGGAACAACATTGCAGTGAGGAAGAGCAGGGACAAAGCGAAGATGCGCAACGTCGAGACCCAGCATAAGGTCCTGGAGTTGTCCACTGAGAATGACAAGTTGAGGAAGAGGGTGGAACAGCTAAGCAGAGAGCTGGAGACCCTCAGGGGCATCTTCAGGCAACTTCCAGAGAGCTCTCTGGCCAAAGTCATGGGCAACTGTGCATAGTGTCCTATTGCAAAAAAAAAAAAAAGACCAGTGCCTTCCCCCAAAAAACTGTCATTCAAACTTCTTCCATCCAGAATGGACCTTAACCAAGAGTGACAGAGACACTTCTTTGAACTTGGATACCATCCTTGACCCCGTCTCCAATTTTTATACCTGACAAACTTGGATTCCAACCTCTCAGACCAAAACTGTACACTTATAGGATGTGATGTGGTGCTAGCACAATCTAGAGCCCTAAAACTTCCCATTTCCACTGTAATTTCTTCTTCTTTTTTTTTGTACAACTTTGAGCTAATCTGAATAATGTGGCCAAATGTTTATATTCTGGGGTAACTTTGTTGTTCTATCTTGTATGGCAGTGTGAATGGAAGCCTTTGGGTTCACCGATGCCAACGTGGCCTGGCCCATACTGGGTTTGAATGTATGAACAGGGTATATACGGTGTGCACCTTATACCTTTAATTGTGCCTTAACCAATGTTGCTGTAGGAATCTCAGCTCTAGCCCTGCTGCCTTAAGAGTCCTCCGGCTGTATGTTCTTCAGGTACCATTTCATAGCAGACACCTCAGACCTATGCAATATATTCAGTTTCTGAGTGTGCCCGTCAAAAGGGACTGTTGCAGAGACTTGCGATATTGAACCTATGTGCCATAGAAAAAAAAACAAAAAAAAAACGCACAATGACTATAGGAGGGTCCCTCAGTGTGGTCAATGCAGGATAATAAGGGAAATGCTATGCAAAAAGCCACACATTCCTTTGGATATATAATATTTACTGTACTAATTTTTTTATTTTTCTTGTAAGTCTCACAGCGATTTTAATCTTGAATAACATTATGTAGCTGCTACTCGCTGGTAACTATTGTCTGGAGCTGTAAATATGGCCTGTAACTCCCTTCTTTGCAAAAATTGTAAGTGGACCCAGTGGAATGTGAAACTCGTGTTGGTTTTTTTCAGCTTTATACATTTCTTTTTGCTATATCTTGCCATTAAAATACAAAAAAATAAACCTTTCAGTGTAACTGGCAGCAAAATATATACATTTTATATATAGGATCGTTGACAAGATGGTGCACTTAGAGTTTTTAATACTGTATTTATCCATCACCCGTTAATGACCTGCAGCCTGTGACTCTCCAGCGGTGACGGAACTGCAACTACCAGTCATGCTGCGACACAGCATGATGAGAGTTGTACTCCTGCCGCTGCTGGAGAACCACGGGCTGCAGACAGGTGATTTAAACCTTAGTGGTCAGTCTACATCTAGCAATGCTTGGCTGACCCGGCCCAGTGTGCTAAATTATTACAACTTGGATGAAAAAATAGTCCCTAAAAAAAATTCAAATTTTAATCTTATTTTTTTTTTAAAAAGTTCTGTATGTTAAAAAGTATTGCAAATTTCACCTATGTGTTATTAATTATGCTGTGGAAAGACAACTACGTATGCGGTTTTTATTTGCAACTTAAATAAAGAATATACGTTGTCAAATATTCCTATGTACGATGTTTTATTTCAGATACAATGTAACATAAATCACAATATAATGCAGAGTTGGGTCTGCTGCTGACCTAACCATGGACTTGCTTCCTTCCCACATAGTTTTGTTTCTTTGGCTTTTTTGGGGGGGGCTTGTTAAAAAAAAAATTATAATCTATTAAATTCATGCATTTATTTTTTTGTACGTTGCACATTTTTCATACTCTTTTGCAAGCATTCGCTATAGAGAAGTCGGGGGGAAGAAGCACTCCGCACTCACAGCATGCAGCATTTTGAAAAATAAATAAAAGGGGCCCTAAAAAAATGCAATTGCAAGTAAAGAAAGTCATGGAAAACGCACTGTTTATATATATATATATATATATATATATATATATATATATATATATTAGTGCTTCATCATTTACAAAATTTTGCGGTGTTACGTCTGACAAATTCAGCTCTGCTACATCAGTAGCACATAGCACCCGTGTTAATTTCAACCATCTACATTAGAGAATATTCCTGCCCATGAATATTTAGTATACTGCTTACAGGAGTGTAATAGATGTAATATAGCACTCCACCACAAGCCGTGGGACAGGGAAGAGCTTCATTTTCTAAAACTACAACAACAACAACACATGGAGGACAAACACCAGAAGAAAGGACAGTTTCTACTGACCTTGGACATAAGGTCTATTAGCATAAAATGTCAGAACTTGATGGACATATGTCATATGTCTGTTTTCAACTGTACTATGTAACCTTATGATGAAAGATGAGCGACAGTCCAGTCCATAGGCACCGCTTATCTCTTACTACAGAAGCAGTCTGAAGATCCTTCAACTGTGGCACTTATTACTCTCTCCTTCAAGAGTTTCTTCAGTAGCTGCAGTGTGTATAAAAGTCCAGTTTCTGCAGAGCCTCACAATACGCACCTCAGCTGCTGCAGAACCTCACACTATACACCTCAGCTACTGCAGAACCTCACACTATACACCTCAGCTGCTGCAGAACATCACACTATACACCTCAGCTACTGCAGAACCTCACACTATACACCTCAGCTGCTGCAGAACATCACACTATACACCTCAGCTACTGCAGAACCTCACACTATACACCTCAGCTGCTGCAGAACATCACACTATACACCTCAGCTGCTGCAGAACATCACACTATACACCTCAGCTACTGCAGAACCTCACACTATACACCTCAGCTGCTGCAGAACATCACACTATACACCTCAGCTACTGCAGAACCTCACACTATACACCTCAGCTGCTGCAGAACATCACACTATACACCTCAGCTACTGCAGAACCTCACACTATACACCTCAGCTGCTGCAGATCATCATAATTAGAGATGAGCGAATTTTATATTTTGAAATTCGTTCACGTTTGGTGGTAAAAGGTGAATTGCGTTATGGATTCCGTTACCACGCATCATAACGCAATGCCTTTAGAGGCATTCCGTTATTCATTCCGTCATAATAGCAGTCTATGGGCTGCAAAACGGATCCGTCCCGTTTCCGCTATGCAGAACCCTGTTGTAACGGAACCTATAACGGAATTCCATAATGGTAATGCAAACCCGCCCTTAGTCAGTCACGTTGACTGAAAATAATAATGTTCAGATTTAGATTGGTTTCTGATGGACATCATTCACATCTCCGTCAAGCAGATCCGGCAGTACCTGAAAAGCGCGTGAGAGCAGACAAATTTGATGTGCACTTTGCTTTTTTCTTAGGTGCGGATATTGGCCTGCCGTACGGAATTTGAAATCTGCAGCCTGTCAGTAGTTGTTATAATTTTCTTGTGCAGATTTCACCCTTTTCAATGGTAGAGTGAATTGTGCTGCAAATTTGCATCAAAAACCTAACAAAAGTGCACCAAAAATGCGATAAATAGTGCAGGTTTATGTGAGTTTTGGTGTGGAGTTCATGCATATTTTCTGCATATAAATCTGCACCCTAAAAAGGCCCATCCTCAGTTCCTGGTAAGATCCATAGGCCTAATAGTATTCAATATACACAAATAACATTTTACAAAAAAAAACAAAAGTCCCACCATAGAGAGATTAGGAGGTCAACATCCCCTCCCCCCTTTATTAAAGATTTGTGATGAGCGGGAGGTGCCATATTCGATTTCGACGAAATTCGCAAATATTCGCTTGAATATTCGTCATTCTAGTTATCGCGATTAATATGCGATTTAAATAATCGCGTATTGCGATTTTAACTTAAGGTAACTTTCCTATTGGTTTGATATCTAGAATTAGCGAAGATGACGAATGTATTCGTCATATTCCTCAAAACGAAGATAACAAAGTATTCTCCATCCTCATTTTAGCTCCATATTAGTCAACTTCGCTAATTCTAGTAATCAAAGAGGAAAGTTGACTAGAGACAGCTAAGTTTTTAATTCGCTATGCGATATTACTTTGCTTTTTTTAAAAAATAAATAAAATAATTATAATACTTGATAATTATTATAATTATTCTATTTATTAAAAAAAAAGCAAAGTAATATAATCGCATAGCGAATTAAACACAGCTGTCTCTATAGTCAACTTTCCTATTTGATTGCTAGAATTAGCGAAGTTGACGAATATGGAGCAAAAATGAAGATGGAGAATACTTCTTCGTTATCTTCGTTTTGAGGAATATGACGAATACATTCGTCATATTCGCTAATTCTACCAAGCCAACCATAGTAAACCAGGTCTAAGTTGAAATCGCAATTCGATTAATTCAAGTTATATTAATCGAATTGCGATTTCAACTTAGAGCTGGGTTTCTAATGGGTCTGCTTGCTAGAATTAACGAAGTTAACGAATATGGAATATAGCAGTAAGTTGAAATCGCAATTCGATTAATATAACTTGAAGTAATCGCATTGCGATTTCAACTTAATTCTCACATCCGACAGTACATTCTAGTATGGAGGCGTTCCCATGGTGATGGGGACGCTCCATGAGCACGGAAGTCGGCAGAAGCTGCAACGGGCACTGACTGGAGCAGCCAGGAATCCTCAGGACAGGTAAGAACTACTTTTGGGAAGTGGGAAAGAAAAAAATATAACAATAAAAAATAAAAATATTCTAAATAGCCGATATTCGCAAAAAAAATTCGCTATTCGAATATTCACGCTCAACACTATTAAAGATGGATATCTATATCTGTATATCTCTCTTTCGCGCTTTCTTTCTATTTTTATGGGTAAGAATAAATGAGGTGCTGTCATGAGTTTATGGAAAACAGATTACCAGTAAGTGTATGCAGTCGCCGTAAAACAGCACGCGAGATCATTTAGGGTGGGACGTCCACCTGACACATCTGCCTACTAAAGGATAGTTCTTCATTGGAACAAAGATCCAGCCTACAGTGCTTATAGAAAGTGCTAGGCCTGTGATGGCTAACCTCTGGCACTCCGGCTGTGGTAAAACTACGATTCCCAAGATGCACACTTGCAGGCTCGGGCATGAGGCCGTCGTATGATCTTAGAGATAAGCCAGTGGGAACAGGATAATAGTTTAGAGCCGAGGCGAGATTAGTACCTATGAAGGGTGGAAGGGTCACGCCAGGTAAAAACGTAAAATTCCCAATTATGGGAGTTAAGGGACCATCCTTCGAACATATACCTGTTTTATGAAGCTACTAATCACAAATTTCCATCCTTAGGGGCACTATATATGTGTGGGGACTAGGGGTGAGCGAATCAACCTCAGATCTTGGATCCCAAGCTCGATTTGCTCCCCTCTAGTGGGGACTCTAAGGGCTGTTTCACATGAACGAGTCGATTACGGGAATCACGCTCCGTGTGTGAGCGTGATCCTCCGTTCTGAACTTGCAGGAGTGTTCGGCGTTATCATGATTTATAATGCTGTGTGCCTCTGCTTGACCTTACTGCTACAGGATCATACTGACAGCTTTATGTAAAAGTAAGGTCAAGCAAAGGCACACAGCATTATAAATCAGTATAAGTCCAGAACGGAGGATGACGCTCACACATGGAGTATTATTAGTGTGATGGGGCATTACTCTTTGGGCATCACTAAGGGGGCATCCTTACTGCATGGGAGGTAATAAGTGGGCATCCTCTCTATGTTGGGCCTTAAAGGGGTATCTGCATCTGGGCGGAAATTAAGGATAATCCGTACTGTGTGGGGGAAGGGGGGGGCTCGGGCACCAAGAGGGTATCGTTACTGTGTGAGGGGCACTATGGAAGCATCATTGTGGAGGCAGTAAGGGGCATCACGACTATAAGGGACCATAGGGGTTATCCCACTTTTTATTTCAGGGGGTATAGATTTATATTTATAGTCTCTTGTAGTTGTCACCATGACAGTGAGCTGTAAATGGTTCTTGGAGAGATGAAGAATAAAGTGTCATTTAATCTCTGGGTACATATAGCACAGATTATGTGGTCGGTAGAGATGGCAGGATAGAGTCCAGGGCTACTGACTACCTGAACCTGGTCTGAGCACATTAGATGCTTGGTCAGATAAAAAGACCGCTTTATAGTTACCCAATAGATTTCTCATCATTGTACAGGAAATCCCATGCGCCCAGAACATGACTTGGTACAATTTCCCTTTAAGGAGACTCTCCCTTACCAGAAAGATCCACACAGTGTGAGAACAGAGCAGACGTCGGCCACTTCCAGGAACAAGATAGGGAAATGATGAGGGCAATGATTTAAAAAAAACACCATGCTGGTGGTTATATTCCCCATGCAGAGTGTGCATCATGACTAGAACAAATCAAGGGACACTATAAAGCCCAGTTCACACGGTGTCTTTTGACATTGAAAATTTGGGGCAGATACAGTGTCAAAAAACAGCCCCGGCGGTGCAGAACTCACCTCCAACTGAAATAAGAGGTCTAGTAGCTATTCATGAAGCTGGCGGTTTATTGCCCTCGTCCGCAAATGTCCTTTAATTTGAACAGTTTCAGCTATAATGTCACATCCCAAGCCTAGGGCGGCAAACAGCGTCTACACAAACCATCAGAAGATGTTTGCACGACACTGGGTTACAAGCCAGAAGTCCAGCTACAGGTGTTCGGGTCACTTCACGCAACTGCTCTCAAAGGCTATCATGGTGCACAGCAAGAAGGCAATGGAGGCTGGAATAGAGGTCTGTCTTCTTTAGCGATGTGTCTTGCTTTTGTCTAAGGCACGATAGCTGGAGATTGGGTTGGAGACCACGTGGGCAATGCTATGAAGAGGCCTTCACAAGGGAGCGTCACACCAGGTACAGTAGCCGGACCCCTCTAGTCTTCATTTCTGGTGCACTAAGAGCTCAGTGTTACGTTGAATTGTTCGTGGAACCAGTGGTGCGGCCATTTCTCTCCACTGTCCCAAGAGCCGTTTTTCAAGAGGGTAACGCCACCCCGAATGGGCTAAACGCGCTACCATGGCATGCAGCGTCTCAGACTTGTTTCTCATCAAACACATCTGGAATGTCATTGGTCGGCAATTGCAAAGGGAGAACATTCCTCAGACAACCATTAATAACATCACGGATAGCAGGCCAAGGCGTGTCAGCGCACTTTCTGCACGGAGTATATTTAAGTCTATGGGAAACATAACTGAAATAAATTGTTTTATTTATTATAAATTGATTTATCCAGACCAGCACTTTCTGCGCCATGCTCCTGCACTGCTGGAGGATGCCCCTAATTTATGACGAGGTTCCGGCAGTGCACCTAAACAGGGAACTGGCATAAATTAAGACAAATTTGTTGTGGCCGCTGGTCACGCCCCTTCCCACCTTTATCACGCCCGCATTCTGAAAATCGAGACCGGCATAAAAAGTGGGAAGTGGGACAATTTTTTGATGCTAAATGTCCCCCAGGAATAACCCTTTCGAGGCTTTTTTACAGTGGCGGACAGATCTGACACAAGGATGCATCTAATGATGTGTTTTATAGCAGATATCATCAGTGACTGCATACCTGTGACATCTACCAGACGAGCAACACGGTCACCAATTAACAACTAAAATGTGACACTCATTCCAGTAATGTGTAGCAATTCTGCCCATGGTTTATAGTCCTGGGCTGACATAACAGACATGGCTGCATCCAACAGGAGCAATTAGGATATGTCCACACGTGGCAGATGTCTACGGCGTCCCATTCACCTGAATTAGTTTGCATAAATCCATGTGTATGCTGCAAAAATATATATCTGCCATGTGTGAACATACCCTTGAAATGTACACTTTTCAATTAGAGGGGTTGTCCTTTTTATTTATTTTGATGACGAGTCCTCAGGATAGGTCATCAATATAAGGTTGGCGGGGGTCCGACTCCTGGCACATCTCCCCCTCCTGCCAATCAGCTCTTTGCAGGGGTAGCGGCACTCGTGCAAGAGCTACTTCCGTTTCAAAATTACCTGCTTGTCCCCTCGCTTGTGGACGCTGTGCAGTGCAATTCCAACTGCTTCATCGCATTCAAGGGATCGCTGCTACATCTTCTAACAGCTGATTGGTGGGAGTGCCGGGAGTCGGACCCCCACTGGTCTGATACTAATGACCTATCCTGAGGATGGGCCATCAATATCGTAGCACCGCACAGCCTTTTTAATTCTTCATTTGTAACTACTGTATTGTGTCGGTTTTGTTTTATACTCTACCCATACCAGCATGGAGCTCAGAATCATCACAAGATAACGAACGCTAAGCATTGATACAGTTAGGCCTCTTGCACATGAAGGTTGTGCATCTGCAAATTGCGGTCCCCAATGCATGGGCAGCGGCCGAGACAGATCGAGACCCATTCAACTTGAACGGGTCCGTGATCCGTCCACACCGTTCACACATCCAACAAGTTCTATTTTTTTTTGCGGTGCGGAGACACGGACAGAAACACCTCGGAAGCACTCCGTAGTGCCTCTGTGGGGTTCTGATCCGTGCTTCCGTTCCGCATCTCTGTGATTGCAGACCCATCCAAGTGAATAGGTCCGTATCCGTGATGCGGAGTGCACACGAGCCGGTGCCAGTGTATTGCGGACCCGCCGCATGCGGGCCACAATACGGCCACTCAGCGTTTGTGTGCAAGAGCCTTACTCAGCATTTTATGCAGATATTAATTTGCGATTTTTCTAAGATGTTCAAAATCAGTTCCTGATAAGAAGCAGAGTTATTTGCAATATCCATTAATATAACATTGTTTAAAGGGGTTGTGCAGCCAGTACACATTAATGACCTATCCTCAGGATAGGTCATCAGTATCTGATCGGTGGGGGTCCGACACCCGGCACCCCCACCGATCAGCTGTTTGAAGTGGAGGCGGCGCTCCATGTGAGCGCTACTTCCTCTTCAGGATTACACTGTGCACCGTCTCAGAAGCTCCCTTTAAAATGACCCTGCGCCACCGATGCATGTGAGACGATGGGCAGTGCAATCCTGAGGATTAAGCAGTGCTTGTATGATCGCTGCCTGCTCTTCAAACAGCTGATCGGCGGGTGTGCCAGGAATCGGACCCCCATCGGTATAATAATGATGACCTATGTACTGGTTGCACTTTAATGTTCTTGATATTTTACTAGGGTTTCATTGAAGCAGTATTTAGGTAATGATGGCTGGCGGACAGACAGCTAGATGGGGCGATACAAGACAGAAAGGCCGATTGATAGATGGATAAATAGATAGATAGGAGATAGATAGATAGGAGATAGATAGATAGATAGATAGATAGATAGATAGATAGATAGATAGATAGATAGGAGATAGATAGATAGAGAGATAGATAGATAGATAGATAGATATGAGATAAATAGATAGATATTAGATAGATAATTAGTTAGTTAGATGATAGATAGATATGAGATAGATAATTAGTTAGTTAGATGATAGATAGATAGATAGATAGATAGATAGATAGATAGATAGATAGATAGATAGATCGGGTTTGTTGCAGCCATTTTGAATATCTCCATGGCCCATGGACTTCCCTCTGCAGGAGGCCCACTGATTCACACGCATAGGTTGGCGTGATTCAGAGCTGGCAGTGATACCAACCTAAATAAAACGTTTTATAGATCAAGGAAACAGGAAAAACGAGTCAGCCGGCCAAAACACCCAACCCAGCGGTGTATAAAATGACATAATGTACCTTTTGAAAAGACTGTAATTAATACATTTAATTACCCCTATCTATATGAAAAATCTCAGCCTGCGCTAGTGATAGAAAATCATTCATTTTGTTTACTGGGTAACCGATATGATGTTGAGTCAGAATAAATTGCTAAGAACTGGCTTTGAAATGTACAAAAACCAGAAAGTTCTGCCTGTGATATGGGTAAAAGTTAGATTTTTACACAATTCTGATTAAATCATTATCCTCTTCTGGATTTTAAAGGGATAGCTCAAGATCAGAAAAACATGGCCACCCCTGTCTATGGGTTGTTTCTGGTATTGCATCTGAGCTCCTCTGAAGTAAATAGGACTGAGTTGCAATACCACACACAACCCACGGACAGCTGTGGCGCTGTTTTTTTGATTTTTTTTAAATAAAAGCAGCCATGTTTTCTAAACCTGGACAACCCCATTACGAGTCAATCCCACCCAATTTTTCATTTTATTCCACTAGACAGGGATCAATTCATCTGACAGAACTTAAGGGTTAGGCTGAGGTCTGGTTTCTGGGATGCCCGCTGGGGATCCACTTCCCTCTCACCGTTCTTTTGGACAAACCGAGGGACCATGTGCATCGGGGAGGGCTGGAAAGAACATTGTATTCAGCTAACTGCATAGCGTGTGGCCAGCTTTAGGCACTTGGGTTGGGGCATGGAGCCTTAGTTTTTACACAATTATTCCAGCATTGCAAGATGACCTGTAGGGGGCACCAGAGAGAGCCTTGATCCAATGTTTGCAGGGCAGGCATTGAATGGGTTAAGTGCGGATGGCTGAGGGTTCATGGCAGATCACACACTGAGCACACACGCACCACCTGAGCAGACGTGGACTCTCCAGGCCACGAACTGGAATGTGACAGTTTAGAGAAAAGTCTATTTGTTTAAACAGGGAAAAAAGGGTGAAGGGAAAAGTCCACTCCGGACGGGTTAATGATTAATGTCAGGTACAACGCGCCGCTCTACTGTAAGCCAAGTGCTCATTCAATCTTCATTTCCACAATCCAAACTATGCCACATAGCTCCGCACTCAAGTCGCACGAAGGCCAACTGCCAACACCGGGGCACCCAGTGCTGAACTACAACTCCCAGCGCTCACTTCATGACAGTCACACACATGCTACAAATCGTCATGTGTGGTCCTGAAGCACGCGGTCACATCAGTCCTGATACCAGCTATCAAAATTGTGAGCCATTGGTGGACTGTAATATTTTTTTGGGACCATTGGGCACCTGGAACACTTAATCCTGTAGAAAAACCCACAACTTCAATAGTTAAGCGCCTAATGGAGCAATCAATGGCTCGTCAGCAGGTTTACTGGACTTTATGGGGGTCATTTTTTGACGGTCTTTTTAATCCCCATTTTCCTGCTGGAAGATGTGCCTAATTTATGACAGGGCATGCACCTTCTCATAAATTAGGAGCATCTTTTGTAGTCTTTGCGCCTGCCAGGAAATCTGTGTCAGCCTCTGGCTGGAGAAGGATTTCGGCAAGTTTTATGCTTTTTTTTGTGGTGTAACATTAATAAATTTGCAGGGGCCGGGCTCCCGCCAATACTTTGTGTTGAAAGTGGTGTAAAAACATCCATGCCAAAACAGAGCTTACTCGGAAAGGGGCGGAAAACTGTTGGTAAATGACCCCACTATATGTCTCCCTATTGGGGTCATTAAAGGGGTATTCCGACTGGTACAAGTTATCCCCTATCCACAGGGGATACCCACCGATCATAAGAATGGGGGCCCCGTACCCAGAAATGGCCCCTCCATTTATTTCTACGGGAGTTCCAGAGATAGCCAAGTACAGTGCTCCATCTGGAATACCCCTTTAAACCCACAGTCACTTTGGGACACACATCCAGAATCCTAATGTGTAAATCCAGCCTCAGGGCTCATGCACACGACTGTATGTATTTTGTAGTCCGTAAAACTCAGATCCGCAAAAAATACAAAAAAAAGGGATGGCATGCGTGTTGCATCCGTTGTTTTTGCAGATCCATTGTAACAATGCCTGTCCTTGTCCGCAAAATGTACAAGAATAGGACATGTTCTATTTTTTGCGGAATGGACATGCGGACACGGAATGCACACAGAGACATTTCCTTTTTTTGTGGCCCTGTTGAAATGAATGGTTCCGCATGTGGGCTGCAAAAAACGGAACGGACATGGACAAAAAATACGTTTGTGTGCATGAGCCCTAAATGAGACAAAAAACATTAGTTCAGAGAATAGCTGTTCCTTGGGGAGCGTCTAGCGCAGAGAGCCCCGGACACTTCACAGTTAAGGACCGCCCAGAGGACTCTTTGCATGCAGCACCTAGATCAAAAGTACGTTTTCTCGCTTATGAAACTAGTATGCGGATGTCATTTATGGCAAATCCACAGGATATGATAGTTGTGTGCTCTTTCTATGGGATCCACATCTACCTCTAGAAGGGGGGGTCCCCCAAAATTGTCCCCCCTTCCTGCTGGTCGCCACATCCAGGCTGTGGGAGGTGGTCAGGTATACGGAAATAGTTGAGCTCACTGTTTCCATAAGCCCCACTCACTTCTATGGAAAAAGTGTAGCACGTTGAGCTTGCCGCTTCCATAAACCTGGGAGGAGGTCGTCGACCTCTATTCTAAAGACAGGTGAGGGTCACAGAGGTAGGACCTGCATCTAGCAGATATTTATGGCACATTCTGTGTATACGAATAACCCTGTATACATGGGGTTCCAGGCAACAGCAGCTCTAATAATCCGATGATGCCGTTATACTAGTTTTTATCTTTTAGGGAACCAGACCTAGCTCTTAGGCCGGGTTCACATCACCGTTTCATTTTCCATTTTTCTGATCCATCGGGAAAAACACAAAACAACAACAACAAAAAGGATCCTGTATTTCAAGCATCCGTTATGCACATGTCACTTTATAGGACGCACCTGATGATAAGACGCACCCCAGGTTTTAGAGGGTCAGAAGAACGGAAAAAGAAACGGTGATGTGAACCCAGCATGAAACAGGTGTAGCAGAGCCAAATTCATCATCTGATAAGACTCATGGCATATTATCATAGGACTGTAGTAGAACAGATAGTATTATCTTGAGTTATGAAGATGGACATGATCAAGTCTGGAGGATTTCAATGCCATCTAAACTCATTGATGGTCATCTTGTGGTGAGCTTCAGACTGCACTGAAGTTTGGCTCCCAGCAGACTTGCTGGTTGAGGTATTTTTCCGGTGTATTTACAGAGGTTCCTAGCAACGCAACTCCAAGAACGAGTGATATGGAAACTGCCATGTGCCTGATGCTCGACTTAGCAAATATTCCTTTTAATCTCCAGTTGATCTGCGGAACGTCCTGTTCTCATCCCCGTCTGCAGGTCTCTCGCCTCACCAGGAAGTTAAGACACACCTGTGATTGTGTTCTCAGGCTGACACCGGGAAGGAGATCGCTGCACACAAAAGAAGCTCTTCACATTACCACGACACTTGATGGGCTGCTTCCAGGACTGGTCGAGCATCATTTCTCGGTCAATATTTACCGCTGCTCAGAGCCAGGTAAAACTTGCTATAAATCAGCCCTTCTTATTTTTCTTCATCGGGCCAACAATTAAGACAGGAGATGGAAAGTTACTGCTCTGCTACACCTGTGACGCTGGAGGGATCATGCCCGCTTGTCAACCATCTGCACTGTTCATGGATTTAATAGACTTTCATTTGGAAGTTTTCCTGCTCATCAGGACATGCAATTTAAAGTGGTATCTCCCCAAACAGTTTCCATACCAAAAGTCCTGAAAGACTGTCATTGAGGTTTTTTTTAAGTAATTTGCTTTGCATAAAAATCCCCTTTCAATCATTGTTTGCTTCCATGGGCCTCTCTTGGTGCTGCTGGGGGCAGGGTCTGGACAGGCTCAGTCTCCTTCCCCACCTGGCAGCTGACAATGTATTCCTTTTTTTTTTCTCCCTGAAGGAGGAGTCTTTACAGCTGCATTGCCATGCTACTGCAGAAGCTGCCCCTTCCCAGACAAGCAGAAAACTATTTCTGCTGGATGTCCTGCAGTACACAGTGAAGATGTGTGGGGAGAGTGACTGAGCATGTGTGTCCACCAGTACTCAGCTTAGCAGATGGACATGCACATTGCTATATATTCTGCACACCAGGTGGCGTCATACTATTGACTACATGTCATATATTTTCACTTTAAGGGCCCATTCACGCGTCAGCATGAATGGGTCCGCATCCGTTCCACAATTTTGTGGAAAGGGTGCGGACCCATTCATTTCAATGGGGCCGCAAAAGATGCGGACAGCACATCTTGTGCTGTCCGCATCCGTACTTCCGTTCCGCGGCCCCGCAAAAAAGATAGAGCATGTCCTATACTTGTCCGCAGCCACGGATAAGAATAGGCATTTCTATCATAGTGTCGGCCATGTGCAGTCCACAAAATGCGGAACGCACATGGCCGGTGTCCGTATTTTGCGGATCCGCAATTTGCAGACTGCAAAACACTTGTGGACGTGTGAATGGATCCTTAATGTGCTTGCCAGGAGTTAAATATTGATGACCTATTTTCAGGATAGTTCACCAGTATGAGAACCAGGCAACCTCACCAATCAGCTGGTTAAAGGGGCCACAGCACTCGGACAAGTTCTGCACAATATTCATGGAAAGCTAAGAACAGCACCATCCATTGTATAGTGGCTATGCTTGGTATTGCAGCTTAATCTCATTTACTTGAATAGGACGGAGCTGCGGAAAGGCCATGTGACTGATGGATGGGACATCCCAGGCCGAGGAAGAGGCTGCAATACTTGCGCCAGCATAATGGCTCCTGCAATCAGCTAATAATGGCGGTATGGAGTCAGCCCCTCCCCCTTCTGATCACAAATTGATGACCTTTCTTGAGAACAGGATAGCAATATTTAACTCCTGGAAAAAGTTTTAAATACAAAATGTGTTGCATTTTGGTGCCTTAAGCAATTTAAGCTTCTAGGTGGCGCAGTCAATATTAACCACTGCATCTAGGCAGTTAGTGAGAGGGAGGCTCCCTCTGTCCCCATCACCCCTCTCCCTCTAAGAACATACAGTATTTGCAGGGTGACAATTTATTACTATGGCAACCAGGGCCCTAACAAAGGTTTTAGTGGCAGGCTATAAATGCATTAGTATGCGGGATCACATTGTGACATCTCTCATTAAAGATTATTATTAAAAATTTTCCCTATAAAAGGGGTTTTTATTTTGTAAAAGTATTTTAAAGAACCCCACATGCACACATAGATGGTATTGCATTTGTCATATCTCATGTAATAAGATAACATGTAATATGAACAACCCGATAAAAATAAATAAATGCAAAGAACAACGATGGAATTGCATTTTTCCAATTTCCCCCCAAGAATAATAAATGGTAATGAGTAAGTCCCATGTACCCCAAAATGGTATCAATAAAAACGACATCAAAACAAGCCACATATGGCTACATCACCAAAAGAATGCAGAAATTATGACTTTTGGATGCATAAAAACTATTTTTTTGCATGAGATGTGCTATTAAAAGCTATAAAAAAAGATAAAAGTATACATATTTGGTATCGTTGTAATCACCCTTAGGCGTCTTTCACACAAACGATACGGATCGTGCCCGGATGCCTTCAGTGAAACTCGCACCATTTCGCAAGCAAGTTCAGTTTTGTGTGCGATTGCGTTGAGTGTTTCAGTTTTTCCCGCTTGGATGCAATCAGTTTTGATGCATTTTTTACGCGCGTGAATTTTTTTTTTTTACAAACAACATCTCTTAGCAACCATCAGTGAAAAATGCATTACATCTGGACTGCATCTGGATACAATGCGTTTTTCACGGAAGCCACATTCACTTCTATGGGGCCAGGGCTGCGTGAAAAACACAGAATATAGAACGTGCTGCGATTCTCACGTAACACAGAACTGATGCGTGAAGAACAACGCTGTGCATAGACCCATTGAAGTGAATGGGTCAGGATTCAGTGCGGGTGCTATGCGTTCACTTCACTCGCTTGTGTGAAAGAGAACTTAAAGGGGTTATCCAATTTCTGACCCCCCCATGTGCCGGGCCCCTCACAGGTAATATACTTACCCCGCTCCCCTCCTGGTCCCCGCACCGCTGCTGCTTCTCCCTGTGCACGGATAAAAACATCCGGTGTCGGGGGGGAGGAGCCAATGGCAGGTGGGGAGGTTCGTCCCCGTCTGCCATTGGCTGCTCCCCCCCACACCGGATGTTTTCCTCCGTGTACAGGGAGAAGCAGCAGCGGCGGTGTGGGGACCAGCAGTAGTGCCGGGAGCGGGGTAAGTTTATTACCTTAGAGGGGCCCGGCACATGGGGGTCTGTTTCAGAAATTGGATAACCCCTTCAAGCTCCCTTCCTCCTCTCAGTGCTAGCATAGTGATCTCTGCTACTAGGCTAGATTGTAGTAATCTCTGCTTCTAAATTCTTAGAAGTACATGTATATTGTAACTGTTTCCCTCTCTAGACAGTGGAGACGGAAATTGCATAATCGCTGGGGCTGTGTGTGATGGACAATTTTCTATGCAGTGGAGGAAGAGGTTAACAAGAGCTGACAGCAATGCACTCCTGAGAGATGCAGGAGCTTGATGGTCACATGAGACGAACTGCTGCCCACCCACAGAAAGTGAAGAGACCATCGCTGCAGAGAGGAGAGTAAAGAGGCTAAAAAGAATGAAAATGACACTGAAGAGCAGAAGTTTTTTTTGCATTAATATAGTTAATATAAAGGATTGCATTTTTAATTTGTGGAATAACCCCTTTAAATATGTCCATTATTAGCTCTTATTGCTTCAAGGATGTATATATATATATATATATATATATATATATATATATATATATATATACACACACACACATACTACTAGGTAATATAATGCAGGACATCTAATAACAATGGAGAACATTTTTAACAACTAGTGCAAGGAAAAATCAGAGTCACTCATAGCTATCAATAGGGTTACAGCTTTCACATTCAAGGGGACGTCTCAGAAATGAGAACTGAAATCTAGTTGCTATAATTACCCAGAGACCCCTAGGACTGAATTATATCACAACCAGATGGTCAAAAGAATATTTTTTTTGAACAAAGTCAAAAGAATATTATTATGAACATATCAACAATGACAACGGCACAGACGGGTGGAGAGGATGTCAGTCAGGTAACAAAGCAGACAAGAAGTGAGGATGGTGACAGGTAATTACACAGATTGATGAAGATGACCAAGCGTAGCAAACAAACTGACCCCGACTGTAGATTTCACAGAAACTTTCCCTAGAACTGTCCTTGAACACTGACCCTCACTGTCCCAAAAGAGACGCCATGAAAAAATGGCATCATCTGCAATACTGACCCTAAGACAACACCAGGAGGACTCGAGAACTCAGAGAAAAGAAACCAAAGAAACAAGGACTGAGCAAGAATACCCAAGAACCAGCTACACAAGTAACTATAGCAGCTCATGCTTCCATCCATAAACTGTCAGCTTTCAAACAAGACCAGGCCCACATTTCTATGCAACCTGAGATATGAAGGGTTAAAGCAGCTCTCCTCTCATCTGGCTGTGATCTGTAGGGGGAGGCAGTGAGGGGAGCAGACTGATTGTAGGGAGGAGAGAAAAAACATCCTCTCTCATGACTCCAGGGAAAGAGTAACATGGACTTCTGTGCATGTTATCTACCCCCATTCATCGAGCAATCACAGAGCATATTTGCTCTGTGATTGTAACATAGAGTGTAGGGTTGATCGAGCAGAGCACCCGAGCACAATGGAAGTCAATGGGAGAACCCGAGCATTAAACTAGGCCCCCCCCCCCCTCTCTGAAGAGGGGAGGGTGTCTGGTTCACATGAAAAGGTCAGAAATTGATGGAAACACCACTGAAATGGTTCGGGAACAGCATGGGGAGGATGTCTGGATGCATCTTGGACTCGATGTTGTCCGAGTAGTACGCCAATTTTACAGACTGACAATAATACTCACAAAACTGAAGATAAAATCGATTTTAGAGGAAAAATTGTTAGGAAACATTCTTTCCTGTGTATTTACTTGTATATAAAGTGCAAGTGCTGCCAAATATTACAAGGAAGAGGCACTCCGATACAACCTGTATATCACATAATAAAGGGCCTCATTCACATTGTGGTACAATGGTTCAGGTAGTGGGACTCCTACACTCATAAAGCCTATGCACTAAGTGAAAGGGCTGCAAAAAATTACAAGGAAATGGCACTCCAATACACCCTTTGTTACACATAAAGGAGGGCATCATACACACCGTTGAAAAATTATGATTGATGGCCTGCTGGTGACCCTCAAAAACATTAGGGGTGAAGGCCTGCTGCTGATCTGATCTAAAAAATTAGGGGTGGGGGTCTGCTGCTGAGCTGACCATCTAAAACCTTAGGGGTGAGTGCCTGCTGCTGAGCTGACCATGGAAAAAATTATGGTTGAGGGTCTGCTGGTGAGCTGACTCTCTAAAACATTATGGGCGAGGGCCTGCTGCTGATCTGACCATGAAAAAAATTATGGTTAAGGGTCTGCTGCTGAGTTGACTCTCTAAAACATTAGGGGCGAGTGCCTGCTGCTGATCTGACCATGGAAAAAATTATGGGCGAGGGCCTGCTGCTGATCTGACCATGGAAAAAATTATGGGCGAGGGCCTGCTGCTGATCTGACCATCTAAAACATTAGGGGTGAGGGTCTGCTGCTGAGCTGACCATCAAAAACATTATGGGCGAGGGCCTGCTGCTGAGCTGACCATCAAAAACATTATGGGCGAGGGCCTGCTGCTGAGCTGACCATCTAAAACATTATGGGCGAGAGCCTGCTGCTGAGCTGACCATCTAAAACATTATGGGCGAGAGCCTGCTGCTGAGCTGACCATCTAAAACATTATGGGCGAGAGCCTGCTGCTGAGCTGACCATCTAAAACAAGCATCCTCAAACTGCGGCCCTCCAGCTGTTGCAAAGCTACAACTCCCAGCATCCCCGAACAGCCTACAGGTATCAGCCTACAGCAGGGCATTGTTGGAGTTGGAGTTTTACAACAGCTGGAGAGCCGCAGTTTGAGGATGCCTGATCTAAAACATTATGGGCGAGGGCCTGCTGCTGATCTGACCATGGAAAAAATTATGGTTGAGGGTCTGGTGCTGAGCTGACCCTCTAAAACATTAGGAGCGAGGGCAGCCTAATAAGCATGTTGATATGATGGAGGAGGAGGACGAGAAAAGAAAGATTGAACCATATACCTTTTTTTGTGGTGGAAGGGGTGCATGGGAATTCAGTGTATTCAATACACCATAAAAGCCACATTTAAAGTGCCTTTATGTTCAGCCGCTTTCCTCTGGTGGAGTAGAGAAGTCAGGGGCAATCCAGGCCTTGTTCATTTTGATAAGAGTCAACCTGTCAGCATTTTCAGTTGACAGGCGGATGCGCTTATCAGTTATTATGCCCCCAGCAGCACTGAATACCCGCTCAGACAAAACGCTGGCAGCGGGGCAGGCCAGCACCTCCAAGGAGTAGAGTGCCAGTTCGTGCCACTTGTCCAGCTTGGACACCCAATAGTTGTAAGGCACAGAGGGATCATTGAGGAGGCTGACACGGTCTGCTACGTACTTCTTCACAATCTACCAAAACTTTTCTCTCTTGTGACACTAGGCCGCACATCAGGGTGAGGGTGCTGGCGGGGGGTGTCATGAAACTGTCCCGGGCCTTGGAGAGTGTTGCCCTGCCTCTGTTGGAACTGCTGTGTGTTCCCCTCGTCTCCCCTCCTCAGTTGCCCAAGGAACCACGTACTCCGCTGCCAGCGTAGTCAGCTGGAAATGTTTGGAGCAATTTTTGACTGGTTCTAGGTTTAGTGGCAAGAGCTACAGCTCAGTCTGGTCCCTTATGCCCTGCTACAGCTCTGCGGCGGTGTGCTGTTTGTCACCTAAACATATTAGTTTCAGCACAGCCTGCTGCCTTATCCCCACTGCAGTGCTACACTGCTTCCAGCTACTGACTGATGTCTGACTCGTGCTGCAAGATGATAATTCAGAGATGGAGGTGGAGGAGAGCCACTAACGTAGGTGGTGGCGGAAATCCTGATGGAAGTAGGGCCCGCAATCCTTGGCGTTGGTAGCACCTGTGCCATCCCAGGGTACGACTCGCTCCCGGCCTCCACAACATTCACCCAGTGTGCCATCAGGGAAAAGTAGCATCCCTGACCACAAGCACTTGTCCATGTGTCAGTCGTTAAGTGGACCTTCCCAATAACTGCATTGGTCAGGGCACGGGTGATGTTACGGGACACATGCTGGTGTAAGGCGGAGACGGCACACTGGGAAAATTGTGGCGGCTGGGGACTGAGTAACAAGGGACCGCCTACGCTGCCATCAGGCTGTGGAAAGCCTCAGTGTCCACAAGCCTAAATGGCAACATTTACAGGGCCAGCAATTTGGAAGGAGCTATAGCCTGTGGGTGGGTAGCTGGGTATTTGCGCTTTCGTTCAAAGGCCTGGGGTATGGACATCTGTACGGTGTGCTGGGACACAGAAGTGGATGTGCCAGCTGATGGTGCTTGTGAAGGTCCCGGTTAAGGGCGGGAGGCATCCGGGCCTGCGTCTTGGACAGGGTATTGGCCAGCACGAAACACAAGGGAAGAGGAGGCAGTGGTGTGACCCGCAGACACAGATTTTGGACCCACCTATTAGGGTGCTTTGATGCCATGTGGCGGATCATGCTGGTGGTGGTGAGTTTGCTAGTGTTCACGCCCCTGCTCATTTTGGTACGGCACAGGTTGCAAATGACAATTCTTTTATCGTCCGCACTTTCCTCCAAAAAGTGCCAGACTGTGGAAAACACCTACCCCTTGGCAAGGTTGATTGCCGCAAGGGGGTGCTCCGGGAAAGGTGGCCCGCCTTCTCCCTTTTGCCACCCCACTACCTCTTCCAGCCTGTTGCGGTGCTGTGGATCCCTCCCCCTCTATACTGCTGTCCTCGCTTGGCTTGCCACCTTCCCAGGTTGGGTCAGTGATTTCATTGTCCACTACCTCCTCTTCCACTTCCTCACTCTGGTCATCCTCCTGACTTGTTGAACTAACAACAACCTCACTTATTGACAACTGTGTCTCATCCTCATCATCAACCTCTTGAGACTCTAATTGCCGTTGACTTATTGGCAACTGTGTCTCATCATCATCCACCTCGTGAAACACTAATTGCCGTTCCCCACCGTCATCTTTTTGTGACTGTGGATGCTCAAAAGTTTGGGCATCGGTGCACACGATCTCCTCATGTCCCTCTTCAAGCGGGCTTGGCAAGAGGCCCAAATCAAAGAATGGCAATGAAAAGAGCTCTTTGGAATATCCGAATGTGGGATCACTTGTTTGCCAAGACTCTCCATGGTGGGAGGATCAGGATGAGGATTTTGTTGACCAGACTCTTGGCTACTGAGACTGGACTTTGTGGAAGACAGGGTGGTGCTTAACCGACTGGAAGCATTATCTGCTGCAATCCAACCGACCACCTGGTCGCACTGGTCTGACTTCGAGAGTGGTGTCCTGCACCACCCTGCAAACTGGGACATGAAGCTAGGTATCGTGTGTGTGTTTCTTGTGCTCTGGCAGCAGGCACAGTTTCACTGCGCCCGGGGCCACGGCCTCTGCGTGCACCATCAGCAGCACGGCCACTTCCCCGTCCCTTACTGCTCGCCTTCTGCATATTAAATGGTATATATGCTTGCAAGTATGTCACACGTACACTAGCGCAGGTTTTCTAAGTGTATGCGCAAATAAATTAAACAATGTCACTGATATTTATGATGCGCAAATGATATAAAGGAGATGTAGCGCAGGTAATGTCGCTTCCACCAGCAGCGAAAAAATTTGACTTAATGTCACTCATATTTAGTATGCGCACACATTAAACAGGAGATGTAGTGCAGATAATGTCGCTGTCCGCAGCGTCTACGGAAAAAGTACACTGGATGTCACAGATATTTTTAGTATGCGCACACGTTTTACAGGAGATGTAGCGCAGGTAATGTAACTGTCCGCAGCGGACACCATCTACGGAAAAAGTACACTGGATGTCACAGATATTTTTAGGCTGCGCACACGTTACACAGGAGATGTAGCGCAAATAATGTTGCTGTCTGCAGCGGCCAAACAATTGCAAGCTATTTAGCTCAGGTTGCGCTAAAAATATATATTGCTGCCAGATACAACAATAGTCCTTAAAAGGACTTTTGGGTCTCTAACACCAACCCTAAAAATAAAATTCAGTTCCCTACATTATCTGTCCCTTCTACAGCACAGCTCTCCCTGACTAAGACTGAGCTGAACCAAGTGTCATCGGGTACACCCGATGACGCATTCCGGCCAGCCAATCACTGTAATGGCAGTAACCAACATGGCTACGGCATTACAGTGAGTGGCAGTACTTACCTGCACATTCAATGTTTATTTGCTGCGTAGCAGCCAACAAACGTGCGGGAAGGAGACTCGAGCATGGCGCTCGAGCACACGCGGTATTCGGCCGAACAATGCGATATGCCGATGGTGTTCGGCCAAGAATGCTCGATCATCACTGATAGAGTGGTCTTTTTTTTCCAGGAAAAGAGTGAGAAGATGAGCACTTGCCCATCTAATCACCCCTGTGTGTGTGTGAAATTAAGCCATTTATTGATGCCATGGCCCAGAAATTTACTAGTGTCTTGAACACTGTGTAAAAAAGTCTCACCCGTTTGCATTTTACATTCCTTCTGTCCATATCCTATCTTTACCACATAATATGGGGACAGCTACTCTAGCGATACCTGTTAACAGCGATAACGATTATCACTTGAGACACCAGATATATTAGCCTTCAGAAAAATATAAATATTCTGGGTCTTGAAATGTGGCGGCACAAAAACAGGTTATTTTATTTTAAAAAGTGTTTTAATTATGCAAGTATTTTAACATGATAAAAACGGTATAAATTTAGCATCATGATCATCGTACTGACCCACAGAATAAAGTCACCATATTACTCTACCACATTGTGAATGCTGTAAAAATAAATCCCA
Organism: Bufo bufo; assembly: GCF_905171765.1. NCBI lineage: Eukaryota > Metazoa > Chordata > Amphibia > Anura > Bufonidae > Bufo > Bufo bufo. Next base: position 138,152,512 of record NC_053398.1, on the reverse strand, counting down.
CAAATAATGTTAAAATTGCAGTTTTTTTAATCTTCCACCCTAAAAATAAAAAATATATTATAAAATAACACAGAGGGTGAAATATGTTACTGGTCAATAAGGCTACAATTGGTTGTCTCTAAGGGTTTAATATGTGGTTCAGTGACCTGAGTTGGCCGTCAGCTATATTTACTTCAGGCATAAATTCAAAATCTACAATAAAGAAATTGACATTTTGAGGAGGATTTTTCCCGTTTTTAATGTTACTGTTGGAGGGTTTTATCAGAAATGAAAGACAGGATAGAAATAAAAATTAGAGTGTAATCTGTTCTAATCAGTAACTATATATACAGTAGGTGATACCTTCCCTATAAAAATAACAGGGAGCAACGATGAAGAAACCCACAAACTTTTTAACCCCTTAAGCCTTCTGCTGCTAGCACTTTTTTTTTTTTTTTTTTTTTCATAGGAGGTTTTTCATTTGTAAAAATTCACAACTTGATGTACAAAGAGTACAAGATGTACAGCAAATCCATTGTCTGGCGTGTAAGAGGATTTAAATCGCGCTCAATGCACAATGTATTCTTTCAGATGCTGGAGCTGGACAGTTTCTGGAGAGCAGTCGCATTTCGAGGACATCCTGTAAACAAGTCTTAATCATTGGAGGTGGATGATGGAGCAAAAAACATGTTTTGAGTCTCTAAGTAACAGCCACAGTAATGACGAGGTGCACTCCTTACCGACACTTGCCAATTGCTTAGAGCAGTGTTATGCATTTTATCTCTCTCCAGGTGTTGCAAAACTACAACTCCCAGTATGCTCATTCACATGCAGTCTGATAATGCTTTCATGTACATAAGAACAGTGGTGGGAACCACATTTTTTACAATAGGGGACCTACCAGTCTGAAAATGTTAAGGTCGTGGCATGCATGCCACAGCAGATTGCTTGTTTTCTAGAAGGAGCGCTCATATGGTAAGTATGTAAGGCATCTCAATCCCTAAAGGGAGGTGTGTGCACTCACCTGTATTATGGTGGCGAGTGCGTTGGAGATGTAGGAGTCGTATGTGGAGATGATGAGGTTGTTGCATACAGTGCCAATGTCAGTGGCGTAGCTAGAAATGAATGGGGCCCTCCTCCCCCAGTAATTTTTTCGCAACCCCTTCCTTTCATGCCGCCCCCATTCCTGTGGCTAGTAAAGATCGCTCTCTCAGACCAGGCCCGGCAGCTGTTCCATACATTTTCTACACTGTCTATACTGTCACTGTATAGAATTTCATTGTGTAATACTGTTGAGGGGGCCCTGACAAAATCTTGTAGTCCTCCTCCTCCTGGATGGGCCCCTTCGGGGTCAGGGCCCCAAAGCGGCCGCTTCCCCTATAGTTACGCCCCTGGCCAATGTGTTTGGATGAGATCTGGATAAAGTTCACTACTCAGCCAGAGGAATATCACCAAGAAGAGGAGGGCGAGTAGGGGAGGTGTACCCGAAGGGTTCCACACAACTCAACTAGTTGAGGCAGGCGCAGGAAACCACCAGCAAATGGATAAAAGGAGCTTTATTGGTAGTTTTCAAAACCGACGTGTTTCTCACACCCAGCATCTGCACATCCAAAACGCCGTGCAGCATGTACAGAAGCTCTTACCACCGGCCACCTCGCAAATATTAGGAGTAGTGCAAATATTGCTGACTGCAATACCAGCACCTATCATATCCATCCAAAAGACTTGATAAAAGGTTCCCGAAACGCGTTGTCTATTTAGCAAAATTACCCACCAATAAAGCTCCTTTTATCCATTTGCTGGTGGTTTCCTGCACCTGCCTCAACTAGTTGAGTTGTGTGGAACCCATCAGGTTCACCTCCCCTGGACACCCTCCTGTTCTTTGCTAGAAAGAGCACACCCTAGTTAAGGAAATGTAAGCAAGTAAACCACAAGTCTAGATTATGAGCACAATACAGTGGTCAGACACAAACAAGCGAGTTTAATGCAAGAAACTTGCTGCATGTGGCAGTGTGATTTTCCGCTCTGACTTCTGCTCCTCTGACAGGACTGCATGGCATTATCATGGTCAGACTGGCCCACCAGAGGATCCTTCAGTTGTCCAAAGCTCTGACAATAATAAAACAGGGCACTTAAAGGGGTTATCCAATCCCTGAAATGCCCCCCTATATGCCCGGGCCCCTCCCCGGCACCCGAATCGCTCCTGGTCCCCGCACGGCTGCCGCTGCATCTTTCTGTCACGTGGATGAAAACATCCAGCGTCGGTTGGGGGGCAGCCAATGGCAGGCAGTGACGGGGACGAGCCTCCCTAGCGTCACCAGCGGTGCTAGGCAGGCTCGTTCCCGTCACCACCTGCCATTGGCTGTCTGCCCCACCCCCTGGCGCCAGATGTTTTAATCTGCGCTACAGGGAGATGCAGTGGCGACCTTGCGGTGATCAGAAGTGACACGGGTGCCGAGGAATGAGGTAAGTACAAACTCTGTGAGAGGTCCGGCCATATGCGGAGGATATTTCAGGGGTCGGATAACCCCTTTAAGATCCTATATACACAGAGGGTGGGCCCACAGAATCATTTTCTCTGGTGGGCTCAAGGCACTTCAGTCCTACGCTGTAGATTATAATGATTTATAATGCTGTGTGTCCCTGCTATACCCCGAATCTACTGAATTGCACTGACGCATTAGACACCAGCCTGTTTGTCAATATGACTTCTAATGCCGGAGGCTGGAAACATTCAGTGGAGAGAAGCAGGACACAGGAGAACTTGAACTAGGGAATCATGTCGGGGGTGCAGTCAGTTTACTAACAGCAGTATAGGGAACCAGAGGGAGATTTGGCAACCAACCATTTCAGCAATCTGGATTTGACTTTGATAACCAGATCTGCAGAATAGTCTCAAGCTTAATCCCATGCCAGCCTATGAATACATGCAAATATGACATGCATGCTCAGGGTATTGGGATGATAGTTTTCACCTATACAACACTTCAATCTACAGCTAACGTGTTAAATTTGGCTGCCGGGTTGGTGGGTTACTTTTGAAAACCTTTGCTTTAGGTACCCAGCTTGTATTACCCCTGCAGGCCCTGGCGATATGTCAGAAGATAAGCTTGGGTGGACCACCCACTGATTTACAATGTGGAGTTCAGCATTTATATCAAGGAAACTTTCAAGATGGAACGCCTCAGTCCTTCCGTTAAGGATCCCCTAAGGGGTGTATTATCTTCTCACATGGTACACCAGAAGTTTTCTCTCATAACTTTTCCACTGCCCCACACGGAGTCGATCTTGACACTAATTATCTTTTAATGATAAGAAAACATTTTTTTATGTATGTTTTTGTTGCGTGGTAAAGAAAATGATTTATTTTCTCTGGTAAATGTAAGAACTGAGGTGACTTCCCAGATATAGAGAGGAAACGGAGAAGGTCCATAGGGACTGAACTCCATGGTGACCTCTGCTGCGTATTATTAGTGGTCTTATAACGAGGCCACTAAACCTGTCCATTGCCAAACTATGTGCATTCTCAAACCGCACGCCACTAAGCTTCCACACATGGCTGCTGCTGTTACTAGGCTTGGTTATATCATCTCAGAAAGCACTTTCCCCGACCTTGGATGGAACAATTAATAATTATGATTTGCTATATTGGAGTAAGATATACTGTCCATGTGTTCTTGTCATATACTGTACAGTATTACCGGTATATAGTGCCAGGATAAACTTACCCAAGTAATTATTATGATCTTACAAAGGGCTGCCAATGGGCAAAAATAACAAAAAGAGTAATGCTTACCTTACTACCCCCATGGCAATGCTTTCCTGCAACCCCACTGACGCCTGGCTCCAGCAATGTTGTGTTGACACAACATGTGACCACTGCAGCCAATCACGGTTTGCAGAAGGGACCTCAGTGAGGGTCAGTGATTGGCGGTCATTTGTCTACACGTCACATAATTGCTGGAGTTGGTTAAAAGACTGGCAGGGGACCAAGGATGCAGCAGAATGGGAATGGCAGAGGGAGAGGCAGAAGTATAGTCCTGTCCATATGCTCTGTTAGGGTATATGAACCTTTTAGAGGGAGTCCATTGCTCGGGATCTAGAACACTAAGCCACTCGGTCTGGTTCTGGCGGACTCAAGCCATTCTTGTAATAGAAGCATGGCATGTCATCTGAATGGCAACCATATAATACTACATTTCCCCTGCAGTAGACTCTCCGGGGGAGATGTCTGGCCGGCTGCAGCTTTCCCCAGCAGGATTATTCGTTTGCTGCGGTGAGTGACGGCAGCGAGACCCAGGGCAATCAGCTTATAGCCCTGGAGGCTGCATTTTAAAAGAGGTTGTCTCATCATGAGACAACACCTTTAAATTATCCATGAGGGTAATGTGTTAAAGTGGTTGTCCAAGATAAGTGAAAAAAATAATAAGAAAAAATAAAGCACTGTAAATCTGATGGTCAGCAATATATACATAAACTAAACAAGTTTTAGGCAAAATAAAATTACATTTACTAATTTCCCTAGTTCTGCTCTGGCCCTTTGTTGACATGCAGAGCAGTGGGGCGTGTAACAACAATCTCTGAGGTTTTCCTCATGAATATTTGTAGGTGCCTTTCCCCTTCCCCGACTCTGCATAGGGAGTGAATAAAATTGCTGCCCTGTCTGCACGCTGACTTTTCTTTTCATAAATGCAATTTTTTGACTAAAAGTCAAATCCTTATGCCACAATTGCGACTTTTTACACAAAACACCACTACATAAACTAGCTTAATTGTCCGCAACAATTTGAGCCATTTCTGCCCATAAGAGGATGATAAATGAGGCGTAATATGCGCCAATTTGATAGCCCTACCCACATTAACATTTATAACTCATTTCTGGTGTGAATCATTCTTTATGGTGAAAATTCTGGAGAAAACAGTTGAGATATTTGGCGCAAATGAAAACGCCATTCTTTTTGGCGTATTTTACACCATAATTCTGGCGCAACATGCTTAGTAAATCTCCCCCGATGTATCCAATACAAATCCCAATTTGTACAGTACAATTAGCAGGGTAACCAAACATATAGCAATTAATCAGACAATTCTTGAAAAAAAAAATATATATATATATATATATATATATATATACACACACACACACACACAGTTGCAATAAAAAGTATGTGAACCCATTGGAATAATATGGATTTCTGCACAAATTGGTCATAAAATGTGATCTGATCTTCATCTAAGTCACAACAATAGACAATCACAGTCTGCTTAAACTAATAACACACAAAGAATTAAATGTTACCATGTTTTTATTGAACCCACCATGTAAACATTCACAGTGCAGGTGGAAAAAGTATGTGAACCGCTAGACTAATGACATCTCCAAGAGCTAATTGGAGTGAGGTGTCAGCCAACTGGAGTCCAATCAATGAGATGAGATTGGAGGTGTTGGTTACAGCTACCCTGCCCTATAAAACACACACACACCAGTTCTGTGTTTGCTTTTCACAAGAAGCATTGCCTGATGTGAATGATGCCTCGCACAAAAGAGCTCTCAGAAGACCTACGATTAAGAATTGTTGACTTTTATAACCCTTTCCAGCTTTATGCAAGTATCTCCAAAAACCTTGCTGTTCATCAGTCCACGGTAAATCAAATTGTCTATAAATGGAGAAAGTTCAGCACTGCTGCTACTCTCCCTAGGAGTGGCCGTCCTGTAAAGATGACTGCAAGAGCACAGCGCAGACTGCTCAATGAGGTGAAGAAGAATGCTAGAGTGTCAGCTAAAGACTTACAAAAGTCTCTGGTATATGCTAACATCCCTGTTAGCGAATCTACGATATGTAAAACACTAAACAAGAATGTATTTCATGGGAGGATACCACAGAGGAAGCCACCGACGTCCAAAAATAACATTGCTGCACGTTTCCAGTTTGCACAAGAGCACCTGGATGTTCCACAGCAGTACTGGCAAAATATTCTGTGGACAGATGAAACCAAAGTTGAGTTGTTTGGAAGAAACACACAACACTATGTGTGGGGAAAAAGAGGCACAGCACACCAACATCAAAACCTCATCCCAACTGTGAAGCATGGTGGTGGGGGCATCATGGTTTGGGGCTGCTTTGCTGCATCAGGGCCTGGACGGATTGGTATCATCAAAGGAAAAATGAATTCCCAAGTTTATCAAGACATTTTTCAGGAGAACTTAAGGCCATCTGCAACAGGACAACGACCCAAAGCATAGAAGTAAATCAACAACAGAATAGCTTAAAACAGAAGAAAATAGGCCTTCTGGAGTGGCCCAGTCAGAGTCCTGACCTCAATCTGATTGAGATGCTGCGGCATGACCTCAAGAAAGCGTTTCACACCAGACATCCCAAGAATATTGCTGAACTGAAACAGTTCTGTAAAGAGGAATGGTCAAGAGTCCTGACCGTTGTGCACATCTGATCTGCAACTACAGGAAACGTTTGGTTGAAGTTATTGCTGCCAAAGGAGGTTCAACCAGTTATTAAATCCAAAGGTTCACATACTTTTTCCACCTGCACTTTGAATGTTTACATGGTGTGTTCAATAAAAACATGGTAACATTTAATTCTTTGTGTGTTATTAGCAGGGCATTTTTTCTGGCGGAACGCGCCGGAACGGCGTTCAGCCACCTATTTTCGCCGACTCGCCCCGCCCCGCCCCCCTTTAGTTACTGGGCCCAGCCGGCCCGCTGCTAGTGGCGTCGCTAGAGGGGGGCGAGGGGGGAAAATCGCCCCCCCTATGTTGTTCTTTGCCCCCCCCCCCCCGCTGATTCTCCCAGGTGAATACTAATGAGCGCTTCCATTATGGAAGCGCTTATTAGTGTACCGAAGGACCAGGAAGTGGTGAACGCTTTGTACTTACCACTTCCTGGTTCTCGGCTGTCGGCTGTGCAGGGCTGCGCACAGCGTGAGGGCGCTCTGTGACCTCACGCTGTGCGCGCCAGTTCAGAGCACAGTCGACTGAGGAGAAAGAAAATTGCAGGCGGCGTCCGTCCAGAAGCAGGAGAGGTAAGTGTTTTTTTATTTTATAAAAAATGTGGCTGCTGGGGGCATAATGGGGGCTAATTGGAGGCATATGGGGGCTAATTGGAGGCATATGGGGGCTAATTAGAGGCATATGGAGGCTAATTGGAGGCATATGGGGGCTAATTGGAGGCATATGGGGGCTATGGGGGCTAATTGGAGGCATATGGGGGCTAATTGGGCATAATGGGGGCTAATTAGGCATATGGGGGCTAATGAGGCATAATGGCTTATAATGGGGGCTAATAAGTGAGTTCCACCACCTTTTCTCTGAGAAAAAAAGCCCTAGTTATTAGTTTAAGCAGACTGTGATTGTCTATTGTTATGACTTAGATGAAGATCAGATCACATTTTATGACCAATTTGTGCAGAAATCCATATCATTCCAAAGGATTCACATACTTTTTCTTGCAACTGTATATTGTGGGGATTCGCTCTGGTAGACAGGGTGTGCGGACGTAGTACAGAGGGAAATTACCAGTTCTTAAATCAAACTTCCGTGTTTATTCACACATAAAGCAAAAACAAAATGTCACTTTGTAACTTGGTGTAAGTTCACACACAATGGAAAGTCCACATAGCAAAACTCACCTTGTTGGCAGCTCTGCCTCCAGCAGTCCATAGCAGGCTTTTTAGGGGGCCTGCTTCCCTTACAGACGGGTCTCAGCCCTCCAGCACGGCACAAGCCTCAGATCCAAGCACACACACCTCCTGAGCTCCACTGTCAGACTGAGGTAATCCTCCTCAACTGGCAGTGGTGGCTGGTTTTTAGGCCTGGCAAAACCCAGCCTGGAACATGGGGAGTAGTCACCTACCCAGCACTTTGACTACTCCCAGGAAGAGCCATCCCGGATCAGCTACACAGCCATACTAAGTATTAAGGTGTCCAACAGCAACTGCTGCTGACACATAAAAATCGGCTCTTACTCCTCCGAGGCCAGGAACCTCGGTGACACGTACCTATTATCCACGATGATTCCTTGTACCTTCTTACAATAATATATACAGTACAGACCAAAAGTTTGGACACACCTTCTCATTCAAAGAGTTTTCTTTATTTTCATGACTATGAAGGCATCAAAACTATGAATTAACACATGTTGAATTATATACATAACAAACAAGTGTGAAACAACTGAAAATATGTCATATTCCAGGTTCTTCAAAGTAGCCACCTTTTGCTTTGATTACTGCTTTGCACACTCTTGGCATTCTCTTGATGAGCTTCAAGAGGTAGTCCCCTGAAATGGTCTTCCAACAGTCTTGAAGCAGTTCCCAGAGATGCTTAGCACTTGTTGGCCCTTTTGCCTTCACTCTGCGGTCCAGCTCACCCCAAACCATCTCCATTGGGTTCAGGTCCGGTGACTGTGGAGGCCAGGTCATCTGGCGCAGCACCCCATCACTCTCCTTCATGGTCAAATAGCCCTTACTTTCAAAGTTTTCCCAATTTTTCGACTGACTGACTGACCTTCATTTCTTAAAGTAATGATGGCCACTCGTTTTTCTTTACTTAGAATTTGTATTATGGCAATAAAAAAGCAGCTAACAGTCTATTCAGTAGGACTATCAGCTGTGTATCCACCTGACTTCTCCTCAACGCAACTGATGGTCCCAACTCCATTTATAAGGCAAGAAATCCCACTTATTAAACCTGACAGGGCACACCTGTGAAGTGAAAACCATTTCAGGGGACTACCTCTTGAAGCTCATCAAGAGAATGCCAAGAGTGTGCAAAGCAGTAATCAAAGCAAAAGGTGGCTACTTTGAAGAACCTAGAATATGACATATTTTCAGTTGTTTCACACTTGTTTGTTATGTATATAATTCCACATGTGTTAATTCATAGTTTTGATGCCTTCAGTGTGAATCTACAATTTTCATAGTCATGAATGAGAAGGTGTGTCCAAACTTTTGGTCTGTACTGTATATATATAATTAAATTTAGTACATTGCTCTACACTTTCACCTCCACAAGCATCAATGAGCCTGGATGTCTCTGACCGTCACCACTTCACCAATTCTCCTTTTTTGGATCACTATGGTACTAACCACTATAAACCAGGGACACCTCATACGACCGGCCATTTTGGGGATGCTCTGATCGAGTCGTCCAGCCATCACAATTAGGCTCTTGTCGCACTCGCTCAGATCCTTAAGCTTGTCTATTTTTCCTGATTACAACACATAAATTTCTAGACCTGATGGCTCACTCGCTGCCTGATATACCCCACAAGGTAGCAAACGTTGTGCACTCCACTTGTTGGGGACTTTAAATGTCATGGCTCATAGGTGTAGATCCTTGGGCACACCATGCAGAAACTTGTAGTCACGCAACAGCCAAACCACAGCGTAAAAAGCCGAAAATAACAGCACTAAATATAACGTGTAGAGAGACAATGAACGTGATGGGATCTGCGCCTTAAATCGGGCAGCAGCCTTGCCTGACACTAAAACCGAATCCACTCATGAAAACAGTATTTCCTTCTTCTTTTCTCTATTGTGTTCTTCTGAGCTCCATGTCCTCTAAAAATAAAAGTATTCTTCTAACATTGATCCTTCATGACAGATTTGCAGCAATTAAACAAATCTGGTCTAATTCCTGCGAGTGAATCACTTCAGTATCGTTCAGGAAGGGTATCACGCCCTGGCAAGGAGACAGCTGGAGTCTAAGGTCTCTGCGCAGTAATACCTCGGGGTACAAGAGTGCACCGCATTAAAGGGGATTTTATACCTTTGTATCCTGGGATTTTACCTTTATTTAGAACATCAATCCTCCGTTAGAGGCACACAATATCAGTCAGTGATACCGTTTATGTACCCCTTTCCTATGACTAAGGGCTCATGCACACGAACGTATTTTCTTTCCATGGTCATTCCGTTTTTTTTGCAGATCATATGTTGAACCATTCATTTCAATGTGTCCTCAAAAAAAACGGAAGTTACTCTGTGTGCATCCCGTTTCCGTATTTCCGTTCCACAAAAAAATAGAACATGTCCTATTATTGTCCGCTTTACGGACAAGGATGGGACTGTTCTATTAGAGGCCAGCTGTTCCATTCCGCAAAATATGGAATGCACACGGACGTCATCCGTATTTTTTGCGGACTGCAAAATACATACGGCCATATGCATGAGCCCCAAGTATCACACTCCTTAAGAACCAGTCCAGTTTGTACCAATTTTTTTCGCTGGTTATAAGCACATCGTGACTCCAATGTAAAGAGGGCAGGCTTGTGCTATGTTTTGTTTTCCAAGGAGAGCCCGGTACGTCACCGGATCTCCATTGTCCTGCATGATTCAGCTATTTCTCTGATGCTCACATTAGGGGGTATGCCTGGGTGAAAATGGGGATATGTTCCGACTCAGCTCCGAACCTGGACAACCCTTTTAGAGGTGCAGAATAATACAGTAAGTCATACTCACCTTACTGATCCCCCCACTGCTCCTGTTCTGATGCTTTCCGATCCCCGGTTTGTCTCGCTTTCTGGTCCTTCTCGGCACAGGAAATGATGGTCAACCAATCACTGTCTGGGGCGGGTCACAAGAACAGTCCGTAAGTGGCTGACCGGTCATTTCCTATGTCAAAAGGAACCAGGTAGGGGCCCCAGAAAGTGTCAGTAATGGAGTATCAGGGGGGATCATTAGGTGAATATGAATCTATTTAACTTATTGACCATACAAATGCTAAAATGGGGTGACATATAAACGCCCCCGTTCGCTGATCTCTTTTGGGGCATTTTGAGGTAATAGCTGTGGTCGTTTAAAGAGGATCGATAACCTCTCCTGATATGTCTGTTTTAGTAACTACTTCCACACTGTAATAACAATTCTCGAGCAACAGTTCTTATGCCTGTATGATGAGCCACTTCTTATTCCTGCTAGAAGTTATCAACTGCTAACAGTCTGCAGTGAAGGTCCAGATAGGCGTTACCAGTGGTGGGTGTGCCCCTGCACAAACTGACACTATCCAATCAGTGCTGCCAGTGTCAAACTGTGCAGGTACACTGCCCCAAATTGGTAACACCCATTTGGACCTTCTTCGCAAACTTCCAGCAATTCATTCATAGCCTCTAGTCGGAATAATAAAGGAACGTCACAACATAGAGTCATAAGAATAGATGCGCCAGAATTTTTATCTCGTGGAGAATTCAAGTAGTTACTAAAACAGACATGTCAGGAGAGGGGACAAATTCTCTTTAAAGAAAAAAATAATTTCAGCCATTTTTTGGGGGGCAGATGATGGGAAAGCTAGGTAACAAAGCAGAGGATGTTGTCCAGATTTTCCAAACTACCGTACTGTATAACACATCTGCATGCTGTATTAGGCGGTTACAGTTTTTGAAGGACTGCCACATAGACTGGATCACAAAAGGGGGCCACCGTAATTTGCATTAAAATAGGTGTTCCTGGACAAGGCAGGGGCGCCACAATTTGACTTACAAATGTTGGTATGTATTACCTAGTTATTCGGCAAAACAGGAGCAAATCCAGATAGATTTAGACAAAGTCTGGGAAGGTTGCAGTCTGGGAAGGCCACTGTAATGGCGGCCATACTGGTTGCCACCCAGCATTTGGGTAGAACAGGATTATTAGATTTACTGATGATCTATATTATTTTTGCTGATACTGGAGTAGGTACTGCCTTATAACATTACACTGCTAATTCCTGTATTTATTCTGCACATAGACCGGGTATAATTCACTAGTGGAACTCGTCGGTAACACAGCGGAGGGCGGCCGCGGGGACTGGCGGGACTGATCTATAGGTGTCAGAATAAGCTGCTCTGCTGCAATTACTGCCAAGTTGGTAAACAGCCCGTCTTGCAATTTTGTGGTTGAAAGGCTTCACATTCCTGAAGACAAACGGGCCCCAATCCTCTATTGTTACGGGTGTTATTTTAGCCTCAGTCTTAAAGATATAAATACATTAAGGGCCGTCCGCTCCAATCTCCGAGCCCGGTACAATTAGCACCCATACAAAAACATCACCGCCGTACTGTATGGAGCTTATAGTACCCCTCTAATGACCGAGCACATGATTGGTTTACAGACCAGCACCAGTTCTCAGTGGCACCAAGCTCTAACGTGGCCACGTGTATGAACCCTTAATGGGATGCTGTAAGTGCCATCTAACAGTCTGCCTTTCTGCAAGACAGAAAAAACATCAAAAAGCCGCTGCTGATGGATCAGTTATGTGATATGTGCCTATGCAGTACTTTTGGAGGTTAGTGAAAGTGAATAGGATGTCGGTTTAATTGGTTTATTAAGGACCGGCCGTGTGCGTTCCGCATTTTGCGTATGGCCAGCCCTATGATAGAAATGCCTATTCTTGTCCGCGATTGCGAACAAGAATAGGACATGCGCTATATTTTTTGTGGGGCCGCGGAATGGAACTACAGATGCATCTTTTGCAGCCCCATTGAAATGAATGGGTCCGCACCGAGAGAAGACTGCGAACCCGAGACGACAGGGACTGACGTGACTGGTGACAATTTGTGTACAGCACTGCTGTATATGTTGGTGCTATATAAACAACAGAAATGAACAATAATATTCTCTCTAAGCAAAAATAAAAGAGCAAAATAAAAACAGAAAAAAAAGGGCAATGAAGATATATTTAAAAATATATTTCTGACCATATAGGTTTTTTGATCGGTGTGAGTTCACACGTCGAGTGTTTGTTTCCGAATTTCAGTTTTAGAATCCGCGCTGATACTTTTGCAGCAAAGTGCAATACAATGTTAGTTCTAACAACCCCCAAAATGCGCCGCCGATTCAAGGCAGGCTGTAGGTTTTCATATCTGTAGCATACCCAATCTTTTGTGGAAATGGCGCAGATTTCAGTTCATAGCAATGCAGTGCACTAAGCCCTTTAAATCGGCACCAAGACCCGCATGTAACAAAAACGAATTTCATTGCAGATTTTGATGTGAATTTACTTCCCCAAAAATTTCTCGACACATGAATTCATCCTCAAATTTTAAGTAAGTTCACACGTGTCAGATACACTGATTCCACCGTGCCATTGTGGGAAGCAGTAAAGTGCCAGCAAAGAGGATGAGATTTTACTAAAACTTGGGGGTATTTATCATGTAGATACTATGTGAAGTCAGGTTTTTTTGAGTCTGCGTTGGAGCATTTTGCATCAAATTTATAAAATGTTGAAGGGTGTGTGTTAAATTTGGTGCATCTTTAAACTGAACACCTTTGTTTAGAAATGTAACTACAGTTTTCCCACTCACCCCTTGTACCGGAATGAGTTTGCAATAAATCTGGAGTGAAACTCATTAACATAGCTAAAGCCTCTATTTGCAATTTTTTGATGCCAGAATTCTGAAGTGAAGGCCTCATAAATCCCCCCCCCCCCCAATCTGCATGCCATTGAAGAAAAAATTTGCATGGCAAATTGACCTGCAGTGCAGATTTTAGATTTGCAGTATCAATTTAGGTAGCCTTCACACGTGGCAGATTTTGTAGAAGAAAATTCAGAGACTGTTCAAAATCAGTTCTGTTCATTTGAATGGAGCAGCATGCACATGGATTTCTGCAAACCCCATTAAGGCTGCGTTCACACGGGCGAGATTTCCGCGCGGGTGCAATGCGGTAGGTGAACGTATTGCACTCGCACTGAATCCCGACCCATTCATTTCTATGGGGCTGTTCAGATGAGCGGTGATTTTCACACATCACTTGTGCGTTGCGTGAAAATCGCAGCATGCTCTATATTATGCGTTTTTCACGCAACGCAGGCCCCATAGAAGTGAATGTGGTTGCGTGAAAATCGCAAGCATCCGCAAGCAAGTGCGGATGCGGTGCGATTTTCACGCACGGTTACTAGGAGACGATCGGGATGGAGACCCGATCATTATTATTTTCCCTTATAACATGGTTATAAGGGAAAATAATAGCATTCTGAATACAGAATGCATAGTACAATAGGGCTGGAGGGGTTAAAAAAAATAAATAAATAATTCAACTCACCTTAGTCCACTTGATTGCGCAGACCGGCATCTCGTCTGTCTCCTTCTTTGCTGAACAGGACCTGTGGTGAGCATTAATTACATGAACAGGACCTTTGGTGACGTCACTCTGGTCATCACATGATCTTTTACCATGGTGATGGATCATGTGATGACCGGAGTGACGTCACCACAGGTCCTGTTCATGTAATGAATGCTCACCACACATCCTGTTCAGCAAAGAAGGAGACAGAAGAGATGCCAGCAGCGCGAGCAAGTGGATTAAGGTGAGTTAAAGTATTTTTTATTTTAACCCCTCCAGCCCTATTGTACTATGCATTCTGTATTCAGAATGCTATTATTTTCCCTTATAACCATGTTATAAGGGAAAATAATACAATCTACAGAACACTGATCCCAAACCCGAACTTCTGTGAAGAAGTTCGGGTTTGGGTACCAAACATGCAGGATTTTTCTCACGCAAGTGCAAAACGCATTACAATGTTTTGCACTCGCGCTGAAAAATCGCGGGTGTTCCCGTAACGCACCCGCACATTTTCCCGCAACGCCCGTGTAAACCCAGCCTTAAGGGTCCATTCACACGTCCGCAATTTCGGAATTGCGGACCCATTCATTTCTATGGGGCAGCACGATGTGCTGCCCGGTTCCGGAATTGCGAATCCGCACTTCCGAGTCCGCAATTCCGATCCCGAAAAAATAGAACATGTCCTATTCTTGTCCGTAATTGTGGACAAAAAAAGGCATTTTCTATTAAGTGCCGTGATGTCCGTGTTTTGCGGATCCGTGAATCCGCAAAACACACGGACGTGTGAATGGACCCTTAAGGTGAATGGAACCCATTTTCAGTTGCCGTGTCTGAAGGCACCCTTAGGCCTCCTGCACACGACCGTAAGGCTTTTTCAGTGTTTTGCGATCCGTTTTTCACGGATCCGTTTTTTGTTTCCGTTGTGTTTCCGTTTCTGTTCCGTTTTTCCGTATGGCATATACAGTATACAGTAATTACATAGAAAAAATTGGGCTGGGCATAACATTTTCAATAGATGGTTCCGCAAAAATGGAACAGATACGGAAGACATACGGAGTACATTCCCTATGTGTTCAGTTTTTTTTGCGGACCCATTGACTTGAATAGAGCCACAAAACGTGATTTGCGGGCAATAAAAGGACATGTTCTATCTTTCAACGGAACGGAAAAAATGGAAATACGTTTTTTTTGCGGAACCATTGAAATGAATAGTTCCGTATACGGACCGTATACGGAATGCAAAAAACGGCCCGTAAACGAAAAAAAAATGGTCATGTGCAGGAGGCCTTAGACCTCATGCACATGACCATTGTTTAGGTCCGCATCTGAGCCGCCATTCACTTCAATGGTGCCGCAAAAGATGCGGACAGCACTCCGTGTGCTGTCCGCATCCGTTGCTCCGTTCCGCGGCCCCGCTAAAAAAATATAACATGTCCTATTCTTGTCTGCGCTTTGCGGACAAGAATAGGCATATATTGACGGCCGCCCATTCCGTTCTGCAAATTGCGGAAGGCACACGGGCGGCTTCCGTTTTTTTGCGGATCCGTGGTTTTTGGACCGCTAAAAACGGCACGGTCGTGTGCATGAGGCCTCATGCTGTGGATTTCCACCACAGATTTTACCCTTTGCAATGTGTAAGGTTAAATCCGTGGTAAATCTGCAGCAACATTTGCTACAAATCTGCATGGAACACGTTTGGATTTTGATGCAGAATTGTGCCCGCCTATATTCGCACAAAATAAAAAAAAACTGTTAACTTAAGGGCCACTTCAATTGAATGGGGGCTGTCGGTCCATGAAAACTGACAAAATGATGGGATGTATAAAAAAAAACAAAAAAAAACTTGTGAATAGCTCCATAGACTAGCATTGTTCTTAAAATGGTCATGTGACGCCATTTTCCATAGTTCATCAGAATCGGAAAATTCCCCTGTATGGCCGCGCATTTATACTGCACAATCATCATTATTTTGTCAGGGCTTGTCACACAATGGGGTGTAAGAGGTGGGGAATGCATTGGTGCAGCCACCACGAAATGTGCCCATATTGATTCCGCAATGCCTCCTGCTGTGGGCACCAGCTGAAAACTGCCCAGGTAAACTAAGGATAAAATAACATCAGCAAGAGTTCTGCATTGCGGGTAGGGTTACCTTTTTATTACCAGCGTGTGAAAGAACAACATATACTATGTCCACAGATGCCCTCATGCCCCTAGCAGCCCTGCCCGTACATACTAACAAGTATGAGTCATAGGTTGACAGAACACACAAAATATTTAGTTGTTTTTCTGATATTCGTTATGACAAGTCTGTGCATAGTATACTATGTAATTATAGTAATATACAAATCACAAACAAGCCATATAGCCAATGTTTTTCTATAGATTCTGCCATACACTGTTGTCTATAGAGCTGACCTCTGGGGGCAGCACTGAGATATACTACAAATTACAAATTTTACACTTCTATTAATTCATTTTATCCCATTAATCTATTTGTAATCTCCCTAAATCTCATTAAAAATGCATTGAATTGGCCGTAGGTCATCATCCATGAGAACCTCTACTGAAGATATTCACTACAACACGTATCTTATGTGTATGGGTGGATTTGGTTATGTCTGGCTTTGGAATGTGTATCCCTTTATAATGACAACTTGGGGGTCTATAGATGTATGATCTTTGTGGGTGTGACCAGTGCTATGTAAGACCCTCACTATGGAAGAGAACATAGAATTTAATGCAAAATACGATATAAGTTTGCATAGCGGTAAAACCCATTGGTATGTTCATGTATGTGAGGACATCATGGAGGCCATCATTAGGGAGAAGAAGTACGCTTGGATATGGAGGACGTGGGTCATCACTCTGATCTGCCTTTTACATAAACAGTTCATTTGAAAAATATTTGGTTTAGAAAACAAGAAAAGCGGAGGCTTTTCAGTTTCCTGGTTCACCGACCTTGATGTGTTATCTGTGGAAGTGTTTAAATATTTAGCTAGGTCACAGCGTCATCGCTCTGCCTAAATATTAAAGGATCTGAGCAGAATGTACCAGACAAAGCCAAAAATATCTAGTTCCAAAACAAGCACAAGATGAGGCCTCCACAACCAGTCAGTGATAATACGTCAATCATTATTAGAAATCTACACAGAAGAAGCAGTAGAATTACATGTATTAAAAAAAACATCCGTGTTTCTTCAGAATTCACGTGGGGGGACGATTTAGCCACTTTAATTGACTACATTGTCCTCTCTATGTTACGGGGCAGAGCAGGTACAGCCAAAGCAGGTCTAAGAACAGAAGTAAAAACCTAGGCTTCCTAGCCTACTACTACACTACTCACAAAAACTTAGGGATGTTTGGCTTTTGGGTGAAATTTATGAAAAACCTAAAAAGTTCCGGCTCCAGTGATAATATATCATGAAAGTTGGGCATTTAAGTAGAAGCAGCAATGGTGATTTCCTCATTGCAAACAATTTATGGAAACAAAAGCCAACACCAGTGGTGGGTATACCCCCACAAAACTGTTAGTGTCTCAGTAACTTGTCATGTGGCCTTGAGCATCAATTACAGCTCGACTACGACGTCTCCCGCTGTTCACAAGTCTCCCTATTGTCTGCTGAGGCAGGGCATCCCACTCTTCTTGAAGGGCCGCCCTCAGATGATTGAGGTTCTGGGGTACAGAGTAACGAGCCTCTAAACGGCGACTTATTGGAGAAAGTGCAGGCCACTCCATTTGAGGTCCTCAGTCTCCAGCAGCCGTTCCCTAATGATGTGACCTTGATGAGCTGGAGCATTATCGTCCATGAAGATGAAATTAGGCCTGTGTTGGTCATGCAGAGGCACAATGACTGGATAAATGATGTTATTCACGTAGTATGGGCTTGTCACTGTACCATTCACAAAGTGTAGGGCAGTTCTGTACTGACTAGACATACCTGCCCACACTGTAACACCACCACCACCACCAAAGGCTCATCTGGTGACAACAGTGGCTGATGCATAGCGCTCTCCTTGACGTCTACAACATCGTTGGTGGCCATCATTTCTGCTCAGCGTGAATCGACTTTCATCAGTGAATAGCATTGAGGCCCACTGGTTCCTCGTCCAGCGTAGATGCTCCCTTCCCATGCAAGACAACAATGATGCCTGTGGTCAAGTACCTTTGCAGGTCATCTAGCACGTAGACCACTCTGATGTAAACGGTTTCGAATGACATGACACTTGGTTACCTCTCACCTCTCTTAAATATGATTGAAGTTGTGTGGCATTCATCGTCTGGTTCCACAGGACATTGTTCACTATGAAGCGATCATCAGTGTGGCTTGTGGCCAAAGGACGTCGACTTCTATGCTTTTCTGTGACTCTTCCAGTCTCTCTGTATCCCTGATGCAACCTGCTGATGACACTCTGTGACACTGTAAGCTCAGTGGCCACTTCTGTCTGAGAACATCCTGCTTGAAGCCTCGTTGGTGAGCTACTGTGGTGACTGTTAGGTGTCATCTTGGTCTCATGATGTCAAAATATGAACAGCATGATGAGGAGGACTGTTTAAATACCAATTCTAACTGAACCAGGAAATTTTTCGGGCGATTCATGGATCAAACACCTGTTGTGAATTTTGCCATTAAGCTCCTTGTTAGAGAACAGCAAGTTGTGCAAAAGTACTGAAACATTGAACAGTTGGACATGTGCATTCAAAAGTTTAGAGAAGGTCACATTAAGTTCACCTGTAAAGTTTAGAGCAGGGTTCTTCAACTCCAGTCCTCAGGGCCCACCTGTCGGTCATGTTTTCAGGATTTCCTTAGAATTGAGCAGATGATATATTGTGTTTTTTTCCCCATAAGACGCATTTTTCACCCCAAAAGTGGGGAGGAAATGCCCCTGTGTCTTATGGGGTGAATACTATTCAGCGCTTCCATTATGTACCAGAGGACTGGGAAGCAGTGAAAGCTCTGTACTCACTGCTTCCTGGTCCTTGGCTGTGCAGGGCTGCGCACAGTGTGACCTCACACTGAGCGCAGCCTTCACAACTGACACCCGAGGACCAGGAGAAGGAAACAGAGTACTCGTGGGGAGGAGCATCGTCGTCCAGGAGAAGTAAGTGGTTTATTTATTTTATTTGCGCTGATGGCTATGAGGCTGGGGGACTTATATATAAAGCTAGGGGGCTGATATATGAGGCTGGGGGCTGATATATGAGGCTGGGGGGCTGATATATGAGGCTGGGGGGCTGATATATGAGGCTGGGGGGCTGATATATGAGGCTGGGGGGCTAATATATGAGGCTGGGGGGCTAATATATGAGGCTGGGGGGCTAATATATGAGGCTGGGGGGCTGATATATGAGGCTGGGGGGCTGATCTATGAGGCTGGGGGGCTGATATATGAGGCTGGGGGGCTGATATATCAGGCTGGGGGGCTGATATATCAGGCTGGGGGGCTGATATATGGCATTGGGGGATGATATATGGCATTGGGGAATGATATATAGCATTGGGGGGATGATATAGAGCATTGGGGGATAATATAGAGCATTGGGGGCCGATATGAGGTCTGATTGAGGGTCTTATTAACATTAGGGCTCTGATTGGGGCTGTAAGCTGAGGTCTGATTAACATTGGGGGTCTGACCTGAGGTGTGACGGAATATTTTTTTCTTATTATTGTCCTCCTCCAAAACCTAGGTTTGTCTTATGGGTTGATGCGTCTTATAGGCCGAAAAATACGGTAATTAGTGTCCGTGCATCAAGACTTACCCTAGGTATTCATTCTGTGGGATATTCTCAAATCATGACTGGTAGGTGGGACCCGAGGACTGGAGTTGAGGAACACTGGGTTAGAGTGCATTTATGTTCATCCTGAAATTTCCCCCACAAGCCAAATATCCCTAACTTTTTGTGAGTAGTGTGTAATATAGTTTTAGCATTTTTCCAGTTGACGGGTCATGTGAGGTCTGGACATACTATTCCTCTGTCGCTACCTCCTTGTTGATTATTGTTTATATACCTATATATAATTTTTTGGGGGCTTATGATACTGTGCTATCAGCATGATTAACCCTATTAAACCCGGCATATTGCCTGGTAGGATTGATCATGCTGACTAAAACAATGTCTTATTTATCTTTGTAGGTTGCAGCGTTGTGGAGATAAGAGTTTTATATTTATGCAAATCAGGCAGTTGGCGCACCAAGGGGCAGGCTGTAGAGCTTGCTCCTCTGCTGTGTCTGAAGCCTCCAGTGACTTGATTCCACCCGGAAGTGGAGGTGATTGGATTAATGGATTTTGATAAAACCCACTGACACCAGTGACTCTATGTAATATATTAATATTGGATCACCAATGTTCATTAGTGAGAGTCACAGCGCAGGGACCATTAGATTGGGCTATTAGCCCTGTCAATGAAAGGGGAGGGGGGAGTGTAATGAGCACTAGGGGCAGAGCTATAGTGGTGCTCAAAGCTCTACAGCCTGCCCCTTAGTGCCTGATTTGCATAAAGATAAAAATCCTCATATCTCAGGAATGCTGCAATCTACAAGATAAATACAGTATCATTTTAATCAGCATGATCAACCCAATAGGGCAATATGCCTGGTTGTAAAAGGTTGATGATGCGGACAGAGGCTCTTTAAATATACTGTTCCCTATTTTATACATATTCTTATGCAATGCCATATGCTGTCATTTATTGGTATCTTTGTCTGGTACATTTTTCTTTGAACCAATTATACTGAAGCCAACCAGCGATCCCATCCTTTCCTGCAAACTCATTAATATTTAATGGTTTGTGTTATGAACTAATAAAACCTGCCTTTATTGTTACTGTAGCGTGACTCCATTATTGTAGGTTAACCGGATGAGGGCATGATGCAAAAGGCCATCTCTAACATGCTCAGCCAGAAATAATTTATCCTACCTAGAGTCCCGCTGCAAAGTTACATTATGACACCAGCTTATTTAGGCAGTGAATAGGGTTATTATTTGGATGTTACTTGTCACTTTATTACAAATGGATTTCATTTTCTGGAAAATATTGCATTCCTTCGTAGGATCTGGGACTGGATGATGCCAAACATACATGCATATATTATAAATGTCAGCTGAAACCGTCAGTGATCTAATGGAGAAAGCCTCCCCCCCTCCCCAATGTCTATCGTTTCATTTCTGCATGCCTGATATAGGACAACCTTTAATAGGTGAAGTCTCTCAAAACCTGACTTTGATGAATTTTGATTTTGCATTAAGAACTTTGAAATGCTACTAGCTTAATTGCACTGCCATAACAATTTCCAAGGTTCAAATCTTTAAAGCCTTGGGCCGTCCTTGGAGATTAGGCACCACTGGCAGCAAAGCTGCGGGAAAATGAATATTTTTCTCTTCTCAGAGCCAAATGATATAAATTAAAGGGGTTTCCCCACTGTGCTCGGCCATCTTTGTCAGTCCCACAGACTGCGAATGGAGCTGCAATGTGCATGCTTTATCACCCCTTCAATCAGATTACTTCTCATTTTGGTCATGCTGTGAGGTTACCAGACTCCTGCTATCGATTATGGGGCCTCCAGCGATCAGATATTTATCACATATCCTGTGGATACATTCCAAAAGTTGAATGTAGGAAAACCCTTTAAATGGTTAAACGGCATCTTTTATGCTACAGGTACCCTTTTAAAATGGTCTTTAGTTGACTGATGGAAATACACATGGCAGTTGCTTCAATGCATTTAGGGGGGTGCTCCTGGTCAAGACAATCTCCTGAACTCCAAACTGAATGTCAGAATGGGAAAGAAAGGTGATTTAAGCAATTTTGAGCGTAGCATGGTTGTTGGTGCCAGACGGGCCGGTCTGAGTATTTCACAATCTGCTCAGTTACTGGGATTTTCACACACAACCATTTCTAGGGTTTACAAAGAATGGTGTGAAAAGGGGAAAACATCCAGTATGCGGCAGTCCTGTGGGCGAAAATGCCTTGTGGATGCTAGAGGTCAGAGGAGAATGGGCCGACTGATTCAAGCTGATAGAAGAGCAACGTTGGCTGAAATAACCACTCGTTACAACCGAGGTCTGCAGCAAAGCATTTGTGAAGCCACAACACGCACAACCTTGAGGCAGATGGGCTACAACAGCAGAAGACCCCACCGGATACCACTCATCTCCACTACAAATAGGAAAAACAGGCTACAATTTGCACGAGCTCACCAAAATTGGACTGTTAAAGACTGGAAAAATGTTGCCTGGTCTGATGAGTCTCGATTTCTGTTGAGACATTCAAATGGTAGAGTCCGAATTTGGCGTAAACAGAATGAGAACATGTATCCATCCTCTGATGGCTACTTCCAGCAGGATAATGCACCATGTCACAAAGCTCCAATCATTTCACATTGGTTTCTTGAACATGACAATGAGTTCACTGCACTAAAATGGCCCCACAGTCACCAGATCTCAACCCAATAGAGCATCTTTGGGATGTGGTGGAACGGGAGCTTCGTGCCCTGGATGTGCATCCCTCAAATCTCCATCAACTGCAAGATGCTATCCTATCAATATGGGCCAACATTTCTAAAGAATGCTATCAGCACCTTGTGGAATCAATGCCACGTAGAATTAAGGAAGTTCTGAAGGCAAAAGGGGGTCCAACACCGTATTAGTATGGGGGCACTAATAATTCTTTAGGTTGTCCAGGCAGTAGTTTTTATTTTTATTTAAATGGACAGAATGGCATTAAAAGACAAAAGTTATGAAATTGAACTCACTGATCCCCAGTTACTCCCATATCAATGCTTCCAGGGTTTCTGCTAGTCTCGACTTCCTGGTTCCTCACAACGCACAGGAAATGACCCATCACTGGCTGAGGCAGATGCATCCAGTGATTGGCCGAGTGATCGTATTTCCTGTTTGACAAAATGGGACCAGGGATTTGCTGTAACCGGAGTGGCGGAGATCACAACTTTTGTCTTTTCATATGCTTCTGACCCTGTATTTTATTTTATTTTTTTATGTACCTGCTGAACAACCCCTTTAACCTGCTATGTTATTGTTGTATGCAGCTTTTCGGCTGTGTGCAGTTGGACTCTAACTTACATTGACAGTGACATCTAAGCTTCCCTACACAGCAACTAAGCACAGGTTTGTCACCCAAGCACAGGTTTGTTACTCAAAGTAACGTAAAATACTGTGGTACATATCACTTTAAATTCCAAAAAGATGCAATGTCCAGCACTGGGTACAGCAATGATCCCCAACCCGCAATACTGAAACTCCCAGGGCATACTATAAGTTGTAGTATTGCAACAGATGGAGTCCGCTGATCTAGAGGATCTACATACTGCCCAATGGTTACTTCATAAACGATGTGGCAGGTCTTCTTAAACATGTGCTTTGGAGTCTGAAAAGTCTCAGGGCTGTACTTATCAGCACAATATACAGTGACAGGGTGATAAACCCTAAGAGCATGTCAATTTATGCAGATGTTGAGGTGGTAAAAGACACAGCACCCCACCCTGCCCCTACCAGAAAAGGGTTTGGATAAAAAACAAAATGAAACCCTTAAGTGACAAGGGAAACTTGAAGATTTACAATATGAGACCTGCCCGGAGCATGAGATAAGGTGACTCAGGGAAGGAATTCTGAGGTGGAGTACACCAAACAAGGAGTGTAGCTCTCATGTGAACATATAGGTTAATATGTGGCTTCAGGTCTGCTCATGCATGTGGTTTTTACGACATAAATAATGCTGTTTAGATGCCTGTGGTTGAGATCGAATACCACGTGTGTTTACCGCCCCACAACCTCTCTGCTCCCCCCTTGATGCACTACTGCACATACTTCTGGCCGCTGGATTTGGTCCTTCACCTTCCATTGTTTTTCTCTTGAAGCGAGCAGCGGTTTTTCATCTATTTTTCCTTGCAGCCAGCGCGTCTGGCATTTGCTAAATCCTTATATCATTACCAACCTTGCCCAACTAATGGGAATACGGTGTATGAGTATATGCTAGGTGACATCACTGAGGCACAACATACTTTTTGCTTCACAATGTCAATAGTTCCTGGCGGACTCTATGTCCCTTATGTGACCGCCTCCCACACATGTGAAAATTGCAGGCAGATTGGGACCCACAAAATTAAATTGAAGCCCTTGGCCCAACTTATAAGCAGTTAAATACTCTGGTACCTCAAATGCAAATTTCCAAGTAGTTCTGTATGCATGTAACTGTAGGGCAGGTTTCCAGAACACCGCAAGGAAAGAAAGGGTGCGTCCCTCATTTACTGCATGGCCCTAGGAAGCCTTGGTGTAAGGGTTGCCACTGTGATCCATGTGTACAGTTACCTTTGCCAGAGTTACTACTCCTCCCATACTCCACTTGCTTCTACTGGGCTCACTGCATGTCTGTCTCGGCAGTACCCCAGAATATGTAATGTTATGTTATGTAATGTTATTTGATATGTTGATACCTTGTGGTGTACTAACATGTCTCTGTATGGATCAGTCGGGGTTAGTAATCCTGACTCTGCCCCTGTAGGAAGTTAGGTGTGGGACTTAATTCTAGGGGCGAACCTATCTCTACTTTTCACAGGAAAAGAGAAAGAATGAGAAGGTCCATAATTTGCATGGCTAAGCACAGGAGTCAGTCAGGAAAGTATCTGCTTCTTAAGGCTGATAGAGACTTTACTGCAGTGAGGGGAACATTGCTAAAACACCCTTTACACTTGGACACGGTCTGGACCAATATATCTTAATTCTGTACCCCCCAGCTGGGAATTGCAGCCACCACTGCAAAATAATGTTGCCAGCCTTAGATTCTGCAGAGATAGAGGGAAGGAGTACTACAATCCTCATTCTGGCCCATATCCATACATTGCTGTATCTGGGAAGATCTGCACTGAGAATTGTTTGGGACTGTCTTGATACCATTGGATGTACAACAACTCCCATTCTACACTTTGGTAAAGAGAGACTTTTAATTTCCACAACTGGCCTGGTTACTGACTCCAGCCCCATTCGCCGGCCACGCACCCACACCAAACCCACAACACCAAGGGCACCTCAACTACCATCAGACAGGAGCCCCAACATTAGGGTGTGCCCAGAGGGAAGAAAGGATGCACCTTCCTATCACTGCCCTGGTCACAGGGAGCCTCGGTGTGAGGATTGCCACTGTGAATATTTATTGCAACCAGAGTCACTACCACTCTCATCCTCTCCTCTGCTCCACTGGGGCTTGCAGCACATGCTTACTTGGCTAACTTCCATAGATGTGACTAGAGAAAACTTCACACATGTACTGTCACCTCACCAGGCACAACTTTTGTCAGGACAGGTGTCCGGCGGATATGCCCTATATGTCTAAGATGGGAATACCCCTTAAATTGAAGAGGGCAACTCTACATGTACTGCTAATTTTAGGGAAAAGGTCTTTTTTCTTCTGCATGTCTCTGATAATATGGTATAAATCCAGTAATGTGGGGCTAACGTCTTCTCAGATCCAGATAAGATATTAAACGCAGCTGAGCCTCATTGATTTGTAGACCTAATGGGCCAACATCAGATCTCCAGACAATACAGTCATTTACTGTTGTTGCGTTGGATGCTGGATAGATAAGTTGGTCTTTGATAAACACAGTAACATAAGTAACAAAATAACGTAATACCTTAAGACTACAGATTTAAGTGGTCGTGTTCCCCCCACCTCAACCATTCTAGTTCTGTACTAGTACAAAAGTCATCACTCTTGCCATGTAACCCACAATCCAGCACTGGGTCCCGGCCACCATCTTCCTCTTTCTTGGCTTGCCAGGAATGAAGTGGTGGCAGCACATATAAAACCTACTATCGAACTTACGACCCAGCTCTTCTTTGCAATGTGAGTGACAACCCCAGATCTTCAAAAGAATGAGAGCCAATCACAGCCAATTAAAGTCTATGGGGATTTTCATATGGACGTTTTTTTTTAACGCCCAATCAATAGTGGTCGTCAAAAAACAGGACATGTAAGAATGACCCCACTGAAATAAATGGGCCCGCTTTTAACACCCGCATAGACAGGAGTGCACCCGGTTTATGAGCATTAAAAAAGGCTACAAGGGTCTTTCAGGAGTTAAAATAAAAAAATATATATATTCAACTCATTTTAAAGTGCAGGGAGATGCACTCCTCAAACCCTTGCTATTCATTGCATGCAGCAGGGCCTGCCATCATCATGATGGGCCATAATACATGTACAGTATAAGGGTACAACTGAGGCTAACATCTATATTTGGACACAACTTGGGGGCCATTACAACTACTGGGGGCCCAAGTGGAAGTATTATTTATACTGGGGCACAATATATATCCTGAGGGAACCGCAGGGGTTGGGGCTTTAACTTAAAAACCGAATGAAAATCATCAGCTTTTAATCCCTTCCTCTATTTTTGCAAATCTGACATGTTTTTACTTATCTAACAGATTCTGAGATTGTTTTCTGGTGACACATTGTACTTCATGTCAAATTTAGGTCAATATTTTTTTCCTTTATAAAAAATTCTAAATATACAGAAAATTTTGAAAAATGCACACTTTTCTAAATTTGAATTTCTGTACTACTAAAGTAGTTATCAATCAATATTCCATTTTTCAATTATTATCATTGGATAAATGACATTTTATTTTTTTAGGACGTTAGCATTTTAGAAGCAATTTTTCAAGAAAATTTCCAAAACCAGTTTTTTTAAGCATCAATTCAGTTATAAAGAGATTTTGAGGGGCGTACGCAATAGAAACCACCCATAAATGACCAATTTTAGAAACTACATCCCTCAAATTATTCAAAACTATTGTTATAAACTTTGTTAACCCTTGAGGTGTTCCACAAGAAATAAACGAAAATGGATACGAAATTTCAAAATTGCTTTTTTTTTTTGCAAATTTTTTATGTTGATCCTTTTTCTTGCAACACAGCAAGGGTTAACAGCAAAATAAACCTCAATATTAATTACCCTGATTCTGCAGTTTACAGAAACACCCCATATGTGGTTTAAACTGCTCTATGGGCCCATGGCAGTGGTCAGAAGGGAATGAGCACCATATGGTTTTTGGAGAGCAGATGTTGTTGAAATGTTTTTTGGGCGCCATGTTTTATTTAAAAAGAGACCCTTATTAACCCCTACAGTGGAATCCCATTTTGGAAACTACACCCCTCAAGGAATTTAGTAAGGGGTGTACTGAGCACTTTGACCCCCACAGGTATTTTATAGAATTTAAAAACACTTGGCTGTGAAAATGAAAAATTTTATTTCTTCCAATAAATTGTTGCTCTAGCCTCAAATCTTTCATTTTCACAAGGGGTAGCATGAGAAAAAGCACCACATAATTTGTTACTTATTTTCTCCTAAATGCAATAACACCCCATATGAAGGGGCACATGGCAGGACTCAGAAGGGAAGGAGCGTCATATGGTATTTGCAGCACAGATTTTGATGGATTGGTTTATGGTCACCATGTGGTATTGAACAGTCTCTGGGGTACCAGTACAGCAATTTTCTGACAACCGTGAGCTTTTCTCCTTACTTATTTTTGTGGGATGAGTTGCCATTTGTTCTATTTTGAGGCACATACAACTTTTGGATCACTTTTTTTTCCACTTTTTGGGACGCAAGATAAAGAAATGCAACAATTCTGAGATTGCTTTTTGAGTTTTGTTATAGCGGCGTACAATGTGTGGGAAAAATGATGAAATATCTTTATTCTGCTGGTCAGTACAATTACAGAGATGTCAATTTTATAAAGTTCTTTTTAACGTTTTACCACTTTTACACAAAGTATTTTTATAAAGAAAAACAATGTTCTGGAAGCCATCATTTTTTCAGGCAATTGTCTTTTATGGGGGCTCATTTTTTGCGGTATGAGGTGACGTTTTCATTGGTGCCATTTTGTGGTAATTATGACTTTTTAATAGCTGGGTATTACACTTACATTTGTGATTAAAGCTGACCAGAATATAGCTGTTTTGACACCATTTTAATTTATTTTTTACGCTGTTCACGTGACAGGGTGGATCATGTGAAATTTTTATAGAGCCGGTCAATTTGTCTAATTTTCTTTTTTTTTACAATTTTATATGACTTAATTATGTGAAAAGGGTGCTTTTTCACTTGGAACTTTCTTTTATTATGTAAAACACTTTTTTTTTCTTTACTTTTTAAACTTTTTATTTTTGTCCCACTGTGGGACTTCAGCTTTTGGTGGTCTGATCCCCTCTACAATGTATTACAATACATGTGTATTATAATGCATTGACTGTCACTGTACTCCTAGTGTAATGCACTGACAGCCTTCCCAGCCATCGGTGAGGGAGCCCATATCCTTTGCAAGCCCTGTACCAAAGAGGTTAATGTTGGCGTATACAGCAGGGCCTCAGCGGTCAGGAATAGCCGGACCCCTGCTGCTGATCGAGAGCTAGAGCTCAAGTCAAGTCCCACAGCACTGTACATGTACGGCACTGGTTGTCTACAGGTTAATGGCCTTTAAAAATGGTTGCAAAATGGTTAAAAAATGCCCACGAAAAACCAACAGTGTGTCCTTCTTTAACTGTCATTTTATTCACTGTCATGTAAATGTAGCCTAATGCTGAATTGGTGGGACCTCACAGATCAAGAGCACAGCATTTGGCTGTTTCCATCAGTGTCAGACTTGGAGGGAAGAGACTGGGTGTGTGCATGGCCGTGCTGGTCCACCTTTCTGGTGATCAGTCCCAGCAGTCAAGCCCCCTTGGATATAGCATTACTCACCTATCCATAGGCTGTATTAGCAGTGTCCATTTGGTGCATGTACTGTAAAGCTCCCAGTGAATATTTAAGGGGTTTTCCAGGGGAATATATATTTTTTTTAAAGGGAAACGGAAAGGGTTAAAAAAAAGATCTCTGGACATTGCTTTCTTGTTCCGCAGCAGTGATCTACCGCAGCCAGAGATCTGTTGTCTCCTGAGCCCATGAGCA
The DNA here is from genome assembly GCF_905171765.1 of Bufo bufo. Classification (NCBI taxonomy): domain Eukaryota; kingdom Metazoa; phylum Chordata; class Amphibia; order Anura; family Bufonidae; genus Bufo; species Bufo bufo. The sequence goes on along the minus strand of NC_053398.1, from coordinate 138,123,506 downwards.
GGAAAGGCAGGGGGGACCTGAGTAGTTTTGGAATGTTCTCTTTCATTTTTTACCTATTTGGCCTCCTTTTTTAAATAATGTTATTTCCCTGCAAAGGGTATGTTCACACAGTGGAATGCACGGCAGAAACCGCCATGGTTTCTGCCATGCTTTTTCACATCAAATGGCACACACTTTTTAGCCCCATTGAAAGGAGCTAAACTGCAAACAGACGCCCGCTGTGGCCTTCAGTGGTGTCCTTCTGGACAACGCACCAAGAAAGGTCATGTCCTTTCTTAGCCCAGTTGTGGCTTTAAAAGGGTTGTGCAGCCAGAACATATTGATGGCCTATCCTCAGAATAGGTCACCAATATTAGATCAACTCTTGGACCCCCCCCCCCCGTCGATCAACTGTTTGAAGAAAAGGCTGCTGAGCGTGGCTTCCTTTTTAAGATTACGCTGCTCATTGTAGTGGTGGAGCAATGCAATTACAATTGCTGGTCCCATTCCAGTTTATTGGGGTGAGCACTTAAAATATACTCAGCTCCGCTGAGACAGTGTAATCCTGAAGAGGAAGCGGCACGCCTCTTCTTCAACCAGCTGATCGGTGGGGGTGCTGGGTGTCAGATATTGATGACCTATCCCAGGGATGGCCAACCTGCGGCACTCCATCTGTTGTAAAACTACAACTCCCACCATGCCCTGGTGTAGGAAGTCTGGGCATGCGAGAGGTGTAGTTTTGAAACAGCTGGAGAGTCCCTGTCCTATCCTGATGATAGGCCATCAATATGTACTGGCTGCACAACCAATTTAAATTGCCAGCTACGCAAATGAAAACAATGGGAGGGGACACAACGTGGCTGCAGCTGGAATTAAAATTCTGTCTGCTAAATGTGTGCACATATCCCAAATGTAACCACAGGTCCCCCATTCAGCCTATGGAAACCTCGATCGGTCAGGTATACATCAGTACATTTTTTAATTTGTTTTGCAGCATAGAATAGTATACTCAACTACATTATTATTTCAAAGTTGTCTAGTCAAAAAAGTATACTGCATGTTTTTTTTTTAACATGGCCGCCATACATGACGTGTGCCACAATATGCCTAAACAGTGCCATGCATCAGACGTATCTGGCGGGAAGTCCTCTTGACGTTTACCACTGAAGGTATTCTGCAAATGCAATGTGGGTTTTTTACATTTTTTTTTATATCAATGAACGATCATTACGGCGGCTTTTAATGTAATCGCTGCCCAGTGGTAGCTGGGAATCAAGGATCATTTGTTTTCAGGAGAACAAGCTTGGGTCGACAAATAAAGATTTAAGAAGGCATTCACGCTTGCTATGGGAAACCAGATGGTTCTTCCTCCTGAAAGCGCTGATGTTCTTTAGTATAACAATGAATCATTATCTGGAGTGTGTTTATATAATATCATATAAATACCAATCTCAGGTATTTGTGTAGGTTAGTATTTACCTGGGCATGCGGCCACATGCACTTATGTGGTAAACAATGAACTATTCTTTCTGGGTTAACATAGGCCTTAGACAAATCCAATTTGCCTCCGTTGGACACTCCTCGTTTTTTTTCCCCTGCTGCTGGAGTGGCTTATTCAGATGGGTTTGATGATAAGGTGCACAGCGGAGGCATCATAACCGCGTCTCCAAGGAGACACGGCTGTACACACGCCAATGCCTGAAGGAGTGCGAACACACAACCCTTCTGTATGACAAGGAGCAGGGCTGAGGAGACAATACGGGTGTGGGAAGGAGAATAGGAAAATTAAAGGGAAAGTCTCCATGATTCTGGGCTATTATCTGAGGTAATACATGAGTAGCACTGCAGACAAGGAGTCCAGATCGCCATTATTTATTTATTTTCCCACTGTCAGTACTCAATGCTGCCCTGATATACACGGCCTGGACTGCGGCGCTAACCTAATAGAGAGGACTCATGCACACGCACAGCAGTCCTGATAATGAATTTCAATGCAGCTTTATTCCCTGACAGCAGAGGGATGGGGAGCAATAGGGGAAAAAAAAGTGATGTGGAATCTTTACGTGCTGTACCATAATAGTCCAAGATCCTGGTGACAGATTCCCTTGAAAGTATTTTTTATTATTTTTTTTTTACTTTTCTATTGCTTATGTAATGCAAATAAATGTAGCAGAGCAGTACACAGATTATCATTCCATCAGTCCCTCTCCCCAGGAGCTTCCAGCCTAAACCCCCCTCCAATGCAAGACATATGCTCTATCAGACCGTCCTGAATGCTGCTCCTATGACACGGACCGTGGCACTATAATGATCTATAATGCTGTGTGTTCCTGGATGACATCAACTCTAATGATTTGTACTGAGGGCATTATGCGAGTACAATTCTGACACACCAGGCGTATTTCTGAACACCCTCATGTGAAATTGGACAAATAGTAGGGCTAATCATTTCATAAAAAGCCATTTCACCTATCAATACGTTTATGAGTGAAAGTAGAAACTGAAGAACCGGGAGAAAACCCAGGGACAATATATAAACTACAGTTAGGAAAAACTGGGTGATTGCTGTAATACATGAATACTGGAAAACTATTCATTTTTATGGAAATGCTATATAAAAACACGCAGTATTCACACTCCATTAAAATGCACTCAGAAAAATCTGTGTGCAAAGACCCTGGACGGTGTCTCTACGGGTCCATATTAAAGGGGATGTCTAGGGATTAGAAAAACATGGCTTCTTTATTCCAAAAACAGCTCCACACCTGTCCATAGATTGTTTCTGGTATTGCAGCTCAGCTCCATTGAAGTGAATTGGGCCGTGCTGTAATACCACACACAACCTATGGACTGGTGGGCTGCATTTTTTTTGAAGAACGCAGGCACCTTTTTTTTTAGTCCTGCACCGCCACTGTGCTACCTGGCCAAATACGTTAGATAGATGCCAGTAGGTCTCCCCTTACAGGATATGTATAGCAGGAATCTGGTCCTTTTCTTCCCAGGGAAATAGGCATCTGGCAGTGGCTTTTAACCTGTTCAGAACACATGCCGAGCCAAGTGTGCATATGTATGGAGTATTTGTGAGTGATCTAATGTGTATGGTCAGACTTACAGGCCTCTAGGCACTTCATGTGCTGTCAGACGGCGCCTCCCTGGCACCCCATATTCTCCCCAGATGCAAAGTTTTAGAATACCGCCACGCCACATTTTTTTATTTTCTCATACATTTAGTATAAACCCATGAAAGACAGCAGTGTGTAAAATTGGAGACACTTGGAGGTTCATACCAGGCCATGGGCTCCATACATGACACTGCCATGTGAATGAGCCCTAGAGGTGGAATTGGTACAAATTGAGTAATCCTAGGACATTTATAAAGTGTCATGGGTATGTCTGGTTTGTCACAGCAGTGTAATATAATATATTTAGCAATATCCATCTAAAGAAAATGTCTCTTCTATAGGTGCAGTAGGTTTATGACTAGTGTGATCGAGGAGGCTTGGCCGGTGGGTCCCCTACAGCCCCAAACCCCATTATAGGGAATTTGCAATGTGAGAACATTTAAGTCAGCAGGGGATCCCTCAAATCCCCATATAATGTGCATATTTGTTCTCTCACCAAACCCTCCCTTCTGCTACGAGTGACCGCTGTAGTGTCCACACAGGAAACCACTAAAACCATCCCAGCCCACAGTGGAGAGGGACTGGGAAACCTGCATATGAAGGAAGCACCCCCTGCATTTGTGGCAAGAGGGGGCATTAAACACTTCCGTTTAAGCACCCACCGAGGTATGTTTAAGTAGCCTGAGGGGTCAAAAACTTCTGACAGACTCCCTTTAATTACCTTGATCATGGTTTCAACATATTCAAGATTGGTAGCCGTCTTGGGAGCATCTTCTTCGTCTCTCATACCCCAAAACCTGGGCACGCCAGACAGATGCTACTACACGAGGAGGATGGAGCAGTTCAGCAGAAGAGCAGCATGTAGTGACGAATGCACACCTGTAGGCAACGGGAAATGGGTCGTGTCTGGAGATGCGGACCTGTCCCTACCAAGGAGACACCAATAACTCACAGGGACTGGGCGGTTGGGTTTTCGGGGATATCACCATTGGATCACATCACAATGACAAATGAAAAATCTATTTTAGACATAGAAAGCAACATAATAAAACCTTATACGTAGTCAGGGTCGTAGCTAAAGGCCTGTGGGCCCTGGTGCAAGAGTTCAGCTTGGGCCCCCTTTCCCTCAGTGCTTTGTGGCCCAGGGGCAGGGAAGCACGTGCTTCCTGAGGCAAAAATTTTAAAGGCACCCCCTTCCCCCTCCCCCATGCCAAATTCTTGACTTAACCCCTTCCCTCCAGCCAGAGATGGAACTTGGTCAGCATGCACTTTCTATAATACTGGAGTGTTCTTATGCGGCACAAGGGTCTTTGGGCCCCCTCAGGGTCCTGGGCCCAGTAGCGACTGCTACCTCTGCACCCCCTATAGCTACGCCCCTGTATGTAGTAGCATATCAGGTTTTGAATGTAAGTAAAGAACAGTTGCGCTGGAGTGCTTCTTTAAACTGTGAAGGAGGCCTAGGATTTACACAGGGGCTATAAAGCTTCCCGTCATTTATAGTTTTTAAAAATTCATCAACTAATCACTGTCCAGATAAGTGGGATCAATAACCCTAATCTACCATCTATACCTCCCCTTGGACTGGCATAGGTGCTGTGTAACTTCTATAGGTAGATGAGAAACCTGGAAGCATAATGGAGGAGATTTACTAATGCAATGGTTGCCGTTTTCTGGACAGACAGACTTTCGGCACCTGCCAAATTGCTGCCTTTATTGCTTTTAAACTCTTTTATCTAGTCCCCGCCGCGTGTCGTGTCTTCACAGCCAAACTCTTAAATTCGGATCTTTTGAGGTGGTGGGCTCACACTACAAAGTATGCCAGTAGCATGAGTACTTATCTCGCCGCACTCACTTTCTGTAATTTCTCAGTTCCATGATAGTAAGTGAACAGGCATGCTTTCAATCTCATGGGGCCACTGCTATATACTAATGACATCAGGAGAGCTACTTCGAAACTCCCTGAAACAGTGGAAGTGTAGTCAATATAAGCATACTGAACACACACACAATAAGGCTACATGCACACCACCGTATGAGTTTTGCGGTCGGCAAATTGCGGATCCCCCCAAAAAACGGATGACATCCGTATTCCATCTGTTTTTTTTTTGCGGATCCATTGTAACAATGCTTAAAACGGACAAGAATAGGACATGTTCTTTTTTTTTTTTTGCAGGGCTACGGAACGGACATACTGCTGCGGACAGCACACGGTGTGCTGTCCGCATTTTTTGCGGACCCATTGAAATGAATGGGTCCACGTCCTATCCGCAAAAAAAACAGAACGGACACGGGAACAAACAACGTTCGTGTGCATGTAGCCTAAGGAGAAGGAAAAAAATCTGTATACAGCAAGCACCAAATGGTATACAGATTTCTTTGGAGGACTTCATAAACATCAAGCTGACACTTCCTGTAGAGACCATTTCTCAGTAGTCCTTTCATTATCATCACAGGCAGGATTACAAAGGCAGGTAACACCTATATATAGATAATACTCACCGATCACAATAAGTGCTGTCCCAGCTTACCTCCTCCCCCTCCCTGCACAATGACCTCTGAACATGCCCACAATACTCTCCATAGAAGTCCATGAGGGTCATCTCCAGACTACAGGTTGCTATGGTCCTTGTGGCTGAATGCTCTGAATGCCGTTAACATTAGCTCAGTCAAGATGGCTTCTCCCATAATCATGTACAGACAATAGTGTTCCAATGTGTTTGTTGGATTCAATTCGCTCATCTCTAGTCACCTGTATCTCTGCTCAGTGGGGGGGCGGGGGGGGAGTCGATACTCGAGACCGACGCCGATCAGCTGTAGCACCGTTGCCTTCTCGCAGCTTAGCCTAGGCCAAGTGACATCACGTTCATTGGTCACATGACCTAGGCGCAGCTCAGCCCCACTGAACTGAATGTGGTTGTACATTGGTAAGCGCTGCTATTGTAAGCGCTGCTGCTTTCTCAAACAGATGATCTGCAGAGGCCCTGGGTGCTGATCAGATACCTATTCAGAGGACAGGTCATCAGTAGTGAGGACTGAAGTATTCAAAAATTCTATTTGGCTGCTCGATTGTCACAAAGCGCATTTCTTTGTAAATAGTGGGTGCAATGAGAGGGAGCGGAGATTGCGCCGATCCCGTCATTGTAACCTTTAGGTGCCGTGTTCATAGCTGACAGTAATAACTCAGTGTAAAATAAAAATTATAGTATATTATCATAGTTACCTCATCCATTTGATCGCGATGACCCGGCCGCTGCCACCTTGAGTGAAGATCTAACGCGAAATTTCGCACAGCCCGTTATGACGTCATCGCATTAGCAGGTGTGTTGACGTCATACGTCACAGTGCACGGGATTTCATTCGAGACCTTCAATCAAGATGGCGGCGTCCGGCTTGTCGGGATCAAGTGGATGAGCCAAGTATGATTTTGTTTTTGTTTTTTACCACCTTTCAGGGAAAATCGAGTCGTTACCATGAAGCACGAGGAGATTTGGCTTTGTGGCGAATCAAATTTTCCGTTAAAAATTCACTAAACATTAGTCATCAGTATAAAAGTCTCAGAAAACCCCTTTAGTTAGTTAAAAAATGAATGGGCCTCCTACATTGATAGTGAAAGAGAGAAATAAATAAAAAACAGGCGTTCCATGGTGAAATACGCATGCACTAGAGACCTACAACAGCAGGTAGGTAATGAGGCTCACCAGATGCAGGCACAACTCTGAGAAGGACATGAAGGAATGAAGGTAACCGCAGAACCCCACGTCGGTAGTCCAGAAGGATCCCTGGAGCTAGCAGAAAAACATCCAAAAGAAGCAGGTTGAGGAGCACAGGATTCCAGGCTGAGTCGCTTTATTTATGTAACGCGTTTCAAAAGCGTGCTGCCTTCTTCATCAGACACAGGGAAGGCATAGCATGAAACACAATTTATACAAGTTCAGGTTACATACAAAACCAAGAGCGGATAAAAACCGGAACCAGACAATAAAAATTTATTAAAATATTTTTACACTCAATAATAAACACAAGTTGGATAAATGTTAATCAGCAAATAATACAATAAAAAAAAGACTTCTGGTTCCCTCATTAATCAAATGGAAGTAGTGGGGGAGAAGCAGGAAGGAACCCTAAGTCCTCAATGGGAACTGAGGAGCTACAAAAAGCAGGGATCCCAGGTCGTTAGGACTGAGGCACAGGACAAAATGCGGTAATTTCCACCCAGCGGTAATTAGGCGTTATATTTCTTTGATCAGCCAGATGTATTAATGCAATTATCAAAAACCAAACACCAGTCATCCACCAAACCAAGAGATATTTAGCCCCACCAAAACCAGCCATACAAGCACCACTGGCAGCCTCCTCTTTAACCCCACCTCGTTGCCATGACAGCACAACTACTCCCATCATTGCTCATGGATTTTTATAAGCAAATGATCAAAACATTGCAGCTGCCAAATAGGATTACAGCTGATTAGTAGGGAGGGAGCATGGACGGCTAATCCCGAGCAGGAAGGAGCCATATTTCTGATCAAGAACCCAGCAAGTAGATATTACTGTTATTGTTATGTTATTGTATATTATATTGTGGTCATGCCCAATAGCAGATGGCAGCTATTAAATCTCCTTTTTTATAATTGGTTGGTGAGGCTGGCCCCCTGAATATAATAAAATATATACTCCGTGGACCCCTGCTGTTTGAGAAGGCAGCGATGCCTTCTCCGTGCTCACCAAGCACTGCGCTGTACATAGTAATCAGACTCCCTCCGATCAGATAGTGATGACCAATCCTGAGGATAGGTCATCAGTTACAAACTCTCTGAAAAGTCTAGCTTCTCTGTCTTGAGATGTTGCTCCATTTTCTATGCCACTCCTTTACTGAACTACACTGAGACAAGTTTTGAGACTTTTTTTTTTAAAGTCACACTTTATAATCTGGCTTAAATTAGTTTGCAATCAAAATTGCAAAATTTTAGCAAATAAGCAAAAAAAAAAGGCACAGAACCCTACTGTATTGTGATACTTTTAGAAAGACTAAAATGCAGGGGTTGTCAGCTTTTTATATTCATGGCCTATGCTCAGTATAAGGCCCCATGCACACAAATGTATTTTATTTCCGTGTCCGTTCCATATTTTCTGCAGACCGCATGCTGAACCATTCATTTAAATGGATCCGCAAAAAAAAAAACAGAAGTTACTCCGTGTGCATTCCGTTTTCCATATGTCCGTTCCACAAAACAACAGAACATGTCCTATTATTGTCCGCATTACGGACAAGGATAGGACTGTTCTATTAGGGGCCAGCTGTTCTGTTCCGCAAAATACGGAATGCACACGGATGTCATCCGTATTTTTTGAGGACCGCAAAATACACACGGTGGTGTTCATGAGCCCTAAGTCATTAATATCAGATCGGCGGGGGTCCGACTCTCGGCACCTCCACCGATCATATGTTTGAAGAGAAGGCAGGGCTCATACGAGCGCTGCCTTCTCTGCTCTCTTTACCTGCTCGCTGCAGCACTTGCAGTGGTGATCAGGTGTAATTACAAGTATGGCGTCCCCATTTACTTCTATGGGACGGCTCTGTAGTAATCACTTGGACAGAGCTGTAATTACACCTGCTCACCACTGCAATGGCTGACACAGAGCAGAGAAGGCTGAAACAGAGCAGAGAAGATTCAGCACCTTACCCAAGCTCAGAGTAATACCCAAACACAGTCATATAACCCTATGATCATTGCAGCGTGATCGGGGGGGGGGGCTTTGATCTGGTCAGCAGGTTACTGGGGCGAATCTGTGTGGTCAATCCAGAGGATCTAGAAAGGACCCCAGGGCCGACTTTACACTATGCCTGCTATAAGGGTGCACAATATGGCAAAATTAGCTTTTTTCTGTATTTTACATGTATCCCCAAAAGACGTCTAGAAAAGAAAATTTCTGCGTAAAACAATTCATCATACAGCCACGTTAATGAAAATATATAAATAAATATATAAAATATGGCTGTTGAAATGTGGAGAGGCACAGCACCCCCTTCCCCTCCCCCCGATAAAAACATAAAATAAAAAAATTAGCGCATCAATTATATCCAAACAGGCCATTTAGGGGTTGGTTAAAAATTAATTGCCACCAGATTTGGCCTTTAAGGGCGTAAAGGTGGTTCTGTCGCAATCGTTTGCGGCATGTCCCAAGAAAGCTCCCGAAGCATATAGCAATCGTAGGCCCCCATTCAGCCTTTTTAGCCTCTACTGGGCGGGTATATGGTACCCGTCCTCTGCTGTATGGATCACCTCAATCTGCTGTATTAACCCATACAGTAAAAGGTAAGACAGTCTGTGGTATACGTTTTCTTATCATGAGAGCCTATGTGCAACGGATGGCACGTATAACAATATGCTGGCATCCGTAGGAGGTACACATCAAAATGTGAGAAGACGATACCTAGTAATGGCAGGCGTCTTGTACCGTGTGTGCCAATCCTTTCAGTTACTCATGTACACGACATGATGAAACAGGATTTCAGTAAATGGAGGTTTGAAGAATGGTGAAAGCCACCAAACAGGAACTTATTAAGAGAGTAACACCTCATCTTCCTCCACGTTTCATGTCTTACACACACACACAAAAAAAATTATCTACATTTATCAACATTATGTTGCATAACAGGTTGCATAGAGATTTTATTATGAGTACCGCCATTAATAGTGCACCGGCACTGCTCGCACCGCCAGGCTGCGATTCTACAATGGACATTAAAAGGTAACCTATTGACTGTCCTATTGCAATTCTTCATTAGGAAGTCTTTCAAGGAGACAGGGCCAATCTCATAAGCCAAAACCCCAACCCAAGTCATCCTAAAGCCATCATCAGTGGGGCAGCCATATTGTAATCCCAAAGGTATCCAATATTTGAATGTAAATAAAAGTTAAATGTTAATAAATAAACGGCTTTCTGGCTCAGAAATAGGGGGCTAGGAAGCCATTTTGCCCATTTTTGTACCCTCTATTTATTAGGAACCAAAAAGACCCACGACCTCAGGATTCAATGCCTGCGCCGGCGACCTGTGGTATAGCCAGGAGAGGTCATCAATATCAGATTGATGGGGGTCTGACTCCCAACAACCCCAGCAGTCAGCAAATTGAAGGAGTTGGGTAATTACAGAATAGACACCTGAACACACATAGCTCCGAATGCTGCGCAGTGGCTGTGAATGGTAGTGCAGCTTTTGAATGGGAGAGAGCTGCAGTACCATTCATCGCCACTAAGCAGTGTACGGAGCTGTGCCGTTCAGGTGCCTGTTCCTGTGCAACATGGTCCCTTCAATTAATTGATGGGGGAGGGGCTGAGAATCAGACCTCACCGATCTGATATCAATGATCTTAAAGACAGGTCAAGCATACTGAAGTCCCAGAAAGCCCCTTGACATAGTCACTGGGCAGGCAACCATGTTATCTGAACCCAATATTTAAAAGGAGGCACTGCCAAGACGCCTTGCAATGGATCCACCAAATTTATTCTCAACAACCTGATTGCTTGACCGACCGAGACAGATGAGGATGTTTTTCTTTGTTTTTTTAATTATTTTTTTATAATTTGTGTGGTCGGCTCGGCTTTAATCTAACCGTGGCATTTAGAAAAAATAGGGTGAACGATTTCAACATTTATAAGGAAATTAAATAAGAAACCAAAATGTCAAGTCTTTTGACATTTATACGTAGATTGAAAAATTACGGTAAAGGCTCTTTTTTTGAGGAGCACTTACGGAATACTTAGTTACAAAGCAAACATTAGGAGCTTGAGAGCCGCGCTGAGGAGACTTAAAGAGGGCGACACTTGATCCAAATGAGCGTCATAATGATCTACTTTTCTGGATGCTCGAGTGCCATATCAACAGCAATGTGTACGGGTCTCTTAAAATATCCGACATCCAGTGACACGGGGCTGAATATAATTTTGGTCTGTATGGCGTTGACCACATTATATTTTCCTACTGTAATGAAACGCTATTGGTTTTACTAAAAAGCTGAAGACAAGGACAGTTACCTTTATGTGCTCGCCACACGTGGTTCTCCTCACAGCCACACGTGGTTCTCCTCACATTCCTGCTGAATTCAAGAGGAGCCACTTTAATTTACCGATGACTGATGAAGTGAAAATCGGAGAATTTTACAACACAGTTCAAGGGTCGCCTCATCATTTCTTTATTTTATTCTATACATTGCTAATGTATCCTACAGGGCTCTACAAAGATGGTCATCGCTCACATCGGTCCCTGTCCCCAATTTAATTTGACTTTGTGTTTTTGGAATATGGGAGGAAACCAGAGTACAGAGAGGAAGGCCTCACAAACACAGGGAGAACATACAAACTCCACGCATATGTTGTCTGGTTGATTCAAACCCAGGACCCCAGCGCTGCAAGGCTCTAACAAGGGGTGCACTTAGCCTTTCTGCTGCCTGAGGTGAAAACTAAAATGGCCCCCCCCCCCCCCCCAATACCAATTTTTTAACCTAACCACTTTGCCACAATGAAAGCACTCATTGCCAATGGACCTTCCGCTGCCCCCCTCTTGCCCCTACCTGGTGCTGCCTGATCGCCTCACCTGGCCTCATTGGTGGTGCACCCCTGGCTCTAACCACTATTTAACATGTTACAATGCCCAATTGGTGGGCACTGGGCAGCAAGGATTGTAGTATGTTAAAGGGGGTTTATATATATCAGATCCCGACACCCCCGCCGGTCAGCTTTTTGAAGAGGCCTCTGCGCTCAACAAAGCTCTAATGAGCACTGCGGCCTCCTCACAGCGTCATACATTTTATAGTGGCTGTGCTTGGTATTAACTTGAATGGGACTGGGCTGTGCCTAGGCGCCACGGCCTCTTTGAACAGCTGAGGTGTGACGGGAGTTGGACCCCCGCTGATCCTGAGGATAGGTCATTAATATACACTAAAGCAGCGATGTTCAACCTGCGGCCCTCCAGCTGTTGTAAAACTACAACTCCCACCATTCCCTTCTGTAGGCTGATAGCTGTAGGCTGTCCGGGAATGATGGGAGTTGTAGTTTTGCAACAGCTGGAGGGCCGCAGGTTGAGCATGCCATACTAAAGAAATCCTGGAAACATGGCCGGCAGGTGGGCCCTGAGGACTGGAGTTGAGGAACACTGTGTTAGAGCATCGTCTTGGTCCATAGGGAGGGCTGCGGGATGTCCAACCAGATTGTTTCAGAGATAAAAAGAGGTGTAAAAAAATAAAATAAAATAAAATAGACACAGTAAAAACATGGAGGTCACATGGCAGCACATAACCTATAAATTTGATAACCACATAACAAAAAATATATATCAATGTATTTATGGTGATCTATAGAAGGCAAAATTATGCATTTTTGCTGCATAATATTAATATAAAATGTTACCTAATTGTACCGCAAATGGGTGCATCCGAAAACAATGCGTCACATACTGCCTATCCACATGTATAGCTACATCGACATAACAGTAAAAAAAATAACTACTGGAAAAACAAAAATAACATCTTCTGGTCCATAATGGCAGGGCCGTCTTTAACGCAGGGCAAAAGGGGCAGCTGCCTCTTGAGCCCCGCTGGCCACTGGTGACGTGGGGCACGGCGGCAGGGCACAGGGAGATGAAGCGCTCATCTCCATAGTCATCTGTATCGCCGTCCTCAGGACAGCGATACAGATGGAAGTGCTGCGGCGGGGCAGGGGAGGGAGAGGAGTCTATGGGGGCACTTGTTACTGGCACATGATTGGGGGGCATCTATGGGAGCACTTGTTACTGGCACATGATTAAGGGGCATCTATGGGAGCACTTGTTACTGGCACATGATTGGGGGGGCATCTATGGGGGTACTTGTTACTGGCACATGATTGGGGGGGCATCTATGGGGGTACATGTTACGGGCACATGATTGGGGGGAATGTATGGGGGTACTTGTTATTGGCACATGATTAGGGGGCATCTATGGGGGTACTTGTTACTGGCGCATGATTGGTGGGCATCTATGGGGGTACTTGTTACTGGCACATGATTGGGGGCATCTATGGGGGCACTTGTTACTGTCACATTATTAGGGCATCTATAGGGGCACATCTTACTGGCACATTATTGGGGGCACTGTGGTGGCATCTATGGGGGCACCACTTACTGGCACATTATTGGTGGCACTTTTTACTGGCACATTATTGGGTGGCACTACAGGGGCACTTTTTACTGGCACATTATTGGGGGCACTATGGGGGCTTCTACTGAGGCCACAAAGACGGGGTATTTTATATGGGGGGCTCTGTATAGGGGTATTTTATACTGGGGTACATTATGGTGGGTACTATAGGGAAGGGGAGAGAGTAGTACTATGGGCTCATCCATGGGGGCACTAAGAAGGGGTATTTTATACTTGCAAATTATGGGGGACACTGAGGGCATCTATTGGGGCACTATATATGGGGCATTTTATACTGGTACATTATGGGGGGGCACTAGGAAGAAGGGGGGAGAGGAGCACTATGGGGCATTTACTGGGGGCACTATATAGGGGTATTTTATACTGGCACATTATGTATTTCTTCTGGGGCACAGTGGGGACATGTTGGGGGCACTGTAGGAGCACTATTACTACCATGTGTGCTCTAGCAGAGAATTATTCCTATTGGTGGGACTTTTGGGAGCACTATTACTGTGCGGGCACCTTGGCACAGGATCAGCTTACCACAATTATCTTTGGGGGACGTTATGTTTACACTATTAGTGTCAGGGGCACTATTTGCTGGGCGCAGTTATTTTAGGGCACTGTAGGCCAATAATTATTGAAGGGCACTATCTGCATGGTACTACTATTATCAGCGGGTTTATCTGTTTCTGCAGTATAGTATTGGGGAGCACGGCGGCACAGTATTGGGGGTGGTAGGATGATTTGTCCAGAAGATGGGAGGAAAAATAGTAAACTAAGATTTTGTTTGTCAAACTGCAGAGACGAGAAATGGCTGAAAAATTGTGGTCTGGTCTGAAGGTCTGAAAGGAGAAGATGAGGAACGAGAACATCTAGATCAAAGAGACGTCACTGGATGTAAGAGGTATGTGGCGCTGTATTACCCTGGATGTAAGAGGTATGTGGCGCTGTATTACCCTGGATGTAAGAGGTATGTGGCGCTGTATAACCCTGGATGTAAGAGGTATGTGGCGCTGTATAACCCTGGATGTAAGAGGTATGGGGTTCTGTATTACCCTGGATGTAAGAGGTATGTGGCGCTGTATTACCCTGTATGTAAGAGGTATGAGGCGCTGTATTACCCTGGATGTAAGAGGTATGTGGCGCTGTATAACCCTGTATGTAAGAGGTATGAGGCGCTGTATTACCCTGGATGTAAGAGGTATGTGGCGCTGTATTACCCTGGATGTAAGAGGTATGTGGCGCTGTATTACCCTGGATGTAAGAGGTATGAGGCGCTGTATCACCCTGGATGTAAGAGGTATGTGGCGCTGTATTACCCTGGATGTAAGAGGTATGGGGCGCTGTATTACCCTGGATGTAAGAGGTATGTGGCGCTGTATTACCCTGTATGTAAGAGGTATGAGGCGCTGTATTACCCTGGATGTAAGAGGTATGGGGCGCTGTATTACCCTGGATGTAAGAGGTATGGGGTTCTGTATTACCCTGGATGTAAGAGGTATGTGGCGCTGTATTACCCTGTATGTAAGAGGTATGAGGCGCTGTATTACCCTGGATGTAAGAGGTATGAGGCGCTGTATTACCCTGTATGTAGGGGTGGATGAAGGGGTTAGTAGTACAGTACTATCTGCACATTGTAAAAAAAAAAAGTAATCTGCAAAATACTATATATTTGTGTCAGAAGTTGTGCTTTTTTAATTTTTAGAATAATGATACAGCCATTTTATTTGATACTTTTGCGCTGATTCTCCCCCCCCCCCCTCTATATTAAGGGACACTATAGTCACTAGAACCACAACAGCTAAACACAGTAGTTCTGGTGTCTATAGCGTGTCTCTGCAAGATTTTTAATGTAAACACTGCCTTTTCCGGAAAAAAAAAAGAGTCAGTATTTACATTACTGCGAAGGAACACCTCTAGTGGCCACTCATCATTATTAAAGTTTACTACTCTACGAGGTGCGTGTGTAGTGGTGGAGGGCGTGATTGCATGCTAGGGTGTGGGAAGGCAGGATCCAGGGGGCCCAAGTAAATTCTTGCCCAGGGTCCAATCAATATTAAAGACGGCCCTGCATAATGGGAATATTGACTGCAAAAGGTCATAGACAGTGAGAATGCCTGGATATATCCTCACACGATTATGAAATAATCACTTTTTTAAGTCTGCCATAATTTTCAGCTCTGCATTGTCATTACTGCTGGATCCGGGACCTGATTTCCCTGACCAGATCTGAATTTGGTCGAGTGAATGAGGCAATGATCGTATCATTTTTTAGATGGCCTTTCATTTGGATCTATTGTGAACACATACAGCGTTGTATATCTACTGCCATTCCATTCAGAGTCTATAGGACTGCCGTAGATAGCGGAGCACTGCTCAACTGATGCTCTGTTAAAATGAGGGACATGGGACCCCTGTTCTCATCCCCGGCGGTGGTCCCGACAGTCAGACCTTCACCAATCAATTATTTGCTACTCTGCAGTAGTGAGCGGTCTTCCTGGGAGAACCCCTTTAAGGATGCTTCCCTCATCACCTAGTGCTTCAACTATAAGGACCTTTTGGTGCCTCTACTGTACAAAGCTTTATTCAGCTAGTATTGTTTGGCTTTGACCTACCTTGTTCCTGACCACATTGCCTGCCCTGACCTCTGTTTCCCATGTACAACCAAATTCTGCTTGCTTTGACCTGTGCCCGTCTGACTATGATTTCTGTCCGCTGCCTCTGTCCCATATTTTGATGTCTTCAATTCATCCACATGCAAGCAATTGCTAATGGAGGCTACTCTTGTGGTAGGAAGTTGGGGATTCCTTTTGCTAAAGTCCATACCTTCTTGCAGTTGTTAAGAGTGAATTTACATTCTCATAGACTCCACTCCGTGGTATAGACTTTGTCAAATTGGTTAGCAACCCAGTGGATCCACTTCATGACCAGTACAGTCCAGTATGCATCAACGATAATAATGTAATTATGTTCTGGAGAATATCTACGTAAAAATATTAGACAGTCCACCTCATTTCATATTGTTGTGTGGGTGGCAGATTTCACAAAACTTTGCTTGTCAGACAGTCCTCCACCTCCGGGGGCATCATGGAAAGCTTTGTTTGTCTCACATTCTTATATGCATGTATGGTATTTAGGTGACCATAGGGTGATGGCTAAAAATCCACCAATGACAAACAAAATGGAAATCTGGGTGTGAGACCCAGCCAGGAGTCCTGACGATAAAGATCTTGACCTATTTAATGACACTATGTAGCCGTATGTGTCCGTGCATTGCAGGGCATTTCATTAGCTCAATCAAGTCTTTGAAGTTCTGCTATGGTCAACATCAGCTCGCCACCGCAATGTGACTGGAATCTGGGTTAGTAGGACCAGTTTAGGAGATACGAAGAAAAATCAAAAGGCGAGAGTCTTTCCAGACCACACAAATCTATCCTATGTCTATATAGCGCTCATGCGACAAACAGGATGACCGTAGGCCTTTTTCTAAAAATGAATGCATTATTCAGACGAAAAAGAATATATAGGCTAATTCATTTCTTTAAACAATGTATTATTTTACCGTTGTCGATCCTTAGAAGGCACTTTTAAGCTGACATGTTGTAAGTTTACTTGGTTAGTTGTGGCGATCGATTGCAATAAGGCTGGATTCAGGCAAACAATGTTAAACCTGTCCTTGTTTGGGAAACCAGGATGAGTTTTCAACAGACTGCACACAGATGGCATCCATTTTCTTTGCATATCCATTCACCTGAATGAACGAATCTTGTGGGAAAACTGGAGCCAGATGGTGCAGACCGATGGTTCGTGCAGAAAATCGCTCATGTGAATTGACCCATTTACTATATGTGTCAGTTTACAATCCAGGTTTGTCTGTTCTACACTCACATTGCACCCGGATGTGAAAAGTGGTCATCTAAATCAGCCTTTAACCATCAGGATGGGGAATGGCTGACCTCCCGCCATCAGACTGCAATCAAAGCTAGAAAGATCAGAAGTTTCTCACTCTATACAGTATAGGCATAGATTCTTTCAGATATATGGATGGTTCTCTTACTGAAAATGACTTAACAGAGGAAGGGAGACCCTTGGGTGACTTTTTGACAGAAAAGCAGCCCTATGTGAGCCAATATGGATGACAATAGCAGCAGAAGGCAGCTGCCGTCCTAATAGCAAAAAGTCCTAGAGTACAAACAGCTGACTTTATAAGAGACAAGACCTACACAGTTGTCGTGCCCCATGTTTCATGGTTTTATAGGAGGAAAGGGATGCAAATGAGCTCTTAACAAGCTCTGCCTCTGATGCCACCAGATATAAGGCAGCGACCCTAAAAGTCAATGTTCAGCTCTTTAACTAAGCCTTGGGACATGACTTGGAAATTAAATAAGCCAGCACCTCATCTGCAGACAGCTGTTTCGGGGTGATTGCCCCTCATCAGTGCACAAAGTACTGGCTTGACTGGGTGAGAGGCCCGTCAGGGTTAGGGGGGTACTATCTCTCCTTAGGGAGAGAGCGCCTTAATCAGTGTGAGGAGACTTATAGGCCATACATGCTCCTCTAGAATTCTGTGAGGAAAGGGATGCAAATGAGCTCCTAACATGCTCCGCCTCTAATGCACCAGATGTAAGGCAGCTATCCTAGAAGTCAATGTTCAGCTCTTGATGGTTTTATATGCACTTATGTCTTATTCCTGTTATTGCAGTGTGTTTGCTTGTGAGGTTCCTCCCCGCTATCTCCCTGTAGCGTCTCCCTTATTCCTGCCTGACATTTTTCATATATGCTTTGTACTGCAAACATCTACTACCTAAAAATCTGCCATCTAAAAAACAATCATCATCTACTACTAACAATCCATCCTTTCACCTATTGTTTGAGCATTCAGCCTCATCTGGATTCTTCATATGCATCATTCAGTGGAGTTGAAGCTCTCCTACAGCCATATTGTCTCATGAACCTCAACACTTGCTGCCTAATTTTTGAACCAGAACAGTCATTGCTCAACAAGTTACCACTTTTGGCTGGGGTTTCTCTTTAAAGAGGTTGCGTCACCTCAGACATTGGTGGCGTATCGCTAGGATAAGCCCCCAATCTCAGATAGGTGCAGGTCCCACTTCTGGGACCCACTCCTATCAAGAGAACAGGGTCCCCTAAAGTGATGGAGAGCACACTACGCTCTCCATCCATTTCTATGGGAGTTCCAGAACTTATTTTCAGAACTCCCGCAGAAATGTATAGAGGGCAGCTGCACATCTGAGGCTGCTCTCCGTTCTCTTTTGGGGGTCTCGTTCTGGAGATAGGAGCGATTCCCAGAGGGAGGACTCGCACCTATCTGACACTGGTGGCATAACCTAGCGAGGGGAGAAAACCCCTTTAACTGTCCCCTACTAATGTGAGCCTGTGCTTTAATTGTAAGCCATCATCGACATCGAGACCAACACCAGAAGACCGATCTGCTCTCTCTATCCAGCATGATCTTTAGCATAATCCCTGATGTTTTAAATCTCTTTAAGTTGTTTGAAAATGAGCCAAAAAAGAGATAACTTTTTTCATAGAGACTTTTGGAAACCACAAGTTTCCATTCAATCAGATAATCCTTCTGGCAGATAATTTCAAGACAGATTCTTGCTCGTTATTGATGGGAAAGTCATTAGTAATTGTCTTCCGAAAAAAAAAGAGAAGTTTCGAGAAGTGAGCGTAGACTGTGACAGATGAATTATTCAGCCAGGCTCACCGCGAGATGATAATCGATTCTCCTTGATGCAGTGAAATCATCAATTTGTGACTCGGGGGCTCACTGATCACAGCCGGTGTCAACGTTTGTACAACCAATTAATGCCGAGACTAGATTACTCCTTAACATCAGTATTTTTCTAAGCAGATGCTTTATATTTCATCAGTCGCATGTGCCACAAGATGGATTTGTTTCTGTCAATATCGAGAACTGGGACACATGTTCTGTAATGCGCTGTGCCTTCAGACTGATGGAAACCTCAATTAACTTTGAATAAGTAAGATGCGGGGGCGCACTGCAAATAGTGAGGTCCCCAGATGACTCCTAGATAAACCTCCTCTTCATAGTGTCATTTGAAAAGCAAGCTGGAAGGGAACAGCAATTTTACCCCAGATAATAATAATAAAAAAAATCTATGATAAATAAAACTTTTTATCTTTGTCTTTTAAAGGCTATGGGCACGTTAGGGGCGTTTTATTGCAATGCCTGTATTACAAAACAGATTTGCTATTTTTTAACGTTGCTTGGATTATCTTCTGCAGCCTGCATGTGTTCCCATACATTGCAGGCTGCTTGGTCCTGTTCAGTGTGAAGTCCGTCAGATGACTTTTTGTTATGGTTCAATCTCTGGCCTCTCTCTCTCTGCTTTCCTGAACTCAAATTTAAGCTGACGAGAAATAGAATAAAAATAAAAAAAACATCTTAAAAAGATGTCAACTTTACAAGCATTCAGAAGAGCAGAGAGAGGGGATACAGACCAAGAGTTTGATGGATTTCACATCGAGAGGGATTGAGCAGCCTGCAATGTATGAGAACACATGCAGGCAGCATTAGACAAACCAAACAAGGTTTTTTGTTTGTTTTTTTAATAATATATGTTTTATCCTAAAATTCAGCAAATGCAATAAAAAAAAAATTTGATTGTGACATGCTGATATGTAACCTTAGGGAAAGCCTAATAGAATGCCTGTTAGAACTTTGCTAATAGGCATAATTTACTGCAATACATGTGAATTGCAGTGTATCAGAGTAGTAATTGAGCTATCTAATGGATTAAGTACCTTAGTGAGATGCGTATTCTAGCTATGGCAGACCTGTTTACAAGCCCATTCACCAACACCCTATTAGGGAATTCTAAGGGGTTCTCAAGGCTACAGATATTGATGACCGATCTTCTGATTAAGTCAATAACAGATCGTGGGGGGTTTACGACACCTGGCACCACCACCAATCAGCTGTTTCTTTTTTACCAATTGCTTCCAGCCACTCTAGATGAAGCATATGACGCAGACGTCTTAGTAATTCAACCTTTGATGGAATCCTTGGCTCCAGCCAAGTAGACAACAAACACCTTTTGGCCTCTAAAACTATCCTATGCCCCATTGCTGTGAGGCCTCTGTTCTGCCCACTTCCTCCCTCATTTGACTCCTCCTGCGTTCCTGCATGCAATATTGCCACTTGGATATCCAGTTCCTCTTTATAATTACTACCCTCCCGTAAAACCAGACCCATCTTCCAATACTCCTCTAATTTTGTACAACTCCACAACCCATGCAAAAGATCCCTTTTAGGTGTAGAACATCTAGGGCAAGCCACCAGGGGCGGGCTGGGCCGGGGGGCAGGGAGGCAATTGCCCCCCAGGCCGCCCGAAATAAACGGCCACTGGGCCGCGCGTCTAAAAAAAAAAAAAAAAAAAAATAAAATAATTTTTTAATTCTTCAGGGCCGCACCGCCGATCATCACCACAGGCGGCGCGGCCCTGGATGTCATTGCGGCCATGCTGTGTGCTGTGGGGCAGGGGAGGGAGAGGCGTGTCCCTCTCCTGTTCTTCTGATAGGCCGCAGGCACTAATGCCTGCAGCCTATCAGAGGCCGGCTCAGGCAGAGCAATGACGTCATTATCATTGCGACGCCTGAGTCGGGCAGCACACAGCAGGGACACAGGCCAGAAGAGGCTTGCATCGCTGCTGATGGAGGTAAGTATTAGTGTTGTTTTTTTTTTCTTCTTTGCGGGGGGCTGGCACTATGGGGGGGGATCTGGCACTATAAGGGGGGCTGGCACTATGGGGGGGGGATCGTGCACTATGGGGGGGGATCTGGCACCATAAGGGGGGCTGGCACTATGGGGGGGGGATCTGACACTATGGGGGGGGATCTGGCACTTTGGGGGAGCTAGCACTATGGGGGGGCACTATAGGGGGAGCTGGCACTATAGGGGGGGCTGGAACTATGGGGGAGCTGGCACTATGGGGGGCTGGCACTATGGGGGGCTGGCACTATGGGGGGAGCTGGCACTATGGGGGGGCTGGCACTATGGGGGGCTGGCACTATGGGGGGATCTGGCACTATGGGGGGGATTTGGCACTATGGGGGGGATTTGGCACTATGGGGGGATTTGGCACTATGGGGGGGAATCTGGCACTTTGGGGGAGCTAGCACTATGGGGGGGGGCACTATAGGGGGAGCTGGCACTAGTATAGAGGGGGCTGGAACTATGGGGGGGCTGGAACTATGGGGGAGCTGGCACTATGGGGGGGCTGGCACTATGGGGGGAGCTGGCACTATGGGGGGGCTGACACTATAAGGGGGCTGGCACTATGGGGTAGGAGCTGGCACTATGGGGGGAGCTGGCACTATGGGGGGAGCTGGCACTATGGGGGGAGCTGGCACTACGGGGGGGGCTGGCACTATGGGGGAGCTGGCACTATAAGGGGGCTGGCACTATGGGCGAAGTGGCACTATGGGGGGGATGCCACTATGGGGGGGCTTGGCACTATGGGGGGCTTGTACTATGGGGGGGGAGCTGGCACTATGGGGGCATTTCTTGCTGGCACATTATGGGGGGGCACCATGGGGGAGAGGAGCACTATGGGGGTATCTGGGGGCTCTAAAGGGGCTTTTTTTTTAATTATTGGCACATTCTGGGGGACACTATAGGGGAGAGCAGCACTATGGGGCATCTGGGGTTACTATAGGGGCATTATTTGGGGGCACTATGGGGAAGTGGGGGCTCTAAAGGGGCCTTTTGTATTGGAACATTATGGGGGGCACTATGGCATTTGGTAGCACTAAGGGGGCATTTTTTACTGGCACATTATGGCAGGCACTATAGGGGAGAGCGGCACTATGGGGCATTATTTGGGGGCACTATGGGGGAGTGGTACACTATTGGGGCATATGGTGGCACTAAGAAGGGGAATTTTTTTACTGGCACATTGTGGGGGAGAGGAGCACTATAGGGGCATCTGCTGGGGGTACTAAGGGGCATTTTTTTACTGGCATATTATGGGGGACACTATGGGGAAGGGGGAGAGGAGCAGTATGAGTGCATTTACTGGGGCACTATATAGGGGTATTTTATACTGGCATACATTATGGGGACATTAGCTCAACTGCGGGCACTAAGCGGGGGTATTTCATGTACTGTCATATTATAGGGAAAATTAGTACTATGGTATTATGGGGAGCTTTACTACTACTGGGGGGCTATGAGGAACATGATTACTAGGGCACTATAGGGGCATTATTACTACCAAGTGTGCTCTGGCAGAGAATTATTTCTATTGGTGGGATTTTGGGGGGCACTGTTACTTTGGGGGCACCCTAGCACAGTATCAGCTTAGCACTATTATTTTTGGGGGACATTATCTTTATACTATTAGTGTCTGGGCGCAGTTATTTTTTAGAGCACTGTGTGCCAATAATTGTTTAAGGGGGCACTATCTGTGTGGTAGTAGTATTCCCAGGGGGACTGTTTCTGCAGTATAGTATTGGGGGCATAGCGGGCACAGTATTGGGGGCACTATCTGTGTGGTAGTAGTATTCCCAGGGGTACTGTTTCTGCAGTATAGTATTGGGGGCATAGCGGGCACAGTATTGGGGGCACTATCTGTGTGGTAGTAGTATTCCCAGGGGTACTGTTTCTGCAGTATAGTATTGGGGGTGGCAGGAAACTAATGTCTGTTTGTTAATCTCTGCAGAGACGGGAGATGGCTGAAAAATCATCATGGCGGTCTGGTCTGAATGGAGAAGATGAGGAAAAAGAACGTCTACAACAAAGGTGACATTGAATGTAAGAGGTATGTGGCGCTATGTAGGAGAGGAGATGCTCCGGCTCCTCCCCCTGGCATTTGCAGAAGGAGGATTCAGAGCTGGGTGAGGATGACGAAAGGGGGCAGCAGGCCACGGGCGGGTGGCAGATGGTGGGGGGAACCACAAGCCTTAAGCAGGATCAGGGGAGGGAGGAGAGCGGAGGAGCTTCCTGGCTGTAGCTTGTTATATAAGCAGGCAGTGCAGCCGGGACAGGTCCTCCCCTCTTCGTATGATGTGTAGACAGGCCTGAACTATAGAATGTCAGCTGTACAGTGTGTGTTGGGAGTGGCCTATTAAATGTAGGAGGGGCTTTTAATAATGGGCGGGGCTAAAAAATGGGCCACTTGACTGGATTTGCCCCCCAGGACTAAGGCTGCCAGCCCTCCCCTGCAAGCCACTATCCTATTTGGCTTTGCACTAGTTGCTGGCATATCGAATCCATACAAAGCATGATGTATAATTTTAAAGTGAGTTTCCCTCATTGTCTCGTTCACCACTGCCCTGTGTAGTGCTGCTATACCAGTTCTCACAATTGGTTGTACCTCTACTAGATCTAATTTGTTCCCCCATCTCCGGAACAATCCTTGAGAGATAGAGTCCTCCCAAAGGGACCTCAAACTGCCGTATAAATGTGATATGGATTGTCTGTTGCCAGAAACAATGAGTGAATCAAATTTATTCCGGTTCCACTCACCAGCCATGTTAATAGCTAGACTTTTACAATAGTGTTTGATCTGCAGATATGGGAACAAATTAGATCCAGTTAGCCCCCACCTATCCTCCAGTTCTTGTAGGGTCGCCCATCTATTTTCCTGATTATAAAACAGATCGCCTACTGTCCTAATGCCCTTGATCCTCCATTCCCGGAATGACCGCTCGGATTGCCCTGGTGTAAAAGCTGGGTTATTATGTAAAGGGAGGTGTTTCAAGATCTGGTACGATAGTTTGTACATCTTTCTAAGGTTCTTCCACGTTATAATGGAGTCCCGTAGGATTAGCGAGCATCTAACTAAGCGATTGATTCTTACCTGTGAACGGGTTTGAATCGCTTGGCTCGCTCTTGGCAATGCTTGCGTCCCGCGCGCCTCCTCCTCCTCGTGGACGCCGGCTGCCTCTCCGTAAAAAAGAGCGGGTATCTTGCGGTCCAGTGGAATCGCTTCCGGAGCTGGAGGTAAAAGATCCAGGTCTTTGTGGAAAGAGGGTATCCCTCATCAGCTCTAAGAAAAACTTTGAGTGATATGGATAACCCCAGTAGATCTGAAAAGGTAGAAGCCCCAAGAGTGGCACTGATTCACAAGTACCATCCTTTCACTCACAAATTAGACAATATTGTGAGGAAGCACTGGCACCTGCTGGGAAAAGCGTACCCCCAGATTTAAGAATTAAAAAATCCCCCGCTTATCTGTAACAAAAAAAAAACCGAGCTATAGAGATAAGCTAGTACGCGCTGATATGGGGAGTCCGAAAGGTACCCTTAAACAGAGTGTACTTGCTACACAGCGGAAAGGTACATTTCCCTGCTTGCATTGCTTCCAGTGCTCAAATATAATCAAAGGAGCCAATATCTATCACCCAAATACCGGACGTATATATCCGGTGGATGGTTTCTTCACCTGTGAATCTACTAATGTGATATACCTAATCAAATGTCCTTGTGGGTTATTATATATTGGAGAAACAATGCAAACCATCAGAGATCGCATTGGAAAACACAAGTCCACCATTAGGACTAAGAACCTATCGTTTCCAGTCCCCTCCCATTTTGAAAAATGTAAACACACTATTGCCCAATTGAAGTTCCAGGTAATAGAACGGGTCACCAGACCCAGAAGGGGAGGAGACATCAAGAAATTATTATTACGCCGGGAGGCTTACTGGATCCATACCCTGGATACCCTACACCCTAGAGGTCTCTATAGGGACTATGAAATTATGCACATTTAAGATTCTGGTTGATCAATGCACAATTCCTGTTCATTTTGGATATCTAATATGTATCATTATTATTTTTTAGACATCTACCACCAAATGAAGGATTACTCAGCTGAGATGGTATCTATAATAATATATAATACATGTGTCTTGATACATTCCTTATGTTGCCACTTGACTACTATATTTTCTGTTACCTGTCACCTCGTATAACACAAATTCAGATTTTAAACCAGTCATGCTCCACAGCTTACCTTGAATCGGCTGTGCTGTTTTTTTTATTGTAATCCGTCCAGCAGTTTTGCAGAAAAATGACTTTTATAAAACCCTGAAGGTGCCCAGAGGGGCGTTATCAGGGGCGTACATAAAATCACTGGGCCCCATAGCAGGAATCTAAATTGGGCCCCCATTCCCCTTTTATAGCCCCTCCTTTTGTTCCATGAACTATTCTTGCTGCTGCGTTTTATAATTTATGCCATCAGGGCCGGATTGGGATTACAAAACAGCCCTGGCACACAAAAGAGGTATAATACATGCAGTGTGTACAGGTATATAGTATATTCCCTAGTGTTCTGATATGTGAGGTACAGGGTATAATATATGCAGTGTGTACAGGTATATAGTATATACAGCAGTGTACTGATATGTGAGGTACGGGGTATAATATATGCAGTGTATACAGGTATACAGTATATACAGTAGTGTAATATGTGAGGTACGAGGTATAATAGATGCAGTGTACAGGTATATAGTAAATACAGCAGTGTATTGACACCTCGTACCTCACATATCAGTACACTGCTGTATATACTATATATCTGTACACACAGCATCTATTATACCTTGTACCTCACATATCAGTACACTGCGGTATATACTATATATCTGTACATATTGCATGTATAATACTGTGTAATATATGCAGTGTGTGTGTGTATATATATATATATATATATATATATATACACACACACACACACATACACACACACAGAGCAGTGTATTGATGTGAGACATAGAAGGTATAATACTGTAGATGCAGTGTTTACAGAAATATGTGGTCAGTTATACATTATGGTCACTGTGTGTGTGAAGTACATGAGGTTGTGGTCACTGTAACTGTCTGAAGTATTATACATGAGTGAGCAATGAGTAAAAACAGGGCATGGAGGGGGGTAAATAATGAAAAGTGGAGGACCTCCTCTTACCACTCCATTCCAGTCTGTATGGATCAATGCAGAGCTGCTTGTGAACTTCTAATACTTGCTGTTAGGGGTTCAAGGACCTGTGATGATGTCATCACAGGTCCAGGCAGATATACCTTTGAAGCCTAGGAACTACACCATTTTTGGTGCAGTTCCTTTGCTAGATTCTGCAGGACCTGTGATGTTGAAGATGATGTCATCACAGGTCCTGGCAGATGCACTGTTCTAACCTGGGAACTACACTTTGCACTGTGCAGTTCCCTTACAGGACCTCTGATGACATCATCAAAGGTCCTTTAGCTTTAGAAAGATAAACAGGAGCAATTAGGGGGCGGGGCCTCTCCTCCACTTCGGGCCCCTCTTTCTCACGGGCTCCATAGCAGCTGCGTGGTCTGCCTATATGGTAGGTACGCCACTGGGCATTATGTTCCCCTTTGTGTGCCCAGTAACGCCCCTCTTACAGTGCCCAAAACGCCTTCCTCCAGAATCCCTAACCGCCCACAGCGTCTCATCCCTCTCCTCCCCCTCCCTGACGGCCGAGCGAAGTCTCGCGCGAGCATCGAACGTCACTGGGCTCGGCGCATGCCCAGTGACGACGATGAAGCTCCTGCCCTCCGTACTGCGTCTGCGCGAGACTTCGCTCGGCCGTCAGGGAGGGGCAGGAGAGGGATGAGACGCTGTGGGCGGTTAGGGATTCTAGAGGAAGGCGTTACTGGGCACACAAAGGGGAACATAATGCCCCTCTGGGCACCTACAGGGTTTTATAAAAGTCGTTTTTCTGCAAAACTGCTGGACGGATTACAATAAAAAACAGCACAGCCGATTCAAGGTAAGCTGTGGAGCATGACTGGTTTAAAATCTGAATTTGTGTTATACGAGGTGACAGAATCCCTTTAAAGCAGGCATGCTCAACCTGCGGCCCTCCAGCTGTTGCAAAACTACAATTCCCAGCATGCCCGGACAGCCTACAGCTATCAGCCTACAGCAGTGAATGATGGGAGTTGTAGTTTTACAACAGCTGGAGGGCCGCAGGTTGAGCATCCCTGACTTAAAGGGGTTATTCAAGAATTGATAATGATGACGTATCCTCAGGCTAGGTCATCATTATCACATCAGTGGAGGACCAAGTCCTGGCACACCTGCCAATCAACTGTTTCAGGAAGCCGCCATGCTCACCGGAGCCCTGGTAAGCACAGCCAGATCTCGGCCACTTTCCAAGCACATTGCTGTACATAAAATAGCGTCTGTGCTTGGTATTGCAGCTCAGCCCCATTGACTTGAATGGGGCTGAGCTGGAACTAGGCCATGTGACCGGTATACAGTGACATCACATGGCCTAGGAAGAGCGGCCACAGTCGCAGTGATCACAGTCGTGTGAATCACCCTATGACTGTACTGCTTTGGAGGAAGCAGCCCATTCAAACGGAGGGTCTTGGGAGTTGGCCCCACCACCCTAAGCATAAGTCATCAATATTACAGTCCCGGAAAACCCCACTAATAAGGTGGGGGTGGTAATGATCTTTATCTGTTAGGCTTCGTTCACATCACCGTTCAGCCTTTCTGTTCTGCTGCCCCGTTTAGGGGCAGGAAAATGGAAAGGACGGATTTGGCACATAACTGAGCAGAACGGAGTCCACGGGCCCCATAGACTATAATGGGGTCTGTTAGAACGGAAAGGCTGAACGGTGATGTGAACGAAGCCTTAGTTATTGTATTCTGTCTGTGGAATTTATTTTGCCAAAGAGGCTTATTGCAGACTCTTTTTCATCTTCTACTTTGACCAGCTGTTTTAATATGCAGGAAATTCCCTGCATGCAGAGTTAGACAAACATCACCTGTAGGCACACAGTCACTGGCATCCCTGAGCTATTTAACAGTCACGCCTGTTTTACCCAAAGATTTTACCAGCTTGTCTGGTTCTTGGGCCAGAGGAACATATCATGGCACTACCCTAAACAATGCATCACGTAAATCATGGCTCAGGCAGAGTTCAAGAGCAATCACGATGCACGCAGAGGATGAGCCATTTTTGGGCTGAACCAGTGTTCCTGAGAATACAGCTGAGACATGAGTCACAAGAGTCTGCACTTCTAATGAGCCAAACTCAAGTGGCAAAGGTGGAGATACCCAAATGTTATTTTTGATTCAACTTCTCATCGGATTTATTACCATTGAGCTTGAACTCAGTAGTAACAACAAAGCGACCGATTATTAGCTTTCATGAAAAAATCCACCTTTATGGCCACTTTAATAAGTATACTATGGAACTGCATAACTAGCAATTACCTGATATCTTTGAGTCTGTTCATTTACCAGCAGGAACAATGTAATAAATACTTGTCGGAATGAGGAGAAGTCCCTGTACAGTCCTGCAGAAGCTTGTGCTATATATTCTTAGGGCAATGCTGACACAAACTATAAGATCTCCAGTGCATTAAAGGGTTACTCCCACCTTATAGTGATGTTTGAAAATACTATAAATTTTATAAGATGATCCCCATGATCCTGAAAATGAAGGGGATACAATGCTGGTATATGCATTCCCTTCTAAATTTGCAAGGAACCACAGCCATAATGGGGTCATGCTACATTAATTGTACGGTGGGTGTGTAATACTCCAAAGTGGTATTACCTTTTCTTCAACCTGCTACTGTCTCTTTATTCCGGGTCCTTTAACATTACATCCCTATTATTGCTATGAAACTGTTATGTTCATTTAATGTGCCTGGTTCACCAGCAGGTGGCAGCGTATATGGCAAATAGATCCTTAGATAGAATGGAACTTACCATTCCATTCTCTCCCTTTTGGGCAGAAGTCCTGCTTACTACAAGAAGGAGGGGTGGCAGTTCTAGATTATTCCAGTTTAAACTCGATAGTGGAGCTCAGAAGACATGAAAGATGTAGCAGCAAGGGGAACTGCCTGCCGGATCCGGAAATCCGGACACAAACGGATGGCATTTGTCAGTCCCACAGGTTGATTTTAATTAGTGTTAGTATTTAGCTTGGCCTGCTCCCCCCACTCACTGAAGCCATCTGGCGCCAGGAGAGAGATAGTGTGTGGACTCTCATTGCAGTCCTTGGTGACCATGTGGCGCCAGGGGTGGTGTGGAGTGGGCCCGGCGTGCATGCTGGTAACTGCTTTCCCTGGATATAACGGAGGCCATTTTGGCACCGAAAATGACGGAAATTCAGGCGGATCCAGCATGTAAGTGGAACCTACACTTTCTGAATTTTATGATAGCCGCTATGGCACATAACAGGTATATTTAGTGTTAGGAACCCGTCTAACTAGAGATTGCCTTGACGTTCGGCAGACGGGCTCAAATTATTTTGTACAAAACGATTTGCCAAGTATCTCTAACTTATTAGTTCAGCATTTGCTATTATGATGCAATTTTGTACCTTATTTGATTTGCAGAGAGCTGTTGCATTGCTTGTTTTGTTTAACAGTCTTGTTCTCAGCCATGGCAACGTGCCCCTGCGCTTTGGGATGTGCTGACTGACCCCCTTTTTCTTTGCATTTGTCAGACGGATCCGGATGCAGATCTGTCTGACAAATGCATTGAAATACCGGATCCGTCTCTCCAGTGTCATCCGGAAAAAATGGATCCGGTATTTATTTTTTTCACAGATTTAAAGGTCTGCGCAAGCACGGACCGAAGAACAGATCCATTTTGCCGGAACACTTAGGTCCAGATCCGGCATTTATGCATTTCAATGGAAATTAATGGCGGATCCGGCATTCCGGCAAGTGTTCAGGATTTTTGGTCGGAGAGAAAACTGAAGCATGCTGTGGTATTTTCTCCAGCCAAAAAACAAGAGGGACTGAACTGATGCATCCTGAACGGATTGTTCTCCATTCAGAATGCATTAGGATAAAACTGATCAGTTATTTTCCGGTATTGAGCCCCTAGGACGGAACTCCATGCCGGAAAAGAAAACCGCTAGTGTGAAAGTACTCTAATACAACCCCTTTAATAGAATGTAGATTGCAGGAAACGGAGCTTGTGTTCTTCTGACTCTACTGGCAGAGGGGACTTGAATTTCTCCAGCCCTGTTATCTTTAAAAATGCTATGCCTTGGAAAGAGACCCACAAAATAATACAATGTTAAGGCTAATGCACACGACTGTGTTTTTTGTCATTTATTGCGGGTCAGATGTGGATCCATTCTCTTCAATGAAACCGCAAAAGATGCAGACAGCACACAGTGTGTGTCCACATCCGTAGGTCCGTTCCGCTGCCCCGCAAAAATATTACAACATGTCCTATTCTAGTTTGCTTTATGGACAAGGATAGAAAACAGTTCAATAGCAGGCAGGACGTTCCATAAAATGCGGAGCACACACACGCAGTATCTGTGTTTTGCGGATATGCAATTTCCGGACTGCAAAAATGGCTACGGCCGTGTGAATGAGTCCTAATTATGGAATTGTAAACCATGCTGTCGCTTAACTTCTTTTTTTAAGGCTATATCCAGATGAGATAAGTGCACTGCAGAAAATCTGCTGCATATCTGGCAAAATTGCCCAGCAGTAAAATCCACATGAAATGCTGTGAAATTACTAGTGTAAGAGCTGGCAGCAGACTGTACCCTATACCTTGCAAAAGGTGAAATCTTCATTGGAAACCTGCAGCGTAAAAGAACATGCTGACGATTAACAATCTGCGCCGCAGGTCAAGTTATGCATGTGTTCCACTCTATTTTCTGCAGCCTGTGGATAAGATTTTAAAATCTTCTCCTCTTTGCTGTTGCGGTAATATGCGGTGCCTTTTTCAGTCTATGGTCATATTCACAATGGTCGTCCAAAAATAGGACATGTTCTATTCTTGCCATTTTTCACAGACTGGCGGCCCCCATAAAACTGAAAGGGGTTGTTTTATACCTCATTCACACGTCAGTGTTGTCAGTGATTTCCATCAGTGATTGTGAGCTAAAACCAGGTGCCGCTCTAAGCACAGAACAGGAGCAGATCTTTGCACCGTTTTGCAGTTGCTTTTTCTGCAGAAATGTATGCATTAAAGGCCAACTTCCATTGTTTTCAATGTGAAATCCAAACCATTAATTTTTCTAAAAAAAAAAAAAAAAGCAACGTGTTTCTGTTTGGAAACAGTGCAGAAACCGCAGCAAATGTCTGCAGATTAGCCAAATTGTATGTCAGGTTTGCTGGATGCACGCTGGGAAACCGCTGCAGAAATCCTAGGCACATCCTTAGGGCTCATACACATCACTGTAGGAATTTTGCAGTCCGCAAAACACAGATTCGCAAAAAATACAGATGACGTCCGTGTGCATTCCGTATTTTGCGGAATGGAACAGCTGGCCTCTAGTAGAACAGTCCTATCCCTGTCCGTAATGCGGAGATAATAGGACATGTTCTATTTTTTGGTGGAACGGACATGCAGACACATGGAAATGGAATGCACATGGAGTAACTTCTGTTTTATTTTTTGCATACCCATTGAAATGAATGGTTCCACATACGGTCCGCAAAAAAAATGGAACGGACACGGAAAGAAAATACGTTCATGTGCATGAGCCATTTTCCTCAGATTTTTCGGAAGTGCAATTTAACCATCTGAGCATGCCTTAAGTATCTGGTTCATGATCATGTGGGGGTGTGAAACCACCTCATGCTTTTTTCGGATCTGCTAGTAGTTAGACACAAGTTGATACGACCCTACCTACTGATAAATGTAATACCCCTACATAAAGATACATACCCAGCACATCCCTATGCATTCTATCTGGTGCTGTAAGCCTGATCATCTTGTGGAAGGTGTCATGCAATATTTTGGCTTGTGAGAGTTCAGGATGTGGTCACCCCTCGCAATAGGTTCTCCAAGTGTCCTCTCGTCCGTTACTCTGTGTTGCACTACAAGTCACAATGTCCTGAAATTGCCAGTAAACCGACTTTAGGAGTTTTGTAACTGAATGTCGAGAATCATCCTGTATTTGTAAATTTCTCAAGTTGTCCCTCTCACACATGCAGAGTTTACAGACCAGATCTATACCAAAGATGCCAGAACCCTACCAGCATAATACAAAAAGCATCAAATGGGCACCAGCAGTGGTTTGGGACCCAGGAGCTTTAAGTCAGCCATATTTTAGGTGTTCTTCCCGAATAGCCCCGGTTACCATCAATATCATCTTGCCCCAGGCTACCTTGTTTCTGCAGAAGACGTTACATGTAAGTGGTAGGCGACTGGTTCCTCTAATGGTGAACAAAGCAGTGCAAGATGGTGAAGCAGGCAAGTTGTGTGCTATGCATGGTACTATGGAGAGACTGGCGCATGCTGTAATGGTGGCACATGGAGTGGCACTTTGAGGGGCAGTGACTGTCACTGTTATTGGGCACTCATGGCACTTTTGCACTGCATCTGCAGTGTCTGTCTGAGGTTTGTCGTGAGGAATGGAAATGGGTGGATGCATTTAACCACAGTGTTGCATCCATCACTAAGACACCCATGTTCTAAAAATGAATACTGCACTGTATACATTTTTTTTTTTTTGCTGGATGTCGCTGTATGAAATGGTGGCAATTGCTGCACTATTCCATGCAGGAAGAACGGAAACCCTGGTGAATACCACTGATGTATGTAACTGTATAAGCACTGCAGTGGCCAGGTTTGGTGGGGCCCCAACACTACACTAGGTCCGCCAGACACCATTTTGGTGTCGCCAAGTGTTCCTGCTCTCTGTAGGGGTTGGTAAGACGTGATGCATTCCAATGGGAAATAAGTCCAGAGGGTCAGGGTCTTCAGTAACTAGTGTGCTTCTTTACTGGAGGAACTCAAGTGCCAAAAATACAGGCAACACCCTGATCTACTTCTCCAGTCTCCTCCCTGGCAGAAGAAGGGTTTAATGCTGAGGAAAGGCCTGAGCTAGCTGTCCCCCTCTCTCTCTCTAAGAAGGCTGATAGCCTGGCCAAAGGGTTAGTGGCTCAGGGTCTGCGGCTCAGTCATCCGGCTGAGTATTCCCATCTCAGCATCTTCTTCTGGTCACTCGTGCAGTCTGGAAGAGTCTCTCCTACTGAACACTGGTCCCTATCTGCAGACCTCTAGAGGCACTGACTGCTCTCCTTATATACAGTTTCTAACTGAACTAGAACCTTCTAGTGGGAGGGATGGAGTGGAGAAGCACAGCCTAAACAGAAACAATGTTATAATTCCAGTCTGCCATAGACTTGTATCGAGCCTCAATACGATTAATGAAAAGGACTATATAGTTTGAGATGTAAACGACAGTCTAGACAGTAAGTAGTTCACTGTGTGCTTTTTTTACCCTCCAATACTTAGCTCTGCATATCCTCTTAGACTAGGTCTACACGACGACATGTGTCCTCGCGACATTTCGTTGCACCAATGTCTCGAGCGAATTTTTAAAATTGTAGTCTATGATGTCGCAATGCGACGGTCGCAGAAAAATCCATCTAGAATGGATTTTTTGCGACTGTTGCGTCGCAGTATGCCGCATTGCAACACAGCGGACCATCATCATAAAAATTGGCGCGCGACAAATGTCATCGTGTAGACCTAGCCTTATAGTACCTATTGAAACTAGCGTCACAGTGTATCGGTGGAAAGTCCAAAAGACTCTGAGTGTTAGCTGGCTGTGTATTAACCCTTTTCACAGTGTAGTGCACATACGGTGCAATATCAGTGCAAATGAACAGGATATAGTAGTATCTACAATGTAAAACAGTGTATGTGTAAACAACAGCATAAATCTTAGTGCAAGTCAACCCTTCAAAGTGCAATAAAGTAGGGAGTTGATGGTAACATTGTAGCAATAGGGGCAAAGCCATAGTCCAAAGTACCCTTACTCTAGGGCACTGCATGTATATAGCCCATAGGCTCCCATATAAAAAAAAATGCATATAAAAAAAAAATAAACATTATACAAACGTACTAGATGAGGCACCCTGTATACGGGTCCAACAGGGGCCAAGGGTGAATGGGGGTGTCTAGATATTTTTGGTGCACACGCTAGAAGCTTTCCTGGCACTGCGGTGTGAATGCACCCTTATTGAGTCACATAATTGTGTTATCCAGGAAAAATGGCTGCTTCTTTGCATCAGCAACAAGTGCACCAACAAATCAAGTGATCAGCCGAATATAATTTGCTGATGAATTACACTGAAGACATGATGAAGATTAGATGCCACTAAGATAAACTAGAAGCTTTGTTTTGCAATGGTCGTTCTGCCGTGTAGCAATATATGTACACAGTCAGGCAATTAATCTCCATGTAAATTCCCATTGCAGAGTCCTGACTGCGTGATATACGAGAGTCTTCGCCCAGACTGTAGAGATTGATAACGCACTTATCGCCATTTTGAAGCCATAAGATGGAAGAGATACAGGGAGGAAGTGTTGAGGCCTCCAGATCCTATCATCTCCACACAGCTGGCCCTACAGGAAGTCCAGTGACCAAGGAGCCTGCAGGAGCCAGACGTGGGTCTAAACCTCTGGGCTGGTGTTATCGGTGATAACAGGGCTGTGTTTACCGAGAGGCTTAGCTGCTGCTTTATGCTGTGGACATCCAGCAGACGGATCCATAAACCAAAGCCATCAATTAAGGTGTCATTGTGGCTCCTAGCTCTGAATTTACCAGCACAATCATCTCCTATTTCACAGATGATAAAGATAATATCATAAGAATAATGTAGAAAGTGTCACATGAGACCCATCATGGCCTTCAGTGGTCTGCAACCTGTGACCCTCCAGCTGTTCTTGAACTACAACTCCAAGCGTGCTCCGATACCCCATCCACATGTACTCTTACTGATGTTGGTAATGTCCGAATTCACCCTTAGGCCCCATCCACCTCAAATGCAAAATACGGATGCAGTTTGTGTGCCATCCACACTTTATTTGGGGACCTATTGCTTTCAATGGGTCTGTGGCCTGCATTTTGTGGACATGGTTTATCTTTTTGCAGACATATGGATGTGGAAAGCATACAAATGATCCGTGTGCTTTCTGCATTTGTATATCAATCCTACAAAAAGATAGAATACGTCCTATACTTGTCTGCAAAATGAGGACCGCGGACCTATTGAAGTCAATGGGTCCGCAAAAAATGTCTATGCAACACAAACCACATCCGTATTTTACAGAGCCGCAATTTGCGGATTGTGTGCAAGGAGCCTTACTGATAGTTCCCATAAAAGGTTGGACAAGATGGTCTTTTTTCAACTTACAGTATGTAACTATGTATAAAACATTTTGCTAATTTCTAATACACAGTATGGTATGCTTCTGTCCTCCAGTACAAGATCTCTGCTTGCTGGGGGTCCAACCTCTGGCACCCTGCTGCTGATCACAAGAATGAAGTGCTGAAAGCCCGCTGAGGGGGATACATTCTTAGGGCTCGTTCACACCAATGTGTGAAGCCCGTGTCTGTGCTGTGGACCGCAAATTGCGTTCCGCAATGCACAGGCACCGTCCGTGGGGCAGGCGTCTAGGGATCACAGACCCATTCACTTGAATGGGTCCGCGATCCTTCCGTTCCGCAAAAAGATAGAGCAAGTTCTATCTTTGTGCGGTGCAGAAGCACGGAACGGAACCCCAGAAAGCACTCCGTAGTGCTTCCCTAGTGTTCCGTTCCGCTCTTCCGTTCCACATCTCTGGATTTGCGGACCCATTGAAATGAATGGGTCCGCATCCGTGATGCGGAATGATGCGGAATGGCCACGGAACGGTGCCCGTGTATTGCGGATCTGCAAATGCGGTCCGCAATACGGCAATGGGCATCACACGTTCGTGTGAACGAGCCCTTATGGTGAGACAACCCTTAGACTAGATACCATTGTATGTAATCTAGACCTGGGATGCTCAACCTGCGGCCCTCCAGCTGTTGCAAAATTACAACTCCCACCATGCCCTCTTGTAGGCCAATAGCTGTAGGCTGTACGGGCAAGCTGGGAGTTGTAGTTTTGCAACAGCTGGAGGGCCGAAGGTTGGGCATCCCAGGTCTAGACAATCCTCTGAAACAAATGTGAATTTAAAGGGGTTATCCATGATATACAATATATATTTTTTCTAAAAGTAGGGAATGCTTTAATATGGAAAAAAAGAAAGAAAGAAAAACATACTCCGCCACCGCTGCTCCCCACTATCTACTTCTGTGAAACTGATTGCATGCCCTCTAACTACATGACAACACCGGCCTCAATGGTGCAGTCTGTATACAAGACCACTGAGGCTGGTGATTTGTTGCAGAGACTGGGACCCCCAGAGCGCCGGAGGGAGGTTATACTGGGGTGCATTATGTGTTTAGTTCACTGAGGTCTTCTGCAACTTTTTCAGTCTCAATGCCATTCCCCCACTAACTCGGTCATTAGTGATGGCACAAATCGTACAGAGCAAATCTATATCTAAAGGCAGGGTCGCAATTTAAGAGGGATTTGCTTAAGTATATAATACCCAAATTACCATGAACACCCCCCCCCAATTAAAGCATTTCCCAATGCTGCACCTAATCACCCAGTTAGCAGGTAACCCTCATACAGGAGCAGGGTCAACTATTACAAAAACAAAAGGGGGACTAACGAGTCTCATACTTCACATATTGCAAGTTCCGGCTTCACTTAGAAAATGCTGGCGAGAATTCCCTTTACAGTAAATGGTATTGTTCCTAGCATACGAAGGGTTACAGCGGTCAGTGCATGCTGAGATCAGCATCGGTTTCAGCAGAAATGTTAGTGGGTCAAAGAGTAACAGACAGAGATAAGCGCTCTCCTCTGTGCTGCATGTACTACAGTATGTGTTTGCTCTCACCCATTCACTCAAGGCTAAGACAATATGGAATTATCTATGAGGGAATGGGAAACAGAACACGTTGGAAAACTGCACATTCTGTTCCAGACTCATCGATTGGATCACGCCACCATTTTATTTTTGTCCGGTGAGGTCTTTCTTTCTGGTGTCAAAGAGTTTAGCATAGTTCGGTGGCTCGGGGCTCAGGCGTATTAAGGATTATTGATGCTTCTGTAGGAAAAATATCAGCGGAATCCTTTTTCTGCGTCCTATCTTGGAGGATCTGAAGCAATTTTCATCCTGAGATTCTTGGTTCATGAATGTAATGCAAGAAGCCACCAAACTCCTATGACACTTGTGCAGAGTGAGCAGAAGGAGAAAGAGAGGGAAAGGACTCAGGTTCTGGGTCAGCTGGAAGGACACCACAAAGGATGAGGTAGTCCATATAGAAACTCATTTATCAAGATCAACGTTTTAGACGCCGGTCTTAATAACCCCTATTATCTCACGGTGGATCCGCCGAAGTTATGTAGTGGCTGGGGTCTCTTCATAACTTCAGCGCGTCCTACGCCAGTCTAAATGTGAGCCAGCTTTCTTGCTGTCTTACATTCAGACCATTTTCTACACCTAAAACAGGTGTGGAAAATTATAAATGCCCGTTCCCTTCCCCGGTCATGCCACACCCACTTTTTTTAGACCTGGCATAAGCAGGGAAAAGTCGCATATTGCGCAGTCTGCGCCGGAAATACGCCTTAGTATAGGCATATTTTTGGTTAATAAATGACCTTCTCTGTCCCAAAATGATTGTAGGAAAGTTTTGCATGGAAAGGACAAACACACAATGCTATACCTATAGGGAAAACAACACTATACAGCAACATCAAAACCTCAGTGTGAAGCATGGTGGAGAGGGCATCATGGCTTGGGGCTTGGTGGAGGGGGCAACATTTTGGGCTGCTTTGCTCCTCAGTGCCTCTATGCCTTGTGATCACTGAGGAAACAATAAATATTAAAGGTGTATGAAAACATTTTCAAGGAGAATATAAGGGCAGATTCCATGACCTCAAGCTGAAGAGATGTTGGGTGATGCAAGATAATGAGAGGATTTGTGTTTTGGAATGACCAAGTCTGTCACTTCTTATGGAGATGTTGTGGCATGACCTTAAAGTGGTTGTTATCTGGGAATGTAATACTAATGGCCTAGCCTAAGGTTAGGTCATCAGCATCAGTTGGGCGAGGGTCCGACTCCCAGCACGACTGACGATCAGCTGTTAAAAGAGATGGCAGCAATCCGTGAGTGCTTAGGCCTCTTCCCAGTCCAATGACTTCACCGTATATCGGTCATGTGGACTAAGTGCAGCTCTGTCCCATTCAAGTAATTGGGATAGAGCTGTAATACCAAGCACTGCCACTATACAATGGATGGCGCTGTGCCTGGTAAGCTATGAGGAGGCTGCAGTGTTCAACGGAGCTCCCTTGAGTGCAGCGGCCATTTCAAACAACTGATCACTAATCTGATACTGATGACGTATCCTGAGGATAGGCCATTAATATCTAATTCTGAGATAACCCATTTACGAGTCCTGAGCTTAGCCCTATGGAGGTGCTCTGTGCACATGCAAGGCATTCCAAAAATATCTGAAACACATTTGCAGGGAGGAATGGTCCACAACTTCTCCTCAACATTGTGTAAATCCTAATTAGAGCTACAGGAAATGTCTAGTGGAGGTGATCGCCGCTAAAGAGGGATCTAAAGAGGGATCTACAGGTTATTAAAGTGAACCCGTCATCAACTTTATGCCGACCTCACTGAGGGCAGCATAAAAAAGTGACAGACATGCTGATGTCAGAGGTGTGTCACACATGAGCTAAAAGTAAATGGTTGCCGAGAACCAGCATCATAATCAAAAGAGTCGAATCTACCTGAGAAGAGTCCTGGTTATTATAATCTCCTGCTCTCCCGTCCATCTGCTGATGATTGGCAGTTCTCTCCTAGAAAGAAAGGGAGAAAACTCGGTATTAGACTGTCAGTCATCAGCAGGTGGGCCGGAGAGCAGGAATTCATGAATAACCAGGACTCTTCTCAGGTGGCCGTGACTCTTCTCCAGGCCCGGTCTGCAATGATTGTGATGTTGGTTCTCGGCAACCACTTACTTTGAACTTTTAAATGACAGACCGCTGAAATCAACTCACCTGTCTCTACTTTATACTGCCGTTAGTATGGGCAGCAAATAGTTGATGACCGGTTCCCTTTAACCCCTTAACACAAAATGCCACGCATGTACGGCGGGGGATGCTGTGCCAGAACGCATTGCGCCGTACATGCACGGCGGGCTGATCGGGCGGGTGCAGGAACCAGCGGATTAACCTCTTCTATGCCACGGTCAGCGCTGACTGCGACATAGAAGTGGTTTGCGGAGGGTGAAGCAGCACATCGGGTCCCCGGGCTTCTGTGGCGGGGACCCAATGTGTGACAAGGCAGCCCGATGCCATGCAGAGGCTGCCCAATGCCTTGCACGGCATGGGGACCTGCATTCTACGGGTGCCCAGGAGATCCAGCCTCAGGCCTATCTCCTAGGCAACCTGTTAGTGTATTACTCAGTGTAATCCACAGATGTATTGTAATGCATTG
Organism: Bufo bufo; assembly: GCF_905171765.1. Classification (NCBI taxonomy): domain Eukaryota; kingdom Metazoa; phylum Chordata; class Amphibia; order Anura; family Bufonidae; genus Bufo; species Bufo bufo. The sequence continues at coordinate 138,083,872 of NC_053398.1, read as the reverse complement.
CAGAGGGGATCAGACCTCCAAAAGTTTAAGTCCCAGAGTGGGACAGAAATAATAATTTTTTTTTTAAAGTAAAAAAAGTGTTTTCAATAAAAAAAAAATAAAGTTTCAAGTTAAAAAAAGAAAAAAACGTCCCTTTCCCCTGATTTTATAATAAAAAAATTAGAAAAAAAAAGAAAAAACACACATTAGAGATCGCTGCGTCCGTAACTACTGGCTATATAAATATATCACATGATCCACCCAGTCCGATAGACACCATAAAAAAAATAAAAAAAAAGTCTAAAAATGTTTTTTTTTACCTTACATCTTTAAAAGTGCAACACAAAGCGATCAAAAAGGCGTATGCCCCCCAAATTAGTACCAATCTAACCATCACCTCATCCCGCAAAAAATAAGCCCTTATATAGGACAATCGCCCAAAAAATAAACTCTCTGTCTCTCAGACTATGGAGACACTAAAACATTTTTTTTTTTTGTTTCAAAAATGCTTTTATTGTGTTAAATGTAAAAAAAAATTTTTTTTAAGTATACATATTTGGTATTGCCACGTCCGTAACGACCTCTCTATAAAAATATCACATGACCTAACCCCTCAGATGAACACCGTAAAAAAAAAAAAAAAACGGTGTCAAAAAAGCAATTTTTTTGTCACCTTACATCACAAAAAGTGTAATACCAAGCGACCAAAAAGTCATATGCACCCTAATATAGTACCAATCAAACAGTCATCTCATCCTGCAAAAAATGAGCCCCTATGTAAGACAATTGCCCAAAAAATAAATCTATGGCTCTCAGAATATGGAGACACTAAAATATGATTTTTTTTTGTTTCAAAAATGTTGTTATTGTGTAAAACCTAAAAAAAAATAAGAATATTAGGTATTGCCACGTCCGTAATGACCTGCTCTATAAAAATATCACATGACCTAACCCCTCAGGTGAACACTGTAAAAATAAACGGTGTAAAAAAAGTTTTTGTCAACTTGCATCACAAAAAGTTGCATCACCAAGCGATTAAAAAGTCATATACACCCTAACATAGTACCAGTCATCTCATACCAAAAAAAATGAGCCCCTACATAAGACAGTGGCCCAAAAAATAAAAATAAATATGGCTTTCAGAATATAGAGACACAAAAATATATATATATTTTTTAAATGCTTTATTATGTAAAACTGAAACAAAACCAAAAAAGTAGTCATATTTAGTATTGTAACAACCTGCTCTATAAAAATAGCACATAATCTAACCTGTCAGATGAACATTGTAAATAAAAAATAAAACGGTGCCAAAACAGTTATTTTTTGTTACCTTGTCTCACAAAAAGTGTAATATAGAGCAACTAAAAATCATATGTACCCTAAAATAGTATCAACAAAACTGCCACCTTATCCCGTCGTTTCCAAAATGGGGTCACTTTTTTCGAGTTTCTACTCTAGGGGTGCATCAGGGGGTCTTCAAATGTGAAATGGCAAGTTAAAATTATCCCAGTGAAATCTGCCCTCCAAAAATCATATGGCGTTCCTTTCCTTCTGCGCCCTGCCGTGTTTCCGTACAGCAGTTTACGACCACATATGGGGTGTTTCTGGGGCAATAAATATTGAGTTTTGTTTGGCTGTTAACCCTTGCTTTGTTAGTGGAAAAAAATGATTAAAATGGAAAATCTGCCAAAAAAGTGAAATTCAGAAATTTCATCTCCATTTTTGATGAATTCTTGTGGAACACCTAAAAGGTTAACAACGTTTGTAAAAATCTGTTTTTAATACCTTGAGGGGTGTAGTTTATAAAATGGGGTAATTTTGGGGTGGTTTCTATTATGTAAGCCTCACAAAGGGGCTTCAGACCTGAACTGGTCCTTAAAAAGTGGGTTTTGGAAATTTTCTGAAAAATTTCAATATTTGATCTAAACTTAAGCCTTCTAACGTCCCCAAAAAATAAAATGACATTCACAAAATGATCCAAACATGAAGTAGACATATGGGAAATGTAAAGTAATAACTATTATATAAGGTATCACTATCTGTTTTAAAAGCAGGGAAATTGACATTTGGAAAGTTGCAAATTTTTCCAAATTTTTTGTCAATTTGGTATTTTTTTATTAAAATAAAAATTAAATATTTTGATTCAAATTTACCACTGTCATGAAGTTTAATATGTGACGAGAAAATCTCTATATGGCTTGGATAAGTAAAAGCGTTTTAAAGTTATCACCACATAAAGTGACACATTTGCAAAAATCAGTCTGGTCCTTAACCACCTCCGGACCGCCTAACGCAGGATCGCGTTCCGGAGGTGGCAGCCCTGCGCAGAGTCACGCATATATGCGTCATCTCGCGATGGCCGAGATTTCCTGTGAACGCGCGCACACAGGCGCGCGCGCTCACAGGAACGGAAGGTAAGAGAGTTGATCTCCAGCCTGCCAAAGGTGCCCAAATTCCTTTTAGGAGGGCATTTTTAGATATTTGGATACCAGACTTCTTCTCACGCTTTGGGGCCCCTAGAATGCCAGGGCAGTATAAATACCCCACAAGTGACCCCATTTTGGAAAGAAGACACCCCAAGGTATTCCGTGAGGGGCATGGCGAGTTCCTAGAATTTTTTATTTTTTGTCACAAGTTAGTGGAAAATGCTGATTTTTTTTTTTTTTTTTCATACAAAGTCTCATATTCCACTAACTTGTGACAAAAAATAAAAACTTCCATGAACTCACTATGCCCATCAGCGAATACCTTGGGGTCTCTTCTTTCCAAAATGGGGTCACTTGTGGGGTAGTTATACTGCCCTGGCATTCTAGGGGCCCAAATGTGTGGTAAGGAGTTTGAAATCAAATTCTGTAAAAAATGACCTGTGAAATCCGAAAGGTGCTCTTTTGAATATGGGCCCCTTTGCCCACCTAGGCTGCAAAAAAGTGTCACACATCTGGTATCTCCGTACTCAGGAGAAGGTGGGGAATGTGTTTTGGGGTGTCATTTTACATATACCCCTGCTGGGTGAGAGAAATATCTTGGCAAAAGACAACTTTTCCCATTTTTTTATACAAAGTTGGCATTTGACCAAGATATTTATCTCACCCAGCATGGGTATATGTAAAAAGACACCCCAAAACACATTCCCCACCTTCTCCTGAGTACGGAGATACCAGATGTGTGACACTTTTTTACAGCCTAGGTGGGCAAAGGGGCCCATATTCCAAAGAGCACCTTTCGGATTTCACAGGTCATTTTTTACAGAATTTGATTTCAAACTCCTTACCACACATTTGGGCCCCTAGAATGCCAGGGCAGTATAACTACCCCACAAGTGACCCCATTTTGGAAAGAAGAGACCCCAAGGTATTCGCTGATGGGCATAGTGAGTTCATGGAAGTTTTTATTTTTTGTCACAAGTTAGTGGAATATGAGACTTTGCATGAAAAAAAAAAAAAAAAAAAAAATCATCATTTTCCACTAACTTGTGACAAAAAATAAAAAGTTCTATGAACTCACTATGCCCATCAGCGAATACCTTAGGGTGTGTACTTTCCGAAATGGGGTCATTTGTGGGGTGTTTGTACTGTCTGGGCATTGTAGAACCTCAGGAAACATGACAGGTGCTCAGAAAGTCAGAGCTGCTTCAAAAAGCGGAAATTCACATTTTTGTACCATAGTTTGTAAACGCTATAACTTTTACCCAAACCATTTTTTTTTTACCCAAACATTTTTTTTTTATCAAAGACATGTAGAACAATAAATTTAGAGCAAAATTTATATATGGATGTAGTTTTTTTTGCAAAATTTGACAACTGAAAGGGAAAAATGTCATTTTTTTGCAAAAAAATCGTTAAATTTCGATTAATAACAAAAAAAGTAAAAATGTCAGCAGCAATGAAATACCACCAAATGAAAGCTCTATTAGTGAGAAGAAAAGGAGGTAAAATTCATTTGGGTGGTAAGTTGCATGACCGAGCAATAAATGGTGAAAGTAGTGTAGGTCAGAAGTGTAAAAAGTGGCCTGGTCTTTCAGGGTGTTTAAGCACTGGGGGCTGAAGTGGTTAAGGTAAAAAAAATGGCCCGGTCCTTAAGGGGTTAAATTCCAGGGCTCACTGACCTTTTTCTCCTGGTGATATTGCCTTAGATACATTGTGCTCGTCTCTACTAATTGTGACTTTCAGAAATATCAGACCACATTGTATCAGTAATCAAAACAGAAATCAAAGTCATTCCCAAAGAGTAACTTCATTTTGCTTGCAATTGTAGTGTGTATAGTTGGCAATATCTAATGGGCACAAATGCAATGTACACTGACACTCAGTGAAACACAAACTTCATTCATCCAACTTGTCTGTTTTTATGGCGCAGACAAAAGAATTAACCAAATAGACTGCTGTAGAATAATGCTGCCCAGTAACTAGAATTCCTCCCTATGCCAGTAAAGTCAGCATGACGGGAAGTGCCCAACCTACTTTATAATTAAAACTCATCCTGCTAATCATATCCTATTCCTTATGAGTGACAGTATCTTCATTACCGTCTATTGAATGCACTCATTCACTACTATGGTCACAATAGTACCAAGAGCAACCGAGCTGTACACATAAAAACAGTTTCATAGCCCATAATCTCCCCCTGAGCCGGCCATCACCCGTACAAATCAACTAGAAGACATAAGTTTGACAATGCCATGGTATATAATCCTGCTGATAACAAGCTTAGTCATCCGAACCATACATGCCAGGTAGGCTGGCACCGCGCCTGTTTCATGTCATGATGGGAAAGGGAGTGTAAGCTGCCAATGGGCAAGGTTAGTAATGACCTATTTTTACTATAAATTTATTTACTCATGTGACTTTCCCCAAGCTGTCCGGCAGCGAAGGCTGAAGTTAGAAACTCTAACATGTCAAAGACTTGGAGGGGAAAAAAAGGAATAAAAAGGAAATCTCATTAATAATGCTGAACAGTGATGGCCAGTTCGCATTGTTCGCCCGCGAACACATGCGGGCTGCCATCTTAACTCACAAGTCCGGCGAGGCACAGGTAAGCCGGTCTGAAACAAATGCGGTCACCGGGAGCAGGCAGTTCCGAGAACAGCCGCCGGGGGACTTCATCGGGCTGTTCTCAGAACTGCCTGCTCCCACTGACCGTATTTGTTTCAGACCGGCTCGCGGCGCAAGCACAGGTAAGGGCTTACCTGTGCATCGCCGGACTTGTGAGTTAAGATGGCAGCCCGCATGTGTTCGCGGGCGAATAATGCGAACTGGCCATCACTGATGCTGAATAAGTGTGATATTTCCTATCTCTGTTTCAAGCACAGTGTTATTCCAACCTTCAGGTGAGTTATTGAAAAGGGTACATCGGTGAAACAACATAGGGGGTCATTTATAGTGATGGACGAACATCTGCTGGGACGGTTCGCGAACGCGATCGAATGTTCGCAAACCGCAAGTTTGCAACGGGCCCCATTCATTTTAATGGCAGCCGAACCTGAAAAACCTTCAGCTCATATTTGCAGCCAAGAAATAATTACTAGAAGTGCACAAATAGTCCCACAACATGGACAGTGACATACCAGATGTATTATTCGAATTTGCGATCTCCATTTATTATTTTTTTCAATGCAAAATATCGGCAATATTTTTTTCGCGTACGCGCATGCGCAAATGCACTATACAGTACCCAAATGCACTATAAAGAAAGTATATTGGTATGTAACACCCCGCTTTAATCAGTTTTTTTGGGGGACGACTGGTATATCACACCAGTAGAAATAGTTGGTTCCAATAACGCTTGTCCCTCTATATACCTGCAGTATCGCAGCAGAACCGCACACAACGGCCGCACAATACAAATGCACTATAATATACTGTCTAACATAGAAAGTTTATTATAACATTGTACAAGGAAGGCAATCCATTAGAATATACATAAAGATAAAACGTAACCTTTAATAATTTTACTATGAGGGTCCATTCACACGTCCGTAAGTGTTTTGCGGATCCGCAAAACACGGACACCGGCAATGTGCATTCCGCAATTTGTGGACCGCACATCGCCGGCACTATAATAGAAAATGCCTAATCTTGTCTGCAATTGCGGACAAGTATAGGACATGTTCTATTTTTTTGCGGAAACGGAAGCACAGATGCGGAAGTGCGGATCCGCAAATGGGGATGTGGACAGCACATTCCGGCCCCATTGAACATGAATGGGTCTGCGGACCCATTTTGCGGACGTGTGAATGGAAAAGATATCCCTCAAAATGAAAATAAATTAAATTATGAAAGTTAAAGGGGTTCTGCACTTTGTTTTAACTGATGATCTATCCTTTGAATAGATCATCAGCATCTAATCGGCGGGGGTCCGACACCCAGGACCCCCGCCGATCAGCTGTTTGAGAAGGCAGCGGCGCTCCAGCAGTGGCGCAGCCTTCTCACTGTTTACCGCCGGCCCAGTGACGTCACGACTAGTATCAACTAGCGTGGGCGGGGCTAAGCTCTATTCAAGTGAACAGAGCTTAGCCCCGCCCACGTTAGTTGATACTAGTTGTGACGTCACTGGGCCAGCGGTAAACAGCAAGAAGGCCGCGGCGCTACTGGAGCACCGCTGCCTTCTCAAACAGCTGATCAGATGCTGATGATCTATCCAGAGGATAGATCATCAGTTAAAACAAAGTGCAGAACCCCTTTAAGCAAAAAGCATAGATGTGGTAGGCAATAACAAGTGCTCGGCGGCACTAAATAAGGTGCTCGGCGGCACCAAATCAGGAACCATATGTCCTACCACAATCCGGGGGGGTTCCAGTGCACATCCATGAATCCCGAAGGGAAACAAAAAAACATCCATCCCTAGATGATGATGTGGTATTGAAGGACAGGGTGGGCAAAGAACTGTCCCTGATATTGCCCTACAGGGGGGTGCTATTCTGGCCCTGATAGCCTAACCACAGACCACCCGCCCTGATAAGAGCGACCCCGTCCGGAACCTTACCCTATATAAAAATGGCCCTAGTAAGCCCCTAGCCCCTAGGCCCCTGACTTCCAGGTGATCACTATATAGATCTATGTGTTTTTGACTCATTATAAAAGTATAAGTATATCACACCCCTCTGTGTATCACACCTATCGATAGCACACCTATACTAGTCCTTAAAAGGACTTTTGTGGCCCTATTAGCTATCGTTTGGTGTCCCTAACAGCCTGTCCCTGCTCCACACAGCAACCTCTCCCTACACTGGCAAAACACAGAATGTAAAATGGCGGCCAGATCAGGTCTATTTATAAGGTAGGGGGGGTGTCCATGTGCTGAAACGTCTCAATTGGCTGTCCTGTACCACCTGATGGATGTGTCATGGGTCAAAGTTCTTCATAATGTAAAAGAATATGGCGGACACGAATTTCTCCATATGTTCGCATGTTTGGCGAATCGCGAACACGCAAAGTTCGCCGCGAAACGACTGCCGGGCGAACCGCAAGGCCATCTCTAGTAATTTACAATAAGAAGTACGCCTATATTAGGCGAATTTCTGGCGCAGATTGTGGCGCAGTAGTGGTACAGTGTCATAAATGCTTCAGATGAGAATACCCCTTTACCAAGGGTGTAGCTAGAAAAGGATGGGCCCCATAGCAAACTTTTGAACGCCCCCCTTTCCTCACCATGTGCCAAAAATAATGTGTTATTCTGTGAGTGGTACGATTAAAGTGGTGCAAAATAAGTGTAATTTTTTTCTATTTTGCACTATTTTTGTACAATGCACATTTTATGGAGAGGACAGGATAGGGACATGGTAAAACGTAAACTTTACTGATGTTTACGTGTGGTGCAAGTGCTGCTGAGACTTATTCTATGCAGTGATGCAGATGCTGAACATCTGGGTTGTGGCACCAATAAATGGCCTAACTAAAGGGGGGGTTAAAGAAAAGAAAAAAAAGATACACACCTCCATATGTGATAGAGAACAAGTTTGCTCTCTGATTGATGCAAAGGAGGGGATAACATGCACACAATTCCATGTTACCCATTCCTCTCTGGGTCAGGTATAGTAGTTACACTGGGAGAGCACTTCCCCTCCTCCATGCTGGCTGAGACAATAGCCATATGAAGGGTGGGGGCTGTTTAAGCTACTCTATCTCAGGCTGTATAGCAGCTAGAGATATGGGCCAGGTCTTGCTTTAACACTGAAAATCTAAACTTTGTAGCCACAGAAATAGAACCTTCAGAAACCATGTTGGGAACTAGGTCTGCAAGTACCATTTGCAGATCTCACTCACAGCCCATATTCTAAAGGCTCTATCTCTGGCTGAATGGTGATGGAAAATTGTAGCAGCTGCTCTGACTGCACTCTTGACTTAAGCTAGCCACATGTTTCAAACATGTTGGGCAAACCAGTTAATTTTGGTGACTCAGCATCAAATTTGTATGAGGTCATCCCAACGCTCCAACAATGAAAGATGGCATTTGGATTTCCATTGCTCAATTCTTAAATTCAAGGGGCGATTGCAAAGGTGTCTAGCCGAGCATGCACATTTCTGGAGTGTTTGGCTGACAGCTTTCTAATTTGTATATCCTACCTTAGATTTTCAGCTTCAAGCATGTTAACAGTGAAGGGGACACCGCGCTCTCCAGAGTGCCAGAGCTTCTTGACAGGGGTCTTGAAAGTCAGACCCCCACTGATCTGATATTGGCTACGGGGAGGATTGGTTACCAATATCTAAGCACTGCACAACTCTCTAACCGCTGTTAAAAATTGCAGTGTGAAGCAGTTTGCAGCTACTGTCTGCATTCTGCCACAAGAGGAAGAAGAGTTCAACATTGTGGCTAAAATTCCCAACACATACTACATTCAGCCAAACCCGCGTTTGTTTGTTTTTTGGGTCCGGCCAACAATCTAATATATATGGGGGGGGGGGGCTTCTGACTCTGATGAATCTGTCAGAGAAAAAAGGATTGGGTGCCAGCTCAAGCTGGCTCTAGAAAAGTCTGGCAGCGGCTTCCTCCTCTCTCCCCAATGAAAATACAACATGCTTGACCATACCGAGCGTGTATATGTGTGGTGGAGTCGGGGGAGACAGCTTTCGGCTGAATGAGCACAAAATGACAGGAGTTTTCAGTACAGATATGTCTATCAAGACTGCTCTATTGTTAGATCACTACTACTCATACAATGAACAATCCTTAATAGAAGGATATTGGTGTCTTGATGCATAGCATGCACAATTCCCTGTTATACAGCACAGGCAGAAATATATATTTTGTGAAAATGTTTGAATTCCAGGACACAAAATGCCTTGAATATTCAAGTTGATTGCACAGAAATCTCTTGGAGATGACATGGCCACTAAAGGGATGGCGCTGCCAGAGCTTACCATTAAGGAATCTGAGAATCTATTAAAAGAAACAAGAAGTTTTCTTGAGGCTGCTGCTAAGTAAGTGAAACAGATTGGTTCCCTCACTCTTCCCACAAAGATGACCAACACATCATCTGATTTCTTTTTTTACAAACCCTGAGAACTATGGGTGCAAAGATTTACAGACAATCCATCAGTAGAAAACAAATAGCCTATTGACAACTCCTCTAGTGCAAAGTCTTTAGATAAAGGGGTTTTACGACCTTAGGAGAAGTCATCAGTATCTGATCTTAGGATAAGTCATCAGTGTCTGATTGGTGGGGGTCCGACATCCAGGACCCCTGCCAGTCACCTGTTCAGGGAGGCTGTAGTGCTCTGGTGAGCACCGCGGCCTCCTCACAGCTTATCAAGCACAGTGCCATCCATTGTATAGTGGCTGTGCTTGGTGTCACAGCTCAGCCCCATTCACATGCACCTAGGCCACATGATCAATGAGGCATCACATGCCCTAGGAGGGTAAGCACTTCGATGTCGTCAGTGTTGGATAGGCCATGAGTATAAGGGCTCATGCACAAGACCATATGTATTTTGCCGTCCACAAATATACTGATGACGTCTGTGTGCATTCCGTATTTTGCGGAATGGAACAGCTGGCCCCTAATAGAACAGTACTATCCTTGTCCGTAATGCGGACAATAATAGGACGTATTCAATTTTTTGGTGGAACGGATTTATGGAAACAGAATGCATACGGAGTAATTTCCATTTTTTTGCGGATGCATATGGTCCGCCAAAAAAAAGGAACAGACGCGAAAAGAAAATACATTCGTGTGCATGAGCCCTAAAACCGTTGGAAAAACCCTCTAATTTTGTTAAAAATGTGTATAAACTATGTATACTTTCACAGCCAATGTTTCTTTTACTGCTCCAATGTATCTAAAATAAGAAAAAAAGCAACTTTGCAAATTGTCACTAATGCTTTCCTAGATTTGCATTTACAGCTGCTATGGAGACCTAGGTTTCTCTATGGTAACAGAAAACCACCAACCCTACGGTACGTAGTCTTTCCCTGCAGCCGCACTCGATTCTTCAGTTCCCTACTTTAAAATGAAATTTATTAAGGGGTAGTAGGGGACAAATGACTGCAGGATCAGACTACACAGAGTTTGTTGTCTGTTACCACGGAGACATATACGGTATGTCAGAGGTATGAAATCTTCAATAAACAAAGGTGTACATAACAAATATATGTATATCTATAGCAAGAGGGAGAAGAAAATGAATTGCATCATGATGTAACATTAATGGAGCCAGGCAAGCGCTGACGTAAAAACTGGCCATGATTTGACCACATTCTAATTTTGTGAACCATTAAAACATTTGTTAAGAAAACTCACCAAATGATGTTTTCCATGCTTTCATGATTTTGTCCATAGAAAATAATGGAGTTGTCTGAAACATTCAATCTCTTGCCCGTTTAGGTCGCCTGCACCTCAAAAATAACTCTAGAATCCGCCCCTTTCTCACTATGGAAACAAAATCGCTCATTGTTGCCCTGATCCATACCCCTCGATTACTGTAACTCACTATTATTTGTCCTCCACCTCAACAGACTCAGCAGCCAGGGTCACCTATCTGTCTAACTGCTAATCCGATGCCTCCACTCTGTCCTAAAATGCAGACAGACACCACAGCATGCAGAAGTCTTCAATATAAAGCTGTGATTTATTCACCAAAATAGTGCGACATAGTGACCTTTCATGGTCTTTTTCGTTGCTTGAAAGGTTAAAACGTTGCACTATTTTGGTGAATAAATCACAGCTTTATATAGCAGACTTATGCATGCTGCAGTTTCTCTCTGCATTTTGGATAACGGGAGTTCTACAGGCTGGTACCCATCACCGCTGGTGCCACTACCATTTGCACATTTTTTCTGTAAGGGCTGCTACAACCCTATCCACTCTGCGCCAGTCATTGCACTGGTTGCCCACACAATATAAAATCCCATTTAAACTGCTTCTCCACAGTGCTACAACCCTCTATATCTCTTCCCTCATGTCTGTCTACCACCCTACCCACTCTCTTCACTCGGTAAATAATTTACGACCGACATCCACCATAATCCGAACCTCGCACTCCCGGCTCCAAGACTTCTCCCGAGCTGCACCAGTTCTCTGGAATGCCCTACCCCCAGCAATTAGGTTAAATATACACAGTTTTAGGCGCTCCTTAAAACACATCTTTTTAGGGTGGCCTATCACATCCTCTGACCTAACTCCTCTCCATATATAACCCATCTATCATCAATTCCTGAACCTGATCCTCAACCAAACTCTCCACTGCACCCAAAATCACTACAGATATTGTCTGGTGACTGGCTAGTGCAGCTTTATATCTACTCCCCCTATTTAGCAAAAATCGTTGGACCATTGCACAAATCAAGCACTTTTAACTTTTGCGTCATCCCTTTCCCCTCAGAGATTGTAAGCTCTTGAGACTCTTGAGAGCAAGGCCCTAAACTCTCTTGTTCTAATTATTGGCTTGTCTGTTGCTATGTTATATTTGACTGTTTTATGACTGGGAGTACTGTGTACAGTTCTGGGCTCCTGTGAACAAGGCAGACATAGCAGAGCTGGAGAGGGCTCAGAGGAGGGCAACTAAAGTAATAACTGGAATGGGTGAACTACAGTACCCAGAAAGATTATCAAAATTAGGGTTATTCACTTTAGAAAAAAGATAACTAAGGGAGATCTAATAACTATGTATAAATATATCAGGGGTCAGTACAGAGATCTCTCCCATCATCTATTTATCCCCAGGACTGTGACTGTGATGAGGGGACATCCTCTGCGTCTGGAGGAAAGAAGGTTTGTACACAAACATAGAAGAGGATTCTTTACGGTAAGAGCAGTGAGACTATGGGACTCTCTGCCTGAGGAGGTGGTGATGGTGAATTCACTAAAAGAGTTCAAGAGGGGCCTGGATGTATTTCTGGAGTGTAATAATATTACAGGCTATAGCTACTAGAGAGGGGTCGTTGATCCAGGGAGTTATTCTGATGCCTGATTGGAGTCGGGAAGGAATTTTTTTCCCCTAAAGTGAGGAAAATTGTCTTCGACCTCACATTTTTTTTTTTGCCTTCCTCTGGATCAACTTGCAGGATAACAGGCCGAACTGGATGGACAGATGTCTTTTCTCAGCCTTATAAACTATGTTACTATGTTTATGTACATGAACCCCAGAATTGTAAAGCGCTGCAGAATATGTTGGCTATATATAAAGATTATTATTATTATTATAAACATTCCCTCTTACCTCGTAGTTTTCTCAGATGATTGTGGATTAAAGTTTGGAATGAACTTGCTTTTGAACTATTGATTTAACAATTACTGTGTAATTCATGATAATTATTTCTTTAGTGGTTAGCACTGGTGCCTTATTCAGCGGACCGGACGGCAGGGGCAACACGTGAGGCACAGTGGGCCGATGGGGGTAGTAGTAGTTCGTACTCAGGGTTAGCAGGGCCAGCGTGCAGTGAAGGGGACGACAGCACTAAATCCTCAGGGCACTCTCTATTGCAGGAACACCAGCCAGATGGTGGTTGAGGTGCCCTTGATGGTAATGGGTATTTAAGGTGCTTTTGCGGCTGGGCCCATGTGTTGTTCGTGACGCCAGCACCGTTAGGTGCAAAGGTTGGTGGTGGAAAAGATGAGGAGTCAGTTGTAGTAAAACAATTGAACTTTTACTTAATCACTTGTCTCCAGGTAGTCAATACAGTTCATTTAGATGGCAAAGTTGATAATCTCAATAATATCCACTGTAATTCCTATAACAGGCTTGGCAATTGTACCTTAAGGAGTTTCCTTCTCTCTATATCTAGTCTTGACTTTGTCTATGCTCTAGCACTCAGGTACTGAATATAATGGTTTCCTTACTTTATATTGAGCAATCCAATAAGGGCGTTCTCCCTCGTGGCAGGCAAACTCTCTGCTACATTATTTTATGCAGGATGCTCTCCTGAAATATTCAGGTTCACTATGTCCCGGAAGGCATTTAGTGAAAAAGGATAATTCTGCGCGATAATTATCCGGTTGTGTCCAGGCGCTTTTAGGCTTCTCCCGGTCACTGGTGCTTGTGAAGTCCTCTGGCTAAGCGAGCTCTCACCTTCACTAGACTTTCCCTATATTCAGACGTAGACTTGCTGGTCTGTGCTATGCTGCTGGAATCTGTACTTCGTGCTCGCTTGACCTGGCCAGAGCCAAGAGGCTAACATGGCAGCTACATGATGGAGTAGGGCTGAACTGCTCCTCTCCTGACTCCTTACAGACACACACACACACTAACTAACTAACTAACTAACTAACTACTTCCTATTTCCTGTTCTAGCTAATAGTGGAAATAAGAAGAGAAAGGCGCTCATAGGGTGAGTATGTCAAGTGAACATTAAATCCACAGATAGTGGGAAATGGTTTGCTCACCTATTTGGGTTGCAGCAAATTGGGCACAACCACAATAAAGGCCAAGTGGGAAAGGTTAACGGCTGATGCAGCCTGAACTTGTCCAATCACCTTGGGCGGAAGGCACACCGCCAGTCGGGTAGACAGTAGAAGAACGTCAGACCATAGGAGTCAAGCGTGTGGACAACAAGGGGCGCACTTTCACAACCGGTTGTTCAAAAAAATGTCAATTTATTTAATGATGACGCGTTTCGGGGTACCGCTGACCCCTTTATCAAGTCTGGATGGCTGATACGGCTGCTGTTCACCGGCACGTTGAGGATGCGTTGTGCATCTGTTCCGTGCATTGGGGACCGAAATTTGCAGTCCCCAATGCACGGGCAACATCCATGCGGCGGCCGGGCGGATTGAGACCTATTCAACTTGAATAGGTTCGTGATCTGTTCGCACTGCAAAAAAATAGAACAAGTTCTATTTTTTTGCGGCGCGGAGGCACGGACAGAAACACCACGGAAGCACTTCGTAGTGCTTCCGTGGGGTTCCGATCCGTGCTTCCGTTCCGCATCTCTGTGATTGCAGACCCATTCAAGTAAATAGGTCCACATAGCGAGATGCAGAGTGCACACGGGCCAGTGCCTGTGTATTGCGGACCCACCGTATGCAGGCCGCAATACGTCCACGGGCACACAACGTTTATGTTTAAGAGGCCTTAGAATTGAGACCAAAAAGTTGAATCTTGGTTTCTTCAGACTAGAGAATCTTGTTTCTCATAGTCCTTTAGGTGCTGTTTTGCAAACTGTAGACGGCTTTCATGTGTCTTTTTTCAGAGAAGAGGCTACTTTCTGGCCATTCTACAGTACACATATAGATTTTGTGTAATAAACACGAGATGTGCATTTATTAGAAGTCACACACATTTTCCATAGAGAAATTAGACTTCTTTGGGGGCAGATACTTTATGTGGGCGTTTTATGAACTTTAGCTAGAATGTTACTATGTAAAATCATTTTCCCCTTTCTGCCCATTAAAATGTGAGCACCTTAGGCCCCATAATGTCATGTAGAGCTGTGAGGTAGCCGGGTGCATTTGCTCATCGCTGGGTCCTGTGCACAGAACATGTTTGTTTTCACAGATGTAGCGACAATCGTTTCACATTACCAAGACAGTGAGGAATTCTTGTTAATTTCCTTCACACGTTACGCCTAATGATACCACAGAAACCGTTAAAAAGACCATGAAATGTATACTTGGAGCTACATCCACAGCCATTTTTATTAACATTGCGGGGACTGTAAACTGGAATTATATATGTGACGACTGGCTGATTATCCATGGATAATGCCTAACAGAGGAATTGTTAAAAATGTTAAATAAATGGATTATTCACCCGGTATTCAGACTTTGCATACCGATGTATAAAACTGGATTGTATAATGCACTCTCATTGTATGGGCCCTTTTACATAGGTCAACAGAGCGGACAGTGATCAGAAAAGAGGAAGCCAATTCCTGATCATTGCCTCCTCAATAGTTGCATTTAGACACAGCTATAATCACTGCTATATGGGGATGAATGATCATTACTACGATCGTTTGTCCCCATACAGTTTGATTAGTTCCATTGTTTATTGGCAGCATATCTCTGTTGACACAGGGTAATATGCTACCAAGGGCAAATAGGCCATAGACCCTGCAGCGAAATTTCCTGGTGGGCCTTTGCCTTGGGGGGCTACCCAAGCCCTCTTCACATCCACCAGCTGAATACATAATCTGCTTCTCTCCTATGCCCCTGGCCAGAGGCCGCAGGTGTCCTCCTGAATTCAACTGTATCGTCATCCTCAGCTGAATACTGTGGCGCAGATGGCAGTATTTTGTGCTGCACTGTAGTATTTGGTTCTGCTGGGGAGGTATTTTGTGCTGCACTGTAGTATTTGGTTCTGCTGGGGAGGTATTTTGTGCTGCACTGTAGTATTTGGTTCTGCTGGGGAGGTATTTTGTGCTGCACTGTAGTATTTGGTTCTGCTGGGGAGGTATTTTGTGCTGCACTGTAGTATTTGGTTCTGCTGGGGAGGTATTTTGTGCTGCACTGTAGTATTTGGTTCTGCTGGGGAGGTATTTTGTGCTGCACTGTAGTATTTGGTTCTGCTGGGGAGGTATTTTGTGCTGCACTGTAGTATTTGGTTCTGCTGGGGAGGTATTTTGTGCTGCACTGTTAATTTGGACCCGGGGCCACTTTTATTATTTTTTTTCCAGGGCCATTTTAAGTTTCCAATCCATCCCTGTATGCTACCATCAAACTGAAATGATGGCAAGCATTAACCCTTTTAGTCCCGGACTTTTTCATTTTTATTTTAATTTTTTAATTTTTGCATTTCATTTTTCACTTTACAACGGTTTTATTTTTCCATTCACATAGCTGTATGAGGGGCTGTTTTTTGCAGGACAAGTGGCACTTTCTAATTCCACCATTTATTATCGCATACGATGTAGTAGGGAGCTGGAAAAAATCCAAATGGGGATAAATTGGAAAAAAACGCAATTACGCAACAGTTTTATGGATCTTGTTTTTGCGGCATTCCGCATGCGGTGAAACTGACCTGTTATTTTCATTCTACAGTTCAGTATGATTACGGCAATACAACACATGCATAGTTTTTCTTGTGTTTTAAAGGGGGTTTTCTGAGATTTTGATACTGATGACCTATCCTCAGGATAAGGCCTCATGCACACTACCGTTCCGTTTTTTTGCGGTCCGCAAACCGCGGATCCGCAAAAAACGGAAGCCGCCCGTGTGCCTTCCGCAATTTGCGGAACGGAACGGCCGGCCCATTGTAGAAATGCCTATTCTTGTCCGTTTTGCGGGGAAACATGCTTTATTTTTTTTTGCGGGGCCACGGAACGGAGCAATAGATGTGGACAGCACACGGAGTTCTGTCCGCATCTTTTGCGGCCCCATTGAAGTAAATTGGTTTGCATCCGAGCCGCAAAAACTGCGTCTCGGATGCGGACCACAACAATTGTCGTGTGCATGAGGCCTAAGGCTACTTTCACATATGCATTTTCATTTCTTGTATTGAGTTCCGTCACAGGATCTCAAAACCATAGGAAAAACGCTTCAGTTTTGTCCCCATTCATTGTCAATGGAGACAAAACTGAACAAGCTGGAATGAAATGCATCAAAATGCAATCCATTCCGGTTTGTTGCATTCTGTGACTGGACACAAAACTGTTCCTAACTGCGATTTTGTGTCCGGTTTGCGAAACTGAACAAGCTGGGTCTGGCACTAAAAGCAATGTAAGCCAATGGTGGCGAATCCTTTTTTTTCCCCGGGTTATTCATTTTCGATTTAATACAACCACATCAAAATAGAACAGATGCAGACGGTTGTATTAAAATTCTCTACTGCATCTCAAAACCTGAAAGGAAAATGCATATGTGAAAGTCATCAGTATCTGATCAGTGGGGTCTGACACCCAAGACCCCGCCAATCAACTGTTCAAGAAGGCACCGGCGCTCCTGTGAGCACCACGGCTTTCTCGCAGCTTACCAAGCACAGCGCCGTACATTGTGTAGTGGCTGTGCTTGGTATTGCAGCTCAGCCCCATTCACTTCTATAGCAAGCAGCTTATCGGCGGGGGCCCCAAGGTGTCGGACCCCCACTGATCAGATACTGATGACCTATCCTGAGGACAGGTCATCAGTACTTAGGTCAGAAAACCCATTTAATACTAAAGAAAAAAAAAATTTGAAATATTTTCTCTTTATGTTGCCATATTCTGTCCTCTATACCTTTGTTTAGTTATGTGTATGGAGCTATGTTAGGGTTAATTTTTGCCAGGGTAATCTGTACTTTTCATTGATACCATTTTGGGGCGTGTATGACTTTTTGATCACTTTTTCATGAATTTTATTTTGGGAGGTGAAGCAACCAAAAATTGGTGAATAGGCCATTTTGACTATTTTACTACTGTGCGGCATCCTCTTGTCACACAGGAGGACAAAGGCTGCTGTAGACTACAACTGACTGCGCAGATCCTTTCTATTAATCCATAGAAAATAGAGGAAAGGGGACCAGTAATCCCTTAAAAGCTCAACCAGGGAGCACCCATGCTGAAAAGGGCCAACCCCATCTGGACCTTGCCCTAGATATGGTTCTTCACCCTACTATGTATCTAGCACTGACCATATTCATCATATACAAATTAGATTTGTTGATCTAACATCATTATAACTTTGAGACGTAATTCAGGAAGCCAATCTTCGAGACTATGAACTGAATGACCATGCTATAGTAAATCAAACCTCTGTCAGTAAGCATGGGTGAGTTTATGTTCTCCAATTTGAGAATTCTACACTGTATACATAAGAAAACAACATTGTCTTCTACAATCTGCCCATAGCATAGCTTGCTTCCAGTTCTTGTTATGACATGGTTACATAACCAGATGAACATTGTCGGCTGTTGACTGAGCACATCCTTCTACATGCCAGGTAGGAACGTGTTGGTGAAGGACAGACAGAGACCACAGATTAAGGGCCACCCTCTTTGATTTGATGCAGATCTGACCACAGGATATGTGTACATTCATCTTTGGTCAGATAAGTAGCTCGAGCTTCCTCTTTTCTGAAATCACCATTGAACAGGACCCCCGATGTGACATGGCCTCCCCCGTCCTCAGCATTAGTGGTTAGAAGAGCTTTCTTCCAAACTTTTCTCGAGAAGGATATAAACATTACAGGTTTGTAAAGGTTCTGACCACAGATCAGTTATATGTCATAACAGGAAAGATGAGACTCAAGATATTTCTTAACCATAATTTCCAGATTGCAGAGGATTCAGCCAGCCGCTGGCTCTTTACATGTAACTGACAATCCTTATCTGTATTGCATGGAAAACCAAACATGTCAACATGCCCAATTTCTAGGCATAGCCTTGGGTTTTAAAGAATTGTCCCTGGAATCTGCTGTAGAATATCCAGAAATGTAATATATATTATAGGCACAATCTTGTTGGACTTGTACACTTAGTGGTGCGCCTGAAACACTGCCTCTCCTTCCCCAATGCCAATTTCTTAGCCTAACCCCTTCCCTTCAGCCCATGGCCCTTCGGCTCACCCTCTCTTGCCCCTACCTGCTGCTGCAATTGCCTCACCTGGCCTCATTGGTGGTGCAGCCCCGTGTGCACTTTTAAATAGTTATCTGTAGAATTATATTTGAATCCTGATTTCAGTAATGAAGCCCTTTCAAATTCAGGACATAACTTCCATGGACGGCCATGCCTTAGCTTCTGCTCTAGGGTCCAGGAACCTCTGTAGTTCGTGCACTAACTTGTAGGATGAAACACATTTCCCATCATTAAGGTTTCTGCATATTCAAGGTTCACTTAACGGAGGCTCCCACATTGTTCATTACCTACACTATCTACCAGCATGGACTTTGTTTTCAGCTCGAGAGCTCACAGAACAGATAAAGGGGAATATCACATTTAGGGCTCATTCAGACGGCCGTATGCTGTCCGCAAAAATACTGAATGCTATCCGTTTTTTTGCGGATCCGCAAAAAAACGGATCTGCAAAAAAACGGATAGCATTCAGTATTTTTGCGGACCCATAGACTTCAATGGGGCCATGTCCTGATTTTCACGGACAAGTATAGGACATGTTTCATTTTTTTTGCGGAACTGTGGAATAGAAAAGGGCCCCATAGAAGTGAATGGGTCAGCATCTAATCCGCAAAAAAACGGATCCGCATTTTTGCGGACAGCATACGGCCGTCTGAATGAGCCCTTACAGAAAGGCAAGATGCTTCTGTGATCTTCAGCAGTGTAGAAGCAGTTCTTTTATCAGGCTCAGGATCTCAGGAGACACCTCCACTTCATCTCCGCCGTCGTCTGTCTCTCTGTTACTAAGGACGGATCTTACCTGACAACCGGCAGTGGACTCCAAATTAGGTGGAAGTGAGACACTTCTATTAAATGAAATGAAAGGGAACCTGTCATCAACTTTATGCTTATGGTTCTGACTGCAGAAATCTTCAGTAGAAAATGAAATTTAGAAAAAAGGACTAAAAACAAGCAGTTGAAAAGTGCGGTGCTGTGACACAGTGTGACAGCACCGCACTTTTCAACAGCTTGTTTTTAGTCCTTTTTTTTTTATTTCATTTTCCACTGAAAATTTCTGCAGTCAGAACCATAAGCATTTAGAAGACCTACCTCTTATGTCCCTTGGAGCAGTTGTGCACCTAGCCTTTCTGTTGCCTGAGGCAAAGACGGAGAAACGGCGCCCCAACTCCCCAATGCCAATTTCTTAACCTGACCCCTTCCCTCCAGCCCTACTGTTAAAGACATACTTGGAAAACATTACATACAGAGCTACAAAACATACTGGTTAATACAGCGCCACATACTGTACCCACTGTGCTTCACAAAACTATACTGCAAAAAACAGATAATCCCCCTTCCGCTGCCCCTCTCTTGCCCCTATCTGGTTCTGCCTGAGACAATCGCCTCACCTCGCCTCGCCTCATTGGTGGTGCACCCCTGCCTTGGAGTAAACCCTTATGTGACACTCAAAATCTGAACTATTCTTCCAATTTGTGCTGCATAATTTGTTTACTATTCTCAATCAGATCCTGAAGTATTCCAGGATAATTAGCGGTGTTACTGCCAGGGCACATTAGACATGTGATTGAGTAAGGATCCACCCAACCATTGTCTTTCTAATAAATCAAAACAATGAAGAGGAGGCTTGGAGAAGCCAATACATATGTACATAGTATAATTCATTAGGCTCCCACCTTTGGCTAGCCTCCATGTACTCTAATTACCACTTTTGACAGAAGATCTCATGTAGTCTATAATGACTCAGGAACATTAACCTTTTCACGTTTCTGGAGCTGCAAATACATCAACAGTCTCAAGAGTAACACTTGGTGAGATGCAATGGGTCTTCATGACTTTAGGGTTGTAGGACGGCGATTGTGCTGTGCTCTTTTTTCCACTCAGAAAAGTGTGGTTAGTGTACAGACACCAGACACTAATTGTACCACTGGCCACCAGGAAAATGGTGCAGATTTAACCTTTGGCCCGATTCCAAATGCTGATTATTAAACTGACCCCATGGAGAGGTTAAAGAATGACCACTCAGGTGCAAATCCTAAAGGTTCCACCGAGCACCAGATATTGATTATGCCTTTGCCAATATAAATTACTAACTAATTACCAGGGGACAAACTAGAAAAGTTCCATTAACCAGCGATAACCATTTGTGGCACTAACCAGCCTCACATTTGGCCAATGTAATTTTTAGTACTCTGGTTGTGTGGATGGTTACCGCTTGCATGGTGCTTTAAGACCCCTATTTCCTATTTACTTTGGAATTCCGAAGTCTCGACCAAAACTTTTAACATTTACATTTTATTTAATTAATTTAATTTTTTTTCTTCCTCTCTACCTAATCTGCGGGTAAAGCTGATGTAAACCTATTAAATCACCTATCCACAAGATCATGTATCACCTATCCAACTGCTGGGAGCCCCGCCGATTACAAGAACGGCGATTCTGTGTCTCCTATATGAATGAAGTGGCACACTGCTGCGCCATTCAGTTCTATGGGACTGACTGGGATACCAGAGCTCCTCTTCAGCCCACCCATAGAGATCATAGAGGGGCAGCATGCATGCTTGACCACAGCTCCTCTCATATGGTGGGGGTGTAAAAGGCAGCCCTGAATCAACCAGCAGCATTTCCAGCACTTATATCTATGCAGACTGTCATGTTTCCCTCCGGCCACCAGAGGCCACTGTGACTAAACAGGAACCTGAGTTGTGCTGGCCAGAGGCTAAGAAAGAGTTAAGAAGTTTTTCCCAGGCTGTTCCAGAAGTTGCTGGGGGCCTTGCTGAGATAACAGGGAGAGATGGACTGCTGAGAGATAACAGTAAAAGACTGGAGCAGCAGGAGGCTATATTAGCTGAGATTTTCCTGACAGCTGTGGAGCTGCACACAGAGGACTTCAATGTGTGTTCCAGAGGAGTGGGACCGTGTGTAGAGACCAGTACAAGCCGGATCCTTCCTGCCAGAGCTGGAACTAGGTGGAGATCTGCATCTGTTGTGACCAGAGAGAGAAAGACAGCCAAGCAAGTGACCGGACCTGGATCCAGACTGCATCTTATTGTACCCAGGAGAATCTGCAGAACTGTGAGTGGGACTTAGTCAGTGTGCTGTAGAAGCATCCCCTGGGTAGCAGGGCTAGATAGGAAATTGGTCGTGAGAGTAGCCTGCAAGCTGACTGCTGTTTAGCTCATTCTGTGTATATGCAAAACTCCATTGCCATTGTTGTTGATTTATGTTCACCTGTTAATACCATTCCTGTCTTTGACCCATTGTGCCTCTGGTGCGGTGGTACTGTATGGTTACTCAGGTTTTCCGTCAGTTTCATTTTGCTCCTTAATAAAGCCAGCTTTTGCTTCAGTCTCCTTGTCCGCTGTACTGTACTTGAATCCTGCCTTGCGGTCTCTCCCTCCTCTGACCGCTACAGGGGCATAGAAAGTTGGAACCCAGTTCTTACCATCAATGGGGTCAGGCCCCACCGATCAGAAACTTATCTTTTAGACAGGTGATCAGTTTAAATCTTGGGACAACCCATGACTAGATCAATGCTCCTGAAATTTGAGACCATGATGACCTCTAATTGAAAGCAAGTAACACTGGAACCCTACAGGACAATGTAGAATGGGGCTCTACTCCACCATGGCATTATACAGCAACAAGTACATTCAGGACTTAAGATTTAAGGTTATTTTGGTCTCCACATCCATTATTTTTCTCTTTGCTGTCATTTTTTCACTGACCCCTTCTATTCCCCCAATCAATCATCAAGTGTACCTTACCTATGAGTAAAGTTGGGTCTACTACCCTTGAGATGCTCAAAGGAAAGGTCGACATTATTTTAGCTTTCTGGGCCCCTACCTAGAATGTAGTTGTTATGAGGGCGACATTGGGGTAACATTTCAAATTCCATACCTTATTTTATAGATCATTTAAAATAAAACTGAAGTGTAGGGTATCGATGATGAGTCACATATAAAGTACCAAGTGAGTGCCTGTGAACACAATGAGGCACAAGGATGGCGAAGCAAGAGCAAGCAAGGACTTGTCCCTCGTCTCTCTGGGAGCCCATTTGCAATTACACACTTATCGGCACCGCTACTCTCAGAGACAAAAGGTCTATTTGTAGACCTTAAATTATGGGCCAAAATACGCTAATGACATGTTGCAGTGGAGAAGGGAGTTTTATTTCATGAATCTAATAAGATCATTTCAAAGCCAAAATACAACAATCATTTAGAGAGCGACACGCTATTTTAGCCTCTGCGGTCAGATGACAGAGCATGAACTTCACGTCAAATTTCTTTAGAAATCTCGGTAGGGAACTGATGTGAAACTTTCCTTCAGCACACCCAACAGCAGTGGTTGCAATCTTGTGGACATGTCCCTCCTATGATATCAAAATCCATTTCTGTGCAGAATACAAGATCGGCCTCCCAGTTTGTTGAACTTTAATGCAACCTGCAAAGGAGGCAGATTTTTCTGCAGCAAATGCAGATTTCACCCCTTACATAAACTGACATACTGCAGATTTTAAGATCCAGACTGAGGGTCAAGTTACGCATTAAAATTTCTGCAGTAGTAATTTGCTGGTACTACATAACGCTGTGAAGTGTTGAAAGTCTGCAGCTAATATGCTAGGTGTCTCCACCCCAAAAGGGGTTTCCCTATCTCAGAAATGTATGCTATATCCATAGAACAGGCCACAATTACACCCTCAGTTCACACTGAATATGTCCAGCGAACTGCAGGAAAGGTGCAAGGCAGAGAGGATGGGTGTGGTGAGGATAGAGGTAGTAGTACTCATAGTGGAGATCTTTCTTCCAATTTCCCTGGGCAGTGCAGTGATGAGAAGGCCGAACGCTTTCTTCCTTTCCGGACAAAATCTGGGTTTAGGGACCCTGCCTGGTGTTAGGTGGGGTGCCCTTGGTGTAGGTGGGTCTTGAGGTGCAAAGCAGGGATCTCGTAAAACTGGTAAAGTATAATGCCTTGGCAATGCAAGTGTTGGTACACACAAAAACGAGTGAACACTTCATAAACACTTATGCTAGCAGAAGTAGGCACAGTTCTTATTACACACGTAGCATAGATGACTTTCTGAAGGCTATGTACTGAGGGCATGAACAGTACAGAAGTCCCCTCCAAGTTCCCCCACAGGTAACTTGCACAATCCTCATAATTTGGCCAAGGGGTGCAACCTTTTTTCTCACTCGCATTAGATCAGTATTTCCACAGTACCATCAGCAAGGTGTAGAACTCCAAAAGATGTTGGGTCTGTCTTTTTAATATGGTGGGGGATGTGAGGTTTATCGTCCCAATCAAGATGCAGGGAAGTCTACAGCCAAAGTATGTGTATTATATTCTTTGACCAAAAAATTTGACATTCTTTCTTGTATGGCTGCTTGACCTCCCATTGAATCTAGCATTTTTTTCTCTCTGGGCTGGCACTTTGCTGACTGTTCTAGGCTCACAGAGCTGGAGTCCTGGCAACTCACTCTGGTCTCACATACAGCCTACTCATGGCTCCACTGAGCAGATTCCAACTAGTGGGGGTGGGTCCAACCCACACCTGGTAACCATCTATAGGGCCAAGCAATTAACCCCCTTAGGGCTCTTGTAAATTGTGGATCTGCAAAAACACGGATACAGTCTGTGTGCGTTCTGCATTTTGTGGAATGGAACGCCTGGCCCATAATAGAACTGTTCTATCCTTGTCTATAATACAGACAAAAATAGGACATTTTTTGTAGGAGCCATGGAACGGACACACCGCGTGCTGTCTACATCTTTTGCAGCTCCATTGAAGTAATTGGGGCCACATCCGACCCACAAAAACGCAGATCGGATGCAGACAAAAAAATATGTTAATGTGCATGAGCCCGTTTACCTATATACAGCCTTCAGAAAGGAAAATACATAAGCTAATCACATTAACCCTTGGGCCACTGGCATGCTGCATATGGAGGATGATTTGATCTTTGCAATATTGCTTTTATTTCTTGATATTTTTTAGCTGTATTGCATATGTGTTCCATGTTCTGTATGTCCTATGTATCCTCCTACACTGCATGCATACTTCAGCGACTTCCCTGAAGGTCAGTACAAGGTTACAATCACTGATAAGTCACAGTAGGGGAGCAGCGGAGGGACAGAGGAGGAGGAGATATCACACACATGTATTTTACAAGCTGAAGTTCAATCTCCAGCTGTTTTCCATCTTCATCTACCCTGCAACATATGTAGGAGAAGAATCAGCAAATAATAGATTTCCATTCCGCCTCTGGAGATCTGCTTAGACTTTCCCTTTAGATGGGAGAACGCAGGCGGATTCTTACATCCTTATCCTCAGTCCCTGCAGAGCGGCTTGTGTGATCCTGCGCTCAGTATGAACGGGCCCAAATGTCCTATTCAATGCCCAGGAGCCGGGGACATCTCAGATCCACCTGCATCAGGGCATCGATTCACTGGAAACGCTCGTTCCTTTCCTTTGTGCTACACGTATTTTATGTTTGACTTTTAGGTAATCTTTTCTGAATGGTGTAGCTATAGAGGGGGCAGAGATTACAGAGGCGCCAGACATCTACTGGCTCCCAAAAGACCCTCTGGTTTCTAAAATATCTGTATTTTTAAAGGGTTTCTACCATCAGAATTACTGTTATGTAGCTGACTGACATTAGCGATGTGTTAATGTCCGCACTACATAACAGTGTGTTTTTTACATTTCTCCCTGCAGCCGTTCTGCTAAAATACACACTTTTACAATATGCTAATGAGCCTCTAGGTGCTATGTGGGCGTAGATTCAGCACCTAGAGGCTCGGTCCACTCACCCTTTATCCGCCCAGGTCCTTCGTTCTGCCCGCCCCGCTCCTCTTGATTGATGTCCAAGTTCCATGCATCGTTGAGGAAATCCCGCGCCTGCGCCGCTCACTTCTGTATTCGCCGCAGGCGCAGTGAGTGAAGGCCGCGCTCCTGGTGCCGACTTCCTCACTGCGCCTGCGCCGACTACGTCACAGTGAGGAGGCCGGCACCAGGAGCGCGGCCTTCACTCACTGCGCCTGCATTCATAAGCTATAAGCATTCATAATAAATATCCAATTGTTTTTTGTCTACAGCTCCTATGCAGACCTATGGTCCTACTTGTTAGCAGACCAAGCCAACCCACATGTAGTCTGATCCTACAATCATATTGCCAGCCATCTGCCCCATCCTACTACTTTCCTATTGAGTGAACATTAGCAAGAAGTAATGGAGAAATGGAACATATGACTGCAGTATCAGACTACACGTTACGTTTTTGTAGTCTGTTACCGTGTCTACACAGGAACGGTGTTTGCAATGCTTCTCTATGATTTTCATTTAAATGAATTGGAGCGAGAAAAAAAATAGGCCTTTGTAGATTATATTAAGAAGTTACATAACTAGTAATTCCCCAATTTTTTATTTTTTTTCATCTGAATCTTACCAGATACAAATGGGAAATTAAATCTCTTGCCATTGCCCAGCAGCGATCATTTAACACGCTGTAATATTTATATACACCATTATTCCAGGAGATCAAGCCAACGTAATACAATGTAAACTGTTAATCTTCTTTCAGTGCATGCGTGGACGCTATACTGACACACACCGTCAGTGTAATATTTAGTGCAGGCCATTAATCTAACAAGACAAATGCAAGGCTTGGGATCAAACCACAGTGGTCTGTTTCAAATGCGCCAGTATACGAGTCTCCTTTCAGATCACTACTACGGCCAAGTTGGACAGAATCGGTCCCGATGTTCCCCCCCTGTGTTATACCTACGGGGCCTTGCTGTAATTATTTAATAATTGTAGTTTTGAGTTTCTCAGCTCACATTGCTTGTGCATCCAGTTGAAAAGCTATGAGTCACTCTGCGTCCAGGGGAGCTGCCGCTTGACAGGTTTAGAGCGCACTGGGGGGAAATCTGGGCTTAATCACCGATTACGGGCCAGATGATGGAGTTCACATGTTAGCATGTGTATTACATCTGTAAAATCACACTCAGCCTGCAAAAATGACATCGGACTTGTGCACTCCAGGGGCGAGTTAATCCCTTTCTAATAATTCCACATTAGGTTTTATGAGACTTTACAGGCTATATATTACTCCACAGATAGATGTAGAGATCCTGGCAGTGGTTTTATGGTGCAGTTTGCTCAGTTGTACCACGTGTACCAATTTACCTAAGAAAAGCCTTTTGATCCGGAGTGCAGATGGGGCCGGAGAGGACCTCCGGCGGCACGCGTGCACTAGCGGCAACGCGGATCCGACAGGCTGCCGCTAGTGTGAAACTAGCCTTAGGCTGTTTTTCGCACATTGGGGGATATTATTCAACCCTTTTATGCCAGAAAAGTGGCACCAAAAAGTCTCAAAGTTTGGTGCACAAACTTTTGTGACTGTCCAATGAGTGCTGACGATACCCGATGCTGTACAGACATGTCACTCTGAAGAGGGTAATGGTAACACCCAGTCATCAATGTATTCATATATTTTCAGTAGGAATAACTGAGGAGTAGTACAATGCAGAGATCTATGAAAAAGTGCTCCATAGATATAGAAAAGTCTCCAGGTTCTCTTTACTTAACTATGAAAGGACAGATTCTGCGAGTGCTGTATGCAGCATTTACTGTGTATTTACTGTAATGCAGCAGTTACCCCTGTGTACACTGCCTGCAAAGCAAGTGGAGAGAGCTAGTGTGCGCTGACTGACTAAAAAGCTCCACTTTTCGTTGATACAGTTCCATCCTTCCTTATATTCCTCTTGGCTTCCATATCCTGAGATATCTGCATGAGATTACATGGTTTTAAGATACTCTGTTGGGAGATGCATATATGTGCTATGTGTGGCCACCTAGTGGTAATGATGTGAACAGCAGCTTGCTGATTATTTTGCAAGCATGTAACAATATTGTATTGTATTTGTGACATGAGAAAGTGGAGGTCTTAAAGGGATTGCCTCACCCAAGACATTGGTGGCATATTGCTAGAATATGCCACCAATGTCAGATAGGTGCGGTTCCCACCTCTGGGACATGGTGCAATATCCACAACGGGCTGCCAAAAGTGAGAGTGCACCACGCATGTTCGGTGTGCTTTCCACTCACTTCTATGGGAGAGCCACTCAGCATTTTCAAAAGGCCCGTAGAAATGAATGGAGAGCGCACTGTGCAAGCACTACTGCTACTGCTTCATTCACTTCTAAGGTACTGCTGGAAGTCCCATAGAAATGAATAAACGGTGGTCGCGCATGTGCGGTGCTCTCTTCTTCACTCTGGGGACTCCGTTCTAGAGACACCTCTGGGATCCGCACTGACATTGGTGGCATATCCTAGCGATAGGACACTAATATCTCAGCTGAGACAACCTCTTTAATACATTTGCATTGAAGTTAGGGGTAGACACATCTGTATTTCCACAGGTAGAGATTAGGGATGAGCGAACCCCTGGAAGTTCGGGTTTGGGACTAGAACTTGACCCTGAACCCAAACCCCATTGAAGTCAATGGGGACCCGAACTTTACTTTATTATTTTCCATTATAACATGGTTATATCGGAAAATAATAGCATTCTTAAGACAGAAAGGAAAACAATATGACCATTTAGGGGTTAAAAAAAACAACAACTCACCTCATCCACTTGATCACGGTGCAGCAACTTCTTCTGTCTTCACTGAACAGGACCTGCGATGTGTGATGATGTCACCACGTGAGAGCGCTTGGTGACATCATCGCACACATCACAGGTCCTTTGGCAGGTCCTGTTCAGTGAAGATAGAAGAAGCTGCTGCAGCATGATCAAGTGGATGAGGTGAGTGGTTTGTTTTTTTTGACCCCTAAATGGCCATATTGTTTCACATTCTGTCTTAAGAATGCTACTATTTTCCGATATAACCATGTTATAACGGAAAAAAATAAAAATCACCTGAACACCGAACCCCAGAAAAAAAGTTTGGGTCCGGGTACCCAAACTCACAAAGTTCGGTACGAACTCAAACTTTGCAGTTCGGGTTCGTTCATCCCTAGTAGGGATACATGAGCGGTTTTTGAGAGTTGGCCTTTAGGATAGGTTGATAATACACATAAAACTTGGTATGATACATGTATGATCTGCCTTACGTCTGCACGGCAACAAGAACACATCTTCATGTGCGAGTCCTTCTGACCTTACAAACACCACCTTGTGTCTCAAGCACAGGAAATTGCAAGAAAATGACCGTTTGACTCGCTAGCTGCAAACAGTAGATTTTTGCACAAGACACAGCCAGAGAGTCATGCAAAATTGCATACATACGTTCACACAGGAAGGCTAGAAAGACTTCATACATTTCTGTGAAGTTTTAAAATCTTAAGTAGACAATGCATAATAAACGCCTCCATGGTTTGGTGGTCGGTCTGTAACAGCCGGCTATGTCAATCGCCCAGGAGTTGTTATAAAGCGCCAACAATTCTTCAAAAAATTGTGCTACTCTTGCACTTTGTTCTGCTGAGAGGAATTGTTCCAAGTCCGGTCATGCATTAGATTGGGGTCATGATAAAGGTAATAAATTATTTTACGAGGATAGCGTCAGGGCAGGAAAGGAAACAGTAAAACGCAATGCACATGTCCTGACAGCAATTCTTCAATCTTTTAGGGTTGTGTCACAAGGGTGTATGTAGAGGGGGTACAGACCGCAATTCCTCAGTCTCAGTCGTAATTTTAACCCCTGTGATGCCAAACTTCGCACAGAAAAAAGCCACAGCTCCATGTACAGACGAAGGTGCTGGGAAAAGGTTGTGGTGGCCCCTAAACAAGTGTGGATCATGCACTTCTACCCATTTTCTTTATTTAAGAGGTTAGAAATGCAGGATTAGGCCTCTTTCACACTACAGTATGTCGATTTCAGTGTTTTGCATTCCGTTTTTCACGGATCCGTTGTTCCGTTTTTTTGTTTCCGTTGTGTTTCCGTTTCGGTTCCGTTTTTCCGTTCCGTTTTTCCGTATGGCATATACAGTATACAGTAATTACATTGAGAAAATTGGGCTGGGCATAACATTTTCAATAGATGGTTCAGAAAAAAACGGAACGGAAACGGAAGACATACGGATGCATTTCCGTATGTGTTCCGTGTTTTTTGCGGACCCATTGAATTGAATGGAGCCGCGGAACGTGATTTGCGGCCAAATATAGGACATGTTCTATCTTTCAACGGAACGGAAAAACGGAAATACGGAAACGGAATGCATACGGAACACATTCCGTTTTTTTTGCGGAACCATTGAAATGAATGGTTCCGTATACGGACCGTATACGGAACGCAAAAAACGGCCCGCAAAACGGAAAAAAAAAACGGTAGTGTGAAAGAGGCCTTAGGGAAATGGAGCCTATAAGGAGTCTCTACAGCTGTGTACCTCAGATCAAGCAGGTTGCAAGTAGCTGAAATACACTCATGTGTATGAGGCTATATAATGCCATAACACTCCCCAATAAATAGTTCTGCCATCACCATATAAATAAAATAATCAAATAACAGTACAGAGTGGCAACAATACCATACTGCAATGCAGTGCCAGTAGAATAGCGCCATACAGTAACCATACAGAGGGCCTTGAATGGTGAACCCATTAGGTTGCCCATTTTTGCACGGGATGGTCCTGATTAGAGAAGAGCGAATTTCCACTTATGAAATTCGTTCACACTTCGTTTGGTGGTAAAAGGTGAATTGGGTTATGGATTCCGTTACCACGGACCATGACGCAATTCTATGACGGAATGCCATGTGATTTCCCGGACCCACCGTGGCTTGTGTGACTAGTGATTTATAAAGCTGCGTGTTCCAGCCCAACTGCGGGTTTACTGTCCCATAAGTAAATGATGTTGGCAGTACAGGACAGTAGACCTGAGGCAGGGCTGGAGCTCACAGCATAATAAAAAACGATGATACAGTGAGCTCCGCCATCCGAGCAGAGTTTGCTCCTTGAATTGTGGCCATCACATGGGCGGTTTTTCCTGGATTGCACTCGCCTGTGTGAACTTAGCCTTAGTGAATGGACAGAGTAAAGCACTGACTGTTCTCCTGCCCAAGACTTGATCTCTCTATGACACCAGAGCCCTGCTGGTAAAGCCCTGTGTAGGGATCCTCGGTGCCCTCAGCATTGTCCTGCTCCATCTAGCACTTTGTGACAGTACTTTGACACAGTTTGTGAGGTTTGACTCAACACGTCTGTCTGGAACATCTCAGCCTGTGTCTGTCTGCTTGTGGCAAAAATGTTCCAGCCCCAGAAAAACATTAAAAATGTGTCTTCATACCAAGAAACACTTATTTTAGGGTTGAACATCAGCCATTTATCATTAGATTGACAATGATCCCACTACCATTAAAGAGCAATTTTACCAGTTCACGCACTGTTAACCACTTGGCTGGCATGATAGTGTCTTAAAGGGGTTCTCCGGGAATTAAGAAAATGAAAATTCAGTACTTAAATATTACTTTATTATAAATGCTGTAAATTCCCAAATGCCTTTCATTAGTTATAAAGGCTTGTTTTGTCAAGGGAGCAATAATCAGGAGAAATAAAATGGCCGCCGTCCTATCCGTACACACAAAACATGTCCTAATCACATAGGAGGACACGTTACTTCACAACACTGAGCTAAAGAGCTGCCTCATCCTCCTCTCTGCTCTGCTCGTCAGGAATTATGATCCTGAATACAGATGATAAGATCTTCAGCTGGATCTCCGTAAGAATGGAGTTCATAAGGAGACATAAAGTACAGAGAGGAGGGTGAATGTGGGGCTGATGAACAGCAGCACTTGTATGCAGTCTCCTCAAGAATTCCATTCCCAAAGACATTCAGCCAAAGTTCATCTGTATTCAGGATCATAATCCCTGACAGGTAGAGCAGAGAGGAGGATGAGGCAGCTCTGATCACAGACTATCTGATCGTGTAGTGCCCTGGAGCAAGGGTACTTTGGACTATGGACATTTGCCCCTATTGCTACTATGCAAAGCCATTACTACTTTATTGCACATTGAAGGGTTAATTTGGGAAAACTTGTGATTTATGCTGCTGTCTGCACTTATACTGTTTCAAATTGTTGAGCTGCATTTTTTTGGTTCTTATAATATTTCCTGTTTATTTGCACTGTTATTGTATACAGATGTAGTAGAGTTAACACGTCTCATAAAGCATGTGTGTTATCTAAACTAAATGCGTTAAGCAAACAACTTCAATTGCTTTTCAATAGCTTTTGTTTCAAGGTAACGCGATGCGTTAAGAAATTTGAGTTGAGTTTGTGTGTTAACCCTGCTACATCTGTATCTGCACTGCACAAGGGGTTAATGCACAGCCAGCTAATACTGATAGACTTTGGGACTTTTTATCTATGCAAAGTTTTGAAGGCAAAGAAAGACACACTGGCCTTCTGACTGTCTGGTTTAGCTCTGTTGCTTATATCTGAAGACTTGTTTATATCTTGAAAAACAAATTAGTCATCTCCATAGACTTGCATTGAAATTCAACACAAATCTATGATAGACAGAATTTGCAACAATATTTCTGTTTAGGCTGTGTTTCACCACTCCACTCCTTCCACTAGAAGGTTCTGGGTCAGCTAGAAACTGTATATAAGGAGAGCAGTCAGAGCCCCTAGTGGCCTACAAATGTGGACCAGTGCTTAGTAGGAGAGACTCATCCAGACTGCTTGATTGACCAGAAGAAGACGATGAGACAGGATACTCTGCCACAGACCCCGGGCCACCAGCCTTCTGACCAGGGAGCATTCTGGAAGACTGAGCCACAGTCCCTGGGCCACCAGCCCTTTGATCAGGGAGACAGTTCTCAGAGAGAGGGACAGCTAGCTCAGGCCTTTCCTCAGTTCAGAACCTTATTCTGCCAGGGAGGAGATTGGAGAAGCCAGCTAAGTACCTTGCCTGTAATGTTTTGCACTTGAGTTCCTCTAGTAAAGAAGCACAGTGGTTTACTGCAGACCCCGACTCTCTGGACTTAATTCTCAGTGGGGTGCACCACGTCTTACCATCCTCTCCAGAGAGCAGCAACTCGTAGTGACACCTTGATGGTGTCCAGAGGTCCCAGGACGGCATTGGGGCCACCCCAAACCCGGTCACTGCAAAAGCTCTTTAGAAACGAACAGCAGAAAAGTGCATCTCGTATTCTTGCTTTGTCATCTAACTTGTGCCTATATATAAACTCCATCAGGTTGTGAGCAGTGACACCACCCAGAGATTCTGTTCCATCTGCACTTTTATATGCTCCTTGCATGTAACAGACAGCGGGGCCATCGTCATTCTCCATACCCACTTCCTAAAATATGGAAGAACTGAAAGTTCTGACAGTTTAGTGTCGATTGGTCATTTACTTTCCAGGACTCTCGAATGTTCAGCCTTTGCAACAAGAAAAGAACATAAGAAAATATCTTATAATTGTAATGGCGGCCGGATTAAACTTTTAGTAATTTATTTTAGTATTTTTGTGCTCAGATCCTGCATTATATAACCTTTATAAAAAGAGATATCAGTCATTCTCCGTTATTCTTTACCAGCAGAGCTTACAGTATAATTTTCTTACAATGCACTGGCAGATGAAGTGCAAACTGGCAAGAGAGACCGGCCTTGCAGAGACTACATGACCCTGGCACTGTGGGTATTAGAATAAGCGTTTCTTAATATAATTTTTTTATTGTATGTACACCAGAAGAGTTCCTGACGTACCCGCTAAACAGATTAATATGGCTCCATCAGCCAGATGGATGCCAAAAACAGTGTCCTTTTGGCCTAAATCTGGCCTGTAGACGTAACAATACAAAAAAAAATTAAAAATAAAAAGTATAGAAGAACATGGTAGACTACACTATTTCATACAACAGTATCCTTTAGTGGACCCTATGGCATCCATCATAGGTTTCTATGAAACATGGAAGCTCTAGTGACCTCACTATCCATATACGTCACTAAGGCCTCCCCAGGTAGAGATATTAAAAGAAGCTGAGACCTGGACAGTGGATCAACAGGACAGGACCTTCATGGAAACAGGTTTTATCTTTACTAGTTTCCTTGGCTGCCCTACGTTTCCATAGATGATCCACCATAAGAGAATATTCATTTTGCATGGGGGAAGTGGAATTACTATGAGGTTGGTCCTAAGTGAATTACTGTCAGATTGGCGTCATGGGTATTAATCATTATGAGCATTACGTACAGACATGATGAACATACAAAGTGACCCGAATGACTCCAAACAAATGGCTGCCAATACTTGCATCCATCATAAATGCACAGTCTATGCCAGCCCCACTACTGATATAGTGAATGTTGTATGTATAACTTCTAGAAGATCATCAATCATACAGAACAAAAAGAGCAATCTTCTAATTACCTAGCAATTACTTACTAATTACCATAGCTTACACAGATTATTAAGCAGCTAATAAAACCTTTAAACATGCATTTTCTTCCCAACATTGCCCCGCATCTCTATAAATGCCTTGTCAGCATGAGTCCTGGATGCAAGTCAACTGGAGGCTTTCCGATGAGAACACACTTGTAAAGCCACGCATGTCGCAGACTAGTTAGTACTGGTCCACAGATAGGGAACCAGCAGGGACGGACTCGTAATCCCTAATATATTTCACTCTATGGCCGGAGTCCAGGCGATATTGAAAAGAAAGACCATTCCAAAGGGAATATCTGTTTGGTTCCTTCAAATTCTTAGCATCCTAAGTAAGCTGGATCACGAGCACTGAATGACGACTGCTGGCCCTGGTAATCGCGCCTGAGATTTTAACCCCTTCCATGTGAAGTAGGTTATTTAGAGAACGGATTTGTTTTGCAGGCACATGGATTACTGCATGCGACCACTATGATGCAGACAACAGACAGAGCAAAAACCTAAAAGGAGCCTCTCAGGGGAATCCAAAACTGATCAGATAGTAATGATATATCCTGATAAAACACCATAAATCTTGGTGTCCGCCTCCAGAGCGGAATGGTGACTGAACGGAGGCAAACTGATGCATTCTGAGCGGATCCTTTTCCATTCAGAATGCATTAGGGCAAAACTGATCCTGAGCCCTTAACGGATCTCAGAAACGGAAAGCCAAAACGCGAGTGTGAAAGTAGCCTTAGTAGCTATATAAAAAAAAAAAAAAAATATATATATATATATATATATATATATATATATATATATATACTCATACACACACACACTCACCTAAAGAATTATTAGTGCCCCCATACTAATACGGTGTTGGACCCCCTTTTGCCTTCAGAACTGCCTTAATTCTACGTGGCATTGATTCCACAAGGTGCTGATAGCATTCTTTAGAAATGTTGGCCATATTGATAGGATAGCATCTTGCAGTTGATGGAGATTTGAGGGATGCACATCCCGGGCACGAAGCTCCCGTTCCCCCACATCCCAAAGATGCTCTATTGGGTTGAGATCTGGTGACTGTGGGGCCATTTTAGTACTTGAACTCATTGTCATGTTCAAGAAACCAATGTGAAATGATTGGAGCTTTGTGACATGGTGCATTATCCTGCTGGAAGTAGCCATCAGAGGATGGATACATGTTCTCATTCTGTTTACGCCAAATTCGGACTCTACCATTTGAATGTCTCAGAAATCGAGACTCATCAGACCAGGCAACATTTTTCCAGTCTTCAACAGTCTAATTTTGGTGAGCTCGTGCAAATTGTAGCCTCTTTTTCCTATTTGTAGTGGAGATGAGTGGTACCCGGTGGGGTCTTCTGCTGTTGTAGCCCATCCGCCTCAAGGTTGTGCGTGTTGTGGCTTCACAAATGCTTTTCTGCAGACCTCGGTTGTAACGAGTGGTTATTTCAGCCAACGTTGCTCTTCTATCAGCTTGAACCAGTCGGCCCATTCTCCTCTGACCTCTAGCATCCACAAGGCATTTTCGCCCACAGGACGGCCGCATACTGGATGTTTTTCCCTTTTCACACCATTCTTTGTAAACCCTAGAAATGGTTGTGCGTGAAAATCCCAGTAACTGAGCAGATTGTGAAATACTCAGACCGGCCCGTCTGGCACCAACAACCATGCCACGCTCAAAATTGCTTAAATGACCTTTCTTTCCCATTCTGACATTCAGTTTGGAGTTCAGGAGATGGTCTTGACCAGGAGAACCCCCCAAATGCATTGAAGCAACTGCCATGTGATTGGTTGACTAGATAATTGCATTAATGAGAAATAGAACAGGTGTTCCTAATAATTCTTTAGGTGAGTGTATATATAATATCTTTTTTACTCATGTTTGTGAATATTTTTGTCAAATAATATTTTGCCCAAGAGGGCAAAACTATTCATACTATTTTTTCTTTGCAGTTTTCCCACTGTAATTGGGGTATATGCACAAGAGCCCCAGTTATAGAAGAAAACAGTCCACTGTGGTGAAATTAGTCACTGCAAGGACCCAGCAGCTATGTCATGCCAGGATGGATGGAGGGCGCCCAAAGAAGACAGAAGAGATCTCTGTCAACTGGCATCTAACCTGCTACACTGCAGGATCAGGAGCTTTAGGGCTTCTTCACATGCAGCAGATTCTGTCATTCTTTGTTTGTTTGTTTTTGTAACATGTAGTGATACTATTTTTGCAATATACTTTAATTACTGAAATCGTAAATTTCTATTAGAAAAACAGCTGTGAAGTGGCCCATTTCTTGCATTAGCAATACTCTCCATCTTCTATTTACTGAAGTGCGGATCTGCAAAAAATACGGATGACATCTGTGTGAAGTCCGTGCTGCACCCAGTTTTTGCAGACCTATTGTAACAATGCCTATTCTTGTCTGCCAAACGGACAAGAATAGGACATGTGGAATGGACATACGGATGCAGACAGTACAAGGTGTGCTGTCCACATTTTTTGCGGCCCCGTTGAAATGAATGGGTCGCAACCAATAAACAAAAAAAGGGGATCAGATGTGGAGTAAAAATACGGTCAGGTGAATGGGGCCTTAAAGCAGTGATACCAGAAGACATTTCTGGAATCTTAAGACCAGCAGTTAAAAGGGTTCTCCGGGAATTAAGAAAATGAAAATACTTAAATATTACTTTATTATAAATACGTTCCCATTCATTAGTTATATGGGCTTGTTTTGTCTGGGGACCAATCATCTGGAGAACTAAAATGAACAACCATCCTATTAGTGCACAGATAACCTGTCCTAATCACACAGGAGGACAAGTTACTTAATAAGGCCTCCTGCACATGACCGTATGGCTTTTTCAGTGTTTTGCGGTCCGTTTTTCACGGATCCGTTGTTCCATTTTTTGTTTTCGTTGTGTTTCCTTTCCGTTTTTCCGTTCCATTTTTCTGTATGCCATATACAGTAATTACATAGAAAAAATTGGTCTGGGCATAAAATTTTCAAAACGGAACGGATACGGAACACATACGGATGCATTTCCGTATGTGTTCCATTTTTTTTTTACTTGAATGGAGCCACGGAACGTGATTTGCGGGCAATAATAGGACATGTTCTATCTTTCAATGGAATGGAAAAACGGAAATACGGAAACGGAATGCATAAGGAGTACATTTTTTTTTTTTTTGCGGAACCATTGAAATGAATAGTTCCGTATACGGACCATATACGGAACGCAAAAAACGACCAGTAAACGGGGGGAAAAAACGGTCGTGTACAGGAGGCCTAACACTGCGCTAAAGAGCTGCTTCATCCTCCTCTGTGCCTCGCTTGTTAGGGATTATGGTCCTGAATACAGCTGATAAGATCTTCAGCTGAATCTCTGTAGGAATGGAGGTCATGAGGAGACATGAAGTACAGAGAAGACTAACGGAGGTAATGGAGACTGCAAGTGCTGGTGCTCATCAGTCCTATCCCTTCTCTCTGTACTTTATGTCTCCTCAAGAACTCCATTCCTACAGAGATTCGGCTGAAGATCTTATCTGTATTCAGGATCATAATCCCTGACAAGCAGAGCAGAGAGGAGGATGAGGCAGCTCTTTAGTGTTGTGAAGTAACTTGTTCTCCTGTGTGATTAGGACAGGTTTTGTGTGTGCTAATAGGACGGCGGCCATTTTATTTTTCCCAATGCTTCCTAGACAAAATGAGATTATAACTAATGAACGTTAATTGGGAATATATTTATAATAAAGTAATATTTAAGTATTATTTTTTTCTAAATTCCCGGAAAACCCCTTTAACTATTATGGTATGCCTAATAAATGATTACAATGGAAACTCATTCTTTTGATTTCAATTTGGCACAATGATCGTATGGCACTGTTACTAAGCTATATCAGTTTCTGGGATAGATGAATGATAACTAACTTGGCTGTCAACGCGGCTCAAATGGGGCTGTCCACCTTTGTCAAACTTCTGAATGGTATATCACAGTGGTGCTTTGCTGTATAAAAGGTTAAAAGTATGACGTGTATAGTGTACAGCCATCCCACATCTTTCACATACTACATTAATAAGTATTCTCAGGAGTCAGAAAAATTCTGATGATGGCTGAGAATGATATAAAGAGTCAATGCTCCGGTGATCCTGGCAGTCTTTGGTTATGGCGCTGCAGTGAAGACATTACCAACTACTCCATGTGGTTGCAGCAGTCAATATTTGGCCTCAGCGGCTATGTGGGGTAGTTGGGCATATTATCACTGTAGCTCCAGTCTCACTGACTACCTTACATGATGACTGACACCAGTGATTGGACACAGATAAAGAGAAGTACTGTACAGTAAGTATCTTTCATCACCATCACATCCTTGAGGTCAGTGTTTCGGATATTAATCTCCAGCAGGTGCAGCCGATTCCCCGGACTCTGATGTGTTAAGTAATCCCTTACAGCACTCGGTGACATCATCGCTGTAGCACCAGAAGAAAAGACCATCAGAGCAGGAATGGCAGGGAACTCAGCAGGTGACTAAGGCTTATATAATTTTTATTTTAGGCAATTCCCAACCTTCATTTAAAATTTTTGGGGTCTTGGAAAGCACCTTTAAGATTTTGGGCATTCTTTGGGGAACTTCTTCATCCGCTTTCATGACATTGTGTGCACAACGCCATCCTTCAGTGATTACTTAACACATCAGAGTCTGGGGAATCGGCTGCACCTGCTGGAGATGAATATCCGAAACGCTGACCTCAAGGATGTGATGGTGATGAGAGATACTTCTCTTTATCCGTCTATAAATCAGCAGGCACCGTCCTCCATAGCAGAAGTGGTATCGCTGTTAGGTTGGATTCACGGATTAGTTGATTAGTCATTCATTACACTAAGATAAACCTGATGCCTGGGTGAGAGTGACTAAAACAAATTACGGACACCAAAAATATTGATCAACGGTTAATAATGACATATGTCCCATAAATAAAATTATGTGAATAAAGAGCATCGTCTCTTCAAATTCATTTTGGTTAGCTGATTCTTAGTTATACTGGATTTTTACTAGTGACCTATCCTCAGGATATGTCATCAGTGGGGATCTGACACCCAGGACCCCCCACCAATCAGCTGTTTGAGAAGACACCGGTGCTCGCATTGGTACAGAGGCCTTCTCTGAGCTCACCAAACACAGCGCCATACATTGTATGGTGGGTGAGCCTGGTATCGCAGCTCAGCCCTATTCCCCAGTGAACGTGACATCACATGGCCTAAGAAGAGCTGGAGGCGGACGTGGTGGTACTGCAAGTGCCACTGCCTTCTCAATCCCCCACCTTTCAGATACTGATCACCTATCCAGAGGACTGATCAGACAATACCGCATGGGATCTGGCTAGATACACCGACATAGCAGCAAGAATACAGAA
Source organism: Bufo bufo (assembly GCF_905171765.1). Taxonomy (NCBI): domain Eukaryota; kingdom Metazoa; phylum Chordata; class Amphibia; order Anura; family Bufonidae; genus Bufo; species Bufo bufo. The sequence goes on along the minus strand of NC_053398.1, from coordinate 138,044,173 downwards.
CTCCAAATCTCCTGCACAGACAGAGATAAATAAGAAAATTATAGGTGACTGCATCCATCACTAGTGGAAACATAAAGGGGTGATCCAGGATTCGAAAAATGGAGCTGAGCTGTAAGACCAGACAACCTATGGACAGGTGTGGTGCCATTTCTGGAAGAAAGCAGCCATGTTTTCTAATCATGGACAACCCCTTTAAGAGCTTTCATACATCAAATTTAACCCCTTCCCAACATCCGCTGTACATATCGCATCTCTAAAGATGGTGCTCACTCCGGGTAATGAACGCCTCCCCCGGACAGAGATCAGGGAAGGCATTCATACATAGTAACGAGCCGAAGCCTGTACTAGGTTTCCAGGCTCATTACTTCTATATTACAGTTCAGTTTTGAAAGTATGAAAAATACAAAAAAATATTAAAATTCTAATCACCCCCCTTTCCCCAAAATAAATATAAATAACTTTAAAAAACATTATGGGCATCACCGCATGTGAAATCGCTCATACTATTAAAATATAAAGTTATCCTATACGGTATACAAAAAAATTGACAATAAAAAGTGATCAAAAAGTCAAATACACCCCAAATGGTATAATCAAAAACTACAGATCGTCCCGCAAAAAATGAGTCCTCACACATCTCCGTAGACATAACTATAAAAAAAGTTATAAATTCCTCTATTACTCCTACTATCACTATACTAAAATTTATTTCAAGTGAGCCAGGAGTCCAGCCGTACCCAGGTAGGAGACACCGAGACACAACTACCACTAAACTATAGAGACATTATAGGCCATTACACCACCCTGGCATTCCTAATCTGGGACGTGCGTTATAACACCTTGGAAGGGCCCTGGGATAATACCCTGCGCACGCTGCAATTGGCGTCACAACAGATACAGACTCTTATCCACCTGACCCGGCAACTGCATTAAAGGGGCGTCAGCGTCCACCCATATCCTGGCCATTGCACAATCAGCAGTTGATGCAGATCCCGATCTTGACATAATGCCACTGCTGGACAATATTCACTATCGTTGACGCTAGAACATTTATCAAAAAATGGATTAAAACCAGAGGCCGTAATGTTGTGAATGATTTCAACCACCTCCCGACCGCCTAACGCAGGGATGCGTCCTGCAGGCGGCTGGGTTATTCCTCCTGGACGCATCGGCGCGTTCTCTTGCGAGACATGAGATTACGAGCATAGCCGGCCCGCGCATGCGCAGTGCGGGCCGGGGAAAGTCGCAGGAGAAGTTAGTCACCAGCCTGCCAGCCAATGATCACCGCTGGCAGGTTGGTGACTTTTAAAAAAAATCGAATCACAAGCCATTTAACACATTATATTTATAAATATAATGTGTTAAATGGCTTCTGTGCTCTCTGCTGGTTCCTTTTCGTCGGTTGGTCCCAGCAGAGAGCACATATCACTGTGAGTACACAAAGCACAAAACATTTAGCCCCAGATCACCCCCCCCCCCCCCCATCACCCCAATTAACCCCTTGATCACCCCTGTCAATCACTAGTGAAAGGGAAAAAAGTGATCAGTGTAAACTGTCACTTTTTTCCCACCAGTATTGACTGTTAGGTTTAGGATAGTTTAGGCCACTTTGGTAGGTAGTTAGCTTCAGTTAGCGCCCAGCCCACCGCACCGCACCGCAGTCACCGATTCGCTGATTAGCGTATCGCTAATCAGCATTGGTACTTTTATAGTATCTGTAAGTGATCAGAACTGATCACAGTCAGATCTATAATAGTATTAGTGTCACCTTAGCTCGCCCTCCACCCAAAACGCAGTGTTTGCCCGATCAGGGCTGATCGGTCGCCCACACGTGCGTTCACCCACGCCCTCCCCGCCGCAGTGACAAAATTATTATATTTTTTTTTATCACTGCACAATCACTACACAAGTGCTGCGGCGATAAAAAAAAATCTGTTTTGATATTTTTTATCAATCGCAGCGGCTTCCTGTACTTCGCTAGCCTCCCATTTGTAAGACAGGCTTGCTTTTTTTCTTGGGTAGTCTCAGGGAATACCCCCTAAATTTAGTTGACCAAATGGCAAGTAAGGGGTATTCTTCTGAAGAGGCCTACAGGCTTCTGACCCAGTCGGATGAGGAATGGGAACCCTCATCTGACGAACCTAGCGGGTCAGAATACGAACCTGTAGAAAGCAGTGGCTCTCTGACCCAAAGTTCGGACGATGAGGTTGAGGTCCCTGATAGCACCAGGCGTACCCGGCCCCGTGTTGCTAGACCACAGGTTGCGCAGGATCCGCTTCAAGGGCAGCAGAGTGGGGCTGGCGCTGTCGGATTACGTGGTGAGGCATACACCAGTAGCGCAGCCCTCCCTGGACCTAGTACCAGCACTGCCGTACAACATGGTGAAGTGGCGAGCACCAGAAGGGCAGTTGAAGCTGGTACGGTGGCACGTGCAGTAGTGGATGCATGGAATAGCCTTCCTGCAGAAGTAGTAGCTGCAAATACAGTGAAGGAGTTTAAGCATGCATGGGATAGGCATAAGGCTATCCTTCATATAAGATAGGGCCAGGGGCTATCCATAGTATTCAGTATATTGGGCAGACTAGATGGGCCAAATGGTTCTTATCTGCCGACACATTCTATGTTTCTATGTTACCCCCGTCGCAGCCACCGCACAGACAGGCCCGTAGAGCCCCTAGAGTCCCTGAGGTGCTGGCAAACCGACACAGCCGCACCTGTAGTTCCCCCTTTCACAGCCCAGTCTAGAGTTCAGGTTGAGACAGCTCAGATCGGATCGGCACTGGGGTTTTTTGAGCTGTTCTTCACTGCGGAGCTCTTTGACTTAGTCGTGGCAGAAACAAACCGGTATGCCACTCAATTTATAGCCGCCAACCCGAGAAGCTTTTATGCCCAGTCTTTCCGGTAGAAACCCGTCCAAGTTTCCGAATTTAAAACTTTTCTGGGCCTTCTCCTTAACATGGGCCTGACAAAAAAGCATGAATTGCGGTCATATTGGTCCACGAACCCAATTCATCACATGCCCATGTTCTCTGCTGCCATGTCCAGGACACGATTTGAGACCATCCTGCGTTTCCTGCACTTTAGTGATAATAGCACCTCTCGTCCCAGAGGCCATCCAGCTTTTGACCGGCTCCACAAAATTCGGCCCCTCATAGACCACTTTAACACCAAATTTTCAGATTTGTATACCCCTGAGAAAAACATCTGCATAGACGAGTCCCTGATACATTTTACCGGGCGCCTTGGCTTCAAACAATACATCCCAATCAAGCGCGCCCGGTATGGGGTCAAATTGTATAAGCTCTGTGAAAGGGCCGCAGGCTATATGCACAAATTTCGTGTCTATGAGGGTAAAGATCAGACCCTGGAGCCGGTCGGTTGCCCTGACTACCTGCTGAGCAGTGGGAAGACAGTCTGGGACTTGGTGTCACCCTTATTTGGCAAGGGGTACCACCTTATGTGGACAATTTCTACACAAGTGTGCCCCTCTTCAGGCATTTGTTTCTAGAACAGATTAGCTGCTGTGGCACCGCGCGACCTAGTCGCCGGGGCTTCCTTCAACAGCTCGTTACCACCCGTCTTGCAAGGGGGGAGAGGGCTGCCTTGTGTAACGAAGAACTGCTCGCGGTGAAATGGAGAGACAAGCGTGACGTTTACATGCTCTCCTCCATTCACGCAGACACGACAATCCAAATTGAACGGGCAACCAGTGTCATTGAAAAGCCCCTCTGTGTCCACAACTATAATTTGCTCATGGGAGGGGTGGACTTCAATGACCAGATGTTGACTCCTTATTTAGGCTGGGTTCACACGGGCGTTGCGGGAAAATGTGCGGGTGCGTTGCGGGAACACCCGCGATTTTTCCGCGCGAGTGCAAAACATTGTAATGCGTTTTGCACTCGCGTGAGAAAAATCGCGCATGTTTGGTACCCAAACCCGAACTTCTTCACAGAAGTTCGGGCTTGGGATCGGTGTTCTGTAGATTGTATTATTTCCCCTTATAACATAGTTATAAGGGAAAATAATAGCATTCTGAATACAGAATGCATAGTAAACTAGCGCTGGAGGGGTTAAAAAAAAATATATATAATTTAACTCACCTTAGTCCACTTGATCGCGATGCCGGCATCTCCTTCTGTCTCCTTTGCTGAACAGGACCTGTGGTGAGCATTAATTAAAGGTAAAGGACCTTTGGTGATGTCACTCCGGTCATCACATGATCCATCACCATGGTAAAAGATCATGTGATGACCGGAGTGACATCACCAAAGGTCCTTTACCTGTAATTAATGCTCACCACAGGTCCTGTTCAGCAAAGGAGACAGAAGGAGATGCCGGGCCGCGATCAAGTGGACTAAGGTGAGTAAAATTATTTATAAAAAAAATTTACCCCGTCAGCCCTGTTTTACTATGCATTCTGTATACAGAATGCTATTATTTTCCCTTATAACCATTATTAAGGGAAAATAATAATGATGGGGTCTCCATCCCGATAGTCTCCTAGCAACCGTGCGCGAAAATCGCACCGCATCTGCACTTGCTTGCGGATGCTTGCGATTTTCACGCTGCCCCATTCACTTCTATAGGGCCTGCATTGCGTGAAAAACGCTGAATATAGAGCATGCTGCGATTTTCACGCAACGCACAAGTGATGCGTGAAAATCACCGCTCATGTGAACAGCCCCATAAAAATTAATGGGTCGGTATTCAGTGCGGGTGCAATGCGTTCACCTCACGCGTCGCATCCGTGCGGAATACTCGCCCGTGTGAAAGGGGCCTTACTCTCCCGCAGGACCAGACGCTGGTATAAGAAGGTGTCTGTATACCTAATTCAATTGGCTATGTACAATAGTTTTGTTCTCTACAGTAAGGCTGGGAGAACAAGATCCTTCCTCAAATTTCAGGAAGAGATCATCGAGAACCTCCTGTATCCAGGAGGTTCCGTGGCCGCAACCACCAGTGTAGTGAGCCGTCTACACGAGCGACATTTCCCCAATGTCGTTGCTGGTACCTCAAACCAAGCGCCACCCCGAAAAAAATGTTGTGTCTGTAGCAGGAGTGGAATAAGGCGTGACACCCGCTATTTCTGTCCTGACTGCCCTGACCACCCTGCCCTATGTTTAGGGGAGTGTTTCCGGAAGTACCACACACAGGTACACTATTAGTGTAGGGATTGCGTGACACAGGACAGGCACACAGGGGTCTTAGGGCCCTTTCACACAGAGCTGCTGCAAACCTCTCCTTTCACCTGGGACAAAGTGCATAACGTACTTCGCCACATCTCTGGGCGATTTGCGCTTTGCACATTGTCCCATGGGGAAGGAGAGGTTTGTCCTATAAAAGGTAAAAAAATAAAAATATAAAATCACAGGTAAGCAAAAAAGTTTATAAAAGTTAATGTTCTGTTTCAAATGTTATATAAAGTTAATGTTAATAAATTGCGGCCTGTTGTTTTTTTTTTTTTTTTTTTTTTTTACTTTTCTAGGTGGACCAACCGATGAACGAGCTGCAGCACTGATGTGCATTCTGACAGAAGCATTGCGCTGCTGTCAGATTACACAAAAGTCGGTGTATGCGGCGCTGCAAGACGATACGTTTGCCGAGGCATATGAGCTGAGGGGCGGTGTTCATATGCTTTGGCAAACATTTTTTATAAAAAAAATAAAAAATCCCGGCAATGATTTATTCATCCACATCGATTGATGTGAATGGAGAAATCGGGTTTGCCAGGGCATACGAGCTGAAGTGGGTTTGGATGTTGGGCGGAGCTCCTATGTCCTGACGCCTTTCCCCTCCTTTTTTTTTTTGCACATTTTTTGGCAGAGATTTTTTCATCCACATTGATCGATGTGAATGAAGAAATCTGTGCCGTTCATTTTTTCTTTCAGCCCAGAGGCTGAACGAAAAAAAAAAAAAATCTCATTACCTGTATGCTCAATATAAGGAGAATAGCAGAAACTCCTAATGCTGGCCATACATGTAATGATTGTGGAGACAATTCCAGCATATAGAGTAACCCCTAAAATAACAATTTTATTGGTATACCTTAAAAGGGATCCCAATTGGGTCCACTTGTTATAACGCAAATAATATATAAACAGAATAGTGTATCCTATAATCACATCCAGTGTACTTGGTAACCTGGGGTATGAGGATATTTGTCCCTATAGCTACCCCTGTCCTATAACCTCAGCCCAGGGAGGGCTCCTAATGGTGGAGGCCCTCTGTCCACGTACCTAGACTCCTACCCCTCACAGGTCCCTATGGGGGTACAGCAGGGATATTCCTAGTTTACCAAGATATGAGGTGAGGATATAAATCATTAATGGATATACATATATATATATATATATATATATCGACTGGATGCAAAAAGAAAGAAAAGAAAAAACAACAATAACGTGGTACAGACATATACAAAAATACGATTGGTCAGGGTTGACTGAATAGTCATACACCTAAACTACCTAATGATTGTGGAGACCCTCAAATGCTTGGGCAGTACAAACACCCCACAAATGACCCCATTTTGGAAAGAAGACACCCCAAGGTATTCGCTGAGGGGCATTTTGAGTCCATGAAAGATTGAACTTTTTGTCCCAAGTTAGCGGTAAGGGAGACTTTGTGAGAAAAATAAATAAATAAAAATTTCCGCTAACTTGTGCCAAAAAAAAAAATCTTCTATGAACTCGACATGCCCCTCACGGAATACCTTGGGGTGTCTTCTTTCCAAAATGGGGTCACATGTGGGGTATTTATACTGCCCTGGCATTTTAAGGGCCCTAAAGCGTGAGAAGTAGTTTGGAATCCAAATGCGTAAAAAATGCCCTGTGAAATCGTAAAGATACTCATTGGAATTTGGGCCCCTTTGCGCACCTAGGCTGCAAAAAAGTGTCACACATGTGGTATTGCCGTACTCAGGAGAAGTAGGGCAATGTGTTTTGGGGTGTATTTTTACATATACCCATGCTGGGTGAGATAAATATCTCTGTAAATTGACAACTTTGTATTAAAAAAAATGGGAAAAGTTGTCTTTTACAGAGATATTTATCTCACCCAGCATGGGTATATGTAAAAATACACCCCAAAACACATTGCTCTACTTCTCCTGAGTACGGCGATACCACGTGTGACACTTTTTTGCAGCCTAGGTGCGCAAAGGGGCCCAAATTCCAAAGAGTATCTTTACGATTTAACAGGGCATTTTTTACGCATTTGGATTCCAAAACGACTTCTCACGCTTTAGGTCCCCTAAAATGCCAGGGCAGTATAAATACCCCACAAGTGACCACATTTTGGAAAGAAGACACCCCAAGGTATTTCGTGAGGGGCATGGCGAGTTCATGTAAAATTTTATTTTTTGTCACAAGTTAGTGGAATATGAGACTTTGTAAAAAAAATAATAAAAAAAAAAAAATAATCATTTTCCTCTAACTTGTGCCAAAAAATAAAAACTTCCATGAACTCACTATGCCCATCAGCGAATACCTTAGGGTGTCTACTTTCTGAAATGGGGTCATTTGTGGGGTGTTTGTACTGTCTGGGCATTGTAGAACCTCAGGAAACATGACAGGTGCTCAGAAAGTCAGAGCTGCTTCAAAATGCGGAAATTCACATTGTACCATAGTTTGTAAACGCTATAACTTTTGTGCAAACCAATAAATATACACTTATTGCATTTTTTTTTATCAAAGACATGTAGAACAATAAATTTTGAGAAAAATGTATATAGAAATGTAGTTTTAAAAAAGAAATTACAACTGAAAGTGAAAAATTTCATTTTTTTGTAAAAATTTCGGTAAATTTCGATTAATAACAAAAAAAAGTTAAAATGTCAGCAGCAATGAAATACCACCAAATGAAAGCTCTATTAGTGAGAAGAAAAGGAGGTAAAATTTGTTTGGGTGGTAAGTTGTATGACCGAGCAATAAACCGTGAATGTAGTGTAGTGCAGAATTGTAAAAAGTGGTCTGGTCATTAAGGGGGTTTAAGCTAGGGGGAGCTGAGGTGGTTAAAGGCTTTCCAGGGATTGAAAGAGAAGTTAGAAAAAAAATTACACAGCAGGACAAGCTGGTAGAGGAGGATCTGTCAATCTGCTTGATGAAGAAGTGGAAGAATATCGGAGAAGTTTTAAATGAAGAATTGGAAGTACTTGTAAAGTGCTCTCTACAAAAGGAAGAGGAGGATGACGAAGATGAAACAAATTTGCCAAAATGTTACAAAGTCATGAAATATGATCCTTGGATGGAAGGCAGCATGGAGGGGGTTATACAAGTGATGGCCTATCCTCAGGAAAGGTTTGGTGGGGGTGCTCTTCATAGAGAGCAGGATAGCCCTTCTTACTAACTACAACTTCAGGCATCCATGGGGGTCGGACTGTATTTAATATCTCTACAGGAGATTTGGAGCTCTATGTCAGAAAAACACAGCAAACTGCTATAAAGATTAATTAAGAAAGTATACAAAATACGGTCTTAACTTCTGCATTCATGGCTGCAGCGGTCACGTGGTATATGGGGACATCATCACTGCAGTCAAACAACAAGGCCTGGTAGGGAGGACGTAAACACAACACTGTAATAGGGGCTCAGGACAGTATATTTTTTATAGTATTATCAGGGTCCCTTCTATTTAAAAAAATATATAAAAAATCCCAGAAGGAGAACCGCTTTTAATGGGTAAAAGGTAGATCGAATTTGTAATGGGGTCTTCCGACTGTGCCTTGATGACGGATGCTCAACATACCCAACCACTGCTCCACTGCAGGAACAGCCACTACCTTACTTCCCATTAAAAGCTACAGATAATTCTTAGAAGTATGGTTCATATATCTATTATTTCGCAAGAGAGATTTGAACATGTCACATCCTTACATCCCATCTGTAGGGGACATTGCGGTGTCTCTTGTTATTACGGGAACAGGTTTCAGTGTTCTGACTATTTTTGACGCCTTGCAAAAGGCGTTGGGAATTATCTGATGTTCATCACAAGTTGGAGAGAGTAAATTGTGGTTTTTGGGACTGGCAGAGTGATGTGCAACTTCCCGGCAGTTACAGCATATATGTTCTAAACTACAAGAGTTTCTGGTAAGTCTTTTATTAGAAAATAGTACAGAACAAGTGAATGGATGGAGCCCCATGGGAGATATCCTATATATGCACAGAGAAGTGAAGGGGCAGGGTGTATGTACAGAGGTCGTCACCGTACAAGAGGATTTCCTGAGAGACGGATTATTAGGACATTGGAGTACATCTATTTCATTACAGAGAAAACATGGCGCCCACAAGTAGCTGTACAGATACAACATTTCACCACTAGGTGGATACAAACAGAAAAGGCAGCGCCAACAGAAGACTATGCAGAGATAACATGGTACTACCACTCAGCTGTTTAGATAAAACATGGTGCTACCACCAGTACAGATAAAACTTAGTGCCACCAATACAGATAAGTCCTGGCACCACCAATACACATAAAACATTGTACCACCAGTACACATAAAACATTGTACCACCAATACACATAAAACATTGTACCACCAGTACACATAAAACATGGTACCACCAGTACACATAAAACATGGTACCACCAGTACACATAAAACATGGCATCACCAGTACACATAAAACATGGCATCACCAGTACACATAAAATATGGCATCACCAGTACACATAAAACATGGCATCACCAGTACACATAAAACATGGCATCACCAGTACACATAAAACATGGTACCACCAGTACACATAAAACATGGTACCACCAGTACACATAAAACATGGTACCACCAGTAACAATATCACTCGGGCCAACTACCTAAAATATAACCTTTAATCTAAATATCTTAAAAAATACATGTATGGGTCCCTCACATGGGGACTGGTAAACATACAAAAAACACACAGACAGAAAGAGCCAATTCAAGGACTAGGTGGGGGAGGCTGTATATGGTGGTACGCAAGGGCCACAACCATATGGGTCTCTAATGTGTCCCTATGGTGTCCCTGCGCTTTTCTCAGCCCAGAGATGCACCCTAGTGGTGGGAGCACTCCATCCCCGTACCTAACCTGCCTGTCCTTAAATTGCCCTTATGACATAGCGACCCATATGGATGTCTGGGTCCTGGAACAATACTATAACAAAATATTCCGTCCTAATTGAAGATCCAAGAGGATACCTGGGTCAATCAATGAGAAAACCACAATTTACATAGATAGTTATAAATTAGTGATCTGAGTCTCGACGCGTTTCCCCTTAGTGATACGGTTCATCAGGAGACTATAAAAGTGTATAGACGAATACGTCGCTGCCACAATCCAGCGACTACATAACAATGGTTCAAATAGACCCGTAATCACAGTCCAAATATTGAAATGAAAAAACCAAAGTTACTGGAGCACCTCCACGCGGCACTACACTGCTAGAGATAAGGCATACAGCTGTACATAACAATGCGGGTACTACTGATAATAGTGATGTACTCATCCGTTCCTATGGATCCTCTCCAAACAGTGGACCGCGGCCTGGGGTGCTCCAGGGGGCAAACAAGATAAGGCTCCAGTACACATAAAATATGGCATCACCAGTACACATAAAACATTTCAACACCAGTACAGCTACATGGTGCCGCCAGTACCGTTACAATATGGTGCCGCCAGTACCGTTACAATATGGTGCTGCCAGTACAGTTACAATATGGTGCTAACAGTACAGTTACAACATGGTGCCACCAGTACAGATGAAATATAGCACCACCAGCCCAAATAAAACATGGTACCACCAGTACAGACAAAACATGGTACCACCAGTACAGACAAAACATGGTACCACCAGTACAGACAAAACATGCTGCCACCAGTACAGATGGCACCATGTGGTTGCACAAGTAGAGTATGATGCCCTGAAGTAGCTGTTCAGAGACCACATGGCACCAATAGGTGGCTGCACCTAATCCATCATGGCATCACCACAAGGCTTTGCAGAGACCACATTGTGCCACCATAGGCTATGTCAATCTACATGTAATATGGGGTAGGGTGTAGTTACAATTTGCCATTGCTGCCAATATACAAAATATTTTATTTCGTAAACGAGGGTGAATAATTGGCAAGAAGAAGTTTCTGAGCCACAAAACTTCAGTTTGTCTTTTAAACATACTGAATCCAGGGGCGGACACAGGCAGCAAAGGGCCCCTGTGCAAAGGATGTACCTGCCCCCCCCCCCTCAAACCACACATACAAATATAAACATATATGTGCAAATAAAAAACATCTTGTGAATATGTTTACAATATGTATATATATTCTTTTCATACTAGGTCACGCCTCTAAATCTGCCCAAAGCATAACTATACACACCCAGTCCTTTTAATGCCCCAACATAGTAATTATTCCCCCTTTGTGCCAGTACATAGTAGTTATGTCCAGATATGTGCCCCCTTCACAGGAAGTTAAAAAAATATACTCGCCTAGTTTCTCATGATCACAGTTCAGCCGCTGGCGCTCCACAGCAGTAGCAGGATGTAGTGTCACACATTGCTGGTCTGTGCAGGGGGAGGAGCACAGCAGATTCCCGGCCGCACCGCTCCTCCTCCTCCACAGACCAGCAGTGTGATGTGTGACACTACGTCCTGCTACTGCTGTGGTGCCAGGTCTATATTTAGATTTGATGCCACCCTAGGCACTTTAGTGCCAGCTTTCTCCCCCCAATGAAGTCCATAGCTGACGGTAAAATGCTCCCTAGGCCTTCAGCTATCCCTCAGGACTCCCTCATACACTTGGACAATTAAAGGACTGACCTGTTACGTGTGCACTTGGCAGCTGAAGACATCTGTGTTGGTCCCATGTTCTTATGTGCCCGCATTGCGGAGAAAAAGGATGTTTTATTATATACAAATGGGGGTGTTACCATTACACCTAGAGGCTCCGCTCTCTCTGTAACTGCCCTTTGCACTTTAACATGGCCCGGTGGGATGACATTTTCACTGCCAGGTCCTGTCAAAGTAGACAGGGAGCGGCAGTTGCAGAGACAGCAGAGCCTCTAGGTGTAACGGTAACGCCCCCGTTGCTCCTAGAGGATCATTTGCATAGATTCAAATATTCATTTTTTTTTTCAATAATGCAGGCATATATGAACATGGGCCCAACACAGACCGGCACTGATGGGTGGCTTTAGTGCTGCCCTAGCCATTTTACAGGCTAAGGCAGCGCTAAAGCATGTCCATTTGCGCCAGTGACATCACCAGGCTCACTGCCAGGCAAAAGCCATCCCCATCCTCATTAGTAACAGGAGTCGTCCCGGAAGATTGGAAATTGGCAAATGTCGTGCCCATTCACAAGAAAGGTAGTAGGGAGGAATCGAGCAACTATAGACCAGTGAGTCTGACATCAATAGTAGGCAAATTAATGGAAACCCTATTAAAGGATAGGATTGTGGAACATCTAAAATCCCATGGATTGCAAGATGAAAAACAACATGGGTTTACTTCAGGGAGATCATGTCAAACAAATCTTATAGATTTTTTTGACTGGGTGAATAAAATAATAGACGGTGGAAATGCAGTAGACATCGCATATCTAGATTTTAGTAAGGCTTTTGAGACTGTCCCACATAGAAGACTTATCAATAAACTGCAGTCATTGAGCATGGACTCCCATATTGTTGAGTGGATTAGGCAGTGGCTGAGTGACAGACAACAGAGGGTTGTAGTCAATGGAGAACATACAAAACAAGGTAATGTTACCAGTGGGGTTCCACAGGGATCTGTACTGGGACCGATTTTGTTTAATATCTTCATAAGTGATATTGCAAAAGGCCTCGCTGGTAAGGTTTGTCTTTTTGCTGATGACACAAAGATATGTAACAGGGTTGATGTTCCTGGAGGGAAACGCCAAATGGAAAAGGATTTAGGAAAACTAGAAGAATGGTCAGAACTCTGGAAACTGAAATTTAATGTGGATAAGTGCAAGATAATGCACCTGGGGCGTAAAAACCCAAGGGCAGAATATAGAATATTTGACACAGTCCTGACCTCAGTATCTGAGGAAAGGGATTTAGGAGTAATTATTTCAGAAGACTTAAAGGTGGGAAGACAATGTAATAGAGCAGCACGAAATGCCAGCAGAATGCTTGGATGTATAGGGAGAGGTATAAGCAGTAGAAAGAGTGAAGTGCTTATGCCGCTGTACAGAACACTGGTGAGACCTCACTTGGAGTATTGTGCACAGTACTGGAGGCCATATCTCCAGAAGGATATAGATACTCTAGAGAGAGTTCAGAGAAGAGCTACTAAACTAGTACATGGATTGCAGGATAAAACTTACCAGGAAAGGTTAAAGGACCTTAATATGTATAGCTTGGAAGAAAGAAGAGACAGAGGGGATATGATAGAAACTTTTAAATACATAAAGGGAATCAACTCGGTAAAGGAAGAGAGCATATTTAAAAGAAGAAAAACTACCACAAGATGACACAGTTTTAAATTAGAGGGGCAACGGTTTAAAAGTAATATAAGGAAGTATTACTTTACTGAGAGAGTAGTGGATGCATGGAATAGCCTTCCTGCAGAAGTGGTAGCTGCAAATACAGTGAAGGGGTTTAAGCATGCATGGGATAGGCATAAGGCCATCCTTCATATAAGATAGGGCCGGGGGCTATCCATAGTATTCAGTATATTGGGCAGACTAGATGGGCCAAATGGTTCTTATCTGCCGACACATTCTATGTTTCTATGTTTCTATGTAAATAGTATCCCTTGTGGTAAGAAGGCTCCCTATAGTGCCCTCTGTACTAATAAGGCCTCCCTATAGGGCACCTCTTATAATCTATAAGGCACTTCTATAGAGCCCTCAGTAATAGTAATGCCCTCTACCACTGCCCACAGTATTTACATTGTCTTGCAAAAGACTTTTTTCGTATTTTGATGCCTCACAACCTGGAATTAACATGGATTGTTTGAGGATTTACATCATGTAATTTACAGAACATGTCCACAACTTTGAAGATATATATATATATAATTTTTTGTTTGAAGCAAACAACAAATAGGACAAAATAACAGAAAAAGTCAATGTGCATAACTATTCACCCCCCTAAAGTCAATACTTTGTGGAGCCACCTTTTTCGGCAATCACAGCTCCAAGTCGCTTTGGATACGTCTCTATGAGCAGTCGCCACATCTTACCACTGGGATTTTTGCCCATTTCTCCTTGCAAAACTGCTCCAGCTCCTTCAGGTTGGATGTTTGCGCTTGTGAACAGCAATCTTTAAGTCTGACCACAGATTTTCTATTGGATTGAGATCTGGACTGTGACTCGGCCATTCCAACACATTTACATGTTTCCCCTTAAACCACTCAAGTGTTGCTGTAGCCGTAGTTTGGGGTCATTGTCCTGCTGGAAGGTGAACCTCCGTCCGAGCCTCAGATCACACACAGAGTGGTGCAGGTTCTGCTCAAGAATATCCCTGTATTTAGCACCATCCATCTTTCCCTCCACTCTGACCAGTTTCCCAGTCCCCCCAGCATGATGCTGCCACCACCAGGTTTCACTGTGGGGATGGTGTTCTTTGGGTGATGTGATGTGTTGGGTTTGCGCCAGACATAGCGTTTTCTTTGATGGCCGAAAAGTTCAATTTTAGTCTCATCAGACCAGAGCACCTTCCTGCATACATTTGGGAGTCTCCCACATGCCTTTTCTCAAACTCACAACATGTCTTATTGTTTTTAGCTGAAAGTAATGGCTTTCCTCTGGCCACTCTGCCATCAAGCCCAACTCTATGTAGCGTACGGCTTATTGCCGTCCTATGTACAGACAATCCAGTCTCTGCTGTGGAACTCTGCAGCTCCTCTTAGGTCTCTGTGCTGCCTCTCAGATTAATGCCCTCCTTGCCCGGTCCATGAGTTTTGGGGGGCGGCCGTCTCTTGGCAGGTTTGCTCTTGTGCCATGTTCTTTCCATTTGGTTATGATAGATTTGATGGTGCTCCTGGTGATCAAAGATTTGGATATTTTTTTATAACCTAACCCTGACTTCAGGGGCGTAGCTAAAAGCTCATGGGCCCTGGTGCAAGAGTTCAGCTTGGGCCCCCCTTCCCTCAGTGCTTGTTGGAAAGGGGCAGGGGAGCACGTAGCCTTCCTGCTGCCTGAGGCAAACATTGAAAGGGCACCCCCTCATGCCAAATTCTTGACCTAACCCTTTCCCTCCAGCCAGAGGTGTAAACTGACCAGCATGCACTTTCTATAATGCCAGTGTCTTATGTGGCACAAGGGTCTTTGGGCCCCTCAGGCTCCTGGGCCCGGTAGCGACTGCTACCTCTGCACCCCCTATAGCTACGCCCCTGCCTGACTTGTACTTCTCAACAACATTGTCCCTTACTTGTTTGGAGAGTTCCTTGGTCTTCATGGCAGTGTTTGGTTAGTGATGCCTCTTGCTTATGTGTTGCAGCCTTTGGGGCCTTTCAAAAAAGGTGTGTATATGTAATGACAGATGATGTGACACTTAGAGTGCACACAGGTGACATAATTTCACTAATTATGTGACTTCTGAAGGTAATTGGTTGCACCAGAGCTTTTCATGGGCTTCCTAACAAAGAGGGTGAATACATACGCACATGCCCATTTTCAGTTTTCTATTTCTAAACAATAGTTTTATTTATATATTTTACTCATTTCACTTCACCGACTTAGACTATTGTGTTCTGATCCATCACATAACATTCAGATTAACAAAACATTGGCTTTAAGACTGTAATGTAACAAAATACGAAAAAAGTCAAGGGGGTGAATACTTTTGCAAGGCACTGTATAATGTCCCCTGCAGTGCCCCGTCCTCAATTATAATGCCCATCCTCTCCCTCCAGTCTTCTATACCATGTAATCCCATGTAAATAACTTCACTCTTTTCCCTTCAGTCTTCTATAACATGCAGTCCCATGTAAATAACACCAGTCCTCTCCCTACAGTCTTCTATACCATGCAATCCCATGTAAATAACTTCACTCTTTTCCCTTCAGTCTTCTATACCATGCAGTCCCATGTAAATAACACCAGTCCTCTCCCTACAGTCCCATGTAAATAACTTATCTTCCTTACAGTTCTCTATAACATACAGTCCCATGTAAATAACTTAAATCCCCTCCTTCTCCCCCCTCCAACACATAGTCCCATATATATATAAATAACATCACTCCTTACCCTCCAGTCTTCTAAAATATCCAGTCCCATGTAAATAACACCAATCATCTCCCTCCAATCTTCTATAACATACAGTCCCATGTAAAAAACCATATCTTTCTTATAGTCTTCTATAACATACAGTCCGATGCAACTGACACCCCTCCCCTCCCTTCAGCCCCTCTAACATACAGTCCCAGTTAAATAACATATTTCCCTCCCACTAAGCAGGGAGGAGGTATAATGGGGAGAACCACATCTCCCACCATTTCTCTGGCACTTACATTCATTCCATGACATCACAGGTCTCCACTGCTGAGCGCTGCCTCTTTCTGCACTGGTGACATGACGGTGACCTCATCACAGGTCCTACCTCCACTTCCACTGCTGAAAAGATCACATGACTCTGATGTCATCGAAGGTCCTTCAGCTATAGAGTGTAGACACAAACGGGCAGCAGATTCACAGTAAGTGCTAATCAGGCCCCCCCACCCCCAAAACTCTGCCCCCTCCTGACCTCCACACCAAGGTGCCCAGGTTACCCTGTTGGCAGAGGTAGGGAATGAAAAATATGATAAGATAAAAAAAAATAAACGCCTCTGCTGGCACTGGTATGGGCCCCTCCCTTGCTGGGCCCCTGAGCAGCTGAACCAGAATCACAACCTCCTCCCTATATTTGACACATACAAACACTCAAGAAGAGATTATTATATAAAAAAAAACATTTCTAGCTCACAAAATTTTTAGGATATGGCCACAAAGAACATAAATTTGCAGCAGCAAGATCCATAATATTTAGATTTGAGTTTGGCAAATATTTTGCTGCTGGTTTGACCTCATTCATCGGAAAGGTGGAAATCGGTGGCATAAGTTGGCATGTTGTAGATTTGCAGTCGGCAATCAGATCAGTCCTTCAATCAGATACAGGATAGGTGATACATGACAAAATTCACTGAGGGATGAAAATGCCACCATTTTTATGTAGTTTTTGGAGCCAAAGTCAGAAGTGAATTCAAAAGGAGCAGAAACTGAAAAGGAAGGACTTCTACTTCTTCTTGTGTGAAGCCACCCATAGGCCTCATGCACGCTCCCGTGTCTGTATTTTGGGTTAGAATCAGTGGATCTGCAAAACATGGATAACTTTTGTGTGCATTTCGTATATTTATTACTCCCATCAATAGAAAGGAGTGTTCTCCTCTGCAATGTGGACCAGGATAAGACGTTCTATAACTTCTTTTGCACTGAGCTGCAAAAAAATATAAAAAATTCCACCAATGTGTGCATGGCCTTATAGAAATGACTGGGTCTGTGTGCCCTCTGCAAAAAATGTGCATAGTATACAGGTGAAAATGAAGGACTTCTGCATGAAGCCATAGCTTGATCAGCTTAGATGAAGGGATAACTGCAGAGCTGTGGTCACCCACTCTATTACCTAGGGGCGATTTACACTGCTGTCTTATACACACTGCACGACTAGAACCAACTTGTGCTGAAAATTGTGCAGTCCAAATACACATTTTGGTTGGAACTGTCTTTCCCTTCAAGAAGTATGTGTATATCACCACTAGATGGCACTATTCCAGATAAGAGTATGGTTGATATATGGCAGGATGAAGCACATACAGAATATTGCAGCAGTCACAGTGTATTATGTTTTTTCTGTATCAACCTATCTCCCTGCCCTTATTTTAAGGACAAGATAAATCTATACCTAGTGAAGCATGACAAAAATGCTAAAAAATAACAAAGCGTCTAAAAGTCAAGGACACATATCAATAGTATGTGTGAGGGTCCACATTCTGAGCTAAGGGAACTTATCAAAAGCTTTTTGGGACAAAAGCACAATTAAGGGCTCTTTCACACCTGCGTTCTTGTCTTCCGGCATAGAGTTCCGTCGTCGGGGCTCTATGCCGGAAGAATCCTGATCAGTTTTATCCTAATGCATTATGAATAGAGTGAAATCCGTTCAGGATGCATCAGGATGTCTTCAGTTCCGGACCGGAACGTTTTTTGGCCGGAGAAAATACCGCAGCATGCTGCGCTTTTTGCTCCGGCCAAAAATCCGGAACACTTGCCGCAAGGCCGGATCCGGAATTAATGCCCATTGAAAGGCATTAATCCGGATCCGGCCTTAAGCTAAACGTTGTTTCGCCGCATTACCGGATCAGACGTTTAGCTTTTTCTGAATGGTTACCATGGCTGCCGGGACGCTAAAGTCCTGGCAGCCATGGTAAAGTGTAGTGGGGAGCGGAGGAGCAGTATACTTACCGTCCGTGCGGCTCCCCGGGCGCTCCAGAGTGACGTCAGGGCGCCCCACGCGCATGGATGACGTGATCACATGGATCTTTCTGGAGCGCCCCGGGAGCCGCACGGACTGTAAGTATACTTCTCCCCCGCTCCCCACTACTACTATGGCAACCAGGGCTTTAATAGCGTCCTGGGTGCCATAGTAACACTGAACGCATTTTGAAGACGGATCAGTCTTCAAATGCTTTCAGTTCACTTGCGTTTTTCCGGATCTGGTGGGCACCTCCGGCAAATGGAGTACACGCCGGATCTGGACAACGCAAGTGTGAAAGAGCCCTAAGCAGCATTGCAGCCATGCCCCTGTTACTTTCTTTAGATTTCCTTGGAGGTTTAATGTCGGCGTGTGATGTATGCAGAGGCGGTACCTGGAGTCCTGTCTGTGCAGCGTCCCACATATGTATGTAAAAGGGACACTTTAAACATCTGCCTATGTACCTAATGTATTTGCAATGTATAGTATTTCCTATTTATCAGGCTGGCAATGTCATTACACCCATTCGCCCCTAGGTGGTGCTGGCGCCACATAATATGTATGGCAAGGGGTTTGCTAATAAAGTTAGTTAACAGGAAGTGAATTGAGTTAGTTCAGAGTGTAGTGAGGGGGGAAAGCAAGTGTATGGAGGAGAGAAACAAGCCGTATCCACTATGTAGCTGCAATTTCTTTCCTCCGGGACCTGATCAATCCTGGAGAGGACAAACTAAGAGTAGTTACAGCAGCTCAGCACCGGACAGTAAGTCTACATCTAAATATAAAGCAAGCCTCGTTTCCTGAAGGTTAGAGCTGAGTCAGGCCTATGGACTTCACAAACACAAGTGACCAAGAGTAAGGGTACTTTCACACTTGCGGCAGAGGATTCCGGCAGGCAGTTCGGTCGCCGGAACTGCCTGCCCGATCCGTCAAAACGTATGCAAATTGATGGCATTTTGCAAAAAACTGATCTGTTTTGCCAGAACACTCAGCATTAATGTATTTCAATGGGAAAAAATGCCGGATCCGGCAAGTGTTCAGAAATTTGGGACAGAGATAAAACCGTAGCATGCTGCGGTATTATCTCCATCCTGAAAAGACAAAAAGACTGAACTGAAGACGTCCTGATGCATCCTGAACGGATTGCTCTCCATTCAGAATGCATTAGGATAAAACTGATCAGTTCTTTTCCGGTATTGAGCTCCTAGGATGGAACTCTATGCCGGAAAAGAAAAACACTAGTGTGAAAGTACCCTAACTTCCCAAGTTCCTGGACACGACTGGATGATTAAAGGCCATAATTATCCTTATTCACTAGAAGCCTTCCGGGATATAGTGAACCTGAATACTTCAGGAGAACATCCTGCAAATAATGTCGCAGAGAGTTTGCCTGCTATGAGGGAGAAACGCCCTTATTGGATAGCTCAAGATAAGTAGAAAACAGTATATTTAGTACCTGAGTGCTACAGAAAGTGGACTTAAAGTAAATCCAATTATTCTTCACCTGTAAAGCTAAAGTACTAGGGAACTACGTAACTGACAATTGCCTAACCCTGATAAAAGGAATACTACTGAACCTATTTCTGAGTCATCACTCATGCCATACAAATGAACTGTATCTGTAGTGACTACCTAAAGACCATTGATTTAGTAAATGTTCAACTGTTTGATTACAACCGACTCCTCATCATTTCTACTACTACAGTCAACATTTGCACCTTACGGTGCTGGCATCACGAACACAGGAGCCCAGCCACCAAAGCACCTTAAACACCTATACCATCAAGGGCATCTCAACTTCCATCTGGCCGGTGTTCCCTGCAATAAGTGCCCCGGAGGATTTAGTGCTGTCTTCCCATCCACTGCACTGCCGACCCAGGGAGGCTCTGCTAACCGCGAGTACAATCAACTACTACTCCCATCGGCCCACCGTAGCCTCACGTGTTTCTCCTGCGGTCCGGCTCGCTGCTTCTGCAAGCACACTACTCCACGTTAGTGACTCTGAGATCTGAGGCAAGAGGGATGTCAATCATTTAGGAGAAGGCGTGGTTACAGAGCTGACTCTTTAAGGCTTGTGGACCGCCCAGGTGACTCCAGGTACTGTGTTGCATATATCATGCGCCACGATTAACCTTATGTCTCAGAACAAAGGGGAATCCATAGAAAGTAACAGGGGCATGATCGCAGTGCTGGTTTTATTTTGCGGACCCCAAAATACATATGGTAGTGTGAATGTCCCCCTGTGTTCTTGTGTTCCATCCAAAAGCTGATGACCAATCCCTTGAGGGGGCACGGCACAGTGCTCCACCATAATACTAGTGATCAGCTGAACTCCTCGTTCACGTACCCCTGTGGAAAGAAACCTGTCTGGAGTCGTGGGACAGACAGCTTCGTCAGACTCCTCTCCCTTGCATGCTGCGGGGTCAGGCATGTCAGAGCTCTGCAAGTACTGACTGCCATCACAGACGTGACAGACTGCTGAAATGCAAAGGTATAGGTGACAGGTTCCCTTTAAGTGAATATTAATAATTTGTCAGCCATCATTCAACTCTTTATATGTGATTTTTTTGGGGGTTTTGATCTACTTCCAAGTTGAAAGTGTAGTTTTTAAGGTTCCAGCCCCTAAACCGGCAGCATGGAGATTCAGAGCTGCTTTGTGATTTTCCATCAGCGCCGACACCACGTGGAGGGCGCACTGACAAACACACCCGGCACAGTCACACACCCAGCGAGATGTCGCAACTTACAATGCTAAGTAAATTATGTCATGTATATTTGCTGGTCCCTAAAGCTATTTCTGAATGGGAATAATGTAGAGTAACATCAAGTACATGCAGTGCGATAGTCTCCAGATATCATCTTGTATTATTGGAGAGCATTGATAAGAGGGTCTCTGAGGGTCTATAGCACCATTGTAATGACCCAGAGTGCCATTACCACTCCGCACCCTGCTACTGTCTCCTATGGGCTAACACAGTGTCACAGTTGCAGGTGCTTTACAATGTGCATTGCTATTCCTATGTAACTGTTAATGTTCATGTAATGTACCTGGTTCACCAGAAGGTGGCAGAAAGCATGGCAGAGCTACATTTGCAGAGGATGGAACCTTCTTTCCATTCTAATTCTCTCTCTAAGGAGGTGAGGGTTCTAGTTAGAGGTCAGTGGAGAGTACCCTCTGCTAGGGGAAGGAAGTAGGTCCACGTCCCTGCTGGACGTTTCCTGTCTAAGCCAGCTACAGCACCTTCAGCTCTGCTGGATATTAAGGCCACAGCTCGGAGCCTCTGAAGCCAGGAGGAAAAGATCCCTGGTACTGATCTAGAGTCAAACTACAGAGAGAAGTTGCAGCATAAAGTAAAAAGGAAAGTTCTACAGAAAGCTTGTCAGCACAGCAGAGCCAGAGAGCAACAGATGTAGCAGAGCTCAGTTTGTTTGCCTGCCAGAATTAATGCTAACGCCTGCTGGGAACCAAGATAAAGTCTGTAAACCGTTTGGAGACACGTTTATGCAGAGTAAAGCTGTTTTCCAACTTCATCACTGAAGGTGATGAAATCCAGCTCACAGCCAAGCTTCCACACAACCGCCTAGCAGGACAACTAATGCAATGTGAACAAAGCAAGACTGTAAGCCACACCGACATCAGACCATGTTATGGAGATTACCAGGGGCAAAAGAATGTTTAAATGCCAGGTAAAGGCACATTCAATACATATAAAACAAAATCATAGAAATATAGTGGCAAATATGGGGGAACTGCTCAAACTACAATGGAGGATGCCGGCGCGATCCACATGCACCACAAAGTGGTGTGTGCGGATGAAAATATAATTATATAAATCACAGAAAAAAATGCACCAAACGGATATGCCACTGACTATACTAGCTAGTCATACAAGCAGATATTAAAAGCTGAGACTTTTGCCAATATATTCCTGTCAGGAACACATCGGAGCCCATCATGCATCACATGAGGATTTTTTTGTGTCGAATTACTCAGTTCAATCGAGTAATCGTTTCAGCCCTAGTCCAGAGTATCCAGGTAGGAGCACCGTGACATGTGCACCAACATTAAGAGATATTTAGGCCACCCTACATCACTCTGGCATTCCTACATCTAGGTACCATCTACTACATCACTAAAAGGGGCCATATGCCCTTATTGCTTCACTGAAACTGGCATCACGAAAAACATTTGCTTTAAGGGACCCATGGCCGTTGCCGTGGTTCGCACCATCACACTAGAGATCAGCTGAGCATGGTGGCTCAGTGGTTCTAGCACTATGGTCCCAGGTTCACATTCAACCAAAGACATTTGCTTGCAGTATGTATGTTCTCCCCATGTTGCATGGGTTTTATTCTGGTTTGTTACCACACTTCAAAAATAAATGGAATTTACATTGGGGATGGGGATCTTGTGAGTGATGACAATCTCTGTACAGCATATGCAGAATATGTACAATAAGTGCTGCCAGATTCTGTCAAACCTGAGCTAATAAAGGCATAGCCATATTGACTCATTGCCACCTCACTTATAGGATTTGTGTCAAAAGTTCTGACCATGCTAAACTGCTGGCTCCACCAAGTAGGGGTCAGTGAGAGCAGGACAAACATGCCTTTTGTGGAGCTTTTATTATCAGGAGCTGTGTAAATTTGAACTTTTATTCTGCCAGATTCTGCTCCTCCAGTGCAGGGAGAGCTTCAATGTAAAGTGGGCTCAGCCAGGGGCGTTGTTGGGTCAAAACATTCGGGGGTGGAGCCCCGGATGTTTTGTTCGGTGGCCCAAATGTTTATGCTGGCGGGATTTCTTTATTTTTTATTAGGCTATTCCTAGCGGTCTGGGCAATCCCACAGATCATCCCCCAACCCCCCTTGTACTTGTTCCGCTACTTGCAGGCTGCGCGGGCATGAGTTCAGAACTTCAGTCCCTTTGGTCCGCAATTCTGTTCTGCGGCACGTGATCCCGCAAGACCCACCGCGGGAGGTCACAGGTCTCGGGGGAGCACGCACCGCAGAACAGAATTGCGGACCGAAGTGAATGAAGTTCTGAACTCATGCCCGCGCAGCCTGCAAGTAGCGGAACAAGTACAAGGGGGGTTGATGCGTTCCAACTTTCTACACTTGTTGATGGGCTCCTTCTGGCA
The DNA here is from genome assembly GCF_905171765.1 of Bufo bufo. Classification (NCBI taxonomy): domain Eukaryota; kingdom Metazoa; phylum Chordata; class Amphibia; order Anura; family Bufonidae; genus Bufo; species Bufo bufo. The sequence continues at coordinate 138,020,590 of NC_053398.1, read as the reverse complement.
TCCCAGCAGCACAATCTGTGATTAGTTTATAGTTCGGGGGGTTTGCTTAATTTTAAATTAGGCTGCCCATAGGTTAGGATGATCTGTGGGGTTGCCCAGACGGCTAGGCCCTTCATTGTAGTTATTAACCCCTTTCAGCAGCCCCCCATTTACTGAATAGGAGACTGCTGAAAGGGGTTGATAACTACTGTGAAGGCCCCCCCCCCCCCCCCCGGTGGTGATGAGGGCGTGGCTTTATGGGGTGGGAGTGTGGCTTCACAGGGGCTTGTGCCCCAGATGTCTTCAGACCCCAGCAACGCCCCTGGGCTCAGCACTGAGCTGCTTCACAGCCAATCCCCTCTGTTATGCCCGACACCTGTCATGGTCTTCCTGGTTGGGTGTGGCAGCTGTCACTCAAAGAAGAGGGGCGGGCTTCTGAATCAGATCAATGCAGAGACTCTGCCTGCTGGGTACTTGCAGAAGCAGAACCTAGCAGAATGAATTTTCATATTCACGCTACTCCCAATAATAAGGGCTCTACAAAAGGTATGTTTGTCCTGTTCTTCCCATCCGCCACCTAGCTCTGTCACCAGTTTAACCTGGTCAACACTGCTGAAATCGCAGAAGAGTCTTGGACTCTTTGCAGAAGGCAGCATACATCCTGTATGCCACATGGATTCCTCTGTTCTCCAAGACTCATTTCTCGTTACACACAGGACAATCCAACAGTAGGTCTTCCCATCAGACTTTGCCTGTGCTGGCAGCAAATCCAGTTTTTTTTTTGTATGCCCCAGCTACACATTTGCAATAATATACTGTTTATGGGAAATAATATATAGGTGGCTGACTGTGCACAAGGCATGTTTCTACTTGAAACTGGAACGATCTTGGACATAGCATTTTAGAGTGCTGAACTTTTGCAAATCTAAAAGGTACTCTGCTACCTTCTCAGTGGTGGTCCTCTGGTGTGAAGCACTGAACAACACCGGGACCATTGCCTATCCTGCCCCCTGACTCTTCCCTGTTTTACTCCACAACCGGGCAGTGATACATGACACGCTCAAACATCTGCCCTAACACATCTTGATGAACTGTCCTACAGTACATTACATCCTTGGAGGCTCTCCACACTTATGTTTCTCTTACCACAGAAGAGTTTTCTTTTGTTCTTTTTATATAGAAAACCTAGTGACTCACATGGGATGGACACTTGTCGTTCTGTACTCCCCCCTCCCGTTCTTTGAAATGTTAAGGAAAAAATAAAAAAAGGGGAAATGAAAATGGCTGACTGTCAAGATGGCTTCGCTGTTGACTTCCTTATTTCAGCTGAAGTAAGAAGAAAAAAAATAAGAATACAGCAGTGAGCTCTGACAATAATAATCACGACATGCACTAATCACCACAGAAAGGAATGACTGTGAGCATACACACTTACACTCCACCGTAATGTCCAAGACATGTCGGTTTGATGAAAATTAGCTTTTTTATAAAGTTACATACATTTTCCCATGAAGTCATCAAAGTAGTGATGGCATATCATGGCTTAATGATTGTGAAGGGTTAAACCTTTTTGACCCTCACCGATCCTGAAAATGATATGGGTCAGCACAGCAAATCCTTAATCCTCAGGATCGGTGAGGGTCCAAAGGTGGACCCTGAACAGATCATAAGGTGATGATCTACCCTAGCGATATGAGACAGAAATACCGCTTTAAGACAGGGGTTCCCAAACTTTTCTAGGTCACAGCCAATTTCAAACACAATAGCGCACTGTAAGTATCCACAGCTGCCAACGGTTGGTGAAGCCACAAGGCTCTTGAGCGACTTGTTGGGGAAAGCTGTCCTAATCTATTTTCTTAAAGGGGTTCTGCAGCTGATTAAGGGTTTGGGTACTTGGTTCAGGATATCCATAAGATGCATACTCAATTTCTCAAGTGCTGAGGACCTTAATTAAAAAAAAATTCCTCCAGTTCTGAGGACTGGCTCTTTAATGCAAAACCATACTTGTGAAGGTTGAAGTGAGAAGTTGCAGTCGAAATGTCTTATCAAACTGCCATGCCCCTTATTAAGGCCTCACCCCGTCTAAGCGGTGTCCACCCCTCAAGGTACAGTACTTTGGATGCTGGGGCTGTGTCTAATGAGGCTGAATACAGATGCCCCTTATAGTTACAGTACATGGAGGGCTGCTCTCCAGGAGCAAGCAGAACTCCATGCTGTTCCTGGGAGATTGTGAAACTCTTCCAGGAGCCCAGGAAGTCTCTCCTTTTCACGGAAGCCTCCCATACATTTTGGGAGAGTTGGCAAGTATGCTCCAAAGCAGGCAACTGCAGTGGACCTGCAGCACATTAATAGACCTACTATGTGTACAAATATTAACTGTATATACAGTAGATGTCTCTGAGATCTCACCTCAGGGACCCAATATTGATTTTCAGTAATCAGTTTTCAGATCACTGAGAAAACAGAAACACTACACCAGTTATATCATAAAAGACAGTATAAAAGTCTGAGCAATGTTTACAGTTGATTGCACCAGGAAATTCCCTTACTTGCCCCTGGAATGATGAAGCACACACAGATCCTAAAAAATATGCACAGGAAGCCTGGCGGCAAGAAGCGTCACTTGAAGATCCTGGGCCCCAGCGCTAAATCTTTAACTGGACCCCCCACCTACCATGTGCTTTCTACAAGTGTTGTCTTCCTATACAGCAGAGGGGTCTCTTGGCTCCATTAGGTTCCTAGGGCTGGTGGCGACTCCTACTTCTCTACTCTCTCTATGCCCCTACTGGCCACAGTACATCTAGGCTACAGCCCATTCTTTTGGATAATGTATCAGGTGCTCCACTACATTTATCGAATGCCTAGTGCTGCCACTAGAGGGTGCTCTGTATGTGGAGGTCATGAGGAACGACGCAGATCAACCCCCTAGTGGCAGTAACAGGAAGCTCAGAGTTGCAATAAAATATATGTACGGTAAACATGTGTCAATACAGGACTGAAATGGCGGAGATTTGCGTGCAGTTTCTGATATGTGGATAAGATTTAGAGCAATCTCATCCACATGCTGCAAAAAAATAAAATAAAAATATGCTGCAGAAATTCATCTGAGGTGTGGATTTAAAATCTGGAGCATATCCATTTATGCTGCGGTTTTCCACTCTGGATTACACCCAATGAACACAGTGAATTCCACTGCAAGTGCTAATTTTGCCACAGATTGGTCTTGGATTTTTAACTTCACAAATTACGTCCTTTGTAATTTTGGAATGTTCCCCCATGGGATCTGTTCCAAACAGATCTTCCAAATATCAAATTAAAGGGATTGTACAGAATTCAGCGCCATACCTGTCCATAGGTTGTGTCTGGCATTACAACTCATCTTCATGGAAGTTGACCCATATTTGCATCTATAGGCTGCAGGGTTGCCAAACGTCGAGGTAATTGACTAGATTATTTTGGTGGTAATTTTTATCATTTTACAGCTCAGTAAATGCTGGTAATGAGTTATGATCAATATGTTGAGCTATAGACCTGTATTACTTATCTTTAACATTCATTATGGTTTTCCAATCTGTCCATAAAAAACGTTGGCTGTCCGTAATTTTGGGATAAGTTGCCCAGAAAAAAGAAAAATTCTGTTTTGCAACCCTAATAGGCTGTATGATCACTGCCCACATCTTCACCACTTCTTGTTAAAGCGGTATTCCCATCACAGACAATGGGGACATATCGCTAGGATATGCCCTTATTGTCTGATAGGTGCGGGTCCCACCTCGGGGACCCGCACCTATGCCTTGAACATAGCGGGGAAAGTGGTGGGTGGAGGACCCCGCCAAGAGCTCTCCCCATACAAATAAATGGGAGCGCACCGTGTTTGTGCAGCCACTGCTCCCATTCATTTTTTCAGGGCCGAGGGAAATAGCCGAGCCACCGTATTTTTGACGGCCCCATAGAAATTAATGGAGGGCGGCTGCGCATGCACAGTGCGTCCTCCACCACCTTCCCTGCTCAGTTCTCGGTGTAGGTGCAGGTCCCAGAGAACTATCGCTAGGATATGCCCCCATTGTCCGTAATAGGAATACCCCTTTAAATTCCACTATCAGTGTAAACCAGCCACTGGTTCTGTGATCTACAAAACGGGGAATACTTTGCTTTAAATGTCAATTTTTATATGCTACTGTCATACTCTGAATAAAATAAACCATGTATTTTCTGGGGCGCAACATGACACAGAGAAATATTATTACAGGGATCATAGTGGGAATGCAGGAGAGGTACAGATCTGTCTTTCCTGCACCTCCACTTCAGCACAGCTACCCACACACTTCCACAGAGGCAAATCTATAATGCAGAATTTTAATTTCAGTGTCAATGAGCTAAAATGTTTCCCAATCATTACTGAAAACCAAGAGGAATGGCAACACACTGTACTACCAAATGTCAAGCCCAGGTGTAACATTTATTCTTGGGCCACCATTGCAGTCTAACCAATGTCTGTTTTGGGGTTTCTACAGTGCATTCGGAAAGTCTTCAGACTCTCTCGCATTTCGTTATGTTGCGGGCTTGTGCCAAAATAAAAAAATAAAGTTAAAAATTTTCCCTATCATGCTACCACTAGAGTGAAAGCACCGCCAGCATTCAAAAGTGACCAAAACATCAGCCAAGAAGCATAGGAACTGAGAAGTGGTCTGTGGTCACCACCTGCAGAACCACTCCTTTATTGATTGGGGGTGTCTTGCTAATTGCCTATAATTTCCACCTGTTGTCTATCCCATTTGCACAACAGCATGTGAAATTTATTGTCACTCAGTGTTGCTTCCTAAGTGGACAGTTTGATTTCACAGAAGTGTGATTGACTTGGAGTTACATTTGAGCAGCGTATATAGTTAGATGGCCCTTCTAATGCAGAATCAGATCATATTTTGGCTAATCCATATCCTCTGCTAAAACCTGGATGAAAACCTATCTATACACTTTAAGGCTCCATTTACACGTCCGCAATTTCGTTACGCATTTTGCGAAATGGAATTGCGGACCCATTCATTCCTATGGGGCAGCACGATGTGCTGCCCGGACACGGAATTGCGGATCCGCACTTCCGGGTCCGCAAAAAAATAGAACATGTCCTATTCTTGTCCGCAATTGCGGACAAGAACAGGCATATTCTATTAGTGCCGGCAATGTGCGGTCCGCAAAATGCGGAACGCACATTGCCGCTTTCAGTGTTTTGCGGATCCGCGTCTCCACAAAACACGTTGCGGACGTGTGAATGGAGCCTAAGGGCTCGTTCACATAAACGTTTTTTGCGTTCCGTATACGGAACCATTCATTTCAATGGTTCCGCAAAAAAAACTTAATATACTCCGTATGTCGTCCGTATGCGTTCTGTTTTTGCGGAGCAATCTATTGAAAATGTTATGTCTAGCCCAATTTTTTCTATGTAATTACTGTACACTGTATATGCCATACGGAAAAACGGAACAGAACCGGAAACACTAATGAGACGAAAAACGGATCCGTTAAAAACGGCCAGCAAAAAAAAATGAAAAAGCCATACGGTCGTGTGAATGAGCCCTAAAGCTACACATATGCATCGGCATACATATCATTCATTTCACCTTTTCACTACTGTTCTTCATTGCAAACGTCAAGGCTCTGCCCTAATTATTTGTTTATGCAGGAACATACACTGTTGCCTGGTTAGTTGCTGTGTTTCTTGACTGTAACCATTTACCCAAACTGAGACAAGAGTGAAAAAAAAGTAACCTAAACTGAACCTTTCTTCTGGACCCTTCTTCTGTTTGTTTCTGCCACTGCTTAGAAATGTCCAGACCCAATTATTATGAATTATGTGCTTGTGGATTGTTTGTAACAGAAATCACTTTTACCTAGAAAAAAACTCTTTGTCTAATTATAGTGATGCTTGATCCAAGCGTATTCCCAAAGCTGCAAGAACAAACAATGCATCCCACTCTGCCACAGATTGTCAGGGCAAAGATAATCTGTATCACGCCGAAAGACTTATACTGGCTAAAGCCAGCCAAGGGATGGACGGGGTCGCTGCGAGTCCTGGCTCGGCTCAGCAATGTAGGTGGCTACAGCTGACTAATGTATAACAAAGCTGTGCATACCAAGTGCAGGACCTTAGGAACCCCAATTTCATCTATTACACATACTACACATAGAAAGCACATAAATATGGTCTCAGGGTCATTTGGATCAGCATTCAAACTGGGGGAAGGTGCTTACAACTATAAAACATCCTATAAAAAAACAATAAAGAGGACCGTAACTTTTTTTTGCATCTCCATCAACCCATATAATACCCATGCTGCATATAGTATACTATTAAAGGGTTGTCTGTGTTAATTAAAAATCTCAGACAAGCCCTGAGTGGTCTAAAATAAAGAACTATGTTATAATTATCTTTCTGTAGCAGCTCTCCCTGTAACAGTCACAGCTTCTAACATAAGTTATGGCTGGTGGCAGTTGAAGATTTAAACTGAACACGTGCGACCACCTGAGTGAGATGGACAAGAAAAAGAACCAACAGCAGGTGGCGCTATTTGGATAAATTTTATTAAATAACTTTGTGGCTATACAAATTTTTTAATTACATGCAATTACAAAAATAATCAGATCCAGGTGCTGGTTTGAAAAATGGCGCAACCCCTTTGTGCTTTCCATTCATATGGAGACATGCAGAACTTTTTTTTTTCCTACAGATTCAAAAGAACAAAATCATACCAAGTTACATTAGATGCAGCTATTCTCCATGCAATGCCACGTCAGCTCTGCCATGTGCATGAAGCCTTAGGCCTCTTTCACAGGAGCGTGACGGATTAGGTCCGGATGCGTTCAGTGAAACTCGCACCATTTTGCAAGCAAGTTCAGTCAGTTTTGTCCGCGTGAGTGCAATGCGTTTTGATGCATTTTTCAAGCGCGTGTTAAAAAACTGAAGGTTTACAAACATCTCCTAGCAACCATCAGTGAAAAACGCATTGCATCCGCACTTGCTTCCGTTTTTCACTGAATGCCCATTCACTTCTATGGGGCCAGGGCTGCGTGAAAATGCAGAATATAGAACATGCTGCGTATTTCACGCAACGCAGAACTGATGGGTGAAAATAAAAGAATGCTCATGTACACAGACCCATTGAAATGAAAGGGTCAGGATTCAGTGCGGGTGCTATGCGTTCATGTCACGCATTGCACCCGCGCAGGAAACTCACTCGTGTGAAAGGGGCTTTATGGTGCCGCATAGATGCCCCTTTTAAAGATTGCCTCTAACATGGAGAATAATAGAAGTATAAACAATGAGCCATAAGTTCTCTTTAGCTAGTCATGGTAGGTGAAAACATCTATAAGGCATACTGAATTCTAGTGATACATCCACTGGACAGAGCTGTAAACTCACACGTCTGATAAGTTATGTCTGCGTTGTGCCCCGAACAAGGCTGCCCAATGACCAGCACTGGAGATGTATCATTAGATCGCTTTATTTATTTTTACATAACCCATTTACAGTTGAAGAGATTGCAAAATATGTTTTCATTTGTACATTTTTTTTTACCCACTTGTTGCATAATACAAGCAAAATATACGTTGGGACTTCCGGAAAACCCTACACATCTTCACAGCAGATTCACCAACCAAAACGATCAGTTCTTTATCTTGATGTCCCAAGAAATGAGACAACAACGTCCTCGGGTATACAAACGTAAAGGTGGCGTCATTTATTATTGTCTGGGACAGGAGGAGTGTGCATCCTTACAGAGCTATGGGTTTACAGGGCATGGCATAAACCAGGTGCTCTGGTCTTAGGACAATAGGTGTGCATTGCCTTTAAGGAACAAGATGCAATCAATTTATTTTGAAATCAGCATGATGTGTACAGAGTATGGTACATAACAGGGATACTCCCATGTCTGGAACCTTTTGCAGTGCCTTGAGGAGTACAGTTCATTTAAAGGAGACCTAGTGGGCGCAAAATAGTAGTCTTGCTCAATGCGCAAAGCAATCAGGGAAGTAGACATAGCAACTGCTATGGGGCCCAAATCTACTCAGACATGAGGCGCAGTTAATGATGACTATGGAGTATGAATAATCAAATGCATATATGACCCATGGATAACCTTACTGTGTGCATCATCCCTTCTCTTTAGCACGTTGCATTATTCCTGTGTTGGAATACAATGTTTTCTGTATGTGACAAAAATGCACACAGATGTAGCCGAGCTAAACTTGACGGTTAGCACGTTAAGTAAAAAATGGCACTAAAAAGTTTACTAACTCTTTCAATATACTGCAATGGCTTTTCTCACAAGATGGCACGAAATAACACTGGGACATGTTATCAGAGTCAATTTTAGCTCGGCTACATCTGTAGTTTTGTTCCTATGCTGTGATGCCAAAGTGTACATGGTGGCATTTAAAGGGGTTGTCTCATCATGGACAATAGGGGCATAGCGCTAGGATATGCCCCCATTGTCTTATACCTATATCGAGAACGGAGCCCCGCAAGTGAAGGAGGGCGCTGGCTCGGCTATTTCTGTCGGCCCCATAGAAATGAATGGGAGCAGGGGCAGTGCATGCGCGGTACATTCCCATACACTTCTATGGGGAGCCGGCTTGGAGGTGGCCGGACCGGAGTCCTCCAGGCACCACATTGCGGTGCTCCGTTCTCAATATAGGTGCGGGTCCCAGCGGCACCTTTAAGACAATGGGGGCATATCCTAGCGATATGCCCCCATTGTCCATAATGAGACAACCCCTTTAATGCGCGGTGGTCCTGTGATATGATAGTGTGCATTGTTCTTCTACTATGACATCACTGTGTGTATTATCCCTGTACTGTGACATCGCTGTGTTTATTATCTCTGTACTGTGACATCACTGTGTGTATTATTCCTGTACTGTGACATCGCTGTGTTTATTATCCCTGTACTGTGACATCGCTGTGTTTATTATCTCTGTACTGTGACATCGCTGTGTTTATTATCCCTGTACTGTGACATCGCTGTGTTTATTATCCCTGTACTGTGACATCGCTGTGTTTATTATCTCTGTACTGTGACATCACTGTGTTTATTATCTCTGTACTGTGACATCGCTGTGTTTATTATCTCTGTACTGTGACATCGCTGTGTTTATTATCCCTGTAGTGTGACATCGCTGTGTTTATTATCCCTGTACTGTGACATCGCTGTGTTTATTATCCCTGTACTGTGACATCGCTGTGTTTATTATCTCTGTACTGTGACATCGCTGTGTATATTATCCCTGTACTGTGACATCACTGTGTTTATTATCCCTGTACTGTGACATCACTGTGTTTATTATCCCTGTACTGTGACATCGCTGTGTTTATTATCTCTGTACTGTGACATCGCTGTGTTTATTATCTCTGTACTGTGACATCGCTGTGTTTATTATCCCTGTACTGTGACATCGCTGTGTGTATTATCTCTGTACTGTGACATCACTGTGTTTATTATCCCTGTACTGTGACATCGCTGTGTTTATTATCCCTGTACTGTGACATCGCTGTGTTTATTATCTCTGTACTGTGACATCGCTGTGTTTATTATCTCTGTACTGTGACATCGCTGTGTTTATTATCCCTGTACTGTGACATCGCTGTGTTTATTATCCCTGTACTGTGACATCGCTGTGTTTATTATCTCTGTACTGTGACATCACTGTGTTTATTATCTCTGTACTATGACATCACTGTGTTTATTATCTCTGTACTGTGACATCGCTGTGTTTATTATCTCTGTACTGTGACATCACTGTGTTTATTATCTCTGTACTGTGACATCACTGTGTTTATTATCCCTGTAGTGGGACATCACTGTGTTTATTATCTCTGTACTGTGACATCACTGTGTTTATTATCCCTGTACTGTGACATCGCTGTGTTTATTATCCCTGTACTGTGACATCGCTGTGTTTATTATCCCTGTAGTGGGACATCGCTGTGTTTATTATCTCTGTACTGTGACATCGCTGTGTTCATTATTCCTGTACTGTGACATCACTGTGTTTATTATCTCTGCACTGTGACATCGCTGTGTTTATCATCTCTGCACTGTGACATCACTGTGTTTATTATCCTTGTACTGTGACATCACTGTGTTTATTATCTCTGTACTGTGACATCACGGTGTTTATTATCCTTGTACTGTGACATCACTGTGTTTATTATCTCTGCACTGTGACATCGCTGTGTTTATCATCTCTGCACTGTGACATCACTGTGTTTATTATCCTTGTACTGTGACATCACTGTGTTTATTATCTCTGTACTGTGACATCGCTGTGTTTATCATCTCTGCACTGTGACATCACTGTGTTTATTATCCTTGTACTGTGACATCACTGTGTTTATTATCTCTGTACTGTGACATCGCTGTGTTTATCATCTCTGCACTGTGACATCACTGTGTTTATTATCCTTGTACTGTGACATCACTGTGTTTATTATCTCTGTACTGTGACATCACGGTGTTTATTATCCTTGTACTGTGACATCACTGTGTTTATTATCTCTGCACTGTGACATCACTGTGTTTATTATCCCTGTACTGTGACATCACTGTGTTTATTATCCCTGTACTGTGACATCACTGTGTTTATTATCCCTGTACTGTGACATCACTGTGTTTATTATCTCTGTACTGAGACATCATTGTGTTTATTATCCCCGTACTGTGACATCACTGTGCTCATTATCCCTGTACTGTGACATCGCTGTGTTTATTATCCCTGTACTGTGACATCGCTGTGTTTATTATCCTTGTACTGTGACATCACTGTGCTCATTATCCCTGTACTGTGACATCGCTGTGTTTATTATCCCTGTACTGTGACATCGCTGTGTTTAATATCCCTGTACTGTGACATCACTGTGTTTATTATCCCTGTACTGTGACATCACTGTGTTTATTATCCCTGTACTGTGACATCGCTGTGTTTATTATCCCTGTACTGTGACATCACTGTGTTTATTATCTCTGTACTGTGACATCGCTGTGTTTATTATCCCTGTACTGTGACATCGCTGTGTTTATTATCCCTGTACTGTGACATCACTGTGTTTATTATCCCTGTACTGTGACATCGCTGTGTTTATTATCCCTGTACTGTGACATCGCTGTGTTTATTACCCCTGTAATGTACAAATCACTATTTATTTCCCCAGTACTGTGATATCACTGTTTATTACCTTTGTATTGTGACATCACTGTGTTTATTATCTTTGTACTGTGACATAACTTTGTGTCTTATTCTTCTACTGTGACATCACTGTGTGCATTATCCCTGTACTGTGATATCACTGTTTTATCGCTGTACTGTGACATCACTGTGTTTATTATAACTGTACTGAAAAGGCAATTATTATTATTAGTTTATTTAAAAAAAAAAACAAATGAAAAGAGGCAAACAACAGCTACGCATTTCAGTGATTTGGTCCCTTTTAGGCTGTGTATTTATGGATGAATCTCTGTGATGTATTATGTATTTTATCATGTTTGAATTTCATTTGTATTTACCATATACTGATTAATCTAATTCGTTTCTGATGTACTCACCTGGTTGCACACAATCTCGTCAGCCTGCCACTGGAGCATGTAGCCGTTTGCTTCTTTTCTTTATTGTTTTTTTACTAAACTTTTTAACGAATTATCAGTGGAGTGCACTGTCTTTTTTCTGCTCGAATGTGAGTCACGGCCTCTTCATTTCTCTTCTGAACTCCCCTGTGATGTATCCGGCATACAGCCTGTCTGCCCCCCTGCCAGAAGCCACTTGGCTCTTCACTAGTGTTATGCCTGGCTTTGCACAACACTATTTGGTAAGGAACATCTACCTATATCATCTTCCCAAGGTCCCCTCAGATTTCACACCAGGGAGCCCCCCTTTGCGTTTCACTTTATTATCACTGTACTGTGACATCACTACTTTTATCATACCTGAACAGTGACATCACCGTTTATTATATCTGTACTGTGACATCACTGTGTTTATTATCTCTGTACTGTGACATCACTGTGTTTATTATCTCTGTACTATGACATCACTGTGTTTATTATCTCTGTACTGTGACATCACTGTGTTTATTATCCCTGTAGTGGGACATCACTGTGTTTATTATCTCTGTACTGTGACATCACTGTGTTTATTATCTCTGTACTGTGACATCACTGTGTTTATTATCTCTGTACTGTGACATCACTGTGTTTATTATCCCTGTACTGTGACATCACTGTGTTTATTATCCCTGTAGTGGGACATCGCTGTGTTTATTATCTCTGTACTGTGACATCGCTGTGTTCATTATTCCTGTACTGTGACATCACTGTGTTTATTATCCCTGTACTATGACATCACTGTGTTTATTATCCCTGTACTGTGACATCACTGTGTTTATTATCCCTGTACTGTGACATCACAGTGTTTATTATCCCTGTAGTGGGACATCGCTGTGTTTGTTATCCCTGTACTGTGACATCACTGTGTTTATTATCCCTGTACTGTGACATCACTGTGTTTATTATCCCTGTACTGTGACATCACTGTGTTTATTATCTCTGTACTGAGACATCATTGTGTTTATTATCCCTGTACTGTGACATCACTGTGCTCATTATCCCTGTACTGTGACATCGCTGTGTTTAATATCCCTGTACTGTGACATCACTATATTTATTATCCCTGTACTGTGACATCACTGTGTTTATTACCCCTGTAATGTACAAATCACTATTTATTTCCCCAGTACTGTGATATCACTGTTTATTACCTTTGTATTGTGACATCACTGTGTTTATTATCTTTGTACTGTGACATAACTTTGTGTCTTATTCTTCTACTGTGACATCACTGTGTGCATTATGCCTGTACTGTGATATCACTGTTTTATCGCTGTACTGTGACATCACAGTGTTTATTATCCCTGTAGTGGGACATCGCTGTGTTTATTATCCCTGTACTGTGACATCACTGTGTTTATTATCCCTGTACTGTGACATCACTGTGTTTATTATCCCTGTACTGTGACATCATTGTGTTTATTATCCCTGTACTGTGACATCACTGTGTTTATTATCCCTGTACTGTGACATCATTGTGTTTATTATCTCTGCACTGTGACATCACTGTGTTTATTATCCCTGTACTGTGACATCACTGTGTTTATTATCCCTGTACTGTGACATCACTGTGTTTATTACCTCTGTACTGTGACATCACTGTGTTTATTATCTCTGTACTGAGACATCATTGTGTTTATTATCCCTGTACTGTGACATCACTGTGCTCATTATCCCTGTACTGTGACATCGCTGTGTTTAATATCCCTGTACTGTGACATCACTATATTTATTATCCCTGTACTGTGACATCACTGTGTTTATTACCCCTGTAATGTACAAATCACTATTTATTTCCCCAGTACTGTGATATCACTGTTTATTACCTTTGTATTGTGACATCACTGTGTTTATTATCTTTGTACTGTGACATAACTTTGTGTCTTATTCTTCTACTGTGACATCACTGTGTGCATTATGCCTGTACTGTGATATCACTGTTTTATCCCTGTACTGTGACATCACTGTGTTTATTATAACTGTACTGAAAAGGCAATTATTATTATTAGTTTATTTTAAAAAAAACAAATGAAAAGAGGCAAACAACAGCTACGCATTTCAGTGATTTGGTCCCTTTTAGGCTGTGTATTTATGGATGAATCTCTGTGATGTATTATGTATTTTATCATGTTTGAATTTCATTTGTATTTACCATATACTGATTAATCTAATTCGTTTCTGATATACTCACCTGGTTGCACACAATCTCGTCAGCCTGCCACTGGAGCATGTAGCCGTTTGCTTCTTTTCTTTATTGTTTTTTTACTAAACTTTTTAACGCATTATCAGTGGAGTGCACGGTCTTTTTTCTGCTCGAATGTGAGTCACGGCCTCTTCATTTCTCTTCTGAACTCCCCTGTGATGTATCCGGCATACAGCCTGTCTGCCCCCCTGCCAGAAGCCACTTGGCTCTTCACTAGTGTTATGCCTGGCTTTGCACAACACTATTTGGTAAGGAACATCTACCTATATCATCTTCCCGAGGTCCCCTCAGATTTCACACCAGGGAGCCCCCCTTTGCGTTTCACTTTATTATCACTGTACTGTGACATCACTACTTTTATCATACCTGAACAGTGACATCACCGTTTATTATATCTGTACTGTGACATCACCATTATTTTGGCATCACTGTGTACACTAGCCCCGGATTGTGACATTTCTGTGTGCGTTATTCCTGTGCATTAGAGGGACCAAAGTAATTATGAGATTTACATGTTTATCGCTGGCTGCTGAAGATGGTGGAGTGGAGCCCTATGCTTACTTGATTTGCCCCTGCTCCCCTCCAAAGACTTCCAAGCAGGAGTGTAGCTATATGGGGTGCAGAGGTAGCAGTCGCTACCGGGCCCAAGAGCCTTGTGCCACATAAGACGACACTGGCATCACAGAAAGTGCATGCTGGTCAAGTTACACCTCTGTCTGGAGGGAAGGGGTTAGGTCAAGAATTAAGCATTTGGGGGGGCAGCACTAAGGCAATGTTCTTCCCTGTCCCTGGCCACAAAGCACTGAAGGAAGTGGGGTCCAAGCTGAACTCTTGCACCAGGGCCCATGAGCCTTTCGCTACGTCCCTGCTTCCAAGGCTGTTGACACCTGAGGCTTCTGAAGAATGGTCAAAATATATGTGCTGCCAAAGAATGTTCTGCAATAGTTTTTTTTTGAGTCTTAGGATAACTTCCCATTATTATTGTGGTGTTTGTTATTATATTACTATAATCTGTATGTTGCTCAACCCTACCATGTGCACTGCGGAAACCAAGATTTTTTTTTACATTACTTAAATGACCTATGAAGAGTGTCCCAGCAGGGGACAGGATATGCTTCCTTTACTAGTGTTGAGCGAATCGAAGTTGATGAAGTGGAATTCGAGCCGAATTTCAGGAAAAAATGTATTCATCACAAATCTGAATTTCCTTGCGCTTCATAGTAACGAATTGGATTATTTCTAAAATGGCTGCTGCACAGGTTACAAAGAGAAAGTAAGATGCCCAGGAACGAGGGATCACCCATGATGCCGTGCAGACAGCCGATCAGCAGATAGCCCTATAAAAAGCCTCCTCCTGCCCGGCCTCTGCCATTTGAGAGAGGCGTTACAGGCACTAGGGACAGTGATTAGAAAGCACTTTATTTACAAAATATTACTTTTGAGCAGTTCAGGGACAGATTATTGATAGTGTAGGGATATAATAGGGAGGATATCCACACTATAGGGAGAGTGCAGGGACCAAGAGTGTAAAGCCTGGGTAATAGAGAAGCTATTTTATTACACCTTGTTGCACTAATTGGGGTTAAAAGTGTTATAATACTGCTGATTTTAGGTTGTTTGCATTCTTTTATACATAAGTAATTCCATTGATCCTTGATTTTGTTATTGGGGTAAAATTGCAGCCTGATACTACTGATTTTGGGTGTTCCAATAGTTTTTTTTTTTTACAGACGTCATTGCATTAATCCTTGATTCTGTAATTGGGGTGAAACAGCAGTCTGATACTACTGATTTTGGGGTTTTCATGTTTATGACATAAGTAATTCCATTAATGCTTGATTATGGGGTGAAATTGCAGCCCGATACTACGGATTTTGGGGTGTTCACTTTTTTGGGGGGCTGTTCTTGTGTCGGATCAGAAGGAGGGAAAAATAATCAGTGACGTCAACACAAACTTACTGCTGACACCCTCTCCACTCTGTCATGGGGGCTCTACTTGTATCAGTGGTGTGTGGCAGAACTGGTTGTCTAGCAATCTATGTGGAATCAGCTAAGGACGGTGTAAAAGGAGAGCGCTCTTTCACTCTATAGTAGAATCTTGGGCCATTGATGCTAACACTGACCGCTAAAACTGAGTTTACACAAGTTATTTGGTCAGTTTTGGACGCACAAGTGCTCAAATACGTGTGAACTGATTCTAAGAGTGACGCCTGTCATACTGACCCACAGTAGCTGTTTCACTACCACAGTGAACTAGCTCTGCCTGTTTCTGCAATGCACAGTGTTGTACACCAAGATAACGCTCCCAGCAGATGGGAAATAGCTGATTTTTAACATGGTTCTTCACAAATTAAATTTTGTAAAAATTTGGTGAAGCGTCCGAATCAAATTTTTGAAAACTTTGCTCATCTCTGGTTACTACTACTGGGCCTGGCAGTATACTGGTGGTAGGGCTTGCACCATAGTGAACTTTCCCTAAGGCAGGTTCCCCGTGCTTGATTTGATCCTATGCTTTCCTGTGCAGGTCTTCCCTCCATCATATATCACACACAGTGGAGGTCCCGGCAGTAGGACCCCAACCAATCTAATAGTAATCTCCTTTCTTGCGGATAAGGGACTTTTAACTCCTTAACTCTACATAGCGTGCACAATGACACTTATCGTGACTGACTGGAGATTGTTTCGGCTGATGCATGGTCCGTTTCCTGTGGCAAGAAAGGGGATGCAGGTTGTAGATGAGGGCATGCACCAGGAAGTTTCATTAGCTATTCGATTCGCAACTAATCCGAATTTCCTCACACTTCAGGGTAATAAATCTTTTTTTTTTTCCTAAAATGGCAGCTACATGTGTTACAAAGTGAAAGTAAGAAGCCTGGGAACGTGAGATCACCCATAATTCCATGCAGACATCCAATCCGCAGCTAGATAGCCCCTGTGATGGCACACCCTTAAAAAGCCTCATCCCGTGCGGTTTCTGCCATTTTACTGGGAGCTAAGCATAGGGAGAGATGTGACAAGCGCGAGGGACAGTGTTCGAGAAAGCCTTTATTTTAGGAATATTGGATCGTGAGAGAGCAGGGACAGTGCAGGAAGATCGTAGGGAGAGTTTTCATACACTGTAGGGAGAGCATAGGGTGACTGCAGGGACAAGCCAGGGATAGTGCAGGGACTGTAATCTGAAGTTGAAGGGATCCATAGGAGAGAGCGCAGTTTGCATCAATCCCTGTGTAGGGCATAGAGCTATCTAATTGAATGGTGTACTCCTTGTTTAATAGTTAAATAATTCCATTAGGCCTTGATTCTCAAATTGGGATGAATAAGTTGTCTAGTTCTGCTGTTATTGGGGTGTCCACCTTGTTTAATAGATAAGCAATTCAGCGTGGCTGTATGTAGGATCTGTGGGCAGAAGGTGAAGCGTGGCCAGGGTGCCAATGTTGTCACCACAGCCCTGCATTAGCACATGGAGCTTCGCCATAAAGTGGCATGGGAAAACCGTGGCGCTGATGTAGTAGTACAGCCTGACGCATCTCACAGTGGCCCGCACCCCTTCTCCAGCAGTCAAGGCTCTACCACCTCAGCAGAAAGGAGCAGTGTTTCCTTCCCATCATCTACTGGTCCTGATGCTCCTCATAGTAACAATACTGACCCCTGAGGTACCCAACTAGTGACAGTGACCCCTCCAGTACTGACCCCTGAGGTACCCCACTAGGGACAGTGACCCAATCTGAGTGTGTACTGTTAATGACCACCCTCTGTTTTCTATCATTGAACCAGTTACTTACCCACATACAGACGTTTTCTCCCAGTCCGAGCATTCTCATTTTATATACTAACCTTTTATGTGGTACAGTGTCAAATGCTTTGGAGAAGTCCAGATATACGACATCCGTTGATTCGCCGCTGTCAAGTCTAGAACTTACCTCCTCATAGAAACGGATTAAATTAGTTTGACATGACCGATCCCTCATGAAGCCATGCTGATATGGCGTTATTTGCTTATTTTCATTGAGGTGCTCCAAGATAGCATCTCTTAGAAAACCATTAAACAGTTTACCCACGCTAGGGATTAGCTATGACTGTTGGTGACCTGCATGATGATGAGCAAGTCCATATACTGTATGAGACCTCCCTGTCATATTGACGCACAGTAACTCTTTCACTACCAGATAGGACTAGCTATGCATGTTGCTGCAATGCACAGTGATGTACACCGAGGTACACTCTCCCTGCAGGCGGGGATACAGACGGTTTAATGTGTTTTGTGACAAATTAATTCAGAACAAGGCAAACTATTTTGAGAAATTCGGTGAAGCATCAGAATTGAATCTGTATTAGCTATGGATCTCTTTGAGGACCTCCATAGGTCTTGTAGTAATGTAAGCATTACCTAAATGTATGTGATCTGCAGGACTTGGATTTATTCTGGCAGATGGTAAATGGTAAACACAGAAGTGGCAGACAGCTTACCCTGTGTCACTTATCTGTGACTAATCTTCATATTCTTCCTCAGCGTCTGACCACAATGATTTAGGCATTTCTCGGATAAGTAAAGAAGCATCGAACACCACAAGGGTGTCAACCTGAAACCAGTATCACAAAGCCAGAGTTAACCCTGAACTATAATAATAAAAAATGGCAGTTGGGAAGAGGGGGCTAGTACGGTGCCGAACCGTCCCAAATACTTATTTCAAAATGATTGGGGAATTTTGAAGGACTTGATTAGGGTCACTTACCAGGGGAAATACTATGCTCTTCCTACCCAATGTCTATACAATTTGTGGTCTGGCAGAGGAGCATGTATACTTTTACCCAGTGCCGGAAAAAAATAAGAAACCCACACATGTCAGACATGTACTACAGACAGTCCGGGTATCCACTGCCTCATGATTAACTTAAGTCATAAACAAGTCTAAGACAAGAATTATTTTTAGAACAAAAACAGGACATTTTTATTTTATTTTATTGGTGAGACGGTTTTAGATAAATAGCAAAAACTGATTTTGATGTTACATGAGTGATTATTGTAGTTCCGAATATCACCCATGATCGTATTTACAATTGACCAGCTGACAGCTATTGCTCCTCCATTAACATGTGACAGTGGTAGTTATCCATTGGCCTGACAAACCAAGATGTATTGTATTATGACAATAGCATTATTATAGACAATTACTTTACTATTATGATATTGCTCACTATTTACTAAAAATATATAATTACATTGCTCTTATGTACTAGAATATAAAAACTATAATACTGCCTTCTAGTTACAAAAATAACTTATATTGCTCCTATGTACAAGAATATAACTACTATAATACTGCTCCTATGTACAAGAATATAACTACTATAATACTGCTCCTATGTACAAGAATATAACTACTATAATACTGCTCCTATGTGCAAGAATATAACTACTATAATACTGCTCCTATGTACAAGAATATAACTACTATAATACTGCCTCCTATGTACAAGAATATAACTACTATAATACTGCTCCTATGTACAAGAATATAACTACTATAATACTGATCCTATGTACAAGAATATAACTACTATAATACTGCTCCTATGTACAAGAATATAACTACTATAATACTGCTCCTATGTACAAGAATATAACTACTATACTACTGCCTCCTATGTACAAGAATATAACTACTATAATACTGCTCCTATGTACAAGAATATAACTACTATAATACTGCCTCCTATGTACAAGAATATAACTACTATAATACTGCCTCCTATGTACAAGAATTTAACTACTATAATACTACATCCTATGTACAAGAATATAACTACTATAATACTGCCTCCTATATACAGTACAAGAATATAACTACTATAATACTGCTTCTATGTACAAGAATATAACTACTATAATACTGCCCCCTATGTACAAGAATATAACTACTATAATACTGCTCCTATGTACAAGAATATAACTACTATAATACTGCCTCCTATGTACAAGAATTTAACTACTATAATACTACATCCTATGTACAAGAATATAACTACTATAATACTGCCTCCTATATACAGTACAAGAATATAACTACTATAATACTGCTTCTATGTACAAGAATATAACTACTATAATACTGCCTCCTATATACAGTACAAGAATATAACTACTATAATACTGCTTCTACTGCCTCATTCCCAAAGCTAAGCAACAGGACTGCGGGCAATGGGGGACCGAGTGCACCTTTGGAACCCCTTGACAATAACTACTATAATACTGCCCCTATGTACAAGAATATAACTACTATAATACTGCCTCCTATATACAAGAATATAACTACTATAATACTGCCCCTATGTACAAGAATATAACTACTATAATACTGCCTCCTATATACAAGAATTTAACTACTATAATACTACATCCTATGTACAAGAATATAACTACTATAATACTGCCTCCTATATACAGTACAAGAATATAACTACTATAATACTGTCTCATATGTACAAGCATATAGCTACTATAATACTGCTCCCATGTACAAGAATATAACTACTATAATACTGCTCCTATGTACAAGAATATAACTACTATAATACTGCTCCTATGTACAAGAATATAACTACTATAATACTGCTCCTATGTACAAGAATATAACTACTATAATACTGCCTCCTATGTACAAGAATATAACTACTATAATACTGCCTCCTATGTACAAGAATATAATTACTATAATACTGCTCCTATGTACAAGAATATAACTACTATAATACTGCTTCTATGTATAAGAATATAACTACTATAATACTGCTCCCATGTACAAGAATATAACTACTATAATACTGCCTCCTATGTACAAGAATATAACTACTATAATACTGCCTCCTATGTACAAGAATATAACTACTATAATACTGCTCCTATGTACAAGAATATAACTACTATAATACTGCTCCTATGTACAAGAATATAACTACTATAATACTGCTCCTATGTACAAGAATATAACTACTATAATACTGCTCCTATGTACAAGAATATAACTACTATAATACTGCCTCCTATGTACAAGAATATAACTACTATAATACTGCCTCCTATGTACAAGAATATAATTACTATAATACTGCTCCTATGTACAAGAATATAACTACTATAATACTGCTTCTATGTATAAGAATATAACTACTATAATACTGCTCCTATATACAAAAATATAACTACCATAATACTGCTCCTATGTACACGAATATAACTACTATAATACTGCTCCTATGTACAAGAATATAACTACTATAATACTGCTCCCATGTACAAGAATATAACTACTATAATACTGCAAAGACAAAAACAATGCACTCTGCTTACACAAAATAAGTGATCACAATGTATATAAAATAATGGTATACTCCCCATATAAATGATTGTGATGTTCCTAGGAAATACATTTTGATCAGATCATCTTTTCCACAGGCTTCTTATAATGAAGTGTAGTATAGAGCTGGAACCTGCTCTCTCTGTGCGCGCTGGAGGCTTGCTAGCACCTTGACCGTTAGCATACAGAGCGGGACCAGAATATGCTGCACTTGAAATCTGCTTGCCCGGAATTCATCGGAGGTTGGCTGCCACCAGAAAATGCATCATTCAGTAGTGGTTCCCATCTAATAGAGGTCACCTTGCCGTCGTGGATGGGTATAAATAATTTTGATGAAAATGTATAAGTTAAGAACTTCACATACATTTATATGGTGAGCATTAGTTTACATACTTTGTGATCATGTATTTCTTTAAGCAGAGTGCTGTTGCATTGTATTTGATTTACTATAGTGCCCCCTTGTACAAAAATATAAATACTATACCGCCTACAAAGCAACATAGAGATAAATAGCATTTTCCACTAGTCAAGAATTATCAGACATCATTTCTATGCATTGTTAGTGTAGTTTCCCTTTAATATGGCAATGTTGTCATTCCTGTGTTTAGCTGCTTTACTGCAATCAAATAGTTTTTCCAAAAATTCCACTGAGGTTTTGAATTCCAGCACAAACAATAGTTTCCATTACAAGGGTGACCACTGAATGCGGTACTGTGATTGTGCCAGGCACCCGTAGGTTAGGAAACAATACGTGGGCTTGTACAGTATACACCTCGGTGGATTAACACCTATAGATTCAACCACTTAGGAAAACCTGAGGGATTAAGGGTACTTTCACACTAACGT
Organism: Bufo bufo; assembly: GCF_905171765.1. NCBI lineage: Eukaryota > Metazoa > Chordata > Amphibia > Anura > Bufonidae > Bufo > Bufo bufo. The sequence continues at coordinate 137,998,553 of NC_053398.1, read as the reverse complement.
TATTCTTTTCCAGTATTGAAATCCGGTAAAGGGTCTCAATGCCGGAAAAAATGGATCAGTTTTGTCCTAATGCATTCTGAATGAAAAGCAATCCGTTCAATATGAATCAGAATTAGTGATCAGCGGCAGGGGCAATATTCGAATTCGCGATATTTCGCAAATATTCGTCAGAAATTATTTTCTTGATTGCAAAAATCGGCAATGTAATATGCGCGTATTGCGTGCTCAATACAGGCGTGGGTCACTTTTGCTACATTTTTCAAGCTGCTAGAAGTTTCCTGAGACTGGAGAAAATGGTTGGCACGGCAGAGCATTACAATAGCTTTATATGCAGATAGTGCTCCAATATATTCGCAATTGCGCAAATCGGCAATTAATGATGCGTATATTTTTGCGCAATACGTGCAAGTTCACATTTTAGCAGATCTGACTACATATTACTGATTGGTGCACTAAGTATTGTTGTGACATCACAGCACTATGTCTGCAGCATGTATGTATGGAAAACAGAACCTATCACACTACCTAACACCCTGCACTGGAACCTATCACTATATCACTATCTAACCTACAGTCGTGGCCAAAAGTTTTGAGAATGACAAAAATATTGGAAATTGGAAAAGTTGCTGCTTAAGTTTTTATAATAGCAATTTGCATATACTCCAGAATGGTATGAAGAGTGATCAGATAATTTGCATAGTCCTTCTTTGCCATGAAAATTAACTTAATCCCAAAAAAAAAACTTTCCACTGCATTTCATTGCTGTCATTAAAGGACCTGCTGAGATCATTTCAGTAATCGTCTTGTTAACTCAGGTGAGAATGTTGACGAGCACAAGGCTGGAGATCATTATGTCAGGCTGATTGGGTTAAAATGGCAGACTTGACATGTTAAAAGGAGGGTGATGCTTGAAATCATTGTTCTTCTATTGTTAACCATGGTGACCTGCAAAGAAAAGCGTGCAGCCATCATTGCGTTGCATAAAAATTGCTTCACAGGCAAGGATATTGTGGCTACTAAGATTGCACCTCAATCAACCATTTATAGGATCATCAAGAACTTCAAGGAAAGAGGTTCAATTCTTGTTAAGAAGGCTTCAGGGCGTCCAAGAAAGTCCAGCAAGTGCCAGGATCGTCTCCTAAAGAGGATTCAGCTGCGGGATCGGAGTGCCACCAGTGCAGAGCTTGCTCAGGAATGGCAGCAGGCAGGTGTGAGCACATCTGCACGCACACTGAGGCGAAGACTTTTGGAAGATGGCCTGGTGTCAAGAAGGGCAGCAAAGAAGCCACTTCTCTCCAAAAAAAAGCATCAGGGACAGATTGATCTTCTGCAGAAAGTATGGTGAATGGACTGCTGAGGTCTGGGGCAAAGTCATATTCTCTGATGAAGCCTCTTTCCGATTGTTTGGGGCATCTGGAAAAAGGCTTGTCCGGAGAAGAAAAGGTGAGCGCTACCATCAGTCCTGTGTAATGCCAACAGTAAAGCATCCTGAGACCATTCATGTGTGGGGTTGCTTCTCATCCAAGGGAGTGGGCTCACTCACAATTTTGCCCAAAAACACAGCCATGAATAAAGAATGGTACCAAAACACCCTCCAACAGCAACTTCTTCCAACAATCCAACAACAGTTTGGTGAAGAACAATGCATTTTCCAGCACGATGGAGCAGCGTGCCATAAGGCAAAAGTGATAACTAAGTGGCTCGGGGACCAAAACGTTGACATTTTGGGTCCATGGCCTGGAAACTCCCCAGATCTTAATCCCATTGAGAACTTGTGGTCAATCCTCAAGAGGCGGGTGGAAGAACAAAAACCCACTAATTCTGACAAACTCCAAGAAGTGATTATGAAAGAATGGGTTGCTATCAGTCAGGAATTGGCCCAGAAGTTGATTGAGAGCATGCCCAGTCGAATTGCAGAGGTCCTGAAAAAGAAGGGCCAACACTGCAAATACTGACTCTTTGCATAAATGTCATGTAATTGTCGATAAAAGCCTTTGAAAACGTGTGAAGTGCGTGTAATTATATTTCACTACATCACAGAAACAACTGAAACAAAGATCTAAAAGCAGTTTAGCAGCAAACTTTGTGAAAACTAATATTTGTGTCATTCTCAAAACTTTTGGCCACGACTGTACACTGACTATCTGTATATATAAGCTAACTAACTATCTAATGTAATGACTCAGGAAAGCACAGAGCACAGCAATGTCACTGCTCGCTCGCTCTCAGAACTGCAAAAAACTGCAGAAAATGGCTGCTGGGGAGGTTCTTATATAGTAAGGGGTAGGCTACTGTCCTATTGGTTGCTAGGGATGTTGCTAAGCTCTGACAAAGACATTGCAGCCTTCTCATTGGCCCACAAGCAAGAAGCAGGGAGGGATCATGGGTTCAGATGAAAAAAAAAAAAAAAAAAAAGCATGGGTTCAGATGAAAAATGAAAAAAAAAGAGAATATTTGTGAATACTAATATATAGCACTATGTTCTAAATCTTTGCGAATTCTCGAAGTGGTGATATTCGCGCCCAACACTAATCAGGATGTCTTCCATTCCGTCCCTTTTGCGGTATTTGACTAGACCAGCATGCTGCGTTATTTTTTCCGGCCAAAATCCCAGAACAATACCGCACTTGCCGGATCCGGCATTAATTTCCATAGAGATCTATTAATGCCGCATCCGGTACTGAGTGTTCTTGAAATTGCCTCATCGACGGATCCAGTCTTCCGGTCTATGCATGCGTCGGGATATAGGAGGAGCTAATTTTGCTTTTGATCTTTGAAAAATTTAAATACCGGATCCGTTATTCAGGATGATACCGGATGAGACGGATCCGGTATATCACCGGATATCAAGGAAAGCCGGTTGCATACAGTTTGCGGGATCAGACAGCGGTTATACAACTAAATATTAGTTCAGTGATTCAAAGGAAAGCAAAAGCTTCAAACATTTTTCCGTTTATATAGTGAATGTTTGAGTTTGTAAAGAAGAATACAAACACTGCTATCTTTTTGAACAGTCTAATATTTACTTTTCGTCAATTTTTTTTAGAGGAACAACACAAATTTGATATATTTTTCCTTATGTTTTGATTTGGAATACAATGTGTAGTGTTCCCAATGCATTTGTGTGTATGGAAATAGAAGCTATTAAAAAGGATTTTGAGCTTTATTCACTTTTTAAAACACACTGCTATTATTTTGAACACAACTGTATATTAGATCGTCCAAGTGAGACAAAAGGGATATTGTGGGTGGACAGACCTACCTACCCCTCTTACCTCTGATCACTCATTCTGCCAACATCTACCCTATGTCAATGCACACGGGCGCAGGTTCAAACAGAAAATCCACACAGATCTGAATTTCCATGCGTTTCCGCAACAAAAACTGCATGTGTTACTTGCAGTTTTTGCTGCGGCTTTGATGCGGTTTTGCCGCAGATCTCATTTTTGGATTGCTAAGGATGAAATCCACACAAAGAAAAAAAAAGCATACAATCAATTGACATGATGCAGATTTTAAATCCGCACAGCAGTAAAAAGAAAAACAAAGTGTCCATGAGATTTGTCCAATCTCATACATTCTGCCTCCACTGTATTACACTGCAGTTTTACCGCATGAGAATCCACGTGGAAAAGCCATGCGTAACTCGCAACGTGTTCAGGTAGCCCTATAGTCCACGCTATACAGAAACTCTGAATGTACATTGTCACAAGGCAACAGAAGTTACACAACAGCCAACTGGCGCCGCCAGGTTGTGCATAAGTTGGAGTTGGGTATACCTACGGCACAAGGCACCAAAATGAAAGGTAATATGACCAAATTGCACGCAGATTTCTGTGCAGATTGCTCGCCGTGATATGCAAAGAAACTGTATCCCATTGTTTCCAATGCAAACCATTTCCGTTCATAGAACCACGGATCTTTTCTGTGTGGATTTGCAATCTACATCAAGAAGTGACCGTGAATTTGTCAGACATGCATATTCGCCCATGGAGAGCTGGATCTCCAGAAAAAGCCCTTGCTCATTTCAGAGGGCCCGAGTGGGGGAAGAAGGGGATAAGTCCAGGTTCAGCTCTGAACCCAGACAACCCCTTTAACATGGAAAAGAACACTTGATCGGAGTCCTGTTCCGGGGATCACATGGCAGAAATCGCCATCTAGCCCCAGTGTAATGAAACCTTGGCCTTTATAGGCTCTGTGGACATTGTCTATCCACTGATGGATAAGAAGTAATGCATGTCTGAACAGAGCCTAAAGGTACTAAAAGTAGATGTGATACAAGTGAGATTTATGGTAGAAGAGTGAATGATAAAGGATGTGTTAACCAATTAGATGCCGCAATGAGTACGGTAAAGGTCGTTCCACTTTTTGTTTGCCCTCTTGCAAAATGTTCTCAGTGTCTAAAACCTTTTGCATTGTTGTCCTGCTCCCTGAGAAGGTGGTTTATATTACAGTATCACATAGCCATCTTCTCTATTACCATCCGTAATGGAATGAGGAAATACTGGTCTGAATACCCACTTCAGCCATCATACCAACCAGTGCAAACAGTAGCCCACTGTATGCATAGCTTAGCGAGGATGCCAGCCAAGTAACGATGGAGCCTCTTCTCACCATGATCCATGTCAGTGTTTCTAGGTAACATCATAAACGCACACATTAATACTAATATATACAAGATAAGAGACTGTCAACACTTGTGGCATTTGAGAGATTTAAAGTGCCCTTCTTCCAGAATTTTCCAAAAGAAAACATCAGGATAAGCTTTGCTGTGACCGAAGATATTTTCTGTAACGTCGTAAGCACCAATCCCCACCGAATATTTACCAAGTCAGGTCCCAATTTTGGGTGTATGCAGGCACAATCACAGCATCGAGAGCAACACCAGCTGTATCGAAACCTATCAAGTGTGATACAGTACTGCTAAGTCTTTGTATCTAAGGAAACCTTCACATGCACTATTGTTTTCATTTATAATGGAATCCAAGACTCTTTGATGGATCAAGTGGTCACCATGGACCTCATTGACTTTAAGGCCCCTTGCAGACGAGCGTTCCTCCCGCAGCGAGTCCGCATCGCAGCTCCCGGCCTGAACTCCCAGCACTGACAGGATTCACATAGCATTATACTGATTTATGATGCTATGTAACCCTTACAGTTCTGGAATGTATTGGATAACACTGGCAGCATTATGTCAGTGTTATCCAATACATTCCAGAACTGTAAGGGTTACATAGCATCATAAATCAGTATAATGCTATGTGACTCCCGGCAGTTCAGGCCGGGTGCTGCGATGCGGACTCGCTGCGGGAGGAACGCTCATCTGCAAGGGGCCTAATGGTTCCTGCAGACGGGTGTGGGTTTTTCAAAAAGAATTTCGGTTCCGAGTTGGCAATGTCTCCACGTTTCGCCACCAGATCCACACGTGTTGCTTGCGGATTTGACTCAATCTCACACTATGCATTGCAGAATCCACAGAGAAAACAGACACTCTGTGGATTTCAAAATCTGCATGACGGATCAATTTCCAAACAGAAAATATACGCAGCGTGTACATAAAATTTGTTGAAGCTGATTCTCTTCGCTTTTATTACACTGAATTTTTTGTGCACAAACATCCACGTGTAATCCACAATGTGTGCAAGTGTAACACCCCAGAGTGGTGTTACCACTCCCGCACCATGCTACTGTCTATTGGGCTAACATTATTGCCATCTATGCATTTATTTCCAGGTTCACCACACTGTGCATTCCTAATATTGTTTGCAACTGTTTATTTAATGTAATGTGCCTGGTTCACCAGCAGACCTTCTATTCCATTCTAACCCCCCTCTGTGGAGGGGAGTGGGCGAGTCCCACTTCCTGCAGGAAGGGTGTGGACCAGTGATAGTCTAGCTTACCCCCTGCTAGGGGACAGGTGTGCAGGGGGCATGTATCTGCTGGACTTGCCCACGCCGGCCAGAGCACCCTAAGCTCTGCTGGCCACTGGTATAACTTAACAGTCAGACTACAGAGAAGAAGTGCAGCATACATACAGTCAGTCTGTCAGTACAGCAGAGCCAGAGAGAAACAGATGTAGTAGAGTCGAGTTTGCCTGCCAGTTTTAATGCTAAAGCCTACTGGGACCAAGACAAAGTCTGTAAACCGTTTTGGAGAATGCTTATTCAAGTAAAGCTGCTGTTCAACTATATACAAGGTCTGGACTCAATCTTTATTTCAAATTCATCAATTATTCCCCCTATTTATTGCTTCGGAGCCCAAGCCTAGGGTCCAGTCGAATCCAGGTAGGAGCACCGTGACACATGTAAAGGGAAATTTTAGGCCGCTCTATACCACTCGTCATTCCTAAACCTGGGACGTTATATAGAGGGCCCTGTGGGGATGCGCCTGTTGCACAAGCAGTCTAAAGGGGTCCACCAGGATTTCTGTCATTTATAGTAGTAGGAATAGTGCTGTATATTGCATGCAGTTAAAAAGGCCTTAGGTCACATTCACATGACAGCAAAATGGTCAGTTTTTAACGGACTGATGCTTTTCTGAGAAATGGATGTTAAAAACGTTCCCAATTAATTGCAGACAAAATAGAACATGTTCTACTTTTTGACGTCTGCTACACACTGGCCATCAAAAAAACTGGCTATGTGAATAACGCACAAAAAATAGCAGTGTGAAAAAACACGAAATACACACAGCCAAAATACCCCCTAAAACCGACCACTGGCACCCTGTGCACACATACATTGGCATCCACATTGATGCTGAAGCTGTATAGCCCTATAATAGTGTAATGCACTGGAGCAGGGGTAATTTGGGGTCTGGAGGTTTGTGGACAGTTGCCCCTATTGCCGTTACGCAAAGCCATCAACTCACTACTTTAGTGAACTTTGCAGGGTTAACTTGCATTGTGATTTATAGCATTGCTTGCACTTATATGTGAATAACCCAACAGACTACCACTGTTCTTAAAACGGATTGGTGGCGTTAAAAAATGTCCATCACACGTCCGTTTTTTAACCGTTGTTTGAATGTAGCCTAAAACTACTATGTGCACTACTGTCTTATAGAATCATAAAACGTTGTGGGACAAATCTGGGACTGTCCCTGAAGATAGTGGGCAGGCATCGCAGTAGGTGTCAAATGCTTACACTGAATGATTCATTAATTTCTGGGGTGACTTTGGGCACAGAAATGTCTTGTGGCGAGACTGCAGCTTAGACACAAGTACTTCCCGTACTGGCACTGTATCTACCATAGCAGGCGACTATGAGCTTTCATTCTAGACTTTCTATGGGAAGGAACTGTTGATTCCTCATTGCAACGGACAAGAATGGGCAGAAGCAGCAGTGTACTGAATAAGGCTATTGCAGTGGCTGAGTGTGCAGTGACCCCAACACTACGTTGGATCCCCTGGACACCATTGAGGTGTTGCTGCTCTCCAGCAGGGATGGTAACGCGTGGTGCACCCCAATGGAAAATAACTCCAGATAGTCAGGGTCTGCAGTAAACCAGTGTGCTTTACTGGAGGAACTCAAGAGCAAAACAATACAGGCGAGGCATAGGGCTGGCTTCTCCAGCTATGAACATGTAATTTCAAAATACCCCTTTCTGTGACCCTTTAACCCCTTCGTCCCTAGGCCTGTCTTCACCTTCCTGCCCAGGCCTATTTTTGCAAATCTGACCTGTGTCACTTTATGTGGTAATAACTTTGGAATGCTTTTACTTATCTTACCAATTTATCACTTACACATTGTACTTTATGTAAGTGATACATTTAAGTCAATATCTTTTTTTGGGAAAAACAAAAATTTACTGAAAATTCAGAAAAATGCACTATTTTTGAAATTTTATACATTTAAGACAGATAGTAAAACCTAATAAAATAGTTATCAATAGTGATGAGCGGGAGGTGCCATATTTGATTTCGCAATATATTGAAAATATTCGATTCAATATTTGTCATTATGCTATTTATCGCGAATAATATGCGATTTAATTAATCGCGTATTGCGATTGTGTATTTTACGAATATTTGCCATATTGCTATATATTCTTGTTTTAGAATATGACGAATATTCTAAAAAACAAAGTTATAGCAATATAGCGAATATTCGTAAAATACACATATAGACTGCAATTTCACTAATGTAGTGCTATAATCTTTTTTTTTTGTCTAATTTTTTTTTGTCTTTCTGAATGAGAAAGAGACAAAAAAAATTAGACAAAAAAAAAAAAAGATTATAGCACTACATTAGTGAAATTTCAGTCTATATGTGTAATTTACAAATATTCGCTATGTTTCTAAATATTCCTGTCTTACAATATGACGAATATTCTAAAAAAACTAATATATAGCACTATATCACATATATTTGTTTTTTAGAATATTCATTTTTTTCCCCCCAATTAGTACAGTTATTGCCCTTCGGCATACTCCTCCCCGACAAGCGTCCCCGTCACCATGGGAACGCCTGGTGGTTAGAATATACCATCGGATCTGAGTTTTCACGATCTAACTCAGATCCGATGGTATATTCTAACTACCAGGCGTTCCCATGCTGATGGGGACACGAAGTTAGAATATACCGCCAGGGCGCTGTGATCCGCGCAATTAACCCCTCAGGTGCGGGTTAATTGCGTGGATCACAGTGCCCTGTGCGCCCTCCCCCCCACCTCCCCAGTATTAAAATAATTGGTGGCCAGTGCGCCCCCCCTCTCCAGTATTAAAATAATTAGTGGCCAGTGCGCCCTAACCCACCCTCCCCCAGTATTAAAATCATTGGTGGCAGTGGCCACAGGGTCCCCCCCCTCCCCCTTCCCCGTCATTGGTGGCAGCAGGCAGTTCCGATCGAGTCCCAGCGTAATGGCCGGGCTTCGATCGCTTACCATGGCAGCCAGGACGCTACTGAAGTGCAGACTGCCATTGTTAGTTAAATCACTCAGCAGCATTTACTTACCTGCGGGGCTCTCCTCCTTCTGAGAACTCACAGGTCTATGCGGCGCATTGCTGAAGGCATCTGCGGCGCATAGACCTGTGAGTTCTCAGAAGGAGGAGAGCCCCGCAGGTAAGTAAATGCTGCTGAGTGAAACTGCCTGCTGCCACCAGTGACGGGGGGGAGGGGGACCCTGTGGCCACTGCCACCAATGATTTTAATACTGGGGGGAGGGGGGGTTAGGGCGCACTGGCCACCAATACTGGGGAGGGGGGGGCGCACTGGCCACCAATTATTTTAATACTGGGGAGATGGGGGGGAGGGCGCACAGGGCGCTGTGATCAGTGCAATTAACCTGCACCTGAGGGGTTAATTGCGCGGATCACAGCGCCCTGGCGGTATATTCTAACTTCAAGCGTCCCCATCACCATGAGAAACGCCTGGTAATTAGAATATACCATTGGATCTGAGTTAGATCATGAAAACTCAGATCCGATGGTATATTCTAACCACCAGGCGTTCCCATGGTGACAGGGACGCTTGTCTGGAAGGAGTATGCCGAAGGGCAATAACTGCACTAATTTGGGGGGGGGGGGGGGAAAGAATATTCTATAAAACGAATATATGTGATATAGTGCTATATATTCGTTTTTTAGAATATTCGTCAATGACGAATATTCTAAAAAATGAATATATTCGATATAGTGCTATATATTAGTTTTTTTGAATATTCGTCATTTTTTTACCATCTAAACTCTTGATTCCTCCCTGCTTCTTGCTTGTGGGCCAATGAGTCATTGGCCCACAAGCAATTTCAGCAGGAAGGAATATAACGATATAACGAATATATAGCACTATATTCGCGAATTATTGAAGTTGCGATATTCGCGATTAATATTCGCTATGCGAATATTCGCGCTCAACACTAGTTATCAATCATCATTCCCCATATGTCCACTTTATGTTGGCATCATTTTGTAAATGTCATTTTTTTTTTTTTAGGATGTCAGATGGCTTTGAAATTTAGATGAAAATTTTTGATTTTCCAGAAATTTTCCAAAACCTATTTTTTTTAAATAACCAATTTAGTTATTAACCCACTTTTAGGGATTTCCATTATATAAATTGACAATAAATGACCCCATTTTAGAAACGACACGACTCAAGTTATTCAAAACTGATTTATTAAACTTTGTTAACCCTTTGGGTGTTTCACAAGAATGAAATGAAAAGGAGATGAAAAATCTAAATTTTGCTTTTTTTTGGCAGATTTTCCATTTTCATATATACTTTCCTGTAACACAACAAGGGTTGACAGACAAACAAGAGTCAATATCCATTAGGCCTCGCACACGACTTGTTTTGGTCCGCATCCGAGCCCCAGTTTTTGCGGCTTGGATGCGGACCCCTTCACTTCAATGGGGCCGCAAAAGATGTGGACAACACTCCGCGTGCTGTCCGCATCGGTTGCTCCATTCCGTGGTCCACAAAGAAAAAAAAACCTGTCCTATTCTTGTCCGTTTTGCAGACAAGAATAGGCAGTTATATAAATGGCTGTCCATGCCGTTCTGCAAATTGTGGAACGCACATGGAAGCCATCAGTGTTTTGCGGATCCGCAATTTGCGAACCGCAAAACACACAACGGTCGTGTGCATGTAGCCTTACCCTGATTCTGCAGTTTATAGAAACACCTCATTTGTGGCCGTGAACTGCTGTATGGGCACACAGCAGGGCGCAGGGTGCAAGGAGCAACATATGGATTTTAGAGCGCAGATTTCACTGGAATAATTTTCCGGCGCCATGTCACTATTGAAGACACCCTGATGAACCCCTACAGTAAAAAATCCCCAAAAGTGACTCCATTCTGGAAACTACACCCCTCAAGGCATCTTTTAAAGGCATGTAGGGAGCACTTAGACCCCAAAGGAGTTTCATAGAATTAGAAAATTATATTTTTTTCTAGCAAAAGTGATTTTAGGCCCAAATTTTTAATTTTCACAAGGAGGAACTGAAGAAAATGAACCCCCTTATTTATTGCCCATTTTCTCCTGATTACAGAAATACCCCATATGTGCTTGTATACTGCTATATGGGCGTACCACAGGGGTTAGAAGGAAAGGAGCACCAAATGGCTTCTGGAAAGCAGATTTGCCTCTTCAACAGAGTACATTCTCTGGGATGGACGGGGCATTTTTATTTTTATTAGTGTGTGTAAAGTGAAAAGTGTTGGGGGGTGTATGTAGTGATTTAACACGTGAGGGGGCTTGTAATGAATTTAAAATAAAATTTATGATAAAGAAAAAAAAAAGAAAGAAAGATAAAAGAGAAAAATATAAGTGAAAGAATAAGATAAAAATTTTGAAAAAAAAGGCTCTAAAAAAAAAGCACCGAAACTTAAACAGACGCTATCAGTAATTGACAGTACTGACCAGCGCTCAGCAGGTGAAGGACCCACGCATGCAGACGGTACGTGCGTGGGTTCAAAAATCTAAATTAGTACTAAAATTGACATATATATATCTGGCACAAAAAAAAAAAAAGTGCTGATCAGCACTTGCCAGTCACAGCTCGCACACAGAAAAAGTGGTGCAGAGCTGGAAAAGGCAAAAAACAAAAAGTATAGACTGGAGTCCGCCGGGGGGTGGGGGTGGAGGAACAGGGACAGGGGATCTGAAACTGCTGAAACTGTTTTTCTTGTGAAAGCAGTGTAAAGCACTGATTTATGTGGTAGTACCACAAGTCCCAGCCGACAACCAGCAGCACGGTGGGGAACAGGTCCTCTCTGCAAACAGTCACCAAGCTAGAATGGCTGCCTGCAGAGAGGCACCAACTGTTCTTTTGTTCTTTCAGCTGCATAGCGCTGCCATTGGCTGGAGCGTTGTTCCAGCCAATCGCAGTGCTGGGAGGGGACACCAGTGTCTGGTGTCCCCTCCCTGACCTAGGAGATGACATGGGCTGATGTAATCAGCCCCTGCCACCTCTAGCCAAGCCACCCTGCAGCACCATACCATTCCCGGATCTGCGATGGGCCGGTCTTCACTAACCAGCCAATCGCAGCGATCGAGGCTGCAGGGAGGCGGAAAAACTCCTGCTCACCCTCAGCTAAGATGGCTGCCTGCCGATTAGTGCAGCCATCTTATTCTGGTCAACGCGCGATGCAGCGCAGTGACCGGAGTTAACCATGAATTACTTTCACGTCAAGATGCGGTAACGTATGTCATGTGACGGGAAGGGGTTAAGGATATTATTTTTATTTTTTTTGCTTTTTCATAGACATATTCCAAAAGCTCTAACTTCTTTATTTTTTTAAGGGGGTTTATTTTACATTACATTACTTATTGCCTAATTTAATTAACTTTTTTTGGGAGGGGGGGTGACATCAGTTCCAGCATTGCTTTAAAAAAAGAAATAAAATTTAATACTGCGTCATTTCAGTCAGCATCAACAAAATATTACCTTTAGGGCTCGTTCACATGAACGTGTGATGCCCATTGCCGTATTGCGGACCGCATTTGCGGATCCGCAATACACGGGCACAGTTCCATGGCCATTCCGCATGACGGATGCGGACCCATTCATTTCAATGTGTCCGCAAATCCGGAGATGCGGAACAGAAGAACGGAACGGAACACTATGGAAGCACTACGGAGTGCTTTCTGGGGTTCCGTTCTTCCGCACAGCAAAAAGATAGAACTTGCTCTATCTTTTTGCGGAACGGAAGGATCGCGGACCCATTCAAGTGAATGGGTCTGCGATCCCCATGCGCCTGCTCCACGGACGGTGCCAGTGCATTGCGGACTGCAATTTGTGGTCCACAGCAGGGCACGGGCTTCACATGTTCGTGAACGAGCCCTTATTCTGCACTTTTAAATTTTTCTATCAACTAAGCTGTGAGGTCTTATTTCTGTGGGACGAGATGTACTTTTTCCATAGGCACTGATTTGAGATGCGTATGACTTTTTGACCACTTTTTATTCAATTTTTAGACGCTTTTTTTTTTTTTTTTTTTTTTTTTACTGTGTTCACTGCAGGATAAATTATGCATTATAGAAGGGGTGGTTATGGATGCAGCAGTACAAATTATGTATTTTTTTAATTACTTTTTTTTTACATAATAAAGGGCGAAATGACAATTGTTTGTGTTTGTTCTTTTTCAACTGCATTGCGGTGTATTATAGCTGTCAGCAGGACACTAACAGCCACCTTATCAGGCCCTGCTATTGAGAGGACCTTATAGACGTGCAAAGATAGCAGGCCCCAGCTGCCATGATGACCCATCGGCTTCCTATAACTGTGTTGCATGAGGGGTCATGGGGGGAGTCACACATATGACAAACCCCTCAGATGCTATGCTTTTGACTGAAGCATCTGTGGGGTTAAACTTCTGTTGGCTGACATCAGGTGTTGATGGTGCAGGCTCAGCTCCTACAGGGTATGCGAACTACCCGTCTGCCGCATACCGTGCTGTGAGCCAAGGAGCTAAAGAGAATAAAGTAAGGAGGCAGAGGACGAGGAGGCAAGCACAGAAATCATGGACAGACAATTAAGTCTGAAGGCTCAGACAGAGGACAGAACATTGAAGCCACACCAAAATCCAATTAAGTAAGGTAACCTTGTCAGGCAAGATGCAAAGAGTGTCACCAATTTTGACAGCCCGACGCTGTTCAATCGCTGGTGTCAGTGTCAGACTGTGTAAGGACACCCCCCCCCCAAACTGTTATTACCCAGTTGTCAGTTTATCCACTTACCCGCCCTCCCGTCCCCAGCTCTAATCCTGCCATTTCAGTGGTCCATGATTTTTGTTTATTTTCCAGCAGCAATGATGTGCCGCACATCCATATAATCACTGTCCTTAATGGTCATTTGTCGTACTTGCTAGCAAAACCACTGGGGCCAGGGATTGGCTGCAGCAGTGTTACATTGTGTCCGTAGCCCCCTTTCACTTGTATGACAGCCATAGAAACCCTGTAGCACGGCCCACTTGGCCGTTTCAGTAATCCTGACCAACTCTGGACATTTCCAGATTGGAGCAGGTTGGGCCCATCCTGAGATGAGAATGCCCTTTTTAATTTTTTAAAAAGGTGTTTGCTGTGTTACCAGAAGCAGCGCTCCTCTTGTCCACAGGCTATGTCTGGTATTGCTTCTCAGCCCGCTTCAGTTGGAAAAGCGTGGGATGCGGTTATTATTAAAGGGGTTAAACATCTCATATCAGACAGAAATCAATGCAACTGCATCAGCTAGAATCCCAAAAATAGCCCAGCACAGCCACCTGAAGCCGGGCACCGGGCATGCTAGAGTGCCACGTCCGCTCCATTTTAGAGATTGGAGGGGGTCTTGGATGCCCTCAAATAACATCTTCTGACAAGTCCGAATAGTATATAACAAGATGTTTAAAGCTACGTGCACACTGGTAAAAATAGTGGGAAACACTAGTTTATGAAAATAAAAAGACCCCAAATTATGCAGGAATGGAAATAATAGGGTGTGCTGCACCTTGAAAGGTTGGCACCACGACTTGTGCAAGTTTTTGCTCGTCTCAGAGTGGGAGTTAAAGTTCGTGGTTATTTTAAGGAATTTACAGAAACACAAAAATTAGCAGCACAACTGTCTAGATAAAGCGTGCAGGCTTGTGGCTGGGAGTCGCCAGTGTCTGGAATTTTATTTTCTGAGTTGTGATTGAATAAAAAAAAAAAAGTAAAATGTCATTTCAGGACAAGGACATAGAAGATCTGATGTCAATAATTCTAGCACAAATCTATGTGTTGTTTCCATGAATTTTATTAACACATTATTAAATGGTGTAACTAGTTATCTTTGAAGGAATGTTCTTAAAGGGGTTGTCCCCATGACAGGACTCAGCGGTGACGTGTTAAGTGGGCGTTAAAGGGGTTATCTGGTAATAAGTATTGATGACCACAGGATAGGTCATCAATATCAGATCGAATATGGGTCACATGGCCTAGTTGCAGCTCATACACATTGAAGTGAATGGGGCCGGTGTGCAATACCACGAACAGCTGCTGTACTAGGCCGAGATGCCAGGAGCCAGTTGAGCTCACCAGAGCTCCGGTGAACGCAGCAGCTCCCCGTAACAGCCGGGACTCGGACCCCCGCCAATCTGATAATAATAACCTATCCTGAGGATAGGTCATCATTATATATTACTAGATAACCCCTTTAACAGAAATCCTGGACAACCCCTTTAAAGGGTCCCTCAGCTTATGAGATAATATACCAAGTATATTAGTGGTCCGGTTAGAGGGATGGTCCAGTTTGGACTGTGGGCATCCTTTTGATTGCCTGTGTAAGTGATACAACTATGCTGGAACAGATGTTGGCTTTTCCCAGTAGCAATGATGACAAGCTCTTCAAAACTATTACCCCCAGCATTCCCCAAGAGCCATAGAGCAAGCTGGGAGTTTTAGTT
Source organism: Bufo bufo (assembly GCF_905171765.1). Lineage (NCBI taxonomy): Eukaryota > Metazoa > Chordata > Amphibia > Anura > Bufonidae > Bufo > Bufo bufo. Next base: position 137,983,195 of record NC_053398.1, on the reverse strand, counting down.
TTGCAACAGCAGAAGCGTCATGGGTTGGAGCTGGAGATCACAAGAGAAAAATTAAGTGAACCCTAAGGAATTAATTCATTCAGCAACATTGTGCCCATTTTGTTTGCAGCTACAGCAAACATTTGCTGATAAAGGGGGGAGCTTCAAGTAAGGCTACTTTCACACCTGCGTTACGTGCGGATCCGTCTGGTATCTGCACAGACGGATCCGCACCTATAATGCAAACGCTTGTATCCAATCAGAACGGATCCGTTTGCATTATTCTTTAAAAAAAAAGTCTTTAAGTCAAAACAGATCCGTCCTGACTTACATTGAAAGTGAATGGGGGACGGATCCGTTTTCAATTGCATCAATATTGTGTCAGTGAAAACGGATCAGCCCCCATTGACTTACATTGTAAGTCAGGACGGATCCGTTTGGCTCCGCATCGCCAGGCGGACACCAAAACGCTGCAAGCTGCGTTTTGGTGTCCGCATCCAGAGCGGAATGGAGGCTGAACGGAGGCAAACTGATGCGTTCTGAACGGATCCTTATCCATTCAGAATGCATTGGGGCTGAACTGATCTGTTTTGAACCGTTTGTGAGATCCCTGAAACGGATCTCACAAACGGAATTCAAAACGCCAGTGTGAAAGTAGCCTTATTCAATTTAAGGGTTCACTTACTTTTTCTCCCTGCACTGTAGATGTTTACTCAATGCGCTCAGTAAGAGACATGAGCAGTAACATTGTTTGAGTGCCATTACTTTCGTTACATTGCGTCTCTACAATCGTGACTTAGAGAACAATCAGACCACACAGTATTGGTAATCAGGGCAGAAATCCAGGTCATTCTAAAGGGTTCACTTACTTTCTAATGTAAAGAAAGGTAAAATAGTAATTCCCCAAAGCTAGACAATAATGTGAGGAAAGAACACAATTCATTAATTAAATCATTTTCCCACCGCAAATCTATAGGCTACAGGTAGGAATGAACGCACAAGCTGATACATTATAATTGCTATACCCCTTAAAATTCTCCCTTCCAAGTCGCCTTTCCATGACCTCTTATTATCTACTAACCCTCCCTCTAACGCCCTCAAGGTAAAGCACGGCCAGTGCCAAAAATCTGGCCTTGGCACGGCAGACACAGTAAACACTCTCCAGTAAATCAATGGCAGATCCAGAATGTATATTCTGGTAACCAGAAAAAGGCATCTTATGTATCACAAGGTTTAAAAGGTGCATGAAAGATGAAAGTTCATACTTGGGGCTAGTCATGTGCCCGTTTAGGTACTGGCCAATCAGGTGAAGAGAATGATGATGAGGTCATCGGCGGCGGCAGCAGCAGGAAAGCAGTGTGCTGGTCTTGCAGGAGGCAGTGACCTGTTCATCATGATTATATTAGTATGGACGGGCTGCTTCTGGTGGGGCAGTGCCAAGATGTGAGGAGACAGACAGACATATGTCACAAGCCAGAAGTCAGAGAGCGGGTGAATGAGGATCTCTCTGCAGCACAGAGTATTTCAGGAGAATAGTATTTATATTAGTGGGGAAAGCAGTAATTATGACAAGTGTAATGTAAGGATGCGAGGAGAGATATTGGAACATATGAGAGGTTAGACACTAGCGCTATCAGGACATGAGCTTCTAATTTGGGGTGCAGGCAAACAAAGTAACGTGGGCAACATCAACTCTGTGGGGGCAACCTATGGCACGCCAGGTGTTGTGAAACTACAATTCCCAGGATGCTCCCTTTACTTCTATGCGAGTTCTAAGAAGAGCAGAGCATGTATACATGCTGGGAGTTGTAGTTTCACGACAGCTGGAGTGACGCAGGTTGTCCGTCCCTTGGGCCCTATAAGTTGAGATGATGTCTGCCGAGCCAATGTATCCAAACCGATGATGCAGGAGAACATTAGTCCATTTCACACATCAGAGACATAGATTTATGATAAGAATTTTGCCCGTGAAAATGGCCACATTTCAAGGGAGAGCCCTAAATGTTGGGGCAGCCCCTGGACAGTTGGCACTAGGGGAGATTCTCACCATCACACAGTGCCTGGCATAGTAGGAGGTTGGATACAGTCATTGTGGAATTTACCTAACTTTTATAGGCATAAGACGACTGGTGCACTGGTATATAGATAATACAGATACAGATGTAGCAGAGGTGAGTATGTCAATGTTTGGCGATATTGCAATGTGCCACCTGTGCCTTTGTAAAGGTCAACCCGTAGTAAGGCCTGCATTACACCAGGTGATTGTCGGGCAGATCATCGCTGACAAGCGTTTGCAGGAAGACTCATTAGCGATGATCTGCCTGTATAACACTGCCGGCGATTACTTGTTCATCGGGCATAACAATTTTTAAGCAAACTAAAGAATCATTTGCTGACGGCAGATTATGCCGTCTAATCATGACCTGCTGCAGGCAAATAATGATTTTGTGTCAAATCTATTTTTATTGATTTTACATAGTAGATAAATGTACAAACCATACAAATCGATTAAACACAACGTAAAACATTTGTTTGCATATAATAGTTGTTAGATGTCCGCTGTTGCTGCACTACCTTAGTGTGGCCTAGTTATATAGAAACACAAGTAAGTATCAAAACTGACCTTTTCAAGTAGCCCTAAGGTGCGTATGGCTAAAGTGAAGCTTGCTTGGTTCAGAGTAAAGTATAGGTAAACCAATGTAAACATATTGTGACAGAAAGGTCATCGCAGAATTAAAGGAGAGCAGGTAAGTGGAATGTGCAGGGAAATCGCACCCATGGTCATATTGACCCATGATGAGAGATGCCATTCAAGTAGATTGGCCCTCGTCTTTATCCTCCATGTATGGAAAAATGCCGGGGCTGTGTGCGAAAGACTTCCAAGGAGCCCAAGTTTGTATTGATTGTGTTTTCCATTTGCATACAAGCAAAGTTCCTCCAACTTGACCAATCTTGTTGATCCATTGAGATATTGGAGGCATGGATGGTTGTTTCCAATATAATGGTATCATGGCTTTAGCCAGTAGTACTAATTGTGTCCAGAGTAGCTTATTATATTTCCTCTCCCATGGTGGTGTGAGGTTAAGAAAGATTACCTTTGGGGAGAGGGGAGGGGCGTTTGGGCAAGTTTTTGAGAGGATGTCCTCTACGCCAGTCCAAAATGGTTTAATTTTGGGGCAATCCCACCATAGGTGGACGTAAGAGCCAACATTTGTGGTGCATCTTCAACAACTGGCTGGAAATGTAGGATTCATGTAGGCTGCAGTAAGATGTTTGGTGCCTCCTGCTTTGAATCCCCTTATTTCTGGATCTTGCCTAATTGATTGGATGAGAGTTTCCATCGTGAGCACAAAAAGGAAAGGGGAGAGGGGGCAACCCTGCCTTGTGCCGTTGGCGATATGGAAAGGGGGGACAAGATGCCGTTAACTCTTACCATTGCTGAGCGGCAGGAATACAGTGCTGAAACTAATTTAAGGAAGGTTTCTGGTGAACCAGATTTGCGTAATGCGGCTTGCATGTAGACCCAGTCAACCCGGTCAAATGCTTTTTCAGCATCAGTAGATAGAAAGGCTAATGGTGACTTTTTCCGCCTAGCCAAGTGGATCAACTGCAAGACTCTGAGGGTATTATCTTTGCCTTCCCTGGTCTTCACAAAACAACTTGCTCATTGTTAACCAATAAAGTGAGGGTCCGATTAAGGCGGTTTGCTAGGATTTTGGCAAATATTTTAACGTCTACATTGAGCAGGGAAATCGGTCGGTAGCTACAGCACAGTTCAGGGTCTTTCCAGGATCGTGATATGGGCTTCTAGCGTTTGTGGAGGGAAGGTGTTCCCGGCAATCAATGAATTGAAAGTCGTGAGCATGTGGGGAAGTAGGATATCCTGGAATAATGTATAGTACATGGCCATTAATCCATCTGGGCCTGGACTTTTACCCTTAGGGGATTCCTTTAGGGCTGATTGTAGTTCAGAGAGAGTTATTTTAGGGCGGCTAGCTGGGCACCTTGGAAATCATTGAGGGAAGGCAGGGGTAATTTCTGTAAGAAAACGTTTATATCTCGTTGTCGGAGACACAATTCTTCTGCAGATTCCCTTAATCTCAGATTGGACAAAGCTTTATAGAATAGTTTAAAGTGTTCTGCAATGTTTTTTGTGTTAGTGGTCCGCCCTCCATTGGGAGCCTTAATGGATTTAATAAAAGTCTGTTCTTTAGCGCTTTTGGCCATAAGAGCCATTAGTCTAGAGCCCGTATTACCATGCATATACATCTTGTGCTTGGCATAAAGATACGCTTTTAAATTGAGGATTTGTAGCAATTTTTACCTTTGGGCAGATAGTTCCAATTTTGTGGAAATAGCTAATGTTCTTTTATGTTGTCTTTCTAAGGCTTCTATTCGTTTGAGGGTGTCTTCCAGTTCTTTGTTCTTACATTTTTTGAGGTAGGCGCATTGTGAGATCAGTTCTCCTCGCACTACTGTTTTATGGGCTTCCAACGTTTGAGGCGTGTTAGCGGATGTATTCTGGGCAAAATAATTATTTAGTGCGGTCTCAATGCGTGCTTTGTTTGACGGATCTTGGAGAATCTTCTCAATGATGCGCCACGTGAAAGAGCGGGCTGGAAGGGACTTTATAACTATGGACATTGAGACCGGGGCATGATCCGAAATGGAAATGTTGTGAATTGAGGATTTAACCATCACTGTCAAATGATTGGAGGAGAAGAGAATGTAATCTATTCGTTGATAAGAATTATGGGCTTCCGAATGGTATGTGTAATCCCTGTCAGTTGGGTTGTTTGTCCGCCAGGTGTCTATAAGTCTGCAGGATGACATGGCTATCTTATGATGATTCGGATTGGAGGAATCAAGTTATACAGTCTAAGGTGATGTTAAGGTCTCCCCCTACAATGCAAATGCCCTCTTGGAAGGATTCAAGGCATCTAAATGTCTCTATTAACCAGGACACTTGTTGTACGTTAGGGGTGTATATACCTGCGAATGTAACAGGTGTATTAGCTATATGGCCTATTCAAGAATAGATATCTACCCTCAGTATCCGCGAGGCTAGACATCAGGGTAAAGGGAAGTGATTTTTTGATAGCAATGGTTACTCCCCTGGTCTTGGAGGCGGAGTAGCAGGACTGGAATCATTGTGTGAAGTAAGTTTTTTGTAGAGTGGGAAGCTTACCCCTTTTAAAATGGGTCTCCTGGAGTATCGCGACCTCTGTATGTAGGGATGTGAGCAGCTGAAATACTCTGGATCTCGATACCACATAAACAGATGACATGTAACCTGTTCTCCTATTGGTAGGATAACAAAATGAACAATTTTGAAACACAAGTTGCAAGATAAGGAGCAATATAACAGTAGGAACAGAACCGTTCAAGGACAGAGAATAGAGCAAATAGGGGGTAAGGTTGAATTCCCTGTTTCCCGGTTCTGGAGTACTTTGAGAAGAGATCTCGAAGCTGGAGACAGAGAGAAATGGTAAGATAGGGCTATAACCCAGAGAAAGGCAAGGTTGGTCTCGCCTATTAGTCGGTGGAGGGGGTATTGGCGCTAGAGCTCCCTTAGATAGAGCTTGAAGTGGGCAAAGGAGAGAGGGGGAGGGAGGGGAGAGACAAGGGGGAATAGAAAGGGGGGGGGGGGGGGATAATGATTTTGTATGGGGACGAGTAATGGTATAAGTGATCACTGGCCCCCGTACTGTGGAGGAGATCGCTGCATGTAACGGCAGCGGTCTCTTCCACTAGCTGAGCAGGATATTGTCAGGAAGGAACGCTTCCTTCCTGATAATCATCTACAACATCTGCTCTTGTAATATCAGGCTGCTAAAAGCTTGTATTACATTAGGCGATCACGCAGATGATTTTCGGGAAGGAAGCGTTCCTTCCTGACAATTCCCTGCTTGTCAGTGGAGGAGACAGCAGCTATTACATGCAGCGATTTCCTCCACAGTATGGGTAGCAGTGATCGCTAATGCCATTGCTTGTCCCCATACAAAATCATGATTTGCCGGCAGCAGAGCGTGATTAGACAGCAAAATCTGCCGCCGGCAAATGATTATTTTTTTAAGCTGCTTCAAGACTCTGATTGCCCAATGAATGAGCATTTGCGTGTAATCAACGGCTGCAGGGGCGCACCACCAATGAGGCCTGGTGAGGCGATCGCCTCAGGCAGCACCAGGTAGGGGCAAGAGGGGGGCAGCGGAAGGGCCATGAGCAATGAGCGCCCTCATTGTGGCGAAGAAAGAAGAAATTGGCATTGGGGGTGGGGTTGCTGTTTCAGTTTTTGCCTCAGGCAGCAGAAAGGCTAGGTGCACCCCTGGGCGGCTGTATGATTCACAAAGATAGTTACTATAAGCACTTGTCAGCGATGATCTGCCCGACATTTGGCTGGTGTAATACAGGCTTAGCAGCTAAATAAATGGAAGTCTCAGCTCTGCTATGTAAATAAGTGAAACAATGTCTGTGTGTAGTCGTACAACCTGATCAGATGGTTACCTCGGGGGGAGCCAATGTATACATTACAGAGCACACCAAGCATTAAACGGGTGCCTACTATGTTTTAGGGTTTTTCCCATCTCCCAGACCTAAGAGCCTTTCTGGGCACACATAAGATAACCTACACATGGCTGCTTAACTTGGCTGAGCATGCATGTATTGTCAGTTGGAAGGAAGGAAGCCACCGCTATTGTCCTGTATGTCCACGAGAGCAAAAGGATTGGGCAGTTGGTGGGTTTTGTTGTCATACATCTGTAAGGTCAAAGAGGTGCATTACCACCTTTTACACCTCCTCGCTATCTCATATGGTTAATAGAACGTCATCTATGCACTTATTACCAGTTCCTGCAAAATGTGTATATTTATTTCCATGTAACTGTTATGTTGAATGTAATGTGCCTGGTTCACCAGCAGATGGCGGCAGTAATGGCAGAGTTAGTTTACCTGGAATGGAGCCTTTCTCATCATTCTAGCCCTTTTTAGAGAGGGAGGAGTTTTAGTTAGTGAAAGTCAGTTGGGAGTACCCCCTCTAAGGGGAAGGAAGCAGGAGCTTGTCCCTGCCGGGCAAGCCCTGCCTGGGACAGCTGGAGCACCTTCAGCTCTGCTGGACACAGAAGCCAACGCATGAAGCCTAACAAGCCAGAAGGAGAAAGTTCCCTGGATAAAGAAAGCTAGAGACAGACCAAATGACAAAGTTAAGTTGCAGCATACAGCAAAGAAAAAATTTCCTATTTAAGCCTGACAGCACAGCAGAGCCAAAGAGCAACAGATGTAGCAGATCAGAGTGGGTTTGCCTGCCAGAATTCATGACAAAGCCTGCTGGTGACCAAGATAAAGTTGTTAGATTGTTGCCTGATGAAAGTTTATTAGAGTAAAGCTGTTAGCTGGTTCATCACAAGGTCTGGACTCCATTTATTTCTTCACCCGAACCATTTAAGTACCTCTTTTTCGGCTACGCACGGCCACGCTTGGGGTTCCCGGATATCTAGGTAGGAGCACCGTGACACAAGCACAGCCACATCTAAAGGGACATTGTAGGCTACCCTTACACCACTCTGGCATTCCTACACCTGGGTACCACCATATCACTAAAAGGGGGCCCTGTGCCTTCGTTGCTGCAATGCAACTGGCGTTACGACAAAAACATATACTTTAAGGGACCCCTGGCCGACGCCCTGCGCCGTTGCACATCTGACATGTACAGCAAGCTTAAAAGGTGTTCTCCAGGAATTTGATACTGATGGCCTATTCTCAGGATAGGTCATCAATATCAGATGGGAGGGGTCTGGCTTCTGGCACCCTCAGCTGTTAGAACAGGCCGCTGCACTCACCAGAGCTCCGGTGAGCCCTGCAGCCTCCTAACAGCTTACCAAGCACAGTGCACTGTATAGCGGATATGCTTGGTGTTGAGGCTCAGACTCATTCACTTTAATGGGACTGACCTGCGCCTATGTCATGTGATTGATTTTCACAGAGCGTCTTGCCCCCCCCTTTTTTTATTCGAAGACCTATCCTTAGCATAGGCCATCCATGTTAAGATCCATGATAACATCTTTAACAAAAGAGGCTCCTGAATGTCGTCCGCTTCAAATAGCTCAGCCTGCGCTAAAAGGGCACATTGATACACAACACAGATTGGTGTCGGCTGAACTCACCGATTCTGGCGGGACCAGCAAGCTATCTAATGTGTATTATGGCATCCCAACTCTCTCCCAATAGCAAATTACAGGGAATAGCAGTATCAGGCTGTTAACTTCCAACATGCCCAATCCTTTTGTTCACAAGGTGTATATGCCGCACGGCCAGCTCACAGCAGAGCGCCCCTGGTGGTGGTTAACCCTCCAGTGTGACAACTGTGGCTGTGTGTCCATCCCAACTACTTTTCAGGCAGCAAAATACACTTTACTAATGACTATAAAAATAAAATAAAAAAAACTTCTGGGTGGCTCACCCGACAAGCAATTATGTAAATGTAGCAAGGGCTGACACTGAAAAGTCAGCAACTACCGGTAGGATATCGAGAAGAGGCTGTTGGGTAATGTAGTAGTGATGAAAGAGGAAAACACAAGAAAATGGCCTGGTCTCCTCATTATGTAACCGGAGATAAGGTTAAGCTCAGACGGAACAACTTCGACCCAGATTAAGAGGTGACTGGGGCGTCTCCTCCGTGATATCAGCTGGAATGGGGAATTGTAGCCAAGTCTTGATTGCTAAACCAGGAAATAGGAATTAAGACCGAGTGACACACACATCACCCGAGATAAGATGACGGCTAAGAAGGCTCATCGTAAGGGCTTACACAAATGAGGATGCTACAAGGAAATGACAGTCTTCATGTTCTTCTTCCCACATCTCAGGATTTAAATAGCATGCCTAACATTTTAGAGCTTACAGATAGGCTGATGCCAGACAAAGTTTTGAAGAGGTTTTTTTAGGACTGACCTCATACACACGATCAAAGTATCAAAAGAAAAAATTCCCAGAGACTCTCTCAATTTTTCTTAAGGGGCTTTGAGGGTCAGGGTCAGTGCTGTGGCCTCACGTCCGTAGGTCGCATGCCCTTTGTACAGCTCAGTTCCATTTGAGTAAATAGGATTTAGCCGCAAAACCAAACCAAGCACGGCCACCATACAATGGATGGCGCTGCGCTTGGTATACTAAGAAACGACTGCAGCTCTCGTCCCTTCAAAGAGATAGGGGTGCTGAAAGTTGGACTCCCACCGCTCAGATATTGATATCATAAGAATAGGTCATTCATATTTAATTTCAGAAAAGAGAAGCCTCTAACACTTTTAGGTACCACATGTGAGCATTCGTAATGAATGATGTGGCTACTCCATAGGAGGGACTCCACACTCCAAACATGAATTGACCCAATGTCACTAGTCACTATCAGAGGCGGCATTGCTCTCATTGTGTCACGAGGGTATCAAGAGCTTCCTGCCTGGACATCTATACTGACCCACTGGAGTGGTTAATCCTGGTTGTTGTTCCTGTGTGCTACCCTCCGGATCCCTGTTTGGCTTATTGTTGTCTCTTGTTGTCGCCCACCTGGGAATATATGTTGAGTCTGTGTTGTCTGTCCTCCCCTTGGTGTTTTCCCTTAGAGTTAGTGGTGCGGACTAGTGTTCCCATCGCCCTGTTCACTACCTAGGGCTCAGCTCAGGGAAAGCCAGGGCTTTAGGCACGTGATCGGCGTACGGGTGAGGAACCCGTCTAGGGACGTCAGGGCAGCCAGGTGCCAGTCGCCAGGTGAGTCAGGGGTCACCATCTTCCCTCTCACTTGGGCAGGGCCTTCCTCGTTCCCTCCCTCTGTGTCACGTATGTGATAGCCACGCCGAGCGTGATATCACCCGTCTAGGGACGTCAGGGCAGCCAGGTGCCAGTCGCCAGGTGAGTCAGGGGTCACCATCTTCCCTCTCACTTGGGCAGGGCCTTCCTCGTTCCCTCCCTCTGTGTCACGTATGTGATAGCCACGCCGACCGTGATATTATAACTGGCCCTTACTTTTTGAGAAAAAAAAATAAAATAAATTTTTTTTTTTTTTTCTCTCTCTACTTAGAATCCAATATGAATCCTATTGATGCCTTGGCAGAACAGCTTCAAAGCCTGTCTTTGGAGGTGGCAGGATTGAAGGCGTCTGTTCAACAACAGCAGCAAATGCAGCTGACCGCACCCCCAGCGGTTGCTATGGGTAACCAGGTTGTCACTGAACCCAAGGTTGCTCTTCCCGACAGATTTTCTGGGGGAAGGGACAAATTTGCGACGTTCCGTGAGGCCTGCAAATTATATTTTAAGTTGCGCCCTTACTCCTCAGGTCATGAAGAACAGCGGGTAGGGATTGTCATTTCCCTGCTTCAGGGGGATCCGCAATCCTGGGCGTTCTCGTTACCCCCTGGTTCTCAGGCTCTTCGGTCAGTGGAGGGATTTTTTGGGGCTTTGGGTCTCATATATGATGACCCTGACCGAGTCGCCCTGGCTGAGTCGAAGTTACGGAGACTCCTACAGGGGGATCGGTCAGCAGAGGAATATTGCTCAGAGTTCCGTAGGTGGGCTACGGATACTCAGTGGAACGACCCGGCTCTCAGGAGTCAGTTCTGCTCTGGGTTATCTGAAAGGGTTAAGGATGCACTGGCGCTGTATGAGACCCCCCTTTCCCTTGATGCTGTTATGTCCCTCTCTATCAGAATAGATAGACGTCTTAGGGAGAGATCGAAAATTCCGGAGCAATTGGTTACCTCTCCCAAGCAACAGTCAGCCTGTACTGACTTAGATGAGCCTATGCAGCTAGGCGGAACTTCTCGTCAGGTCCGTCCTCCCGAGGTTCGCCGTAGGGGGGGGGGGGGGCTTGTTTTTTCTGTGGGGGGAGGGGTCATTTCATTAATGTCTGTCCCTCCTTTCTCAAAAACAAAAGACCGTCGGAAAACTACTAACCCCGGGCTGTGCGGAGGATGTCAGCCGGGGGGTATGCGTTTCCTCCATACGAACATCTCAATTTGTGTTACCAGCGGTCATTGTTTTTGGTGTTAAGACGGAGTCTATTTCTGTTTTTCTAGACAGTGGAGCAGGGGTAAACTTGATTGATGCCCATTTTGCCCGCACTATGGGTTTGTCTCTCTGTACGCTGCAGAGACCTATTCCCGTATTCGCTATAGATTCTGCTCCTCTGTCTCAGAGAAACCTCACCCACATTGTTCGTAATTTACACCTTCGGGTAGGGGACCACCATAATGAGTGTCTTGCATGTTACGTTCTGGAGGGCCTTCCCTCTCCGGTGGTATTGGGTCTTCCCTGGTTGGTAGCGCACAATCCAGTGGTGGATTGGCAGGCCAGGGAGATATTGGAGTGGAGTGAGCATTGCAGAGTGAATTGCTTAAATAACAATTGCTTAATCGCCTCCATAGCTTCCCTACCTACATTTATTTCGGACTTTGAGGACGTTTTTTCTGAAAAGGGTTGTCAGAAACTACCACCTCATCATCCTTATGATTGCCCGGTTAACCTGATTCCCGGGGCAAAATTACCCAAGTCCAGGTTGTATAATCTTTCGGGTCCCGAGAGACAAGCCATGAAAGATTATATCTCCGAGAGTCTGGCTAAGGGACACATCAGACCCTCTTCTTCACCCGTGGCTGCAGGGTTTTTCTTTGTTAAAAAGAAAGATGGGGGCCTGCGTCCTTGCTTAGATTTCCGTGAGTTAAACCAGATAACCATCCGTGACCCATACCCTCTTCCTCTCATTCCTGACCTTTTTAATCAGATTGCGGGTGCTAAGTGGTTCTCCAAACTTGATCTTAGGGGGGCCTACAATCTGATTCGTATCAGGGAAGGGGATGAGTGGAAGACAGCTTTTAACACCCCTGAGGAGCATTATGAAAATCTAGTTATGCCTTTCGGTCTGACCAATGCCCCTGCTGTCTTCCAACATTTCGTGAATGATATTTTTAGTCATCTCATCGGCAGGTTTGTAGTCATATACCTAGATGATATATTAATTTATTCGGCTGATCTGAAAACACATGAGGTGCATGTCAGGCAAGTACTGCAGGTCCTACGGACGAATAAATTATATGCGAAAATTGAAAAATGTGTCTTCGCTGTTCAGGAATTACAGTTCCTGGGATATCTATTATCTGCTTCAGGTTTCCGCATGGATCCTGGGAAGGTCCAGGCAATTTTAGATTGGGATCTTCCTGAGAACCTTAAAGCCCTACAACGGTTTTTGGGTTTCGCTAATTTCTATAGAAAGTTCATTAAAATTATTCAGTGATCGTTAAACCCCTTACCGACATGACTAGGAAGGGGACGGATTTTTCCAAATGGTCTGACGCCGCTAAAGATGCATTTTCCTCTCTTAAGGAGAGGTTTACCTCGGCACCTGTTCTAATTCAACCTGATGTCTCCCAGCCTTTTATTGTCGAGGTAGATGCGTCAGAGGTGGGAGTGGGAGCTGTATTGTCTCAGGGTCCGTCTCCTGGCAAATGGCGTCCTTGCGCTTTCTTTTCCAAAAAATTATCTTCTGCGGAGAAGAATTATGATATTGGAAATAGGGAACTGTTGGCGATTAAACTGGCGCTTGAAGAGTGGCGTCACTTCTTAGAGGGAGCAATCCACCCCGTCACGGTGATTACGGATCACAAGAACCTTCTGTACCTAGAATCGGCTAAACGTCTCACCCCTAGACAAGCTAGGTGGTCGCTATTCTTTACCAGATTTAACTTTGTAATCACCTATCGTCCTGGGGCAAAAAATACCAAGGCAGACGCATTATCTCGTAGTTTCCCTGGAGGGGGTAATGTTTGTGATCCGGTACCTATTTTACAAAGAGGAGTGGTTGTCTCTGCTGTACACTCTGTTCTAGAGGGAAAGGTGTTAGAGGCTCAGGGGGACGCCCCGGCCTCTTGCCCCTCAGAGAAATTGTTTGTACCGTTAAACCTGCGTCTTGAATTATTAAAAGAACATCATAATTCGGCACTTGCTGGACACCCGGGTAGTAAAGCAACCTTGGAGCTTTTATCTTGTCGTTTTTGGTGGCCAAGGTTGCGTCAGGATGTAATGGATTTCGTGTCTACTTGTTCTACTTGTGCACGCGCGAAAGTCTCTCATACACGTCCAGCAGGGTCTTTATTGCCACTTTTCATCCCCAATAGGCCATGGACACATCTGTCAATGGATTTCATCACTGACTTACCGTTGTCGGCGGGTAAAACAGTTATCTTGGTAGTAGTAGACAGGTTTAGCAAAATGGTACACTTTATTGCGCTACCCGCACTTCCTAATGCTAAAACCCTCGCTCAGGTGTTTGTCAGTGAAATCGTGAAGCTTCACGGGGTCCCTTCCGATGTGGTTTCGGATCGGGGAACCCAGTTTATTTCTAAGTTTTGGAAAGCTTTTTGTTCCCGTTTGGGGGTTCACTTGTCCTTTTCCTCAGCTTTCCATCCTCAGTCGAATGGACAGACTGAGCGTACCAACCAAAACCTAGAAACATATTTAAGGTGTTTTGTGTCTGAAAACCAAGAGTTGTGGTCATCATATTTACCGTTAGCTGAGTTTGCCATAAATAATCATTATCAGGAGTCCACTGGCAAGTCACCATTCCTTGGTGCATACGGTTTTCATCCCCAATTTTGTACTTTCAAAGAGGGGGGGTCTTCTGGGGTTTCCAAAGAGGAAAGGTTTTCTTCATCTCTTTCATCGGTATGGCAGAAGGTGCAAGTTAACTTGAAAAAGATGAGTGGTAAATATAAATGCATGGCCGATAAGAAACGGTCGCCAGGTCCGGACCTAGGAGTGAATGACTATGTGTGGTTGTCTACTAGGAATATTAAGTTGAAGGTTCCCTCTTGGAAACTGGGAACGAGGTTCATTGGTCCCTATAAAATAGTAGCCGTCATTAACCCTGTGGCTTTTCGCCTGGAGCTACCTCAGACTTTTAAGATCCATAACGTCTTCCATAAATCGTTACTCAAGAAGTATGTTCCACCTCTAGAACCATTTGCAAGTTTCTAGCTGTAGGCTGTCCAGGTATGTTGGGAGTTGTAGTTTTGCAACAGCTGGAGGGCCGCAGGTTGGGCATCCCTGTCCTACTGTATACCTCTGAAGTAGGCTCTAAACATGATGTGAACAGAGCCTTGGAAACCCCTATCTTGGGAAATAAACAGAGGACCATCTGTAGAAGCCTGTCCAAAATCCTCAAAAATTGTTGGCCTGGTCTGTCTGATTTAATAAAATTTTAAGATACCCAAGACTTAAAAATATTGAGCACTGTGAAAGAAGAAAATTTAAATAAAATTCTTTGCTACTGACAATGAAAATGATTTTAGCCTGAAACCTTCACTGCAATAAATGAAGACAAATCGAACACCACAGGGTACATACCGTCATTACCATACATGAGTGTCATTAATTACAACCAGTACCAGTATTTCTCCTGCAGTTGGTTTCCTATTGTTTCCCCTATAAAATGCCTATGACTATGTGAGCATTTGCCAAAATGACCCCAAATTATTCCTGGTGCACGCCCGTCCCTGACCGTTAAGTTACTGCTTCTGCAATGGAAAAATTGACTTCGCATGGATGTGATTCAGCACTTTGAATTGATCACAGAAAGTGGTTTAAGGTTCCTCTTTCAGCTTTTTACTGTTGATTTGTATTGTCTTGTGATGATGGTGATGAGCAGTTCATTCTGTGCAAATCTGCAGAAAGGGAAATGTACTGTATGTGCACTAGCAGCCGGCTGTGCAAAGAGCGGTCAACAACATGTCCGGAGCCCTTTCGAAGCTCTTATTACGGAATTGCATTATATACTTTACCTAAATAGTTAATTTAACTATCTAGTGCAATTCAGATAATCCCTATTCTCTGTAACTGCTCTCCCCGCACCCTACGCAGCCACCTGTATTCTGCCAGTGAGGGAACATCTTCTGCTCTCAATTCACATAAGAAAGGTGACTGTAATCTGCAAGAAACTCCAGGAGAGCAGCAGTATAGGCCTGCTTTTCCATTTGGCTAGTGTCCTCTACTACCTGAATCTTGCCCTCTTGCAAAGAAAGTGATTTGGGAAAAGCCAGGGCACCGCAGGAACACGGCGTCGCCTATAAGCCACAGTAAAAAATGCAGGTAAAGAGTCGATTTACACGTTCAGGATCTGATGAGGATTAAGGTGTGAATTTCAAATCTGCTAACATTCTGCATTCACTCTGCACACACTGAACAAAATCTGTGCGGTGATTTGTCTCAAAAAAATCATCATCCACAAGAAGAAAATGACACATGGAAAAGTTAATTCTTGTGCAGATCCGCGGGCACAGCTTCTACAAAAACCTGCGTGTGAGCCTTGGATTTCTGCAGAAGAACATTTTGTAAATTCACGTCAGATCTGCCGTAATCGAATCCTAAATGTTTGAATATGACCTTACTATGACTGCACCGTCCGAAAAAAATCCAAGCTAACAGGGCAGTTCCGCTGGGGTTAGTGCCTGCACCGGCTCTGGTCTTCTAGACCAGCAACAAAGAAGATGGGACCAACCAAGGCTGGACCTCCGTTCTCTAAGGGCACCATAGCAGTCGCATGGTCTGCCTCTATGGTAAGGATGCCCATGCCTCTACCGGAGGCAAAAACAAGCATGTTCAGCTCCCCGCACATGTCTATGAGGGGCATAGCTGTTGGCTTGAGGTTAGCTTTTTTTTCTCTTAACTAGGGCATTAGACATCTAGCATATAAAGCTGACTGCTTTTCCTAGTCACAATCCTTCATCTAACAAACCAGCAAAAGGTCTTCTGGTGTGCGTGTGTGAGAAACTCAGGTCGTGTGCATGAGGCCTTATACTGTAAAAAAACATTACCAGAACTTGGGTTCAGTTCCAAGCAATAACTTCAGCTCATCGGAGCCAATAGATTCTAATACTGTGCGGAGCGCTTGCTCCGTACAGTATTGAAACAGTTTTATGCAAATCGACTTTGGATGTTTAATTCATAGTCGATTCGCTCATCCCTTCTCCCAACCATCCCGAATCCTGCAGGGCAGTCCAGGATATAGTGGCTGTCCTAGGATCCTGGCTGAGCTATGTCCTGCTCTCAGATGACTCTAATGGTGAAGCAGGAGCCGTCCTCTCCCCGCTTCGCTATTCAGCTTAGCCGCTCCACTCCTGGTCTGTGTAGGAGGAGCAGGACAGGCTGGTAATCAGCCTCCGCTCCTCCTACACAGCAGTGCTAAATCTGACAGTATCCTGCCTGCTGCTGGGGAGCAGTGATCATCTGAGGAACTAGGTGACTATTTACTGTTTGCTTTTTTTTTTTACTTCCTGTGAAGGGGGTACCTACTGTGGGCATAACTACTGTGAAGGGGGTACATATCTGGGCATAACTACTGTGAAGGGGCACATATCTGGGCATTACTATGAGTGGGCACATATCTTGGCATAACTACTGTGAGGGGAACATCTGGGCCTAACTAATGTGAAGGGGCACATGTGAACATTACTACTGTGAAGGGCAACATATGGGCATAACTACTGTGAGGGGCACAATGTGGGCATTACTAATGTCTGCTGGCACAAAGGGGGAATAATTACTATGTGGAGGCATTATAAGGACTGGGTGTCTATAGCTACACTTTGGGCGCAGTTAGAGGCGTGGCTTAGTATGAAAAGAATAGTTGCGGCGCGCTATGCGTTCCCCGTATATTGTCCCTCTTTGCAATTTTTTAAAGTTGAGAGGTAAGTTATTGTATCAGAAAAGGAGATTAACAGGGGTTATACAGGAAATCATACTGATGACTTATCCATAGAATCGGTCATCAACATCACATTGTGCGGGGGTCTGAGTCCCGGCACCCCTGACAGCTATTTCGGGAAGGTGCAGTGCTTTCTGGAGCTCTGGTGAGCGCAGCAGCCTCCCAGGCACTTACCAAGCACGGCACCATACATTGTGTAGCGGCTGTGTTTGGTACTGCATCAGCCCCATTCGACTTGAATGGGACTGAGCTGCGTCTAGGCCATATGACTGATGAAGTGCCCCTTCTAACAGCTGATCGGCAGGGGTCCCAGTTGCTGGACCCCCGCCGATCTGATACTGATGATATATCCTGAAAACAGGTAATCAATATTAATCAATTACCTGGATAACCCCTTTAAATATACGCCCCAGTAACGCAGCGGTGACATGGGATTGTGGGTGTGCTCATTTACCCATGTGGAGCTCTGCATAAACAGAGCAACATTGGTGAGACCACTGCTAAATATACGACTCAGTGAAATAGATAAAGTGAAGTTTTTTGTATTTTTTTTTATTTATAAAAGATGCTGTTTGTTTTACCACCAGCAACTATGTGTTTACCTATAGACATATAGGTCATTGTCACTTTAAGATTACTAACGCTGGCTTGGCATTAAAGAGCTTGCAATGAGTTACAAACAGTCCTAAGAGACCCCAGATTGTCACGTACAACTTTTCTGGGCAATTGGTGGACTTTTGTTTGGGTCAAATTTAGGCTTTCGTTCACATCTCCGGAAATGCTGGCCGGATAAAAAAAAAAAAAAAAAAAAAAAAAAAAAACAACAGTTGGAGGCAACAGATTTTGTCCGGCTGAAACCTGGCATTTATGGTGGAAAGCGTCACCACCAGACCACATTGCAGTCCATGGGGATCCGGCAGGTGATCTCAGAATGGAGCTTTATTTGACCTGAAATTAATCGCCCAACCGATTCGGCCAAACAATTTCAAGAAATCACTACTCACTGTTCCAAAGCCTTTTACAATGATTTGACCGGTGGCTGCTATGAAATATTAATCTGCTACACAATGGGGTTCCTATAGTGAAGCAACCGCTACCAAGACCGCCCAGCCACACAGCAAATCCGGATTATAACAAAGTGGTGCAGTGACCTCTAAATAGAATTTTTTTTTTATTCATAGTGGAAGGAGAACTCGCCATACAAGTGAATGTTTTCTATACAGTAGGTCCTCATTTGGTGCTGTATCTTGTGAAGTTACTAGCGGCTGCATGGAGGCACGGACGTTCACCTGTGATAAGGGCCATCCTGACGACCATTATAACAAATGCACAAACAGAGAAATTTGTTGACTGTTTTGGGTCGCAGATGTTACTGAACTAATGTGTCTGGACACAATCTTTGTACAGTGCTGTAGAATATGTTGGTGCTACAAAAGTAACAAGAAATACATGATAATTAGGCCACACAACTGTCCCAAGAACTGAGGGACTGCTGCCGGTTTTATACACATCAGAACTTTCATCTTACATGAAATATATGGAGCGATCTACCTTCCTGCGCGTCACTATATTACTCGCTGCTCCTAATAGTCTTTGACCCCCATTGAATAAAAGTTTGGCACAGGAGCAAGGTCGAGATAAGACAATATCCAGGAGGAGTGACCCATAGGGGACCTTGGATCCCTAGAACGAGCAGCAGAGTGACGGCAAACTACAGTATCTGATGAGAAGCAGATTTCACTTTTGGAACTCGTTTTTGGCACTGCCGGGCCGTTTGCGAGTTGTTTGCCATACATTGTGTGTAAAGCAAAAAGTTTTCTCCTAAACAAATCGCTCCGGCCAGATAACGATTAACATTTGCACTGGATGTCAAGGTAATGATGACAATGTGAACGGCCTAAACGAGGCTCATGATTTATTTGCGTGCCTTGTGTACATTATCGCGACACACCAGTTCAGAGCTCGAACTTGCAAATCTACTGGATCCGTCCAGTCTGTCGAAGCCAAACACAGTGATGAGGTCACCGCTCCTGGCGTTATCTATACGATTAATTGAAGTAGTTTACTGAAACTGAAGCTCTTGCAGGATTTGTATACAAGGCTAACAGAGAGCAATGGGGGATTGAATTAAACCCTTAAATTGAGTTCTGTGGTACGAACAGGAAAGCAGCCGCCAACTTCATTCTGACATAGCATTTCCAGTAAAGTTGGCAAAAAAGATGCGGCTACAAAGTTATAGGACAGGGTCAAGATTCAGGATCTGTAAATGTTGTTACCAAGTTAAATGTTGTGATTTGTTGTCAAAGCACTTATCTTTACATGCACTTTCTAAACCCAACAGCAATGGTTAGATGGACTTACCTGCCCCCTGGTTAGGAATCTAGTCTACAGGAAGAGTTCAAGAGAGGTCCAGATGCATTTCTGGAGGGTAATAATATCACAGGTTTATGGAGAGGGGTCGTTGATCCAGGGAGTTATTCTGATTGCCTGATTGGGGTCGGGAGGGAATTTTTTTTCTCCCTATAATGACGAAAATTGGCTGGTTTAATTGCCTTCCTCCGGAACAACTTTGCAGGATAAACAGCTGGATGGACGGACGTCTTAACTATGGGGGTCATTTATGAAGCTGAAATACATCTATATTAGGCATATTTCAGGCGACCGATAGTTGCACCGCAATTTCAGGCGACCGATAGTTGCACCGCAATCTGCAACTTTTCCCTGCTCACGCCAGGTCTAAAAGAGTGGGCGTTACATGGGCCATCTCATGTACCATTTTCTACGCCTGTTTCATAAGTCCGGCAGGTCCACCACCAGGTATAGGGGTTTATTAAGACAGGCATACACAGAGTTTTTCAGAAAAAAAAAACCAGTACTTATTAGCAGCTTTTTAGTCATAAAAACAAACCCAAAAGTTTGTTGAAAGTCAATAGGTAATTATGAAACTCACTGCAAACCGTGCAGGTTTTTTCCTTACTTTGGTGCCCTTTTTGGGTCCACTGCTTTTTTTTCAATATTTTCAGGCATTTACCCATTTACTTCTCTATAGGAATTAAATACTATGGAAAAAAAATGCATGTCAAAAATGTATTACCAAAAAAACAACACAACAAATTTTATTTATTTTTTTACTAGCCACAAAAAACTGCCACAAAAAAGTGCGCGAAGTAAGCGCGGCTGCAAACGCACAAGCAGCTTTTGATGCAGTATCTGATGCATTAGCCAGAAGTGGACCCAGCAGGGAGAAGTCGTCCTTCCTTTATGTGACCCACTCCTTTTGAATCCACTCTTAGCTTTGGCTCAGAATAACTGCGTCTGATTCCAGCCTCAAACGAATGGATGTTCTGAAGACTTTTCCGTTCATTTATCAAACTGGTGTAAAGTAGAATTGGCTTAGTTGCCCATAGCAACCAGATCCCACCTTTTATTTTTGCCAGCTCCTTTGGAAAATTGAAGGATCAATCTGATTGGTTGCTATGGGCAACTAAGCCAGTTCTACTTTACACCAGTTTGATAAATCACCCCCTACGTGTTTTATAAGAGGATACCTGTGCAAAACAAATTTGTAGGATGTCTGGAGCTTTCCCTCATTTTACCAGTTATTGTGCCATCCTGTTTTGGCACAGACAGACCCAACGCCAGGTTTTACTGTACTTTGCGTGTAGAAACAATGCACTGCTCTGACTCATGCGATTTTGGCGAGTTCACTAGTTCCTTATAATTACGGTAAAAACAGGTCTTCTCCGGAAAGTCAGAAGACTGGAAATTGCGTCAATCATCCCAAGCCCATATAGCTGCTTTTGTCGGCAGGAACCACATAACCACAAGACGCGAGCCTGGCAGCTATTCTGTTTGTCAATGCAAAAAATGGAGGTGCAGGGCGGGAGGAATCCCTAACGAGTCCTTGCTCAAGCGGAATTACTTTGCAACGGAACTCCGTTTACTTCTTTGGAAATAGGTACAGTCCTGGAGTGGCACAGCATATCTACAGTACGTCCAATAGTTGCTAAACCAGTAATAGCTTGTCTTTTACTGGCTTCAATCTGGGATCGCTGGAGCTTTCCTACATACCTGAATGCTAATGATTCATCTCAAATGATTGCACACATTTGCCATTGAGGAGTCCAGGAAAACATATTCTAATACCTATGTGGACTTTCTGAATCTTCCACTGCTGTAAATTTAGGGCAAATAAAGTATTGGCCAGTAAGATTTTTACCATGCCCAATCTTTTTGTTGGTGGGAAGATAAGCCACCAACCGAGGCATCTGGAAGAGGCTTATTCCCCTTTCTCTTTGAGGGTACCCATACACACAGAGGCGTGCACTGAGCAGCCATGAGGCTTGAATTGCTACACGGTCTTCAGCCGTGAGTCTGTACAGGTGAAGCATAAAGGGCAGAAAACCACACGACTAAATCATGGCAAACCAGTATACGTACCAACTGTCACGTGCCGGAGGCCCAAGGCAGACCTCCGGGATGTCTTGCAAACAGACCAGGGACCAACAGAGGACTTTATTACACATGTAATAAAAGAACATGACAGTACAGCAGGTTAAGCAATAGTGGTAGCACTACCACAGAATCAAGTGCAGCGGCAGACCAGAGGCAAAACCCAGAGGGCAGAGAGCCATTGAGCCCCGTTCTTCGCAGAGCCCCTGAAGGTTGGGATGAACTGGGCCGAGGGCTCACTGTTCGCACCTCCAGAAAGGTATCCGTACACTTGGCTGCTACCTGCAGGAAACCACAGACAACAGGACTGGAACCCAAGAAAACACAGGGCATAGATCAGATAACAAGACAAACGGGAACCAGCACAGAGGCACTGGAGACACTAAGGCACTGCAGGACAGACAAGGAACAGACACAAAACAGGTACAGAAGATCATGCAATGCCAAGGATAACAACATCAATAAAACCAAACCAGAACAGATACAGAAGATCAGACAAAGGAATAACATCAACACCACCAACAACAATGCATTACCAGGCGACACCACACAGAAGGGCAGATGGCAAAACCCCCTGGGTCAGCAGCAAGGGGCTACACCCAGCAAGGCACAAGACAGACCGACCTCCTGGGTGAGCAGCACGCAGCCCCAAGCAACCAGCATACACAGGAATCAGCCTGCAGACACTCTACACGGCCACAACTGTCACAGTGAACCGCACTGTGACACCAACACTTTCTAAAAGCCTTGTCTAATTGTTTGAAAAACTTTCTGCAGTGACCCAGTGGATCACTGCTAAAGAGTTAATTTTGTAATGGATAACTGCTAAAGAGTTAAGGTTGTAATTCATCGCCAAAGTTTTTTTCTTGTGCAAAGTATATCCCAAATGTTTGTCTATAGGTAGCAAATAGTTACAGTAACTATTTTTGACTGAAACCTGCCTTAAAAGCAATTGGACTGAGACTATCCCCAAGAGAGAGATACTGTATCAGACAGTTATTGAAGGTTAGGAACCATTTTTTAAGGTTGTAGTGGACAGACATTAAAGTAAACCAACAGACTTTACTGCATGTAGGACAGGTTAATTGGTTCTGGTGCCCGCCACATTTTTGAAAATGGACTGGCCATCCGAATCTAGGACTGCATCCCGCAGACTGGAAATTGCAGAAAATGTTAGTGAGAACAGAACTGTACGACTGTGGTTGTTTTGGAAAATAGTATACCGAGATAGAAACTCAGGAAGAATTACTACGATCATTTCAACTGCCTATGTACAGCATTTGGGAAATGCCTGGTATATGATATACCTCAGAACTATTCCTACTGCACATACTTGTACTACAACTCCCATCATCTATTCAGTAAAGAAAAACGTTACTACTATCAAATGGGCCTGATCATTCATTCCACCCCAGCCCTACGCCGATCCTGTTGGCTTGCACCCATCTACCTAACTTCAAGGGAACCCTACCCACCTGAGGGAAGAAAGGGTGAGCTCTAGTCTCCACACATGCTACATGTGCGGCCTAGTTAGCATTAGGGAGAGGGATTAGCCAACGTGATGACTACAACCACCCTCAGTGCAAAATCCACCACTCCCACCCTCTCCAACAATCACCACCACGACACCCCCTGCAGGTGGGCATGCTGCATTTCTTTAATTGGAGCTGTCCTGACGATCACCAGGGAATGTTGTAGACGGCCATACAGCTCCTTTTAGTAGGGGAAACGCCAACAAACAAAATTATTAGCTGACCATATAATACTGTACATAAATGGGCCACATTTGCCAGATCCCTTAAAGAAGAGAGTGCAAAATCAAAAACAATAGGGGGCGCTCCCTTGTGAAATACCTTAGGGTTCCCAGATAAAGACTCAAGGTGAGAATACCTTACCGAATAATGTTCTGCAAATCCAGGCACAACACTAGGAAATGGCGTGTTCTCTCCTGTAGAGAGGATAGGTCCGGCTGCTGTGCTAGTTCGCTGGGATCCTCCAGATAGGAACATGTTCGCTCAACAAGGAGCAGAAAAAGAAAAACTAAAATCGCGCTGCTCTGCTATCTATAAAAGTTATTTATTAAAAACATTTATAAAACACTATAAATAAAAGGCTAGCTATGCGTTTCAGTGGCGGGCCGCGGGCCAGCACATAGAGAATGCGACTATCAAGATGCTGCAATTTCTATTTGGTGGGTATATTTCAGATTCCAATAGATAGATAGATATTAAGATAGATCGATAGAAAGATTCTACAATTATTCTTAGTCTCAGCTATCCAAACCATGTGAACAGCACAACACAATCATGACATCAGCTTCTGACCGCTCTTACTACTGCCGTTGGCAGATAGCTGTAGATGGAGGGATGATATCACACAAGGAACGTGTTCTACACATTTATTGCCCTGTGCTGGCCTACCCTCTGGCAAATCAGTGGTTAAAGTGGTTTGCCAGAGACAAATCAGTGTTTATTACAGACCAAAGGCCAGGTCAGTGCAATAAAGAGAGATGCCAGCAGCCAAGTGAATCAGAGCCAGGATTCTGTCGTACGATTTTCACTGGGAACCGTCCCAGGATTTTTATACTTCTGATTGGCTCTGTGGGCTTAACAAGATAAAGGAGGTGGTGTGATTAAAAGTTCTATCTTACAAGGGGTCAAAAAACGATCATTAACTTCTGCGAGTCTGAAATAAGCAAAAATCTTCATCTTCAGTATCACCTGAAAAATTTCTAACAGTACAATTCCGCCCTATACCTCCAGCCATATAAAATAATACTCTTATAAATTCACATCCAAATTGTGATCATAGGGAATACAAATTATATTTTTTTCCGTAGCAGGATGTAACATACTAGTCATTACTGATATTCTGACTAGTTTTCACATCAAAAAATGGCTGAATAGGCATATTGTTGTCCATAGCTAGTGGTAGTTATATTCCTGTACATAGGAGCAGTATTATAGTAGTTATATTCTTGTACATAGGAGCAGTAGTATAGTAGTTATATTCTTGTACATAGGAGCAGTATTATAGTAGTTATATTCTTGTACATGGGAGCAGTATTATAGTAGTTATATTCTTGTACATAGGAGCAGTATTATAGCAGTTATATTCTTGTACATAGGAGGCAGTATTATAGTAGTTATATTCTTGTACATAGGAGCAGTATTATAGCAGTTATATTCTTGTACATAGGAGCAGTATTATAGTAATTATATTCTTGTACATAGGAGGCAGTATTATAGTAGTTATATTCTTGTACATAGGAGGCAGTATTATAGTAGTTATATTCTTGTACATAGGAGCAGTATTATAGTAGTTATATTCTTGTACATAGGAGGCAGTATTATAGTAGTTATATTCTTGTACATAGGAGCAGTATTATAGTAGTTATATTCTTGTACATGGGAGCAGTATTATAGTAGTTATATTCTTGTACATAGGAGCAGTATTATAGTAGTTATATTCTTGTACATAGGAGCAGTATTATAGTAGTTATATTCTTGTACATGGGAGCAGTATTATAGTAGTTATATTCTTGTACATAGAATGCAGTATTATAGATTCTATATATTTGATATATTTGTCTTATCCTAAAACACTTTCCGTAGAAAAACTAAACCAGTTTTCCAACTCCACCCTCCTTCTGTTGTGAGAGTGACTTTATAAAAAAAAAAGTCTCAGTAATGAATCTGGAGTGAAACTCATTAATATAGCTGGCCAAGCCCAGTTTCCCACCTATATTTAAAAACTGGAGTGAGTGGTGTAAAAATGCAAAAAGTCACAACATTTTTGTGCAAATAAGCCCAAGAAGTTGCAAAAGCCCAATTTTACGACTTTTTGAAGCCCAAATCCTAGAGTGAAGGCTTTGGTACAGCCTCATTGCCTATGAAATACCACTTACACAGATATAACTTACAAAACAGTGAATGAAAAATATTCACTAAAGTGCATTCTGGGGGTGTAATGACATACGTAAGGTTTTATTACAGACATAGGCAATTCGGCTAGATGTAATCATCCCTGTACAGTTATGTAGCTGCAATGATCAATTCTCATCAGCATTCCATGCACTTAGCGGGAAATAACTTTGGGGGTGTATTCTGTATTTTTAACTACAAAAGATAAAGTGATGAGTCTTGGGACCGGCACCAGGCACATCCCAGACCTCACTGAATTATTAGACTGTTGATTCCCCGAAATACACTCTAGTCATGCAGAAACCCGATAAAATGTTCCAGTTGGTTGACAAGAAGGAATCTAGGGAAACAGCTGCTTAAAGTGCAATTCCTCTTGTTTTCAGATGCACGCTGCACAATCTACACCATGACACTTCACTGTATGAATATCGCCCACACTGCATGGGTAACTTGCATCACAGCTCACATAATAGCGGTCACTTAGTTAATTTTATTTGGATTTTAGGACGTAGTCTGCACCCTAATCCATGTGAAATCCGCATCTCATCGTTTCCCCTTTTTTCCATGTGGATTTAAAATCTACATCAATAAGTGAAATGCCACTTCTAAACCACCGTGTATTAGCCACACGCAGATTAGGCCCATTGAATGTGGCTAATCTGCGAGCAGACCCGTGGCAGGCCGGTAATGGACATCACCGTCATCTTTTCTGGCGGAAAAATCTACTGTGTGTGCTTACCCTAATGGAACCATAGGAAAGGTGGCTATCAACCAGAGGCAAACACACCAGGAATGGGCAAAACGGCCCAAGGGTCACAAGTCCCTTTGATTTTCTGGACATGGGTAGGAAGATTAAGCATCAGACTGTGATGACGGGAATCACCCCTATCAAGGGGCCAATTTTTGTTTCTGCTATGGGGGACCACTCTCCTACTTATAGCAAATAAAAGAAGATATGTGGTAGTATTTCCATGGGCATCATATAGAAGTACCCCGGTGCCCCTGTTCTTGTACTCCCAGAAGAAGCTATAGTCACGGCCTCCTTGGTCTGTATGGGCACTTAAAGGGATTGTCCAGCAATATATATTGACAACTTATCCTCAACCTATGTATTCGATAGTGTTCCTAGTAGACTGATTGAGTGTTACTGCTCAGTAGGTAAATACAATTGTGGACTATATTTCTGTGATAATGATTTTGTAACCTTGCTCCATGAATTAGTTTAATGATATGTTCAGAAATCCCCAACGTAGCTCGCAGCACAGTGCTGTGGGTACTGCTGTGGGTACTTGCTCTTGGGCTGGTGCCATTGAGTGGAGCAAAACTTTAAACAGGTTCCCGCTGTGGCTTTGTGAGCGGTTCGTGCAGTAACTGTGCTAAGAATGGAGCTGCACATTCTTGGAGTGGTCTTTAAAAAACAGGTGAAAAAACCCTCGGCTGCATGGGCTGCAGTGCGGCCTACCACTGAAAACAATGGGGGGGGGGGGGGGGGGGGTCAGCACATATTCCAACAAATTTTCTGCACCGAATCTATGCTGAAAATATCCATCTGAACAGATCCTTAAATGACGGATTGAGCTACAGTATCTCACAAAAGTCAGTACACTTTTGTATATACTTTATTCTATCTTTTCATAGGACAACACAGAAGATCGGACACTTTGATACAATGTACAGTAGTCAGTGTACGGCTTGTAACAGTGTGTCCTCAAAATAACACACAGCTATCAATGTCTAAACTGCTGGCAACAAAAGTGTACACACCCCTAAGTGAAAAACTGAAAATGGCCATGAGACTAGTTAGTGTTACAAGGTGTGAATGGGGAGCAGGAGTGTTACATTTGGTGTTATCGCTCTCGCACTGTCTCATACCGGTCACTGGAAGTTCAACATGGCTCCTCATGGCAAAGAACTCTCTGAGAATCTGAAAAAAAAAAAATGAATTGTTGCTCTACATAAAGATGGCCGAGGCTATAAGAAGATTTCCAACACCCTGACACTGAGCTACAGCGCGGTGGCCAAGACCATACAGTGGTTTAACAAGACAGGTTTCATCCGAACAGGCCTCGCCATGGACGACCAAAGAAGCTGAGTGCACGTGCTCAGCTGGGGTGTCAGCCTGTCAGTGCTCAGCCCCATATCCAGAGGTTGTATGAGTGCTGCCAGCATTGCTGCGGAGGTTACAGGGGTGGGGGGTCAGCCTGTCAGTGCTCAGCCCCATATCCAGAGGTTGTATGAGTGCTGCCAGCATTGCTGCGGAGGTTACAGGGGTGGGGGGTCAGCCTGTCAGTGCTCAGCCCCATATCCAGAGGTTGTATGAGTGCTGCCAGCATTGCTGCAGAGGTTACAGGGGTGGGGGGTCAGCCTGTCAGTGCTCAGCCCCATATCCAGAGGTTGTATGAGTGCTGCCAGCATTGCTGCGGAGGTTACAGGGGTGGGGGGTCAGCCTGTCAGTGCTCAGCCCCATATCCAGAGGTTGTATGAGTGCTGCCAGCATTGCTGCGGAGGTTACAGGGGTGGGGGGTCAGCCTGTCAGTGCTCAGCCCCATATCCAGAGGTTGTATGAGTGCTGCCAGCATTGCTGCAGAGGTTACAGGGGTGGGGGGTCAGCCTGTCAGTGCTCAGCCCCATATCCAGAGGTTGTATGAGTGCTGCCAGCATTGCTGCGGAGGTTACAGGGGTGGGGGGTCAGCCTGTCAGTGCTCAGCCCCATATCCAGAGGTTGTATGAGTGCTGCCAGCATTGCTGCAGAGGTTACAGGGGTGGGGGGTCAGCCTGTCAGCGCTCAGCCCCATATCCAGAGGTTGTATGAGTGCTGCCAGCATTGCTGCGGAGGTTACAGGGGTGGGGGGTCAGCCTGTCAGTGCTCAGGGTCATATCCAGAGGTTGTATGAGTGCTGCCAGCATTGCTGCGGAGGTTACAGGGGTGGGGGGTCAGCCTGACAGTGCTCAGCCCCATATCCAGAGGTTGTATGAGTGCTGCCAGCATTGCTGCAGAGGTTACAGGGGTGGGGGGTCAGCCTGTCAGTGCTCAGCCCCATATCCAGAGGTTGTATGAGTGCTGAGACTCTAGATATAAAAGTGCATGTCCTGATTCACTGACCGCAAGCACAGATCTGGAAAATGAAGAGGAATTTAAAGAACATCAGTTGCATGAAAAAGAAAACAGACATTTAAAGGAAAACCTTGAACTGGATGTTGTGATCCTGTCTGAAGGTGACAAACTACCTCTGATACTAATATGTAGGTCAGAAGTATGAGTAGGATGAGTAATAATTATGCAGTAAAGCTCTATTAATAAGGCAATGAACCCTCACTGAGTACATTTAGTCTCTGTATTATGACAGCTATTTCCTGCTGAAAATAATATGCAAATACATTGGGACAAAGGTTACTGGGCAATTTGACTAATTTGATCTTATGTGTCATCTGAATCAATGCCTATAAGCTTACTTTAGCCTGTGGCCTAGGCTTATCTGCGTTCCCCAAGTGCTGCCTCTTCGATCTCCACTGATCCTGCAGCAATGACATCACATCCATCAATCGCTCACGTGCCAATCACTGTCCTGACCACCGTCTGGCTGCAGAGATCACATGGTGGATGTGAGGTCATTGCTGCAGGGACCGGAGCGGTGCCACATTTAATAGGTGTGTTTTTTTTTTATATTTTTTGCTTATTGTACACCACCCTTATTTAATCTTGGAAAACCTCTTTAAGAGGGACCAAGTATCCTTATACTGTAATTTCTTGGTTGCCAGCAATTTATTCATTCAATGAATCTGGTTTTGGATTAGGGGCCTTCCATAAAATGGTGATACCCCTTTGCTAGAAGCAGGTTCTGGAGAGCCACCAAGTTTGCTCTGCCGTTACTGGATAGCCCGGCGACTGCATCAAACAATATGACAACTTGAAACAGTGAATCTAACAAATCCACAGTTTTTCTCCACTACACGATTTAGAACAGCACTGGAACATATGACTTAGAGGCACCTTAAAGGGGTTCTCCGAAAATAATATTTTTATCTAATGGCCGCAGCCTGCCTCTGTAACCAAAAGACCCATCCTTACCCACTCCCTGACGCTCTGCGGTGTCTATGTTCTGGTGTCCACATTGTTAACATCCAGCTTAGCATGGGACAAGCGCCATTTTGATGCAATCTTGTAATGCAGTTTCTTACGCAAAAAGATTCAGACATTTTCTTGAAGCAGCACGCATAAAAGCACTCTCAGGGTGCCCCCAAACATTCACAACAGATAACTGACAAAATACGGAAGAATTAAATATGGATTTTGTTACCGAATTTTTTGCAGATTTATCCTCATCGCATGTCAACTCCTGCATAGATTCTGCACAGATTTTTATAAATGCATCCTATATGAATATAGCCTAAAGCTACGTCAACACAAGACGTACTTTGCTGCAGTTTGTGCAGCAGATTTGACTCTAGGCATTGCAATGGCGGAAATCCACAGCATAAATTGACATGCTGCAAATTCTAAATCTGCATCACTTAACAATTTCTGCATTATTTTTTATTTCACTTTACTGCTGCTGTAAAACTCTGTTCATTGTTTGGAGCCCACAACTCCACGGCGGAAATTGCACACAAAATATGTCCCATGTGGATGTACACTTAAAGGGGTTGTCCGAGTGTTTAATACTGATGGCCTCACCTCAGGACAGTGCATCAGTATCTCATCGGTGCGGGTCCGACACCTGGTACCCCTGCCGATTATCTGTTTGAAGAGGCAGCGGCGCTAACTGTAACCTTCTTGCAGCTTACCAAGCACAGCGCCGCCCATTGTATAGTGGTTGCGCTTGGTATTGCAGCTCAGGCTCATTCACTTGAATGGGACTGACCTGCGCCTAGGCTATGTGACACGATAGCGCAACGTCACTGGACTAGGAAGAGGTCACAGCGCTCACAGGAGCACCGCAGCCTCTTCATACAGCCAGGAGTCAGACCTCCACCGATCAGATACTGATGACTTATTCTAAGGAAACACTCGGGCAACCCCTTTAATGCTCTGCCTGGTCATATTTTAGCTTATTCTTTAAACCACGGCAGCATTTCCCACAAAGTTGAATGGGAAGGTTGGATAACACAGAGGGCACAGCTTGGTACAATATGTTGTGCTGCAGTATGGGTTTCAATGGAAATCAGTTTCTTATTGTACTTGTAAATCCTTACGAATTCAGCAGAGAGCACATGCATGTGGAAGGGCGGCCATCATCCCTTCTGCTACGTGTGAAAAGACCTTTATAGACACGCTCGGATTTGATATACAAATCGGTTCATACTGCGGTCATTTGTGCGGAAAAGAAAAATCAATTATTATTTTAATGCTTACTGAAGCAGCCCAGGATTCACTTGATAAACTTTCATATGCAATTACAGAAAACAAAGCTTCTGGCCCATCACAACGCATATTTTATCCCAAAAGGCAATGTAAAACAATATACATTTGATTCCACAAAACGAAGCCGCACATTTCAAAGGGACAACAAACTTCAAAAGCCGCCAGTTTTTTTTTTTTTTTAAGCTTTTCAACACAAGTGTTAATTATTTTTACTTTCCAGATAAGTCCAGAAATTAGGAGAAAGGAGCAATGCTGCCACCTAGTGTCCAAAGTATTAAGTGCACCTACAAGTTCCTCTGTATCTGATCCTAGTGGTCAATGACAAATTGCTCACTTTCATCCTATTATATTTGGCATCATGTCCTGCATGCAAAGCGAGTAGGTGAAAGATTAGGTAACAAGCCTCCTTATACTGATTACATAGGTTTAGTACATGGTTCAACTCAATCATAGCATTCAGAAATTGTAAGGCTTGTGTTGTGGCTTCTGTTCATAACCTCACACAGATGCCCAGGGGACCTCCGTGGACTTATAATGGTGTCTGTTAATTTGACAGGAAAAACAGTGCCTATATATGACAGAATCTGCAATAAGTCACAGCATCTGACGTGGAGTGAACTCCGGGGATTATTATCCCGAATACAGATAAGAACTTTAGCTGAATCTCTGTAGGAATGAACTTCATGAGGAGACATGAAGTACAGAGGGGGTGGATAGGACAGACTGTGGTAATGACTGCATACAAGTGCTGCTGCTCATCAGCCACATCTGCTCATGAACTCCATTCCCACAGATATTCAGCTGATGACCATATTAAACTGTATTCAGGATAATTCCTGACAAGCAGAGAGGAGGATGAGGCAACTCTTTAGCTCAGTGTTGTGAAGTGTCCTGTGTGATCAGGACAGGTTTTCTGTGTACTAATAGGACAACGGCCATTTTGTTTTTCCTAATAATTGCTCTGCAGACAAAATGAGCCATTATAACTAATGTAAGGTATTTGAGAATATATTTATAATGAAGTAATATTTAAGCATTTTCATTAATTCCTGGGGAACCCCTTTAAACTGTTGACCTCGTGGGCACAGCAAGACTGTCTGTGCAATCAGGGGTAGGACAATGGTTTTAACAGACAGCTGCAGTCCCACTCTAATGGGGGAGATCAGTGAAGTCTATGATCGTTGGTATTTAACCAATTAGATGCAGCTTTCAATAGCAACTGCGGCATCTAATGCATCTGCCAGAGGAAGGAGTCTCTCTCTCTCTGACAGTACATCTGCCCCAGTGATGCAACTGTGGGGTGCTAATGGAGGACCTCTCCCCGCTCCTGACAGGCCTGTTTTAATAGCTTCATGCATTCCCCATGTAGTAACAATTCTGGAGCATCTATTCTTATGGCTCTATGTTGTGCCATTCCTTTATTATTTCTGCTAGAAGTTATGAATGAATTGCTAGCAGTCTGCAGTAAGGGTACAGAGGGGAGGTAACCAGTTGGGGGGTGTACCTGCACAGTCTGACAATGGCAGCACTGATTGGACAGAGCGAGTCCAGTTCCTTCCAATGTTCCGTTTCTTACCTGTGTGCTCAAATCTCTGTTATGTCTGAAGGAGGTGTTTGATCTCAGGATCAGCAGAATCTTATTGATCAGAGTGTAAGTTCAGTCTTTTTCATCTAAGAATTTATATCAATTATTTAAGCTAATGCTCCGACTGGATATATTCTGGAGGGCTGCCCTGCGGAAGATACCCACATTTAGCAGGGGCACCAGCTGAACATGAGAAGTCAGGCATTAGGTCAAGTGAATGGAATAGCTGGCATTCGTGGAGAACAATGCAGAAACAGCAAACAGTCTTATTAACCACAAAGACTCCAGTTGACATGCAGCCTATGATCCCACAAAATGTAGCACTCCATCTGTTGAGAAACCACTACCCTCAGCATGATAGAGAGACATCCATGGGGATTATCACTCATCTTTCCAAGAACCTTGAAGGGCAAATATAACAACATGCCCTGTCCTTAGATCATTGGTGCCACCTATTACTGCTACATAATTGGCTGACCAAAGGGGTTACTAAACGCGGGATCTCCATTCACAACCTTCATCTATGACTACGGCAGATATAAAAGGACATTTCTCACTCTGGGGAACCTTGCTGACCCGTACATTGCATGGAGATCCCATTGAAGAGTACTTCCCCCTTAGAGGCACAGCAGTGGTATTAAAGAGGACCTCTCCCCGCTCCTGACCGGCCTGTTTTAATAGCTTCATGCTTTCCCCATGTAATAACAATTGTGGAGCATCTAGTCTTATGTCTGTATGTTGTGCCGTTCCTTTATTGTTTCTACTAGATGTTATGAATGAATTACTAGCAGTCTGCAGTAAGGGTACAGAGGGGAGGTAACCAGTTTGGGGGGGTGTTACCTGCACGGTCTTAAAATGGCAGCACTGATTGGATAGACTGAGTCTGTGTAGGTACACACCCCCAACTGGTTACCGCCCCTCTGTACCCTTACTGCAGGCTGCTAGCAATTCATTCATAATTTCTAGCAGGAATAATAAAGGAACGGCACAACATAGAACCATAGGACTAGATGCTCAAGAATTGTTATTACATGGGGAATGCATAGATCAATTAAAACAGGCCGGTCAGGAGCGGGGAGAGGTCCTCTTTAAAGGGTTTCCAATACAATCACTTTATGATTTTTTTGAGGTGTCTGACCTCTGAGACCACTGTCGATCCTGAGAATGAAGGGGATACAGTGCTGATGAAATACTGCCCCCATCTTTATATGTGTAAAGGAAAAATTCAACACTGGATCCAATAAAAAATGTTCAAGTTTATTAGAACATCGATAAAACCCAAAATACAACACTATGGACCCCGGCAGCAGGTGTACGCGTAGGGTGTAGCCTTTGGACTTCAGTCATGCACTGTGCAGGGGAAAATCACAGTCGCATGGTCGGGAGCACCGAAGAGCAGGGAACAATAAGAAGGGGGTGCAGTGATTAACCAGTGCTGTCCACTTGACTCTCGGGATCGGTGGGGTCCCACTGCTAATAAAGTGATGTTATATCCTAGTGATACGCCACTACTGTATAAGATGGGATACGTTCCCCCACATATATTACAGCTGACTACCTGTAGACTTTTCTAATAGAGAGGGATTATCCAAAGCGGACAACCCCTGTAAAGAATGTGTGTTAATTAAGGGCTCATGCACACAAACGTGTTTTTTGTCCGCCTCCAATCAGCATTTTTTCATTCACTTCAACGGGGCCGCAAAAAATGCAAAACACCACACTGTGTGCGGTCTGTTCTGTGGCCCCACAAAAAAATAGAACATGTCCTATTCTTGTTGGCATTCTGCACAAGGATAGGACTGTTCTATTACTGGCTGGACATTCCATTCAGCAAAATGTGGATCTGCAGTTTGCAGACCACAAAACAGGCAAAGGTCATGTGTATGAGCCCCAATACAAATAATGTGAGTTGGACTTGTAGTTATTAAGCCTCATGAACACAATGGAATTTTGGATCCACATCCGTTCTGCAATTTTTGCTGGTTGGGCTCTTTTCCCCATTCCATTTTATGGGGTCCACCCCAAAAAATGTCCGGTAAGCAAATTTTAGAACATGTCCTATTTCTGTCTGTTTTGCAGAAAAGAAAATAACCATTTCTACTGAATGGAGTGAGAACATTGTGGAATGTACAAGGACGGTATCTATAATTGGGTGTATGCACACTGAACCTCGGGGCCAGCTAAAGACATTTGGGCAGAACATGGTGAGAGAAGCCCAATCAGTCAGTTGCTCTCAGAACGAACACCATTATTAAGCAATGCTATATTGAGAACAGCTTCCATAGGATTCAGTAGAGGTATAGTCAGAAACTCGTGGGCCCCATATCAAAATCTGTAACTGGGGGGCCCACATCTTCCATGTACCACTTATTAAAAGGGTGTATTCTTGTGCAGCAGAGGGGCCTTTGGGCGATAGCTACCTCTGCACCGCCTCATAGCTATGCCCCTCGATGCCCACTCAACTAGTGGACACGAGGCTCTGTCTGAACTCCACTCTGCTACATCTGCAGAGCCCCAAATTGGCAAGACCTCATTTTTTTTTTTTTACTGGGAGCCCTGGGGCATAATGCGCCATGTTTATTACTCGGTCCAAACACGCGGACCCTTAAATTACATTACACCAGAAGGAATGTTAAACAGCAATGTGAAGAAAAAAATCCCTGCCTTCTACCAATTACCAAAAACGTGTCATCTTAGCTCTGATATTTAGAATCGCTCAGAGAAAAGTATGATAATGGCATTTTGACGATTTTAAATCAAGTGTCTTCTTTTTTTTTTTTATAGGACGATGGAGGTGCAGGTAATAGACACAAGTATATATCAAAAAGACTTTCAACAAAACGTGAATGTGCAAAATGATCTATGACGACCATAAACCTATAATATTTTATGGAGGTTATAAAACGCTGATGGAATCCAGCGAGACGGCGAACAATCTGAGGTGTGTTTAAATGATGACACCGTGTCATCTGTTCTGCTATAACTATTTTGGATGAAGCCTTAATTGGAGCCATCACTTCTGATGATAGTGTAGCTTAGACATCTGCAAGGAGATTTTTGCATTTTAAGACGCACATTCCCCCATCATTTTGGTTTTCAGTGCCCGCGTTGTCCGCCTTTTCACTGTTGGCAACAAAGCAGAAAATGACTCATTACCAAATAGATGTTATTTCAGAGCGTCATACGAGATGCGTCGGTCAGGAACAGGCGAAGCTCCTGAGATTAAAACCCCATTTAAATTTTAGTTTACAACAAGCCATATAGCAAATTGGATACGGAGGAATAAAAAAAATGTCACAATTTATAGGTTATTTAGTGTCTTCTTCTAACTTTCAGTCAAGAGTAGAAATGGATTCACCTACATTTAGGTAAAAATAGTTCGGGGGCTTCTGCAAGCTTTTTTTTTTTTTTTTTATCTGTACCCATGCCCTAAAACACTAACTGTACTCCATCTTCCCAAGTCAGATCCCAAGAAATACACACATGGCGCAATTTTCTTGTTGCAAATCTGGGGCAAGTCCGCTGCAAAAACGGATGCATCTCATATGGTTTTGCTGTGGACTTACCCACACACTGAAGGTGTAAAATCTGCAATGAAAATCCACGACATTACGGCAACATAAGGACCGTACTGAAGATTTGAAAATCCACAGCATGCTCTTTTCCCGTTACATGAACCCATCCTAAGGCTACCTGCACCCAAATCTCATGAACACTTAGCTTTTTTTTTTTGCTTTTTGTAAAAATCTGCGGCATGTCCATTTTTTGTTTGGTTATCACCATTGCAAGTAACACGGGATTCTTGATGCGGAAACGCACAGAAATCTGCATGAAAAACCACATGGATTTTCGGTCTTGAAACCCACACCTGTGAGCAAGGAAGCCTTAAAGTGACATTAGACTGTCCAGAACAGCCACAGCTACAGTGCCCCTATAACAGTAGTACTGCCTTTAAACCAGTCTGTAACCAGTCTGTAACAAATACACGTGGTGTGCCGCAGTGCCTACATACTGTAATAAAAGTCTCCATGTTGCCTTCACATGAGCAAGCAATATGCCCACATGAAGTCACCCACCTGTGGGTATCCGGCATGCCAGGAAGTGTTGAAACCTTGCTTCTTTAAGATCAAAGTGTCTGAAAGTACAGGCCATTGATTGACTGCGCAGCGGCCCGGTGTGCACAGATTATCACTGCTGTAGCCAGGCAGATGATGTCAGCAGTGCACATCTGAGGCACAAAGTTATAAGCAACAGCAGAGAAAAGGGGCAAGTAGGACTCTTGTTATTTTATGACATTTACGGCTGATGCCCAATTTTTGGTTATCTCAGACAACCCCTTTAATTCATTTGTACTCCTGTGAGATGGGGAAACCGCTCTCCTTGTCTGAACACTGTTTGTATAGATTAAATTAAATATCTGGACTGACATTCTGCTGTTTGGCCACAAGATGCCGCTGTTTCCTAAACACAGCTAATAGGCTGCATATATTTCCATATTCATGAGGGGTGGAGTTACACAGAGCCTGGAGAGGAAGAGAAACGGAGCAGCCATCTTGGAGCCGAGACTGAAGAACTGTGTCAGCAGAGGATCTGACGGCATCCAGGTGTGGGAGCATACCTCAGTAACCAGAGCGGCAGCTAAGTGAAGCTGATAGTGTCCAAGACCCTGATCCTGTCTAGAGGAACGAGGATTGCTTCCAGGAACGCTGATGAGAGCTGAGGAGCAAAGCTACATACACCGCATGCTTGTTGGAGAGGCATTTGTTCTGTTCAGAGTCACCAGCGGATGCAGCGCAGACCCGGATCGGTAAGATCGTGCACGCACCTCATTACAGTGTTGTCGCCTAGAGACTGAGACCAGGTCTGTGGTTAGTTAGGGTCAGGCCACAAGTGTTGCTATTGTTTATTGCAAGGACTCCATAATTTAAAGGGACATTTCACACTGGAGAGCTGATAAACCTCCCACAAACTCAAGCCAGGCTGATGTTTTGCTCAGGAGGAATACTCAGGCACGTGTTACAGGACCAGTTATGGGAGGGGAAATTCTGTAGAGCTTTATAAGATTGTAAGCTGTTGTGCTGCACCCCAGGCTAGCCCCTACCACACACCCATACAGTTATTCTTGTTTTTTTAGGGTAATAACAGGTAAGGTGTGGCAATTTAGTTGTGCCCGCCAGTAGGTAAATTACTACGCTTTCCTCCTGCATCCATCGGAGGGCGCCATACTGTACAGCACAAGGGTCTCAGCCTTCAGGCTGGGTGTATGTAAATTTATTGTATGTTCCCAGCATTTGTGGTTGTGTTCATTACCACGTTTAAGTTAAATTCTGTTTTGGCAAAAGCTGGTGGTGGAGTTGTTTTCCTTGTTCGTGACTTCGCTGTATCCTGGGGAGCCCACCCACCCAACTATTAGATCGGTGGGGGTCCTACTGCTGTTAACGAGAATGGGACCTCATGGAGCCCCCCCAAAATTAACAGAGGTTGGTCGGGCAAGAGTGCAGCCATTCCATTCATTTCTATGGGAGTTCCGGTAATCGCCGAGCTCTGAATACCAATAAAAATAAATGAAGTGGCTGCTCTGTTCATTAGGAGGGGCTCCACGGAGTACAGGGCCACCATTCTCATTAACAATGGGGGTCCCAGCAATAAGACCACCACTGATCGAATAGTTATCCCCTATACTGTGGAAAGGGAATAACGTAATATAACAGGCGTTTGCTAAAGGGCGTCCATGCAGTATTGTTGGTGAACGTGTCGCATCTTGTACACAGTGCATCATGCTTGCTCACCAGAGACATTAGCAAAGTTACACCGTTGGTAAATGTCCCTTGTTGTCTTCCTGTTGGAGAATTAAAGGGGTTGTCCAGCAGTGTGTAAAATCTTCAAAGAAGCAGTCAGGATTATAAAACAAGGCAAGATGGTAAACTCATCTGGTAAAGGTCCCTCTGTTTCAGCACTGCAGGTGATGGACCAGAAGTGACGACGTTAGTCAGGTCCTGAGGTTTATGTCAACGCTCAACCAATCAATGGCCTCAGTCACGTGCCGAGAGGCAGAGAGGCACCTTTAGCAGGTGAGTTCAGCTATAAACCTGGCTGCTCTCTGCGGGACAACCTCTTTAATCTGAGGTTTAGCGTTTGTAAAATGAATTGTTTTTGCCCGTTCTCATTTCGGGCTCTGCGAGGATGTGGCGGCTCTTACTTTCTATACCTCTCATTTCCCTCCATAGAGAATGCTGGGTGCGTTCCTGAAGAAGCTTATTTTAATTTACTGCTAAAACGCTGGTTCCTCCCTGCCATATACTTCATAAAAGGGAGAAATCTGATTTCACATCCCATATAATCAGGTTTTATCTCCTAAAGTCGCCGTGTCCTCTCTTTTCATCTTTTTGTTCCTGATAGATTTGAGAACCTGCTCCGGCTCTGCGGAAAGTTTTATCGTTTTATAATCTTGTTTCTTTTCTTCTCTTGCAAGGATTATAAATTCCCCGGAGGCTTTACAGTGATTCCTTATTACCTGTTCTCCTAATCTAAGAGTGCACGTCTTCTCCAGCTCCTATGTAATAATTTAAGATTTCAGCTGTTTTCTACAAATGTACATGTCATGTCAATTATACAAGTCAGACACTTACAGTCGTGTGAATGCACCCCAATGCCTCCTGCACACAACCGCATCCGTTTTTCTATCCGCAAATCGCAGAACCGCAAATACAGATGGGGTCTGTGTGCATCCCACACTTTTCGAGCTCCCCATTGTAAAGATGCCTATTTTTGTCGAAAAACGGATAAGAATAAAATAAATGTTTTCCAGTTTGTGGCACAGCCACACAGATGCGGACAGCACACAGAGGATAGCTGTGCGCTGTCCCCATTTTATGTAGCCCCATAAAAATGAACGGGTCCGCATTTGATCTTCAAAAAAATTAACACATGTGGAATTATATACATAACAAACAAGTGTGAAACAACTGAAAATATGTCATATTCTAGGTTCTTTGAATGAGAAGGTGTGTCCAAACTTTTGGTCTGTACTGTATGTGAATGAACCCTTACAGAGCATTACTAGGCATGCAGTATTATATATACAGCACATTCAGTTTAATTCCTAATATACAGTAGATTGGGGGGGGGGAATCCTAATTAACCCTTAATTTTCCTCCTCATAACTGCTGACTAATATCACAAAGGACTATAAACTGCAATCACATCTGCGCTTCTATTATAGTTGTTCAACTCTGTTATATGAGCAGAAAACTAAAAATAATGGCATAATGACATAAAATGTAAGGTGCCCAGTGGACCTCATTGACTATTTTGGAGTCCAACTGGTTTCCAACATGTGACCCAGCATTTAGGCGGCAAAATAGTACAGCGTTCTGCGCTATTTTGTCCTGCATGGGAGGCTCCAGGGCCTACATAAGTAGCACTTGATTCTCAACTCACTTCTATGTGGGGGATGGGGATTACCAACCCAAAAATTTACAGAAACAAATGATGTAAGTAACTCCAGCATGACATATATGATTGACAGCACTGTGCCTACATAGAATTCCCATCTTCCATAGATAAATAAGCTGCACTGCTGTTCTACGAGAAGGACTCTGGACATGCTGATTGCATTCATCTTCAAAACTACAAATAATTAGCCATAAAAACCGGAATTAGTCTTACCGGTAATTCTGTTTCCATGAGATCATCACGACGGCATACAAGGAGATTGACCCCTGACCTCTGTAGGGGCAGGAACAGAGAAAGGTTAAATACCCTCCTCCCACCACCAACACCAGTGTTTCCAAAATCACACAGAGCAACCCGGTGGTGGAAAATAGTGAAACAAAGGTATTACTTCATACCTTCTAGAGACCTACTAGGTCAAAATGATTTAAATCATAGGGAGGGAATAACGTGCCGTCGTGATGATCTCATGGAAACAGAATTACCGGTAAGACTAATTCCGGTTTTTCCATAGCATCATCACGACGGCATACAAGGAGATATAAAAAATATATCAGTTAAGGGGGGGCTACAGCCTGGAGGACTTTCCGCCCGAAGGACAGATCAGAAGATCTGGAAAGATCCAGGCGATAGTGCTTTATAAATGTATGAATGCTGGACCAAGTGGCAGCACGACAGATTTCCTCCAGAGAAGCCCCAGCTCTCTCCGCCTGAGAGGAAGACATGGCTCGAGTGGAATGGGCCCTAATGTTGACTGGACATGTAAGGTTTTGTATCTGGTAACAAAGACTAATGGCTTCTTTGAGCCATCTAGCTATAGAGGACCGGGAGGCTTTTTGGCCCTTAAATCTTCCTCCAAACAGGACTAGAAGATTGTCAGATTTTCTAAACTTCTCAGTCACCGTGATATAGTTTAGGACTGCCCGTCTAACGTCCAGAGAGTGAAACGCCGATTCTTTATCATTAGAGGGGTGCTGGCAAAAAGAAGGTAGGGTAACCTCCTGGCTCCGATGAAAATTGGATACGACTTTGGGGAGAAATCCAGGATCCAAACGGAGAATAATCCTATCATCTAGAATACGGAGGTAGGGTTCCCTGATTGATAGGGCTTGTAATTCCCCTACTCTGCGGGCCGAAGTTATCGCAATTAAGAAGGCCGTTTTCAAGGACCATAATTTTATTGGACAGTCAGACATGGGTTCAAAGGGTGGTAAAGTAAGGCCTGTAAGAACGACGTTCAGATCCCAGGAAGGGACACGGGCGGTGATCGTTGGGCGGAGCCTCGTCGCCGCCTTAATGAATCTTTTGATCCAACGATGGCCGGCTATATCTTGGTCAAAGAAACAACCTAGGGCTGAAATTTGGACTTTCAAGGTAGAGGGTCTAAGTCCCAGGTCCAGACCTTGCTGTAGGAAATCCAGTATTCTTTGGATGTTGGGTTTACGCAAATGTGGCGATTCGTCCCCACTCCAGGAACAAAAACGTTTCCATATCTTAAGGTAAATTGCTGACGTTACCTTCTTTCTGGAGGCTTTCAAAGTAGCAATAACTCCGTCTGACAGGCCCTGAAGCTTCAGGGTTTGGGACTCAGGATCCAAGCCGCCAATTTCAGAAACTGTGGGTTTGGGTGTAGAACTGGACCCTGCTGGAGTAGATCCCCCCGCACAGGAAGGAGCCATGGATCTTGTAGGGAAAATTTTTGGAGGGATGAGAACCAGCTTCTCTTTGGCCATAGGGGAGCGATCACAATCACCGTGGCCTTGTCTTGAAGAATTTTTTGTACCACCTTCGGAATTAGAGGAAGTGGAGGGAAGGCATAGCACAGATTCCAATGCCAACGAATGGCGAAGGCGTCTAAGGCATGAGGTCTGTCCCTGGGGTTTAGGGAACAGAATGTTTCCACCTTTGAGTTTGCCCTGGTGGCAAACAGATCCACGTCGGGCATACCCCATTTCCTTACTACTAGCCCGAATATTTCTGGACTTAGAGACCATTCTGTATGGTCGATTCTGTGGCGACTGAGAAAATCCGCTTCCTGATTTAGTATTCCCTTCAGATGAACTGCCGATATCGAGGCCACATTCTGTTCTGCCCAAGCAAAGATTTTTGTTGACAGTGCTTGTAGGGTTACGGACCGCGTTCCCCCTTTTTGGGAGAGGTAGGCAATGGCCGTAGTGTTGTCCGACAGCACTTTTATGTGATGATGACACAACATTTCCTCTGCTACCTTTAACACCTCCCAGACTGCTCTCAGTTCCCTGAAGTTCGATGACTGGGATCTGATCGAATCTGGCCAAGTGCCCTGGAACATACGATCCCCCACCTTTGCACCCCAGCCGGACAGACTTGCGTCTGTTATTACCTGGACCTGGGGAGGTTTCTGCCACGGATTTCCCCGAGATAAGTTTCCGTGGTCTTTCCACCAATTTAGGGACTGCAGAATCTGAGTTGGTGGACTTACTTGATGATCTAGAGAGGATTGGCACTTGTCCCAGACACTCAGGATCCAGGACTGTAGGGGTCTGAAGTGTATTTGACACCAGGGAACTGCCTGAATACAGGATGTTAGCAGGCCCAGCAGACTCATCGCCTCTCTGATAGAGCAGGATCTTCTTTTTTGAAAGGACCTGATCTTTTGTTGGAGAACTGATATTTTGTCTCGAGGTAGGAATACCGCTTGCCTTCGGGAGTCTAGGATCATCCCTAAGAAACGAACTTCCCTTGAGGGGGTGAGGACGGACTTTCCTTTGTTCACGATCCACCCCAGATCGTCTAGGATGGAGAGAAAAAGCTTCAGGTTCGAACTGATTTGGCTGAGACTTTCGCTGACTAGAAGGAAATCGTCCAAATAAGGGATTATCATAAGTCCCTGTCTTCGGGCAAAGGCGACCATCTCTACCACTACTTTGGTAAATATTCTTGGCGCAGATGAAATCCCGAAGGGAAGGGCCCTGAACTGGTAGTGATGGACGTTTCCT
Organism: Bufo bufo; assembly: GCF_905171765.1. Classification (NCBI taxonomy): domain Eukaryota; kingdom Metazoa; phylum Chordata; class Amphibia; order Anura; family Bufonidae; genus Bufo; species Bufo bufo. The sequence goes on along the minus strand of NC_053398.1, from coordinate 137,940,726 downwards.
GATATATCCTGGATTGCAAACCGGAGAAACTTTTGTGAGTCGGTGTGAATGGGAATGTGGTAATAAGCGTCTTGTAGGTCTATTGTGCACATGAAGACGTCTTTGCTTAGCAGAGGGATTGTAGATGCTAGGGTCTCCATCCTGAATTTTTGATAACGGATGAATCTGTTTAGTGGTTTCAGGTTTATGATAGTCCGAAAAGCGCCTTCTTTCTTCCTGATTAGAAATAGGGTTGAATAGAAACCCCTGCCTCTTTCTGGAGGCGGGACCGGTGAGATTACATTCATTAAGTGAAGTTTCTGGACTCCTTGCCAAAGGTTCATTTGGAACCGTGTCAGTGAAAATTTGTTTGTCTTGAAGACCACTCTATTTGGTAGCCTGCCCCGACTACCTTGGAAATCCAGGGGTTCTGGGAGATGGATTCCCATGACCCCAGGAATCTTGAGAGTCTTCCCCCCACCCCGACGTCATTGCTTATCGGAGGATTTTGGGTGGGAGAAGGATTGGCCTCTTCCTCTTCCCCCTTTTGGATAGCTCCAACGTCCTGATTTCCCTTTCCCCCTGTAGCTTTTTTCTTGACCCGAGGAGGGGCGAAAAGGATACCGGCGTCTGGAGGGGCGATCTTCCGGAAACCCCTTCTTTCTGTCCGTGGCCTTCTCTAGAATCTTATCTAGCACCGGGCCAAACACATATTCTCCAGAAAAGGGTATGGAACAGAGCTTCAATTTAGACGTCTTGTCCCCTGACCAGCACTTCATCCAGAGGGCTCTTCTGGCTGCATTGGAAAGTGCCGCGTCTCTGGCTGAGAATCGGACTGATTCGGCAGAGGCATCCGCCAGGAAGGCCGTGGCGGATTTTAAAAGAGGGAGAGAACTAAGAATTTGTTCCCTAGATGTTCTATCCTTAATATGAGTTTCCAATTCTCCCAACCAAAGATACATGGATCGGGCGACTGAGGTAGCCGCAATATTGGTTTTAATATTGAACATGGACGCCTCCCAGGATTTCCTGAGAAGACTGTCCGCTTTACGATCCATTGAATCTTTAAGTTGGGAGGTATCTTCAAATGGGAGAGATGTTTTTTTGTTCACTTTGGCCACCTGTACATCGATCTTGGGAATTTCATTGAAAATTTTAGATTCCTCTGGATCAAAAAGCAACCTATTTTTGAACGCAGCCGGGACTCCCAGACGTCTTTCTGGATCTGCCCACTCATCAAGGACCATATCCCTAATACTCTCGTTAATGGGGAACACACGAGTTTTCTTGACTCTTAGGCCCCCAAACATTTCTTCTTGTACTGAATGGGTACGTTGCACTTCCTCCACGCCCATGGTCGACCTTACTGCCTTTAATAGGTCGGACATTTCTTCTGTAGAAAAGTAATATCTACGACTGTCATCCACTGAGTCTGTATCAGAGACTCTCTCCCCCTCTTCCCATGACTTAACGGAGTGGGCACTTTCATCCGCCATAACTTCTAGGTCCGAAGGGGACGGAGACCTAGCCCGCTTCCTCTTAGGTTGCGGCAAGTCGGGGGGATTAGTGGACAGGTGGGCCAGGGATGAACGGATCTCTTCCTGAATCATGGTTTTCAATTCCTCTTTTAAGGAGGGTGCTTCATCCCGTACAATATTAGAAATACAAGACTTGCACAACTTTTTAGGGTAGCAGTCAGGAAGTCTGCTATTGCAGGAGATACATTTGAGTGTCTTTTTGATTTTTTTCGGGGCTTCTTTAGCCTAAAAGAGAGGAGAAGGCAGGGCATCAGGGTATGACCACTAGAGGGAGAGAGAGAGAGAGCAAGAGGGGGACAGCAGAGGCGAGCTAGCTGCCCCTGGAAATAACTTCCTCTCTCTCTTTTTTCCCCCTTCCACCCATTACAGCAGGAGAGGGGGATCAACAGACTCCCTGACCTGCACAAACAATACCCCCGAAGGGGACTCACAGTTGGTAGCAGCGCCGGTGGCTCAGCTCTGGGGGATCGCTCAGATGCTGACATCGTCCTCTCTGTAGGCAAGGGTTCCGCACCAGTGGGGACCGATCCTGGGAGCGTTCTGACACGGGCGGTAACCAGCGTTTATGCCTCGGTTTTAAACTGGGCTCCACGCTGCCGCCGCGACGTCACTTCCAGGTCGCCGGCCGTGACGTCAGAAACATGCGCTCCATGCGCCGGCGCGCACCCAGCTATCGCCCTTTCCTTAGGCTAGGAGGGAGTCTGCGCCAGGGACAGGCCCCGGAATAACCAGGACGAGATAGCCCTGAACCCCCTGCCCAGCGTTAGTACTTGGACCGCGGGAGGGCAGGGGGACGCCATGCTGGATGCCGGCGTTTTCCAAAGGTAACGGAAAATAAAAAATAAACAGGTTCCATTTCCTTAGCTTCATCTCCCTGCATACAGGGAGACCTTTCTCTGCCCTGTCCTCTGTAGGGACAGGAAACACTGGTGTTGGTGGTGGGAGGAGGGTATTTAACCTTTCTCTGTTCCTGCCCCTACAGAGGTCAGGGGTCAATCTCCTTGTATGCCGTCGTGATGATGCTATGGAAATATAATTAGCTAATATGGTGTATTCATCGGAAAGGTTCATGGACACTGGCAGCCCTAGTAATAGTAGTCAACAGGCTCCACCTAGTGGACATTCAAGAAACTGCAGATCTTTTCAAAGCAGATTTGGGGGACAATGTTCACACAGTCCACATGACTTGCGTATGTACAGCATGTCTTCAAGGAATGATCAATGTCTGCATGGGCATTCCTCACTGCATCACTACAAACTGGCATAACCAAAAGCGCCACCAGTCCAAAAAGAGACACCCTCCAGTCAGATCACTATACAGTTCCAAAATAAAAGTACCCTGCAATATCCAGATTGTACCCCAGTGCCTGAACTAAAATCTACTGTCAGGCCCCAGCTTCTCGCTGACAGAATGTGAACTTACTTTTTTGGGAATCACCCCCAAGGGCTTGGAAAAGATCCCAATATAAGTCCTAAGGGGAAGTGTGTCCCTTCTGTCCCTGTCTTCCATCGCTGGTGGCCATGCACAAGGCAAGTAAACATGCATACCTCAGTCCTCGACTCTTGGGATCTGCATTACAGACCTTACAGATTGTACACATCATTTCGCAAGCTCTATTTGACTTTCAAGGTCTTCTCTTGGATTTGATAATCATATAACTCAATAATTGCTTTCAGAGCTATTTGCACACATAAAAGCGTGTGTCCTATATTTGTGAATGCCACTGCACGACCTAGGTGGTAAGAGCATCTCTTGATAGAATGGACCCGGTCACCTCACGTAAGCCATTATCAGTTATTAGCCAATGTACAGGGGTATACAGTCTTATGCAAAATAAAAATGGAAAACGTCTAAAGGTTTCAATTTGTCATCATTTGTAAGATCTCTGGGTAAAGTGGTTGTCCCAAATTTGCCAGGATATGGAATGAGCCGCCGATTGCTGGGATTCTGACCAGTCCCATAGAGAATGAATAGAGCAGAAGGGTGCATGCCCGACCTGCCATTCCATCAGATTGGAGGAATAGGACCCCCATTCTCGGGATCATTGGGGGTCCTAACGGTTGGACCCCCAGCGATCAGTTACTTATTATCACTTATCCTGTGGATAGGGGATAAGTTGCATACTTGGCACACCCCTTTTAAGGGGTATTCCAACCTTGGATATTTATAAAATATCTACAGAATATGCCATAAATGTCTAATAGATGCATGTCCCACTGAGAATGGGGTTTTCCTGACCCCCTAAGCCATCGGGTGAGGATGTGCTTGTTGTTTCTGTAACTTCCTTAGAAGAAACTGGAAAGAGCGACACTCATACTTCATCCACTCCCCGCCTGGATGCTCCTGTCACCTGGATCACATAAGTAACATAGTATATAAGGCTGAAAAAAGACACTTGTCCATCCAGTTCGGCCTGTTATCCTGCAAGTTGATCCAGAGGAAGGCAAAAAAAAAAAAAATGTTAGGGAGAAGCCAATTTTCCCCACTTAAGGGGAAAAAAATTCCTTCCCGACTCCAAATCAGGCAATCAGAATAACTCCCTGGACCAACGACCCCTCTCTAGTAGCTATAGCCTGTAATATTGTTACACTCCAGAACTCTCTTAGTGAACTCGCCATCACCACCTCCTCAGGCAGAGAGTCCCATAGTCTCACTGCTCTTACCGTAAAGAATCCTCTTCTATGTTTGTGTACAAACCTTCTTTCCTCCAGATGCAGAGGATGTCCCCTTGTCACAGTCACAGTCCTGGGGATAAATAGATGATGGGAGAGATCTCTGTACTAGCCCCTGATATATTTATTTATACACAGTTATTAGATTTCCCCTCAGTCATCCTTTTTCTAAAGTGAATAACCCTAATGTTGATAATCTTTCAGGGTACCCTCATTCAAGTTATTACTTTAGTTGCCCTCCTCTGAACCCTCTCCAGCTCTGCTATGTCTGCCTTATTCACAGGAGCCCAGAACTGTACACAGTTCTCCATGTGTGGTCTGACTAGTGATTTGTAAAGTGGTAGGACTATGTTCTCATCACGGCCCCTTCTGATGCAACCAATTATCTTATTGGTCTTGGCAGCAGCTGCCTGACACTGGTTTTTACAGCTTAGCAGTGGCGTAGGGATCGCCATAGCAGCCATAGCAATGGCTATGGGGCCCTACGGCACTGGGGGGCCCGGGCTGCCAGCTGAGGATTAAAAAAAAAAAAATTAGAGTGCCGGTGCGATAGGGGCCCCCCCACATCATTGGTGGCAGCGGCAGTTCCAATCGGAGTCCCAGCAGTGTAATGCTGTGGCTCCGATCGGTTACCATGGCAGCCAGGACGCTACTGAAGGCCTGGCTGCCATGGCCAGTTACTCTGCAGAATACTTGCATGCGCTGTGGCCGCCGGGCGCTCCTCCTTCTTGTAACTCGTCACAGGTCTGTGCGGCGCATTGCTATAAGCACAAGCAATGCACCGCACAGACCTGTGAGTTACAAGAAGAAGGAGCGCCCGGCGGCCTCATCGCATGTAAGTATTCTGCAAAGTAACTGGCCATGGCAGCCAGGACTTCAGTAGCGCCCTGGCTGCCATGGTAACCGATCGGAGCCCCAGCATTACACTGCTGGGACTCCGATCGGAACTGCCGCTGCCACCAATGAAGGGGGGGGGGGGGCTGGGGGGCGCACTGCCCACCAATGATTTTTAATACTGGGAAGGGCGGGGGGAGGGCACACTGCCCACCAATGATTACCGGGGAGGGGGGGGAAGGGCACACTGCCCACCAATCATTTAAATACCGGGGAGGGTGCACTGGGGGCTGGTGAGAGGCAGTGGGGGCAGGTGAGAGGCACTAGGGGCCGATGGAGAGGCACTAGGGGCCGATGGAGAGGCACTAGGGGCCGATGGAGAGGCACTGGGTGCTGATGGAGAGGCACTGGGGGCTGGTGGAGAGGGACTAGGGGCCTAATGGTGAGAGGCACTGGGGGCTAATGGAGAGGCACTGGGGGCTGATGGAGAGGCACTGGGGGCTGATGGAGAGGCACTGGGGGGCTGATGGAGAGGCACTAGGGGCTGATGGAGAGGCTACTGGGGGCTGCTATGAGGCATGGGGCTCTTATCTGAGGTCTGATTGGGGGTCATTCATATTGGGGTCTGAGCTGAGGTGTGATCTGAGGTCTTATTGGGGTCTTATTACCATTGGGGATCTTATTGGGGCTGTTAGCTGAGGTCTGATTAACATTGGGGGTCTGATTGGTGGTCTGACCTGAGGTGTAATGAAAAAAGGCCTCACAGTCTCCCACACTCCTTCTGCCCAGCCAAGCAAGCCAGCACCCCTGAGGCCAAGCCAGCCAGCACCCCTGAGGCCAAGCCAGCCAGCACCCCTGAGGCCAAGCCTGACAGCACCCCTGAGGCCAAGCCTGACAGCACCCCTGAGGCCAAGCCTGACAGCACCCCTGAGTCTTCAGAACTGTAAGTAAATTATATATAAGGGGAGCTTATAATATGAAAGAGACAAATTATGTCAGAGCAGCTCTTCACCTACACGTGTACCAGCACTAGATATATACCCCTTACTCTCCCTAATACCCAAACTACACAAGATACATATCCCTACCTTCAGTCTAAGGGTCCATTCACACATCCGTGTGTGTTTTGCGGATCCGCGGAACCCACATTGCCGGCACTAAGAGAATATGCCTATGTTCTATTTTTTTTAGGATCAGAATTGCGGACCAGGAAGTGCGGGTCCGCAATTCCGGATCGGGGCCGCACGACCCCATAGAAATGTATGGGTCCGCAATTCCGTTCCGCAAAATGCGGAATGGAATTGCGGCTGTGTGAATAGAGCCTAATACACATACACACCCCACGATATGTACTTTCACCTTCTTGTGTTACAGACCCCTGTACAATTTAACAATCTTCTTTAACACACAGACATTTAGATTCATACATTTCCTACAGTGGCACAAATGCGTTGGCGAGGTATGTGGGGGTGGGAGATCCGGGGGGGGGGGCCCATAAAATGACTGGGGGCCCCCCAGTCATTTCTAGCTACGCCCCTGCAGCTTAGTTTGCTGTTCACTAAAATTCCTAGGTCCTTTTCCATGTCAGTGTTACCCAGTGTTTTACCATTTAGTATGTACGGGTGACTTGCATTATTCCTACCCATGTGCATGTTACATTTGTCAGTGTTAAACCTCATCTGCCACTTCTCTGCCAAAGCCTCCAATCTATCCAGATCCATCTGCAGCAGTATACTGTCCTCTTCAGTGTTAATTACTTTATACAGTTTAGTGTCATCTGCAAAAATTGATATTTTACTGTGCAAGCTGATTAATAAATATATTGAAGAGGATAGGGCCCAGTCCTGACCCCTGAGGTACTTTACTAGTGACATTGATCCAATCTGAGTATGTACCATTAATAACCACCCTCTGTTTTCTATCACTGAGCCAGTTACTTACCCACATACAGACGTTTTCTCCCAGTCCAAGCATTCTCATTTTATATACTAACCGGTTATGCGGTACAGTGTCAAATGCTTTGGAGAAGTCCAGATACACGACATCCATTGATTCGCCGCTGTCAAGTCTAGAACTTACCTCCTCATAGAAACTGATTAAATTAGTTTGATATGACCGATCCCTCATGAAGCCATGCTGATATGGCGTTATTTGCTTGTTTTCATTGAGATCCTCCAAGATAGCATCTCTTAGAAAACCTTCAAACTGTTTACCCACGACAGATGTTAAACTTACCGGCCTATAGTTTCCGGGGTCTGTTTCTGGACCCTTTTTGTATATTGGCACCACATTTGCTATGCGCCAATCCTGTGGAACACTCCCTGTCAGTATAGAGTCCTTAAATATCAGATATAAGGGTCTGCTATGACATTACTTAATTATCTTAGGATACGGGGGTGTATGCCATCTGGTCCTGGCGATTTGTCCATTTTTATCTTTTTAAGACACTGCTATACTTCTTCCTGGGTCAGACAGGGCACTTTTAATGGGGAATTTGCTTTTAATCTGACAGTTTCTTTTCTTCAGTGAATACAGTGGAGAAAAAAATATTTAATAGCTTTGCTTTCTCCTCATCGCTCTCTGCAACTCCCCCCTCATTACTCTGTAAAGGGCCGACACCTTCGGATTTATACTTTTTACCATTTATATAATTGAAGAACATTTTAGCGTTAGTTTTGCTCTCTTTGGCAATTAATCTCTCGGTCTCTAGTTTGGCTGCTTTTGTTTTTTACATATTTTATTTTTTTCTTATAGTTTTTCAGTGCTTCCTCACTACCCTCCTCTTTTAGTGATTTAAATGCTTTCTTTTTGTCATTTATTGCTTTCTTTACAGTTCAATTTATGCACATTGGTTTATTCTTGTTCCTTAACCTTTTATTCCTATGAGGTATGCACCTCTCACAATTAGATTTTAGTATGCTTTTAAAAATATCCCATTTTGTGGCTGTATTTTTTATTTTTGAGGACTTAGTTAGTTAGGCCTATGGCCTCTCTTAGTTGGCTAAATTTAGCTTTTTTGAAGTTTAGTATTTTTGTTCCTCCTTGAAGAGACACTCTTTTGAATGAAAATTGGAAGGTTATTACTTTATGGTCTCTATATCCCAGGTGTCCCCCAACCTGCACATCTATTGTTCTGTCAGGTCTATTGGTTAAAGAGGTTGTCAGAGTTATTTTTTTGTTCTTTCTATGTTCCTAACTAGGCAAATATAACAACTTTACAATTAACTCACGTTATCTGCAGTGCCTAGTTTATCAGATTTGACTAAGGGTCACATGACCTGGGATGTCAGCTTCTCTCCCTGCTCTGATAAACTTTGTTTACAAGCCTGTAAATGAGACGTCACTGTGCTGACCACACCCCCCCCCCCCCTTCACTGCCGTCTGCTCTCTCCTAGGATTCATAACCCCTTCAGCTACACAGACTGGCTAGCTGCAGGCAGTGACAATTCTGGGCACAGGAGCTGACAGACTAGAGAGAGCATTGCACAAGAAGGTAGGGGGAAGATCCTGTGTGTATTAGCAGTGTCATTATACAGCTGGGACTTGTATTCCTACACATACAACATGCTGCTGATTCTCCCAGCAGGCAGACATGTCACTCAGGGCAGCTCTTGTATCCACTCCCTTAGCAGAGCAGGGGGAGGGGCAGAGATTGTTGTTATTGCATGTAAACAAGGGCTAGAAAAGAAACCATGGAAATGAGGAAATATATATATATTTTTTTTTGCATAAAACTTGCTTAGCTGTGTTATATATTGCTGCCCATCAGATTTGCAGTGCTATATTTTTTTTTTTCATAATCCTGACAACCCCTATAATACTAAGTCTAGTATGGCCATCCTTCTAGTCTGGTCCTGAACCAGTTGGGAAAGGTAATTGTCTTTGGTTATTGCCAAGAACCGGTTTCCATAAAAGTCTAAAATGGCAATACCCCTTTAACATCCAGATGCAGAAATCCTCATACAGAACTAATACTTCTCACAGATAAGATAGGACATGCTGTATCTTTTGTGGTGTGGAGGGAGGTCAGGTCTTCTCTTTCGCCACATCTTGAGTGGGTCAGCAGTTTGCGGTTCACAACATGGACACTGCCATCCCACAGTCGTTTGAATGCAGTCTAAGGGTTCATGCACACAAACGTATGTATTTTGCGGTCCGCAAAACACAGATTCGCAAAAGAATACGGATGACGTTTGACATCCGTGTTGCATCCATTTTTTTGCGAATCCATTGCAACACTGCTTATCCTTGTCCGTAAAAAGGACAAGATTAGGACCTGTTCTATCATTTTTGCGGAATGGCCATGTGGCACACAGAGTCATTTCCATTTTTCGCGGACCCACTAAAGTGAATGGTTCTCCATGCAAGGTTGCAAAAAAAATGGAATGGACACAGAAAAAAAATAAGTTTGTCTGCATAAGCCCTAAGGCTACACTCACATGACCGTAAGTGTTTTGTGAATCTGCAAAACATGCATTCCGGCCGGCGCTATATAGAAAAAGCCTATTCTTGTCCGCGACAATAATAGGACATGCACTAGACTTTTGCGAGGCTGCGGAACGGAACAACGGATGCGGACAGCACACTGTGTGCTGCCCGCATCTTTTGTTGCCCCATTGAAATTAATTTTGCGGACCGGAAACGGACCCAGTCATACAATCGTGTAAATGCACCCTAATCCTCTGTGAGCTAAACATTGTACCTGTGATTGGGACAGTAGAGAGATTGGTGCTGACCATGTGTTCAGCTCACAGAGGAAAATATAAACTGGATACAAATGTAGAAGATCCTCAACAGCAAAACGTGTTGGTTCATTACTGGTTTTCAACTCTGGATGTGAACAAATATTGTATCCATTCGCCAACAGCAAGCAGAGATCTTCAGAACCTTGAGTAGTTGAAATGCAAAGCATTTTTGAAAATCGCGCAGCTTTTCATTATTATTTTTTTAATCTTTGTTCCATAAAGTAGAAATTTCTCCACTTGTATCAAATTCCTGCCCAGTATAGTATACAAATTATATGATAATATAAAAGATACGCCATATAGCCCATTGGTGGGAAACTAAAAAAAACTACATATAACAGCCAATCACATCTCTGAAATGTAAACTGCGATCTGCTTGGTTGTTAGGTAGTCCTCCATTGAACAGGTGTGCAATTTAAAGCAAATTACTGGCAAAGCTATAGGGGTTGCAGCAGTTGCGACCAGGCCCCTAAGCCAGAGGGCCCCCCTTGCCAGTGGTGCTGTATATTTCACTTTATAAGATGCAGTGCATCTTATAAATGGAATACTAGTGAGCGCTTCCATAATGGAGGTGCTCACTAGTATGCAGGAGGAGGGGGAATGAAACGCTGCACTTACCCCTCCTCCTGCTCGCTCTTCCAGGGCCCCGCGCTCCTGTGTCCTGGCTGCCTGCAGCGTCAGGACATACAAAGCGCACGGTGACCTGATGCTGCAGGCAGTCAGGTGACTTGCAGCGCGGGCCCTGAGATGAGAAGAGAGCCGGGAGACCACTAGACATGGAGAGTGGCCGCGGAGCAGGAGAGGTAAGTTAATTTATTTATTTTGAAGTCTGATCTGAGGTCAGATATTGGGGCCTGGAGGCCTGATTTGGGGTCTGGAGGTCTAATGGTGGTATTATTGGGGGGGGGGGGGGGGTCTGGAAGTCTGTTGGGGGTGTGGAGGTTTAATGGAAGTCATATATGGAGGATTGGCGGTCTAATGGGGGTCTGATTGGCTGAACTTCTGCACCAGGGCCTATGAACCTTTAGCTACGCCCCTGATGGCAATATAGAGGAGAAAAGTGAGAAAGCAGTCAGGCTCAACAGATTCAAATACATCTAAAGACATAAGATCAGTGTCTAATCTTGTGGACGACATCCCAAGAACAGCATTTGAGCACAATGTCCAGACAAGTCAAACAAATCCTTGAGACCTGGCCGTTCCAGTCCATCTAATGATAATGCATGGCTCAGAATGAAGCCGGAGCGCCCGGTGGAGGGAGTACTGCAGCGGTTCTCAGGACTGCAGCGGACAATACAAGCTCAGAATAAACCCAATTAAGGCTACAGTGGCACCCTGTCTTCTGAGAATGACAGATAATCAGCAGACATGATGGGGGATACGATGTGACATGTGCCGTCATCTGGAAAGACAATCCTTCTAGATGCCAAATATCTCAGAAAGAGAACAGAGAGCAGCTCCGGCCACAATGACTGTTCCCTTCATTGGTACAGCAAACGTCACTGGTTTACGTGCAAAAAAACAGATACACATATCTAGTTTAATATGGCAATCATCACTCCTCGGATTATTAAGCACTGACCGCTAAAAACTAGGGAGAGGGTGCATAGGATAGTTAGAGGGGTAACGGGCATTCCCATCCAGAATGCCCCTGAAGCTCTTCTATTGTTTGTACTCGACCTGAATATCCCTGCCTACAAGAAATCACTTCTGAAATATATGATCCAGGCAGCAAAAGCAGTAATACCACGACATTGGAAATCCATCTCTCCTTCATTGGAGGAATGGTTTGAGGATATTGCTCTATATCAGAGGATGGAGGATCTCATTAGCGTGCCACCCTTGGATGTCTCACGATACCTGAAGACTTGGGGTTTTGTTCCTCAGAAACCTTCCGGAACACACAAATGTCAACCCTAGATATCTAGCTATTGGTACCCTCCTACCCTTTCCCCCATCCCCCCTCCCATTGTCTAATGTCCTCTTTTATGTGTCTTTTCTTAAGGGTTTGATTTTGTATTGCTTTAATGTTTGTTTCCACGCGGTTGCTTCACGTGCTGCCTTTCCATGCATGACTACATGTTTGTATCAAATGATACTGAAATGAAAATGTTATACTTAAAACTTCAATAAAACATTAAATGAGAAAAAAAAGAAAAACAGGAAGAGGTAGTGCTGAGCTGTGTCCCATTTTTTCATTTTGGCTAGGTTTGACTCTCGGCGATGTACAGATTCATAGAACATCCATATACTTTCTACAAATCTGAATACACACATCGATCAGCTGACGCATGCTCTTCAGCTACCAGTCCTGTCTGCCCGCTGATCAGCTATACAGCCTTTACAGGTGGCCTGGCTGAACCTGGTTTTCTGATGATATTGGGCATATCTGCAAGCTGAAACACATTTGATTTTTAATTAAAATAAGTTTTTTCCCAGGGTTTAGTTGGGCTAGCTTCTCAGGATCACTGGTTCTGTATGGACAATGCCCCTATGCCATCTTAATTTGCAACTCCTAATTCACTGAGGAAGGTGGGGGGGGGGGGGGGGTCATTCTCATAGATTTAGTGCTTCTAATTGCTGCATTGCTTAAAAGGTTTATTTTTCTCAATAAATATTTTATTCACAAATATTAATGCAGATATTTATGATCGTACCCTTAAAGGCTATGTACACTTTGGGGGCAATTTGTATTTTTTATTATTGCATTGTCTTTATTTTAAGCTAAAAATCTTTTTTTTTTAACTGGTCTTCATTAAAAATATGGAATCCTTTTTTGTGTACAGAGCCGAGATGCTCTACTAGCTGCCTGTGGAGTTTCTGTCTTTTCCATCATCTGAGGAGCAGACGGACTCCTTATCTCTGATCTCTGACATAAGAACTGAGCTATAATGAACGTTTATAATCTTACTGATAAGAATGCGGCTTAAATAAGTGTTAATGACCTCTTAGTAGTTTAGAGATCAGGTTTATTAGATGACCGGCTCAAAGTGAAAGTACCTGTCACACAGCTAGAAAAACAGCTAACCCTTTGTGACAGAGTGGCTCAATATTTTTAATAAAGGCCAATTGAAAATATATTTTTTTTTTTTACAAAAGATCACGAGTAAAATACAATCAAACAAAAATTGCCTCCAAAGACAGACATAGCCTTTAAAGTATACTATGCAAGGAGACTAGTGAGGGTATCAGCTAACCAAGGCTTATAGACCTCATTAGCACCAGTGACCAGGAGAAGCTTACAGAGTGCCTGGACACAACCAGATAATTTAGGCCAAGTTGTCGCTTATCACGGACTTAATCTTCCAGGTGGTAGTGAGAAAACCATACAACCTATTACTAGAAGAGTTTCCTGGCAAAGAATGAAGCAGATGTGTTTGGTGCCGTGAGGGGGACGCCCTTAAAGGAGTACTCATAGATAAATAATTATTAGCATCTTCAGTGCCAGTGTGCTGTGAAGTAAATATAGGATTTCTATCAGGATCCTTGCCTGTCAAGAGTGTATTCCTAATAGACATTTGCCACTACCAGGAAATAGTATACCCTTGAACTTGTTATGCATACAAAAGCTGTCCATTGATGAACTGTACCAACTGTCCAGAGACTATTGATTCTTCAGTAAACGTTCAACTGGTTTACAATTACTGACTCCTCATTCTTGCAACTACTACTCTCAACATTTGCACCTAACGTTGCTGGCGTCACGAACACAGGGGCCCAGCCACCACAAGCACCCTAAACGTCACCACCATCAAGGGCACCTCAACTTCCATCTGGCTGGTGTTCCTTGCAACGGAGAGTGCCCCGGAAGATCTCGTGCTGTCTTGCTATTCACTCTACTGCCGACCCACGGAGGCATCTGCTAACCGTGAGTACAAACAACTATTGCACCCATTGGCCCACCGTGAGCCTCACGCGTTTTCCCCTGCGGTCCGGCTCACTGCACTCCTCCAAAAGGTAAAGACGTCCATTGGTAGACAACTGCTTCAGGGTTCTTGCCTTTTGTCTGTCTACAGATGGGTGCCTCTTCCTTTTGCGGGGGTCTCTGGTTTGGTTGGTATGAGGTAGTATTCTTCTATACATAGTTTCTTAGTACAGAAAGCTATACATCAGATATAGTCCGATATAATAAATGCAGGCGTCTCTTGGAAAACGCCTTTGTTATACCTGCATTAGTACAACAGCCACATTCCATATATACTTGCAGTTTAAAAAATGTCACCCTTCACACCCTCATTACAGAGGCAAAGATTCAGTTCATGGCCTTAGCCCTGAATCTAAACACTGCAACCAGGGCAGAGCTGCTGGTTGTGCCCCGGATGGGACATGACCCACCTTGGAGGAAGTGTAAATCAAACCCATTATAACGGCTCATCAATGGATGGGGGCACCACTTTTTAAATTATGCATGCAGAAACATGGCAAGTGACTTTCTGTGTCAGTGGGCAGGGTCGTCTACTTCCGTCCGGCAAACAGAGACATAAAAGACCTAAGTCTCTTATGCCTGCAGGGACCCGGGTGCACATTATAGCGAAATTACCTCTCTATTAATATGGCCTGCGCCTCTTGTTGAAGCGACGTACCTTACATGCAGGGACCCCCATTGTCCTCATCCTTAAAGCAATAGCCTGTTTGGAAATATGCAATTACGGTGGTATGTTTGAACTCATTGAGAAAATCTGGGCAGAGCAGACCTGAGAAGTTAAACGGTACAAGCTTCATTGCATCCTGTGTCTAGTTGCTATGCAGCGACCATTCAGTTGCAAAGAACGCTAGCCTTCCTGCCGGCGAATACATTCATTCAACCTTCCCCAGCACAGCTCGCAACCTCTGGAGGGACAGACTCTGATCCTTACACACACACAATCACAATTAGCAATGTTTGCAACAAGGCAGGTTTTGCAGAGGAGAAGATACTATGAACGCTTATTAGCGATCATCTTACAGTGTGATACTGCTGCCGACTACCCGATGAACGCGCCAACGTTCATTCATCGGCAACCCAGATCTTTCAGCATGCTAAGAGATCAGGTTTAGCAGGTGGCAGATCGTGCCGTCTAATTAGCACTGTACAGCTGGGCGACAAGCGATGGCATCGCGATCACTCCTCCCCATGCTGCGGAACAGTTCGTTGCATGTAATAAGGGTACTTAGTCTCCCGAACTGCCTGCCGGATCCGGCAATCCGGACGCAAACTGATGGCATTCGTCTCTCCGTTGTCATCCGGAAAAACGGATACGGTATTATTTTTTTTGCATTTTTAAAGGTCTGCGCAGATCGGAAAGCCGGGTCCGTATTTCCGGAACACTTAATGCCGGATCCGGCACTAATACACTTCAATGTAAATTACCAGTATTTTTAGCCGGAGAGAAAAATACAGCATGCTGCGGTATTTTCTCAGTCCAAAAAACGTAAGAGGGACTGAACTGATGCATCCTGAACGGATTGCTCTCCATTCAGAATGCATTAGGATAAAACTGGTCAGTTTTTTTTCCAGTATTGAGCTACTGTGACAGAACTTAATACCGGAAAACAAAAACGCTAGGGTGAAAGTACCCTTAGGCCCCATTCACACGTCCGCAATTCTGTTCCGCATTTTGCGGAACGGAATTGTGGACCCATTCATTTCTATGGGGACAGACTTTGTCCCGCTCGGATCCGGAAATTGCGGATCTGCACTTCCAGGTCCGCACTTCCGTTGCGCAAAAATATAGAACATGTCCTATTCTTGTCCGCAATTGCGGACAAGAAAAGGCATTTTCTATATAGTTCTGGCAATGTGCGGATCTGCAAAATGCGGAAAGCACGTTGCCGGTGTCGGTGTTTTGCGGATCCGTGGATCCGCAAAACACATACGGACGTCTGAATGGAGCCTAACAGCGATCTCCTCCGCTAGCGAGCAGACTATTGCCAGGAGGGAACTATCGCCAGCCTGATCGGGGTGTCTAGTACACCCTTTAAGGTTCATTGTATGAAATATCCATTCTTCGTACATATCTATTCACGTCAATAGTTTTCTTTTACACAGTAGAGCAAAAATGATCTGAAAATAGAAATTTCTAAAATCCAAACATCATCAACTAATGAAATAATAATATACAAGGCGGGCTGTAATAAACGGATAGGAACCAGACAACACTTTCTGGATCACTATTGTAAATATATGTAATAATGCAAATTTGTACCACAGGTCAAAAAGAGGGAGATTTAAAAAGGAGCAAAGAGGGACAGAGGGACTTGGGTCACAAGTAGGGACTGGCCCTCCTAAAGTGAGACCTGTAAAAGGACACCCTCATTTACATAAAATAATCAGTAATTGTAACATCCATCTACCTACTGGCTTATACCCGTTATACCCTGTCATAAAGAAAATTTAGAGTTAAATGATGTCCTATAGAAAGTCCACAGATAAAAGCTCTAATATCACTTTAAGGGCCCATTCACATGGTCGTATGAACGGGTCCACACCCGTTCCGCAATTTTGTGGAACGGGTGCAGACCAATTCATTTCAATGGGGCCGCATCAGTGATTCCATTCCGCGGCTCCACAAAAAATATAAAGCATGTCCTATTCTTGTCCACAATCGCAGACAAAAACAGAGATTTTCTATTATGGTTATGGTCACGTGCGGTCCGCAAATTGTGAATCGCACACGGCCGGTATCTGAATGAGGCCTTAGTGTTAATTGGCAAACACCTATAATGCATCTGTATAAGGCCTCATGCACACGACCGTTGTTCGGGTCCGCATCCGAGCCGCAGTTTTTGCGGCTCGGGTGCGGACCCATTCACTTCAATGGGGCCGCAAAAGATGCGGACAGAATTCCGTGTGCTGTCCGCATCCGTTGCTCCGTTCCGTGGCCCCGCCCAAAAAATATAGCATGTCCTATCCGTTTTGCGGACAAGAATAGGCATTTCTACAATGGGCCTCCTGTTCCGTTCTGCAAATTGCGGAAGGCACACGGGCGGCTTCCGTTTTTTGCAGATCTGCGGTTTGCAGTCCGCAAAAAACAGCACGGTCGTGTGCATGAGGCCTAAGGGACTTGTTGTTTATGCAGTTCCCTAATATATCTAAAGAGCTATTCATATCTGTCAAAAATTATAATTTAATTCACAGGTCGTTGAGATGTAGAGCTGCGTAGTCTTCATGGACAGATGAGAGAGTGAGCTGCATAGAGCAGGGGTCAGCAAACTGCGGCACTCCAGCTGCTGTGAAACTACAACTCCCAGCATGCACACT
Source organism: Bufo bufo (assembly GCF_905171765.1). Taxonomy (NCBI): domain Eukaryota; kingdom Metazoa; phylum Chordata; class Amphibia; order Anura; family Bufonidae; genus Bufo; species Bufo bufo. The sequence continues at coordinate 137,923,717 of NC_053398.1, read as the reverse complement.
CGCTCAGCTGTTATTGTAACTCCTAAAGAAGCGAATGAAGCATTCTGGGAGTTGTAGTTTCATAACCGCTGGAGGAGTGACGAAGGTTGCTGATCCCTGGCATCGAGCTAAGGTGTAATCCTTCCTTTATGCTAGCAGATAGGCCCTCGTTACAGACAATCAATGATATAGCAGGTCCATACGTTTGCCTTCATTTTCATGCCACAATCATTGTGAGGAGTTTGTCTGAAAGATCGTTCATTCCCACCCGCTCATGCAGTTAATACCCTTGTCAGTTCCTGTCTGCAGGGAGGTGTGCTGCAGACAAATGATCATTTTTAGGTCTGATTAAAATATACAGTCACCACCAAAAAAGTGCTTTATCGTTTGTCATTCGCTCGTTCAGCTAGGTTACACTGGGCAATGATTGGGAACAATGGGTCGATCATCACCCTGTGTTAAACGGGCTCTTGATGTAATGCTGGTATGCTGGATATCAGTTTCTCGGCCAAATCCTGTCCAATGACAACCCATGCCCAATCAGTGTTTGGAGTTTACCACAATTTCTGTGTTTTTATTTATCCACCCACTTTTTGAGCATTGACCACAGGTTCTCAATGGGATTGAGATCTGGGGAGTTTCCTGGCCTTGTGACGTGGTTTCCATCTCCATCATGCTTGAAAAAAAAAAAGCATTATTCATCACCAAATTGCTCCTGGATGGTTGGGAGAAGTTGCTTTTGAAGGATGTTTCCATACCATTCATGGCAGTGTTCATAGGCAAAATTATAAGTGCGCCCACTCCCTTGGATGAAAAGCAACCCCACATGTGAATGGTCTCAGGATGTTTTACTGTTGGCTTGATATAGAGCTCATAGTAGCGCTAACCTTTTCTTCTCCATACAAGCAGTTTTCCAGATGTCTCACACAGTCTGACAGGGGGCTTCATCAGAGAGATGAACTTTACCCTAGTCCTCTGCAGTCGAATCCCTGTACTTCCTGCCGAATGTCCATCTGTCCTTGATGTTTTTCAGTGAGAAGTGGCTTTTTTGATGCCCTTCTTGACACCAGACCATCCTCCAGAAGCCTTCTCCTCACTGTGCATAGAGAAGCACTGGTGGTGATCTGATCCTGTAGCTGAATCCTCTTTAGAAGATGGTCCTGGCACTTGCTGGACCTTCTTGGATGCCCTGAAGCCTTCTTCACAGCTATTGAACCTCTCTCTTTGAAGTTCTTGGTGATCTGTTAAATGGTTGATTTATGTGCAGTCTTACAAGCAGCAAAGTCCTTGCCTGTGAAGCGCTTTTGATTCAAAGCAATTATGACTGTACCAGTTTGCTTGGAGGTAACCACGGTTCACAGAAGAAGACAATGATTTAAGCACTACCCCCCCCCCCCCCCCCCCCCCTAATCTGTCTGCTCTTCTAATCCAATCAGCATGACAGAATGATATCAGCTGCCTTGTCCTTGTTAACACTTTCGCCTGAGCTAACAAGAAGATCACTGAAATGATGTTAGTAATAGTTAGAAATGCAGAGGAAATCGGGCTTTTGGGATTAGAGTTAACGCAAATTGCCACCGTAAAAACGAAAAGTAGCAAACTTTGTGAACACCAAAATTTGTGTCAGTCTCAAAACATTTGGCCACGACTGTACTTTCTAAGGCAATATGCATTTTCCATTGTATGATGCCTCCATAATGCACTGCACTTTTATATGCCATGCTTTGGAGCACAGCAATTGTTTTGCCTCCATCTAAAATCAAAAGCACACTGAGCTACGGTATATTACAGGTGCATACTGCAGATCAGCATTAAAGGGGTTGTCTCATCTCAGACATTGGGGGCATACAGCTCGGTTATGCCCCCAATGTCTAATAGGTGCGGGTCCCACCTATCTTTAGAACAGAGCCCGCACATGCATGTGTGGCTCCCCTCCATTCATTCCTATGGGAGCTCTGAAAATAGGCGAACTCTGACTCTGCTATATCCATCAGCCCCATAGAAGTGAATGGAGCAGTGGCTGTGTTTGCGTGGTGTGCTCCCATTCATTTCAATGGGACTGACGAAAATAATAGAGCGAGCAGCTCGATTATTTTCGATGCTCCTGTTAGGAATAAATGGAGGGCGTCAGCACACGCTTGCAGGCTCTGTTCTAAACATGGTGAGGTGGGACCTGCACCTATCAGACATTGGGGGCATATCTTAGCATGTTACCACTGCAATATGTACCACTATATTGCTTAAATAAAATCTTAAATTTCCAACTAAGTTTAATCCGTTCACTAAATTTATTTATAGAAGCAGCCTTTTAGTTATTGCTACGGATGAGACTTCTGGTTACCCTTCTTGTCCCTGACTGTTCCCGGAAGTTGGCAATCTCCCCCTAAATTCTCTGGCTTCTTTGCTGATGTAGGCGGCTTTCACTCCATGTTCTGTCTTATCTAGGTAAGCTCGGATGAAAGTTATCTTTTTGTCATCGCAAAAAAAAAGACACAAAAGAATAATTGTATCGGATCCAAAAGTGTCAAAATGTCTTCACATCAGGGAGGAGAGACGTGAAGGGAGAATGGTGGCATTCATTCCCTGCTTTTTGTTTGGTGGGAGTAACGCATGACATTTATGAACTTACAAGACTTGGGATTGTTAACTCATTTTTTGCTGTAGGAATAAATGGTATACTTTAGGATAGAAAGACGGAGACTGTCTTGGATTAGCCCCCAGGGGAACAGGCCCCGAGTCCCCCCCAGCCCCTAGACCAGTAGCACAGGGTACACTAGACTGAATGTACAGCATAGAGCACCTCAACAAGCCCATGTTCATATAGATTATTTAATAAACTACTCCGTTCATTATCCTAGAAGCATCGGGTGGCTTGTAGACATAGAAGCCGGCATACCAGTATACACTCACCAGAGACCTGCCGTCTCGAGGTAGCTGCAGGGCCCCCATAATCAATCTTATTGTAGCATCTTGCTGCTGTTCACCCCAGGAAATCTTTGCATGTAACTGTACGATGGGACCCCCGAACAATTTTTACTGGTGGGCCCTAGGCACCCCACCCTGACGTTGGATAGACAGATAGGAGGAATAGATATTAGGCTACTTTCACACTCGCGTTTGGTGCGGATCCGTCATGGATCTGCACAGACGGATCTGTTCTGATAATACAACCGTCTGCATCAGTTCAGAACGGATCCGTTTGTATTATCTTTAACATAACCAAGACGGATCCGTCTTGAACACCATTAAAAGTCAATGGAGGATGCATCCGTTTTCTATTGTGCCAGATTGTATCATAGAAAACGGATCCGTCCCTATTGACTTGCGTTGTGTGCCAGGACGGATCCGTTTGGCTCAGTTTCGTCAGGCGTTTTGCTGTCCGCCTCCAAAGTGCAATGGTGACTGAACGGAGGCAAACTGATGGTTTCTGAGCGGATCCTTTTCCATTTAGAATGCATTAAGGGCAAAACTGATCCGTTTTGGACCGCTTGTGAGAGCCCTGAAACGGATCTCACAAACGGAAACCAAAACGCCAGTGTGAAAGTAGCCTTAGATAGATGGATGCTATTTTTTTGAAGTTCCAAGATGTAGATGCAATCTATCTACAACCCTACTAGATAGACAGACGCTACTGCATTTTTATTTTTTACCTCACCCACAAAGCCTATAGAAAGTTTTTTCACTGCAACATGCGGCGCCTCGTACAGTTTTCCACATGGGATTAATGTGCAGTATTTAAATATATTAAAAGGGATTTACTTGGAAAAGCTTAGTTCATTAACTGTGTATCCATGGAGAGCCGGGATCGCAGTGGTGTCCGCTTTCAACAGTCCGCAAATCACTTCAGTGACAAAGCTGTAGGGGTAGCAATGTAAATTGGGCCCCAGCATGTTATGGACCAAACCACAAAGGTGGCGCGATGTCTTATGTAACAAGATTGAAATATTAGATATGCCGTGGCACGTGAAGTAAATCGGGCATCGAGTTATGCCACCTACTCCAGGGCTTTGGCATGAAGCATGACTTTTTAACTATAGAAAAAAAACGTAATCTATATTAAATGTCCGTATTTCAATATGCTCATGTGAATAGGGTCTAGAGTAAAACTACGTGAAGATATACTGAGGTCCAAAGGGCTGCAGTTTAATGAGAGCGGTGAAATCTCTGAATCGGTCCAAGTAATCAATGCTTGCATTCTTCTCTTCCACACCGAACAATGCAACGTGTTACACTTCCAGAATACCGTATTCACGTGAGGCCGAACAAAATGGATCTGACCAATATAATGAAGATTAACAGGGATTTTCAAGAGGAACCCTGCAGAGGAGTTAAATACCTAAGTGCAGAAAATATTTGCACTAACAGCTAAAAGATTATAATGAACTTTTTTTTTTTTTTTGTCCTTCACTGGCGAAAAAGGGGTGGGGGGTGGGCTGTGGATGAAGGCTCTGTGTCTTTAAGAGCGGAGAGAGTGTGTGCCCCCCTCCTCCTGGACCTGGCTGTGGAAGGCAGCATGTAAAGTGTGCCCGTCTTGGTGGTGTCACTGTAAGCTCTGCAGGTGCAGGAGAGAGAAGGTACCTGGCAGACACAAGGTCTCTTGCAAGAACAGACCAGGACGTCCACCCTTAACTGTACAAGGGTCTGGCTGGCTGAAGGAATTCAGGACTCGCCGGAGACATGGCAGGGGAGAAAGAGATCAAAAACTCCAACTGCAGCAGCAGTAGTCCAGGGCATGGGCCACCGGTGCCCACTCCGCAGCACCTTCCGAATGCTACGCCAGGCCAGGACACCACTACAGAAAAAGTCACACTTAAAAAAGAAATAGGCCTTGTAAGCGCTTGTGCCATCATTATAGGTAAGAGCCACCTTACTATTAATATGTTGACCATTTCTGAAGTCTCTCCGTCACTTGAAGTTTACTATCCCGGGTAGAGATGGGCGCACTTTGGCTTTAAAGCGGTTGGCATTTGGACTTCTACTACAGTCCGCAGGCTACAGACTCTCCAAAATAATTGTTCCAATTCAAGTCATATGGATTTTTTGGACTATTATAAAATAATTTTGTGCCTTTACTGTTTTCTTATAACTTTGTGTTGTGCCGTCTCTCTGTTATTCCTCCTCCATCAAAGTAATAACTGGGTGTCACCAGTTGGTAGTGAGTCTCTGCAGTCTGACGCTGTCCAATCATGGTGGACGAATCCAGACTGTAGAGGGCGCTCCGTTTTGACATGGGAACTGTTAACAGACAGCTGTCAATGTATTTATCATTTTCTAGTGGGAATAACAGAGTAACTGCACTATGCAGAGTTATAAGAACAGATGCTTTAGAATTGTTATTTTACAGGGGATACAATTATTTACTAAAATAGACAAGTCAGGAGAGGTGACGTTTCCTCTTTAATGTATAAATAGCAGGACGCAGGTTGGCGCAATAACACCTTACCAGGACACTTGGATGAAGAATACAGGAGCTTCTTCTTTATCGATTATTCTTTTTAGAGCCCCCTTCATCAGGTTAAAATGGCTTGATCTCTTTAATGGCCATCACTATTCAGTAATGCAAGGGCGAAGACAGATGAAGAAACCCCTGGCCCAACAGATGTGTGGTCACCCAGTGGAATGCAACACATTTAATTTCTAGGTAGTTATTGAGAGTACAATCTATTTTCTGTCATATAGTAGGACATGAAGGACACCTTGGCTAAGGTGAAAAACACAAAAAGGTGGGGAATCTCTGTGCCACAACCCGAAGAAACTGCGCATGCGCAAAATTGAGAGGTGAGCTTTCCGGTCCTGTCAATCAAGGGGGAGCGTCCTGAGCAGAGAGTCCAGCACCTTACTGCTTAAGAAGTCTGATGAATGAATCTTTATCTCTAGTGCAGAGCCAAGTTAGGATTCTGCAGCAGAAGTGAAGTCCGACGTGCTGCAGACCCACATCGAGATGCCGCGCGGCGGGGTAAAGAATCCATGAGAATAAGTGGCTTATGACCTATTCTTCTGGATTTCTTTTCTGCGGTATGGACAGCAATTCACACAGATTTTTTTTTTCTTCCAGAGGAGATGAATGAGGTTACAAAAACCCCATTCACATCACTGGAGATGGACTGCTGTGGGAGAGGAAAAGGAGGAACAATGCCATCAGATTGGATAAGGATTTCCATTCTGTTGAGAATTATACATGGATCCAATCAGCATCTAGATAGAAATAAAGTATATGGAGCGATATAAACACCTACATACGTTGACCTTTCACGGTCCCCAGGATTAGGGCTCTTTCAGATGGCCCGCAAAAATGCGGATCCGTTTTTTTTGCAGACAGCTCAGCACATTCGCAAAAAACTGGATAGCATTCAGTATTTTTGCGGACCCATAGACTTCAATGGGGCCATGTCCTGATTATCACTGACTAGTATGGGACATGTTTCATTTGTTTTGCAGAGCAGTGGAATGAAAGAAAAGGGCCCCATAGAAATGAATGAGTCAGCATCTAATCCGCCAAAAAACGGATCCGCATTTTTTCGGACAGCATACGGCCGTCTGAATGAGCCCTTACAGTCAGACACCACATTCAGAAAGGACTAAAATAACGATAGTAAGCGCTGGCTTGGGGTAAGCGGTGTTACGGAAACGGCTGAGAGGCCGGCACAGAACAGCCAGCTATGCTCTTCTTGTATCTCCTGAGTGAACGGAGACAATGTAGCTTGATGTGCTACACTGTTGGCATAGCTCCCATTCACTGCTATGGGAGTTGAGTTCAGCCGGCTTCGATGTTTCCATAACTCCGGCCAACCCTGTTACATTGGACCAAAAGACCCGGGGACCAGGTCTGAAGGGGGCCAATAGTCTTGCTGTATCTTAGGCTGCCTACACATGGTCAGTGATTGTGGGCCAAAACCAGGAGTGAAGCCTACACAGAGATGAGGTATAATGGAATGATCTCCTCCTGTTCTGTGTTCTTGACCTGCACTTTATATGAAGTGTGTACACGTGCGTGTGTGTTGGAGAAGAGTTTATAAACTAGGTTGGTGTAGAAATTGATCTGCTAGTACAAAGCTGTCCAAATTATCAGGACATATAAATGTAATAAAAACGATAAAACCAAATATTTTCATCCCGTATAACAATATGTATCATACTGTTTCAGACTTTACAATGTAATACAATACAGAAGGAACATCAACACTTCTGATGATCTTGTAAAGCCTCATGTCCGTATTGCAGTCCGTAAACCACAGAGCCACAAAATATGGACACCCGCGTGCAATCCGCATTTTTCTAACTTCCATTACTAGAAATGACTACAGACAAGGATAGGACATGTTCTGTAATTTGCGGAATGGAGATATGCATGTGGACAGCACACGGATGACATCCACATGCTATCTTTTTTTTTGTTTTTGTGGACCCATAGAAATTTATTGGTCTGTGTACAATGCCCCAAAAATGCGGGCTGGACATGGATGAGGCCTAAGGATATAGGTAAAAAAAACAAAAAAAAACAGGAAGCTTGCTGCAGTTTGACAGGCTTGTGCTTTAATTACATGTGGATGAATGGACAACAATGAATCCACAAAGGCTTTTTGGTGACTAACTCATTAATAAGTCACTGGTTCTTCTGCTGGTGAGGACCAGTTACCTGCCCCCTGTGTCCGCACCAGAATACAGATCTACAAGAAGTGTTGAAGGAAATAATGGCCTATGTTGAGGAGCTCCCTCCATGTCCTATTTTATTAGTAGGTGATTTTAATACTGGTCAGTCTGCGAGGTTGGACAGGATGGGAGGGTCGGGTGCAGGTAGAGACACTAATTTTGCCACTGTATTACGAGAGCTGGATCTGCATGATATTTGGCCAGTGAGGAATCTGGATATATACGCAGGTTCTCCTGTTTTTCTAGTTCTCACCATTCGCTCTCTAGAATTGACCTGGCTATAGGATCCCCGGATAGGTTATCTATGGTGGTAGATGTTGCCTACTTGCCGAGAAGTCTATCTGATCATTCCTCTATGCATGTAGTGCTCCAATTGGGTGTAAGGAGACCTTTTGGAGTGGGCACGTGGAGGCTTAACCCTTTTTGGCTGCAGCTGGTGGATGGGGGGGATGGGTATAACAGAGGAGATCCGGGAATTTTTCACTATGGGAGTAGTGTGGGATTTATGTAAGGCATATTTATCCGTGGATTATGCATCCAGAGGATTAGTCACCAAAAAACAAGGTCCAGGGAAACTCTAAAACAGCTCCATGACCTAGTCATGGAAATGGAAAAGAGATTTGTTGAACATCCCTGAGACGTTGTTGGCGACGGCGCAGACAGAATTAAAGGAACATCTAATTCAAACCACTGAGAATAGACGTTTTTTTCTTAAGCAAAAATACTTTGAGGCCGGGGAGAGTTCTGGCAGACTGCTGGCCAGGGTTGTGCGGGCGCAGGATGGTTTCTCAAAAATTCGCTCCATCCGAGGAACCGATGGGTCTTTGGTCATAGCAGATTCGGATATTCTGGCGGTTTTCCATTCGTACTATAAAACGCTGTATTAAATCTAAGTTAGCAGTGAGTTCTCAAAATATTGCAGATTACCTAGCTGGGAGCGCTATCCCATGGCTTTCGATGGACAGTGCGGCCTACTTAGACCAACCTCAGTCACTGACCGAACTAGAGGTGGCGCTTAAATCATTCCCGAATGAAAAAGGTCCCGGGTTGGATGGTTTACCGGCAGAGTTTTTTGCTATCTGTATTTAATGACTCCCTTCAAAAAAGAGAACTGCCCGCTTCTATGAAGGAGGCAATAATAGTTGCATTGCCAAAGCCTGGGAAAGACCCGACTGTACCCTAGTCATATAGACCGATCTCCCTACTAACTTCTGATGATAAGATACTGACGAAGGTCCTAGCGAATCGGTTACAAGCAGTCATCTCGACCATTATACATAGTGATCAAGCTGGTTTTATGCCTGATAAATCTACCTCGATTAACCTTAGACGGTTATTTCTTAATATTCAGAGGCGGTCAGAATCGGAAGGGGGTCAGGCCATACTGTCCCTGGATGCTGCCAAAGCCTTTGATAGTGTTGAGTGGCAATATCTATGGGAGGTGCTGCGAGTCATGGGATTTGGGTACACCTTTATTTCTTGGGTCCAACTATTATATTGTGGCCCTAAAGCTAGGATTAGAGCTAATGGTGGTACATCAGAAGTGTTTGAGTTGGGAAGAGGTACACGTCAGGGATGCCCGCTGTCCCCTCTTCTATTCGCCATTGCATTTGAGCCACTTGCATGCTTACTTCGATCTTCAGATAGAATTGTGAGATTCCCCATGGGAGCAAGGGAGGAACGCGTGTCCCTGTATGCAGACGACATGCTTATATACGTGGGAGATGTGGAAGGATCGTTGGGCCCCATAATGTCTCTTATAAAAGGACTTTGGAGACAGGTCTGGTCTTCGTATAAATTGGGACAAGTCCGTTAGGTTTCCGTTAGACCCGGCCCCTGCTGGCTTCTGTCTCCCATCCACTCATCTTCAAGTATTTGGGAATCGTGGTTTCATTAAACATTAGGCATTGCGTGAAAAACAATATTGAGCCATTCCTGAACAACATGTCTGAAAAAAATCTATGCGTGTGGAATCCAACACGGATATTTTTTAGAATACAAAGGTTGTTTAGAAACTTGATTTGGCGCAAAAAACTGGCCGGGATCCGGCTGGATATTTTACAGAGAGGGAACGATGCAGGGGTCTCTCCATTCCTAATCCATGTTTTTATTTTATAGCCTCACAGATGCAGCAATTGAGGGGTTGGGGGACTGCTCCTGGAGATAACGCACCTGCACGGCTGATAGCACACATTATAGAACAGGGATCAGCAACCTCCGGCACTTCAGGTGTTCCGAAACTACAACTCCCTGACTGCTCCATTCACTTCTATGGGAGTTAGAAAAATAGCTGAGCATGTTTGCATGCTGGGAGTTGTAGTTTCACAGCAGCTGGAACGCCGAAGCTTGCTGGACCCCGTTATAGAAGATGAATCTCCTGTAGCCCTACTGGAGCCCAGTGGTCTCTCTGGCAAGTTGGTGGGACATCTTACACTTCATTTGATATGTAAGGTTTGGCGTAAGTGTCGTGACTTGCTGTCTATACGGGGCTTTACTCAGGTCACTCCTCTGTGGAGAAACCCTCAGTTGTCTGAAATATTTCACTTGGAAGGGTTCTCTCCATGGGAACGGAAGGGTGTGAGGTTTTTGAATCAGCTGCAAAGAGATGGTGTGTTTAAATCATTTGAGCAATTCAGGAATGAGTTTTCCCTTCCCCATACGGCCTTTTATCAATTTTTGCAGTTACGACACGCATCCCGGGCCTAGGCAAAGTCTATGTCGCTTACATGCACAACAGATTCTCACAAGTGACTCCTCGAGTGGACTAATATCATCCATATATATGTGAAATCTGTGCAGCGTGATCCCTTGGTGGTCAAACAAAAATGGATGGAGGAGGTTGGTTCTATTTCAGAGGATCAATGGAAAGCAGTACTTCTCACTGTGCGAGAGTCAGCGTATGTCCCAAATATTTCTTATTCACCGAGTATATAAGACTCCATCCTTTCTGTTCAAGACCGGGGTTAGGAACGATGCTTCCTGCCCTAGATGTGGGGAGAGTCCTGCATCCCTAATGCACAGAGCTTAGGAATTTTAAGACAGGTGTGTTAACCTGTATTAAAGAAGCATATGAAGTTATGGTCCCGTCTGGTCCGAGGATATGTGTGCTGGGAATATTGGACATTAAAAACCGAAATTCATGCTTGGGAGTGCAGCGTCTGCTCTTCCAGGACAGGAAATTAATGGCTAAATACGGGCTTAGACCCCAGCCCCCATCTGGGGCTGAATTTTTGAACAGAATGGCTGAGATCCTCCGCCTGGAAAAAGGTGCATATATTAAAAGGCAGTGCTCGGCCAAGTTTGCCAAAATATGGGACAAATGGGTAGCGTATAGGACCGCTGCAACATAGCTTGGTTTGTACAATGGAGTGTGGCGGAGCTCACCTGAATCACCACCAATTGAAGCCCGGAAAAAACGCCAGGAACCAGGCGTGGACGAAGGCAACAGAAGAAAGTGATCCAGCTTCCAAGATGGCAGTAGTAATATGTGATATGATTTATTTCATGGGTGCAGAATAAAATCCAACATGTACATTACGCGTTTCGGATCGTCAGGTTCTGATCCTTACTCATGACCAAGGAGTATTCTGCACCCATGAAATAAAGATTATCACGTATTACTACTGCCATCTTGGAAGCTGGATCACTTTCTTCTATAGCTTGGTTTGTAGTTCTCTTGGCCGTGTTGGGAGGAGTGGTCTCAGAGATACATGCGGTTTTGCAACATGCATACGCGTGACCGGAACTGGGAAGGGAAATTATGGTAGGTGACTTGGAGTGGAGGTTTATCTTGGAAGGGATGGAGGTTGAGCTCATACTTAGAGTGTCGGCAATATCTTCCTCGGTGCTCTGATACGCTATACCTATACAAGTGGTGTGGTGCCAGTCTCATCGCTGGATGGAGAGTGGTTTATTATATACTAATATATAATACAGTTGTAAGGGTAGTTTTCTGTATCATTTAATTGTATTATCGAAAGTTGTACGTGATTTATGAAAATGTCTTAAATGTCCAATGAGATTGTATCTACCTACTTCTTTATCCTCTGAAGGGGGCTTTTTTTATTTCTGTATATTGAAAAATTGTTAATAAAAACTATCGGATTTAAAAAAAAGAATACAGATCTACAAGGAATAATAGGCGGATGTGAACTTGAACATCACGCTCTGAGAGGTATTCTTACCCCAGTATCACATAAATCTGCAGTTTTAGGCTGGTCTGGCCAGGCCCCAAGGTCTTGCGGTTGCTGTGTTTTGGGCTATGTAGATAAATAGCATTTAATCCAATGCAGGGAGGGGGGCAAATACTTACAGACTGAATCTTATGCTGTATGTGCCACTGTTATTAGCATGCTCGTGGTACACTGATCATTCCCTGATGTTACGGAGAAAGCGCACAAACATGGCGTGCTCGATTTTAAAGGGACGCTTTGAATAGAAGCTTCTCTCGAATATATTAAAAGGTCCCCAATGTGGCTTTACAGCTGTTGTACAGTTAAAACCGCAAATCCCAGCATTCCCTGACAGTCTGCAGTAGTAATGGATTGTCCTCAATGTGTATACATAAAAAAATAAAAAATAAAAAAATAAAAAAAAAACTGAGAAATAAAACTGCCCACTGCTTGCCAGCAGAATGCAGTGCAGGCGCCTTTCATGCTGTTTGAGATACATATGTATGTCCGCTAAAGGAATCCGCACTGTTGCATTTACAATCACGAAATTTGCCACACAGGTACATCAGGTGTCTGGGAAGGTTTTAGACCGGGTCTCAGCTCTCTAGCAAGTACCTTTCCTGAGATATTCCCCCAAAAAATGCAAATATGGCACATCACATGACCTACATTAGTTGGTAGAAGCCTGCAGGTCTTTCTCTTCATATCCCAACCGCCATACACACGGTCACATGTCCCTAATCAGCCAATAGAAGCTTGCAGGTCCTTAGTCTCCACATACACACAGTTTTACACCAGGTTTCCATAACAACAAGCCATTTTTCTTTACTGCTGCAAGTCAGCTTTAAACGGACAGGGAGCTGTGGATGACACTGTTAAGGTAGCGGAGTGCTGTAGAGTGCTGTGTCACAGTTCAGGGGGCAGGTAGGTTGGCCATTCAGGCCACCCTCAAAAGAAGAACTTAAAAACCACGCCCCCAAACCCACTAAGCCACACCCCCTCCCACTCCGCGGCCAAAATGAAGGTAAAAATCTACTTCTGTCAGCTGCAGTGGCGGGAGGGAGGGTGACTTTCTCCTGCAGCTCATGCTCAGACAGCACAGTGCTGCAGTCAGAGTGAGCTGTTCAAAAGGACATCCCTGTGTCCGTCCAGGCCCTGCACCGGACGGAGGAGAGGGAGTCTGTAAGTCGGACTGTCCGGCCTAAAACCAGACCTCTGACCACCCTAGGTGCAGGCTGCTGTAGAGGTCACAGTTAAGGGGATGGACCGCTATGGCGGTCAGTGTTAAGGGACAGATTGCTGTAGAGGCCACTGTTAAGGGGACGGAGTGTTGTGGAAATCACTGTTAAAGAGATGGGGTACTGTGAAAGGTCACTATTAAAGGGGAGGCCGCTGTGGAGGTCACTGATAAGGGGGCGGGGTGCTGTGGAGGTCACTGTTAAGGGGACAGGGAACTGTGGAGGTCACAGTTAAGGGGACGGTCCGCTATGTAGGTCAGTGTTAAGGGGCGGGGTGCTGTAGAGGTCACTGTTAAGGGGGCGGGTTATTGTGTAAATCACTGTTAACGAGACGGGGTACTGTGGAGGTCACTAATAAAGGGGCGGCCGCGTTAGAGGTCACTGTTAAAGGGGAGGGCGCTGTGGATGTTACTGTTATAGTGGATATCTTTTAACGACACAAACAAACATTAAATGAAATAGATGAAATATACCCATGCGAAGCAGAGTCCTTCTGCTAATATATATCTATATCTGGAAGCTCAATCAGGTTTCTTAAAGAGAAACTCAATTTATTATGTGTGATAAATTACGTAACCTGTAGGCTATTCTGCATCATGCTTTCAGTATACAAAGTAGAGAGGGGTGTTACCTGCCAGAAGGGATCATATCATCTAATGATAATACAGCTCTTAATACAGATGTTGCCTCATCATTGCTCAGGATCAGCCGATTGTACAGGTTTGGCAGCTGAAACCCCCATTGAATTACCTATAACACAAGAGGAAACTGCCAGTATTCCTGTGTATTGTACACACAGCCCATGTACAAACCCTGGTGGCGAAACCCTGCTCTCATATACTGAAATATTACCATTGGAAAGAATACCAGAGCCACTAAAACACCTTTACAATTCCATCCCATACATCAATGGGGGTTTTCGGATTTTTAATATTAATGACCAGTTTTTCAGGATTGGTCATCAATATCAGATTAATGGGTGACCGATACCCCAGACCTCCGGCAATCAGCCTCTGAGGGGGCTGCGTAGCGCCATCCACTTGAATAGAACTAGGCCATGTGACTAATGAACGTGATGTCATCGGCTTCTGAAGAGGTCACAGCACTCACCAGAGCACCACAGCCTCTTCAAAAAGCTGATTGGCGGGGGTGCCAGAAGTCGGACCCCCGTCGATCTGATATTGATGACCTATCTTGAGGACAGTCCATCTATATCAAGATTTTGGAAAACCCCTTTAAAATTGGCTAACATAGAATGACAAACCATGAACAACCACCCCATTTAAAGGTAGTTTCTAATCTTTAGATATCGATGACCAATTCTCAGGATAGGTCAAAATATCAGATCAGTGGGGGTTTGATACCTGGCATAAATATAGGCCATAAATATCTAACAATCAGAAAACCCCTTTAAAGATAATACGGTGTTGAGCTTGGGAATACTGCAAAGATTAGGTAATAAGATGCCAACATATCTTCTTTCAAAAATAATAGGCATGGAAACATAGGAAAAGTCATAATTACAATTAATTATCAGATTTGAAAGTTACCGTACATATCTATTAAACAATTTCAAATTTAAGCTTGGGTGATACAGTTGCCCAGTAAGTCTTGACAATGGACCAGTTGAATACTAAAAAATCCCAGCAGTCCTCTGCAAAACTAAAGACAAAGCACCAGATGAGTGATAAGGACACTCAAACTCGCTTAAAGGGGTTTTGTCACTTTAGAAAGTGGCATTTATCATGTAGAGGAAGTTAATACAAGGCACTTACTAATGTATTGTGATTGTCCATATTGCTTCCTTTACTGCCTGGATTTATTTTTCCCTCACATTATACACTGCTCGTTTCCATGGTTACAGATCACCCTGCAATCCATCAGCGGTAGCCGTGCTTGCACACTGTAGGAAAAAGTGCTGCCCTCTCTGATTGCTGGGACCATACCTAGGCTGGTGCTTTTTCCTGTAATGTGCAAGCACAGCCACCGCTGATGGATTGCAGGGTGGTCGTAGCCATGGAAACGAGCTGTGTATATTGTGATGAAAAAAAAGAATCCAGGTGGCAAAGGAAGCAATATGGACAATCACAATACATTAGTAAGTGCCTTGTATTAACTTCCTCTACATAATAAATACCATTTGCTGAAGTGACAAAACCCCTTTAAATCTATAAATAACCATTTCCAGGCAAAGAAATCCCTCAAATGGCTTGTCAATGATGTACAAGGAGATTATGCACACGGACTCAAAGGGAAAACTAACTTTTAGGTACAAAAGGAAGAAGTGTCAACCGGTACACAGTGACCCAACCAGCAGAATAGTGAGTGCAGCTCTGGAGTATAATACAGGATGTAACTCAGGATCAGTACAGGATAAGTAATGTATATACACAGTGACCCAACCAGCAGAATAGTGAGTGCAGCTCTGGAGTATAATACAGGATGTAACTCAGGATCAGTACAGGATAAGTAATGTATGTACACAGTGACTGCACCAGCAGAATAGTGAGTGCAGCTCTGGAGTATAATACAGGATGTAACTCAGGATCAGTACAGGATAAGTAATGTATGTACACAGTGACCCAACCAGCAGAATAGTGAGTGCAGCTCTGGAGTATAATACAGGATGTAACTCAGGATCAGTACAGGATAAGTAATGTATGTACACAGTGACTGCACCAGCAGAATAGTGAGTGCAGCTCTGGAGTATAATACAGGATGTAACTCAGGATCAGTACAGGATAAGTAATGTATGTACACAGTGACTGTACCAGCAGAATAGCGAGTGCAGCTCTGGAGTATAATACAAGATATAACTGAGAATCAGTACAGGATAAGTAATGTATGTACACAGTGACTGCACCAGCAGAATAGTGAGTGCAGCTCTGGAGTATAATGCAAGATATAACTCAGGATCAGTACAGGATAAGTAATGTAGTCACTGTGTACATACACCAGCAGAATAGTAAGTGCAGCTGTGCAGCTCTGGAGTATAATACAGGATGTAACTGAGGATCAGTACAGGATAAGTAATGTATGTACACAGTGACTGCACCAGCAGAATAGTGAGTGCAGCTCTGGAGTATAATACAGGATGTACCTCAGGATCAGTACAGGATAAGTAATGTATGTACACAGTGACGGCACCAGCAGAATAGCGAGTGCAGCTCTGGAGTATAATACAGGATGTAACTCAGGATCAGTACAGGATAAGTAATGTAATGTATGTACACAGTGGAGGTGATTTATCAAGCTGGTGTAAAGTAGATCTAGCTAAGTTGCCCAGAGTAACCAATCAGATTCCACCTGTGAGCTGTGAAAAATATAAGGTGGAATCTGATTGGTTGCTATGGTCAACTAAGCCAGTTCTACTTTACACCAGTTTGATAAATCTCCCCCAGTGACTCCACCAGTAGAATACTGAGCACATCTCTGGAGTATAATATGGATGTATCTCAGGATCACAGTCCAGATATGAAGAACCCCTAATGTTCTTTTGAATATAATTCAGTTTTTATGACCTTCCTCATATCTTTAATTATCCTAAAATTTCCAGGAAACAGGTGGTGTTCAGGTACGTTTGAAAATGGCACTCCTAAAAACATCAGGATCACTTCAAGATAAGCAATGTACTGTATTTTCACCCTATAAGACTCACCTGCCCATAATAAGAAAAAATAATTTCCATCAAAGCTGAGCTCAGACCCCCAAATGAGACCTCAGTTCAGACCCCCAATCTTATTAAGAACCCCAATCAGACCCCTAATGTTAATAAAACCCCCAATCAAACCACAGATCAGACCTCCAACGTTTATAAGACCCCTAATCAGACCCTCAATAATAATAAGGCTGCATTCAGACCTCAGCTCAGACCCTCAATGTTCATAAGACCCCCCAATCAGAGCCCCAATGTGAAAAAGACCACAATCTGAAGTCAGATCAGACCCCCTATTTGAATGACCCCCCATCAGAGCGCTCATTAGTTAAGTAATGTATAGAAGCGCTCATTAGTATTCGCCCCATAAGATGCACTGACACTCCCCCCCACACACACACTTTGGGGAAGGGGGGGGGGGGGTTTCTTGTAGGGTGAAAATACAGTATTTTGAATATACTGATCTTTGTATTCACACATCTCTGTACAATGACAAGTTGTCAAGGAATATTATTTTTTTTATATAAAATCTATCAATAGTCCCTAGAATAGAACAGGTTCAGTGCATTATAGTGGTTACAGCCATTATTGATGTATTTGCACCTTTCAAATATAGTATGGCCCAAAAAATAAATCATAATTGTAATAATAATAAAGTTAAAAAAAATAGCCATTGCTGACCATATAAATCTTGCAAATAGTTCATTAAAAAAATAGTCAGGCAAGGAGTGAATTACCTAGCAGAGCATGGTCCCATTTATTGAAATCACATATTTAATACCCTCTATAAAGCGAGTGCATCGTCCCTAGCAGGGCTCACAGCGGTAATTGGATGTGCTTGGCGGTCTTTAAGCACTGTTACAGATCAGCTTTCACTTGAGCAAAAGGATAACATCCAATTACTGGGTACAGCGGGGACACTTTAAACCTGCCCAATTTAATAACAGTAAGCAGATACTCTGATCATAATAGAAAAGGTAAAAAGAAAGGAATAGAAGTGCGAGACTGGTATTTTATTTGATATCTACATAGACCTTTATGTTCTCTAAACTAACAAAATGCCATTTGTTTTGAGCAATATTGCTCCCTCATGGGCAGGCGGCTCTCCCTATGGCCAACACCAGTGGGATGCAAATTTCCCTTCCTGGGTCTGACCAAACTGTTCATTGAAAAATACATTACGTGCATCCCGAAAAACCAAACATCTAGGCAGCTGCCTGTTCAATGCAAGTTTCATGTCGTAGGTTATTTGCACCTTAAATAATATCAGACTTTACAGCTTTAGATAAAAGTAAGCTAGGTCGTATTGCAATAATTGTCTTATTCTATGGATTTTATGGTGAAGACTACAGACAAAAACAGACCTCTGGTTAAGTGTCCACCTTTGATCACCATTACAGAGCGAACATAGAAAATACTTCTATAGAACAAGAGCAATTATTCTGTAAATACATTGTATTACTTACTGGATTGATCCAGAGTTAGATACTCCAGAGCTGCACTCACTATTCTGCTGGTGGAGTCACAGTGTACATACATTACTTTACTTTCCGTATCTTGTATTAATCCCAAGTTACATTTTGTATGATACTTCAGAGCGGCATTGATTTTTCTGGGGGTAGGGGGTCACTGTGTACATACATTACTTATCCTATACAGATCCTGAGTTATATTTTCTATTATACTCCAGAGCTGCACTCACTATTCTGCTTGTGAAGACAAGGTGTGTGTGTATGTACATTACATTACATATCCTGTACCGATTCTGAGTTAGTACACTTGTGCTAGGATCGGCTCTGTGAGAACCTACCTAACCGTACCTACCTGAAGCAGTAGAGTTATGCCGGAACTGCTGTATTGAGGGTAGCCTGAAGGGGCCAAAAACCACACTGATGCAGGAAAGTATCATTATGAAACCTGATGAAGGGGAGTTTGTAATCCCCGAAACGCGTTGTTTCTATTAAACCAAGAAGATTTCTTGCACTAAGATAGTCTTCTCCAGTGATTTTGCGCCGAGGCAGAAACCTTTTCTTTCTTTACCGATTCTGAGTTAGGGCTGTTGCAGATGAGCATGTCCAGTGCAGGAATCATGCTCTTTTCTCAGGAGTGCATGACATTATACTGATTTATAATGCTGCCCGTCTCTGCATGACCTTACCTCTACAGAATTATATTGATATAATTCTGTCAGTATAATTCAGTAGGTACAGTTCATGCAGAGAGACACAGCATGATAAAAATCGGTACAATGTCATGCACTCCTGCGAAAAGAGCAGCGTCCATAACGGGTTATTACGCTCACACGCGGATCGCAATTCCCACACTGAAACAGGCCGTACATCCTGTATTATACTCCAGAGCTGCAATCAATATTCTGCTGTAGGAGTCAACTTGAACATGCATTACTTATCCTGTACTTAAACTAAGTTACATAATATATTATACTTCAGAGGTGCAATCACTATTCTGCTGGTGCAGTCACTATGTACATACATTACTTATCCTGTACTGATCCTGAGTTACATCCTGTATTATACTCCAGAGCTGCACTCACTATTCTGCTGGTGGAGTCACTGTGTACATACATTACATATCCTGTACTGATCCTGAGTTACATCCTGTATTATACTCCAGAGCTGCACTCACTATTCTGCTGGTGGAGTCACTGTGTACATACATTACATATCCTGTACTGATCCTGAGTTACATCCTGTATTATACTCCAGAGCTGCACTCACTATTCTGCTGGTGGAGTCACTGTGTACATACATTACTGATCCTGTACTGATCCTGAGTTACATCCTGTATTAGGCCACTTTCGGAAGAGTGTGTGTAATGCTCCGGACTCGCAGCACAGCACCCGCCCTGAACTTCCAGCACTGCCGGGGTCGCATAGCATTATATTGATTTATGATGCTATGTAACCCTTAGAGGTCTGGAATGTATTGGATAACATTAACAGCATTATGTCAGTGTTATCCAATACATTCCACAACTGTAAGGGTTACATAGCATCATAAATTAAAATAATGCTATGCGACCCCGGCAGTGCTGGAAGTTCAGGGTTCTACGCAGTGAGTCCGGAGCGTGACACTCACTCTTGTGAAACCAGCCTAACACTCGAGAGCTGCACTCACTATTCAGCTGGTGGAGTCTCACTGCGTAGAACCCTGAACTTCCAGCACTACCAGGGTCGCATAGCATTATTTTAATTTATGATGCTATGTAACCCTTACAGTTGTGGAATGTATTGGATAACACTGACATAATGCTGTTAGTGTTATCCAATACATTCCAGACCTCTAAGGGTTACATAGCATCATAAATCAATACATCATGTATTATAATCTAGAGCTGCACTCACTATTCTGCTGGTGAAGTCACTGTGTACATACATTATTTATCCTGTACTGATCCTGAGTTACATCTTGCATTATACTCCAGAGCTGCACTCACTATTCTGCTTGTTGTTTTTGCGAACAGTCAATCAGCTGGTTGTCAGATACACGTGTAACAATTTATCTTCTTATATGGTGCTTGAGTTAATTTTTACTACATCACAGTATTGTACACTGCCTACTGGACTTTAAATCCACCAAAGAAAGCTTTGTGCAGACTATGATTTAGCAAAGAATGCTGAAAGATTTCATCTCTAGAGCCTGCAAAATCGTGACAGCCGCTCTGTGCTATACAGATGCACCCGAGCTAAACTTAATGGTTAATATGTTAAGTAAAAAGAAAAAATGTTAACTAATTTTTCAAGGGATTTCAAGGGCTTTTGTCACGAGATAACCCAGATAACACTGCGAGGCAATTTTAGCTCGGATACATCTGAATAATACAGGAACAGAATAAGTAATAAACTTACAAAGTAAGGCTTTTATCACCATAATGTATTCCCATTCTGCTCCATTATAAAAGCAGAACAACGTCATGAACTGAAGCACAGTTTCTATCAAGTGATGGAAACGAATAGTGCCCGACCACCCCATTTTCTATCATGGGGTTAATTGGGTTTTAGTCAGGAAATGCCGAGCTATTTTGTCTTTGACAGAACATGTGGCTGAGGGCCCTAATAGAGCCTGTGGGGCAGATGTGGACAGAGCCTTACTCTGAGTGCCCCATTACAAGGACCGATAGAGCAGACGGAAGAGTTCCCTCCTGTCAATCCCCTGCTCGCTAGAGGAGGAGACAGCTGCTATTAGATGCAGTAATATTCCTAGTAATATTGAAGACCAGCTGTTTGAGGTACTGCGGCACCATCCACTGGATAGTGGCTGTACTTGGTATTGCAGCCCATCCCCATTCACTTGTATGAGCTACACCTAGGCCACTCGACTGATGAACGTGATGTCAGTGGCCTAAGAGGAGCGTGCCTCTTCAAAAAACTGATCTTCAGGGGTGCCAGACTCCCGCAGATCTTATATTATTGACCTAGATAGGTCATCTATATCAATTTATCGGTGAAAACCCATTTAAAGGGGTATTCCCATCGCGGACATTGATAAGATATGCCCCCAATGTCTGATAAGTGCGGGTCGCACCACCGGGACCAACACCTATACTAGACGGATGGCACACCGCTCATGCGTGTACGGCCTCCATTTATTCCTATGGTATCGCCAAAAATCGCGTGGCGCGTTGGCCATTTTCAGCACTCCCATTGAAATGAGTGGGAAGCGCACCATGCAAGCCCCGCCACTGCTCCATTCAATTGTATTTGGCTGACAGAAATAGCCGAGCCAGTGACAGCACTCCCATAGGAATAAATGAAAGGGGTGCACCCTCCAGCACTTCGCCGGATCTGTTTTAAGTATAGGTGCGGGTCCCCGAGATGGGAATATCCCTTTAATTATAACCATCAATGCCATTTTTAAATGCTGAGATAGTATCTGCCATTACTACCTCTTGAGATAGGGCACTGTCACTGGCTCTAACTGTAAAGAATCCTTTCTTTTATAGATGCCTATATTCCTCCACAGGTAATGAATGTCCTCTGGTTCTGGAATTAATAGATCCTGTGCCAGCTATTTGTACTGACCACTGTGGGGATTCGCTCTGGTAGGCAGGTTATCGGACGCAGTATAGAAGCAAAGGACCAGGTTGTAAATCACTCTTCAGTGTTTATTCACACTTATAACATAACACAACAGTCACTTTACAGGCTTGGTGCTTGTTCACACACAGAAAAACTAAATAAAGTTCACCTGGTATCCTGGGTGTCAGTTTACACCCGGCTGAATGCTCAGCCTCAGAAAGTCCACTTGCAGGCTTTAAGGCGGCCTGCTCGCCTGACACACTGTCTTCAGACCTCAGCACAGAGATCTCCAGAGCTCCACTGTCAGAGGGAGGTAATCAACACCGCCTGACAGTGCTGGCTGTTTTTTTATAAGCCTGCCAAGACCCGGCCTGAAACTTGGGGAGTAGTCACCCACCCAGCACTTTGACTACTCCCAGTAAGAGCCGTCCCTGATCAGCTATTTATAGCCTTACTAAATAGCAAAGTGTCAATCAGCATTAGCTGCCGCTGACACATGAAAATACCGGCTCTTACTTCACCGAGGCCAGGAACCTCAGTGACACATACCTACCATCAATGACGACCCCTTGTACCTTCCTACACCACATATGTACTTTTACATGCAAATGACATCACCTCTAAGGCATCTTTTTTTCCACCCAAACTGAATAATCCCATCCCATCTGTAAACCCTTTACAGCTCTCCTATATCCTTTTTAGTATGTGGAGCCCAAAACTGGATCTCGTATTCAACATCCAAACCTTCAAAAGCAACCTGAAAACCCACTTATTTGGGAAAACCTACCACCTGCAATAAGCATGCTGCCACCACACAGCCAGATGAGCAGCTTTTACCCTCACCTACAGGGTTCTTTTCTTGTAGATTGTAACATAGTTTATAAGTAACATAGTTTATAAGGCCAAAAAAAGACATCTGTCCATCCAGTTCGGCCTGTTATCCTGCAAGTTGATCCAGAGGAAGGCAAAAAAAAAAAAAAACACAGATGTAGAAGCCAATTTTCCCCACTTAAGGGGAAAAAAATTCCTTCCCGACTCCAATCAGGCAATCAGAAAAACTCCCTTGATCAACGACCCCTCTCTAGTAGATATAGCCTGTAATATTATTATACTCCAGAAATACATCCAGGCCCCTCTTGAACTCTTTTAGTAAAATCATCATCACCACCTTCTCAGGCAGAGAGTTCCATAGTCTCACTGCTCTTACCGTAAAGAATCCTCTTCTATGTTTGTAGACAAACCTTCTTTCCTCCAGTCGCAGAGGATGTCCCCTTGTCACAGTCCTGGGGATAAATAGATGATGGGAGAAATCTCTGTACTGACCCCTGATATATTTATACACAGTTATTAGATCTCCCCTCAGTCGTCTTTTTTCAAAATTGAATAACCCTAATGTTGATAATCTTTCAGGGTACTGTAGTCCACCCATTCCAGTTATCACTTTAGTTGCTCCTCTGAACTCTCTCCAGATCTGCTATGTCTGCCTTGTTCACAGGAGCCCAGAACTGTACACAGTACTCCATGTGTAGTCTGACTAGTGATTTGTAAAGTGGTAGGACTATGTTCTCATCACGGGCAGCTATGCCCCTTTTGATGCAACCAATTATCTTATTGGCCTTGGCAGCAGCTGCCTGACACTGGTTTCTACAGCTTAGTTTGCTGTTCACTAAAATTCCTAGGTCCTTTTCCTTGTTAGTGTTACCCAGGGTTTTACCATTTAGTATGTACGGGTGACTTGCATTATTCCTACCCATGTGCATAACCTTACATTTGTCAGTGTTAAACCTCATCTGCCACTTCTCTGCCCAAGCCTCTAATCTATCCATATCCCTCTGTAGCAGTATACTGTCCTCTTCAGTGTATATATACAGTATACTGTCCTATTCCGTGTACATTATTTTACACAGTTTAGTGTCATTTGCAAAAATGTATATTTTACTGTGCAAGCCTTCTACAAGATCATTAATAAATATATTGAAGAGAATAGGGCCCAATACTGACCCCTGAAGTACTCCACTAGTGACAGTGACCCAATCTGAGTGTGTAATAACCACCTTCTGTTTTCTATTACTGAGCCAGTTACTTACCCACATACAGACATTTTCTCCCAGTCTGAGCATTCTCATTTTATATACTAACCTTTTATGTGGTACAGTGTCAAATGCTTTGGAGAAGTCCAGATATAAGACATCTGTCAAGTCTAGAATTTACCTCCTCATAGAAACTGATTAAATTAGTTTTGACATGACTGATCCCTCATGAAGCCATGCTGATATGGTGCTATTTGCTTATTATTTTTATTGAGGTACTCCAAAATAACATCTCTTAGAAAACCTTCAAACAGCTTACCCATGACAGATGTTAAACTTGCCAGCCTATAGTTTCTGGGCTCTGTTTTTCGACCCTTTTTAAATATTGGCACCACATTTGCTATGTGCCAATCCTGTGGAATACTCCCTGTCATTATAGAGTCCTTAAATATCAGAAATAAGGGTCTGGCTATGACATTACTTAATTCTCTTAGGATACGGGGGTGTATGCCATCTGGTCCTGGTGATTTGTCTATTTTAATCTTTTTAAGACGCCGCTGTACTTCTTTGCGAGTCAGACAGGGCGTTTTTAATGGGGAATTTACTTTTACATTCTGCATTTCATCTGACAGCTATATTTGAATACAGTGGAGAAATAAAATATTTAATAGCTTAGCTTTCTCCTCATTGCTCTCTGCAACTCCCCCCCCCCCCCCCCCCCCCATTACTCTGTAGAGGGCCGACACCTTCAGATTTATACTTTTTACCATTTATATAATTAAAGAAAATGTTAGGGTTAATTTTGCTCTCTTTGGCAATTAATCTCTCGGTCTCTAGTTTGTCTGCTTTTATTAGTTTTTTACATATTCAATTTTTTTCCTTATAGTTTTTTTTTCAGTGCTTCCTCGCTCCACTCCTGTTTTAGTGATTTAAAAGCTTTCTTTTTGTCATTTATTGCTTTCTTTACAGTTCTATTTATCCACATTGGTTTTTTATTGTTCCTTAACCTTTTATTCCCATAAAGGTATGTACCTCTCACAATTAGATTTTAGGATGCTTTTAAAAATATCCAATTTTGTGGCTGTATTATTATTTTTGAGGACTTTGTCCCAGTTAGTTACGCCTATGGCCTCTCTTAGTTGGCTAAATTTAGCTTTTTTGAAGTTTGGTATTTTTGCTCCTCCCTGAAGAAACACTCTTTTGAATGATAATTGGAAGGTTATTACTTTATGGTGACTATTTCCCAGGTGTCCCCCAACCTGCACATCTGTTGTTCTGTCAGGTCTATTGGTTAATACTAAGTCCAGTATGGCCGTCCCTCTAGTCGGGTCCTGAACCAGTTGGAAAAGGTAATTGTCTTTGGTTATTGCCAAGAACCTGTTTCCTTTATGAGATATACAGGTTTCAGTTTCCCAGTCTATATCTGGGTAGTTAAAGTTCCCCATAATAACGACTTCATTATGATTTGCTGTCTCGTCTGTCTCGTTTAGTAGTAGATTTTCTGTGGACTCTGGTATATTAGGTGGCTTATAATAAACTCCTATTAGTATTTTATTATTGTTTTTGCCTCCATGTATCTCTACCCACAGTGACTCCACATGTTCATGGCCCTCACTTATATGTTCTCGGACTGTGGGCTTTAGACAGGACTTTACATAAAGGCAGACCCCTCCCCCCGCTCCTTTTTTGGCGATCCTTTCTAAACAGACTGTAAGCCTGTACATTAACTGCCCAGTCATAGCGATCATCCAGCCGTGTCTGAGTTATTCCCACTATGTCATAGTCCTCCTCACACATCAATAATTTAAATTCACCAGTTTTATTAGGTCAGGCTTCTGGCATTAGTATACATGCAATTAAGAGGTTTATGTATATTTTTAACACTACACCTTTCCTACTGAGCTGTTCTAGTCCCTCCTTCCATTCTCCCCCAGTCCTGTTACCTCGCTCCCGGTATCTGCATCTTCCCATCCTATAACAATTACCCTCCCCCAGTCCCTATTTTAAAGGCTCCTCCAACCTTCTAGCCATAGTCTCCCTCAACACAGCTGCCCCTTCCCCATTGAGGTGCAGCCCGTCCCTACGATAGTGCCTGTAGTCATCAGAGAAGTCGGCCCAGTTCTCCAGGAACCCAAACCCCTCCTTCCTACACCAGTTCTTGAGCTACTTGTTAACCTCCCTAATCTTCCACTGCCTTTCTTGCGTGGCTAGTGGTACCGGTAGTATTTCAGAAAACACTACCTTTGAGGACCTTGCTCTAAGCTTGTGATCTAAATCCCTAAAATCATTTTTAAGGACGCTTCACCTACCTCTAACTTTGTCATTGCTTCCAATATGGACCATGACTGCTGGATCTTCTCCAGCCCCTCCCAGTAATCTGTCAACCCGATGCACGATGTGTCGAACTTGAGCGCCAGGAAGACAACACACCATTCCACAATCCCGGTCTTTGTGACAGATCGCCCTATCTGTACCCCTAATAATTGAGTCTCCCACTACCAGCACCTTTCTGGCCTGCCCTGCTCTCCGGGTCCCCTGCTTACTGGAGCTGACATTCCCCTGACTGGCAGAGGAAGTGTCCGGCTGCAGCAGTGCTCTCCCTGAACTGACATCCCCCTCATCTGCCAGCCTTTCAAATTTGTTGGGGTGTGTTAGATCAGGGCTAGCCTCCCTGGCACTCTTCCCTCTACCCCGCTTTCTAACTGTCCTGCTAGCTACCTCACTTTCCTGAGCCTCCTCGCTACCACCCTCAGCAAACTCTTTTCCAAATTGTCAATGCTTCTCAGTGTTTAAACTCGCCCGATTAGATAAGCAATGTGCAATTCCAAACGGTCAATTTGCTCACATTTTGAACAAAGATATGCACCCTCAAACGGCTGTTCATTTGACAAGATGTGCACTGGACTGCGCTGTCAATAATAGAACACATACTAAATGGGGATTATGCAAGAAAAGAGAAAAAATACAATATAGTGCAGGGATAAGAATGTAACTTACTGTAGTCCCCTCTTAAAGTCCCTGAATCTGAAGTCACGTAATCTAAATAAAATCACACACTTAATACAAACACACACTTGAAATCAAACACGCGAACGCTCACAAACTCATGTTGTTTGTCCGCTTGTATACGCGCAGCTCTCAAACCAGACAGCTTTTTTTCCCCTCTGGATCCAAAGGTTTTTCCTCTGTATTCAAAGGGTCCTCTCTCCCTCTGTACCAGTCTGTTAATTGTTTCATATTTATTATATTTTTAATATATTATGTATATGTAAACCCCCTCTTGATCTATAGTGCCATGGAATTATTGTCGCTTTCTAATATATAATAATTTTTATTATTATGATTATGAATATTATTACACTATAAAATCCTATTCGCTTTTACATCCATGTTCACTTACCCCCTCATGGAAACTCTGCATGTTGGTGAGGCATGAGCCGCTTTGCATGAATCCATGCCATCTATCAGTTATTATTTCTGTATGTGAACTGTAAAATGGCATCTGAATGTAGCCATACGCTGTAAATTGTGCCTATAATAAAGGTTTATATCATAGTACCATGATGTTTATGGAAAATACACTAGTACTACATGCCAGTGGCCGCCCAACTCTCTCTCGTCTCTCAACCTGCAGCATAAATTGACGTGCTGCGGACTGAAAACCCACAGCATAAAGTAGTTAAAGCTGCAAAAAGCCCTATGCTAGTGGCTGACAACAAACCACGGCTTGGGGACCCCTGCCATATACTCTTAAGGGACATGGTGATGCTAGTGCAAGGGTATAACTTAATCTCAGCTCACCCAACAGACGACCAGCGGCAGTGAAAGAACATCTATTTTAGGAGGGGAAGGGGGTTGGAATGCTCCTTGCCACTTATATGAAATTATCCAACCCCAGTCGCGCTTCTGTCGCTTTTCTACCATTTACAAGATGGGAAGTGAGAGATTACAGAGGATCAAGTGTAAATGAAACTGCGCTGTAGACAAGGCTCCGATTTACCGCAGGAAGAATGTTAATTATGATGGTGTGAAATATTCACTACTTGAACTAGAACAAAGACCCTTACAATATTCCCTGTCTTAATCTCTTTCAGGCCAAAGGTCTTAATATACAATTTCTATCCATACACATTACCAATCTGGGTAATCAGTTAGGAATATAAAGAGGTACTAATCTTATTTTAAATAAAGCAAACCTAAGTGACTTAAAAGGGGCACACCATTCAGGAGCAGAAAATTCAGATTTCTCTGCCGATTCAAATGCCGCTTCAGTTCACGTCACTGCTGAGACTACTCGCTGGCTGCAGCAGATGACCATGTCCATCCTGAAGTTTACAGGGTGGGGACTGCTGAATGAGGCCAGGGAGCTGGAATAGAGAGCTGGGAGCAGGGAAGTATGAATTTTTCAATAGGTACAACAGGTTGGCGTTGAAAGTTAAATTCCAAAAAGCTGAACAAGTCCTGTAAATCCTAAAATAGGCCGGACTTTATGAGGTTAAAAGCAGTTTATTCGAGTGGGGGGGGGGGGGGGGGGGTGAGTAAAATTGTATTAAGAAATTAAGCAATACTCACCTGACCGATTCCCCCACAGCTGGCTCGATGCACAGTAAATGGCGGCAAACGCATGCTCAGTCATTGGCACCTGGATTGTCGCGGTGGACAGGGATTGGCGAGTGTTCATTTCCAGGAAGTAGTTCAGACCAGAGCAGTGGGATCTGCCGGGGGGGGGAGCAATTTTTTTTCTTTTGGGACTCGTTAAAAAATAAAAAATAAATACACCCCCCGGAGCGGCATCAGAACCACACAAAATCCACACAATTTCTTGCGGATTTGACTTGTAGATTGTCTTGCAGAATGTTTGTGGATATGCCTTGAAAAAGCTTGGATTTGGCCAAAGCCACTACTACACACACACACACTCAGTTTATGTTTTTTTTTTATCATCTCACTTCCACGTGCGCAGTTCATGGCATTGTGCTGCCTCTACTACGCGCTCTGAACCATCAGATTCATTTAGGAGCCTGTACAGTTGTACATGGCATAATCCGCTTATAGATCCTAAGCTCAGGAAAAAGCCTTTGAGGAATGTCAGACTTACTGCACACAATGATGGTTCATGTCTTTACATGCACAAGTCAGAGTCTGGGAGGGCGGCCGCTACAATACAGGCACTAGGTCAATTGGGGAATCAAGATGAAGCTTATATCACCAATACTGATTTAATATCCAGAAAACTGCTGATGCATTTCACAGGAAGGGCATTGAAAACTACTATGGAGGTCAAACACGTACTTTATCTGCAAACCTTTATAATTAATCCAGTAACATTCCCCATATATCCATTTATACACAGTTTACACAATCATTATCAAATAGATCTCCGATTACTACGGACAAATTACCATAATTTCAACATCTTCTATATCACGATACGGACCATGCTGGTATAACCTGGGTATCTCCTCTATATAATAATATATGTACAGCTGGTATAAGTTATACATCATCTTGTATATAGTGATATGGACCATGCTGGTATAACCTGGGCATCTCCTCTATATAATTATATATGTACAGCTGGTATAAGTTATACATCTTCTTGTATATAGTGATATGGAGCATGCTGGTATAACCTGGGTATCTCCTGTATATAATTATATATGTACAGCTGGTATAAGTTATACATCTTCTTGTATATAGTGATACGGACCGTGCTGGTATAACCTGGGTATCTCCTGTATATAATTATATATGTACAGCTGGTATAAGTTATACATCTTCTTATATACAGTGATATGGACCATGCTGGTATAACCTGGGTATCTCCTGTATATAATTATATATGTACAGCTGGTATAAGTTATACATCTTCTTGTATATAGTGATATGGAGCATGCTGGTATAACCTGGGCATCTCCTGTATATAATTATATATGTACAGCTGGTATAAGTTATACATCTTGTATACAGTGATATGGACCATGCTGGTATAACCTGGGCATCTCCTGTATATAATTATATATGTACAGCTGGTATAAGTTATACATCTTCTTGTATATAGTGATATGGATCATGCTGGTATAACCTGGGCATCTCCTGTATATAATTATATATGTACAGCTGGTATAAGTTATACATCTTCTTGTATATAGTGATGTGGACCATGCTGGTATAACCTGGGCATCTCCTGTATATAATTATATATGTACAGCTGGTATAAGTTATACATCTTCTTGTATATAGTGATATGGACCACGCTGGTATAACCTGGGTGTCTCCTGTATATAGTTATATATGTACAGCTGGTATAAGCTATACATCTTCTTGTATATAGTGATATGGACCACGCTGGTATAACCTGGGCATCTCCTGTATATAATTATATATGTACAGCTGGTATAAGTTATACATCTTCTTGTATATAGTGATGTGGACCATGCTGGTATAACCTGGGCATCTCCTGTATATAATTATATATGTACAGCTGGTATAAGTTATACATCTTGGATATAGTGATATGGAGCGTGCTGGTATAACCTGGGCATCTCCTGTATATAATTATATATGTACAGCTGGTATAAGTTATACATCTTCTTGTATATAGTGATGTGGACCATGCTGGCATAACCTGGGCATCTCCTGTATATAATTATATATGTACAGCTGGTATAAGTTATACATCTTCTTGTATATAGTGATATGGACCATGCTGGTATAACCTGGGTATCACCTGTATATAGTTATACCTCTTCTTGTATATATTGATATGGACCATGCTGGTATAACCTGGGCATCTCCTGTATATAATTATATCTGTACAGCTGGTATAAGTTATACATCTTCTTGTATATAGTGATATGGACCACGCTGGTATAACCTGGGCATCTCCTGTATATAATTATATCTGTACAGCTGGTATAAGTTATACATCTTCTTGTATATAGTGATATGGACCACGCTGGTATAACCTGGGTGTCTCCTGTATATAGTTATATATGTACAGCTGGTATAAGTTATACATCTTCTTGTATATAGTGATATGGAGCATGCCGGTATAACCTGGGTATCTCCTGTATATAATTATATATGTACAGCTGGTATAAGTTATACATCTTCTTGTATATAGTGATATGGAGCATGCTGGTATAACCTGGGTATCTCCTGTATATAGATATATATGTATAGCTGCTATAACCTGGGTATCTTCTGTATATAATTATATATGTGCAGCTGGTATAAGTTATACATCTTGTATATAGTGATATGAAGCATGCTGGTATAACCTGACTTTTCTAATATTATATATAAATCATATTTAATACATGCATACACACAGTGTATGTAAAAGACGGCTTGCTATAGCCATTCCAAATGATTATTGACTAGCAATATCCAATGTTTGTTGTCATTTTATAAGCTTAAGCGACACACGGCACTTTCTAAGCAGCTCTGAAAGGGTTAAGTGCCCAGTGTTATCCCTCTGGTTCTGGCTGACTTTCCACTAGCACAAGCGTGAATGTCTGGCTGTAATTCTGCATGCCAAGCAGGGAGCCCTCAGGAGAAAAAGGACATAACTTCTCAAGGTGGTTGCTGGGGGGAGAAGAGAAGGGACTGAACGTGGCAGGGGTGTCAGTTTGACCCTCTGCCATGGAACTAAAAGACTTTTGATGGATAATAAAGAGGTTCTGCATAGTACGAAGGAGATTTCCTACCCGACAGGAACATTAGAGCAGATTATACAATTCCCTTCCAGTGGAAGATAGCCTGCCTTTGTTCTCTGAGACTACATCTGGCCTTTCCATGTAAGTCATTTGCATGGCTAATGTTCCAGCAACAGAATGTGTCCGTTCTGGGGTCCCCTCTGGGTTTTCAGGCCCCTTGTCTTCACTGTATCTAGCTTGGGCTGACAACATTGCTGACACTTCAGTAGAGTAAACTGTGGAGTTTAAAAGTGGGGTTTTTCTGCATGCAAAGCAGCCAGCGCACGGTAAAACGCCGGTCACAAGTCAAGTGTGCATGGGGCTTCTCCGATACTGGCACAACAAAGGTCTTAAGAAACGACATGCAAATGTAAGGACATATGAAGACTCAACCATTTACATTAGATATTGTATACATTTTAGATGTAGATGTATGTAATGCAAGGATTGCAAATGTTCTGGCAGGTAACAACAAACCCTTCTCATCCGACATTAACACTTCCAGTAAAATATTAATCTGTAAAGCTCTGAACACATACAAGTCAGATCCAGATGCATCACTGAAAGCTCCTGGACATTGGTGCAAAATTAGTAATAAGGCTCAACACGTAATAGTCAGGTGCATGCAAAAACATAGGCTTCCTTTGTAATGTAATATGTAAAGACATCTCTACTATAATTTATATTTAGGGATTAGTGAACCTGTGGAAGTTCGGGTTCAGTCGAACTTCAGGTCAAAGTTCGGGTTCGGGACCCAAACTTGACCCCGAACTTCACTTTATTATTTTCCATTATAACATGGTTATAATGGAAAATAATAGCATTCTTAAGACAGAATGCTAAATAAAATGGCCATTGAGGGGTTAAAAATAATAAATAAAAAAAACGTATCCACTTGATCGCGCAGCCGGTATCCTCTTCTTTCTGCAGGACCTGCAATGACATCACCGCGCTCACCACGTAGTGACGTCATGGCAGGTCCTTTTGCAGGTCCTGCAGAAAGAAGAAAGAAGAGGATACCGGCTGTGCGATCAAGTGGATGAGGGGAGTTTTATTTTTATCCCCTCAATGCCCATTTTATTTAGCATTCTGTCTTAATGCTATTATTTTCCATTATAACCATGTTATAATGGAAAATAATAAAATCACCCGAACACCGAACCCGAACTTCAGTGAAAAAGTCCGGGTACCGAACTCGCAAAGTTCGGTACGAACCCGAACTTTGCAGTTGGGGTTCGCTCAACCCCATTTATATAAAATCTGTTCATAGCACTGATGTGCTCCTTTTGGCCCCTTCAGGCACTTGAACATGGGCTTCACTACCTTCCCTACCACTGCGGTCAATCTAATGAGACATGTGGTGCGTGTTTTATATCTGCAGCATGGGAATTTATACTTTGTAATGCAGACTTGTAACAAAAAATTATTTGTATGTTGGTTTACCCTTAAAGGGGTTACCCCCATGAAAAACATTGTTTGTAGTTAAATCCAGCTCATTATTATAAACATTTTTTTATATATATATTTGCAAGAATATCGCCACCTGCTATTTCTGTTGGACTTAGTCTTTCTGTATCCACCTCAGTAGATGTACTGAAGGGGACATGCTCAGTCTTATTTCTCTGTGTCTTCACTTATGTGGAGGGACTCCTGTTGTGGTAATCCTGCTGCTTCTTAAGCAGTAGTGTCTTCTCTGCTTCTCGGAGGAGACACTAAGGAAGCGATAAGACAGAGAGACTACGTTACTTCAACTGCACTTGCTCAGCATCTTCTTTGAAAAGAAGAGAAGCAGCCGGATCATCATACCAGGAATTCCTCCATGTAAGCGAAGATGTCAGCGCATGTGTCCATCCTGGAACATTTACTGAGGTGGAGACAAAAAGCCTTTCCAATAGAAACAGCAGATGGCGCTATTCTTACATTTTTCCTGGAATATCTATGGATTCAAGCATTATTTATATTTCTTTTTATTAGCCCACGTACAAAAATTTTTTATATTTTTTTGTACACAGTACATTCACCTGTCTACAATACACTGTTATGTTATGGTCCCGCAGTCTTTTGTACCTTAATGTCTGTTCTTCTGTTCAAGGTAACATTATAGGCTCCGGTATCTTCATTTCTCCGAAGGGTGTCCTAGAACACAGCGGGTCTGTGGGCTTGGCGTTAATCGTCTGGGTTCTCGGTGGTGGAGTGTCTGCCCTCGGGTCCATGTGTTACGCAGAACTCGGAGTCACAATTCCTAAATCAGGAGGTGATTATTCATATGTCACTGAGATTTTTGGTGGGTTAACCGGGTAAGTACTAGAGAAACAACCGTTTGAACTTAAAAAAGTCGTGCAATTTTACACTGAGCTCTTACATCCCCATAAATCAGGTCGCTGCATTTCTGACAATGAACTTTATTTTTTCAGGATATGAATAAAGTAGACATGAAGCTAGATAAAATAAGCATTGCTTCCACAACACGACCCATTTTCACGGAACTCTTTAAAATGAATTGTAGGGAATTGTAATATAATTTCCTTATAGTAAAATCATGCATAGTAGAAATCTGATAGTATCTATGCACAGTAGTACTGTTGAGAATTCAAATAGCCACGGCCCTTGTGGCACCATAAACACGTGGAGGTGCCATAGGGTGGGGTTATGCTTTCAGTGGATGGAGCAGGGAAAGGAATAGCTAATCTCTGGACGGCTCAGGAAAGGCTTCGGTGCCCCTGGCCTTGGTGCTGAAATGTAATGTTGCTGTCAGCAGCTTATGGGCAGCACTCAGAACCCATAACACTTTCTTCCAGGCCTATTTTTCTTCTTAAAATAATAGTATAGAATACCACGCCACTCAAAATAATATATTGCTGTTAGGAATTTGTTTTATCCATTTAAGATTATTTAACAAGACATGGTCAATGTTTCGGTCCAGCCAAACAAGATGTAAACCTGTAGTAAATAAGTGCAAATATACACTCATCTCTATAACAATGCCATGCAATGTACCATGTGCATATGCCTATGGTAAGAAGAAAATGCAGAATTACCAGACGGCATAAGATAATTAATGTATTTTATTAGCACAATTCATAAAGGACATAATCCATACATAAAACAAGTGCAGGGAAAAAGGCGACATCCACAAGAAGTAGGCATAAAAGGGGATAATTCGGAAACTTCTCCACAATTCAAATATTATTAAAGTGCTAGTGCAACAATTATTCCCATAACATAATGTATAAAAGGAATCCATTACCCATTGTATGCCTCCTCTGGGATGGCGCCAACCCCGAAGCGCGTTCGGCGGACCTTCGTCTAGGGATCCCAGTAATATTTATGTATTTTCAGTAAATTTATTTTCTTAATTCCCAGAGAACACCTCTTAATAAGGCGCCTCGTTCAGCAGTTCATGCCACTGACAGACAGCGTGTCACGTCTCTACAGTCCCCTGTTGTGCTTTTCACAGTCACTCCTAAAGACTAAAGCTGCATTTACACGAGCCAATAATCGTCCACATTATCGGGAATAACCCTTTCGGCGAACGGTCGTTCCCGATAATCTGCCCATGTAAATGAGTCACCGATCACCCAATCAATGAGCGAAACGCATTGGATGATCCTGTCGTTCATGCAGGCACCACCCACCGATCATGGTTTCTGGCAGCAGATCGTCTCACCTAAACGGTGATCTGCTGCTCAGAAACCATGATTCTGTATGAGGTCCTCATACTGTGGAGGAGATTGCTGCATGTAAATGCGCGGTCTCCTTCACTGAATGAGCAGCCGACAGTTGGGATGGAAGGCTTCCTTCCCGACAATCTGCTGCAGAATCGTCCCGTCTAAATCTACCTTAAGTTATGACAGCGGCAGGTAGCGGCTAGTCAATGCAGTGGGATTTCTTCAGCAATATCTGATCTCATAGTCAGTGTGGGTTACTATCAGATGAGATAGTGTATGTGAGAAAAATTGCGGCTCCAGCTGAATGAGAAAAATGTGGGTGCACGTTCTCAAGGAAAGAGACTTCTTACCCCAATAATAGTCCAGAAAATGAACGGCACTCCTTAAGATGATAAAAAAATAACTCCTTTATTCACCCGTGCGGTGCAACATTTCGGCTCAGCACTAGAGCCTTTTTCAAGCTTGAAAAAGGCTCTAGTGCTGAGCCGAAACGTTGCACCGCACGGGTGAATAAAGGAGTTATTTTTTTATCATCTTATGGAGTGCCGTTCATTTTCTGGACTAATATATATATATTTCCTCTCTGGCGTTGTCCTCGTCCCCTTGCTGGGTGGCGCCCTACGTACATGCCCTCAAGTGCCTACTGTAGCTAGAAGAACAGCCCTGTGCATTTTTCCCATATAGTTCAGTATATATACTTATTATAAAGAAAACACCCTGCACAGTAAAGTTGTCTCTCTTTTACATGAAGTGGAGGCATGACATATTTACCTATGCGAATAAGTCAAATTTGTCTACATTCCCTTGGAAATGACCCCAACCCTCTTTCCTTGTTCCTCCAGCTTCCTGCTGCTATGGAGTGCGGTTCTTATAATGTACCCCACAAGCCTTGCTGTCATTGCACTGACGTTCTCAAATTACGTCCTGCAGCCTGTATTTCCAGACTGTATCCCGCCATATGATGCCACCAGGACACTTTCTCTGGTCTGTTTGTGTGAGTATGACCCAGTTATCATCATGTCTAAGCCAGGAAGAGTGAAGGAACGTGACGCTGCTCAAGTCTTTTTTAATACTAACTTAGTCATTTTCTATTTTGGGTTACAGGAGAACTGCCCTAAGTAACTGACCTATTTTGTTCAAAAATGCAGAGATAAACTAAAATCAATGGTTGGGAGTAACTTAACTTGTACTGAAAAGAAGCTTCTGGAAATCAGAACCAGGGGCCTACACAGATCACATGGGGCCCCAAGCAAAATATCCCAGAAAGCACATGGCCCCCAGATTTGATGGTTTAAAAGTTCTTCTAATCAGAAGAAATATTAACGTAATTTTTTTAAAATAATTTCTAGCTCACTTTATCCAACTTTTATGGCGCTAACGCTAACAGCATAGTTGTCAATGTATTTATTCTACACGAGTAGTATAAATACATAGATACTACTTCTGCTTCCCCTCACATATTATAAAACGGTCTGCCTGCAGCCACCACTAGGGGGCGCTTAATGCATAGAAATGTATACAGTTACCATTGATTACAATGGAAGTTGTAAATAATCTCTCTGCACTGAGCTCCTCCTACTGGCGACTGCAGGAAAATGCAGTGTTTCCAAATCAGGAACAGAAGTGGCTCCCTCCCTCAGGCTCCCATAGCAGTTGCGCAGTCTGCCTCCATGGAAGGTATGCCACAAGAAAACATTGTCACCATTATTAGATGCTTCACCACAATGCAATGACCTTGTGCACAGCAGCTGTTGAAGCCTTAGATGGCATACCGAGGTACGGTGAACCCATAAAATCTTGTATTATTTCTATAAGAAGGCGCCTCACTAGGCATTGCATTACTCGAATTTGACAAAAAAGGCATGCAGTCTGAGCCATATGAAAGTCCTGTATGGCCCATAGACTTCTGCGTGTGCCGTACAATGGGTCTGAGCAGCTCAGAATTTGTACAAAGTCACAGCACATTGATGTGGATGAGCCCTATTGCTATTC
The DNA here is from genome assembly GCF_905171765.1 of Bufo bufo. Taxonomy (NCBI): domain Eukaryota; kingdom Metazoa; phylum Chordata; class Amphibia; order Anura; family Bufonidae; genus Bufo; species Bufo bufo. The sequence goes on along the minus strand of NC_053398.1, from coordinate 137,886,595 downwards.
ATTGCAGTGTAGCACTCGCTGATTTACAAACTGCACAAATGCTTCCTCCCTGTGTTACACACACTTACCTCTAGATGGCACTAATGATATACAGAATCAGTCTGCTGTAGTAGTCCATGCTGCTACCAAACCACAATCTACATCAAAGATTATTAACCTCTCTCAGAAAACTAGATTTCACTTTTGACCTGTAAAATGTTTGCCTCATGGACATGAACACAACCCTTTGTGATTAGCGGTTCGCCATGTGTCCAGCTTTTCTTTTCCCAGTGACCCCCCCCGAGCATTCTGGGGGTCATTATCAGTGATGAGCGGCACAGGCAATATTCAAATTCGCGATATTTCGCAAATTCGTAATCTCCAGTGATTATTTTCTTTATTGCGAAAATAATTCACAATGCGAAAATTCGCAAATCAACACTACTCCTAAAGTCAAAGATATTGCAGTATTCTGATTGGCCTACCAGCAAGAAGCATTGAGGGATTATGGGTACTGATGAAAAGAAATCTAGAATATTTGCAATTTACGAAGATCTAGCACTATATTCTAGATATTCGCGAATTCTCGAAGTGCCAACATTCGCGATAAAAATTAGCGATTAGAATATTAGCGATCAACACTAGTCATTATAGGGATTGGATAACCCCTTTAACATAACACAAAGACTGTCCTGTCAAAAGTGTAAATAAAAAGTGCATTTACGGTACAGGACGACAAGGATCTGTCCACAGATCATAGGTTTTGTGTCAGCAAAACCTATGACAAAAGCTGCATCTGTTACATGAGGGTATCACAAATTTAGCTTCACATTTTACCCTAAGTATTGCAGCATAAATGGGCATGCTGCAAATGTAAAATCCTTAGGGCGATTTCTGCACAGACTTTTATGCTCATTGTCAATGAGTTTTGTTTACAGTGAGTCTGTCACCAACTTTTCATGATCCACACTGATTACATTGCGTTCTTGCACACACAATAATACCGGTACCTTCCTTGTTTTAGTCCAATTCTGCAAAAATGACTTTATAATGGTATGCAAAGGAGGGCTCGCAAGTGCCCAGGGGCGGTGCTCTTGCTGTAAGTGCCCAGGGGCGGTGCTCTTGCTGTAAGTGCCCAGGGGCGGTGCTCTTGCTGTAAGTGCCCAGGGGCGGTGCTCTTGCTGTAAGTGCCCAGGGGCGGTGCTCTTGCTGTAAGTGCCCAGGGGCGGTGCTCTTGCTGTAAGTGCCCAGGGGCGGTGCTCTTGCTGTAAGTGCCCAGGGGCGGTGCTCTTGCTGTAAGTGCCCAGGGGCGGTGCTCTTGCTGTAAGTGCCCAGGGGCGGTGCTCTTGCTGTAAGTGCCCAGGGGCGGTGCTCTTGCTGTAAGTGCCCAGGGGCGGTGCTCTTGCTGTAAGTGCCCAGGGGCGGTGCTCTTGCTGTAAGTGCCCAGGGGCGGTGCTCTTGCTGTAAGTGCCCAGGGGCGGTGCTCTTGCTGTAAGTGCCCAGGGGCGGTGCTCTTGCTGTAAGTGCCCAGGGGCGGTGCTCTTGCTGTAAGTGCCCAGGGGCGGTGCTCTTGCTGTAAGTGCCCAGGCTCCTAGGCGTTTTGCGTGCTTAACTCCGCCCCTAGCCTGCACAGTTCACCGCCCCGGCCAGGGCAAGCTCTATCCCATAACCACTGAGGGCATCGGCTTTGTTTGCAGCAGTGCGCATTTGACGGCTACTGGCAAAGATGGAAGAGGAAGAGTGGTGTAAGACCGTGAACCGGGGAGGGACCCCCAGGATATAGCGAAGTCACAGACGAGGAAAGCGGCAACACACAGCTTTGTGCAAAACAGTAATATAGACATAACAATGTGAAGGTGCACCAAAGATCTTATACCCCGGGCCCAAAGTCACTGTCCCTGTCTGGTTGGACAGACCTATCACGATGGCGTGGGCAGCAGAGCCTGCAAGTCGATGCTGTGCCGCAAAAGAGAAACAAACCTAGTCGATGGCGCACACAGCAGAGCCTGCAAGTCAATACTGTGCCGCAGAACAATTCTGCAAAGCCTGCCAAGAATGCAAGTCCTAACTAACTAACTGTTTGCAGGCCTAAACTTAGTCTCTGATGCTTCAGGCGCCACTAATATAAGGTGATGAATAAACTGATTTACTGACCTGCGTCCGTTCTGTGTCAGAGGATGTCTTTTAGGCCTCATGCACACGACCGTTTTTTTTTTGCGGTCCGCAAAACGGATTTCCGTTGTTCCGTGATCCGTGACCGTTTTTTCTTCCGTGGGTCTTCCTTGATTTTTGGAGGATCCACGGACATGAAAAGTGAAAAAACAAACTAAGTCAAGTTTGCATTGAAAATGATAGGAAAAACGGACACGGATGACTATCTTGTGTGCATCCGTGATTTTTCACTGACCCATTGACTTGAATGGGTCCGTGAACCGTTGTCCGTGAAAAAAATAGGACAGGTCATATTTTTTTAACGGACTGGAAAAACGGATCACGGACGCGGAAGCCAAACGGTGCATTTTTTCCGATTTTTCCACTGACCCATTGAAAGTCAATGGGTCCGCGAAAAAAAACGGAAAACGGAACAACGGCCGCGGATGCACACAACGGTCGTGTGCATGAGGCCTTAACCGAGATGATCACCAGGCCCCCAGTCCTCATGCGGCCTTGCTTGGTAATAACCCTTTAGCTACCAGAGTTTTTTTTGTTTTTGTTTCATTTTTGCGTTTTCATTTTTCCTCCCTATTTTCCGTGAGCCATAACTTTTTTATATTTCCAGTCACATAGCTGTATGAGGGCTTATTGTTTGCGGGACAAAATTGTACTTTCTAATGCCATTAATTATGGCATAAAATGTAGTGGCAAGCGGGAAAAAATCCAATTAGGGTGGAATTGGAAAAAAAAACGCAATCCCTGCACAGTTTTACGGGTTTTGTTCCCACGGCGTTTTGTTTACAACAATGCCCTTCATTCTTTGGGTCAGTAAGATTACAACGATACCCCATATGTATAGGTTTTTTATGTGTAAATAGTGTAAAAATACATTTTGACTTTGAGATTATTTTTTTTTACATCACCATATTCTGACCCCCATAACTTTTTTTATACTTATGTCTACTGAGCTGTTTAGGGGCTTATTTACTTGTGGGACAATTTATGGTTTTTATTGATACCATTTTGGAGTGTGCATGACATTTAGATCATATTTTATTTAATTTTTTTGGGTAAGAGAAGCAATTAAAAATTGGCAAGTCGGCCATTTTGACCCTTTTTTCCCATTACGCCATTAACTGTATTGGATTTTTATTTTTTTTATATTATGGGCGTTTTCGGTCACGGTGATACCCAGTATGTTTATATTTATTGTTATTTAGGTATTTGTTTTTTAATTATACGGAAAGGGGGGCGATTTAAACTTTTGTATTTTTTATATATTTTTACTTTTTTTTAATCTTTTATCATTTTAAGGCTCATAAATGACCTAATAAATGTTTTTTAATTTTTCATTTTGATTAAGTGATTTAAAAAATGTCAATTTCTTTGCATTTTGCTAATTTCTTATGTTGGCCTGCCATCTGGTGGCCAAAATAAGAATTGCAGCATTAATGCTCAGAATTTCTTCATAGAGACTCAGCGCATTTAGCACATGTACTGAAGTCCCGATTGGCCGCATTCAGGTGCCATGATCTCACTTGATCATGGCATCTAAAGCATTTAATTACCGCAATCAGCATTATTGCCGATTGCCGTAATTAGCCGCAGGTCTCTGCTGTTTGAAACAGCACGCGGGAGCGGGCGTCATGCTTGTACGGCGCTGGTAGCGAAAGGGTTAAACTTCTGTTCAAACGCTGTAAACAATCCTCCTGGAACAATCCCTCTTCCAAAAAGCAGGATCTAGGTAAGGGACAATGACCAGTCCCCCTCCACTGTGTCCCCGAACACTCCAGGACACTCAGAATCTGGTCCCATCCTGGTGTCAATCTCCCACATCCAGTGTTTTCACCATCTCAGCTCTCACTTCCTGGTTCTTCTTTCAGCAACCAGCAGCATGAGTCATCCTCTACTTTGCATATTTAAATCCAGCAGTAACTTAGCTGTAACAGAGAACCAGCGGCCTCCTGTGACCAAAATGCCAAATGACAATCCTAAAGTTCAATTATGCATAGCATTATACAGGAAGAGCTGTTCCATAATCTCACAGTGGTAAGACATCAGCGAGCAGCAGCAATGTTCTTATCAGAGTGCGCATGCCCAGCTGTGAACTGTGCGCACACATCATGATAGGGCTGGCCAGACGATACACTGGGGAGGAGTTATTACGCAAAATGCCTATGGGGCCTGGGCACTTACAGCAAGAACACCGCCCTGGGCACTTGCGAGCCCTCATTTGCATACCATTATAACCTCGTTTTTGCAGCTTTACAGAATCGGACCAAAACAAGAAAAGTACCGGTATTATCGTGCATGTGTGTGCAAGAACGCAATGTAAGAAGTGTAGAACACGAAGTGTTGGTGACACTCACTTTAAATATCATGCACTTTGTTGCCACTGTACAAGATTGTGGATTTTCCACCCGCAATTCCTCGGCAGAATATCTGCAGCGTAGACTCTCAGTGTGGATATTTTCCCACACAGAGCTTGTACTAGACAATGAGTACATGTACCCCATGTCACAACACATGAGGCTCAGCACTACAAGCCCCAGCATTCAAGTGAGCAGCACACAATCCTCAGTAACACTGCAGAAGGGATACGAGCATACAGAATTATACGGGAAAAATTATTATATTATTGTATTAAACCAATGCGTTGCATCTGACCGGAATAGTTTTCCTTATTTGCAGTACTCCTCACATGGGTGAACAGCTCAAGCGTCCGGTGGGCAACGCGGATCCAGGACATATTCACTGCCGGGAAGCTTCTAGCGCTGGCCCTTATTATAGTCGTTGGGTTCATGCAGATATTTAAAGGTACACCCTTTTGTAATGCACTTATTCATAAAGAGGCTGTCCCATGACAACTTACTCCATATCCACAGGACAGCGGTTAAGTGTCTGATTGTCAGGGGTCTGACTTCTGGGGGTGCGAGGCCTGGGCTCCTCCATTTGAATGGAGTAGCAGACATGCATGTCGGTCCGCCACTCCATTCAACGCTATAGAACTGCCAAAGATAGCCAAGTACAAGCACTCGCCTATCTCTGGCAGCCAGTGGCATAGCTGCAACTGACTGAGCCCCACAACACATTTTTCAATGGCCCCCCTCCAGTAACCCCCAACTCCTGTACAACCCTAGCGCCTGTGGATAGTCAAGATAGCTCTCAGACCAGGCCCCGCAGCCGCTCTGTCCATTTCTTATATACTGTATGTCACTGTATAATACTGTTGAGGAGACCCAGGCAATAACATTTTATGGTCCTCCTCCTGGAGGAGTCCTCCATACTCCTTCTGAGTTCAGGCCCCATTGTAGCTGCTTCCACAGTATCTATGCCCCTGTCGGCAACTCCATAGAGCTAAATCGAGCACCACCGTGCATGCATGACGGCCCCTCCATCCCAACTGGGAAGCACGGGCCCTCATTATCATTCTCAGGGGGCCCCAGCGGTTGCACCTGTTCCAATCAGATACTTATCCCCTATCCTGCGGAGAACGCATCCGCTACCATACACCTCTGGTGGCAGCTTATCTCCCAGAGAACAAAAAGACTAATCCAGGTACATGATCCTTATGTCCGCCAACATCTACGGTTAGGGGAGAGTTAGGAGACACCCCCTGCCCCCATACACAAAATGATCAGCAGGTTCTGCTGTAAGCCAGCAGGATCTGCCAACATAAATGTGTATGGCTGGCTGCAGGTTGGTGGTGTCCACTGCCTGTACATTCTGTTTATGAGTCCTTATCTTTTTGCGGAACAGACGGATCGCGGTCCCCATTCAAGTGACATTCAAACGTATCAGTGTAGGTGTCCATTCACCCAACAGAGACAAAAATAGTGTCCTTGTTGCCCGTCAGTATACCTTAACTGTATAAGAAATTTTAGCAGATCGATCAGATGTTGAGGGCCCATCCAGTGGTTAGGCCATGAATAGTAAAATCCTGGACAACCCCTTCATAAGCGTTGTCTCACTTAAGCAAATGGCATTTATCATGTAGAGGAAGTTAATACAAGGCACTTACTAATATATTGTGATGTGATTCTCCATATTGCCTCCTTTGCATTATACACTGCTTGTATCCAGGGGTTGCGACCACCTCTGCTGCGCAGATAAGAGATGGCCGGGACAGGAGCTGCTGCGCATGCGTGCCTATGTGTGCTCTCATGGTCCTGACCAGCAGAAAGGCCATCACTTTTTCCCATAGTGTGCAAGCACGACCACCACTGCTAGATTACAGGGTGGTCGTAACCATGGAAACAAGCCGTGTATAATGTGATGGAAAAATGAATCCGGCCAGCAAAGGAGACAATATGGACAATCACAATACATTAGTAAGTGCCTTGTATTAACTTTCTCTACATGATAAATGCCATTTCCTGAAGGGAGACTATCTTACAAAACAGCATAAGCCTCATTTATATTTGTCATTTCCAGGAAACTATGAAGAACTAAAACCAAGTAACGCATTTAATTTTTGGATGACCCCCACAGTTGGTCAGCTGGCGCTGGCATTCTTACAGGGGTCTTTTGCATTCAGTGGATGGAACTTTCTGAATTATGTCACAGAAGAGCTGGTTGACCCCAGGAGGTAAGTTATCTATTACAGCTCATTCTGTATTCATTACTTTTTATCAGAGTATCAGTAAAAATTCCTGAAGAAAGGGGTCAGACTACAGTCCACATGGAGCCCGCTAGAGGAGACGATTCTGATGGACCTCCCTCCATCTATATAGAATATGTGGCTGTCCGCAGCATAAGCTCTACTGTAACCCCTAAAACATCCCAAAATTCTAGCAGCAAATCCGCCCCCACACCTATCACATAAACTGAGCTGGTGAACTGAATGGAAGTGGTGGCTGCGCAAGCGCAGTGCGCTCCCATTCATTGTTGTGGGGCAGATGGAAATAGCCAAGCCAGCTCTCGGCTATTTTCGGCAGCCCCATAGAAATGAGTGGAGGGTGGCCGCGCATGCGCAGTGGGCCCTCCTTCACTTTGCTGGCTCAGTTTACGACATAGGTGTGGGCCCCACACCTATCAGGCCATGGGGACATATCCTAGCGATATGCCCCTATTGTCTGAGATGGGACTACCCCTTTACTATCTCATCCACTTTGCTGGTCCTGTACAACACTGCAGATTTGCCGCACGAGAATCTGCAGCTATACAGTCTCGTGTAAACTAAGCCTAACCCTCTGTCCAAATCGCTGGATGTAATGTATGTGACTCTTTGTGATGAAGCAACAAGAGTCACTAAAATGTTAAATTCCCCAAGGGTGTCTCCCTCTGTGGAGGCCCCAACACGCCTGTGCACTACATAGACTTCCATTGCACTGTTTAATGCCTAAAGGGGTCCTCTCACTTCAGCAAGTGGCATTTATCATGTACAGAAAGTTAATACAAGGCACTTACTAAACGTACTGTGATTGTCCATATTGCTTTCTTTGCTGCCTGGATTCATTTTTCCCATCACATTAATACACTGCTCGTTTCCATGGTTACGACCACTCTGCAATCCATCAGTGGTGGTCGTGCTTTCACACTGAAGGAAAAAGCCTCTGCCTGTCTGGTGGTTGTGACCATGGGAGCGCACATAGGCTAGTGCTTCTTCATGTAGTGTGCAAGCACGACCACCACTGATGGATTGCAGGGTGGTCGTAACCATGGAGATGAGCAGTGTATAATGTGGTGGAAAAATGAATTCAGCCAGCAAAGGAGGCAATATGGACACTCACAATACAATAGTAAGAGCCTTGTATTAACTTTCTCTACATAATAAATACTGTTTGCTGAAGTGAGAAGACCCCTTTCATTTCAGGGAAATTTAATACTTCCCGCCAGATTCCCCCCTAAATGACAGCTTATTGCTTTGGGGGTCTCTGCAACTCTGATCAACTTATTGTAGGAATAAAAAAAAAGAAGCGACCGTCTAAACAGCGAGATACATATATCCCACGCGTTCTTGTAGCGCACAGAAAAGCCATGTTTGCCACAACTCGTACTAATATCACAACGTGCTCGCTGGTTTTGCAAAGGTCTGCTCTGCAACGAGAGTCATCAAAGAAACATCTATTGTAAATGGGACAAACAATGTGATGCTGTTCTATTTCGTAGGAATCTACCTCGTGCCATATTCATCTCCATCCCGCTGGTGACTTTTGTCTACACATTCACCAACATAGCTTACTTTACAGCTATGACACCAGAAGAGCTGATGTCGTCCAATGCGGTGGCGGTTGTAAGTAGACCCTTAGTCGCCCACATTTGACCAGTCTGCACATGTTTCATATATTTTCAGCCTCTTCCCCCTTCTGTTGCTTTAGACTTTTGGTGAAAAGTTACTGGGGTATTTTTCCTGGATCATGCCAGTCTCAGTAGCGCTGTCCACATTCGGAGGGATTAACGGATACCTCTTTACCTCATCAAGGTTGGATGCTGTATGGTTGACATTGTAGAGTTAGCATCTAACATCTTCCTCTTTACAATCAGTAGTCAATAAACCTAACTCCTATTTCTCACGGCCGGAATATGCGCTGTCATCGTCTCTAGCTGGATGACAACCAATATGGCCGCTGTTGCACTAGACTTTTCTGCTTAGACTCCTGACAGGCGCATGGACCTAGTTCTGCAATTTAAAGGCAGATTTATCACTGCATCTGGGTAACATTTTAGAACTGCTGACATCATGTATGAAGGCATGAAGTCCGAGAGAGTCTGGATAATACTGACATTTTATGGCTTCATCCAACACAAAGAATCATGGCATCCAATGCAGTAATATAATACAGTCTGTACAAGATAAAATCTTGTTAAAAACCCCCATCGAAGGCTTGTTTCTTAGTTTTTTATTCATTGACTGGATTCAGATCTAAAAAGTTAAGTAAGGCTCTGAACACAACACATTTGGAGCCTCTGTTTAGCATATACCCAGGGGTGGATTGGAAACTTAAAATGGCCCTGGAAAAAATAAAAAATAATTTTTTTAAAAAAAAGTAGCCCCATGTTGTAGGTGGGTCCAAATTGACAGAAGGTGGGACAAAACAAGTAGGCAAAGAAAACAGAAGTAGGCAGGGGCAGCAATACTGTAGCGCAGCACATAATACCGCCCCAGCAGAACCAAATACCACAGTGCAGCACAATATACTGCCCCATCAGAACCAAATACCACAGTGCAGCACAATATACTGCACCAGCAGAACCAAATACCACAGTGCAGCACAATATACTGCCCCAGCAGAACCAAATACCACAGTGCAGCACAATATACTGCCCCAGCAGAACCAAATACCACAGTGCAGCACAATTTACTGCCCCAGCAGAACCAAATACCACAGTGCAGCACAAAATACTGCCCCAGCAGAACCAAATACCATACTGCAGCACAATATACTGCCCCAGCAGAACCAAATACCATACTGCAGCACAATATACTGCCCCAGCAGAACCAAATACCATACTGCAGCACAATATACTGCCCGAGCAGAACCAAATGCCATAGTGCAGTACAATATACCGCCGTCTGCACAACGTCCTAAGGACCGCAATACAGTTGGCTTCAGGAGGGCACCTACGGCCACTGGCCAGGTGCATAAGTGTCTGATGCTTCTACATTAGTTAATGCTGAGATCATCAGATCTTTATGTACCTGGCTGGCGGCCAAGAAGAGGGCTTTGGTGGCCCCCTGAGCATCGGCCCACTGGGAAATTTCCCTGTAGGGCCAGTCCGCCTCTGCGTATACCCCAGGGAAATGCTCCCAATGTATACACCAGACATTTCTATAGGGCTCTATTCACTTGTTCTCTCTTGGGTGGCTACAGTTGAAACCAGAGGTTTACATACACTTTCTCAATATCTGACATGAAATCAGAATAAACTTTCCTGTTTTTGGTCAATTAGGATTACGAACGTGTGCACCCCGTGGTCATGCTGCGGCCCGTGGGGCAGTGGATCGCGGACCCATTCACTTGAATGGGTCCGCGATCCGGCTGTTCCGCAAAAAGATAGGACATGTTCTATCTTTTTGCGGAACGGAAGTACGGGACGAAACCCCACGGAAGCGCTCCGTAGTGCTTCCGTAGGGTTCCGTTCAATGCTTCCGTTCCGCATCTCCGGATTTGCGGACCCATTCAAGTGAATGGGTCCGCAACGGTGATGTGGAATGCCCACGGAACAGCACCCGTGTATTGCGGATCCGCAAATGTGGTCCGCAATACGGCAACGGGAAGCACACGGGGGCCTTAGGCCTCATGCACACGACCGTTGTTTTGGTCTGAATCCAAGCCGCCGTTTTGGCGGATCGGATGCGGACCCATTCACTTCAATGGGGCCGCAAAAGATGCGGACAGCATCCGTTGCTCCATTCCGTGGCCCCGCTAAAAAAAGATAACATGTCCTATTCTTGTCCGCGCTTTGCGGACAAGAATAGGCATTTATATTGAAGGCTGACTATGCCGTTCCGCAAATTGCGGAACGCGCATGGACACCATCCGTGTTTAGCGGAACCGCGATTTGCTGACCGCAAAACACACTACGGTCGTGTGCATGAGGCCTTAATTAGAGACACCTGTGGATGTATTTAAATGCACACCTGAAACACACTGCTTCTTTGTGTGGCATCATGGGAAAGTCTAAAGAAATCAGCCAAGATATCAGGAAGAGAATTGTGGACTTGCACAAGTCTGGCTCAACTTTGGGTGCAGTTTCAAGATACCTGAAGGTGCCTCGTTCATCTGTACAACCAAGATGGGAATGTCCAGCCATCATACTGCTCAGGAAGGAGACAGGTTCTGTGTCCCAGAGATGAACGTGCTTTGGTCCGACATGAGGATATCAACCCAAGAACAAAAGCAAAAGACCTTGTGAAGATTATGGCGGAAGCTGGTAAGATTGTGTCAATATCCAAAACGAGGACTTATCAACATGGGCTGAAAGGCCACTCTGCCCAGAAGAAGCCATTACTCCAAAAGAAACATAAAAAAAAGCCAGGTTAACGTCTGCAAATGCACAACGGAACAAAGACCTACATTTTTGGAGACATGTCCTGTGGTCTGAGGAAAATAAAATTTTACTTTTTGGCCATAATGACCATCGTTACGTTTGGAGAAAAAGGGAGAAGCTTGAAAGCCTAAGAACACCATCCCAACTGTGAAACACGGGGGCGGCAGCGTCATGTTGTGGGGTGGTTTTGCTGCAGGAGGGACTGGTGTACTTCACAAAATAGATGGCATCACGAGGAAAGAAGATTATGTGGAAATACTGAAGCAACATCTCAAGACATCAGCCAGGAAGTTAAAGCTTGGGCGGAAATGGGTCTTCCAAATGGACAATGACCCGAAGCATACTGCCAGACTGGTTACAAAGTGGCTTAAAGGATAACAAAGTCAGTGTTTTGGAGCGGCTATCACAAAGCCCTGATCTCAATCCTATTGAAAATTTATGGGCAAAGTTTAAAAGGCCAGTGCGAGCAAGGCGATATCACGGTCGGCGTGGCTATCACATACGTGACACAGAGGGAGGGAACGAGGAAGGCCTTGCCCAAATGAGAGGGAAGATGGTGACCCCTGACTCACCTGGCGGCTGGCACCTGGCTGCCCTGACGTCCCTAGACGGGTTCCTCACCCGTACGCCGATCACGTGCCTAAAGCCCTGGCTTTCCCTGAGCTGAGCCCTAGGTAGTGAACAGGGCGATGGGAACACTAGTCCGCACCACTAACTCTAAGGGAAAACACCAAGGGGAGGACAGACAACACAGACTCAACATATATTCCCAGGTGGGCGACAACAGGAGACAACAATAAGCCAAACAGGGATCCGGAGGGTAGCACACAGGAACAACAACCAGGATTAACCACTCCAGTGGGTCAGTATAGATGTCCAGGCAGGAAGCTCTATAACTGGCAACGAGAGAAGTGTGAGGGGAGAATATAAGGAGGTAGGGAGTGGCAGACACGAAACAGCTGAGGAGGAGAAGCTACGGATCCCTGAGAGAGACAAAAAGGATAGCAAGGCAAACACAGAAAACAATAACTAAGAAACACCATGATCTTTAGATATAGAGCGCGCAGCCACCCGCTGCGACTTCCTGACCCCGGGTATAACGGAGTCAGACGTGGCTCTTGATACCCTCGTGACAGGCGACCAACAAACATGGCTCAGTTACACCAGTTCTGTCCGGAGGAATGGGCCCAAATTCTGACCAAGTATTGTGAGAAGCTTGTGGAAGGATATTCAAAACGTTTGACCCAAGTCATACAGTTTAAGGTCAACGGTACCAAATATTAATGAAATGTATGTAAACTTTTGAGTTTGCAGAAAGTAATAAAAGTGCCTTAACACATTCTCTCTCTCATTATTCTGGCATTTGGCAAAGAATAATAATTATGGTAATCCTAATTGACCAAAAATAGGAGAAGTTTATTCTGATTTCATGTCAGATATTGAGAAAAACACGCATATGTGTCTTTTTATATAGTGTATGTAAACTTCTGGTTTCAACTGTATATGTAAGCAGTTTTTTTGTGGTCTGGAATAGTATAGTACACTACTCTATTCCATAAAAAAAACAAAAACACAACTTTGATACCTTTGTTTTTTTTTTTACAATGGGGGCCTATTGGTGATCCATCATACTGTATGCCTACACAGTTTGTCACAGATCTGTTGGAGGCGTAAGTCAGTACAGATCCAAACCAGGTTCAACATCGGCACCAAACAAGGCCTGAAAAGGGAGCTGGGACTTGTGGATGCACTACAAAGTAACTTCGGTAGTGACCATAACAGCCTGGGTGGTATAGTGCACAGGTCATTTTATGTTTGCACTGAAGCCAAATGACATTTTCTGCTAGTTCAGTGTCTGCCCAGAGATTTGCTGTGGTGCTTTAAGGGCTCATGCACATGACCGTATGTATTTTGCGGTCCGCACAAAATATGGATGACGTCCGTGTGCATTCCGCATTTTGCGGAACGGAACAGCTGGCTCTTAATGGAACAGTCCTATCCTTGTCTGTAATAAGAACAATAATAGGACATGTTCTTTTTTTTTAGCGGAATGGAAATACGAAAACTGAATGCACACGGAGTAACTTCCCTTTTTTTGCGGACCCATTGAAATGAATGGTTTTGTGTACATATAACTGCCTATTCTTGTCCGCAAAGCACGGACAAGAATAGGACAGGTTAGATTTTTTTTGCGGGCCCACGGACTGGAGCAACGGATGCGTACAGCACACGGAGTGCTGTCTGCATCTTTTGCGGCCCAATTGAAGTAAATGGGTCCGCGTCCGAGCCGCCAAAACATCGGCTCGGATGCGGACCAAAACAACGACCGTTTGCATGAGGCCTTTCTTTACCCTGCACAAGAAAAAAAAAAAAGTCAAAAAAGAAAAAAAAAAGTGCTGTGCAAAAACACCATTAGAAAAGCACCAATACACACTGCACAAAGAACACAGTGGAGTTACATGAGGGAAAAAAATGACGCCCCTACGAAAAACACGTTTGTTGTGCATTTGATTCCCATAGACTTTCAAGAAACATCTGGAACTGGTGTTTACACACAAAATAAAAAAATAAAATAAAAAAACCACAAACATTAGTGAAAAATGCATTGCATCCAAATGTCTTCTGTTTTTCTTGCAAGCCCCATTCATTTACATGGGGCCAGAGCTGCACAATATGCACGTGCTGTGATTTTTCCTGGACGCAGCGATGATCGGTGACAAGCAATGCTGATGTAACACAGACCCACTGAAATGAATGGGTCAGGATATAGTCTGGATGCCGTCCATTTGCAACACGTATTGTATCCGGATGGAAAACTGGCTTGTGTGAAAGAGGGCTTATGCCTCACAGTGGAAGAGGCATAATAATCACAATGCAATGTCATTAGGAATGTGCGGAGTCTCTAAAGGCCGACACATAATGAACCCTGTGAAGAAGGACCCGTGGAAGGTCGCATCCTGGAGCAATGTTTGCTGCAACAACAATATCTGCATGGCAGACAATGCAACAGGGCGTGCATCATCTTTATTCATAAAGGGCGTAGAAAGAGAAAGCTGCTCACCGCCCGTCTTCATCCAGCACAAATGCACTACAACATATACAGTTGCAAGAAAAAGTATGTGAACCCTTTGGAATGATATGGCTTTCTGCACAAATTGGTCATAAAATGTGATCTGATCTTCATCTAAGTCCCAACAATAGACAATCACAGTCTGCTTAAACTAATAACACACAAAGAATTAAATGTTACCATGTTTTTATTGAACACACCATGTAAACATTCACAGTGCAGGTGGAAAAAGTATGTGAACCCCTAGACTAATGACATCTCCAAGAGCTAATTGCAGTGAGGTGTCAGCCAACTGGAGTCCAATCAAGGAGATGAGATTGGAGGTGTTGGTTACAGCACCCTGCCCTATAAAAACACACACCAGTTCTGGGTTTGCTTTTCACAAGAAGCACTGCCTGATGTGAATGATGCCTTGCACAAAAGAGCTCTCAGAAGACCTACGATTAAGAATTGTTGACTTGCATAAAGCTGGAAAGGGTTATAAAAGTATCTCCAAAAGCCTTGCTGTTCATCAGTCCACGGTAAGACAAATTGTCTATAAATAGAGAAAGTTCAGCACTGCTGCTACTCTCCCTAGGAGTGGCCGTCCTGTAAAGATGACTGCAAGAGCACAGCGCAGACTGCTCAATGAGGTGAAGAAGAAACCTAGAGTGTCAGCTAAAGACTTACAAAAGTCTATGGCATATGCTAACATCCCTGTTAGCAAATCTACGATACGTAAAACACTAAACAAGAATGGATTTCATGGGAGGATACCACAGAAGAAGCCACTGCTGTCCAAAAAAAACCTTGCTGCGCATTACAGTTTGCACAAGAGCACCTGGATGTTCCACAGCAGTACTGGCAAAATATTCTGTGGACAGATGAAACCAAAGTTGAGTTGTTTGGAAGAAACACACAACACTATGTGTGGAGAAAAAGAGGCACAGCACACCAACATCAAAACCTCATCCCAACTGTGAAGTATGGTGGTGGGGGCATCATGGTTTGGGGCTGCTTTGCTGCGTCAGGGCCTGGACGGATTGCTATCATTGAAGGAAAAATGAATTCCCAAGTTTATCAAGACATTTTGCAGGAGAACTTAAGGCCATCTGTCCACCAGCTGAAGCTCAACAGAAGATGGGTGTTGCAACAGGACAACGACCCAAAGCATAGAAGTAAATCAACAACAGAATAGCTTAAACAGAAGAAAATACGCCTTCTGGCCCAGTCAGAGTCCTGACCTCAACCCGATTGAGATGCTGTGGCATGACCTCAAGAAAGCGATTCACACCAGACATCCCAAGAATATCGCTGAACTGAAACAGTTCTGTAAAGAGGAATGGTCAAGAATTACTCCTGACCGTTGTGCACGTCTGATCTGCAACTACAGGAAACGTTTGGTTGAAGTTATTGCTGCCAAAGGAGGTTCAACCAGTTATTAAATCCAAGGGTTCACATACTTTTCCCACCTGCACTGTGAATGTTTACATGGTGTGTTCAATAAAAACATGGTAACATTTCATTATTTGTGTGTTATTAGTTTCAGCAGACGGTGATTGTCTATTGTTGTGACTTAGATGAAGATCAGATCACATTTTATGACCAATTTGTGCAGAAAGCCATGTCATTCCAAAGGGTTCACATACTTTTTCTTGCAACTGTACTTACAGGGAGCATAGATAGGAAGAACATACTCTTTAAAGCCTAGTTGGCGCCCTATGAGCCTCATCTAATGCATAGCGATTTGCGCCATTTTTCCTGTGCCATATTTCCACTAATCTCCCTGTTTTAATATAGCGCTCTAACCTGATGAATTTTATGATCTTTCCACTTAATAATTTAACCTGCAAATTATTTTACCATATCTTCTGTTACCATGGTAACTCAAAGCAATCAAGACCTTATCAATGAACTGATTAATTTAAATGTACTTTTAGCTTAAAATTTATGTCCACTGTTGAACCCGTTTTAAATATTTTTTTTTATTAACATTAGGGCCCATTCACACGACCGTATGGCAGTTGTCACCGTGTTGTGGACCACAGAACACGGGCACTGGCCGCGTGAACTCCGCATCACGGATGCAGACCCATCTATGTGCGTTCCGCAATTTGCGGGACGGCACGGACAGCCAACAAGAATAGGACAGGTTATATTTTTTTTGCGGATCACGGAACGGAGCAACGGATGCGGACAGCACGCGGAGTGCAGTCTGCATCTTTTGCAGACCTATTGAAGTGAATGGGTCCTCGTCCAAGCCGCAAAAACTGCAGCTCGGATGCGGACCAAAACAATGTCCTATCTTTTGCGGTGCGGAGGCACGTTTCGGAAGCCCACAGAGGTCTGTGCCTCCGCACCACAAAAGATAGGACATGTCATACCATTCAAGTCAATTGGTCCACATCCGCAGAATGGAGAGCACACGGCCCATGCACGTGATTTGCGGTCCGCCACACGGGCACGGTGACCTTACAGTCGTTTGAATGAGCCGTAAATAGGTCAAAAATGATGTGCTGCATACTGAACGATGATTACTATTATATGCAGTAAACTACCCCTAGTGGTGACCGCAAGAATTTTTAAAAGGAGTTATCCAGTTATATCATTAGATCATCAATATAAGATTGCCGGGGGTCCAGCTCTCGCCATGCCGATCGTCTGATTGAAGGGTCACTGCTTTCAAGGAAAGCAGCAATACCTAGAAGAAATACTAATAAAAGTACAGAGCAGTTGTGAACTATAAGAAGGCCGCACAGCTTGCCATCAATTTTAATAACTGGATAACCCCCTCTAATGCAGTTTTATCCTTTGTTTACTCCCTAGGAGGAAACTGTCAATCACCCCTGGGTGGGCGGGGAGAATGTGAGCTCATCATGAATAAACTAGACTCTTCCCTGGCAGCATGTGACTCTTCTCGGCACAGTATTAACCTATAAGTGCTGATGAACGCACTTATTATAAGTGCATGAGTGACAGATCACTAAAATCACGGGGGGTTATTTATCACAGGACTTGTGACTGTTTCAGACTTGAAATGAGTCGCAAGTCCCCTTTTTTGTCGCACAGCCATTTTTACGCCGTGTCAGGGCTAAGCA
This sequence comes from Bufo bufo, assembly GCF_905171765.1. Lineage (NCBI taxonomy): Eukaryota > Metazoa > Chordata > Amphibia > Anura > Bufonidae > Bufo > Bufo bufo. The sequence goes on along the minus strand of NC_053398.1, from coordinate 137,869,321 downwards.
AATTTACTAACATTTGCGCCTGGAAACAGGCGCAAATGTTAGCTAAAAACTACGCCAGGCTGGCATAGTTTTTAATCCAGATGCATGGACTACCACAGAACGCGCCTAATTCTTGTCCGCAAGCTGCGGACAAGAATAGGACATCTTCTATCTTTTGCAGAGCTGCGGACCTGAAGATCGGGGTCGCGCTCCGCAAATGCGGATGCTGACAGCACACTGTGCGCTGTTCGCATCCATTCCGTCCCCATAGAAAATGAATTGCGGAACGGGTGCGGACCCATTTGCGGACGTGTGAATGGAGCCTAAGGCCTCCTGCACACGACCGTTTTTTTTTTCCCCGTTTACTGGCCGTTTTATACGGTCCGTATACGGAACCATTCATTTAAATGGTTCCGCAAAAAAAAACGGAATGTACTCCGTATGCATTCCGTTTCCGTATTTCCATTTTTCCGTTCCGTTTAAAGATAGAACATGTCCTATTATTTCCCGCGAATCACGTTCTGTGGCTCCATTCAAGTCATCCGTATGTCTTCCGTTTCCGTTCCGTTTTTTTGCGGAACCATCTATTGAAAATGTTATGCCCAGCCCAATTTTATCTATGTAATTACTATATACTGTATATGCCATACGGAGAAACGCAAACAAAAAACGGAACAACGGATCTGTGAAAAACGGACCGCAAAACAGTGAAAAAGCCAATACGGTCGTGTGCAGGAGGCCTAAGCCTCCTGCACACGGCCGTTGTGTGTTTTGAAGTCCGCAAATTGCATAACGGCACAAACAGCCATTAATATAACTGTCTATTCTTGTCCACAAACGGACAATAATAGGACAGGTTATATTTATTTTGCGGACCACGGAACGGAGCAACGGATGCGGACAGCACACGGACTGCTGTCCGCATCTTTTGCGGCCCCATCAAAGTAATTTGGTCCGCATCCGATGCGGACCAAAACAGTCGTGTGCATGTAGCCTTGGGCTGAATTCACACGTCCGTGGAACACGCTCCGTGAGATACCGGACTGGCATTCTGCTTAGTGCAGTTGCTATGACGCCGTGCGCTTTGTGCCGCCGCTGCTTTACAGTAAGTAATACACTTGTATAGATCATACAAGTGTATTACTGTACTGTGGCGGCGGCACAAAGCGCACTGCGTCATTGGTTGCTGCACTAAGCAGGATGCCAGTCCGGTATCTCATGGACCATGTTCCATGGACATGTGAATTCAGCCTTAGCAAGGGCTCATTCACATGAATGTGTTCCAGCCGGGCCCGTGCTGCGGACCGCAAATTGTGGTCCGCAATGCAGGGCACCGACCGTGGGGCCGCTGCATGCAGATCACGGCCCCACTGACTTGAATGGGGTCCGTGATCCGCATCTGATGGTCCTCACCGCAAAAAAGTAGTGCATGCACTACTTTTTTTTTTTTTGCAGTGCAGAGAAACAGACAGAAACCCCACGGAAGCACTCCGTAATGCTTCCGTGCCTCTCTTCCGCACCAACCTTCCAGATTGCGGACCCTTTCAAGTGAATGGGTCCACATTCGTGATGCGGGGTGCACACAGTTGGTGCCCGTGTATTTTGGACCCGCTGTTTTCGGGCCGCAATACGGAAACGGCCAGGCAACAGCCATGAGCCCTAGATGGGTCTATGACTATTTTATGCTTCTTTTAATGGTGGCAGCATAAAGGATGTGACAGATTCCCTTTAATAAGACATGGCTTTTAGGGTACATCCACGTGGGATGGGTCCACTGCAGTTTTTTTTTTTGTCCACAGCAGAAAAACTGCAGCATAAAGAATCTCCTGGTAACCAAATGGTGCAAATGTTGCTGAATAAGGGCTCATGCACACAACAGTATGGCTTTTTCTGTGTTTTGCGGTCCTTTTTTTACGGATCCGTTGTTCCGTTTTTTGTTTCCGTTTCCTTTCCGTTTTTCCGTATGGCATATACAGTATACAGTAGTTACATAGAAAAAATTGGGCTGGGCATAACATTTTCAATAGATGGTTCCGCAAAAAACTGAACGGAACGTTTTTTTGCGGACCTATTGACGGAACGTGATTTGCGGGCAATAATAGGACATGTTCTATCTTTGAACGGAAAAACGAAAATACGGAAACAGAATGCATACGGAGTACATTCCGTTTTTTTTGAGGAACCATTGAAATGAATGGTTCCGTATACGGACCGTATACGGAACGCAAAAAGCGACCAGTAAGGCTCCATTCACACGTCCGTGGTGTGTTGCGGATCCGCAACACACCCGCCCGGCACCCCTATAGAAATGCCTATTCTTGTCTGCAAGGTGTGGACAAGAATAGGACATGTTCTATCTTTTGCGGAGCTGCGGACCCAAAGATCGGGGTCGCGCTCCGCAAATGCGGATGCGGACAGCACACTGTGTGCTGTCCACATCCATTCCGTCCCCATAGAAAATGAATGGGTCCGTACCCATTTGCGGACGTGTGAATGGAGCCTAAACGGGGGAAAAAAACGGTCTTGTGCAGGAGGCCTTAAATGGAGCCAAGCACCGTGATTTGCGGACAATAATAGGACTATCTTTTCACGGTACGGAAATACGGAAATACTGAAACGGAATGCACACGGAGACACTTAAGTTTTTTTTTGCTGAACCATTGAAATGAATGGTTCAGTATATGTACCGCATACTGAACTCAAAAAACGGCCAGTATACTGAACGCAAAATACTGTCGTGTGCATGAGCCCTAATTCGTAGCTAAATGCTGCAGATTTTTCATTATAAAATCTGCACCACATGTCAATTTATGTGCGGACTTCAATGTACGGTATATTATTTTTTTCCGCAGTGTATGGATGGGGTTTAGGCCTCATGCACACAACCGTTTTTTTTTCCCGTTTACGGGCCGTTTTTGGCGTTCCGTATACGGTCCGTATACCGTATACGGAACCATTGATTTCAATAGGTCCGCAAAAAAAAAACGTAATGTACTGCGTTTCCGCATTTCTGTTTTTCCGTTCCGTTGAAAGATAGAACATGTCATATTATTGCCCACAAATCACGTTCTGTGGCTCCATTCAAGTCAATGGGTCCGCAAAAAAAAAAAAAAGGAACACATACGGAAATGCATCCGTATGTCTTCCGTATCCGTTCTGTTCTTGCCCAATTTTTTCTATGTAATTACTGTATATGCCATACGGAAAAACTGAACAGAAACAGAAACAGAAACGGAACAACGGATCCGTGAAAAACTGACCGCAAAACACTGAAAAAGCCATTCGGTCGTGTGCAATAGGCCTTAGTAAAACCTTATCCACTTTGCTGCTATAATACAACATGGATTTTCTGCAGGTAAATCCACAATGAAAGGTCTGTAGCCTGCCATATGTAAAGTACTCTAATGGTGGAGATTGACTTTAAGATTCAAAAACTACTCAGATGCTGTAGGAAGAAATAACGTAGCTCTCGACCTTGCTCTTTTCATAGGCTTTGCTTCTCTGGAGCTCGAGAAGGCCACTTGCCCAGCTTACTGGCCATGATCCATTTTAAATACTGTACCCCGGTACCTGCCCTGCTGGTTTGTGTAAGTACACTCGCTGTTCACGGTATTGCGTCTTTCGTTTGAAAGCTGTATAAAGTTTTTGTTGTTCCAACATTTAGACGCTATGAAAACATATAAATACATTTTTTTTGTAAAATGTATTCATATGTATATAAATTAACATATTTACTGTGTGACCCCCGGGCTAGTATTTACATACTTATCAATAAGGACTCATGCACAGTGTCCGTTCCATTTTTTTTTCTGCAGACCGTATGCGGAGCTATTCATTTCAATGGGTCCTTAAAAAAAATAAAAAAATAAAGTTACTCCGTGTGCATTCTGTGTTTGTATGTCCGTTCCACAATAAAATATAACATGTCCTATTATTGTCCGCATTACAGACAAGGATAGTACTGTTCTACTAGGGGCCGGCTGTTCCGTTCCGCAAAATACGGAATGCACACGGACATCATTCGTATTATTTGCAGATCCGTTTTTTGTGTGCATGAGCCATAAGGCCTCCCCATTATAACTGTATAGGTTTTTTTTTCGGTCTGCAAATCGCAGTTGGATGCCTGCAAAGTGCTGACACAAATTTTTTTTTACTCCTGCAGAAATGTCCTATCTTTGTCCGCAAAAACAAGAATAGGACGTTCTATTTTTTTTTTTGCGGGGCCACCGAACGGACTCGGGTGTGCCAACGGCATCTTTTCTGACCCCACTGAGATGAATAGGTACGCATTCGATCTGCAAAAAAAGACGCATATTGGATGTGGACCAAAACTACGGCCACGTGCTCGAGCCCTCATTTGTGAAGTGCTGGACAGAGTACATACTTTCCTATATAAAGATGCAAGGCATGTACAAAAAATAAAAACGGCTACAAAAAGTGCTGCAAAAGTTGGAGCCAAAAAACATGACCAAAAGTGTAGCAGCCCCCCAACCCCAGTCAGTGTGCACCCCACTGTAACCACAGTACCGCCATAATGTCGCCCACATATACCTCCAGCTGCAGCGCTCACCTCCATGACACAGCCTTGCTCCACATTATCGTCTCCCCACACTGCAGTCTGCTGTGTCCTCCCTCAGCCTGTGCTATGGCCACAGCTCCTGCCAGGCCTCTGTGAGGTAATGAGAGGAGCTCTCCACCTGTGCTGCTGACTGGAAACACCTGTCCTGCCAGGCCTCCACTGTACAAACAGGAGCCAGAGCAGTTCCCCATAGCAACCAATCAGATCACTGCTTTCATCTCCCAAGCTCAGGTTTGGAAATGTAAACTGAACTCTGATTGGTTGCTATGGGCAACTGCCCCTCTTTCTGTTTACTATGGAGTATAGATAGATAGATAGATAGATAGATAATGAGCTAGGGAGATATGAGAAATTATCTGAATATAGATATTTCTACAATCCCAATTGCATCAAATAATGAAATAATATACAAGGCGAGCTGTAATATACACTTTCTGGATCATTATTGTAAATGCAATAATCAAAATCTGTACCTCAGGTCAAAAATAGGAAGAAGGACACTTAGGCCTAGTTCACACGAACGTGTTTTTTTGCGAGTGTACGGGCCGTTTTTTTGTGTTCCGTATACGGTCCGTATACGGATCCATTAATTTCAATGGTTCCGCAAAAAAACGGAATGTGTTCCGTATGCATTCCGTTTCCGTTTTTCCGTTCCGTTGAAAGATAGAGCTTGTCCTATATTTGGCCGTAAATCACGGGTCGTGGCTCCATTCAAGTCAATGGGTCCGCAAAAAAAACAGAACACATACGGAAATGCATCCGTATGTCTTCCGTTTCCGTTCTGTTTTTTCTGAACCATCTATTGAAAATGTTATGGCCAGCCCAATTTTTTCTATGTAATTACTGTATACTGTACATGGCATACGGAAAAACGGACCGGAAAAGAAACGGAAACACAACGGAACTCAAAAACGGAACAACGGATCCGTGAAAAACGGACTGCAAAAAACAATAAAAGCCATACGGTCGTGTGAACTAGGCCTTAGGCCGCCTGCACACGTAGCAGAATAGGTGCAGTTTTCCCATACCAGCGTACCAGCGAAGTGTATGAGATTACGCAAGTCTCATGCACACTTTGCAGATTTTTTCTGTGCAGAAATTGACATAACCACATCAAATCCACACCAAAAAATGCTGTTAGACATTGCGGATTTTGTTGCGGATGTGCTACAGAAAAGCACATAAATCCACACGGAAATTTGTGCAGATCTAATGTGTATTCACCCGCACCAGTGTGCAGGTGGCCGTAAGAAGCAAAGAGGTTCAAAAGTAGGAATTGTCCCGCCAAAAAAAGGAACACCTAGGAGGTTTGTTTATGGCTCAGCATTTGGGTTCATGCACGCTGCCATTCCCATATTGCGGCCCACAGTACACAGGCACCGGCCGTGTGCACCCCGCCTCACGGATGCGGTCCGCAATCCGGAAGGTCCGGTGTGGAACGGGGGCACAGAACCCCACGGAAGCACTATGGAGTGCTTCCATGGAGTTTCTCTCCGTGCCTCCGCACCGCGGTGAGGACGCATCATGGACCTATTCAAGTTGAATGGGTCTGGATCCGTCTGCGGAATCTGCACGGATGTTACCCAATGCATGGAACGGCCGCGTGCATGAGCCCTAAGTCTCAAATCCACATGTTTACCCAGTTTCTTGGTTCAAAATGCACCAATTTTTCAGCAAGGTGTGTGTCTTTTAATAAATTTGGCGCAAATCACTTTAGCAGTCTTCTTTACTCAGACTGATTTACCACACGCCATGGTAGGGGTACGGCTACAAGACATTTGTGGTGCGACAATAAGTCGTCCGACAAAAGGATACAACTACATTGCGACATGTGTCGTGCAACATATTTATGTAATGATAGTCAATGGTGTCGCACTGCGACATACTGCAACGCGACTGTCATGTAGCAGTCGCAGCATGTCAAAGTGCGACACCGTAGATTATCATTACAAAAAAAAAAATTCTGCGACAAATAGTCAAAAAAAGGTCATTATGTAGCTCTAGCCTAAATGTCTTTGACAAGTTATTGAATCACAGACACAATTTTAATGTGTCTTCATCCATAAAGATGGCTTGTGAAGGGTCTGTTAGTCGTCCTTGTGTCCGTTTTTTGCCTTCCATGTGTCATCTGTTTACCACGTTTGCCAAGGGAATTCCACAATGTCTCAGTAAACACCAGTGAGAAAAAACACGGATCCAGTTCATGTTCTGTCATGGTTTTCACGGACCATAGGCTTTAATGCGTGTTTGGTCTGCAACATGGACCAAGGTAGCGCATGCTTCCATTATTTTTCGAATGACTCACGTGAATAAGCACATTAAAATCAATGGATACCTGCGCTGTCCATAGAGAACACCGACAGCACACGTCTGCGAGTCACTGACATAAGAATAAGACCTTAGTAAACATGCCTATACCTAGAAAAAGCCTGTGAAAAAATAGTGGCCCACAATAATCAAGTTTTCTTTTTTTATTTTCAGAAATTTCAACTTTTTGTTAAAATATGCCAAATTTGTGATTTTTCTCCTCACTCAACAAAAGTGATGAGAAGAGCAATATCCTGGGAGGTATAGTTGAAATCAAATTGATTAAAGGGGTAACTATCATCTTAAAGGGGTTGTCAATTTACAGAGCATTATCCCCTAGGTACAGAGGAGGGCAACCTGCGACACTCCCGCTGTTGTGAAACTACAATTCCCAGCATGGTCCATTTATTTCTATGAGAGTTCTGAGAAGAGCAGGGCAAGTATGCCTGCTGGGAGTTGTAGTTTCACAACAGCTGGATTGCCGCAGGTTGGCCTTTATTAAAAATATTGAGCCATTCTGTCACAAAGGGTTAACTGTGTGACTGGTACTTTCACTTTGTGTCTGCCATCTAATAACCCTTATCTCTTAACTACTGAGAGGTCATAAACACTTATTTAAGCCACATTCTTATCAGTAAGATAAGGATTGAGCTATAATGAGTATTAAAAAGGTCAGAGAGCAGAGATAAGGAGTCCCTCAGCTCCCCAGATGACGGGAAAGACAGAAAGAAAATCCATAGGCAGCTAGTAGAGCATCTCAGCTCTGTACACAAAAAAGGATTCCATATGGTTAATAAAGGCCAATTGAAAAATTATTTTTAGCTCAAAATAAGTACAAGGCAACAGTAAAAAAAAAAATATAGCCCCCAAAGGTGTACATAGCCTTTAGGTAATTTTCAGGGGCCCCAGCGATATGTCTCTGTAATGGGATAACCCCAGACTTTTGACATGTCACTGTGACAAATCTTGATCAGAGGTGGTTCGGGGACAGAGACCCTCTCCGATTGCTAAAACAAAAGAGCAGGAGGGCTTTATGGATTTGTAGAATGTCTATAGAATGTCTCTAAGGAGAACCGATTAAGAACCAGGGGCCCAGTGCTCCGCTAAAACCCGCATTCATTATACTGCATTTAAAATTCTGGAACATTTAGGACACGGTGGTTATCCCCATGGGGACATTACTCATAATCCCTGATCTTTGTTTTCCCAGTGCGGAACGACAATTATCATCATGCTGGTTGGCGATACGTACACCCTGATAAACTACGTGTCTTTTATTAACTACCTCTGCTATGGAGTAACAATTATGGGGCTAATTGTTCTTCGCTTCAAGAAACCCAAAATGTTCCGACCGATTAAGGTAAGAGCAGTGCAATGTGGTCCGCCACAAAAAAACTTAAAACATGCGGTATTAAAATGGGGCTTATATCTAATGGATGCCAGTGTATGGTATACAGTATCCATTAGTCTGATCACTCGAACCAACAGCATCATAGGTCCTTATGAGAAATCATGCACACAAACTTCATTTCAATGGGTTAGCGAAAAAAACTGAAGTTACTCCATGTGCATTCCATTTCCGTATGTTCGCATGTCCGTTCCGCAAAAAAATAAACATGGTCTATTATAGGACTAGGACTGTTCTATTATGGCCAAGCTGTTCCGTTCCGCAAAATGCGGAATGCACACGGATGTCATCCGTATTTTTTGTGGATCCGTGTTTTGCCCTGATGCTGTTAGTTCATGTTATATGACCCGTGGCTAATAGTATGCTTGTGTGAAATTGACCTAAGATGTGTCCGCTGTGGAACTGCAGGCGGAAAAACCACAGTGTGTTACAACACCAGCAAAGTCGGTGAAAATGTACAAAATGTGGAAAAAAAAATCTGCAGCATAAACTGACCGGCCATATATGTACATGGTATGTATTAACAGATGCCCAGTCTGTCTCCTGAAGCTTATCCCCAACCAAATGCAATGAAGTCCAAAGCCTAACATACATGCTTTACCTTTACTGATTTTGTTTTTTCATGCACTGTCCCTTTTGTAATGGCCCTCAACCTTCTGTAAAGTTCAAAGCTTCCTTCTCTCAGAGGCTGGATGATCACTTTTATAGCTGCTCTTGGCTTGCAGGGTTGAGGTATCCCTTTTGGCTGTTTCTTTCAGGCACCATGCTGCACACTTTTGCTGCTTACACCTTGGCTGCTGCCTGCACACTCCAGCTACAGTTCCTAGCCCAAAAGGGGAGGGACCAGCCCACACCCAGCAACTGTCTCTAAAGGGCCAGGAAATTAACCCCCTGCTCTGCGTACACATACTTTGGTATACAAAAATGCATAAAATACAATTTAACCTGCTTAGGGAGAGTTCACATCACTGTTATTTTTCCATTCTTCTGATCTGTCAAAAAAAAAAAATATCCTGTGCATCAGTTACGCACAATTTGCATCCGTTTGCGCTATTTCCGTTAGAGATCGTTTTTTTAAATTTTTTTAAATGGAAAAAAAGGACTGCATGCAGTCCTTTTTATCCATCTAAAAAAACGGATGTCTAATGGAAATGGATCAAACACATGCCAAATGTTGTACTGACATGTCACTGCTGGAGCTGGAAGTACAAAGACCAGGGGGGAACTAGGGAAGCATCAGCAGGGGATTGATAAGGCATTACTTTTTTAGTTTTTTTACACCATTGCAGGATGAGAAATGGTAGTCCTGCAGGACACCTACAGGGAAACAGGATTGTATTCATACAAATTTGCATGGTCTGTTTCGTCCATCTTTTGATATGCTGATATGCATGGTATGCTGCAGGCGATGTCGCCTGGCTGTCACTGGGAAATGAGAATATATTTTATTAATTTTTATACTTATTTATAGCTCTGACACATTATGCAGATCTGCTCCGACAGTAAAATAGCACACTCAGTATTACAACAATGGAAATGCACTCATTCTGCAATCTCTTCTAACAAACATTTTCCTTTTAAAGGGAAACGCCAATAAAAATACGGGCACATAGTAAAGGCCTTTTTACATGGGCCAATGATCGGAATATTCCTAAGAATGAACGTTCCCTGAATATTCCTAAGAATAATCGCTCTCCGCTCACTTCAGGGGTCCTGCTCTGGAGATAGATGTGTGTCCCAAAGGTGGGGCCCTCACCTATCTGACATTGGTGGTATATCCTATCAATATGCCGCCAATGTCTAAGATGAGACATTGGGCAGAATTAGCTGTGTTTCCACACCAAATCCTCCCCTAAATCCATGTGTGTTAGGTCTCATGTGGATTTTCACGGACCACGGTCCGTGAAAACCCATCCTGCTGAGCGCACTGGTACTGTATTATGCTGTGGATTTTCCACGTGAACATCTGCACTTAATACAAATGTGCATATGTCCTGAGGGTTCCTATCACACAAGTGTATGAACCACATTTTTGTGGCCGGGATATCTTCTATATCCGACCCCGTACAACGTCAGAACGTAGTGCATGCACTATGACCTGATGCTGCACGCAGTCAGATGACAGTGCAGCGAGGGCCCAGAGAAGACAAGGGAGCACAACTTCTGCAGAGGCCACCGGACCGGGAGAGGAGCGGGGGAGCAGGACAGGTAAGTGAAGTTATTTATTTTAAAAGTCTGATCGGAGGGCTGATCTGAGGTCTGATCGGAGGTCTGATCTGAGGTCCCGATATGGGGGTCTGAACGGAGTTTCTGATCTGACATGAGGTCTGATGAAAAATATTTTTTTCTTATTTTCCTTCTCCAAAACCTGGGCTGCATCTTATCATCAGTTTCGTTTTTATAAAGCGAAAAATATTTATAAATAAATACGGGTAGATTTTAAAAAATGCCATAGACCCTCAAAATGCCTCCTAATTAACAAAACACCTCATAACATCTGGAGCTGACATTTTTAGGGCACCTTCACACTCTGCAGTTTTTGTTGCAGAATTTTCAGACTGAAAATCAGTTCCATTCATTTGAATGGGGATGCAAAGTACATGGATTTTTTTCTGCCAGGCCCATTCAGGTGAATGGAACTGAGTTTTAGTCATTGAAAATTCAGCAAAAAAATCTGCAGCGTGTGAAGGTGCCCTTACTACAAAAATAAAACAAAAACAAAACAGTTGCAAGAAAAGCCACTAAAACCACAAACGTAAACAAAAACAATGTGTGCCAAGAAATGTAATACATCTTTTTCTGTTTTATTTCAGGTGAATCTGCTGATTCCAATCACCTATCTATGTTTTTGGGCGTTCCTACTCATATTCAGCTTTTATTCTGAACCAGTAGTGTGCGGCGTCGGACTCATAATTATTTTAACGGGTGTGCCAGTCTTTTTCCTGACGGTTTACTGGAAGAATAAACCAAAGTGTGTAGATAGATTTATTGGTAAGTCATTCATTGTACTGTTCTCTATCAGATGTAGGAGAATATGTTCACACATGGGGGTCGAGGAATTGTTTTCATGTCAAACATTTGGCAACAAACACCTAAATACAGTTTGACCAGTTCCCACCTCAACCCTTGGTGGCCGCATTCGGTACCATGAGGCCCATAGTTATTTTGCATTGCATGCAAATTTATGCTGTAGATTTAAAACAACCAACACGGGTCACTTTATGCTGCAGTTTTTTTTTTCAAAGGGTATGGACGAGATTTATTAGATGCTGAGGATTTGGCACATGCAAATCCACAGCATATCCATCCCGTGTAGACATACCCATTAATGAGGCCGCACACAAAGAGCAAACTTTTTGGTCCTCTTCTCCTACTTCCAACCTCCACCAACTGAGGCAAAGGACCCTCTATATTGTGATTGGTGAAGGTCCCAGCAGTTGAATCCCAACGATCAAAAATGGATATGCCATAGATGGAAAAATGCTTTTGAGCCCAGGAGAAAGATAGACCACATATCAGGTTGGCCCATGGTTGTGAGAGCCTAAGCGAGGCTTCCCTTCAAAGCAAGTAGACAAGAGGAAAAAGAGATTGGTGGTGGTCAGTAGATAGAGAAGGGGGCATTTAAGAGGGTCTTTATGAACTGGACAGGGGGAGTGTGTGGCAGCAAGAGCATAACAAGTAGGGTATTTGTAGCTATGAGGCTCATATCTGAACACCTCTAACTTCTAGAATCGATTCTATGTTGACCAGCTCATGACCCCTCTTGAAGGAAGGGCTCCATTTTTAATTCCTTGGGCAGGCAGAACCACCACATTAGGTTTTGTTTTACCTCCACAATAACACAACTTACCCTTTCCTTTCAGAAAAGATGACATACTGTGGCCAGAAAGTTTGCTACGTTGTGTACCCTCAACCAGACCTTCCAGAAGAAGACATGGTCCACTGCAACGATGCCCTGATGTCCGACAACGAAAAGTCCCTCAAAATGCAATGAGCTGCTTTCCAAGTCCAAGCTTTCCTGCATTTTGTTTACAAGCAAATATGTGGAGAAAATGTACTTGAAAGTCTAGCAATATAGAGAAATATGGAATGGAAGGCGTGAGGAAGGGCGAGTCATTCCAGCAAATGCAACATCACAGTGACCTACGGCTCTGGCAGGCGGCTAAGGCAAGGAACTGGATGTCTTTTTGATAAATGTTCATTAATCCCTTCCTAGTCTGGGGCAAAACCACAAGAGACCACCACTGGCAATTCTCTACTCCGGTCAAAATGAGTCACTGTATATTCTAACTGAGAGAACTTTTTGGCCTTCCATCTTGTAAAAATTGAACTGGTCTTTTTTTCCTCAATTAAAGCATAATTTTCAACCACCTGCGGCATACCGTGTGCAGCTCATTGTAGTTGACAGCTTCTTCATGACTCCACTTGGCACAAAGATGGTTTTCTAGATAAAGATCATGTGTGGATGAAATATTGTACCTTGCCAATGTTTGATGATCACACAATGAGTGTAGAAAGCAACACGGTGGGGGAGATTTACTAGTCAAAATGCTCCAGAAATCTGGCGTACATGCTTTGAATCACATTTATTAAGTGCTTTTGACATTTCTTTTGTTTTGGCTCATCGAACAAGGTCTTAGGCTTTTTCGAAAATTTATCATCAACCATCAGCCACTGTGAAAAATCTGGCGCATCTTAGAAATGTTATCACATGATTAGGGTAAAAAATGAAAATCAGACATCTTATAGTACATGGCAACCTCTTTCTAACAAAGCTAGAACCAACCCTGTACCTCCCATGGAACCAGAGATCTCCCCAATCATTGTTTCAATGGTTAGATTTATTTCAAGTCAGCAGATCAGAGGGCATGTCCTTTCTCAGTGTCCTGCCTGCTGGAGCTGGCGGCAGTTGAAGGATGGATCTGAGCATGTGCGTCCACCTCAGTGAAGTGGACAGAGAGATTAGAAAAGGAACAAACAGCAGGTGGTGCTATATACAGATAGATTTCATTGAATATCTGAATGGCTTCCCAAAATTTTTAAATTACATGCAATTACAAAAGTATTCAGATCCAGTTGCTGGTTGTAAAACCGCAAAATATTTTTTGTAGGACAACCCCTTTAAGTTTAAAACCCTTTTAAAACCCATTATTTTATACAGTATGAATGCCATGTAATACCTTTTTTCTAGTCTTCAATTCATTCTTCCATCCCATTATAGGTTGATCGCTGTCAAGAGTTTACAGTTACCGCTGCAATCCAACGGTGGCCGCATTTGCACACTGCAGGAAACAGCTCCAGCCTCTCTGGTGGCTGGGATTGTGGGAGTGCGAATAGTCATGCATGCACAGTAGCTCACAACTAGTATCTCCGCTTGCAGTTTGTGTAGAGCAGCTCCAGGGCATGCACAGTAGCCTTGGAGCTATTCCACACAGCAAGGGCAGAATATACCAGCTCAGGGACAGAAGTAATACAGACCTAGGGCTTGCTCAATAGCCCTGGACCGGTAATGTACATCGTCGTGCCAGCTGCCATCTTATGTAGGGTTTGGTGCAAACTTTGAGTTTAGTGACTTAGGCAGGGGAAAGGTGGATCAGGGAGTGGGTGGGTCACGCAATAAGCTCTATTTCAACTTTGAGGCATGACATGCATAGGACAGAGGAGGCTGTTCATCAGGTACAGAGGTAGGAGAGGATGGCAGAACAAGCAATAGATCGTGGCAATCACCATTACCATAGTTAGGTGGTTGTCGGGACCGGGAAAAGGTCATCAGTGTTGAAGCTGCTAATGAAAATTTTTCACAAGCAGCCTCGGGAGCGCATGTGCAAAAGGCAAGAGGCAGGATTACATCATCCTGGCGTTGATAATTGTTATTGGGTCCTCATTTAGAGGATGGGTTATCCCCTTTTCTAAATCCTTCTCTAGTGTAAATGTATGTAATAAGAAATGTATCCTAATCGTAATTCTAAATGCAAATTTAGGGGGTGATGTATGAAATTCACTGTGCTGGAAAAGTGGAGAGTTTTTGCCTTTTTTTGTCAGTGGACTCGGCCTGTGCGACAAATTTATAGAGAGTTTGCAACATGCCAGGCAGTTTACATATACTAAGGGGTGGATATTTTTTTTTTGTTGGGGGTGCATTTTTAGCCAGATTTATTATTGCGACTTATTGCAAAAAGTGAGCTCCAGTTTTTTGTGGCAGTTTTTCATGCAGTCTTTTCAGCAGATTCAGTAGGAAGGGGGAATATATAGGAAACACTTCTCCTTCCTGCTGGATCCACTTTGGTGGCATTGGCCAGAAAAAAACTGCATCAAAAACTGGCAGACATAAATTTTTTGGGTATTTTTATATTTTTTAATCTTCTATCCTCCTGATACAGACACTGGGAATAATAACTGTTAAGAAAGTATGAGGTAGGACAAAATATTTTATTTTCTTAAAATAAAATTGGTCTACATGGTCATAGAAACACGTTACATGAATCACATGTAAACAGTAATGACGTTAATATTCTGCGGGTCATTTATAAAAAAAATATCCAATGCAAAAAATGTAGGGGGGGGGGGGGTAGTTTAGAAAATGATCAAGAAATGTAAATATTGGTGTCACCTATAACAAATATATGAGACGTAATGACACCTGATGGGTTGTACTATGCCTTAAGCACCTTATAGAGGACCTGTCATGTCCTCCGACAACAGCAGTCCCATTTACCTGGTTGTAGCCGCTGCTCCACAGTTTCTGTTTTTTGTTTCCTACTTTGGGAGTGATTTATTACCCCTTCCCGACCAGAGCCGTAATAGTACGGCGCTGGCCGGGTCTTTAAAGATGGCGCCCGCTGCGTGCACCATAGCCGTGGGTGGCCACCTGCTTCTTTTAGCAGACACCCGCGGCTCATGTCTGCAACCGGCAGTAATGCCGATCGCTGACTTTTAACCCCTCAGATGTCGTGGGCAATCCTGACCACGGCCCCTGAGCGCGCTGAAAACCGAAAGCTTTCACTTTCGGTTGTGCTCCAGCTTCCCGTGGGGCGATCGGAGGAGCCGGATCGTGTGTGCAGCAGCCCTTGTCTTTGTGAATGACAGGAGGCTGCTGCATAGTATTTCCTATGGAGCCCTTGCCTGTATTAGGGCTCCATAGGAAAGTAGTAAAATCACCATAGATTCCAATGCAAGTGCATTGGAGTCTATGATAATAGCAATCAAATGATTGATTGCTATAGGCCCTATGGGAACT
Organism: Bufo bufo; assembly: GCF_905171765.1. NCBI lineage: Eukaryota > Metazoa > Chordata > Amphibia > Anura > Bufonidae > Bufo > Bufo bufo. The sequence continues at coordinate 137,853,811 of NC_053398.1, read as the reverse complement.
ATAAAAAAGTGTAAAAATAAAATAAAAAGTGATCAAAAAGTCATACACAGCCCAGAATGGTATCAATGAAAATTTCAGGTTGCCCCGCAAAAAATGAGCCCCCATACAGCTCCGTTCACATAATTACAAAAAAGTTATAGGGGTCAAAATATGGCTAAAAAAAAATAAAACATTTTTTCCCCCACTTAATTTTTTGATCACTATCAAAACGCAAGAAAAACTATACATATAAGGTATTGCCGGATTCGTACTGACCTGTAGAATAAAAGTAACTGGTCAGTTTCATCGTACATCGAACGTCATAAATGAAAAATCCGTAAAACTGTGGTGGAGTATTTTTTTTTTTTTGCAATTTCACCCCATTTGGAATTTTTTCCCCGCTTCCCACTACATCATATGCAATATTAAATGGTGTACTTACTAATATTTTGGAAAGTACAACTTGTCCCTCAGAAATCAAGCCCTCATATGGCTATGTGAACAGACAAATAAAAAAGTTATGGCTCTGGGAAGGCACAGAGTGCAAAACGAAAACGAAAAAAAAAAATAAACTCTAGGGACTAGTGACTGTTTTAGTCCTTTTCTAATCCGCTATTTGCAGACCACAAAACGGATACGGTGTGCATGAGGCCTTAATATGCCTCTCTAGTCACTCGTTCATCTAATGAATTACAATCTATCCTTCCTTCATTTTGATCCAAGGGAACCTTGGTGCACTTTCTTTGAGAGTGGTATGGGCCCCATGCCTATAGGGCCCCAGTACAGCTAGCTGCACAGGCCGCACCAATGGTATGTTCACCCTGGGACTGTATTTTTTTAGTACTATTAGTGATATCTAACATGTACTGTTAGTCATATCTACAGTCTTGCTTTGACAGATGACCCTCCTGTTTAGCAAGATGCTCAAAGCCTCATTTACATGTTTATGAGCTATTTGAAAATGTCGAAAGAATTGATTGTAGACATTTGACGCGTTATTAGGGGTTTCTGAGTTTACAAAAAAGATATTTTTCTGCAGAAACTGCGCTACTCTGGTATTGCAGCCACATTCTAGTTCACGCTACAGTAAATGCATCAGTGAATGAGGCTAAGCTGCAATACCAGACACAACCCGAAAAAATAAAATATATGGCTCCTTTCATTCAAAAATGGCCCCACACCTGTCCACAGGTTCTGTGTGGTATAGCAGCAGCCCCACCCCATTCACTTCTATGAAGTTGAGCTGCAATACCAGATACAACCCATGGCACAGGTGGCACTGTTTTTAGAAGAAGGCAGCCATCCTTTTCTAATCCTGGAAAACTCACTCCTTTTCTCTCTTACAACGCCTTTAAAGGGTTTTTTCCAAGTGTTTTATACTGAAGACCTATGCACAGGGACCATGACATCACGATTACCAGTCACTTGGCCTAGGCGCTGTTCCGTCCTATTCAAGTGAAAGGGGCTGAGCAGCAATACCAAGCACAGCCGCTATCCAATGGAAGTTGCTGTGCTTGGTAAGCCACAAGGAGCACCGGTGAGCGCTGCGGCCTCTCTAAACAGCTGATCAGTGGGTGCACCAGGTGTCGGACCCAGGGATGAACCTAGCCTTTCTGCTGCCTGAGGCAAAAACTGAAACGCCCGGCTCAGGCAGCATAATAATGATGACGCTGGCCTCTGATAGGCTACAGGAACTAGGACTAAAGCCTATTAGAGGAAACAGTGGGCCAGGGAGACATCACTGCCGTCGCAGCATTCAACTGTATTTATGTCCTGAGTACAGAAATGCAGTTAAATATGTAAAGATGAACGTTTCCAGAATGAACGCGCTTTTTGCCCATGGCCCTTCTGCTGCCCCCCTCTTGCCCTTATCTGGTGCTGCCTGAGGCAATCACCTCACCTGGCCTCATTGGTGGTGCACCCCTGGTCGGACCCCCACCAATCACATACTGATAACCTATAGGTTATCAGTATAAAACACTTGGAAAATCCCTTTAAAATTAGTCTGTGGGTAATATTGTTACTTTGACTTGAACCAGCCATGTTTAAAATGCAGTTCAATCTGCAGCATGCTACAGAACAGGAGAAGCTGAGCAGACTGATATACTGTATACATACAGTGCTGCCCATAATTATTCATACCCCCTGGCCAAATTTTACTTAAAGTTACTTTTATTCAACCAGCAAGTAATTTTTTGACGGGAAATGACATAGGTGTCTCCCAAAAGATAATAGGACGATGTACAAGAGGCATTATTGTGGGAAAAACATTTCTCACCTTTTATTTACATTTGAGCAAAAAATATAAGATGTTCCGCACTGAGGAAAATCTCAGAGGATGTGGTCGGAAGCCAAAAGTGACACCTGTGCTGGCCAGGAGGATAGTTAGAGAGGTGAAAAAGAATCCAAGGATCACCACCAAGGCCATCCTGGCGAATCTGGGCTCTGCTGGTGACAATGTCTCAAGGCACACAATCCAACGGACACTGCACACTGCTGGGTTCCACGGATGCAGACCAAGGAGGACGCCACTTCTCCAGAAAAGGCACACAAAAGCTCGCTTGGCCTTTGCAAAAGCTCATCTGGACAAAGAAGAAGACTTCTGGTCTTCTTTGTTATGGTCAAATGAAACAAAAATTTAATTGTTTGGTCACAATGATAGAAACATAGAAACATAGAATGTGTTGGCAGATAAGAACCATTTGGCCCATCTAGTCTGCCCAATATATCTGAATCCTATGAATAGTCCCTGGCCCTATCTTATATGAAGGATAGCCTTATGCCTATCCCATGCATGCTTAAACCCCTTCACTGTATTTGCAGCTACCACTTCTGCAGGAAGGCTATTCCATGCATCCACTACTCTCTCAGTAAAGTAATACTTCCTTATATTACTTTTAAACCTTTGCCCCTCTAATTTAAAACTGTGTCCTCTTGTGGTAGTTTTTCTTCTTATAAATATGCTCTCCTCCTTTACCGAGTTGATTCCCTTTATGTATTTAAAAGTTTCTATCATATCCCCTCTGTCTCTTCTTTCTTCCAAGCTATACATATTAAGGTCCTTTAACCTTTCCTGGTAAGTTTTATCCTGCAATCCATGTACTAGTTTAGTTGCTCTTCTCAGAACTCTCTCTAGAGTATCTATATCCTTCTGGAGATATGGCCTCCAGTACTGCGCACAATACTCCAAGTGAGGTCTCACCAGTGTTCTGTACAGCGGCATAAGCACTTCACTCTTTCTACTGCTTATACCTCTCCCTATACATCCAAGCATTCTGCTGGCATTTCGTGCTGCTCTATTACATTGTCTTCCCACCTTTAAGTCTTCTGAAATAATTACTCCTAAATCCCTTTCCTCAGATACTGAGGTCAGGACTGTGTCAAATATTCTATATTCTGCCCTTGGGTTTTTACGCCCGAGGTGCATTATCTTGCACTTATCCACATTAAATTTCAGTTGCCAGAGTATTGACCATTCTTCTAGTTTTCCTAAATCCTTTTCCATTTGGCGTTTCCCTCCAGGAACATCAACCCTGTTACCTATCTTTGTGTCATCAGCAAAAAGACAAACCTTACCATCGAGGCCTTTTGCAATATCACTTATGAAGATATTAAACAAAATTGGTCCCAGTACAGATCCCTGTGGAACCCCACTGGTAACATGACCTTGTTTTGAATGTTCTCCATTGACTACCACCCTCTGTTGTCTGTCACTCAGCCACTGCCTAATCCACTCAACAATATGGGAGTCCATGCTCAATGACTGCAGTGGGACAGTGTCAAAAGCCTTACTAAAATCTAGATATGCGATGTCTACTGCACCTCCACCGTCTATTATTTTAGTCACCCAGTCAAAAAAATCTATAAGATTTGTTTGACATGATCTCCCTGAAGTAAACCCATGTTGTTTTTCATCTTGCAATCCATGGGATTTTAGATGTTCCACAATCCTATCCTTTAATAGGGTTTCCATTAATTTGCCTACTATTGATGTCAGACTCACTGGTCTATAGTTGCTCGATTCCTCCCTACTACCTTTCTTGTGAATGGGCATGACATTAGCCAATTTCCAATCTTCCGGGACGACTCCTGTTACTAATGATTGGTTAAATAAATCTGTTAGCGGTTTTGCCAGCTCACCACTAAGCTCTTTTAATAATTTTGGGTGTATCTCATCAGGCCCCTGTGACTTATTTGTCTTCACCTTAGACAGCAAACTTAGAACATCTTCCTCTGTAAAGATACATGCATCAAACGATTTATTAGTCATCCTTTCTAGTGGAGGTCCTTCTCCTTTTTCTTTTGTAAAAACTGAACAGAAGTATTCATTAAGGCAGTCGGCTAGCCCTTTATTCTCTTCTACATACCTTCCGTCCTTTGTTTTTAATTTAGTTATTCCTTGTTTTAATTTCCTTTTTTCATTTATATATCTGAAGAATGTCTTATCCCCTTTTTTCATAGACTGAGCTAGTTTTTCTTCTGCCTGCGCTTTAGAAGTTCTTATAACTTGCTTGGCCTCTCTCTGCCTAATCTTGTAGATTTCCTTATCTTCATTGCTCTGGGTTTTTTTATAATTACAAAATGCTAGCTTTTTATTTTTAATGATTTGGGCCACTTCTGCTGAGTACCACAGTGGTCTCCTCCTTTTTTTGCTTTTACTGACAAGTCTAATGCAATTTTCTGTTGCCTTCAATAATGCACCTTTTAAGTAGTCCCATTTCTCCTGGACTCCATGTAATCCGTTCCAGTCTGATAAGGACTCATTTATGACTAATTTCATTTTTGAAAAGTCTGTTTTTCTAAAATCTAAAACTTTTGTTTTTGTGTGGTGGGACTCTTTCACAGTTCTTATATTAAACCACACTGACTGGTGATCACTAGATCCCAAGGTTTCGCCCACAATGACATCATATACCGAATCCCCATTTGTGAATACCAAATCCAAAATGGCCTCCCTCCGGGTTGGCTCCTCAACCACTTGTTGTAGAGATAACCCCAGTAGGGAATTTAGAATATCTGTACTCCTGGTAGAACTTGCTATTTTGGTTTTCCAGTTTATATCTGGAAGATTGAAATCTCCCATAATGATAACTTCTCCTTTCATTGTCATTTTAGCTATTTCTTCAACTAGTAGATCATCTAGTTCTTTAACTTGACCAGGTGGTCTATATATCACACCTACACGAGTTACTGCATAGTTAGCAAACTGCAACGTAACCCAAACTGACTCTATGTTGGCCTCACCAACTTGTATTAGGTTAGATTTAATGCTATCTTTCACATACAGGGCCACTCCTCCTCCTTTCTTGCCTTCTCTGTCTCTTCTGTATAAAGAGTACCCTGGTATGGTTATGTCCCAGTCATTTCTTTCATTAAACCATGTCTCCGTAACAGCCACTAAATCTACATTCTCAGATGCCATTATTGACCCAAGTTCATTGATTTTTTTACCTAAACTGCGAGCATTTGTAGACAGGACTCTGAGCTTATCATTTCTTAACCTCTGTGCTTCTGACCTGTTCTGGCATTGTTTCGGGGGGCAATTGGACTCTTTTATTTCCACTCTTTTGCCCCCCCCTTCCTAGTTTAAATACTCTTCCGCAAATTCTTGGAGTTGTTCACTAAGTACATTTGTTCCTTTGAGAGAAAGATGCAAACCATCTTTTTTGTACAGTTCCTTTCTATTCCAAGTAGAGCTATCATGAGAAACAAAGCCAAATCCTTGCTCTTGACACCATTTACCAAGCCATATGTTGAACTCCTTTATGCGCCTCTGCCTATCATTCTGAACATTATGCACAGGCAGAACTTCAGAAAATGAAATGGTGGATGCAAAATCCTGTACGTCATTACCAAGTGTGATAAAAGATTTTTTCACCTCTGACACTTCATTGCAAGCCAGGTCATTTGTCCCTAGATGGACAAGAACATCCACGTCCACTTCCTGCTTTGCTTGCTTAACAATATTAATAATACGTCTTCTATCTCTTCTAGCAGTAGCCCCAGGGAGACATCTCACAAAACCATTTTCTTTAAGCTCCACACTTCTTATGATTGAATCACCCAGCAACAGCTGCTTCCTTTGAGACTTCACTTTATCTTTTTTGTTGCATACATTAGACATAGGCAGGGCCGGATTAACGTAGGGGCTGATGGAGCTGCAGCTCCAGGCCCCTACCATAAAATAGGCCCATCTGCCAGCCAAAAGGCCGTCGGGAGGGTTAAAAGTCCTCTGTTGTACAGCGTCACATAGCACACAGACAATGCAGAGACGCTCACCTCACACTGGCAGCAGGAGCCTGAGGGAGGGACTGGGAGGAGCGTAATATGATCCTAGAGTGGAAGCTGCTTCTGCCAGCCCCTCCCCTCCCCGCCCACCAACCAATCAGAGCTGAGGCAAGGCAAGCACTAGCAGCTCTGAGTCGTCTGAGTAGTACAGGGAGTCTTCACAGGTCCTGTAAGGGAACTGCACAGTGTAAAGTGTAGTTCCCAGGTTAGAACAGTGCATCTGCCAGGACCTGTGATGACATCATCACAGGTCCTTCAACCCCTAACAGCAAGTATTAGAAGTTCACAATCAGCTCTGCATTGATCCATACAGACTGGAATGGAGTGGTAAGAGGAGGTCTTCCACTTCTCATCATTTACCCCCCCCCCCTCCCTCCATGCCCTGTTTTTACTCATTGCTCACTGTATAATGCTGTATAATACTTCAGACAGGTACAGTGACCACAACCTCATGTACTTCACACACACAGTGACTATAATGTATAACTGACCACATATTTCTATAAACACTGCATCTACAGTATTATACCTTGTATGCCTCACATCTATCTATATATATATATATACACACATACACACACTGCATATATTAAACAGTATTATAGATGCAATATGTACAGATATATAATATATATTGCAGTGTACTGATATGTGAGGTACAAGGTATAATATATGCAGTGTGTATAGATGTATATACAGCAGTGTACTGATATGTTAGGTACGAGGTATAATAGAGGGTGTGTACAGGTATATTGTATATACAGTATTGGATTGATATGTGAGGTACGAGCTGTAATTTATACCTCATATATCAGTACACTGCTGTATATACTATATACCTGAACACACTGCATATATTATACCACGTTCCTCACATATCAGTACACTGCTGTATATACTATATACCTGTACACACTGTATCTATTATACCTCTTTTGTGTGCCAGGCCTGTTTTGTAATCCCAATCCGATTCTTGCTATGGGGCCCAGTGATTTCTATGTACGCCTTTGACAGGAGCAGAGAGATAAGAGAAGTGACAGATGACACAGAGTTTAGATTACAGGTTGAATTAACCCTTTAGGATCAAATTGGCTTCTCAGGAGATATATATGTTAAAGGCATCTCATTCAGTAGCTATATAACTAAGGGTGGATTCACATCTCCTTTATGGATTCCGTTAAGTGGGGACTGTGGGGACTATTTTATTATCAGCCAGTGACTGTGTTACTGTAATACTGTTATCAATTCAGCACATAGTTTTCCCTGTGCGTGCATTCACATTTCACTTCACTTGGTTCGTTGTACTACTGTCAGTGTCAGACTGTTGTCATTGTGGGTAACAATGCACAACAGACAACAATGCACACCACAGTGACAGCTCCTGACTCCTGTCCTGAGTCCTCCTGTCCGGCGTCAGCCTCAGCTTCCCTTCACTATCACTATAATCAATCACTCTTCCTGATCCTGACTCACTCATTAGAGAGCTGCAGAGCCGACTGAGTCAGCAGCAGCAAGGAGGAGGGGGAGGGAGGGAGAGCGAGAGGCTGCACAGAGGATTAGGAGGCGGCGCAGAAGTCCGGAAAGGAGGCGCTGGGCACGAACGGCGGCGGGTGCGGCCGACACCTTGCATTCATTAACATCCCCTTTGGCACCTTATTTGTTTGACTGACAGGTTAGTAAAAGCTGTTTTTTAGCTAAATAAGCCCACAGATGACATTTATAAGCCCACATTAGGAATCGTGAAGACGCCCTGAACATCAGCATATGTTTAGCTGACAGGGGTGAAACCTGGTGACAGAATCCCTTTAATGTGTTATGTTATTTAGACACAGCTCTCAGCATGCTTAGCCAGCCTTCTATCTGACTGGCTAAGCATGCTGAGTGCTGTGTCCAAAAATCATAACACAGCTCTATGAAAATTACTGTTTCTAGCTGCTGTTGTCCACAGTCCACAGCAGCTAGAAAACAGTAATCTTCATAGTCATGTTAAATGATCACTATAGTGTCAGGAAAACAAAGCGGTTTTCCTGACACTATAGTGCCCTGAGGGTGCCCCACCCTCAGGGTCCCCCTCCCGTGGTCCCCCTCCATGTTGCCAAGATAGACGCCAAATGAAGGGGTAGTTGCAGGAACAAAATACTTTAATGGTATCGATAAAATATATATCTAATTAAGACACTGAGTGCAGTTCCATAAAAAGGCCCAGCAAAATCCTCAGCACCAGGCCCATGATGCTCTTAATCCGGCCCTGGACATAGGAGTCGATGGTTTCACACCCTCTGTGCTTGAGTCCATATCCATGTTGTCCTTACATTCTGAGAGTGCTGCAAATGAATTATGGAGAACCACCGACTGTGGGACATGTCTTCTATCCACCACTCTAAGACTTCCAGAACCTACAGTAACCCATCTGCCATTTCTGGGGGTCCTCTGTGGCAGTGGCATTGCAGCAGTCCTAGCTGGAGTTTGTTTAACAGATAATTTAAATATTTCAGCTTTCAAAAATGCAATTTCCTGTTGCAGTAAGGAGAACTGTCTACAGATCTGACAGCATCCGAATCTCCAAAGAGTGGAACATGAAATAAATGCACAACAATTTCTGCACTGAACCAAGTCTGCCATTTTAAAGAGGAGAAGAAAAAAAAAAAAAAATATGATGTTTCCTTCATTTGGCGTAAAAAAAGGAGAAGCCTTCAACCCAAAGAACACCATCCCCACTGTCAAACATGGTGGTGGGAACCTAATGCTTTGGGGGAGTTTTTCAGCCAATGGACCAGGGAACCTAATCACAGTAAACGGCACCATGAAAAAAGAGCAATACATGAGGATTCTCAACGACAACATCAGGCCGTCTGCAGAGAAACTTGGCCTTGGGCACCAGTGGACATTTCAGCATGACAATTACCCAAAAACACACAGCAAAAGTGGTGAAGAAACGGTCAGCAGACAACAACATTAACGTTTTGGAGTGGCCCAGCCAGAGTCCAGACTTGAATCCAATTGAAAATCTGTGGCGGAAGCTAAAGATCAGGGTGATGGCAAGAAGACCCTCCAACCTGAAAGATTTGGAGCTCATTGCTAAAGATGAATGGGCAAAAATACCTGTGGAGACCTGCAAAAAGCTGGTCTGCAATTATAGGAAGCGTTTGATTGCTGTAATAGCCAATAAAGGCTTTTCTGTTGATTATTGAGAAGGGTATGAATAATTTTGGACTGGACACTTTTTGCTCAAATGTAAATAAAAGCTGAGAAATGTTTTTTCTCCACAATAATGCCTCTTGTACATCGTCCTATTATCTTTTGGGAGACACCTATGTCATTTCCCGTGAAAAAATTACTTTCTGGTTGAATAAAAGTAACTTTAAGTCAAAATTTGCCAGGGGTATGAATAATTATGGGCAGCAGGCTGTATATATGCAGTACAGACCAAAAGTTTGGACACACCTTCTCATTCAAAGAGTTTTCTTTATTTCCATGACTATGAAGGCATCAAAACTATGAATTAACACATGTGGAATTATATACATAACAAACAAGTGTGAAACAACTGAAAATATGTAATATTCTAGGTTCTTTAAAGTAGCCACCTTTTACTTTGATTACTGCTTTGCACACTCTTGGCATTCTCTTGATGAGCTTCAAGGGGTAGTCCCCTGAAATGGTCTTCCAACAGTTTTGAAGGAGTTCCCAGAGATGCTTAGCACTTGTTGGCCCTTTTGCCTTCACTCTGCGGTCCAGCTCACCCCAAACCATCTTGATTGGGTTCAGGTCCGGTGACTGTGGAGGCCAGGTCATCTGGCGCAGCACCCCATCACTCTCCTTCATGGTCAAATAGCCCTTACTTTCAAAGTTTTCCCAATTTTTCGGCTGACTGACTGACCTTCATTTCTTAAAGTAATGATGGCCACTCGTTTTTCTTTACTTAGCTGCTTTTTTCTTGCCATAATACAAATTCTAACAGTCTATTCAGTAGGATTATCAGCTGTGTATCCACCTGACTTCTCCTCAACGCAACTGATGGTCCCAACACCATTTATAAGGCAAGAAATCCCACTTATTAAACCTGACAGGGCACACCTGTGAAGTGAAACCATTTCAGGGGACTACCTCTTGAAGCTTATCAAGAGAATGCCAAGAGTGTGCAAAGCAGTAATCAAAGCAAAAGGTGGCTACTTTGAAGAACCTAGAATCTGACATATTTTCAGTTGTTTCACACTTGTTTGTTATGTATATAATTCCACATGTGTTAATTCATAGTTTTGATGCCTTCAGTGTGAATCTACAATTTCCATAGTCATGAAAATAAAGAAAACTCTTTGAATGAGAAGGTGTGTCCAAACTTTTGGTCTGTACTGTATATATATATATATATACACTGCTCAAAAAAATAAAGGGAACACTTAAACAACACAATGTAACTCCAAGTCAATCACACTTTTGTGAAATCAAACTGTCCACTTAAGAAGCAACACTGAGTGACAATCAATTTCACATGCTGTTGTCCAAATGGGATAGACAACAGGTGGAAATTATAGGCAATTAGCAAGACACCCCCAATAAAGGAGTGGTTCTGCAGATGGTGACCTGACCACTTCTCAGTTCCTATGCTTCCTGGCTGATGTTTTGGTCACTTTTGAATGCTGCCGGTGCTTTCACTCTAGTGGTAGCATGAGACGGAGTCTACAACCCACACAAGTGGCTCAGGTAGTGCAGCTTATCCAGGATGGCACATCAATGGGAGCTGTGGCAAGAAGGTTTGCTGTGTCTGTCAGCGTAGTGTCCAGAGCATGGAGGCGCTACCAGGAGACAGGCCAGTACATCAGGAGACGTGGAGGAGGCCGTAGGAGGGCAACAACCCAGCAGCAGGACCGCTACCTCCGCCTTTGTGCAAGGAGGAACATGATGAGCACTGCCAGAGCCCTGCAAAATGACCTCCAGCAGGCCACAAATGTGCATGTGTCTGCTCAAACGGTCAGAAACAGACTCCATGAGGGTGATATGAGGGCCCGACGTACACAGGGGGGGGTTGTGCTTACAGCCCAACACCGTGCAGGACGTTTTGCATTTGCCAGAAAACACCAAGATTGGCAAATTCGCCACTGGCGCCCTGTGCTCTTCACAGATGAAAGCAGGTTCACACTGAGCACATGTGACAGACGTGACAGAGTCTGGAGACGCCGTGGAGAACGTTCTGCTGCCTGCAACATCCTCCAGCATGACCGGTTTGGCATTGGGTCAGTAATGGTGTGAGGTGGCATTTCTTTGGAGGGCCGCACAGCCCTCCATGTGCTCGCCAGAGGTAGCCTGACTGCCATTAGGTACCGAGATGAGATCCTCAGACCGCTTGTGAGACCATATGCTGGTGCGGTTGGCCCTGGGTTCCTCCTAATGCAAGACAATGCTAGACCTCATGTGGCTGGAGTGTGTCAGCAGTTCCTGCAAGACGAAGGCATTGATGCTATGGACTGGCCCGCCCGTTCCCCAGACCTGAATCCAATTGAGCACATCTGGGACATCACGTCTCTCTCTATCCACCAACGTCACGTTGCACCACAGACTGTCCAGGAGTTGGCAGATGCTTTAGTCCAGTTCTGGGAGGAGATCCCTCAGGAGACCGTCCGCCACCTCATCAGGAGCATGCACAGGCGTTGCAGGGAGTTCATACAGGCACGTGGAGGCCACACACACTACTGAGCCTCATTTTGACTTGTTTTAAGGACATTACATCAAAGTTGGATCAGCCTGTAGTGTGTTTTTCCACTTTAATTTTGAGGGTGACTCCAAATCCAGACCTCCATGGGTTAAAAAATTTGATTTCCATATTATTTTTTTTGTGTGATTTTGTTGTCAGCACATTCAACTATGTAAAGAACAAAGTATTTCAGAACAATATTTAATTAATTCAGATCTAGGATGTGTTATTTTTGTGTTCCCTTTATTTTTTTGAGCAGTGTATATATATATATTTGGGAAAAGACTTAGTAGAGCAAGGGTCTTTCTTATCTGGTAACGTTATCGACACGATATGCCTTCTTTACTTTAAGATGGGTGAAGGTCTGACCTCTGGAATCCCATTGAATGAAGGATAGATTTAAAGCTGCGTCCCCTTGTATGATTTTCCTAGTACTCGGCTACCCAATATACACACAGAGGAATTGAGATTTTAAGTGTTATGTCCCTTTTAGCCAGCGTACAGGATTGTAATATCCTAATGCCCTGCAATCCACATATACTGAGTGTAATTAAGTTACACAAATTGAATGAAATCAAAGACCTCATGTCAGGAATTAATTACATCCGGCAACATATAGGAGGACCGGAACGTACACGATGGAGTCTACATAATGACTAACATATGTTGCGACGTACGGCGGAACTTTTCAAGTCCTTCCATTTATCTTAAAGTGCCATGTATGTGAATTAGAGCAGCATAGATACCAGTGAAACATCACCTTTTAGCTTCTACAGAAAGAAGTATATTCTATGATCTGTACATATAACATGAACATACTACATGCAATTCATTAACCTACTGTAGGGCTGTGATCGCTAACCTCCAGAACTCCAGCTATGGTAAAACTACAACTCCCAAGATGCACACTTGCTTGGCTGTTCTCAGAACTCCACAGAAAGGAATGGAGCATGCTGGGAGTCGTAGTTTAGCTGGAGTACCGGAGGTTAGCCATCACTGCCCTAGGGGAAGGGTGCACCAGGATGGGTGACATCGGGGGCAGAGGTGGCAAACCATGTCTATGGAAGCCTCGGCACGTTCATGTCCTTTAAAGGGGTAGTGGCAAGTAGTGGTTATCCCTAGAGTTGATCGAGCACCAAAGTGCTCGCTCGGGTGCTCTGGCCGAACACATCGGGACGCTCGGGTGCTCGGTAGAGTATAATGGAAGTCAATGGGAGAACCCGAGCATTAAACCAGGCACCCCCTGCTCTGAAGAGGGGGGGGGGGGGGTGCCTGGTTCATAGGAAAAGGTCAGAAATTGAAGGAAACACCACTGAAATGGTTCGGGAACAGCATGGGGAGTATGTCTGGATGCATCTTGGACTCCCAGGTCGCTGCTGGGAACGATGTTGTCCGAGTAGTACGCCACTTTTACAGACTGACAATAATATGCACCAAACCGAAGATAAAATCGATTTTAGAGTTTAAATTGTTAGTAAACATTCTTTCCTGTATATTTACTTGTATATAAAGTGCAAGTGCTGCCAAAAATTACAAGGAAGAGGCACTCCGATACAGCCTGCTGGTAAGCTGACCCTGTAAAAGATTTTAGGTGCGGGCCTGCAGGTGAGCTGACCCTGTAAAAGATTGTAGGTGAGGGCCTGCTGGTGAGCTGACCCTCTAAAAGGTTGTAGGTGAGGGCCTGCAGGTGAGCTGACCCTCTAAAACATTATATACGAGGGCCTGCAGATGAGCTGACCCTGTAAAAGATTGTAGGTGACGGCCCGCTGGTGAGCTGACACTGTAAGACATTATATGCGAGGGCCTGCTGGTGAGCTGACCCTGTAATACATTGTAGGTGAGGGCCTGCTGGTGAGCTGAGCCTGTAAAACATTATATGCAAGGGCCTGCTGGTGAGCTGACCCTCTAAAAAATTATATTCGAGGGCCTGCTGGTGAGCTGACCCAGTAAAACATTGTAGGTGAGGGCCTGCTAGTGAGCTGACCCTGTAAAACATTATATGCGAAGGGCATATATGCGAGGGCATTATATGCGACGAATAAGCATGTTGATATGATGGAAGAGGAGAAGGAGGATGAGAAAAGGAAGATTCAACTATATACCCTTGTTTGTGGCGGAAGGGGAGCATGGGAATTCAGTGTATTCCGTACATTCTAAACAACACATTTAAAGAGCCTTTATGTTCAGCCACTTTTCTCTGGTGGAGTCGAGAATCCAGGCCTTGTTCATTTTTATAAGAGTCAACCTGTCAGCATTTTCAGTTGACAGGCGGATACGCTTATCTGTTATAATGCCACCAACAGCACTAAATACCCGTTCAGACAAAACTCTGGCGGAAGGGCAGGCCAGCACCTCCAAGGCGTAAAGCACCAGCATGTGCCACGTGTCCAGCTTGGACACCCAGTAGTTGTAAGGCACTGAGGGATCATTGAGGACGCTGACACGGTCTGCTATGTACTCCTTCACCATCTTCCAAAACTTTTCCCTCCTTGTAACACTAGGCTGTGCAACAGGGTGAGGGTGCTGGCAGGGTGTCATGAAACTGTCCCAGGCTTTGGAGAGTGTTGCCCTGCCTCTTTTGGAACTGCTCTGTGTTCCCCTTGTCTCCCCTCCTCGATTGTCCAAGGAACTACGGACTCTGCCGCCAGCGTTGTCAGATGGAAATTTTTGGAGCAATTTTTCAACAAGGACCTTCTGGTATTGCACCGTTTTGCTCGTCCTCTCCACCAGAGGAATGAGAGATGACAAGTTCTCATTGTAGCGGGGGTCGAGAAGGGTGAACACCCAGTAATCCGTGTTGGCTAAAATGCATATAACACGCGGGTCACTGGAAAGGCAGCCTAACATGAAGTCAGCCATGTGTGCCAGAGTGCCAACAGACAAGACTTCACTGTCGTCATCAGGAGGATCACTCTCAATCTCCTCATCCACGCAGAACAGCTGGAAATAAACTTCCATGGGTAATACCCTCTGTAGCTGAGGCAACCGTCTCCTGCTCCTCCTCCTCTTCATCATCCAATTCGCGCTGAGAAGACGAACTGAGGGTGGTCTGGCTATCACCCTGTGTAATGTCTTCCCCCATTTCCACCTCTTCCACATGCAAAGCGTCGTCCTTAATTGTGAGCAGCGAGCGTTTGAGTAGACACAGAAGTGGGATGGTTACGCTGATAATTACGCTATCGCCGGTCATCATCTGTGTTGATTTCTCAAAGTTTCTTAAAGCCTCACAAAGGTCAGACATCTATGCCCACTCCTCGTTTGTGAAGAGCAGAAGCTGACTGGAAAGGTGACGACCATGTTACAGCTGGTATTTAACTACTGCCCTCTGCTGCTCACAAAGCCTGGCCAACATGTGGAACATGGAGTTCCAGCGCGTGCTCATGTCGCACAACAGCCGGTGAGCTGGCAATTTCAAGCGCTGCTGTAGCGTTGACAGACCAGCTGAAGCTGTCGATGACTTTCGGAAATGTGCACACACGCGGCGCACCTTCACCAGTAGCTCAGGCAAATTGGGGTAGGTTTTGAGAAACCGCTGAACCACAAGGTTGAACACGTGGGCTAGGCATGGGATGTGTCTGAGCTTGCCGAGCTCCAAAGCCGCCACCAAGTTACAGCCATTATCAGACACAAACATGCCTGGTTGTAGGTTGAATGGCGAGAGACACAGCTTTGTCTGGTCCCTTATCCCCTGCCATAGCTCTGCGGCAGTGTGCTGTTTGTCACCTAAACATATTAGTGTCAGCACGGCCTGTTGCCGCTTCCCCACTGCAGTGCTACACTGCTTCCAGCTACCAACTGATGACTGACTGGTGCTGCACGTGGTTAATTCGGAGATAGAAGTAGAGGAGGAGAAGCCACTAATGTAGGTGCTGGAGGAAACCCTGATCGATGTAGGGCCCGCAATCCTTGGAATCGGTAGCACCTGTGCCATCCCAGGGTACGACTCGCTCCCGGCCTCCACAACATTCACCCAGTGTGCCATCAGGGAAATGTAGCGTCCTTGGCCGAAAGCACTTGTCCATGTGTCCGTGGTTAAGTGGAACTTCCCAGTAACTGCGTTGGTCAGGGCACGTGTGCTGTTACGGGACACATGTTGGTGTAAGGCGGGCACGGCACACCTTAAAAAAATAGTGGCGGCTGGGGACTGTGCAACTATTTTTCGACATCGGGCTGCGGAAGGCCTCAGTGTCCACAAGCCTAAATGGCAACATTGCCAGGGCCAGTAATTTGGAAAGCTGTGCTTTTAGTGCTATGGCCTGTGGGTGGGTGGCTGGGTATTTGCGCTTGCGTTCAAAGGCCTGGGGTAAGGACATTTGGACGCTGCACTGGGACACGGAAATGGATGTGGTCGCCGATGGTGCTTGCGAAGGTCCAGGTGCAGGGCGGGAGGCATCTGGGCCTGCGCCTTTGACAGGGGATTGGCCAGCACGTAACACAGGGAAAGAGGAGGCAGTGGTGTGACCCGCAGACACAGATTGTGGACCCAGGCGTTTGTCCCACTTATTATGGTGCTTGGATGCCATGTGGCGGATCATGCTGGTGGTGGTGAGGTTGCTAGTGTTCCCCCCCCAGCTCATTTTGGTATGGCACAGGTTGCAGACTACTATTATTTTGTCATCCGCACTTTCCTCAAAAAAGCGCCATACTGCGGAACACCTACCCCTTGGCAAGGAAGATTTCCGCAAAGGGGTGCTCCTTGGAACAGTTGCAGGCCTGTTTGGTGTGGCCCGCCTTCTACCTTTTGCCACCCCACTGCTTCTAGCCTGTTGCGGTGCAGCAGATCCCTCCCCTTCTGTACTGCTGTCCTTGCTCGGCTTTCCACCTTCCCAGATTGGGTCAGTGACTTCATCGTCCACCACCTCCTCTTCCACTTCCTCACTCTGCTCATCCTCCTGACTTGTTGACCTAACCACTACCTCAGTGATTGACAACTGTGTCTCATCCTCTTCATCAACCTCTTGAGACATTAATTGTCGTTGAGTTATTGGAAACTGTGTCATCATAATCCACCTTATTAAACAGTAATTGCCATTCCCCACCATCATCTTCTTGTGATTGTGGATGCTCAAGAGTTTGGGAATCAGGGCACAAGATCTGTCCCTCTTCAAGTGTGCTTGGCGAGAGGCCCAAATCAAGGAATGGTGCTGAAAAGAGCTCCTCAGAATATCCGAGTGTGGGATCACTTGTTTGCCCAGAGTCTCCATGGTGGGAGGAAGGAGGATTGGGTTGACCAGACTCTTGGCTACTTAGACTGGACTTGGTGGAAGACAGGGTGGTGCTTAACTGCCTGGAAGCATTATCTGCTAAAATCCAACCGACCACCTGGTCGCACTGGTCTGACTTCAAGTGAGCCGCCCTGCAAACTGGGACATGAAGCTAGATATCGTGGATGATACTTTTTTTTTGTGCTATGGCAGCAGGAACAGTTTCACCGCGCCCAGGGCTACGGCCTCTGCGTGCATCATCAGCATCACGGCCACTGTCACGTCCCTTACTGCTCGCCTTCTTCATATTAAATGTTATATATGATTGAAAGTCTGTTATACTTACAGTAGTGTAGGATTTGGAAGTGTATGTGCAAACAATTTTTTCCTTGCTGGTCAATTTTTTCCTTCCTTTTTTTCACTTTTTTTCCAAAATTTAAAAAGGTATTTGGGATGTGGAAACATCACACAGGAGATATCCTGCAGGTAATGTCAATGCTGTCACCAGCGGCTAATGGAAAATTACAGGAAATGTCACAGGTATTTGGGATGAGGAAACGTTATACAGGAGAGGTACCACCGATAATGTCACTGTCCGCAGCATCTACACAAAAAAGTACACTGTATGTCACAGATACATTTTTCAAGCGCACACGTTACACTGCAGATGTGGCCCTGGTAATGTCACTGTCAGAAGCGGACACTGTCTATTGACAAAGTACACTGTATGTCACAGATATTTTTTGGATGTGCACACGTTACACTGGAAATGTGGCGCAGCTAATGTCACTGTCCGCAGCAGACACAGTCTATTGACAAAGTACACTGTATGTCACAGATATTTTTTGGATGTGCACACTTTACACAGAAGATGTGGCGCAGCTAATGTCCCTGTCCGCAGCAGATACAGTCTACAGAAAAAGGACACTGTATGTCACAGATATTTTTGGGATGCGCACACTTTACACTGGAGATGTGGCGCAGCTAATGTCACTGTCCGCAGCAGATACCGTCTATAGAAAAAGGAGACTGGATGTCACAGATATTTTTTGGATGCGCACACTTTACACAGAAGATGTGGCGCAGCTAATGTCACTGTCCGCAGCAGATACCGTCTACAGAAAAAGGACACTGGATGTCACAGATATTTTTTTGATGCGCACACTTTACACTGGAGATGTGGCGCAGCTAATGTCGCTGTCTGCAGCGGCCTAACTATGGTACGCTATTTGGCGCAGGATGCGCTAAAAATAGATATTGCTGCCACACACAATAGTCCTTAGAAGGAATTTGGGGTCTGTAAATTAGCGCAGGTTGCGCTAAAAATATAGCTTGCTGCTGCCACACACAATAGTCCTTAAAATGATTATTGGGTCTCTGAAAAGTTTTGGTGGTAAAAATATTCTTAAATCAATCCCTACACTGTCTGTCCCTTCCTCAGCACAGCTCTCCCTGACTAAGAATGAGCCGAACATGCGTCATCGGGTGCTATATAGCACCCGATGATGCGTTCTGGCCAGCCAATCACTGTAATGCCAGTAACCAAAATGGCTACGGCATTACAGTGAGGGCAGTACTTACCTGCACGTTCATTGGCTACATAGCAGCCAAGAAACGTTCGGGGCAGAGACTTGAGCATTGCGCCCGAGCACATGCGGTATTCGGCTGAATACCGCCATGTGCCGAGCATCGAGATGCTCGAGCCGAACTGGTGTTCGGCCGAGCATGCTCGATCATCACTAGTTATCCCCTATACACCACCGAGACTCCCACTGATCCCGAGAATGGGGATTCCATGTTTTCATCTTGATGGAGCAGCAGGTCGAGCATACACCCTGCCACTCCATTCATTCTCTATGGGACTGCCAAGCGCTGTACTTGTCAGTACCGCAGACTGTAGTCATGCATGTGCAGGAGAACAGGAGACCCAGATTGTCCTGATCGGTGGGGCTGTGCATCCGTGTGTAGGTAATAGATATTCTTAATGGTTAAACCCTTTAATCTACCAATAGGAAGCTATTTTTAAAGTGGTAGTGGGCTACAGATTGCTGCACAGGTTGTTGGCCTTTAACAGGGACCCTAAAAGACATTAGGACTGCTCCAATGGGACCCTCCTCAAATTGTCAGAGCAAAAAGTGGCTGCAAAGATTGTCTCTCTCTCTGGAGGACCCAGTTCAAACAAGTGTTACACTGACACCTACTGAACTCAAAGAAAGTAGTTGTCATAGCCCCACCGTATAAGTGCCGTCATTAGATAATGACATAATCTTTAGTATTTAGAAGATAACTCCACCCAAAGCTTTTCTCCATATTGAAGGTTCAGATAGAGGGCATAAAGAAATAAGTAAACTTAGCGCCTTACAAAAAGAAAACTATATTTTTTCATGAATGTGTTTTTGGACGAATAAATTAATAAGCATAATAAAAAGCACCAAAAATGCGAAAGTGTAACAAAATTATAACAATAAGTTATCATCAGGTACACAGATACACACCTTAAATACGCATATGCAGTACCAATTTACATATTAGGCACCACCCATGAGGAACACATATAGGACCATGCCTCTTATGCAAAACTACCTTAAAATTCAGACTCCATATTGTAAGCTGAAAGACATACTTTTTGGGGTTTCCTGCAGCAGGGAATCCATTTGTGGCTCCAATTCCTGGAGAGGTAATCCGGTATACTCCCTTACAACTCTAGGCTCTGGTCTCCTGTGTCTACAATGAAAATCTGGGTCTCTACAGATTGCTCAGTCACGGCTGCCTGATACCTACACTTGTGGTTCTGGAAATGATATTTAGCCCTTTGGACTTAACTGGTACATTTGGAAATATATAGTAAAATAGGTTAAAATATAGTGCAACACATTTAGTTCACATAAAAGTTAAATTTTTTTCAGCTACATCTATTACCTGTAGATCTGGGCAGTCTGAGGCTGTTACTTGCATTTCTCTATTCCGCTGGCCTTTCCATACAAAATCCTTGAGAAGAATGAGCATGCTGTTTCTTCTGGTAAGTTTTAGCCGCACAGATTTTTTTCTCTGTGCACATGAAACGGGATACAAAGACCCCATTCACATGCATTGGATGTATTGTACAACGTGGTAAATCTGATGAGCAAATCCTCCTCAAATCCTGAACGTGTGAACAGGGCCTTAAAGGGGTTGTCTCATCTCCGACAATGGGGGCATATCACTAGGATTGATAGGTGCGGGTTCCACCGCTGGGACCTGCATCTACACCGAGAACAGAGCCCTGAAAGTGGTGGAGGGTGCACTGCGCATGCGCAGCCGTCCTCCATTAATTTTCCATGGGGTCACCACAAATAGCAAAGCGCTGGCTCGGCTATTTCCGTCGGGCCAATTGAAGTGAATGAGAGTGGTGGCCCGTCATGCACCTTGTTCTCTCATCCACTTCTATGGGGAGCGCTTGCCCCCATTGTCTGAGATGGGACAACCCCTTTAAAGTCAGCGGCACCTGTTAACAAATGAACCAAATACGAGGAAGATGGTGAGATAAGGCGCGGGCAGAAATGTATTCCTCTCTCCCCATTGAAAACACATACAAGCTGAGTAGGCATGTGTATGGAGAAGTCGGGAGGAACAGCTGTGGGCCAAGCAAGCCGACCATTATTTGAAGCCTTCATATGACACTGACCAGTCCTAGCCTCTTGTGGGTTATCAATTAAAACCTTTAATGTCTAAATGATTTCAGTGCAACTAAACCATTGACTATAAAAACTCTTCCCTTTCACTTGAGTTTTTCATGTAAATTATATTTTTTTTTTTATCAGATTTTGTGTTCCTTCCAAGTGCCATACAACATAAATTATAAGGAACCCCTAGGGTGAAAAGCCAAAACCATCATCATTCATCTAATGAGGTTTTAAAAGCTTATATACTGTCCAAATCAATGGGAAAACACAAGGTACCATTTCTACACAATGACTCTATGAAGGAGAAGTGCTCCTCAACATGTGACTCTCCAGCCATGTTGGGCGTTGTGGCTTTACAATAGCCAGAGCCGCAGGTAGGAGACCACTGCCCTAACACAGAAGATCTACACATGGGCTTGGACACGTATTTTAGAAAAATATATGGTTCGCGCTCAAATATGATGTTTTTCAAAAAAGTACAAAAACCTAAGCCACTGATAGGAACCAATGTAATTAGCAAATTAATAAGGATTCGTCATCACTACTGCTGCTTTCTGAGAGGGGATGCGAGGTCTGCAGAGTTGTCACTGCCACTGAGTGTTGATAATGGTTATGTACCCCCAAAGGCTCTTCATGGCAAGAAGACAAGCAGCCATGCGACTGCTCGTTCACCTGAATTCGGACATTCTTTAAGCTGTGTAAGTGGCCAGAGTTTTTTAAAGGCAATTTTAATGGGTCCTTGTTTTGTTTATGGCTATGGGTCACGCTGCTGAGACCAGCAGAAGTCCTTTCCGATACAGGCACAGAATAAAAAGCGTCCAAGAGTTCAGCCGAAGACGTCTCTCCGGGAGTTAGTCCTGGCTCTTCCCTTATGGCTGGATTAAAATAACTGTGGCAAGGATTTTCAGAGTCTGACAATGCAGAAGACAATTCAGTCTCCAGGGGTATGTGTGCTTCAGAGCAAGTCTGCAGCAGGACATCTGACGGAAGCTGCTCCGCACCTCCAGGGTCGGGATGCAAATGGTTGTCGACCAAATCAAGACTTTCTCCCTCTTGACTGGAAGTCTGAGTCTGTGTATTTGATGTTTCTGGAGGGGTTAGCGGGCTCGGCCAGGTGTCTTCACTTCTGCCGGAATCTGTTTCCCCGTACCGAGTCTGAGAAAGGAGGGATGAGGTCAGGAGAGGGATTTGCCCTCTTGCACGTGGACGATGGAATAATCTGTTCCAAAGTCTCCCCAAACGTCTTCTGGAGGAAGCCCTTCGTGACGAATGTCGCCTCATCTGTCGACGCATTGCTGTACGAATGTTCTGTAGCATCGACACCTGGAAAACATATTGTGTAGATAGTGAAAAGTGGATGGCTGTTAATCATAATAAAATTAGTGGGCAGGTTACAAGCCTCACTAGCATCGCTGGTGACGCTAGGGAGGCTCGTCCCCGTCGTGGCCTGCTATAGGCTGCTGCTCCCCCCCAACGCCGGATGTTTTGATCCGCGCAATGGGAGATGCAGCAGTGGCCGTGTGGGGATCATGAGCGACGTGGGTGCCGGGGAGCGGGGTAAGTATATTCTATATGAAGGGCATGTTTTATACTTTGGATAACCCCTTTAAAGGCATTTTCCATCTTTGAGAGTCTTTTGGGGCAACCTCCGAGACATGCAGAGTAAAGTTTACTTACCTACTTCCCGCCACAGGGTTTCTGGCTTCTTTGCACTGCCACTGCAGAGCTCTGGTCCTCTCAAGTCAACATCCGGTTTGACAGCCGCTACAGCGGTGACGCGTCCCCATTGTGTTACGACAATGGGTCACATGATGAAGGGGGAAGCGTAACCGCTGCAGCCAGTGATTGGATGCATCTAATGTCAAACCAAACCAGAGCACTGCAACAGCAGCGGGGAAGTACAGAAGAAGGGACACAGCGGTGGAGAGCAGGTAAGTAAGGTTCCCTCTGGAGGGTGCCGAAACGCCACAAAGATGGAAAACTCCTTTAAAGGGGTTGTCTAGGATTGGAAAAACATAGCTGCTTTCTTGTAGAAGCAATACTACACTTGCCCATGGGTTTTGTATGGTATGACTGCTCAGCTCCATTGAAGTGAATTTATCTGAGCTGTAATACCACACACAACCTGTGGACAGGTATGGTGCTGTTTTTGGAAGAAAGCAGCCATATTTTTCCGATTCTGGACAACCCCTTTAACACATTCCTCAGCTAAAATACTCTGTGCTGCTGAAGAAGCTGCTCCTTTTATCATCAGTGCGTGACCTTCCACTTGTCTCCATTCTCCACACCCCAATATATTTTAATCTGCTGCTCACTAAACATATTTACTTGAGAGTCACTGACGGCTGGAAAGTCTTCCACAGGAGGAATGAGTCCCTGGGCAATGAGCTGTCCATAAGAAGGAGGAGCCTCACGTCTCACGAACTCCGCCTCTAAGCGGGTCATTTGTGTTTCGAATGCCCTGAAAAAAAAGAATTAAGAAAGAATGCATTTCAACAAGTCATATAAGCTTATGTATAACAACCTTAAAGGGGTTGTGAAAGAACGGCCGGACATGTAAAGGTAGGCTTACTTCCCGATTCTGGCTCCCCGCTCCTTCTCCTCCAGGCCTGGGCTGCTCTGCTGGGCAACTTCACTGTAAAAATCTGGTTTGACACTGACAATCAGTGGCCGCTGCGGAGAACGAATCACCTTGCATCATTTGTTATCACATAAGGGTAGCTGGTCACCTCCGCGGCCCATGTCAAACTGGGTGTTTACAGAGAGGATGCCCAGATGAGCATGGCATCCTGGGAGAGGGAGGAGCGGGGAGTCAGTGCCAGGAAGAAGGTAAGTAAGCTTCCCTTTACGGTCCAGCCAAGTTGGCCATCAATATCAGATCAATGGTAGAGTCGAGTATTAGCTGACGTCTTGTAGTTCTGGCTCCATAATGGGAGAAGTGTTACCAACTATGTCGACAAGACCATGGACAGAGCTACCATGAACCAGCTGATCACCAGGGGTGCAAGTTGTCAGACCCCCGCCAATTCGATACCGATTGCCTATTGTGCGGATAGACCATCAATATTAAAATCCTAGACAACCCATTTTAATCTGATTGATGCGGGTTTGGCTCCTTCAAACTGGTAATCAGTCAGGGTACCAAAAGCCAGACTCCCACAGATTTAATATTGATGACATTTCTTACGGATAATCAGTCAATATCAAAGTCCAGGACAATCCCTTTTGGGGCAGTTTTTATGATTGCTATGGGTTAAAAAAAAAATTGGGGAATTGGGGTTTATTTAAAAAATTGGGCAGTGTTTCTTATGCATGCGGTTAAAAATCTGTCTATTTGTAAAGCTCATATGAAGCCTTATCTCTGATTTCCTGACCTTATTAACACTTATTTAAGCCATATTCTTATCAGTTTGATAAGCGTTTATAATGAGTGTTTGTGAGGTCAGGAGATCAGAGATAAGGCATGAGCAGTCAGCTCACGGAGCTTAGGAGGGACAGTCTGCAAATAGACTGACTTTTAATCACATGTATCACAATAACTGCAGACATTTTTTAATAAAGAGCAAATAAAAAAATTATTTTAGCCCAAAATTTGTAAAATGCAATCAAAATTTCCCCAAAAGTGTCCATAGCCTTTAAGGTTGAAGTATGAAAAGTCGCACCTGTACTCCCGGCTTCTAAGAGAATACAGTTTGAAGGCGCAGCCCAAGGCGATGACCAAGAGTAGGCCGCACACCAAGCTGCCAATCAGAGCAGCTGTGATGACCTTCCTAGGTACAATCACCAGGCAGTTCTGTTCATCACTTCCGTCCTGGCAATCTTCTTGGCCATCGCACCGCCATGTTTCAAAGATACACAAATTGGTTCCACAGTGAAAATTCCCTGGCTGGCACGTGAAGCAGTTTTTTTCATCAGAGCCATCTGGGCAGTTCTTCTGGTTATTGCAACGGTCAAGGTAAGAGTAGCACAGGCCGCTTCCTCCCTCGCAGGGATACTCGTTACTTTGACAAGGTTTACAGTTCTCTTCGTCTTTGCCGTTGGGGCAGTGCCAATAACCATCACAAGTCTGGCGTTCTGAGTAACAAATGTCATCAACTCCACAGGGCTGCTCCCATGGCAAGCAGTAACCTTTGACCTGGTAAGTGGCGTTAAAACCATGACCCATGCTTTTCGGCCGTGCGTGGTAGGTCAAGGTGAGCTGGCCATTGGCAGACTCGGCACTGACAGTGTGCCGGTTATTGCGGAATGAGAGGGTTTGCAAGAGTTTATCGCTCCTCTCGCCGATTCCTTCATACACTTTCACATAGTCGCTGTAGCCCAAAAGCATGTCGATCTGAAGAATGACATGGCGATTGTCTTGAGTGTCTATGTACCAAACACAGCGAAGATCTGACCGGCTGTGATCTGGGCGGAAAAAGTCTGGTGAAGCAAAGGAGCCGTAGAAGTTGCCGAGCTTTCCTCCACACTTAAGATCGGGACAGTTCTCTTCATCAGTGCCGGTCATGCAGTCTTTTACTGAATTACACCTCAGTTCATTAGACATGCATTGTGTGGAGTGAGCCAAGGTGCAGGGGAACGTTCCCACAGGGCATAAGCTGGTCCGTATCTCGGTAGAGGGATTTGTACAATTTTGTTCATCTGAGTTATCTCCGCATTCATCTACAGCATTGCACCTCCAGGTGTTCGGGATACATTTGCCATTGCTACACAGAAATTCATCGGTCAGACACGAGGTCAGTCCCATTTTTCCTTTTTAAAACAAGACATAAATATTATATTATTCAACAAATATCAAATGGATGCATTAGAAATGGAGCATCATGTAGCATCTATAATGGTGGCCCAGTTGTTTGCATAATCTAGTGTGGGGTTTCGCTCTGGTAGATAGGGTAAGCGGGTGCAGTACAGAGGCAAAATACAAGTTCTTAACTCAAAACGTCAATGTTTATTCACACTTGAGGTAATTGGTGTTAATTCACACACAATGGAAAGTTCATATAACAGTTCTGCCTCCAGTAGTCCACAGCAGGCTTTAGGGGGTCTGTTTCCCCAGCATGCGGCTCTCAGCCCTCCATAACGGCACAAAGTCTCAGATCCCAAAAACAGAGACATCTCTGCTGAGCCCAGCTGCCTATTTAAGGACAGCCAGGTGCTGCCAAAACCCGGACAGGCACTGGAAACCAGACTAGCCGCACATGCTGGGAGGAAAATACCTGCCTTGCCAGATAAAACCCCTCACTGTGTCACACTAGCAATGCGCAAGCCATATTTTTAATGTGACGAAATAAAGTGTGGGTGCTGGATCTTCCTTCTCAACTTCATTGGTATATGTCTTATTTTGTTGCGTTGCTTATCCACATATGCTATAGATGTCTGACACTTCTCACCTCATGGACCCACATCAATCTCTAGAATGGGGCCTTACTTCTGTCTTCCGTGGTCAGAGGCTGACCTACAATGGTTTTCGTAACTCCCATACAAGCGAGTGGGAGCTATGGAATTAGGGTAGCACAGCACGCTTAACTGTTTCTGTAGTCCCGACCCCTGTGGCCGCCACATCCATGCCGACCCCCCGTGGTAAGAGCCACCTGGATGTGGCGACTACCTCTTTAAGTGTGTTCTACAGCTTGGCATTGATTATCTGGCTTTGGAAAGAAGAAGACAGAAGTTAAAGGGGTATGCTCTACTTATGAAGTGATAGTATATCACTAGGATATGTAACTTTCATGAATGAAAGAGTGCAAGGGTCGTACCCCCTCCATTAATAGATTGATAGCATATCCTAGGGAAGACCCAAGCTTGATTGGTGGGCAGAATGGTAGGAATGGATCACGTCTCGATGTCTTACGAGGCACTGGTGTCACATGGGTAAATCATATGACTGCTGCCATCTTGATTGCCATTGACGTGATGGCCGACAGCATCCACTGTTTATACACAGAATCCATGGGCAGCAGGGGACCCTGAACTAGGCTGCTTGGTGTTTCCTATGCCCGCACCTAAAATTTTTGGAAATTTAGAGATTTTTTTCCACCCCTTTGAGAAGGTCATACCCATAATTTTTGGCAGGAGTGTATATGGTGCCCTCCCAACTAAAGGTGGCCTTGTGGTTCGCCCGGCGGTCGTTTCACGGCAAACTTTGCGCGTTTGCGATTTGCCGAACATGCGAACATATGGCAATGTTCGCATGCGCCATATTCTTTTGCATTGCGCTGAACTTTGACCCATGACACATCCATCAGGTGGGACAGGACAGCCAATTGAGACGTTTCAGCAAATGGACACACCCCCGCCATATAACAAAACCTGATCTGGCAGCAATTTTACATTCTGTGTTTTGCCAGTTTAGGGAGAGGTTGCTTTGTGGAGCAGGGACAGACTGTTAGGGACACCAAACGCTAGCTAATAGGGCCACAAAAGTCCTTTTAAGGACTGGTATAGGTGTGTTATTGATAGGTGTGATATACTCAGGGGTGTGATATATTTATAATATACTTTCTAACATAGAAAGTACAGTATATTATAGTGCATTTGTATTGTGCAGCAGTTGTGTGCGGTTCTACTGAGATTCCACAGCTATACAGAGGGACAAACGCTATTGGAATAACTAATTGCAACTCGTGTGATATACCTGTTGCCCCAAAAAAAACTAATTGAGGGGGTGTGATATACCTATAATATACTTTCTAACATAGAAAGTATATAGTGCATTTGTATTGTGCAGCAGTTGTGTGTGGTTCTGCTGCGATACCGCAGGCATATAGAGGGACAAGCGCTATTAGAACAACTATTTGCAACGGGTGTGATATACCTGTTGCCCCCCAAAAAACTGATTGAGGGGTGCGATACACCTGCCTCCACAAAATACTGATTAGAGGTTTGATATCCCTGCTTCCACAAAATTCTGATTAAGGGGTGCGATATACCTGCTTCCACCAAATATTGATTAAGGGGTTCTATATACCTGATTCCACAAAATACTGATTGAGGGGTGCGATATATCTGCTTCCACAAAATACTGATTAAGAGGTTTGATATACCTGCTTCCACAAAATACAGATTGAGGGGTGCAATATACCTGCTTCCACCAAATATTGATTAAGGGGTTCTATATACCTGCTTCCACAAAATACTGATTGAGGGGTGCAATATACCTGCTTCCAAAAAATACTGATTGAGGGGTGCGATATACCTTCTTCCACCAAATATTGATTAAGGGGTTCTATATCCCTGTTTCCACAAAATTCTGATTGAGGGGTGCGATATATCTGCTTCCACCTAATATTGATTAAGGGGTTCTATATACCTGCTTCCACAAAACACTGATTAAGGGGTTTGATATACCTACTTCCACAAAATACAGATTGAGGGGTGCAATATACCTGCTTCCACAAAATACTGATTAAGGGGTTGGATATACCTGCTTCCACAAAATACTGATTTGAGGGGTTTGATATATCTGCTTCTACAAAATACTGATTAAGGGGATTGATATACCTGCTTCCACCAAATATTGATTGAGGCCTGCGATACACCTGCTTCCACAAATACTGCTCTTCTCTAGGGACTTTGGTGTTACCGCCACAGATTGAATGCAGGCCTGCCTCTCCTTCTCCTCCTCCTACTCCATCCTCCGTCTCCTCCTCGGCTGACTCCTCCTTTTCCACTGCTACCACCTCTTCTGCTGCACCCCCCAAGCTCCCCAGAACCTATTCGATGTGCCAGGTGAGACACTGCCATGCTGTGCTGCGGCTGTTGTGCCTGGAAGCCAAGAGCCACACCGGTCCTGCACTGCTTTCAGGTCTGCGGTCACAGGCCAATGCTCAATTTGCCAATTGGTAAAGTGGTGTGCGACAACGGTGCCAATCTGCTGAGCGCGCTGAAACAGGGCAAAATGACACACGTGCCGTGAATGGCACACGTCCTGAACTTAGTCGTGCAGCGATTCATTGCCAAATACCCCGGGGTCCAGGACATCTTGCAGCAGGCCAGGAAAATCTCTGGCCATTTTAAAAGATCTTACACGGCCATGGCTCGCCTTGCTGACGTTCAGCGGTGAGACCACCTGCCCGTCAGACGTCTGATTTGTGACTGCCCGACGCGCTGGAACTCCACCTTGTATATGCTTGATAGGCTGCTCCAGCAGCAACGTGCAGTTAACAACTACCTGTACGAACTCTGCAGCTGGGGAGCTTGGTTTCTTTTCACCGCGCCAATGACTGCTCATGCGCGACGCATGGAGACTTCTGCGGCGATTTGATGAGATCCCCAAACAGGTCAGTCACAGCCAGGGCGCTATCAGTGACATCATACCTTACGCCTTCTTTCTTGATCAAGCCATCGAGGAGCAGGAGCTGGAAGATGAGGAAGCCGCAATGCTGAATGAATTCCCAGGGGAGGCTACTCCATCTGAGACAAGTCAGCAGGAGCCTGAAGAGGAGTCAGAGGAGGATGGTGGCTGGGGGGAGGAGGAGGAGCAAGAAGAGCAGGCTTGGGAGGGGGACTTTAAACTTTTCGGGGATCCCTGGTGCTGATCGTGGCTGGGGGGAGGAGATCGAGGATGACATTCTCCTGGGCGCTCCACCACTTCCAATTTAGTGCAAATGGGGGCCTTCATGCTCCAGTGTTTGAAGAGGGACCCCCGTATAAAAAGCATGAAGGGCAAGGACCAGTACTGGGTGGCAACGTACTTAGACCCCCGGTACAAACACAAAATGGCGGACATATTACTAGCATTACAAAGGGCTGTCAGAATGCAGCATTTCCAGGCCTTGCTGCGAGAGATGCTGCATTCTGCTGTTGCGGGCGCTGGCAGAGGAATTTCCACCCACAGCGAAACAGGTGCGGGTACCAATCCTACCGCGCCTGAAAGAAGAGGGCGGTTTGAAGATGTGTTGGTCACTCGGATATGAGATCATTCTTGCAGCCAACCCATTGAGAGCCGCCCTCCCAATCCAGCCTCAGGGAACGCCTAGGCCGACAGGTGTCCGACTACATCGGACTGAGAAGCGAGGAACCCCTGGACTACTGGGTGTGCAGGCTTGACCTGTGGCGAGAGCTGGCGCAATTTGCCCTGGAACTCTTGTCTTCCCCTTCGTCGAGTGTCCTGTCCGAAAGGACGTTCAGCGCAGCAGGGGGGATCGTGACCGATAAGCCTAGCTCACGACAGTGTGGACTACCTCACATTTCTAAAAATGAATGAGGCATGGATCTCGTAGGAATTCAACACCTGTGACGACCACGTGTAATTGAATTTCCTCATGCCAGCCCACACATATCCGCCACCACCCAGAACAAAGAATGGTCCTAGTCTTATGTATATACAGCGGCATAAAAGGCCTTTTCTGTCAGGTGAATCCCTAGTTTTTGGGGCCTGTACTGGCCTACAGTAAAAATTGTATCCAGTGACCACATAATGTACCTCCAGCCACATCATCACAAGTTCTTTTCTGTCAGGTGAATGCCTAATGTTTGGTGCCTCTACTCCAGTGGCCTACTCTAAACATTTTATCCACTGACCACCTAATGTACCTCTAACAACATAATCACTTGTTCTTTTCTGTCATGTCAATGCCTAATTTTTGGGGCCTGTACTCCTGTGGCCTAAAATAACATTTTTCTAGGTTCCAGCAGGGCACGTTTTTGAGAGTTTCCCTTTAAGACGCATAAAAATGGCCCCTCATTAAAATCCATATTTATTGTGGGAATTTTTTACCATTGATCCCCCTCTGGTATGTCACTGTCCATGTTGTGGGACTATTTGTGCACTTCTAGTAAGTATTTGGTGGTTGCAAATATGACCTGAAAGTTTTTCAGGTTTCGCCTGCCATTAAAGTCAATGGGGTCCGCCGCGAATGCGCGGTTCGTGAATATTTAATCGCAAACGCGCGTTCGTGAATTGTCCTGGCTGATGTTCGTCCATCACTACTCCCAACTATCCCTCAAAGGCAGATTTGGATAGTTGGATCTCAACATGCCTGATCTTATTGTTCACAGGGAGATAAGCCTCTGCAAGGGTTGTCTGGCAGCAGCTTTCTCCCCATTCACCACACATGCATGCTTGTCACCAGTATTGGACAGTCGGCTTTACTAGTCTTTAACACTGTTCTCCGGGACTAGAAAAAAACGGATGCTCTTCTAAAAGCAGCACCACCACACCTGTCCATGGGCTGAGTCTGGTATTGCACCTCTGGCTTGTGGAAAGGAGTGGTGCTGTTTTTGGAAGAAAGCAGCCATCTTTTTCTAATCCTTGAGAACCCCTTTGATCTCCACAACACATTTCTTTAACCTATAGGTAAATGCTAATCTGTAGGTGACAATGAGAATTTTTGCACCATCATTCTAACAGCTCGGTGACAACTTTCACTCCAGAAAATGAAAAAGCGTTTAGTGTGCGGCGATCCCATTAGTTGAACCTGCGGTACCGTAGTTACAACTGTAATGACAATTGCTCAGAGTACTCTGCTTATTCTTCACGGCTTGAGGGATAATTTCTATCAAATTCCACTTCACTTAAGAGATTTCATGCGGACGCGTCCTGTGATTTACAACACCTCCGCTCGCCTGCCAGATGGATATTAACGAGAAATGTGAGAGGTGCGGAAGGAGAAGAGATGCATGGAACAGAGCCCTGATGAAGATTGTAATGGAATATGAAATGGACAGAAGTGAGTCTGGGTATACACAAGAGTACATCGCTCAAAGAAAATAAAATGGAAGCAATTTTGCA
This sequence comes from Bufo bufo, assembly GCF_905171765.1. NCBI lineage: Eukaryota > Metazoa > Chordata > Amphibia > Anura > Bufonidae > Bufo > Bufo bufo. The sequence goes on along the minus strand of NC_053398.1, from coordinate 137,822,257 downwards.
GTGAAGTATAAATGGAATTACACAGGATTCACTTTCAATCACAGTATGCAAAGAATAAACTATACTAGAGATGCCTGGTCTTGGGGTATCATATCCTCCTTTGACCAGTGGCCCACTGACAGACGATGCGGCTGCCTCCTATGCTGCATCAATGTCTTTGTCACTTTACATGCAACCAGGTACCGACAGTATTATTTTGAGTTGCAATACTCCACACATCACAGACAGATGTGCAGCTGTTTCTGGAAGAAGATCAGGGGTCAGCAACAGTTGTGAAACTACAACTCCCAGCGGCTTTTCTTGGTAGGGGCGTAGCTATAGGGTTTGCAGAGGTAGCACATAGGACCCACTATGTGCTACCTCTGCCCCGAGGGGGCACAAAGACCCTTGTGCCACATAAGAAGATACCGGTTTTATAGTGCATGTTGGTCAAGTTACACCTTCCGCTGGAGTAAAGGGGTTAGGTCAAGAATTTGGCATGGCGGGGGTGAGGGGGGGGGGGGGGGGGGGGCGAGTTGCTGTTCCAATTTTTGCCTCAGGCAGAATGAATGTGCTTCCCTGGCCACAAAGCACTGAGGGAAGGGGGGCCCAAGCTGAACTATTGCACCAGGGCCCATGGGCCTGTAGCTACGCCCCTGGTTCTCGGAGCATGCTGGGAGTTGCAGTTTCACAACAGCTAGACTGATACAGGTTGCCGACCCCTAGCCCAGGCAATGGTTAGAAGATATTCCCTTGTATGTGATTATTCATACCTCTAATATACGACAGCCGGAATCCCTGAGACTGCCCTGAACTCAAGGGATCTGAGTGAAAGAACATCCAAACATGATCCCGCAATGAAATAAAGGCTGGGGGGATGGTAGATCCGCAGACTTTATACCCTTCCCTTTTTGAAGACGGACCGATCAGTAACCAGTCGATAGTGCACTTGTGAGAATCTTGAATATCAAAATTCTTAAAACTGCAAAAATGCAAAAAGGAGAGAAGAAAAACAATGTTAAAAATGCCTTTTACATGGGTGAGAAATTTAGAATAATAAATGCATTGCAAGCAGCTCCCTAACATATGTCTATTAGCCAAATCGCTTCTTTTTACAAACCATACAGAGCAGTATAGACGTCACTAACTGGAGAGTAGATGGGAGAATATGAACTGGGAAAGAGCAAGGAACTCAAAGGGCCATTCCCATCTGGAAATCCTTCACCTGAAGGCAGACCCACTGGTGGGCATATGATTGCCAGGGATCAGGCGAGTGAAACTTCTGCCAGTCTTCTCTTTTTACTTGCCTACAGGAAGCATTACGCATATGAATGGGCCACCATCCAATATATGGTCCCATCATGTCCTCTGGGGTGAGAGATGGTTTTTGCGGTTTGCTCCAGCTAACAGATGTCTAAAAAGGGTTCTTGGAAACCATCAGCAAGCAATTCCATATATACTGACCCCAAGTTCTTCCAATCACTGGTTCCTTTTAACATGCATTAAAAGTATACTGTATTTCCATTAAAAAGTGTTCACACAATTATTATAAAAGGAGTTATCCAAGATTATTAAATGCCCCCCATATGCCCGGGCCCCTCACACTGAATATACTTACCTGTCCCAGCACGGCCGCCGCTGCTTCTCCCCGTGCGCGGATGAAAACATGTGGTGTCAGGGGGAGCAGCCAATGGCAGGCGGTGGGTCGTGGGTGACACTAGGGAGGCTCGTCCCCGTCCTGCCATTGGCTGCTCCCCCCGACACCCGGGCACCAGGAGCGGTGCAGGGAGCGGGGAGCCAGTTAAGTATATTCATTGTGAGGGGCCCGGGCATATGGGGGCCATTTAATAGTCTCATTCATCAAGGCCTTCTGTGCAGAAACCTCTGTAATATTACATGACTAGTCACGCCAAAGTCGTTATTTTTTGGCTGGTCTCAGTTCTGGCTGGTAGAGGAGTGGGCCTGAACCAAGACCCCCTTCTATGCCATTCATATGTCCTACAAGGAAATGTGTTGTATTGATGAATCAACCCCTTTGGTGCCCTATCTAGGCGGAATTTACACAGCCAGATTGTTAGGGCGATTATCGGAAACGAACATTAGTACAAATGTTTGCTCCTGATAATCGGCTGCCCAGAAACAATGAATTTGTAGGGGGATGAGCCATGACAGTAGCCATCAGTCGTCTGCATACTGTGGAGGCGATCTCTGCATGAAACCGGAGCTCTTCACCTCCACAGACGAGCAGGTATCTAGGACGGAACGCTTCCTTCCCCATAATTGCCTGCATTACATTAAGGCAACAATACGGTGATTCATCAACTGACATCATTAAACTGCTGAGGCGTATTTGTGATGAAAGTGACTGCTAATGTTGATTAGCGACTCACCTAATTGTTATGACGTCTCCGTGGTCTCCTTGGATAAACCAGCTGCAGTTCATGGTAGGGGGGTAGTTCAGGGGCCATGCGGGACTATAAATGACGCCTCTCCGTTCTGTGTGTTGCTCCAGTTCACCATTACAAGCAGCTGCCAAGGTACAAAATGCATCCTCAGACAAATTAAAGAGTTTAGAGACAAAAAGACATATACAGTTGCAAGAAAAAGTATGTGAACCCTTTGGAATGATATGGATTTCTGCACAAATTGGTCATAAAATGTGATCTGATCTTCATCTAAGTCACAACAATAGACAATCGCAGTCTGTTTATACTAATAACACACAAAGAATTAAATGTTACCATGTTTTTATTGAACACACCTTGTAAACATTCACAGTGCAGGTGGAAAAAGTATGTGAACCCCTAGACTAATGTCATCTCCAAGAGCTAATTGGAGTGAGGTGTCAGCCAACTGGAGTCCAATCAATGAGATGAGATTGGAGGTGTTGGTTACAGCTGCCCTGCCCTAGAAAAAACACACACCAGTTCTGGGTTTGCTTTTCACCAGAATGGGTCCGCATCCAAGCCGCAAAAACTGTGGCTCGGATGCGGACCATAACTACGGTCGTGTGCATGAGGCCTTAGCTGTGTGGGTCCTATGTCAGAAATAAACATGCCCCAACTGCAGCTTAGGGGTGAAAGCACTGACAGTGAGACCTCTCGAGCCATGACTGGCCGCAGACCTCTCTGCTTTGGAAGAGGTGCTGCCCTGACTTACGTCATCCTCCTATAGACTTGCAGTATCTTCATGTGCTTAGCCCAGCTGATGCCAAAAGAGTAAGAAAACTCATTATATCCTATGCCCTATGTCCAGGTGCAACCATTGTGGCTGCATAAAAATTCAAGAAACCTGAATTGCCCATGACCCTGGCACTACAGTTTTGCAATGTCCTAAAAGTCCTAGTGCAATAACCCAGTGGATCACAGCGAAAAGGGTTAATATTGTTAAAGAGTTAATCCTCAGGTTTACTGTGATTATGATGTGCACCACTGTAAATCCCAAAATGCTCCATCCAGGAAGGAAATAGTTAAAAGAGTTTTCTGACATTTTAATACTGATCACCTATCCTCTGAATAGTTTATCGGTATCTGATCAGTGGGGGTCTGACCCCTGAGACCCCCACCGATCAGCTGTTTGAGAAGACACCGGAGCTCCTATGAGCGCTGCGGCTTTCTCGCAGCTTACCAAGCACAGTGCTATACACCACCACAATGGATTTGAAATGAAACGAACTAGATGTGCTTTACCTGCAGACTGTCAGCTTTAATTTGAGGGGATTTACATCCAAATCAGGTGAACGGTGCAGGAATTACAACAGTTTGCATATGTGCCTCCTACTTGTTAAGGGACCAAAAGTAATGGGACAGAATAATAATCATAAATCAAACTTTCACTTTTTAATACTTGGTTGCAAATCCTTTGCAGTCATTTACAGCCTGAAGTCTGGAACGCATAGACATCACCAGACGCTGGGTTTCATCCCTGGTGATGCTCTGCCAGGCCTCTACTGCAACTGTCTAGAGTTCCTGTTTGTTCTTGGGGCATTTTCCTTTCAGTTTTGTCTTCAGCAAGTGAAATGCATGCTCAATCGGATTCAGGTCAGGGGATTGACTTGGCCATTGCATAACATTTCACTTCTTTCCCTTAAAAAACTCTGTGGTTGCTTTTGCAGTATGCTTTGGGTCATTGTCCATCTGCACTGTGAAGCGCCGTCCAATGAGTTCTGAAGCATTTGGCTGAATAGGAGCAGATAATATTGCACGAAACACTTCAGAATTCATCCTGCTGCTTTTGTCAGCAGTCACATCATCAATAAATACAAGAGAACCAGTTCCATTGGCAGCCATACATGCCCACGCCATGACACTACCACCACCATGCTTCACTGATGAGGTGGCATGCTTAGGATCATGATAAGTTCCTTTCCTTCTCCATACTCTTCTCTTCCCATCACTCTGGTACAAGTTGATCTTGGTCTCATCTGTCCATAGGATGTTGTTCCAGAACTGTGAAGGCTTTTTTTAGATGTCGTTTGGCAAACTCTAATCTGGCCTTCCATTTTTTGATGCTCACCAATGGTTTACATCTTGTGGTGAACCCATTCACTCTGGTGAAGTCTTCTCTTGATTGTTGACTTTGACACACATACACCTACCTCCTGGAGAGTGTTCTTGATCTGGCCAACTGTTGTGAAGGATGTTTTCTTCAACAGGGTAAGAATTCTTCGGTCATCCACCACAGTTGTTTTCCGTGGTCTTCTGGGTCTTTTGGTGTTGCTGAGCTCACCGGTGCGTTCCTTCTTTTTAAGAATGTTCCAAACAGTGGTTTTGGCCAGGCCTAATGTTTTTGCTATCTCTCTGATGGGTTTGTTGTGTTTTTTCAGCCTAATGATGGCTTGCTTCACTGATGGTGACAGCTCTTTGGATCTCATCTTGAGAGTTGTCAGCAACAGATTCCAAATGCAAATAGCAGACTGGAAATGACCTCTGGACCTTTTATCTGCTCATTGTAATTGGGATAATGAGGGAATAACACACACCTGGCCATGGTACAGCTGAGAAGCCAATTGTCCCATTACTTTTGGTTTCTTAATAAGTGGGAGGCACATATGCAAACTGTTGTAATTCCTAAACCGTTCACCTGATTTGGATGTAAATCCCCTCAAATTAAAGCTGACAGTCTGCAGGTAAATCACATCTTGTTCGTTTCATTTCAAATCCATTGTGGTGGTGTATAGAGCCAAAAATGTTAGAATTGTGTCCATGTCCCAATATTTATGGACCTGACTGTATATAGTGGTTGTACTTCATATCATGCTCAGCCCCATACACTTCTATGAGGCTGAGCTGCGCCTAGGCCACATGAACGTGTCATCACATGGCCTCACAGAAGCGCTGCTGCCTTCTCAAACAGCTGATCAGCAGGAGTCCCGGGTTTCGGACCCCACTGATCAGATACTGATGGCCTAACGAGAGGATAGGTCATCAGTATTAAAATGTTGGAAAACCCCTTTAAATCTGACAGTTCTTTAGATAGTTGACGGGAGACAGGCTTGTCCTGTCCCCACCACCACAAGTTCTTTGTGAGCTGCTGCAAAGTAGGCCTAAATAAGGCTACTTTCACACTACCGTTCAGAGCGGGTCCGTCTGATGTCTGCTCAGACGGATCCGCTCATATAATGCAGACTTGGGATCCGTTCAGAACGGATCCGTCTGCATTATATTGTAGAAAAAATTCTAAGTGTGAAAGTAGCTTCAGACGGATCCGTCCAGACTTTACATTGAAAGTCAATGGGGGACAGATCAGTTTGAAAATTGAGCCATACTGTGTCAACTTCAAACGGATCCGTCCCCATTGACTTACATTGTAAGTCTGGACAGATCCGCTTGCCTCCGCACGGCCAGGCGGACACCGGAACGCTGCAAGCAGCGTTCGGGTGTCCGCCTGCTGAGCGGAGGCTGAACGCTGGCAGACTGATGCATTCTGAGCGGATCCGCGTCCACTCAGAATGCATTAGGGCAGTACGGATGCGTTCGGGGACGCTTGTGAGCCCCTTTCAAACAGAGCTCACAAGCGGACACCCGAACGCTAGTGTGAAAGTAGCCTAAGCCACATCCAGGAACACACCATTCCTGAAAGTGGAAAACTGCCAGAAGCCAACCTTACTATGGATTCCGCCCAGAGAGAAGGAAGCACTGAATATTTATCCAGATGTTTGACAACCAAGGATGTTCTAGATTGAAATAGAAAGGTAAACACACGTTTATGACAACAGGCTTTACTGCAACTGGAAAGGGTTAATTGCGTCCGGTGTCCGCCACACTGAGATTGCACGCTTGTGGTTATTTTGGAAGGATTACAAAGTGCATTTAGAAAAATCTCAGAGAGGATTACTACCATCATTGCCACCTTCTATATACAGCCTTTCAGAAAAGCCTGCTCTGTGTAATATCTGAAAACTCTGTCCGCTGTTTGCATCTCTACTGTAATTCTGCAAAAAGACTTTATTTATCATAACCAAACAGGCCTGGTCACTGACTCCACCATCTAACTGCTGGCCTCTCCTTGCCTGCCCTCCTGCCTTGCTCCCTGCTACTGATTCGCCTAACATCAAAGCCACCTCAGCCACCACCAGGCAGGAGCCCCCAAAAGTCCAGGGTGTGCACCAAGGCAAGAATAGGTGCACCCTCCACTCAGTGCATTCGCAGCCCAGGGAGCACTAGAGGGATTAGCCACTGTGAGGACAAAAACCATCCTCATTGCCACCACTCCCTTCCTCTCGAGCTCCAGGCACCGCGGCTCCCGAGGGCCCGAAGCACTGCACTAGCACACTCCCTACTCTCATGCAGCATCAACCATAGGTTGCTCAGCTAAACTCCCTAGTGCTGGCATCAGCAAGACCTCTTGAAAACCACGATGAAGAAGAAGAAGAATAATAACTAGATATAACACTGATTTCACAGTTCACATTACTGCTGTGCAAGTGACGGCAAATATGAGAAGAAAATCAGCATGGTTTCAGCCTAGCCCTGGTATTCCCAGAGGTCCGTATACCTTGTCTTGCTATTACAGCTTTGGGAACGAGCTGCGGGTCTCCTGAGACACTACTGAAGTGAAGAATTGCTAGCTGTAGATTGAAACCAGGATGTACACAGACAGCAGAGCACCATATGGGCCCCAATGCTTTAGAATAAGATAGGGCAGCCATCTTAACAGCCTCTCAAACTCAGCCCTAAATATACAATCTAATACCTAGGGTATTGGGCAATGGCGCAGGATGCACATTACAATGCATTCGGAAAGTCTTCAGACCCTTTCACTTTTTTCAAATTTTTTATTGCTCACCAGCATACATCATGTTCCAAGGCATAAATTAAAAGGTACACTGACCATTGCAAAAAGACAAAATGAACACAATTTTGTCTCTTTCCCCCATCTGGATGTCATCACTACTTTAGCAACGATATCTATCGACATCAAGAGTTTGCAGTTGCTCTCAATTTGCCTAAAGTCCCTCTAAAAATCAGCTCATAAATACCAATCTGTGAATCGGAAATTGAACATGATTTTTTGAGTCTCATCAGAAGTCAAATGGTAGCACATAAAGCTCTTCCATTTATTAAGAAAGACTCTAGAAATTGTTCTTTGTGTTTTCAGCTTCTAATTCCATAAGTAGAAAGTGTTTCAATCTAATATATAAAGCTGAGTGTATGTATGTGTGTATGTCCGCTAAAGGAATACGCACCGTCGCATTTACAATCACGAAATTTGGCACACAGGTACATCAGGAGTCTGGGAAGGTTTTAGACCGGGTCTCAGCTCTCTAGCACGTACCGTTCCTGAGATATTCCCAAAAAATGCATTAGCCAATAGAAGCCTGGTCACATGACCCTTATCAGCCAATAGAAGCTCGCAGGCTGTTAGCCTCCAGATACATAGTTTTACACCAGGTTTCCATAACAACCCAGGCATTTTTCTTCACTGCTGTAGGTCAGCTTTAAAGGAAATCTGTCACCAGGATAATCGCTATTGAAGTAAAGCCATGGCCTAATAGCACTTAGTGCCTTATTTCCAAATGTGTCTTTGTTCCAGCAATAGATGTTTTTTATCCTCTGAAAATCCAGTTTATTTAGTATGCAAATGAACCAGTAAGGTGCCCAGAGGGGCGTCATTCTTGCAGGAAAGAGCCCAGGCACGCCCCCTGCCACAATGTGTCCACCCACCCCTCCTACATCACACTCAAGCCATAACTCTGCCCCCTTTTCCCTGCTCCCAGCATGAGGGCGTGGCTTGGCTTCTTCCTGCAAGAGTGACGCCCCTCTGGGCACCTTACTGGCTCATTTGCATACCAAATAAACTGGATTTTCAGAAGATAGAAAACATCTATTGCTGGAACAAAGGCACATCTAGAAATAAGGTACTAAGTGCTATTAGGCTATAGCTTTACTTCAATAGCGATTATACTGGTGACAGATTTCCTTTAAAGGGGCAGGTGTCACGCCCTGCCTTGTGGGTGGTTTGAGGAGATCTGTCAGAATTGCTGCACGTGACTCGACCTGATAGTTTGTTTGTTGTGGGTTTGAGCACCGTTCCACCTTCCCCCAGGTGGTGTTCTTTTGGTGATTAGGGAAGCTATTTGTACCTTCCTTTTTCCCTATAGCCTTTGCAGGTTATAGTTCTACCTTGTGTGAGTTTTGGATGCTTGGTGGATCATCTGCTCCTTCTCGTATCAGATAAGTATTTTCCCTTCTCTTTTCCCTTTTGGTTTCTGTTTTGTCTAGGCCTCTAGTGGGGACGCTAGCGCCTTCGGTGGTAGAAGGCGCTGGGTGTCTCTTACCCTTTTTCCCTATTACTGAGGGTCTGTTTAGTGTGTTATAGTCTTAGGCACGGGGACATATGTATATCTACCATTGAGGTATGCACATGGGCTTAGCAGCCTAGGGAAAGTGTGTCAGGGATTACTAGGAGGTGATCTTGTTTTTCCCTAGCTTGTGGGTCCTAGTCCGTTGTTTAGTTTGTCTTTCAGTTTGCTGTTCCCTTCGCTACCTATCGTGACATTATAACATGCCATACCGTAATTCTTTGCAAAATGGAGACTATTGATGCTTTGGTTGATCGCATGCAGGGATTGTCTTTGGAGGTAGCTGACCTCCGCAATTCGGTTGCACGGTGTCAGAGTACTTTGGCGTCTGGTGCCGCCGGTGGAAACCAGGTCTGCCTGGAACCTAAGGTTGCTCTCCCTGATAGGTTTTCCGGGGCAAGTGATAACTTTGTCCGGTTCAGGGAGTCCTGTAAATTGTATTTTCGTCTGTGTCCGATTTCATCTGGAGACAAAAACCAGAGAGTAGGGATTATTATTTCTCTGCTAAAAGGTGACGCTCAGTCCTGGGCTTTTTCTCTGCCGACCTGTTCTCAGTCCCTCCGGTCGGTGGATGAATTTTTCGGAGCCCTGGGCCAGATTTATGATGACCCTGACCGGGTCTCCATGGCTGAATCTAAGTTGCGCAGCTTGTGCCAGGGAGAACGCACTGCTGAGTCGTATTGTGCTGAATTTAGAAGATGGGCGACTGACTCGGAGTGGAATGATCCTACACTCCGTAGTCAGTGCTGTCAGGGGCTATCTGAGAAATTAAAAGTTGCATTTCAGGAAAAAACTGATTCTTTGGAGGCGGCCATGTCTTTGGCCATACAGATTAATAGACGTCTTAGGAAGAGATGCAAGGTTCTCTTCAGAAAGGGGGTGCTGTCTGGTGGGGAATCAGTCCCTCCTGTCCCTTGGGGTACTTTGACACCTGAATTAGGGGCTGGAGAGGAGCCTATGCAATTTGGTAAGGTTACTTCTTGCTCTGGTAATAGGAATTTTAGGAAGCTGAATCGACTGTGTTACTTCTGTGGTAATAAAGGTCAGTCAGCAGCTACTGGCCAGCCAAGATCTGGAGGAGACATCCGCAGCTTCCTCCGGTAGGCGGGCAAGTAGTGATGAGGAGAGTGGCATGGGAGCTGGTGTTGCGAGCGGTGAGGCTCCTGACCCAGAGACCGTTGAGGAGGACATCAGTGCAAACAGTACTCGATGATGATGATGATGATGTAGCTGATCGCACTTGGGAGCCGGGTGAATTAGGGGCTTCATCATCTTTGGGAGAAGAGGGTGGCAGCTTGCCCGTGAGGCAGCAGCAGAGCCAGCAAGGTGGTAGTGTGGCCGGGAGTCAGCAGTGTGGCAGCAGTGGGAGGTTGGGAGCCAAACGTACCCGGAGTAGACCACCCACTTCGCAGGAGCCTACCTGCCCAAAAAGTAGTGGTGCAGGGGTTCACGGAAGCAGTGGCGGTAGCAGTCAGTCAGTGCGGGGTGTGTTGGGGGTAAAATCACAGACTCGGCGGTGTGGCAGTTTTTTGTTAAGCTGCCGGAGGAGGTGAATATGGCCATTTGTAGAATCCGTAGGCAGAAGGTGAAGCATGACCAGGGTGCCAATGTTGGCACCACAGCCCTGCTTCAACATTTGCAGCATCACCATAAAGTGAGCTGGGAGAACCGTGGCTCCAATGTGGTGGTCCAGACTGCCGCAGCAACCGCTGCATCACCCAGTGGCACGCACCCGATTTCAGGCAGTGAAGGCTCCACCACCTCAGCCGAAGGGAGCTGTCTGTCCTTCCCATCATCTGCTGGACCTGATGCTCCTGCTTCTCCTCCTCGTCAGTCATTCCATCAGCAATCGATCACTGAAGCGATTGCCAAGAGACAACAGTATGCGTGCACTCATCCAACGGCGCAGAAGCTGAATATGCTCCTGGCCAAGTTGCTGGTGCTGCAGTCCCTTCCTTTCCAAGTGGTGGACTCTGGACCTTTCAGAGAACTGATGGCTTGTGCCGAGCCGAGGTGGAAAGTCCCAAGCCGTCACTTCTTTGCCAAAAAGGCAGTTCCAGCCCTGCACACACATGTAGAACAGAAGGTGGGCCACTCCTTGAGCCTGTCGGTGTCTGCCAAAGTGCATGGCAGCGCCGACGTGTGGAGCTGTAACTACGGTCAGGGACAATACATGTCCTTTACGGCCCACTGGGTGAATGTGGTTCCTGCACAGCCACACCAGCAACTTGGCCAGGTGACGCCGCTTATGCCTCCATGTTCTCACGCCGGTGGTCCTGCGACAATGTCCGCCTCTGCCTCTTCATCCTCCACCATGTCCTCAGCCTCCACTGCAGGGACAATACACAGTGCCCCTCCAACATACCACATGTGCAGGGCACGGCGGTGTCACGCTGATCTGCACCTCGTTTGCCTGGGCGAACGGAGTCACACAGGGGAGGAACTGCTCCGTGTCCTTCATTAAGAAATCGAATCCTGGCTTTCTCTGCGACAACTGAAAATCGGAAACATGGTGACCGACAATGGGAAGAACATGGTGTCGGTGCTGTGTCAAGGAGGGCTGAGCTATGCACCCTGCATGGCACACGTGTTCAATCTGGTTGTCAAGCGGTTCCTGAAGTCTTCCACCCATCTGCAAGACATCCTAAAATGGCCAGGAAACTTTGCATGCACTTCAGCCACTCGTACACCGTAAAGCACATCCTCCTTGAGCTGCAGCGGCAGAACGGCATCCCCCAACATAGGCTGATATGCGACGTTTCCACCCGTTGGAATTCTACCCTCCATATGTTGGATCTACTATACGAACAGAGAAAGGCCATAAACGATTTCTTGATGATCCAAGCGGACAGGAGTACTCCCCTGGGTAACTTCGATGTCAGCCAGTGGCAGCTCATGCGTGACACCTGCCGTTTGCTCAGGCCCTTTGAGGAGGCCACGTTCTTTGTCAGTCGCCAGGACTACGGGATGAACGTCATTCCACTGCTTCATATCCTGGAACATCTGGCAGGTCAGGGGACTGGAGACGTGGCGCCTACATCTCACGGCCACATGAACCCTGTGGGGGCTGAACTGGAGGAGGAGGAGGACTTCAGAGCACAAGCAATGTGTAGCGAAATGGGTGGTTTTTCTACACAGTTGACAGGAGAGGAGGAGCAGGAGCAGCCAGAGAAGCTACAGAGGGATGACTTCTGGCTCTCCACCATGTTGGACCCTCGCTACCAGTCCAAAATGGGGGCCTTTTTTTACACCCGCTGAGAGGGAGGACAAACTGAACTACTATAGAGACATCCTATGTAGTCAGTTGGCCGCTGCCTATCTGCGCCATCGTCCATCCTCTCGCAGGTCTGACCAGGGGGCCCTCTACACTCACATTCCTCTGCCATGGCTGCTGTGGCAGGAGCAGTACCAGCTCCATCAGCAGCAGCCTGAGTCTAGAGTCGCTGATGAGCAGCTTTCTTCACCCACCCAGTGAAGAAACTACTCACCAGCAGCAGCTAGACCTGGAGCAGGACCTGAACCAGCAGGTGGTGGCATACTTGGACAGCACCCTGCCAGCGGTCATTGAAGATCCACTGGTCAACTGGGCAGCCAAACTGGATTTGTGGCCACAAATGGCAGAGTTTGCCCTGGAAAAGCTGTCCTGCCTGGCCAGTAGTGTGGCATCAGAGCGGGTGAGTGTTTAGTGCGGCGGGGGCCATAGTTAAACCAAGAAGAACTCACCTGTCCACCCAAAATGTGGAGAGACTGACCTTTGTCAAGATGAATCAGGCATGGATCAGCCACCAATGCCTGATGCATCAGACTAGATCATCCATGGTGCCACACCAACACTTTGCCAAAAAAGACCGGTTTCTTCTGGCTACCTGCCTTAGCTACTATTCTGATGCTGCCACCTGCCTGATGCCACACATCTGATGCCAAGTGAGCCTTCTTTAACCCACCATCTTCAGCTGTAAGTCCTGAGATAGTTGGGAACCTCAATGACATGTTGTTTTATAGTCAATCAACATGGGATTCTGCAATCTTCCATATCCAGACCGATCAGCATAATAAGAGAGTCTGACACGTCAGCCTCTGTGAGTTCATGAGGAATAGGCACCATCCTAGATTGTTCGGCGGTCTCAGCGAGGAGCTCCATCTGCGGTTTACTCTTAATTTTCTTTCCCATATTCAAAACAAATCAGTCCATTCAATGCCACAGACCTTGAGAGAGGTTGCTGGTGAACCGGGTATCTCAGGTATCCTGATGAAACCCAGGGGGCGCCACATAAACTCCAGTACTATTAGAAATCCAGTACTATTAAAAATTGTATAGTTATAGTGGAATACATTAGTGTATTCCACTATAACTATACAATTTTTAATAGTACTGGATTTCTAATAGTACTGGAGTTTATGTGGCGCCCCCTGGGTTTCATCAGGATACCTGAGATACCCGGTTCACCAGCAACCTCACTCTAACCTCAGTCCACTAGTTGGTACTGAATTTCCCCCCTTTTTCTAGGGGGTCCTTGGGGAGCTGCCTACTTTTCTCCATCCTACATACATTCCTCCCAATTCTGTCCTCTTTTCACATTATTTTGTGGTTATCCCTTGGCGCCTTATTCTTTCCACTTTCCCCCAACCCCCCTATTTTTGTACATCTGTGCAGAATTTTCCATCTCCAAAACTTTTTTTCTCTTTGCACAGACCTTGAGAGGTATTAAGGAGTGGTATGAGAACCCTCACTGTGGTATTTTGGGCAATCGGAGCTATTAGGGTCCATTCACACATCCACATCCACGGATCCGCAAAACACGGACACCGGCAATGTGCATTTCGCATTTTGCGGACCGCACATCGCAGGCACTATAATAGAATATGCCTAATCTTGTCCACAATTGCGGACAAGAATAGGACATGTTAAAAAAAATTCGGGAAAGGAAATGCGGACCCGGAAGTACGGGTCCGCATTTCCGGATCCGGGCTGCACATCGTGCGGTCCCATAGAAATGAATGGGTCCGCAATTCCGTTCCGCAAAATGCGGAACAGAATTACGGACGTGTGAATGGACCCTTAATCAATCTGAGTCAAGGAAGCCGCAAGTATAATCAGCCTTACATGTCGGCTCCAGAACCGGAAGTCCACGTTTTGTTATGTTGCTCCTTGTACTAACATTTTAAAAAATCAGGTTTTCCCATCATTCTGCACTCAGTACTCCATAATAAAAAGTGAAAACAGAATTTTAGACATTTTTGGCAATTTATTAAAAAGGAAAAAATAAAATTTTGAATGGACATAAGTATTCAGACTCTTTGTTGTGACATTTGATTATCTCTAAGATGGAGTCAACTGTGGTAAATTCTGTTGACATGACTTTAAAAGACACAGCCCTGTCTATATAAGGTCTCCCAGCTGACAACGCATATCATAGCATTTCATGTAATATTCTAATTTTCTGAGATTGTGAATTTGGGGTTTTCATAAACTGTAAGCCATAATCATCCAAATTATAACAAATAAAGGCTTGAAATATCTCGCTTTGCATGTAATGAGTCTATCTTATATATTAGTTTCACCTTGTAAGTTGTATTACTGAAATAAATGAACTTTTGCACGATATTCAAATTTTTCGAGTTTCACCTGTACTTTATAATTGGAGCTCAGGTAAACAATAATTGCCTTACCTGTAAAAGGGAATGTGGTATCTACCCATCCAGGAGTGAGTGCATTAACTAGAAGAAAAAATACAGATGATCCAACATCATTATGATCATTATGGTAATAAAAAAAACAATAGTATAGAAATGTCCATATGTACAAGAATATAACTACCATAATACTGCTCCTATGTACAAGAATAGTACTATTATAATACTGCCTCCTATGTACAAGAATATAACTACTATAATACTGCTCCTATGTACAAGAATATAACTACTATAATACTGCTCCTATGTACAGGAATATAACTACTATAATACTTCCCCTATATACAAGAATATAACTGCTATAATACTGCTCCTATGTACAGGAATATAACTACTGTAATACTGCTCCTATGTACAAGAATATAACTACTATAATACTGCCTCCTATGTACAAGAATATAACTACTATAATACTGCTCCTATATACAAGAATATAACTACTATAATACTGCTCCTATGTACAAGAATATAACTACTATAATACTGCTCCTATGTACAAGAATATAACTACTATAATACTGCTCCTATGTACAAGAATATAAACTATAATACTGCCTCCTATGTACAAGAATATAACTACTATAATACTACCTCCTATGTACAAGAATATAACTACTATAATACTGCCTCCTATGTACAAGAATATACTTACTATAATACTGCCTCCTATGTACAAGAATATACTTACTATAATACTGCCTCCTATGTACAAGAATATACTTACTATAATACTGCCTCCTATGTACAAAAATATAACTACTATAATACTACCTCCTATGTACAAGAAGATAACTACTATAATACTGCTCCTATGTATAAGAAGATAACTACTATAATACTGCTCCTATGTACAAGAATATAACTACTATAATACTGCACCTATGTACAAGAATATAACTACTATAATACTGCTCCTATGTACAAGAATATAACTACTATAATACTGCTCCTATGTACAAGAATATAACTACTATAATACCGCCTCCGATGTACAAGAATATAACTACTATAATACTGCTCCTATGTACAAGAATATAACTACTATAATACTGCTCCTATGTACAAGAATATAACTACTATAATACTGCTCCTATGTACAGTAATGTGGATCTTTCTATATAGAAGTATTACCCAGTAACAGTAGCATTACAGAATCACTGAGGTCACACTGATGCCATCAATTGCCATGAAAATAAGCATAAATGCCATATGTCACTGATACAAATCTCTGTGTAGGGCATGACAGGATTATGATTATGGTTGCTAAAAACGGGACTTTAAGCCAATGTTATTATTAGGATGGAAAATATCACACAGGAGGAGGACATGCATTTTTCCAGAAACCAAATATAATATGTGACTCGATATAAGCTCTGTTAACAAACATTCAAGATTTGATAAAACTGTACAGCAAAAGCTATAATTCACTGCATACAAAACATGTAGTAATACACTACTCACAAAAAGTTAGGGATATTTGACTTGTGTGTGAAACTTCAGAATGAACCTAAAATGTATTCTAACCTTTATAGGTGAACTTAATGTGACCTTCTCTAAACTTTTGCATTCACATGCCCAACTGATCAATGTTTCAGAAGTTTTCTCACAACTTGCTGTTCTCTAACAAGAAGCTTAACATCAAAATTCACAATAGGTGTTTGATCCATGAATCCCCTAATACATTTCCTGGTTAAATTAGAATTGGTATTTAAGCAGTCCTCCTCATCATGCTGTTAACATTTTGACATCATGAGACCAAGACGACACCTAACAATTTATCAACAGTACCTCGCCATTGCCAGGCTTCAAGCAGGATGTTCAGACGGAAGTGGCCACTGAGCTTAGAGTGTTGCATCGAGGTGGCATCATTAGGGAATGGCTGCTGGAGACTGGGGGACCTCAAATGTAGTGGCCTGCACTTTCTCCAGACCTGAATCCCATTGCAAACCTATGGGATCAGCTAAGTCACCGTATAGAAGCTCGTAACTCTGTACCTCAGAACCTCAATGACCTGAAGGCCGCCATTCTAGAAGAGTGGGAGGCCATGCCTCAGCATACAATAAGTTGACTTGTGAACAGCAGGATATGTCGTTGTCAAGCTGTACTTGATGCTGAAAGCCACATGACAAGTTTTTGATACATTGAAATTTTTTGTGAGAATATACCCACCACTGGGGTTGGCTTTTGTTTAAAAAAATAGTTTGAGATGAGGAAATCACCATTGCATGCTTCTACTTAAATGCTCTACTTTCATGATATAATATCACTGTAGCGTGAACGTTTTCCATAAATTTCACCCAACTTTTTGTGAGTAGTCCATTATGTAAACATTGGGTCATAATATAGGAAATCTTAACCACACCAAAATCAAACGAGTGCACAGTGTGAGAACCAGCCTGCAGGAGAATGGTGCACATATTTTGTAGCAAAATGCAGTGAATATCAGCATCCAGAGTCCTCTCCATTATGTGCCTGAGCTCAGGAGTCCTCTCAATACAATTTACTGCTGGTTTGTCGGCGCACAACTTCAGAATGCCACTGAGTATAAGGATAAAAATTACATAAATGGACTCGGCATCACTTACACTATACACTGCTTACTCTAGTTTGGGAGTGTTTCGAACCTGACAGAATCCCTTTAGGGACTTATGCACACAGCCCTATTTTTCTTCCAGGTGCCTTCACTGACCGATTTATTTCTATGGTGTCATGAACACATCCATATTTTTTTGCAGATCCGTGAGGCATTCTGCAAATTCTAGAACATGTCCTATTCTTGTCCGTACCGTGGACGAGAATACTTCTTTCTAGTGATGAGAGTGATAAAAATGTGCATTGCACACCAGAGGACCAAAGTAAGGACACGTCCATGTGCATGAGAGTATGTTCACATGACGGATTTCGACCGTGTCAGAATCCACAGGGTCTCCCATGGCAGCGACCACTGCCCTTTCTGCCATGGTTTTTAATTTTAAATTGTGCGGTCCCTCTCTCAGTTTAGCTCCATTGAATGGAGCTAAACCCTGAGTAGGCGCCCGATGCGGCTTTCTGAGGTGTCCGCGAAGCAACCGCCTCATAAATCGACACGTATGCTTTTGGCGTGGTCTGGAAAACCCCACGTGAAAAATCTTCGGCTGCATGAACTGCGGTGCGACATCCCATTCATAACAATTGGGGAGCAGTATTAGCTCAGATTCAGAGCAGATTCAGAGCAGTTTTTGGTGCCAAATCTGTGCTAAAGCCCACACCAAAAATTCTCTATGTGAACATACCCTAAAAGTTTTATTATCAAGAAATATAAGTAATAATGGTCGCTTTTTCATGTTATTCAACAGACCACTGCTCATTGAGAGGTCATATCTAGAGTATGTGACTGGTCCCCATTACTCACAGGTTCAGCTATTTTTGACATTGGTGGGAACAGCCATCCACCCTGACATATAGAGGGAATGTAGGCAGGATAGGTGGTGGGCCAGCCGCCTCTCATATTCCACCCTGCTCCTGTCACGGTAGGTGAGGGAAGGGAAGCAAACCAAATACAACAAAAGCAACAAAACACCAGGCTAGGCCCCAAAGCTAGGGAACAGGGAAAGGTCACCACCTGACAATCCCTGGGCCTTTCCCTGACTGCTGACAACATGAGCAAATCCTTAGGGTGGAAGTGCTCATGCGCTGGAATCTAAAACTAGCTGAAACTGAAACAAACCCTCAGCTAGGGAGCTGGAGATAAGACAACCGGTTCCTAGTGCAAGGTGCAGGAACCAGCGTCTTACTGAGGCCTAGTCAGAACAAACAACAAAAAGGGAAGGATCAAGACTTAGCTTAAGACGGACGGGGATCAGGAGATCCACCAAACACCAGCTGAGAACTCCAGAAGCAAATATAAACCGCAAGGGCTATAGTGAGAGGCGGGTATAAATAGCACCACTAAATAGCTAATGAGCAGAACCTGTGGGGAGGTGGGATCCTGTCCAAAACCACAACAAAGAGAAACAGAACAATCTGTCAGATAGACTCACGAGTAGCAAGTCTGTCAGATCTTCTCAGGCCTCTCACAGGGCAGGGCGTGACAGCTCCGTTTTTTAAATTTAATTAGACGACCCGAAGGCTGATCTCCAGAATCCATCTCTACATCCAGTCAATAAATATTCAGCGATCTGCTCACAAAGTGAGCTAATTCTTCCCATCAATGGGATAATGATCACTCTGAATTCGTTTCTCAACAGACGAAGAATACGAGAAGATGGGAGCGAGAAGCTGTCTCAATATTGACTTTAGAGGATTGCCAGCAAGGAGACACTTGCCAGATTGCCGCAGGATTTCGAGCAACTCTTGTTCTATTGCTGCATGAGAGATGTCTGGGCCCACCTGCAAAAGTGGAAGCAGCTGGGGCGCGAGGTGGGGGGGATGTCAGGAGTGGAGACTGAATGGAGATTTGCATAATGATAAAAGACACCACAAGGCGAAAAACACAAATGCCTCTCCACTGGCTTCAGGTGCCAATGTGATACCATCAAAACAACAGACTTTTTAATTCTGTTCTTGGGCAGTGTGAATGTTTAACTATTACAGTTCTGGAGTGGCACAAACACACATTTGCTGACGCAATAGCAGTGGCGTAAGGTTCGAGAGCACATGGGGTCCGACTGGGTCTAGCAGAGACAGGGGCCCATCCAGATCTCCATGAATGCGCTAAACAAAAGTATGGCAAAACCATTGGCTCTCTGCCCAGCCATTTACTCAGGGTGCTTTAAAAGGATTTTCTGACATTTTATCCTATCCTCTGAATAGGTCATCAGTATCTGATCGGTGGGGGTCCGACACCCGGGAACTCCGCTGATTAGCTGTTTGAGAAGGCACAGGTGCTCCTGTGAGCACTACGGCCTTCTCTCAGCTCACCAAGCACAGCACTGTACATTGTAAGGGCTCATGCACACGAACGTATGGGTTCTGTTTCCGTATCGTGGACCGCATATGCGAATCCGCAATAAACAGACACCGCTCCGTGTGCATTCCGCATCACGGATGCGGACCCATTCACTTGAATGAGTCCGCAAATCCGGAGATGCGGAATGGTGCGGAACGGAAGCAAGGAACGGAACGCACGGAGTGCTTCTGTGGGGTTCCGTTCCGTACTTCCGTTCTGCAAAATGATAGAACATGCCTTATCTTTTTGCGGAACGGAGGGATGCGGACCCATTCAAATTGTCGTGCCTAATGCACGGAACGGAACACATAAGTTCGTGTGAATGAGCCCTAAAGCAGCTGTGCCTGGTATCGCAGCTCAACCCTATTCAGTTCTATGGAGCTGAGCTGCTCCTAGGTCACGTGGTCAATGAACGTGACGTCACATGGCCTAGGAGAAGCTGCGATAAGGCCGCCACGGAGGCTTGGAGCTGCCTTCTCCAACAGCTGATCAGCGACAGTCCCGGGTCCCACCAGTCAGATACTGATGACCTATTCAGAAGATAGGTCATCAGTAGTAAAATCTCAGAAAACCCCTTTAAGCCTGTTACCTAACAGAGGCCGGGAGCACATGGGAGGAAGTCAGGTGGCACAATGATGTCACTGCATCCTGCCACCTGTGCCAGGCCATGGGCATCAAGGCAGGGGAAGTTGAACGGGCCTAGCATTCATCATGAGAATGGGGTTAATTGAGTTAGTTTTTTTATATTAATTAATGCAAAATGTAGCATGAAGGGGTACAAATGGGGCATAAAATGGGCAATTAGTCTTGTAGGGGGATAACATTTTTGCATAGGTGCACAAGGGGTATATTATTATTGCATGACGGCACAAAAGGGCCATCATTATTGCATGGGGGCACAAAGCAGGACATTATTATTGTACAGGAGCACAAAGGTGGTATTGTTACTTTGAGGGGCACAAAAGGGGGTATTATTACAGTGTAGTACGGGGGGGTTGACATTATTACCATCTGAGGTACTATGGATAAGAAGTGTTGAGGTAAGGAAGATACTAGAAAGTAATGAGCCAAAGATGTATTTGCTTTAAACTGTGCAGAAATATATTGTGGCTGGAAGAAGTCTTCATGGATGTCTGGTCCAGATGGAGAAGAAAAGGGAACGTGAACAACTCCTATCAGAGATGTCACCTGTAAGTGACTGGATATAACTGTACTATAATCACTTAAATAGCCTGTAAAGCACTGCATAGAACTGGTAATTACCAAAATACTGTCAGCGTATGGTGGTAACTTTGATCTTAGCACAGTGGTCAATATGGTGGCTGCATATCCAAGCAACGTGGACATTGCTGCACAAGAGAGTTGTATGATTCAATCATGCAATATATTATAATAATATAATATACATAATATACATTACATGACGTTTCATAACACAGCGTCCACATACTTCCACTGTACCTATAATCTTTCATAAAAATTGGGACAGGCCCCAAAATGATAGTATGGAGTTCTCTCTAAGAAACATCTCTGATTAGCAATCCATGTGCTGCATGTCAGAACATGGATTGCCTACAAATCTGCAATACGTGTACAAGGGCCGTGAAGATGACCTATTCCACACATATACACATATATCTCCACAGGTATTGCAGTGTTATCATGAAATTACAAGGACAGCCCAAGTACAGATTGTGATGGTGTCAAGCAGCAGCTAAAAGAGGCCTCCGTGGTAAAACTACGACTCGCAAGATGTACACTTGCTTGGCTGTTCTCAGAACTCCATAGAAATGAATAGAGCATGCTGGGAGTCATAGTTTCACCACAGGTGAAGTGCCAAAGGTTAGCCATCACTGTTCTAGGTCCACCAACACTAGCACTGTAGCAGCCATAGCAGTACCTGAGACCATAGCCAGCTGAAGGATGGGCTGCTTTAACTGGCTCTATCTCAGGCTATATAGCAGCTAGAGTTATGAGCCAAGTCTTGTTTTAAAGCTGATACTCTAAGTGGTGCTAGTTATTATACAGATGGGAATAGGGCTTTAGAGACTGGGTCATGAGTGAGATCTGCAAGTAATACCTGCAGATATCATTCCCAATCTGGCTTCCAAAAATTATATTTCTGGCTGTATTGTTAAGGTCTTGTTTTAATGCTTAAAACACCTTTGTCAGCTTTAAAACAAGACATGGCTCACATCTCTAGCTGCTATACAGCCTTTGACAGAGCAGATTAAAGCAGTCTCCACCTTTAGATGGCTATGGTCTCAGTCAGCATTAGGCCCCTTTCACGCGGGCGAGTATTCCGCGCGGGTGCAATGCTTGAGGTGAACGCATTGCACCAGCACTGAATCCGGACCCATTCATTTCTATGGGGCTGTGCACATGAGCGGTGATTTTCACGCATCACTTCTGCGTTGCGTGTAAATCGCAGCATGCTCTATATTGTGCGATTTCCACGCAACGCAGGCCCCATAGAAGTGAAGGGGGCTGCGTGAAAATCGCAAGCATCCGCAAGCAAGTGCGGATGCAGTGCGATTTTCACGCACGGTTGCTAGGAGACGATCAGGATGGAGACCCGATCATTTTATTATTTTCCCTTATAACATGGTTATAAGAGAAAATAATAGCATTCTGAATACAGAATGCATAGTACAATAGCGCTGGAGGGGTTAAAAAAAATAAAAAATAATAATTTAACTCACCTTAATCCACTTGCTCGCGCAGCCCGGCTTCTCTTCTGTCTCCTTCTTTGCTGATTGCAGGAAAAGGACCTGTGGTGACGTCACTCCGGTCATCACATGATCCATCACCATGGTAAAAGACCATGTGATGACCGGAGTGACGTCACCACAGGTCCTTTTCCTGCAATCGGCAAAGAAGGAGACAGAAGAGATGCCGGCTGCGCGAGCAAGTGGATTAAGGTGAGTTAAATTTTTATTTTATTTTTAACCCCTCCAGCCCTATTGTACTATGCATTCTGTATTCAGAATGCTATTATTTTCCCTTATAACCATGTTATAAGGGAAAATAATACAATCTACACAACCCCGATCCCAAACCCGAACTTCTGTGAAGAAGTTCGGGTTTGGGTACCAAACATGCCGATTTTTCTCACGCGCGTACAAAATGCATTACAATGTTTTGCACTCTCGCGGAAAAATTTTGCGCATTTTCCCGCAACGCACCCGCCTCTTATCCGGGCCAAAAATATGACGCCCGTGTGAAAGAGGCCTAAAGGAGGAGAGAGAGTGCTCACAGACTGCACAGAGAGGATAGAGACAGACATACATACTCCTCTCCCTGTGTAAGTGCTGTACATGACCCCAGGAGAAGGAGTAGCATGGACTTTATCCTCTCCCCAATCAATTGACAGAAAAGGAGTGAAAGGATTAATGCTTGGATAACTGCGTAAAATAAGTTGCAACAAACACTTGCACCACACTCACACTGTCCCTATTAGGCCTCATGCACACGACCGTATTTTTTTGCGGTCCGCAAAACGGGGTTCCGTTTTCCCGTGATCCGTGACCGTTTTTTCGTCCGTGGGTCTTCCTTGATTTTTGGAGGATCCACGGACATGAAAAAAAAGTCGTTTTGGTGTCCGCCTGGCCGTGCGGAGCCAAACGGATCCGTCCTGAATTACAATGCAAGTCAATGGGGACGGATCCGTTTGACGTTGACACAATATGGTGCCATTTCAAACGGATCCGTCCCCATTGACTTTCAATGTAAAGTCTGGAGTCCCTTTTATACCATCAGATCGGAGTTTTCTCCAATCCGATGGTATATTTTAACTTGAAGCGTCCCCATCACCATGGGAACGCCTCTATGTTAGAATATACTGTCGGATATGAGTGAGATCGTGAAACCTCATTTCCGACAGTATATTCTAACACAGAGGCGTTCCCATGGTGATGGGGACGCTTCTAGTTAGAATATACTACAAACTGTGTACATGACTGCCCCCTGCTGCCTAGCAGCATCCGATCTCTTACAGGGGGCCGTGATCAGCACAATTAACCCCTTAGGTGCCGCACCTGAAGGGGTTAATTGTACTATCATATCCCCCTGTAAGAGATCAGGGCTGCCAGGCAGCAGGGGGCAGACCCCCCCCTCCTCCCCAGTTTGAATATCATTGGTGGCCAGTGCGGCCCCCCCCCCCCTCCTCCCTCTATTGTAATAATTCGTTGGTGGCACAGTGTGCCCCCCCCCTTCCTCCCTCTATTGTAATAAATCGTTGGTGGCACAGTGTGCGCCCCCCATTGGCCCCCCCTCCCTCTATAGCATTAACAACATTGGTGGCTAGTGTGCGGCCTCCCATCTTCCCCCCCCCCCCCCCCCCCGATCATTGGTGGCAGCGGGTTACTAGCAATAGTACAATAGTAAAGATTCATACTTACCTGGGAGCTGCGAGGTTCGTGTCCGGCCGGGAGCTCCTCCTACTAGTAAGTGACAGTTCATTTAGCAATGCGCCGCACAGACCTGTCACTTACCAGTAGGTGGAGCTCCCGGCCGGACACTAACATCGCAGCAGCAGCCTGGAGCAGGTAAGTATGAATCTTCTACTATTGTACTATTGCTACGTAACCATGGCAACCAGGACTGTAGTAGCGTCCCGGTTGCCATGGTTACCGATCGGAGCCCCAGCGATTAAACTGGGTCTCCGATCGGAACTCCTCTGCCACCAATGATGGGGGGGGGGGGGGGGAGAGATGGGAGGCCGCACACTGGCCACCAATGTTGTTAATGCTATAGAGGGAGGGGGGGCCGATGGGGGGCGCACACTGTGCCACCAACGAATTATTACAATAGCGGGAGGGAGGGGGGGGGGCGCACACTGTGCCACCAACGAATTATTACAATAGAGGGAGGGGGGGGGCCGCACTGGCCACCAATGATATTCAAACTGGGGAGGGGGGGGGGGAGGGTCTGCCCGGGGGGGAGGGTCTGCCCCCTGCTGCCTGGCAGCCCTGATCTCTTACAGGGGGCCGTGATCAGCACAATTAACCCCTTCAGGTGCCGCACCTGAAGGGGTTAATTGTGCTGATCACGGCCCCCTGTAAGAGATCGGGTGCTGCCAGGCAGCAGGGGGCAGTCTTGTACACAGTTTGTAGTGTATTCTAACTAGAAGCGTCCCCATCACCATGGGAACGCTTCTGTGTTAGAATATACTGTCGGTTCTGAGTTTTCACGAAGTGAAAACTCAGCTTTGAAAAAGCTTTTATGCAGACGGATCTTCGGATCCGTCTGTATAAAAACTAACCTACGGCCACGGATCACGGACACGGATGCCAATCTTGTGTGCATCCGTGTTCTTTCACGGACCCATTGACTTGAATGGGTCCGTGAACCGTTGGCCGTGAAAAAAATAGGACAGGTCATATTTTTTTCACGGCCAGGAAACACGGCTCACGGATGCGGCTGCCAAACGGTGCATTTTCCGTTTTTTCCACGGACCCATTGAAAGTCAATGGGTCCGCGAAAAAAAACGGAAAACGGCACAACGGCCACGGATGCACACAACGGTCGTGTGCATGAGGCCTTACACTGTCCCTATCCCTGTCCTGTCCTTGGACCATGAAATGCGCTATTACTGTACAAAAGTAGTAATAGGCAAAAAAGCTACACATATTTGGTATCACTGTAATAGTACCAACCAAGAGAGTAACACATTATTTATGCCCCTTGGTGGTGGGGGAACCATTCAAAAAGTCTGCTATGGGGCCCCCCTGATGTAGACCACTGACCACAATAGTCAAATGTTGCCGTTGTCAACCCTGTTGCTTTGCACATATTGTGTGGCTCTATGCATCCATACAAGCACACACTTTCACCCCATTAACATTAAGGGAGGAAGCCACAGGTTTACAAAAAATCGTGATTTTTCAGATCACATTTCCAAGAACTGCTTCATTTCATGAACCGCAGAGCTGAACCATTCTTTTGCGGTGGAAGCACGATGTGCACTTCTGCAGGACCATTTCCGGCATGTATGAATCTACCCTCGGGGCCTGGCAGTCAAGCAGTTTTGGAGGCTGCCCGTCATGGAGTGTTCAAAGATCATGTACAGCCTTAAAGGATCATCAAAACGGAGACTGGCTGTCATCCGGCTCAACGTGGGCTTCATTTGCTTATTATACGGAAATCTTGCACTGTGTATAACAATGGAAAATGTTCCGTGACCCGATTTGCCCGCAAGATTTTACTATTTAAAAGATATTTGGACAAGGGGTTTGGGAGCGAACCAATCATAGGTAATAAAAAAAATGCAAAAAAAAATCTATTGCAGAAAGGGCAGCATAGGATCCTAGTCTCTACGGAGGACAGTGGGGGGGGGGGGTTCTGCAGCAGCAAGCTGCCCCTCAGCCACAGCTAAAGAGCATAAGCCCTTTCTCCAGACATATTGTTGCATATGTTAAAAGATTAGGAGGATGAGATTTTTGTAAAGAGGTATTTATCACGTAGAGAAAGTTAATGCAAGACTCTGCTATTGTATGTGAGCTCCAAATTCTGGGATTATAGGAATTCATGCATGTTTGTATCGTAAAGGGGTTGTCTAGCCCCATGTCTGTCCATGGGTTGTGTCTTGTATTGCAGCTCAGGGTCATTGAAGTAAAGGGGGCTGAGCTGTAATATGGCGCAGGCAGGGTTGGTGCCATCCATTTCTAGTCCTGGACAATTCCTTCAATAGGGGGTCATCATGCAGAGCAACTGAAATCAAAATCCACTTCATTAGCAGCTGAGGCTTTCATGCAATTGCAAGTCGCTCTAGAATTGAGGAGCCTTGCGTCATGAGTAGGATGGGCATCGCTGAAGTGTTTGTTAATTTTTGCACTTTCTTGCCAAAAATACAATTATAATGCAAGCTGCATTTGGTGAGGCCGGCTGGCTCTGGCTGTAAGCAGCGCTCACTGAAGATGAAAGGGGATCGGCTGTGGATTGCAGAATCCATCTGAGAGGTTATTTCCTAGCAACTCAATACATGGAACAGAAGTGACTTCCAAGCAGCTCCGAAATATGTAAAACCAAGTAAAATCTGCAATTCTGGCCTTTGCTTCTAAGTATAAGGTTATACGTGACAACGTCAAACAAAAAAATCCAGGATTTAGAAACAGTAACAGTGGGGGGGGCGCTATAATGACAGCTGGAGTGCTCACATAACAGTGACAGCTAGAATGCTCCATAATGATTGCCACAGTGACGGCTAGAGTTCTGCATAGTGACAGCTACAGCTGCTCATAAAAGTGACAGCTAGAGTGCTCCGTAATGACTGCCACAGTACCCCATAACAGTAACAGCTGGAGTGCTCCGTAATGACTGCCAGAGCGCCGCTTAAGGCCTCCTGCACACGACCGTATTTTTCCACCGTTTACTGGCCGTTTTTTGCGTTCCGTATACGGAACCATTCATTTCAATGGTTCCGCAAAAAAAACTGAATGTACTCTGTATGCATTCCGTATTTCCGTTTTTCCGTTCCGTTTAAAGATAGAACATGTCCTATTATTGCCCGCAAATCACGTTCCGTGGCTCCATTCAAGTCAATGGGTCCGCAAAAAAACGGAACACATACGGAAATGCATTAGTATGTCTTCCGTTTCCGTTCCGTTTTTTGCGGAACCATCTATTGAAAATGTTATGCCCAGCCCAATTATATCTATGTAATTACTGTATACTGTATATGCCATACGGAAAAACGGAACAGAAAAACGGAACAGAAACGGAAACACAACAGAAACAAAAAAACGGAACAACGGATCCGTGAAAAACGAACTGCAAAACACAGAAAAAGCCATACAGTCGTGTGCAGGAGGCCTAGTGACAGCTAGGGTTCTGCATAGTGACAGCCAGAGTGCCCCATAACAGTGACAGCTAGAGTGCTCCGTAATGACTGTCAGAGTGCCCCATAACAGTGACAGCTAGAGTGCTGAATAGTGACAGCCAGAGTGCCCCATAACAGTGACAGCTAGAGTGCTGCATAGTGACAGCCAGAGCTCCTCATAAGAGCACATGGGTGCAGGTGAACATGCAGAAGATCCATACAAATTTCTGTGTGGATGTTTGTGCGATTCTGCACCCATTTGATGCAGTTTTGCAGCAGATCTCACCCTTCATTTTAAAACTGTGAAATCTGCAGCTAAAGCCGCAAACATAATTAACATGCTGCGGATCTGAAAATCGACATCGTAGGTCAATTTCCATGCAGAAAACATCCACAAAGTGTACATGAGAATTGTCTACTCTCATACACTTTGCTGGTACTGTGCGATGCTGTGGTTTTTCCATTCAGAAAAACGCACGTAATCCGCAACATGTGCAGGTAGCCCAATGGTAACAGCTGGAGTGCTCTACAATGACAGCCAGAGCGTCCCATAACAGTGACAGCTGGATTGCTCCATAATGACAATCAGAGTGCCCCATAACAGTGACAGCTGGAATTCTGCATAACAGTGACAGCCGAGTCCTCCATAGTGACAGTAGGAGTCAGTGCGCAACTTGTGCAAGGGGTGGGGGACCGGAGGCCTACCTTGCTCAGGGGCCATCGCGGTAGGTACCTGTCCCTGTCGGCCAGTCCGAGCCTGGATGAGCCCCAAGTCCTTTGTCCAAAAGTGGCGTCAAAGGACAGATTTCTAACTAGATAAACAGGCTCGTCCATATGTGGCCATAATGGTTGACTGACCGTTGACAAAACCTAAAATATCTGCCTATGTATGAAAGCACTTACTGTCTGGTATCATTATATATAATGACTCCTAACCCCAGCTATTTATAGGATTGTCAGAAGCGCCGCGCTGTGACACATGATGTAATGCTTTATGAACAATGTTACACAACACTTCAGGAAATGTATACATTTCCAGATAATGTCACATGAGCGCCTGATACAATGTAACCCCCCCCCCCCCAAGCATTGTTCCTGCCGCCTCTGAAGTCATCACTTTTAGCTCTTTCACACATTTATTCAGCCGATGCAGGAGAATCAGACACAAAGAGGTCCATTCACTTCAGGTTGCTGTGAACCACACCTGCCGAACACTGCTAGTTACTGCTGAATCACATCAGTTGTTGGAAATGTGAACAACACTGAATCTTTAACCACGAAATGTAATAGAACGGCAATGATCTCCAACCTGTGACTCTCCAGCAGAAACTA
This sequence comes from Bufo bufo, assembly GCF_905171765.1. Classification (NCBI taxonomy): domain Eukaryota; kingdom Metazoa; phylum Chordata; class Amphibia; order Anura; family Bufonidae; genus Bufo; species Bufo bufo. Next base: position 137,793,703 of record NC_053398.1, on the reverse strand, counting down.
CAACTCCAAGCAGGCAATGATAAACTTGTCAGGCCATGTTAGGAGTTGTAGTTCCTAATTTAGTAAATTTGCCTGGGGTTGATGTCCTTGCCCCTGACCCCAACACTACCAATTGGTGAGGATGGCATAAAAACGCTGCATGTGAAAAAAAATTGTGTTGCACGGGGGTGTTAAAAAGTCACAAAATGGGGTCCTGCGACTTTTTTACGCCACAAACTAGTGTACCGTTGTTAGTAAATGACCACAAATGATTTGGGCATTCATACTGAAATCTACATGACACCTCTACACCATGCAAGTTGTAACAGCGGCTGCCAGGGGCACCGTGTTCAGCGTTTATCTGCTGCCAGTGTTTCTTTTCAGCCCTGGCCACAGCATGTTTGCTGCTTGTTTCCTGCAGCATTTCCTTAAGGGCCGGCGCACATCACTTCCTGTGTTTTATGGGTTAGATCTTGTGACCTCGCCAACCAATCCTAGCCCTCCTGCACATATATAAGTGGCTCAGCCTCCTTCCCAGATGCCTCAGTGTTAAGGTCCTTGTGTCCTGCTAAGGTTCCTGATAGGTGCTTGTGGGCCTGGGCTCTGCTACCTGTTTGATTCCTGCTTGCCTTGACTCGCCTGTTGCTGACCTGTACCGCCTGGCCTGACCTATTTCCTATCTGACTTTGCCTCATCCTTCGGTCCTGCACTGTTGCTCCTGGTAATGACTCAGCCTGCAGACAACGCCTGTACCTCTGGTACCTTTCTCAGGTATCTCCTGGACTACCTGCCTCATGTGCCTATCCTCCTCAAGAGGTAGCGACCTGGTGTTCCCCTCGGCAAAGTCTATCCCCACCATCAGGGGTACTGTGAAGATATGAGGGGTTCACTTAGACAATGCCCTTAGAGGAGGTAGGACACGTGGCACAGTGGGGTCATACCCGCTAGTTCGTGACACAAGTGAATGGGGTTTCCAAAACCCTGTTCACATGCAAAGAAAAATTTCTGAGTGGATTTTAATCAGCATGGCAGAAAAATACTTGCTGTAGAAATAACTGTTACTTAATTTGGGTGGAAAATGGGAGGAATAAACTTGCATTGAATGGCGATGTTGCTATTCTGTGGGTCAGCCGAGGGTTAACCTCAGATATCTGCTACGGAAGATGCACAGTGCGGGTGAATATGATGTGTGAACATAGCTTTATTGGTGCAGCCAAAAAAGAGGTACATTCGGAGTCATGGATTACAAATAAAAAAAAAAAGAATCGTTACTCACCTCACCTGTCTACTGCCTCTAAAGTCTGGTACTGTTCTGGTCTCTACTGTTCTCCACTTCCGAGTCCTAGCTTGACACACAGGAAATGGTTGGAAATGCCCAATCAACTAATCACTGGCTGAGGGGGTTTACCACTGTGGCCAATGACTGGTTGAGTGGGCATTTCCTGTGTCAAATATGGATCAGGAAGTTTAGAGCAGCAGGGATTGGAGCAGTGCCAGAAACTGGTGAGGTGAGTAATGTTTATTTTTCATTTCCAACCCATTCTGTTAAACAATTCACCCAGTAAAACCTCTTTAACCCCTGTAGAAATGCATGGGCTACAAAACAATGGCAAATGATCATATCTTATGCAGTCGTGCGCAGTTTTAGCATTAATGTAGCAATGACAAGTAATGTTGCTTTCGATGTGACTAATGTGAGATATCTGGGTTTATTAATGAAAAGTTGTCTTTCGTTGTTTTATCACATTTATTGTTGCTGTAGGTTATTTTTTGTTTAACTTGGACAACCCCTTTAAGGTGTATTCTAGGGGTTGTTGGCTAACACCAAGAAATGGTATAAAATAAAAATAACCATTAAAGGCGTTATCTGTGCCTGGGCCCCTCACATGGATTCTACTTAACCCTCTACCTGCGCCGCTCCTGGTCCCCGCACCGCCTCAGCTGCTTCTCTCCATGCGCGGATGAAAACATCCGGGGTCGGGGGGGCTGCCAATGGCAGGCGGTGACGAGAACGAGCCTCCCTAGCATCGCGAGTGGCACTAGGGAGGCTTGCCCCCATCGCCGGATGTTTTGATACACGCAACAGGAATCAGCAGCGGGGACCAGGAGCGGCGCGCGGAGCCAGGTAAATAGAATCAGTGTAAGGATCCCGGGCATATGGGGGGGGGGGGGCATTTCCAGCCTCAGATAACCCCTTCAATGACCTGTTACTTCCCTCACAGCTCCAATAACAGTGCCACCCTTAGGTTACTTGCACACGTTGCGAATTACGTGCGAAAAAAACATAGCATTAGGCCTTATTCACACATCAGTGGTTTTCTTCAGTTATTTCCATCAGTGGTTGTGACCCAAAACCAGGAGTGAAGCCTACACCGAGAAGTTGTAATGGACAGATCTGCACCTCATGTCCTATTCTTGTCTGTATTGCGGACAAGAATAGTCATTTCTAACAATGGGAGTGAGAAATAGGCGGATTGCACACGGAATGTGTCTGTATTTTGTGGGTCCGTAGTTTGGTGGACAGCAATACGGACATTGTCCTGTACATGAGGCCTTAATGTGTGTAGTGGTTTACCAGGGTCCGTGGTGACACCATGGAAGCATGTCCTACTTTCTGAGTGATTACAGATCCTCCATGCAGGTTATAGTCTAGGGGTCCGTCAAAATCAGTGATATAACACGTGTTTGGTCGGTGGTCTGCATGGACCATTGGTAGGAGATGCACTGGGAACTAAATTTCAGCCTAGCTGTGTCTACGGATGACACCCGGACCTAACACTGATTCTTCTTGGACATCTTCACAGAAGGATGACCAACCATTTTGTCAGTGGTTGAGTGTTTTATCTGGTATAACATATCAGCCCCCTTCACTTGAGCTGTAATAATAGACACTGGCCATGGACAAAAGCGACATTGGTTCTGGGGGGAAAAAATACTTTTTTTTTTTTTTTTTTAAACAAATTTGTGACTAAATTCAAAAGGTGTGAGTCCTCTAGTATGGTTGGATGTGGTCTCCTCTCGTTATCCTGTTCTGATCTTCTACATAGTCTGGCCTCCACCACAGAGATCAATGCTGTCAGGATCCATCTCGCTGACATTCGCCTGTCAAATATAACAGAGCGCGGACGGTATAAAGACCGGGGTGCGCGCTCTATCCCTGCAGGGCTTGTCCTGTAGGAATACTACCATGCGTTCTGTTGTGTTAGGTTTAGATTGGGGTTGTCGGGTTAGTAACAGTAGGAAATGGCATAAAATAAAGAGAAAAATTACCCATTAGCCATTCAATTTTCCCACCGCTCTGGTGGTCAACGGACAGCTTTGATCTCAAATGTGGAAGCGAGGACAATTGGCCAAAATAAAAGATGCATCAAAGTGAAATCGCATCTTATGCGAGCGCATAAAGTAAGTAACTAGATGTCCTCACACCTTCTACAGCCCCAAATTTTATAAGGTTCCACGAGATTAGAAAAAAGGGTTCCCCCCCCCCTTCCCCAGAAACAGCGCCATTCTTGACCATGGGTAGCATATAGTAATGCAGCTCAAGTGATTGGAGCTGAACTGCAATACTAGACAAAACCCATGGATGATGGTGGCGCCTTTTCAGGAATAAAAAAGTACCCTTTTTGTCACATCTCATAGAACCCCTTTAATTTCAAGAGCAGCAGCCGATAGGCCCCATCATGATTTGATGGTAAACTTTTTACGCCGATATATTTGCTTTTTTTCTTTTTTTGCATCTCTGATTTATTTAAAGGGGTTATCCTACTATAATACGCCGAACCCATCACGGGGTTAGCAGAACCGCAGGCGGTCCGGGTGTTGCAGACATAATATGCCCCATTATGACCCAGCCTAAATTCATTTAAAATCTGATGGCTACCCCCCAATATCCCACTGCTCCGATGTGACCCTTATGGAGGTCTACGAAGAAGAGACACAGGAAGCTATTTGCTGAGATCCTCACACTGTGTTCACCATTTGCTGTCATATAAACATACCCCCCCCCACCCCCCACCATCACCTGTCCTAACAATGCGCCACGCTCCTGACAGCCAATGGCACTTGATGCCCACCTGTAATAATATTACAAGAGGTTTGTGTTGGCTGCCGTCAGCTGTTGCCGGCTGCTGTGTGCAGGGGAGATGGATGCAGGAGCAGCGGTAAGGGCCACAGGAGCAGCCCAAGTCCTCAGTGGCACATTTAGCAGATGAGATCATAGTATTAACCCCTATCAACCCTGAGCTGGAAGCGAATGCAGACTGTACGGACAGCAATGGAAGCTACTGCAACGGCGCAAAGCTGGGGGCACAATAGGAGTTATTGGCATTGCATCCAGTAGACACCCCCCCAATATCACGCACTATGTAATCCTCTGCTGTGGTTATAAAAGGAAGGGAGGGGGGTGCAGGTACTCACCAAAGCAAATGACAGAAATATGATGGAGAAAGTCCAGCCTGGCAGAGCTGTGCATGGTGTTGAGGGGGGCTGCGTTCCTTTGTCAGGCAGCCAGGGGGGTGCAGGAGGAGAGAGGCTCCACATCAGCTGTGTCTTTTGTTAGACAGGGGATGAGCACTTGTCATTTCCAGCAGCACATGCATTGAGTGAGCCTTTCTCTGTGTGTGTATGCTGTATGGGAGGAGGAGTGCAGGCTGGAGGAGGTGGAGAAAAGGAAGCATCTCCTGGTGCAGCAGCTGATGACACTACTTCCTCATACACACACTGCCAGACCCCCAACCCCCTCCTCCTCTTCTTCCCCTGGCACTAGCACCATTCCCTCTTATTCTAGCAGCAGGATAGCCACTCACCTCAATACACCTAATGGCAGAAACCACCCCAATACTGCTCATCTCTATCTGCCTCCCTCTCCTGGTCAGTCAGAGTACTGCACCTCAGGGAAGTCACCAGCCCCATGTCCCTGCACTGAGATCATCTGGAAACCCCCCTGGGTCTGTGTGACACTGACCTATGACTAGTGCTTCTCAGCCCAGCTGTCACCAGATAGCATTCTCCACATTGTTACTATGTATCAAGCTTTGCAGTAAAAGGAGGCATGAGGAAATCTGGAATAATTGTTACATATTTTATTTATTTATTTTGGGCATTGTTATTTTTAGTAAACAAAACTACATATAGCAATTATAGGATGTAATTGGAGACACAGACTACAAGCTACACTGGGCTCCACCTGGCAAAGTCAGAAACATTTACTTCTTTCACACCAGCGATACGGATCTTGTCAGGATCTGTTCAGGAAAAAAACGGATGGTTTTGCACACAAGTTCAGTCAGTTTAGGGTCCATTCACACATTCGTAGTGCATTATGGATCCGCAATACACCCGGCCGGCAACCCCATAGAAATGCCTATTCTTGTCTGCAATTGCGGACAAGAATAAAACATGTTCTATTTTTTTCGGGAGCCGCTGACAGGAAGATTGGGGGCGCGCTCCGGAAATGCGGATGCGGAGAGCACATAGTGTGCTCTCCGCATCCATTCCGTCCCCATAGAGAATGAATTATTACGGATGTGTAAATGGAGCCTTAGGCTGAGTTCACACGGGCGAGTATTCCGCGCGGATGCGATGCGTGAGTTGAACGCATTGCACCCGCACTGAATCCCGACCCATTCATTTCTATGGGGCTGTTCACATGAGCGGTGATTTTCACGCATCACTTGTGCGTTTGCGTGAAAATCGCAGCATGCTCTATATTCTGCGTTTTTCACGCAACGCAGGCCCCATAGAATTGAATGGGGTTGCGTGAAAATCGCAAGCAAGTGTGGATGCAGTGCGATTTTCACGCACGGTTGCTAGGAGATGATCGGGATGGAGACCCGATCATTATTATTTTCCCTTATAACATGGTTATAAGGGAAAATAATAGCATTCTGAATACAGAATGCATAGTAAAATAGCGCTGGAGGGGTTAAAAAATAAATAAAAAATAATTTAACTCACCTTAGTCCACTTGATCGCGCTGCCGGCATCTCCTTCTGTCTCCTTCTTTGCTGATTGTAGGAACAGGACCTGTGGTGACGTCACTCCGGTCATCACATGATCCATCACATGATCTTTTACCATGGTGATGGATCATGTGGCGGACCATGTGATGACCGGAGTGACATCACCACAGGTCCTTTTCCTGCAATCAGCAAAGAAGGAGACAGAAGAGAAGCCGGGCTGCGCCAGCAAGTGGATTAAGGTGAGTTAAATTATATATTTTTTTTTTTTAACCCCTCCAGCGCTATTTTACTTTGCATTCTGTATTCAGAATGCTATTATTTTCCCTTATAACCATGTTATAAGGGAAAATAATACAATCTACAGAACACCGATCCCAAGCCAGAACTTCTGTGAAGAAGTTCGGGTACCAAACATGCGCGATTTTTCTCACGCGAGTGCAAAATGCATTACAATGTTTTGCACTCACGCGGAAAAATCGCGCGTGTTCCCGCAACGCACCCGCACATTTTCCCGCAACGCCCGTGTGAACTCAGCCTTAGTCTGCAATTGCATTTAGTGCTTCTGTTTTTTTCCACACTGGTGCAATCAGTTTTTGATGCGTTTTTTTTACGCGGCGTGAAAAAAATTTAAGAATAACAATCTAAATCTTCTAGCAACCATCAACACATTGCATCTGGATGCCTTCCGTTTTTTTTTACTGAAGCCCCATTCACATCTATGGAACCAGAGCTGCGTGAAAAACGAATATAGAACGTGCTGAGATTTCTCCTGAACGCAGAAATGATGCACAGACCCATTGAACTGACTCGGTCAGGATTCAGCATAAATAACAAGAGTCGAAAAAAATAAAAAACATGCTTGACAAAGGCTGTTTGTGAGCCGAAACGTTGCATCCGGATTAAATTCCACCACTTTGGACGTGCTGTCTCCTGTTTATTTTTTTCAACCCTAGTTATTTAGGCTGAATTGGGGGTATTTTTACCAACCCCCTGGAGACGTGCACCCACCACACTGATGCCAAGGAGTGCTGTCCATCCCTGATTTTTTGCTGAATCGGTAGGTCAGGATTTAGTCCGGATGCTATGCATTTGATTCACGCATTGCACCCTGACGGAAAAATTCAGTCCTGGGAAAGAGGCCTCTCCAGTTCAAGATTAAAAAAATTTAAATAAAATCGCATTAGGGCTCAAGCACAGGACCATATTTTCTTTCCTTGTCTGTTCCGTTTTTTATGCAGTCCATATGCGGAACCGTTCACTTCAATGGGTCTACTAAAAAACGGAAATGACTCAGTTTGTCTGCAAGTCTGTTCAGCCAAAAAATAGAACATGTTCTATTCTTGTCCGTTTTGTGGACAAGTACAGGCATTGTTACGAAGGATCCGCAAAATATGGATGTGGATCCATGTTTTGCGGACTGCAAAATACATACGGTCGTCTGCATGAGCCTTTCATTTGAGAACTAAAATAACACTTGGTGACCTATTTCATCTTTTCAGCTGCAGATCCACCAGTTCCTGGGCTCCTCTTCTGTCAACTATGATGGTGGCATTACTTTTCAGGCAACCCGTTGTTTGATCGCCGAGACCTCCTCGAAGCTTACCAAGCACAGCGCCATACATTGTATAGTGGCAGTACTTGGTATTGCAGCTCAGCACCATTTACTTCAATGGGACTGAGCAGTGCCTAGGGCCTAGGCCATGTAACCAATGAACATGACGTCTCCAGCCTAAGAAGAGGCCTAAGCACTCACTGAGCACCACGGCCTCTTCGTACAGCTGTTCCTACTCCTGGGACCCCCGACGATCTCATACTAATAACCTATCCTGAGAATAGGCCATCATTATGTAAATCCTGGAGATCCCCAGGGTATGGGCAATGGTATACAAAACATTCTGATGTGGAGTAATTTACTGCTTGTATTATGCTTCAGAGCTGCTCTCTCTCTTCTGCTAAAACCTCATGCACACGGCCATATCTGTTCTTGCAAAACGCAGATGCGCGAAACACGAATATAGCACTGGGTCCGGGTGTGATAGACATTTGCATCTTGATTGGTGGCCCCTTTGCTCTCCAACATTACTCCCTCCAGAGCTGAAATCTAGTGCATGCATGGAATGGTATATACCGTAGTAGTCTCCACCCTGTGGGCATGGGCTTCAAGGATGTGCTACAGATGTCTGCCACGAATGCACAGTGAATTTGCAAGATTTCATGACCGGAGGGAGTGACACTGGATAGCAAAGGGGCCACCATTCAAGACGATGGGGAGGCATTACGAAGAAGAGCCTGGGCACTCGGTGCAGTTGGGCCGCCCACTGGGCACTTTCAGACTCATTTTCATATTGGGTATAAAAGTGCCCAGTGGGCGGCCCAAGTGCCCAGGCTCTATAACTTCTGATAATACTCAGGGTCGGCACAGGATGCATCCGTTATGAATGGATCCGGCTGTGTTATCTTTAAAATAGTAATGACGGATCCATCATGAATTTTCTATTGTGTCTGAGAAAACGGATCCGGCACTATTGACCTGCATTGTGTGTTATGCCGGATCCGTTTTGCTCTGCATCCCATGACGGAAAGAAAACGACGGCATGCTGCGGTTTGATCTCCGGTATGGGAATGCAACCAAACGGAAGGGAATGCATTTTGGAGCACTCTGTTCTGTTCAGTTCCGTTTTGCTCCGGTATTGAGATCCTCTGCCGGGTCTCAATACTGCAAAAGTTAAACACAAGTGTGAAAGCAACCTAAGGTTTCGTTCACATCACCGTTCAGCCTTTCCGTTTTCTTGCTCAGTTTAGGAGCAGGAGAACGGAAAGGACGGATTTGGCACATAACTGAGCCTAAGGACCCCATAGACTATAATGGGGTCTGTTATGTTTCCGCGCAGAAGATGATTTTGGAGCGGAGACAAGAGTTGTGCATGCAGGACTTTTGTCTCCGCTCCAAAATCATCTTCTGAGCGGAAACATAACGGACCCCATTATAGTCTAGGGGGCCTAAGGCTCCGTTCGGTTAAGTTATGTGCCGAATCCGTCCTATCCGTTCTCCTGCTTCTATAACGGAGCAGGAAAACTCAAAGGCTGAACGCTGATGTGAACTCAGCCTTATATAGGATTTATGTACAGTATTTGTATATGTAGAGTGGTGTTCCCTTCCAGGTTTCTGACCTGTAGTAGCAGCATATGTAGGAGGATAATTGCACTTCACATCTCACACAGCACTTCTCTAGCTGACGTTGGATTTCAAAGGGCCATTATCAACAGGAAATGATCGGACTCCTGGAATGAAATCACTTTCTTTTTTTTTTTTTTTTTAGAATGGCGCCATCTTTTAACTTTTAGCGGTTCATTAGTTATCTTAATAATAATAACATGGACTCGTTTGCTTTGAACTTTCTGATTATTACAGCTTTCTGCTCACTAGGATTACTCATCCCCACTTCTCAGTGTCTCACACCAGGATGAAAGTCCCTTTATTCTGGATCTCCTCTCTATTATTTATAGATTATTTTTTCATTCAGAGATGTTTTGCATTAGCTTTAGAATTATTAATAACCATTCGGTGCTGATTCTCCCCAGAGTTTGCCCTCATTCTGTCATTATCTCCAGCGAGCAGTAATAGTATTTAGTGCATTTACAATCTAAAGCGTAATGCCATTGAATGGGAAACCCATAGGAAAATGCCGCTTATGATTAACCCCTTGTTTCATATACAGTCAGGTCCATAAATATGGGGACATTCAAACTTTCACTTTTTAATACTTGGTTGCAAATCCTTTGCAGTCAATTATAGCCTGAAGTCTGGAACGCATAGACATCACCAGACGCTGGGTTTCATCCCTGGTGATGCTCTGCCAGGCCTCTACTGCCAACTGTCTTCAGTTCCTGCTTGTTCTTGGGGCATTTTCCCTTCAGTTTTGTCTTCAGCAAGTGAAATGCAGCTCAATCGGATTCAGGTCAGGTGATTGACTTGGCCATTGCATAACATTACACTTCTTTCCCTTAAACTCTTTGGTTGCTTTTGCAGTATGCTTTGGGTCATTGTCTATCTGCACTGTGAAGCGACGTCCAATGAGTTCTGAAGCATTTGGCTGAATATGAGCAGATAATATTGCCCGAAACACTTCAGAATTCATCCTGCTGCTTTTGTCAGCAGTCACATCATCAATAAATACAAGAGAACCAGTTCCATTGGCAGCCATACATGCCCACACCATGACACTACCACCAGCATGCTTCACTGATGAGGTGATATGCTTAGGATCATGAGCAGTTCCTTTCCTTCTCCATACTCTTCTCTTCCCATCACTCTGGTACAAGTTGATCTTGGTCTCATCTGTCCATAGGATGTTGTTCCAGAACTGTGAAGGATTTTTTAGATGTCGTTTGGCAAACTCTAATCTGGCCTTCATGTTTTTGAGGCTCACCAATGGTTTACATCTTGTTGTGAACCCTCTGTATTCACTCTGGTGAAGTCTTCTCTTGATTGTTGACTTTGACACACATACACTTACCTCCTGGAGAGTGTTCTTGATCTGGCCAACTGTTGTGAAGGGTGTTTTCTTCACCAGGGAAAGAATTCTTCGGTCATCCATGACAGTTGTTTTCCATGGTCTTCCGGGTCTTTTGGTGTTGCTGAGCTCACAGGTGCGTTCCTTATTTTTAAGAATGTTCCCAACAGTTTTGTTGGCCACGCCTAATGTTTTTGCTATCTCTCTGATGGGTTTGTTGTGTTTTTTCAGCCTAATGATGGCTTGCTTCACTGATGGTGACAGCTCTTTGGATCTCATCTTGAGAGTTGACCGCAGATTCCAAATGCAAATAGCAGACTGGAAATGAAGTCTGGACCTTTTATCTGCTCATTGTAATTGGGATAATGAGGGAATAACACACACCTGGCCATGGAACCGCTGAGAAGCCAATCGTCCCATTACTTTTGGTCCCTTAACAAGTGGGAGGCACATATGCAAACTGTTGCAATTCCTGCACCGTTCACCTGATTTGGATGTAAATCCCCTCAGATTACAGCTGACAGTCTGCAGGTAAAGCACATCTTGTTTGTTTCATTTCAAATCCATTGTGGTGGTGTATAGAGCCAAAAATGCTAGAATTGTGTCGATGTCCCAATATTTATGGACCTGACTGTATTTAGTAGGGGGAATTTCCAGAATTGGACATATAGCACAGCATCTACTGAATCCACATTTTTTTTGTCATTACATGTAAAGACCTCAATATAAAGTTGGAATTTTACCTGTACTAAAATTTCCTAACAAGCCAATAAGAACTTCACCCATATTCCCCTCCCGTCTACAAACCCGGACAACCAATCAGCAGGGCAGAAGGGATGACATCACGTACTACCCTGCAGTCTGCTACTTTCACATCTCCGGTTTGAATTCCGGCAGAGTAAAGCCAGTCGGAACTCCACCGGATCCGGCGCTGCTGGATGCAGACGTAATGTCTGCCAGCCCCATTAGGTATGAGCGGAGAACCAGCTGGACAGAAATCGTTGTGCGCTGCGGTTTGTGTCCGGCTGATCCTCCACTTGTTTGCCGATACGGCCATGCCGGAGTTTCAAACCGGAGGTGTGAAAGTAGCCCTAATAAAGAGCAGAGGGCGCGGCAGTTGTAGAGCAAGCAGAGCCTTTAGGTGTAACGGCAACGCCCCCGTTGCTCCTAGAGGCTCATTTGCATATATTAAATCACAATTTTTCTCAGTAATCCGGGCACATATGAACATGGGACCAACACAGATCTGCCAAGCGCACATGTAACAGGTCAGCCAGTGTCATAGGTACAAATCTGCTGACAGAGGCCCTATAAGAAACTCCCTAAGGTGTCAGGAGTGCAAAGCCAGATTTAAGGCTCATGTATATGAACATGTGCAGCCCGTGTCCGTATTTCGGCCCAGCGGGTTCTCAATGCATGGGCATCGGCTGTGTGCGCTCTGTATCGCGCATACGGACCCATCCACTTAATTATAGATCTGCAATCCACAAGATACAGAGCACTTCCGTGGGATTTCGGTCCATGCCTCCGCACTGCAAAAAATAGAACTTTTTTTTTTGGGGTGCGGACCGAATCTTGCAGATCGAGGATCCATTCAAGTGTTCGCAGATTGCAGGTGGGGTTGCAGTTCATTGCTATTCATTTTGCTGGAGCTGAACTGCAATACCAGATGCAGAAAGCAGAATATTGACGTAACCGCACTGGTGAATGTGCATTAATATAGCAGATTAAAATAAAACAGCAAAGCATTTACAGTACGGCATTTCCTAAACTCCTAAGTAAGCAAAGCTGTCATCGACGGGGAAGCCTGGTCAGCAGAGCTTATCTGCACACAACAATCATGGGGCCTACCCTGGGTGCAGCTCTCTGTGGTCATCGGCTGGTGGACACGGATAAAACGTCTGCATTATAGTCCTTTAACCCATATCACAGTGGTGTCTGTTTCTGGGAGAGCTGGGTAACAGCCATAAAAGCTTGCACTGGAGGCATACACATTTATGATCTGAGCAATGTGTGATCGCGGGGGATCTGATCTGTTCGATTCCCAAGTGGATAGGGCTGAGCTGCAATACCAGACAAATGCACCACTATGCCTGGATAAGCACCGAAGTAGCTACAGTCTCTATGTTTTGGTGATCGCTGGGGGGACCAGAGGTCGGACCACCACCGACCACACACTAATGACCTATCCTGCTGATTTTTTTTCTTGGGAAATCCCTTTTAAGTGGCTGCCTTGGACTTTGATATGGATTTCTACTATAGGCCATCAATATCAGAGTGGCGAGGATCCTACACTCCGCACCGCCACCGATCAGCTGTTTCATCGTAGCTCCAGCTCCCAAAGTAGGCACCGACATTGCTCCCAACTTCTGAAACCTGCAAAGAGGAACAATAGGTAATTTGGGCAATCTAGGCCACACCTCTGACTTCACCCAAAACATAACTATAGACACCCAGTCCCCCTAATGCCACCGCATTAATTATTCCCCCTTTGTGCCACCACACAGTGGTAATGCCCAAATGTGCCCCCTTCACAGTAGCAATGCCTACATGTGCCCCCTTCACAGTAGCAATGCCAACATGTGCCTCCTTCACAGTAGCAATGCCTACATGTGCCTCCTTCACAGTAGCTATGCCCACATGTGCCTCCTTCACAGTAGCTATGCCCACATGTGCCTCCTTCACAGTAGCTATGCCCACATGTGCCTCCTTCACAGTAGTTATGCCCACATGTGCCTCCTTCACAGTAGCTATGCCCACATGTGCCTCCTTCACAGTAGTTATGCGCACATGTGCCCCTCACAGTAGCTATGCCCAGATGTGCCCCTCACAGTAGCTATGCCCAGATGTGCCCCCTCCATAGTAGTTATGCCCAGATGTGCCCCCTCCGCAGTAGTTATGCCCAGATGTGCCCCCCTTCGCAGTAGTTATGCCCAGATGTGCCCCCCTTCGCAGTAGTTATGCCCAGATGTGCCCCCCTTCGCAGTAGTTATGCCCAGATGTGCCCCCCTTCGCAGTAGTTATGCCCAGATGTGCCCCCCTTCGCAGTAGTTATGCCCAGATGTGCCCCCCTTCGCAGTAGTTATGCCCAGATGTGCCCCCCTTCGCAGTAGTTATGCCCAGATGTGCCCCCCTTCGCAGTAGTTATGCCCAGATGTGCCCCCCTTCACAGTAGTTATGCCCAGATGTGCCCCCCTTCACAGTAGTTATGCCCAGATGTGCCCCCCTTCACAGTAGTTATGCCCAGATGTGCCCCCCTTCACAGTAGTTATGCCCAGATGTGCCCCCCTTCACAGTAGTTATGCCCAGATGTGCCCCCCTTCGCAGTAGTTATGCCCAGATGTGCCCCCCTTCGCAGTAGTTATCCCTAAATTTCTGCCCCTTCACAGTTGCTATGCCCAGATGTAGCTATACTTGGATATATGCCCCCTTCACAGTAGTAATGCCCACATGTGCCCCCTTTACAGTAGGTATACCCAGAAATGTGCTCCCTTTACAGTAGTTATAACTATATATGTGCCCCCTTCACAAGAAGTAAAAAAATAAAAATGTAAATACTCACCAAGTTCCTCCAATGATCATCACAGCTGACCCTGCACTCCCCAGCAGCAGCTGGCAGGATACAATCACACATGGCGCTGCTGGGCTGTGTAGGAGGAGTACAGGCTGATTCCCGGGCCTGCACCGCTCCTCCTACACAGTCCAGCAGAGGGATAGCGGAATGCCCAACAGCATCCTGCAGGGGAGCGACGGCAGTTGAGCTGAATGGTGAAGCGGGAACGGACGGATCCCTGCTTCACCACTACAGGCAACTGTCTATACGTCCTATGGAAGCAGAGACAGCTGAGAGCGAGACATACTGTACCTCAGCTGTTCCGGGACCACTGGGCAGCCACTGAAATTTGGGACTGTCCTGCCGGATCCAGGATGTTTGGGAGGTATGGGCACTGGTACTACACAGCTCCATCCACTGTGCAGTGGATGGAGCTGGTTACCATTCACTTCAAAGGAAGCTGCGCTGCAGTTACAGCTGCATCCACTTTACAATGGACGGAGCTGTTCAATCCTGGAACCGACTTCCAGCATCAGAGCTACAACTGAACTGCTCATTGACGGGGGTGAGGGTTGCTGCACCTCCGCCCATGTCACATCAACCCAAATGCAAACCCCATTCAGTAACATAGAACATGGTGGTAAAATAACTGCAGCAGCCAGAACGTAACTGCCATGTGTGAACAGGCCTTATATGCTTGATTTGCAGTCCCTGATTCTGACCTCAGTTGTGCAGGTGTTTCATTCTCCGGCAGATTTAAACCTGACTCGTTAGCGCTGATTTCTGACACAGAATTGTTAGAAAAACAATTGGAAACCTTCACACTATTCCCGCGAACAAACCGAGAGGGGAGAGATTTATTCAAATCTATTCAAGCCTCCTGCAAAACGATGGGGGCATATCGCTAGGATATGCCCCCATTGTCTGAGACCAGCACCTATACCGAGAGGGCGCACTGCGCATGCGCAGCTGCCCTCCGTTCCTTTTCTATGGGGCCGCCAAAAATAGCCGAGCGCTGGCTATCAAGAAGGTTTCTCATGTGCCCAAAAGAGACAGAATCTAAAGGGTATATTAGACTGCCAGATTTTCCGGCAATCATCTAATACTGCCTCCAAATGCCTAATGAACGAGCATGTTTAAAAATCATAACGGCGCGGCCCTGCATGTGGATGAGCGGTGGACATCGCTGCATGTAACAGCAGCAGTGTCCTCCGCAGCGGAGTCCACGGGTGCAATCGCAGACACTCAACAGACTCCCTAATGGTAGCTGTTCAATGGGTGCAGTAGCACCCAAGGGCGCTGATGGATGCCCCTGGCAGGTCCTTGTTGATTCTGAAAAGTCTTGATTGTCACACATGCTGCACATGTCACCCCCGCACCGTGCGCGCCATACTCTCCCATCACTTTCATTATATATATATATAACGTGTTGTGTATACGAGTGACGCCCTCGGCAGCCTCATGTCGGGACACCTTTCATCAGAAGCTTTCATCC
Organism: Bufo bufo; assembly: GCF_905171765.1. NCBI lineage: Eukaryota > Metazoa > Chordata > Amphibia > Anura > Bufonidae > Bufo > Bufo bufo. Next base: position 137,778,202 of record NC_053398.1, on the reverse strand, counting down.
CCGTTGCCTAGCAACGCCTGTTCGTTAATAGAACCCAGAGCCGGCGAGACGCTGACGAGGGTAAACACTTGTCTTCATGCCGCCATCGTCAGTGCATTTTATTAATAAATGAATGCACCTTCACATGGCGGCTGGTTACGACAGTAGATGTGAAGATGTGGGTCCTACCTGATGTAAGAAATGGAAGATCTGAAATAAATTCACTGTTTTTTAAAAGAATCCGGATGGGTGCCGACTTCATATTTTTCACTTTTTGCAAATTTCCCAAGGACACAACCAATACCTCTCCTACTGTTGTATGTTAGGCCTCTGCGTGCACAGGACATGTATGGAATCCCTATGGTTCCACATGGTGTCATCTTTATCACCAACTTACTATAGCGTGCAACGTGGGGGAGTTAAATATCGACGACCTATCCTCAGGTAGGTCATCGATGTCTGATGGGTGGGGGTCAGACTCTCAGCTGTTTCAAGAGGCTGCAGCGACTGGAGGAGTGCATTGATTGTATACCGAGCACAGCGCCGTCCATTGTATAGTGGCTGCACTTAGTATTGCATTTCAATCCCATTCACGTGAATGTGACCAAAGGTCATGTGACTGATGAATGTGACCTCACAGGCCAAGGAGGTAGGTGCAACGCTCTCCCGAGTGGGGTGGCCCCTTCCAACAGCTGATTGGTGAGCGTACCAGGAATCGGACCCCCACAGATCAGATATGTATGACCTTTCCTGACGGTCAATATTCAAATTATCAGGACTTTAATTCTGTTAAACCCCTTTGACAACAGAAGGAAAGTCGGCTGGCGTATATATGTCACCTTAAAAGGGTTTACTAAATGATGGCCTATCCTTACCGATCAGCTGGAAGTCAGCACCGGAACTACAGCGTTGGACCCCCACCGATCAGCTATTGAGACCTGCCCTGAGGATAGGCCATAACTTAGAAATGGCTGGGCAACCACATTAAAGGGGTGAACCACCTGTAGAACAAATTTTAGGTCTCCCCTTCAGACCTGTGGATGGAAGCAAGCAAACGTTCCTTCTCCCCGCCACTCGGTTCCTTCCATTCGTAGTCCTCTGGTCCCCACTTACCAACTTCTAGCATGTGCCGCTACAGCCAGTGACTGTCTGCAGTGGTCACTCCTCGCCCAGAGGCACATCACTGGGTCACATCTCGTATGGGGGACACGTCACTGCTACGGCCAGTCATTAGCTGCAGCAGCACACATGAGTCCAGGCCAGTAACCGGAGGGCAGTAGGAGGAGGACCCAAAATTTCAAAATTTGTTCACAATACATTATCCATGCCTCATGTCGGAGTGATTGAGTGGGTATAGGACCAATAAATGTACAGAGATGTGAGGGGGGCTGAACAGTGAAGATCTGACTGCTGGAACCCCGGCGATCAAGAGAATAAGGGTGCCTGTTCCTGGTGCCCGGTCAGGTAACTCCCTGTGGCAGGTTTCGATGAGTTAGACCTTCAACAGCTTGAAAAGGATTACAAAACCATGGCTGCTTTCTTCCAGCAACAGCGCCACACCTGCCCATGGGTTGAGTCTGGTATTGCAGCTCTGTTACATTGAATAGGGCTGAGCCGCAGTACTACACACCACCGATGGACAGGTGTGGCGCTGATTTTTGGAGGAAAGCAGCCATATATTTCTAAGGGCTCATGCACACGAAGATTTTTTGTCCGTGTCCATTCCGATTCTTAGCAGTCCGTATACAGAACCATTCACTTCAAAGGGGCTGCAAAAAAACGGAAATAACTTCCTGTGCATTCCGTTTCCTTATATGTCCACAAAAAAAAAATAGAACATGTCCTGTACAAATGGAGAGTCTTGCTCAGGGGAAGCTTTGCATCGAGACCATGGAGGATGTGGACAACCTGATCTATGTGGGCCCAAATCAGATACTTGCACTGCCTCTATGGCAGGGGTCAGCACGCCTCGGCACCCCAGCTGTTGTGAAACTACAACTCCCAGCATGCTCCATTTATTTCTAGAGGAGTTCAGAGGACAGTTGAGCAGCGGTCAATGCTGGGAGTTGTAGTTTCACAACAGCTGGAGGTTGCTGAGTCCTGTCTATGGCATATTTGGTCTTGTGCCACACTGAGAAAGGGATAAGAATTTCTATACTTAAAGTGGTTTTCCCATGAAAAATATTCTACATTTTTTCAAACCAGCCCCTGGATCGGAATTCTTTGTAATTGCGTGTAATTAAACATTTACCATAGCCACTGAGTTATTCCATAAAATGCATCTGTATAGCGCCACCTGCTGTTTGTATTTTTCTTAATTCTTTGTCCTGCTCACTGAGATGGCCGCACATGCTCAGTTTCATCCTTCAACTGCCTCCTGTGTTGTGATAGGAAGAGAGGGGACACGCCCCCTGAGCTGTGATAGGAAGAGAGGGGACACGCCCCCTTAACTGCAGCAGAAAAGACACTCCCTTGAACTTTCAGCTTGATATAAATCTAGCAGAGCATTGAATGGAGAGATCTCTGGATCCATGTGAGGTGCAGGGCTGGTTCTGGCTTTGTTAGAAAGAGGTTGTCATGTACTAGATGATGTCTGATTTTAATTTTTTACATTACTCATGGGATAACCCCTTTAAAATAGAGCGGCGTCTATTTTTATCTTTTCGGCCTAAAACCATGAGAACCTCTTCTCTAAACACCATGGGAATCACAGCTGGAATGGGACGGGAAATACGGAATGTCTGTGTCCCCAAGCCAAGGACCCAGAGGAAAATAATCAACTACATTCTGGGGAGGAAAAGATCCCTGATATCAGCCAACAGGTTTGGATTAAAAATATATAAATAAAATATCAATAAAAATCTATATGAATAAAAATCTCTCAATGTAAATACATATAATATTATAATAATCATATATTACATAGAAATGATGCCAGAAGTCCACATTTGTTAGCAGGGGTGCACCTAGCCTTTCTGCTGCCTGAGGCGAAAATTGAAACCGCAAATTTCTTAACCTAACCCCTTTACCACAATGAAAGCGCTCATTGGCCCTTCCGCCGCCCCCCTCTTGCCCCTGCCTGAGGCGACTGCATCACCTGGCCTCATTGGCGGTGCGCCCCTATTTGCCATGATCTGGACCCTCATAATCTACAAGTACTCTGGCTTCAATGGGGATGTAACTTGCGGGGAGCAGCATTCACAGAGCGGACAGATGGCGGCTGTTCCACCGGACACAAGGGACTGCCACACAAGACCACTGGCCACATTAGCAATCGTTCTGTAAACGCAAACTTCTGGCAGCTCTGGTGCCGTTTACAGAAAGCAGATGTACATTTAAAGGAACGCGTTCCCTTTAAATCACCGTATATACGATCGTGTCGATAGCCAGTCCGTAGATCTCAGTCTGCAGACCCTGTCATCCGTACGTTTAGTGCTCCTGATTTACAATATGTTTATGTGAGATGTAAATGCTGCGCACCGCGTGTGGTAGGTCCACGTCATTTTACAGCACCAGCCAAGTGGAGGAGATTCTACAGTGGATGAAATCTGCAGCGTGAAGGCATGGCCACATGGGGGCGTAATTTACACTGCAGATTTTCTGTGCTTCAACAGCAAAACCTGCAGTGACTTTGAGACAAAATTCTCATGTGCTACATGCAGATTTGTTGAGGATTTTTTTGTGGATTTTACCCGATGCATTGCAAAAAGTGAAATCCAGGGAGCAAATCCGCAGCATGCTGTGTATCATTTATATAAAATCCGTACTGCAATGCAGTGAAATCTGCACCAAAATCCATGGCAAATCTGCATGTAACACTGAAAATCCACAGAGAGAGGATTTAACACCTTTGGAGGCATTTATTTATGATTGCATTTCACTCATTTTTGGCTAAAAATCATATTTTCAATTGGCCTTTATTAAAAATATTGAGCCATTCTGTCACAAAGGGTTAACTGATTTTCTAACTGTGTGACTGGTACTATCACTTTGTGCCGGTCATCTAATACACCTTATCTCTAAACTACTAACAGCTCCTAAACACTTATTTAAGCCACATTCTTATCAGTAAGATAAGAACTGAGCTATAACGAGTGTTTATAACGTCAGAGATCAGAGATAAGGAGCCCGTCTGCTCCCTGACTGACGGAAAAGAGAAAATTCAGATCCTGCTACTAGAGCATCTCAGCCCTGTACAGAGAAAAAGGCTCCATATTTTTTAATAAAGACTAATTAAAAAAATATTTGTAACTCAAAATAAGTAATAATACAATGCAATAATAATAACAACAAGTGTCTCCAAAGGTGTACATAGCCTTTAAAGGGATTTTCTCAGATTCTGCAACTCTGTCCATCTGATCAATCATCAGGAGGTCGGACACCCAACGATCAGCTGTTTGAGGAGCTCATGGCACTCCGGTGAGAGCTGCGGCCTCCTCACAGTATACCAGGCATAGCGCCATCACTTGTAGATTGCATCTCAGCCCCCTTCTCTTTAATGGGACTGAGCTGCGCCTAGGTCATGTGACAGATGTACGCGATGTCACTGGCCTAGGAAAATGCCACGGCGCTCACCAGAGCCCCGTAGTCTCTTCTTACAGCTGACCGGTGGGGATCCCAAGAGTCTGACCCCGACTGATCAGATACTGATGACCTATCCTGAGTACAGGTCATCAATATCAAACTCTCTGACAATCCCCTTTAAGGAAGAGAAATATGGAGAAGGGCCATTGTGACAAGCCCCTCCTAGGCAAGTAAGACAACCCAGCACTAGGGGGAGGTAGTCTCCTCTGCCTGCGCCTCCTCCCGGGCCCCTTGTGGACCGTGACCGCGGCCGGTCGCCCACAGGTTGTCTGACTCTGAGTTCCATGGTCCTGAATTAGCTCCAAAGCTGGCAGCAGGGGCGTAGCTGTAGGGGAAGCAGGGAAAGTGGCCGATTTGGGGCCCAAACTCAGAAGGGGCCTGTCCTGGAGGAGGACTAAAAGATGTTATTGTCAGGGCCCCTCTACATTATATACTGAGACACTGAAGGACACTGAGCTGCCGGGCCTCATCCGAAAGCGATCTGGAGTGGGGGTTGCACGTGAGTTGGGGGTTGCAAAGAAGTTGCTGGGGGGGGGGGGGGCCTTCAAAAATTTGCTGTGGGGCCCATTCAGTTGTGGTTCCTGATAATTATTTAAAAAAATGTATGTTTTGCACTTTCAACAGATACGTATGCAGTCTTACATACAAGCCACTGTTCACACTGCACACAAAGTGTACCTCACGTATCGCTGAGCCAAGTTCACACTTCAGTGATTTCCATCAGTGATTTTGAGCCAAAACCAGGTGCGGCTCTAAACCCGGGACAGGTGCAGGTCTTTCCCTTATACCTTATGTCTGTGGAGGCTCCACTCCTGGTTTTGGCTCACAATCACTGACCGAACACTGACGTGTGAAGTGGAAGATTTTATACACCACCCATGGACACGGGACATTAGATTTTTCTGCAGTGCAGTTTTTGAAACCGCAAGCGGGAAAAAAAAGCAATGCATGTTTTAACACCCCTATTTTCATTTTTATATTTTTTATTTTTCCTCCCCAGATTCCAATAGCCATAACTTTCTTATTTTTTCGTTCACATAGCTATATGAAGGCTTATTTTTTTGCGGGACGCTATGCATGTTTTAATGCCGCCATTTAATTTCCATGTCTTGTATTAGAAAATGGGAAAAATAATTGTGTGGCAAAATTCAAAAAAAAACCAAACAGAATTCCGTTTTTGGGGTTTGACATCACAGCATTCACTATGCACTAGAAATGACATGCCATCCTTATTCTGCGGCTCAATACGAATGCGGTGATACCAAACTTGAATAGTTTTTATTTTGTTATACTATTTAAAAAAAAATAAAAACCTTTGGAAAAATCAAAATTTTCTTTGCATTGCTATATTCTTACAGCCATAACTTTTTAATATTTCGGTCTACAGAGCTGTATGAGGGCTTGTTTTTTGCGTAACAAACTGGAGTTTTTATTGGTACTATTTTTGTAGCATGTACGACTTTTTGATCACCGTTATTCAATTTTTTTGGGGGACAAGATAACCAAAAAATGGCAAATCGCATGTTTTTCTTTTTTTTTTGTCATGGCGTTCACCAGACAGGAATTTTTTGTACATTTTAATAGTTCTGACATTTTTGGATGTGGCGATACCCAATATGTTTTTTTTATTGTTTATATATTTTTATAGGAAAGGGGGGTGATTTAAACTTTTAATATATTGTTTTTTTAGAACTGCTCCATACATCCCCTCATGCATTATGACGTACAGGGTTATGGGTTAAGGGGTTAACATGCATTGAAATGAACGGGAAGCTTCTGCATGCGTTTCTGGCGAGCATTTTTGGTGCAGAATCTGTGCCAGAATTCTCATCCAAAATACTCTGTGTGAACCTAGTCTTAGGCCCCTTTCACACGGGCGAGTATTCCGAGCGGATGCGATGCGTGAGGTGAACGCATTGCACCCGCACTGAATCCCGACCCATTCATTTCTATGGGGCTGTTCACATGAGCGGTGATTTTCACGCATCACTTATGCGTTGCGTGAAAATCGCAGCATGTTCTATATTCTGCGTTTTTCACACAACGCAGACCCCATAGAAGTGAATGGGGTTGCGTGAAAATCGCAAGCATCCGCAAGCAAGTGCGGATGCGGTGCGATTTTCACGCACGGTTGCTAGGAGACGATCGGGATGGAGACCCGATCATTATTATTTTCCCTTAAAACATGGTTATAAGGGAAAATAATAGCATTCTGAATACAGAATGCATAGTAAAATAGCGCTGGAGGGGTTAAAAAAATGTTTTAAAAAATTTAACTCACCTTAATCCACTTGCTCGCGCTGCCGGCATCTCCTTCTGTCTCCTTCTTTGCTGAACAGGACCTGTGGTGACGTCACTCCGGTCATCACATGATCTTTTACCATGGTGATGATCATCATGGGAGTACTCTCTGGTAGTTTATGGGGGTACTCTCTGGTAGTTTATGGGGGTACTCTCTAGCAGTTTATGGGGGTATTCTCTGACAGTTTATGGGGTACTCTCTGGCAGTTTATGGGGTACTCTCTGGCAGTTTATGGGGGTACTCCTTGACAGTTTATGGGGGTACTCCTTGACAGTTTATGGGGGTACTCTCTAGCAGTTTATGAGGGTACTCTCTGGTAGTTTATGGGGGTACTCTCTAGCAGTTTATGGGGGTATTCTCTGACAGTTTATGGGGTACTCTCTAGCAGTTTATGGGGGTATTCTCTGACAGTTTATGGGGTACTCTGTAGCAGTTTATGGGGTACTCTCTGGCAGTTTATGGGGGCACTCTCTGGCAGTTTATGGGGGTACTCTCTAGCAGTTTATGGGGTACTCTCTGGCAGTTTATGGGGTACTCTCTGACAGTTTATGGGGTACTCTCTGACAGTTTATGGGGTACTCTCTGACAGTTTATGAAGGTACTCGTTGACAGTTTATGGGTGTACTCTGTGGAAGTTTATGAGGGTATTCTCTGACAGTTTATTGGGGCACTCTCTGGTAGTTTATGGGGTACTCTCGGGCAGTTTATGAGGGTACTCTCTAGCAGTTTATGGGGGTACTCCTTGACAGTTTATGGGGGTACTCCTTGACAGTTTATGGGGTACTCTCTAGCAGTTTATTGGGGTACTCTCTGGCAGTTAATGAGCAGGTTATGACTGGCGCAGTTTATGGGGGTACTCTCTGGCAGTTTATGGGGGTACTCTCTGGCAGTTAATGAGCAGGTTATGACTGGCGCAGTTTATGGGGGCACTCTCTGGCAGTTTATGGGGGCACTCTCTGGCAGTTTATGGGGTACTCTCTGGCAGTTTATGGGGGTACTCTCTGGCAGTTTATGGGGGTACTCTCTGGCAGTTTATGGAGGTATTCTCTGACAGTTTATGGAGGTATTCTCTGACAGTTTATGGGAGTACTCTCTGACAGTTTATGGGAGTACTCTCTGGCAGTTTATGGGGTACTCTCTGGCAGTTTATGGGGGTACTTTCTTGCAGTTTATGGGGGTACTCTCTGGCAGTTTATGGGGGTACTCTCTAGCAGTTTATGGGGTACTCTCTGGCAGTTTATGGGGGTACTCTCTAGCAGTTTATGGGGGCACTCTCTGGCAGTTTATGGGGTACTCTCTGGCAGTTTATGGGGGTACTCTCTAGCAGTTTATGGGGGTACTCTCTGGCAGTTTATGGGGTACTCTCTGACAGTTTATGGGGTACTCTCTGACAGTTTATGAAGGTACTCCTTGACAGTTTATGGGTGTACTCTGTGGAAGTTTATGAGGGTATTCTCTGACAGTTTATTGGGGCACTCTCTGGTAGTTTATGGGGTACTCTCGGGCAGTTTATGAGGGTACTCTCTAGCAGTTTATGGGGGTACTCCTTGACAGTTTATGGGGTACTCTCTAGCAGTTTATTGGGGTACTCTCTGGCAGTTAATGAGCAGGTTATGACTGGCGCAGTTTATGGGGGCACTCTCTGGCAGTTTATGGGGGCACTCTCTGGCAGTTTATGGGGGCACTCTCTGGCAGTTTATGGGGGCACTCTCTGGCAGTTTATGGGGGTACTCTCTGGCAGTTTATGGGGGTACTCTCTGGCAGTTTATGGAGGTATTCTCTGACAGTTTATGGGAGTACTCTCTAGCAGTTTATGGGGGCACTCTCTGGCAGTTTATGGGGGTACTTTCTTGCAGTTAATGGGGGCACTCTCTGGCAGTTTATGGGGGTACTCTCTGGCAGTTTATGGGGGCACTCTCTGGCAGTTTATGGGGGCACTCTCTGGCAGTTTATGGGGGCACTCTCTGGCAGTTTATGGGGGCACTCTCTGGCAGTTTATGGGGGTACTCTCTGGCAGTTTATGGGGGTACTCTCTGGCAGTTTATGGAGGTATTCTCTGACAGTTTATGGGAGTACTCTCTAGCAGTTTATGGGGGCACTCTCTGGCAGTTTATGGGGGTACTTTCTTGCAGTTAATGGGGGCACTCTCTGGCAGTTTATGGGGGTACTCTCTGGCAGTTTTGGCTATGACTGGTACAGTTTATGGGGTCAGTGGAAATAGCTTGTGATGCAGCAGCAGGGTGTAAGTAGAAGGTAAACGTCTCCTGACGTCATGATGAGCAAAGTCCTACAATTCAAGACAAGCCTGGAGAATCACAGACTGCGACTTTTTTTTACCTCAGAAACCCGAAATGTCACCCTAATTGGACAGACTCGTCACTCCAGTTCGTGACACAGCGGAAATAAAACTGATTATTCCACCAATGAAGAGAACATATGTTATACAAGAAATAAAGCCACCTAAACGGTCGTTTCCTACGTCACCTCATGACGTCACACACACACACACTGCAACCAGTGTGGGAAAAACTCAGCCGCGGAGCCCAACTAGTACCTGTGCTCTGCCGCCAGATGGCGCACCGCGCCATGTAATGTCTCCTGCGCGCTCCGCCCGTGACTAGTAATGGACGTACGACGTGAATTATACCATTTCTGTAATATTATATTATAAGCCCCAAGGAGGCTTGGCGCCGTGCGCTTCAATCCAGAGAGCTGGCAAACGCTAGCAAAGTGTCCATTTTACACGAATAAAATAAATGACGGCAAAAGCTCTGAGGTAAAATATTAAAAGGTGTACGACGTGTATCACAATCAGGCCAATCTAGGGAATTCAGAAAACACACACACAAAAAAATAAAAGGCACCGCTGGGATTCGAACCCAGGATCTCCTGTTTACTAGACAGGCGCTTTAACCAACTAAGCCACGGCGCCGCACGGTGGCTTAGCCTCAAAATAGAATCCTTCAGCAACACAGCGTCACCATGGCGATGAGTCAGCAGATTAGGAGGCTTTCAATCAACATTTATAACTTTATTCATATTTTATTACAGAGTATAGGATGAAAATGACATTATTCCGTTATGAACCAATGTCCTGTCTTTGGCCGTGAGATCCGGATTGAGGATCCATTGAAGTCAGCGGTCACGGTCGTACGTATGGGGCCTAATGTGGGCGTATTTTAGCGTCCGTACGACAGCCGCAAACCCTGCCTGACCACAGGTCTAACAGCACCGGCTTCTACCATACTGTACCCCCGATCATTAGACCTGCGGTCAGGCTGGGTTTGCGGCTGTCATACGGACGCGAAAATACACCGATATAATCAAAGTGAGAAATATTTTATTATATCATTTCCTGGGACAACACTTTGATACAATGTACAGTAGTCCGTGTAAACTTGGCGTGCTCTCGAATTAACTCAACACGCCGCCATTAATGTCTAAACCGCTGGAAACAAAAGTGAGAATGGTCAAATTGTGCCCAAATATTTGGTGTGGCCACCATTATTTTCCAGCACTGCCTTAACTCTCTTGGTCGTGGCGCTCACTGGAATCCTCTTCCATCCTCCATGATGACATCACGGAGCTGGTGGATGTCAGAGACCTTGCGCTCCTCCACCTCCCGTTTGAGGATGCCCCACAGACACTTAATAGGATTTAGGTCTGGAGACATGCTTGGCCAGTCCAGCACCTTTAGGCCTCATGCACACGGATCCGCAAAACACGGATGGCGTCCGTATGCGTTCCGCAATTTGCGGAACGGCACGGACAGCCATTAATATAACTGCCTATTCTTGTCCGCAAAACGGGGCCAAGAATAGGACAGGTTAGATTTTTTTTGCGGACCACGGAACGGAGCGACGGATGCGGAGAGCACATGCAGCACTGTCCGCATCTTTTGCGGCCCCATTGAAGTGAATGGGTCCGCATCCGAGCCGCAAAAACTGTGGCTCGGATGCAGACCAAAACAACGGCCATGTGCATGAGGTCTTACCCTGAGTTTCTTCAGCAAGGCAGTGGTCGTCTTGGAGGTGTTTGGGGTCGTTATCATGTTGGATACCGCCCTGCGGCCCAGTTTCTGAAGGGATTGGATCATGCTCTGCTTCAGTATGTCACAGTACACGTTCCCTCAATGAACTGTAGCTCCCCACAGCCGCCAGCACTCATGCAGCCCCAAACCATGACACTGCCACCACCATGTCTGTACTCCTCGCCTGGTTGCCTCCACACACGCTTGACACCATCTGAACCAAAGAAGTTTCTGTTGGACTCATCAGACCACAGGACATGGTTCCAGTAATCCATATCCTTAGTCTGTTTGTCTTCAGCTAACTGTTTGCAGCTTTCTTGTGAATGATCTTTAGAAAAGGCTCCTTCCGGGACAACAACCATGCAGACCAATCTAATGCAGTGTGCGGTGTATGGTCTGAGCACTGACAGGCTGACCCCCCACCCCTGTAACCTCTGCAGCAATGCTGGCAGCACTCATACAACCTCTGGATATGGGGCTGAACACTGACAGGCTGACCCCCACCCCTGTAACCTCCGCAGCAATGCTGGCAGCACTTATACAACCTCTGGATATGGGGCTGAGCACTGACAGGCTGACCCCCCACCCCTGTAACCTCCGCAGCAATGCTGGCAGCACTCATACAACCTCTGGATATGACGCTGAGCACTGACAGGCTGACCCCCCACCCCTGTAACCTCCGCAGCAATGCTGGCAGCACTCATACACCCTCTGGATATGGGGCTGAGCACTGACAGGCTGACCCCCCACCCCTGTAACCTCTGCAGCAATGCTGGCAGCACTCATACAACCTCTGGATATGGGGCTGAGCACTGACAGGCTGACACCCCACCCCTGTAACCTCTGCAGCAATGCTGGCAGCACTCATACAACCTCTGGATATGGGGCTGAGCACTGACAGGCTGACCCCCCATCTCTTTAACCTCCGCAGCAATGCTGGCAGCGCTCATACAACCTCTGGATATGGGGCTGAGCACTGACAGGCTGACCCCCCACCCCTGTAACCTCTGCAGCAATGCTGGCAGCACTCGTACAACCTCTGGATATGGGGCTGAGCACTGACAGGCTGACCCCCCACCCCTGTAACCTCTGCAGCAATGCTGGCAGCACTCATACAACCTCTGGATATGGGGCTGAGCACTGACAGGCTGACCCCCACCCCTGTAACCTCCGCAGCAATGCTGGCAGCTCTCATACAACCTCTGGATATGGGGCTGAGCACTGACAGGCTGACCCCCCACCCCTGTAACCTCCGCAGCAATGCTGGCAGCACTCATACAACCTCTGGATATGGGGCTGAGCACTGACAGGCTGACCCCCACCCCTGTAACCTCCGCAGCAATGCTGGCAGCGCTCATACAACCTCTGGATATGGGGCCGAGCACTGACAGGCTGACACCCCACCCCTGTAACCTCCGCAGCAATGCTGGCAGCACTCATACAACCTCTGGATATGGGGCTGAGCCCTGACAGGCTGAGCCCCCACCCCTGTAACCTCTGCAGCAATGCTGGCAGCACTCATACAACCTCTGGATATGGGGCTGAGCACTGACAGGCTGACCCCCCACCCCTGTAACCTCTGCAGCAATGCTGGCAGCACTCATACAACCTCTGGATATGGGGCTGAGCACTGACAGGCTGACCCCCCACCCCTGTAACCTCCGCAGCAATGCTGGCAGCACTCATACAACCTCTGGATATGGGGCTGAGCACTGACAGGCTGACCCCCCCACCCCTGTAACCTCTGCAGCAATGCTGGCAGCACTCATACAACCTCTGGATATGGGGCTGAGCACTGACAGGCTGACCCCCCACCCCTGTAACCTCCGCAGCAATGCTGGCAGCACTCATACAACCTCTGGATATGGGGCTGAGCACTGACAGGCTGACCCCCCCACCCCTGTAACCTCTGCAGCAATGCTGGCAGCACTCATACAACCTCTGGATATGGGGCTGAGCACTGACAGGCTGACCCCCCACCCCTGTAACCTCCGCAGCAATGCTGGCAGCACTCATACAACCTCTGGATATGGGGCTGAGCACTGACAGGCTGACCCCCCACCCCTGTAACCTCTGCAGCAATGCTGGCAGCACTCATACAACCTCTGGATATGGGGCTGAGCACTGACAGGCTGACCCCCCCACCCCTGTAACCTCTGCAGCAATGCTGGCAGCACTCATACAACCTCTGGATATGGGGCTGAGCACTGACAGGCTGACCCCCCACCCCTGTAACCTCCGCAGCAATGCTGGCAGCACTCATACAACCTCTGGATATGGGGCTGAGCACTGACAGGCTGACCCCCCACCCCTGTAACCTCCGCAGCAATGCTGGCAGCACTCATACAACCTCTGGATATGGGGCTGAGCACTGTCAGGCTGACCCCCCACCCCTGTAACCTCCGCAGCAATGCTGGCAGCACTCATACATTTATTTTTCAAAGACAACCTCTGGATATGACCCTGAGCATGTGCACTCAACTTCTTTGGTCGTCCATGGCGAGGCCTGTTCGGATGGAACCTGTCTTGTTAAACCGCTGTAGTGTCTTGGCCACCGCGCTGCAGATCAGTGTCAGGGTGTTGGAAATCTTCTTATAGCCTCGGCCATCTTTATGTAGAGCAACAATTCATTTTTTTTTTTCAGATTCTCAGAGAGTTCTTTGCCATGAGATGCCATGTTGAACTTCCAGTGACCGGTATGAGAGAGTGCGAGAGCGATAACACCAAATGTAACACTCCTGCTCCTCATTCACACCTGAGACCTTGTAACACTAATGAGTCACATGACACCAGGCACGGAAAATGGCACATTTTTGCACAATTTGGCCATTTTCACTTAGGGATGTATTCACTTTTGTTTCCAGCATTTTAGACATTAGTAGCTGTGTGTTGAGCTATTTTGAGGACACACCAAATTTACACTGTTATACAAGCCGTACACTGACTACTGTACATTGTGTCAAAGTGTCAGATCTTCTGTGTTGACCCAGGAAAAGATAGAATCAAATATTTACAAAAATATGGGGGGGTGTACTGACTTTTGTGAGATACTGTATACAGACACACACACATACACAGATATATATACACTCACCTAAAGAATTATTAGGAACACCTGTTCTATTTCTCATTAATGCAATTATCTAGTCAACCAATCACATGGCAGCTGCTTCAATGCATTTAGGGTTGTGGTCCTGGTCAAGACAATCTCCTGAACTCCAAACTGAATGTCAGAATGGGAAAGAAAGGCGATGTAAGCCATTTTGAGCGTGGCATGGTTGTTGGTGCCAGACGGGCCGGTCTGAGTATTTCACAATCTGCTCAGTTACTGGGATTTTCACGCACAACCATTTCTAGGGTTTACAAAGAATGGTGTGAAAAGGGGAAAACATCCAGTATGCGGCCGTCCTGTGGGCGAAAATGCCTTGTGGATGCTAGAGGTCAGAGGAGAATGGGCCGACTGATTCAAGCTGATAGAAGAGCAACGTTGACTGAAATAACCACTCGTTACAACCGAGGTCTGCAGCAAAGTATTTGTGAAGCCACAACACGCACAACCTTGAGGCGGATGGGCTACAACAGCAGAAGACCCCACCGGGTACCACTCATCTCCACTACAAATAGGAAAAAGAGGCTACAATTTGCACGAGCTCACCAAAATTGGACTGTTGAAGACTGGAAAAATGTTGCCTGGTCTGATGAGTCTCCATTTCTGTTGAGACATTCAAATAGTAGAGTCCGAATTTGGCGCAAACAGAATGAGAACATGTATCCATCCTCTGATGGCTACTTCTAGCAGGATAATGCACCATGTCACAAAGCTCGAATAATTTCACATTGGTTTCTTGAACATGACAATGAGTTCACTGTACTAAAATGGCCCCACAGTCACCAGATCTCAACCCAATAGAGCATCTTTGGGATGTGGTGGAACGGGAGCTTCGTGCCCTGGATGTGCATCCCTCAAATCTCCATCAACTGCAAGATGCTATCCTATCAATATGGGCCAACATTTCTAAAGAATGCTATCAGCACCTTGTGGAATCAATGCCACGTAGAATTAAGGCAGTTCTGAAGGCAAAAGGGGGTCCAACACCGTATTAGTATGGGGCACTAATAATTCTTTAGGTGAGTGTATATATCTATATATATATATATATATATATATATACATACACACACACACACACATATAGACACATATACAGATACTGTACACACACATGCCATATTTTTCAGACTATAAAACGCACCTCAGATTAAGAGGAGGAAAACAATATTTTTTTTATTTTTGATCAGATCTCAGATCACACCCCAAAAATCAGACCGCCACGCTCCATTAGCCTCAGATTGGACCTCCACCCCCCCAGCCTCAGATCAGACCCCCATCAGCCTCAGATCAGACCCCATCAGCCTCAGATCAGACCCCATCAGCCTCAGATCTTACCTTGCTTTCTCCGGACAGACACACACATACACAGATCTATACAGATACTGTACACACACATATATACAAATATACAGATATATACACATACTGTAGACATACAGTACAGACCAAAAGTTTGGACACACCTTCTCATTCAAAGAGTTTTCTTTATTTTCATGACTATGAAAATTGTAGATTCACACTGAAGGCATCAAAACTATGAATTAACACATGTGGAATTATATACATAACAAACAAGTGGGAAACAACTGAAAATATGTCATATTCTAGGTTCTTCAAAGTAGCCACCTTTTGCTTTGATTACTGCTTTGCACACTCTTGGCATTCTCTTGATGAGCTTCAAGAGGTAGTCCCCTGAAATGGTCTTCACTTCACAGGTGTGCCCTGTCAGGTTTAATAAGTGGGATTTCTTGCCTTATAAATGGGGTTTGGGACCATCAGTTGCGTTGAGGAGAAGTCAGGTGGATACACAGCTGATAGTCCTACTGACTAGACTGTTAGAATTTGTATTATGGCAAGAAAAAAGCAGCTAAGTAAAGAAAAACGAGTGGCCATCATTACTTTAAGAAATGAAGGTCAGTCAGTCAGCCGAAAAATTGGGAAAACTTTGAAAGTAAGGGCTATTTGACCATGAGGGAGAGTGATGGGGTGCTGCGCCAGATGACCTGGCCTCCACAGTCACCGGACCTGAACCCAATCGAGATGGTTTGGGGTGAGCTGGACCGCAGAGTGAAGGCAAAAGGGCCAACAAGTGCTAAGCATCTCTGGGAACTCCTTCAAGACTGTTGGAAGACCATTTCAGGGGACTACCTCTTGAAGCTCATCAAGAGAATGCCAAGAGTGTGCAAAGCAGTAATCAAAGCAAAAGGTGGCTACTTTGAAGAACCTAGAATATGACATTTTCAGTTGTTTCAGACTTGTTTGTTATGTATATAATTCCACATGTGTTAATTCATAGTTTTGATGCCTTCATAGTCATGAAAATAAAGAAAACTCTTTGAATGAGAAGGTGTGTCCAAACTTTTGGTCTGTACTGTATATACAAATACAGATATATACAGATACTGTACACACACATACAAATACTGTACACACACACACATATATATATATATATATATATATACACAGACACATATATACAGATACTGTACACACACATACAAATACTGTACACACACACACATATATATATATACACACAGACACATATATACAGATACTGTACACATACATACAAATACTGTACACACATATATATATATACACACACAGACACCTACACAGATACTGTACACACACTTTTACATCTACAGGACACGATAGGAAACATTATTTTGAATTCTCAGCTCTTTGACATTTATTTCTGGTTTAAAAATATAAAATATCCAATAATGAACCGCTATCACATGGCACACAAGGTCGGGGGCACGGTGGGTAAGGAGGGCACACTATTGGACGGGGTGGACAGGCGACAGAAGACGCATTTGGAGATTACATTTGCGTTGTCCCAATGCATGACAGGAAATGGCTTTTCACATTCTTCACACTTCAAGAAAAAAAAAAGCATAAAAAGGTCAATTTTAGGTAAAGAAATGCAATTGTGATTGGACATCGCCGCTGCTCAAAATATGTCTGTCTGGCTGCACACTGAGTTCTTCCGCACCCTCATCACATGTGCATCGGTCGAATCTCACGAGGGGGGGCCGCCCGATGGCAGATGTTAGGGGAGAGATTGGGCTATTCAACTTCAACATGTCCCATCTTTTAATTCTAGGGGCATTAAGCCACCGCCATAGGCGCCTGGAAGCAGCTTTCTCCTCTCTCCCCAATCAGAACACATGCATGCTTGGCCAAGCCTAGCGAGCATGTGTATGAAGGGGTCAGGGAAGCCAGGTGTCGGCAGAACAGCTATTATATGTGCATGGCCTGCCTTATAATCAGGCGATAGGTGTGCAAATATCAGGGTCTTCAGTGTCCTGTTAAAGGGCTGATGCTGAGCAAAGGATTATAAAAGAAGTTGCTCTGTGCTCGTTTATCAAGCCTTTACTCATGGCCAATGGAAACCGTATGGGGATGAATGATCGTTATTACGATCGTTGTCCCCCATACTTTCACATTATGTCTGCAGCACATTCCCTGCTTACACGGGAAGAAGTGCTGCAGATCAGTTTGTATACAACAGGGATGCCCAACCTGCGACCCTCCAGCTGGTACAAAACTATAACTCTCAGCATGCCTGGACAGCCTACAGCTATCAGCCTACAGCAGGGCATGGTGGGAGTCAGGGGCGGACATAAGCCGGTGCAGCCGGTTCAGCTGCAAAGGGGCCCGGCGTGTGAGGGGGCCCATTCATACTAGTGAGCGCTCCTGGAAGCACTCACTAGTATGCAAGAGATCGGCGCTTACTTACCCCTCCGGCTCCGCTTCCTCCCTGGTCTCCTCCAGCCTGACTGCGTACAGCGCGCACTATGACGCTGTACGCAGTCAGGTCACGTGACTGTGCAGCGCGGGCTGTTGGAGCCCAGCAGGGCTGGCACTCACATCAGGACACCGAGAGCAGCGGAGCAGGAGAGGTAAGTTTTATTTATTTATTTTTAGTCTGATGGGGGCCCTGGGGGTCTGTCACATCGATATGGGGGGCCTGAATGAGCATATGGGGGTGCCTGACTCTGGGATCATGAGAAAGTGACATTTGGGGGGCCTGAATGAGCATATGGGGGGCCTGAGCAACTGACATATGGGGGGGCCTGAATAAATAAACAACTGATATTGGGGGGGGGGGGTTCCTCCTGATCATCTTATATGGGGGGGGGGGGTCCTGGCCAACTGACATATGGAGGGCCTAAATAAGGAACTGATATGGGAGGTGGGTCCCCCTGAGCAACTCATATGGGTGGGGGTCCTGAACAAGTGACATATGGGGGGGCCTGAATGAGCAACTGATAAGGGGGCGTGAATGGGCATCTAATATGGGTGGGTGGTCCTGAGCAACAGATATGGGGGCCTATCTGAGCAACTGACATATGGGGGGCCTGCCTATTTTATATACTGGCAGACATGGGGGGCACTATGGAGGGGGAGGAGCACTATGGGGGCCAGATCTTGTATACTGGCAGACACGGGGGGCACTATGGAGGGGAGGAGCAATATGGGGGCCCTATCTTATATACTAGCACACATGGGGGGCACTATGGAGAAAGGGGGAGAGGAGCACTATGGGGGTCATTATGTAGGGGAATTATACTGGCACATGGTCAGGCACCATGAGGATAAGGGGGGGGGCACGATATAGGAGTATTTTATACTGGCGCAAATTATAGGGCACTATGGGGTGGTCCTGAGCAACTGGGGGCACTAAGAGGGTTTTTTGGGCACACAGTAGGGGGCATTGTCACACATTATGAGGGCACTAAGAGGAGGTATTTTTTATACTGCCACACAACAGGGCGTTTTTATTTTTACTGTAACACATTATAAAGAGAATAATTACTACTGGGGGCATTATGGTGGGCTTTATTACAGTTGAGAGACTATGAGGAACATGATTACTAGTATGAACACTATGGGAGCATTATTACTTCTGGGACACAGTGGGAAATGATTACTGTAGGGGCACTATTACTACTACGTGTTGTCTGGTAGATAATTATGGGATTTTGGGGAGCACTGTTACTGTGGGGGGCACCCTGGCACGGTATCAGCTTAGCACAATTATTTCTGGGGAACATAATGTTTACACTGTTAGTGTCAGGGACACTGTTTCGTGGGCACAGTTATTTTTTAGGACACTGTGTGCCAATAATTATTGAAGGGGAACTATCTGTGTGTAACTAGTATATGGAGCACAGCGGGCACAGTATTGGGGGTGGCAGGATGGGGTGTTCAGAAGGTGGAAGGATGATGGAAATTAGGAAACTAAGATGTCTGTGTGTCAAACCCTGCAGAGAGAAGAGATGGCTGAAAGAAATCATCATGGCGGTGTGGTCTGAAAGGAGAAGATGAGGACAGAGAACATCTACATCAAAGAAGACGTCCCTGGATGTAAGAGGTATGTGGACCTGTATTGGGCTACCTTCACATCGGAGTTAGTGATTCTGGCAGGCAGAGAACAGCCTGCTGGAATTCACTGGATCCGGCACTGCTGGATGCAGACAGAATGCCCGCCGGCCCCATTGACTATAATGGGGTCTGGCAGAGATCCGGCCACAATCTGGCAGAAATGCAGAGAATCAGCGGGACACAAAAGGCTGCATGCTGTGGTTTGTGTCCGGCCGATTCCTTGCATTTTCTGTCGGATCAGGTGGTCGGAGCGTAGTGCCGCAGGTGTGAAAGTAGCCTTAACCTGTATGTTTTGTATTGCTATAAGTAATGTTAGGACGGAATTGGTTCAGTTGCAAATTTGGCTTGGGGTGGATGGGGGGCCCAGGCACAGTCTTTGCACAGGGGCCCTCTGCTGTCTGTGTCCGCCCCTGGTGGGAGTTGTAGTTTTACAACAGCTGGAGGGCAGCAGGTTGGGCATCCCTGGTATAAAAGATCAATTGCCCTGATTGGCAATGCCCGGGTACGAGCGTTTGTATGAATGCTCGTCTCCCCGATCATCGGGCCTGCAGTCCTCTCAGTTGTTCTTCTATGAGTCAAGGACAATTCTAATTCTTACTTACTGACGTGAGCACTTACCTGAGACAGCCGAGGGCCAATTGCTTTCTTGTTCTCGATGACAGCAGGAATTTCCTCATAATTCTCTATGCTCCACAGCCGTAATGTAGAGTCCTGTGAATATACAGACAGAGGCACTGCCCATAATACCACTGCTTTCATGTGACCAAAGCTCCTGAGACATCATGGTCTGAACAGGCGGCAGAACCGCTCATGTAGGTGCCAGCAGTAGAGCGAGTATTTCATGTTTATGTGCCTCTAAAGTAATGTCAGCCGCTTATGTGATCGTCTTCAGAAAATGCTGTCATGACTGATGAAGGAGAAGCTTGTGTTTTTACCTTTGAAGAAGAAAGAATCCACTTCTTACTGGCGCTCAGTGCAACGTCCAGGACCCAATCAGTGTGACCCTAATGGGGTGAAAATAATAGGGTGATATGAACTGCAAAGATAGATAGATAGATAAGAGATAGATAGATAAGAGAGATAGATAGATAGATAGATAAGAGATAGATAATAGATATGAGATAGATAGATAGATAGATAGATAGATAATAGATATGAGATAGATAGATAGATAGATAGATAGATAGATAGATAGATAGATAGATAGATAAGAGATAGATAATAGATATGAGATAGATAGATAGATAGATAGATAGATAATAGATATGAGATAGATAGATAGATAGATAGATAATAGATAGATAGATAGATAGATAGATATGAGATAGATAGATAGATAGATAGATAGATAGATAGATAGATAAGAGATAGATAATAGATATGAGATAGATAGATAGATAGATAGATAATAGATATGAGATAGATAGATAGATAGATAGATAGATAGATAATAGATATGAGATAGATAGATAGATAGATAGATAATAGATATGAGATAGATAGATAGATAGATAGATAGATAGATAGATAGATAGATAGATAGATAGATAGATAAGAGATAGATAATAGATATGAGATAGATAGATAGATAGATAGATAGATAATAGATATGAGATAGATAGATAGATAGATAGATAGATAGATAGATAGATAGATAGATAGATAGATAGATACAGTAGATAGATAGATAGATAGATAGATAGACAGAGATAGATAGATAGATAAGAGATAGATAGATAGATAGATAGATAGATAGATAGATAGATAGATAGATAGATACAGTAGATAGATAGATAGATAGATAGATAGACAGAGATAGATAGATAGATAAGAGATAGATAGATAGATAGATAGATAGATAGATAGATAGGAACAAAAAATTCCACGGCACTTCCCAAAAAATTGTGTATTTATTACACCAGATGCAACGTTTCGGTTCGCTCTATGGAACCTTTTTCAAGTGAACCGAAACATCGCATCTGGAGTAATAAATACACAATTTTTTGGGAAGTGCCGTGGAATTTTTTGTTCTTATTATTACTTGGAGCGTGGATCGTTTCCGCAGCCACTGGCACTCCTTCTCTTCACCTTGTCTGCAGTGCTGCCCAGCAAACTTATCTTTTTGTCTAATAGATAGATAGATATGAGATAGATAGATAGATAGATAGATATGAGATAGATAGATAGATAATAGATATATGATAGATAGATAGATATGAGATAGATAGATAGATATATAGATAGATAGATAGATAATAGATATGAGAGAGATAGATGATAGATAGATATGAGATAGATAGATGATAGATATATAATAGATATAGACAGATATAGATAGACAGATAGATGCAGCTCGCCAGAATAACGCACCTTTAGCACAAGCTTCTTGCACTTGGAGGGCACGTCCCAGAGGACTATTGTTCTGTCGTATCCTCCAGATAAGAGGACAGAAGCTGACAGGACAGAATAACATCACATTACATGGTACCTATCATTTCAGAATTAGCTGTTCTGTTTGTAAATTGTAATTACTACTGTTATTTATATAGCGCCAACATATTCTGCAGCGCTGTACACAGACTGTCATCACTCACACTATATCCGTCCATTATATGGCACTTTTCAGCAGTTTTATCCCTCTGCAGGCTCCATCTCAGTGAATCACAGACGTGTTCTGTCTACACGGACCGCTCACATACCCACTGACTTTAATGTGTGTATTCACACATCAGCGGTTTTCCATAGACAGTGGGTGACACCACGGAAGTATGCATTACAGATCCCTAACGCACATTATAGTCTATGGGTCCATGAAAACCACTGACACAACACGGATGCCATCCGTGTTTAATCCGTGATTTTTCATGGACCGTTGGTAGGAGTTGTGTCGGAAACTAATATTACACGGGGGGCAAAAAACAGACACACAAATCAAACATGAACCCTTCACGGACACCACTATCTTCTCACATATATGGACGTGTGAAGGAGCCCTAATTGTCACTTTCCCCTAAGTGATTGGGCAGAGACAAGCTGCTATCATGTCTCTGATACAGTGCCCACAGAGAAGAGGAGATTCTCCTCCCCACCTCTCTTTATACAGCAGTGCAGCTCAGTGTAGTTGTGAATCCTGCACCGCAGTGAGGTAAAACACTTACTAGATGTAGCATCAGGATCCCTGTGTCTCTCTACCTCTTTCTCCCCCTTCCCTCTCCATAGAATTCTATGGGCAGCCGTAACCCAATCTCTCTGTACTCTGATTAGGGCGGGAGGCTGGGAGAGAACAGAACAGGTATAGGTATTTTTCCTCTATTAATATATATTGCAAAGTCTCTACTGTTTTCTTTGCTTGTACTATTGTTGATAGGTAGGAACACAAGGACATTGGTTACTATCTGCATCCAATGTATTTTCCGTATTTCTGCACAATAAGACAGTAAGGCTCTGTTCACACTGGTATCAC
The DNA here is from genome assembly GCF_905171765.1 of Bufo bufo. Lineage (NCBI taxonomy): Eukaryota > Metazoa > Chordata > Amphibia > Anura > Bufonidae > Bufo > Bufo bufo. The sequence continues at coordinate 137,755,332 of NC_053398.1, read as the reverse complement.
GCCTTCTGTATGTTTACAGAATCCATGCTGGATAAGTCAGATCCGTTATGATTCACTACGATCGCCATGATCTGTTTATTTCCTCTTATTGATTTATAATGTGTGGGGTCAGGCTGCCGAAAAGCCATGTAAACCCGACAGAAATGACTTAAGGGAGGGGTGAGCCGAACTAATTGGACTTTCCAATATAACTCACCATCCTGAGAGAATGCGCAGGAGCTGACCGATCCCGTGTGCGCGCTGAGGAGATTATCCGCTCTGCGGTGGCGAAACTCTCCAGTGTTAACATCCCAGATTTTCAAACCTTTGTCCCAAGACGCTGTGCACAAGGAGCGGCCATTGGCACTGAAGCCGCAGTCCGAAATAACATTGCTGTGTGCTCTGCAATAAAAAAACATTTATAAAAAAATGTCGCCTTCCCAGAAAGTAAAGGACATCTCCTTAACATTGCTGTTGCTTACCGTTGTATTTGGATAGTTGTGCGTTTTGCAGTTACGTCCCACAATTTCACGGATCTGTCAGATGACACTGAACAAATTCTATGACTTTCTGGATCAAAACAGCATCTTGTTATGGTGGACGTGTGATGGTCTGGAGGAATGAAGAATAAATGTGCATTATACATGAACCTACGGAGCGTGGGGTCTCATTTATCCCATACGTCAGTCGTGGCCCCTGTGCGCAGGTGACTCTTAATAAATTAGTTGCATCTCTGCCAGTCCGTGCACTGTATATATATGTCCAATACTTCTGTATTGGAATGCATTGGCTGTATGAGTAATACTGTGTGTATTACTCATACAGCTTCCGGCCTGTGAGATCCAGGGGGCTGGATCTCACAGGCTCGTCACAGGAAGGCAGCGCGCTGCCTTCCATGCCATCAGGTCCCCCTTAAAGCCCCACGGGGACCCGATGGCACCGCCGCCCGCTGCAACATGTAAAAGCCGCAAACCGCAGATCCCCCGTCCCCCCCGCACATTGATCCCGGGTACCTGCTTAAAGATTTGAGCAGGCACCCAGTTCAGATCACCGCCGATCGGAAATACATAGAACGTCTAGGTACGCCCTGTGTCCTTAAGTACCGGGACATCAGGGCGTACCTGTACGCCCTATGTCCTGAAGAGGTTAAAGGCTTTGCAAACCTTCGGAGGCCAATTTTTTTTTTATGATTGCATTTTACTCATTTTGGGCTAAAAAATATTTTTTTCAATAGGTCTTAATTAAAAATATTCAGCCGTTCTGTCACAAATGGTTAACTGTTTTTCTATCTGTGCGAATGTACTTTTTACTTACACTTTGTGCCCATCTAATAACTCTTATCTCTAAATTACTAAAAAGGTCATAAACACCTATTTTAAGCCTGTATTACACTGCCTGATTTTTCAGCAGATAATCACTAACCAGTAGTGATCATCTGGCAGTGTAATACTGCCACCGATTGCCCGATGAACGAACGCTCGATCATTGGGCAATACAAATCTTAGGACATGTAAAAAAAAGTATCATTTGCAGGCGGCAGATTGTGCTATCTAATCACGATCTGCCGCCGGAAAATCACTACAGCATGGGGACGAGCGATGGCATGGAGATCTCTCCTCCCCATGCTGCGGAGGAGATTGCTGCATGTAATAAGCAGTGGTCTCCTCCACTAGCGAGCAGGCGATTGCCGGGAAGGAACGCTTCCCTCCTGACAATCATCTGCCACATCAGGCTGTGTAATACCGTCTTAAGCTGCACGGTTATCAGTCAGATAAGAACTGAGCTATAATGAGTATTTGTAAGATTAGAGATCAGAGATAAGGAGCCTGTCAGATGAGATGCCTGAGTTAAAATTCAGATCCTGTTACTAAATAAACTCAAGGCTGCAGAACGACAGTGGTTCAAAATTGAAAAAAAATTTTTTTTTGCTCAAAATGAGTACAATGCAATAGTAAAAGAAATTGCTCTCAAAGGTGTTCATAGCCTTTAAAGGGGTAAAGTTTTGTAAAAAGAGGAATTATGCTTGAACAGCAAAAAATATGAATAATTATAGTTCTTAAAGGCTATGTACACCTTTGGAGGCAATTTTTGTTTGGCTAAAATTTTCAATTGGCAAAAATATTGAGCCATTCTGTCACAAAGGGCTAACTGTTTTTCTAGCTGTGTGACTGGTGCTTTCACTTTGTGCCGGTCATCTAATAAACCTTATCTCTAAGTTACTAAGAGGTCATAAACACTTTCAGTGTCAGTGTTTATAATGTCAGAGAACAGAGATAAGGAGCCTGTGTGCTCCCCAGATGACGGAAAAGACAGAAAATCCACAGGCAGCTAGTAGAGCATCTCAGCTCTGTACACAAAAAAGGATTCCATATTTTTAATTAAGACCAATTGAAAAAATTATTTTTAGTTCAAAATAAATACAATAATAAAAAAAAAACAATTGCCCCCAAAGGTGTACATAGCTTTTAAGTCTCTATGTCTAGCCCACTAATACAGAGGCCCCAGCCGATGCAGCTCATGGAAGACTATGGGGGGAAAAAGGAAAATAGATTTTATCGCAGCAAGAACTCCCCATGTTGTCTGTAATATGATAAAACAGGTTGGTGACCCCTGCACCGCTAATATAGCATTATTGACTTGCCTTTAACATACATCACTTTGGAAGCTGTTGCACAATCAATGATACAGATGGCATTGTCCACGTCCACGGCACATACTACGTGCTTTCCATCTCCTGAAACATTGCATGATGTCACCAGGCCGTCCAGGCTCACCGACCACTGTTAACAGACAATGACATCCTGGGGTGTGTTATACGGTATGTATTATGCAGAATTTATCATAGGATATATGTAGACTGTGAATGCATTTATGTAATAGCAGTACATACCAGGACTTTCCCGGTCTGCATATCCCAAAGCTTCACAGTTTTGTCATATGATGATGTCACCATCCTAGACAACAAGGAATCGGGGGAAAATGATGACACTAGAGGTTGATATAAAATAATGATGACCTATACTGAGACTTGATGGGGGAGTCCGACTTCCAGCATGGCCACTAATCAGCTGTTTGAAAAGGCTACGGGGAGAGCGGTGGCCTCTTCCTAGACCAGTGATGTCACATTCATCAGTCACACGGCCTAGGTGTAGCTCAGCCCCATTCAATTGATTGGGCCTGGGCTGCAATACTGCTATACAATGGATGGAACTGTTCTTGGTAAGCTGCGGGGCTCGTCCCTCTCAAACAGCTCATCAATGATTTTGACACGAGAATTGCGGAGAAATTTTGGTGCAAAATGGTGCACCTTAGGCCACGTCCCATTCCCCCACTAATCCCTGCCCTTTCTGCTAAACCCCACCCCTTTAAAAAAAAAATAAAGAGGTAGAACCCCTAGATGAACCAAATTGCAGCACTTTCTAGACATATTTTTGGCAGAGAGACACATTAGTAAATCTGCGACAATGTGTTCAAGCCTATGTGAGTGCAACAATGTTAAAAGTGCATTATATTATTTGTTGGGTCAGTAGTAACTTCCTTCTAGAATTAAAGTCATCTGTCTTTATTGGTCTTCAGGTGCTCTGTAGACTATCTAGTCACGATTCTGGGAAGTGCGCCAGTTCTGGGTGTGCAAACAAAGAGTAAACAAGGAGACAAAAACATGGATAAGGGGAGTACGTACAAGGAGAGTACAAGGGACCATCCTTCTTCTGTACCAATCAATGTAAATGTCAAATGTTATTTTATGATTTATGAAGGTTGGTGTCACGAACCAGCGGGCGTGAACCCACTGTGCCACGTGTCCTACCTCCTCTAAGGGTGTTGTCTAAGTGAACCCCTGGAGCTTCACAGTACCCCTGACGGTGGAGATAGATTTTTCCCGAGGGTAACACCAGGTCGCTACCTCTTCAGCAGGATAGGCACACGAGGCAGCTGGTCCAGGCAGACCGGGAGGTACCTGAGAAAGGTACCAGAGGTGCAGGACCAAAGGATGAGGCAGAGGCGTAGTCAGACAGGCAAAAGGTCAGGGCAGGCGGCACAGGTACAGGTCAGGAAATATGGGTTGGCAACAGGAGATTCGAGGCAAGCAGATAGGGATCTAACAGGTAGCAGAGTCCAGGAATACAGATACAAGTCAGGAACACTAGCGGAAACCAGGAACTTTAGCAGGACACAAGGACCTTGACACTGAGGCATCTGGGTAGGGGGCTGAGCCACTTATATATGCGCAGGAGGGCTAGGATAGGTCAGCGAGGTCACATGACCTAACCCATAAAGCCCAGGAAGTGACGAGCGCCGGCCCTTAAGGAACTGCTGCAGGAAACAAGCAGCAAGCATGCTGTGGCCAGGGCTGAGAGCAAACTGTGGAGTGGATCCCAGAACAACAGCACCCACACAGACAGAGCCCAGGACTGCAGCGGTGACTGGGAAGCACCGGCTGCAGATCAGTGCTGAGCACGGCGCCCGGGACCGCGGCGGTAAGCAGGGGAACAGCAGCCGCTGTTACAGTTGGCATGTATCTGCCACCTTATATGTAAGTATTATATAATCTTATACACTGCTTCATTTAAGTGGAATGATCTTGTTGGACACATAGTGTTTGTGTCTCAAGATAATCACCTCCGAGCTCGGTAACTTTCTACTAATTTGGATTTCACATGATAATCAGTGGAACCTGACTGAGGTTCGATAACAACTATATAGTGAACCGCATGAACGCAGGGTGGTAGACTGTAAGCAATTCCTCAAAGGGGTTGTTTTAGGATGAAAACCCCTATCCATATTAGAGCATATAGCTAAATAGACGGGATCCCCCTGCTTGGAATCCCCATCTATGTGCTCTATGCATTACATGTGTGCCGAGATGCAGCTTACCCCGGTAATGACAGCTGACAGCAGAGCATGACAAAGGCCTCATGCACACGACCGTGCCGTTTTTTGCGGTCCGCAAACCGCGGATCCCCAAAAAATGGAAGCCGCCAGTGTGTCTTCCGCAATTGTAAGGCGGCCCATTGTAGACATGCCTATATTTTTTTGGCGGGGCCACGGAACGGAGCAAAGGATGCGGACAGCACGCGGAGTGCGGACCACAACTACGGTTGTGTGCATGAGGCCAAAACCTGGACCCACAGTGATCATGGGTCAGCTGATCCACGCCCCAAATTATTATTTTTTTTTTAAGGGTATATCTTCATGAAACAAGTCCTTTAAATGAAAGTTGTGAAAGACAGCGTCACCTCTTGTTGTCGCCTGCTGGGCTGCACTCGGAGATAGGACCAGTGTGCTCATCTTTAAACTCACAGACTGGGGAACAGGTAGAGAAATCCTAAAAAAGAAACAGTAAAAACAACGCCCGGTCAATGGGAATCGCGATCTGTAATGGAGGCCTTTCACGTAATCCCAGTTCTGTCTATAAGACGCACTGGAAAATCTAATTTGTGAGGGGAAAATAGGAGGGGGTGTAAGGTCACTGGCATCAGGATAAGCACAGACCACTGACAGGAGGCATCTGGTTTAGATGACCTCTTCCCTAGACAATAAGCTGGTCCCTGGGTGTTCTCAAAACGTTTTAGACGCCGGTCTTAATTACCCCTATAGCTAGCGGTGGATCCGCCAGAGTTATGAAGAGGCGCCGGCCTCTACATAACTTCGGCACATCCGGCGCCAGCCTAAGTGCTCATGCACACGGATGTTGGTCGGCCGTTACGTGCATTGGGGAGCGCAATTTGCGGTCCCCAATGCACGGGCAACATCCGTGTGGATTCTGCAGACGGATCCAGACCCATTCACCTTGAATGGGTCCGTGGTCCGTCCTTCCCTGCCACGCCCCCTTTTTTTGAGACCTGCTTTGAGCGGGGAAAAGTCGCAGATTGCGGCGCAACGTCTGCGGCAGAAATACGCCAAATAGAGCCGTATTTCTAAATAATAAATTACCCCTAATATGTACGTATATAACAGATACAGTATGGATCCAACGACCGATACAACATGGATATAACATTCGATCCAACAACAGATAAAACACATATAAAACATGGATACAACATGGGTCCAACAACAGATACAACATGTATGTAACACATATACAACATGGATGCTACACAGATCCAAGACTAGATACAACGTGGTTACAAGATGGATACAACAAGGATCAAACAACAAATGAAACATGTATATAACATGGATCCAACAACAGACACAATAAAGAACACGGATAAAACATGGATCCAACACGGATACAACACACAGTAATACTTCTTCTTCTTGGTTGTTCAGGTTATCGGATTTTAGACTGAAGGAATTCGATCATAATGTACTGAACCTGCATTTGCAATTAACCACTTCCCATCTGGGCCCTTTGTCCCCTTCCTGACCAGGCCAAATTTTGCAAAACTGACATATCTCACTTTATGTGGTAATAACTTTGGAACGCCTTTATTTATCCAAGTCATTCAGAGATTGTTTTCTCGTGACACATTGTACTTCATGATAGTCATAAATTTGAGTCAAAATATTTCACCTTTATTTATGAAAAAATCCCAAATTTACCCAAAAATTTGAAAAATTCGCAATTTTCTAAATTTCAATTTCTCTGCTTTTAAAACAGAAAGTGATACCTCATAAAATATTTATTATTTAACATTCCCCATATGTCTACTTTATGTTGGCATCATTTTGGAAATGTCATTTTATTTTTTTAGGACGTTAGAAGGCTTAGAAGTTTAGAAGGAATTCTTCAAATTTTTAAGAAAATTGCCAAAATCCACTTTATAAGGACCAGTTCAGGTCTGAAGTCACTTTGTGGGGCCTACATAGTGGATACCCCCATAAATGACCCCATTGTAGAAACTACACCCCTCAAGGTATTCAAAACCGATTTTACAAACTTTGTTAACCCTTTAGGCGTTCCACAAGAATTAAAGGAAAATGGAGATCAAATTTTAAAATTTCACTTTTTTGGCAGATTTTCCATTTTAATCAATTTTTTTCTTTAACACATCGATGGTTAACAGCCAAACAAAACTCAATATTTATTACCCAGATTCTGCTGTTTACAGAAACACCCCACATGTGGTCATAAACTGCTGTATGGGTACACGGCAGGGCGCAGAAGAAAAGGAACTCCACATGGTTTTTAGATGCCATGTCCCATTTGAAGCCCCCTGATGCACCCTTACAGTAGAAACTCCCAAGAAGTGACCCCATTTTGGAAACTAGGGGATAAGGTGCCAGTTTTATTAGTACTATTTTTGGGTACATATGATTTTTTGATCATTCATTATAACACTTTATGGGGCAAGGTGACCAAAAAATTGGTTGTTTTAGCACAGTTTCTATTTATTTATTTTTACAGCGTTCACCTGAGGGGTTCAGTCAAGTGACATTTTTATAGAGCAGATTGTTACGGACGTGGCGATACCTAATATGTATACTTTTTCTCAATTATTAAAGTTTTACACAATAATAGCATTTTTGAAACCAAAAAATTATGTTTTAATGTGTCCATGTTCTGAGAGCTATAGTTTTTTTATTTTTTGAGAGATTTTCTTATGTAGGTGCTCATTTTTTGCGGGATGAGGTGACGGTTTTATTGGTACTATTTTGTGGGACATACGCATTTTTGATCACTTGGTGTTGCACCTTTTGTGATGCAAGGTGACAAAAATTGCTTGTTTTGACACAGTTTTTCTTTTTTTCTTTTTACGGTGTTCACCCGAGGGGTTAGGTCATCTGATATTTATATAGAGCTGGTTTTTACGGACGCGGCAATACCTAATATGTATACTTTTTTTTATTTGTTTCACTTTAACACAATAATAGCATTTTTGAAACCAAAAAAATGATGTTTTAGTGTCTCCATGTTCTAAGAGCTATAGTTTTTTTATTTTTTAAGAGATTTTCTTATGTAGGGGCTCATTTTTTGCGGGATGAGGTGACGGTTTTATTGGTACTACTTTGTGGGACATACGCGTTTTTGATCACTTGGTGTTGCACCTTTTGTGATGCAAGGTGACAAAAATTGCTTGTTTTGACAGTTTTTTTTTTTTTTTTTTTACGGTGTTCACCCGAGGGGTTAGGTCATGTGATACTTTTATAGAGCTGGTTTTTACGGATGCGGCGATACCTAATATGTCTATTTTATTTTAATTTTTCTATTTTTTATTTTTTTTTTTTATTCCTTACTTGGGAACTTTTTTTTTTTACATGTGAAACTTTATTTTATTTTATTTTTTCAACCCTTTATTTTTTTTATTTTTTTTTACACTTTTTGTCCCCCATAAGGTCATACAAGACCTCTGGGGGACATTTGCTTCACTTTTTCTTTTTTTTTTCACTGTTGATTTCTCCTGTAACTGGGGCTGACATAGTAGCCCCAGTTACAGAACAAATGCACCCCTATAGAGGCTGTACAGCAGCAATCCTGCGCTGTACAGCCTCACAGCAGGGCTGATCGAGGTCTCTGAGAGACCTCACACAGCCCCTGCACACTCCGGTCACGGCGGTCACATGACCGCCGGGCCGGAACAGGAAGCGCACAGCGCTTCCTTCTCTGCAGACACAGCGCTCGGTGAGCGCTGTGTCTGCAGCGATCGTGAAGGCAGGGACACCTGGGCACTGTCCCTGCCTCCTCTCTGGGTTGCCCTGCTGTCACTGACAGCGGGCAACCCGATCAGCAGCTGCACGATTAGCGTGCAGCTGCTATTTCTGACAGGACGTTTTAAAACGTGCTGTCAGAAATAGACGTCCACCCATAGGACGTTTATATCCTATGGGCGGACGTGAGGCGGTTAAAAGGGTTTTCCGAGATTTTACTCCATCCGTTGCTCCGTTCCGTGGCCCCACAAAAAAAAAAAATAGCATGTCCTATTCTTGTCCGTTTTGTGGACAAGAATAGGCATTTCTACAATGGGCCGCCCGTTCCGTTCCGCACATGGGCTGCTTCCATTTTTTGCGGATCCGCGGTTTGCAGACCGCAAAAAAACTGAACGGTCGTGTGCATGAGGCCTAAAAGTCTTGGGAAAAAAACACAGATTCACATGTAAAGACGGTATCCTGAGGAGCTCAAGGGTAACCTACCCACAGTTTTGCGGTTCCATCATAAGAACCTGTTAGAATTTTTGTATCCTCAAGACAGAGATGGCAAGAAGTAACAGCCCCTCGGTGTCCCTTTAAGATTCTGAAAGGAACCTGCAAAAAAAATTATAAAAAATGGTTGGAAATAAAATAATTCAATACAAGTGACAAAAAATTCACACTATGGCGGTGGAGGCGCAGCGCTGATCTGTGCCGTCTGCTCACCTGTATTTCCTAGCAGTCTTTTTCCTCTCCTTACTGTCATGTGCCACTGCACTGTATATATGTGTGGCCGGTCTATCTGTACCATGATTTGTGTATACACTCACCTAAAGAATTATTAGTGCCCCCATACTAATCCGGTGTTGGACCCCCTTTTGCCTTCAGAACTGCCTTAATTCTACGTGGCATTGATTCCACAAGGTGCTGATAGCATTCTTTAGAAATGTTGGCCCATATTGATAGGATAGCATCTTGCAGTTGATGGAGATTTGAGGAATGCACATCCAGGGCACGAAGCTCCCGTTCCACCACATCCCAAAGATGCTCTATTGGGTTGAGATCTGGTGACTGTGGGGCCATTTTAGTACAGTGAACTCATTGTCATGTTCAAGAAACCAATGTGAAATGATTGGAGCTTTGTGACATGGTGCATTATCCTGCTAGAAGTAGCCATCAGAGGATAGATACATGTTCTCATTCTGTTTACACCAAATTCGGACTCTACCATTTGAATGTCTCAACAGAAATCGAGACTCATCAGACCAGGCAACATTTTTCCAGTCTTCAACAGTCCAATTTTGGTGAGCTCGTGCAAATTGTAGCCTCTTTTTCCTATTTGTAGTGGAGATGAGTGGTCCCCGGTGGGGTCTTCTGCTGTTGTAGCCCATCCGCCTCAAGGTTGTGCGTGTTGTGGCTTCACAAATTCTTTGCTGCAGACCTCGGTTGTAACGAGTGGTTATTTCAGCCAACGTTGCTCTTCTATCAGCTTGAATCAGTCGGCCCATTCTCCTCTGACCTCTAGCATCCACAAGGCATTTTTGCCCACAGGACTGCCGCATACTGGATGTTTTTCCCTTTTCACACCATTCTTTGTAAACCCTAGAAATGGTTGTGCGTGAAAATCCCAGTAACTGAGCAGATTGTGAAATACTCAGACCGGCCCGTCTGGCACCAACAACCATGCCACGCTCAAAATGGCTTAAATCACCTTTCTTTCCCATTCTGACATTCAGTTTGGAGTTCAGGAGATTGTCTTGACCAGGAGCACCCCCCTAAATGCATTGAAGCAACTGCCATGTGATTGGTTGACTAGATAATTGCATTAATGAGAAATAGAACAGGTGTTCCTAATAATTCTTTAGGTGAGTGTATTTATATATATATATCCTTGTGTGGCGGTATTATTTTGACAAAGCATGGTGCAGTTATTTGGTTACTATATGGCGGTATAGGGACCGTATGATGCAGTCTGACCAGTCTTGTACTATGCCATTTAGGGCTCATGCACACAAAAGCATTATCTTTCCGTGACCGTTCAGTTTTTTTTTGCGGACCGTACACGGAACCATTCATTTCAATGCGTCCGCAAAAAGAACGTAAGGTACTTTGTGTGCATTCCGTTTCCGTATTTCCGTTCCCCAAAAAAATAGAACATGTCCTATTATTGTCCACATTACGGATAAGGATAGGACTGTTCTATTTGGGGCCAGCTGTTCCGTTCCGCGGAAATACGGAATGCACACGGACGTCATCCGTATTTTTTGTGGACCGCAAAATACATACGGTTGTGTGAAAAAGCCCTTAATTGAAGAAAAACACTGAAAATGCTGGGGAAAAAATGGAAAAAAAATAAGAATACCCCAAATCCCCTGCAGCTCCCAACCTGAGCCCCGACTTCTTGACAAGGACATGTGACTATGCAACCAATCACTGACCACAGTGGTGACCTGCTATGGCCAATGATTGGCTGCAGTGGTCACATGTCTGTGGGGAGTCACCTGCTACATTGGTTGGGAGTGACAGCATAAGGACTCAGGTACACGACCGTATGTATTTTATGGTCCGCAAAACACAGATCCGCAAAAAAACGGATGACATCCATGTGACATCCGTGTAATATCCGTATTTTTTGCAGATCCGTTATAACAATGCCTGTCCTTGTCCGCAGACAAGAGTAGGACATTTTCTTGTGGAACGGACTTGCAGACATATGGATACGGAACGCACATGTAGTCATTTTCAGTTAAAATGACTGGTTTTGCATACGGCCGCAAATAATAATAAAAAAAAACACTACGGAATGGACACGGACAAAAAATATGTTTGTGCGCATGAGCCCTAATTGTAATTATATTATGTACATGGATCTATGCTAAATATGTACACAGTGAAAAGTATATATAAAGTTCAGTGAGGAAAAAAAAATCATTCCCAATAACAACCAATGAGCTTGTTCCTTTCATTTTTCTCACTGCCTTTGACGTATGAAAGATGCAACCTGATTGGTTGCTAAGGGCGAGAACCATCCTCCCCAAGTTATAATAGCGGAAGGTGTCGCCTCTAAAAGCTGACCTGGGACAGTCTCTCACTGTGCCACACCGTCTCCTCATCGCTGGGTTTCGTCTCCAGGAGGCTCCCCTTCTCTTGCAGCTGCATCTTCCCGACACACGCTCAGCGTTTCCGGAGTTCTCGTCTCCATAGCAACCAGCTACAGAGGCCGCGCTGGTCCAAACTATTGCAGTAATGCGCCATCTATGGGCAAGTTGGTGGAAGTGTCCTTCTTTTCCTGAGGTGCTGTGGAGGCTCTCTCAGCCTGTAATGGAGGAGGTCGGTAGGTGGCCTCATTACAAGCTGGATGTGGGGAATGAGACTTTGGGGAGAGATTCTCAAAGTTTCTAAAGTTTTAAAAGGAGTTTTCTGGGATGTTATAATGAAGGGTTATCATTAGACTATCAATGGATGATTGGAGCCAACAACCCCTGGGGGCGGCGCGTCCTCTAAGGGTGCTGCTACACCTCGCGGCCAAAAAGCACATTTAAAAAAAGACAAGTTTTTAAAAAACCGCATGCGGTATCTGCAGCGACATATCTGCGTTTATGGTGGGTTTCCCCCCCCCCCCCCAGCAAATGGACTTCTGAACATAGGCCATCAGTAAAAAAAAAATAAACTCTTGGAAAACCCCTTTAATGTGAATTTGTTTTGTAATTCGTGTTTTGCTGTGCGTTTTCTCTTTTCTGGAAGAAAACGCACCATAAATGCCGGTATGTTGTTGCAAAAACCACATGTTGCATTATTTTATTTTTTTTGCAGCTCCTAAAACGCAGCACACTAAGGCCTCTTTCACAAGAGCGTGTTTTCCGCGCGGGTGCAATGCGTGACGTGAACGCACAGCACCCGCACTGAATCCTGACCCGTTCATTAAATTTTTTTTCACGCTTCAGATCTGCGTTAGAATCGCCGCATGTTCTGTATTCTGCGTTTTTTTCATGCAGCCCTGGCCCCATAGAAGTGAATGGAGCTTCCGTGAACGGATATAACCCGGATACAATGAGTTTTTCACTGATGGTCGCTAGGAGATGTTGTTTGTAAGTCTTCCGTTTTTTATCCCGTGCGTGAATAACACATCAAAACGCATTGCACCCGCGCAGAAAAAAACTGAACGCAAATGCAGACAAAACTGACTGAACTTGCTGGCGAAATGGTGCGAGTTTCACCGAACGCATCCTGAGCCAATTTGTATCATTCGTGTGAAAGAGGCCTAAGGATACATCCATATGCCCCTACGGCATCCATGTGTGCACCAATTTTCTGGTCATTTGTCATTCTGGTTTTTAGTGGCTGTTAAAAAACGATATATTTCATTTTTTTATTTTTTTTATTTTTTTTTTAACATCCCAATCCCTGCAGTGCCCTCAGTATACTCCACAGTGCAGTTTTTTCGTTTTTTTCGTTTTCATTTTTCTTCCCTATCCTCCTGGAGCCATAACTTTTTTATTTTTCCGTTCAGATCGCGGTCATAGACGAGGCCTTACAGCTAGTCCGTCCGTTTCCTACAGTGTCACTGTATATAATGTCATTTAGGGTGCACCTAGCCTTTCTGCTGCCTGAGGCAAAAACTGAAATTGCCAATTTCTTAACCTAACCCCTTTGCCACAATGAAAGAGTTCATTGCCCATGGCCCTTGCGCCACCCCCCTCTTGCCCCTACCTGGAGCTGCCTGAGGCGATCGCCTCACCTGGCCTCATTGGTGGTGCACCCCTGATGTCATTGTATAATACTGTAGAGGGGGCCCTGACAATAAAATATTTTAGCGTTCCTCCTGGGTGGGCCCCAAAGCAGCTGCTTCCCCTATAGCTATGCCCCTGACTCTCCCTGTCTTAGGCCTCATGCACATGATTACATTATTGCTCTGTGCCCCTTGTGATTGCTATACAAGTTTATGTGACTTGGTAGGATTGTACAGAGGTGCTTTTTAATGCAATCCATGTACTGTTATTTTGCTGCACTAGATGCTGAATGAATGTGTAAGAGCTCACAGAGTACCTGCATGGAACACCATATGGAAGTCCTGTACTGTAGAAGTACACAGAATGCAGAGGTATCTATATGGAACAATATACAGGAAAAATATGGTCAAAATGTTCAGTATGATAGTGGTACCATACACAGAGTGCAGTTTACGCATCGGCACAGATAGATTTTTTTTTTTAAAATAGTTATGTGCACAAGGTTTTAGTAAGAATTACCGGTATGTAGAGGAGGTCATTAGTATTTGTGGCTGAGCTGCTCCATTTGGATATCTTTCTTATAGCAGATGCTGGTGATCTAAAAGATGGATCCAAAGAAGAAGAGGACGTCTTGGTTGTGTATTGGCCTGTGGATTCTTGTGCTGGTGATGAATTTCCCAAGAGTGGACAACGGACATGAAGCTAAAGAAGGTAAGAGGATTTTACCCAGATCAAACCATCACCTTATCCCGCAAAAAGTGAGCCCCTACATAAGACAATCGGCCATAAAATAAAATAAAAATATGACTTTCAGTAACTAGAGACACTAAAACATTTTTTTCTTTTTCAAAAATGCTTTTATTGTGTAAAACTGAAATAAATAAAGTATACATATTAGGCATTGCCGCATCCGTAACAACCAGCTCTATAAAGGTATCACGTGACCTACCCATCTTACTACAGTCAAGTGGGACCATTCTTTTGAAAAAAAAACTTATTATAAATGGTTAAGGGATATTCCTACACTATTAGCAGAGGAGTGGAGGTAGGCGGAAAGCTTTTACTTCTCTTCAGTGGTTAGTGACCGTGATCCACGTATTCAAACAAAATTCGTTAATATAGTATATTACAAATTACACCCCTGAGAGACTCAAAAGAATGGGTATCTCCCCATCCGAGGTATGTTTCTGCTGTCAGGTGGATATAGGAACGTACATACACTCAGTGTAGTCCTGTCCTGTGTCCTCCTCTTCCTGCACACACACTTTCAATTTCCTAGGATCCTCATCCCCCAGTTTTGTCTGCTTGACATCATCAAAGATTTACTGGGGGGGGGGGGGGGGGATTTGATAGGTTATTATTTTGCTTTGTTCTTTTCTGTGTTCATAAAATGTTTATTATGTCTTGGAAATCCACTGCCTCACCTAGTTTGACTCGCTGGATTCAAGTAGTTATATCGGTTCTCCGGGAATTAAGAGCAAGAAAATACGTAAATATTACTTTATTATAAATATATTCCCAAATACCTTTCATTCGTTATAATGGCTTGTTTTGTCTAGGGAGCAATCATTAGGAGAAACAAAATGGCCGCTGTCCTATTAGTGCACACAAACCAGTCCTAATCACACAAGAGGACAAGTTACTAAACAATACTAAGGTAAAAAGCTGCCTCATCCTCCTCTCTGCTCTGCTGTCAGGGATTAGGATCCTGAATACAGATTAATATGATATTTAGCTGAATATTTGTGGGAATGGAGTTCATGAGAAGACATGAAGTACAGAGAGGACGGACAGGACAGACTGTGGTAATGGAGACTGCATACAAGTGCTGCTGCTCATCAGCCTCACCCCAGCTCCTCTCTGTACTTTATGTCTTCTCATGAACTTCATTCCTACAGAGATTCAGCTGAAGATCTTATCAGCTGTATTTAGGATCATAAATTCATAATCTCTGACAAGCAGAGCAGAGAGGAGGATAAGGCAGCTCTTTATCTCAGTGTTGTGAAGTAACTTGTCCTCCTGTGTGATTAGGACATGTTTTGTGTGCACTAATAGGACAGCGGCCATTTTGTTTCTTCTAATTATTGCTCCCCAGACAAAACGAGCCATTATAACTAATGTAAGGTATTTGGCAATATATTTATAATGAGGTAATATTTAAGTATTTCATTTTCTTAATTCCCGGAGAACCCCTTTAACCCCTTAGTGACCACCCATACACCTTTTTACGGCGGTCACAAAGGGGCCTTAGGCTGGGCCGCTGCTTTTGTACAGCGGCCCAGTATAAGCCTGCACGGGTCTCCCGTGCAGCGGAGAGCAGGGACCCGGCTCTCACATGAGAGCCCCGGCCCTGCTCTAACAGCCTGGACCGGCAGGAGTGCCGATCCGGGATGTTTAACACTTTACATGCTGCGGGCAATGGCGCCCACCGCATGTAAAGTGCTAACAGAGGGAGCAGACTCCTTCTGTCTACCATCGGAACCCAGCAAATGCGGGGGGCCGATGTGTGTGAAGGCTTCCTGGGGTCTGATGTAGGCCCCAGACCAGCCTTCAGTAATTTCCAGCAGGCTGTGCCTCTCTGGCACAGCCTGCTGGTCAATGTCAGAAAAGCATTGCCATTAAAATGCAATGCACTATAGGGATAGTGCATTGCATTTTAAAAGCAATCAAAAAGCTGTTGTAGTCCCCTTGTGGGACTATTAAGTGGTAAAAAAAACCAAACAAACATTTATTTAATAAAAAAAATCCCATAAAAAAATTACGCTTTTTTTTCCCATTGAAAATACGCTTTTCAATGAAAAAAATTGCAAAAAAGAAATCTTCCCTATATGTTTGGTATTGCCACATCCGTAACGACCTGAACTACATAAATATATCACGTAAATTAACCCCTACGGTGAACGCTGTAAAAAATTAAAATAAATGAATTGCTAATCTATTCTTAGTTGCCACCAAAAAAACTTAATAACAAGCGATCAAAAAGCGCCATTTACTCCAAAATGATACCAATGAAAAATACAAGTCTTGCCCCAAAAATCAAGCCCTCACACAACTCCATATAAAGAAAAATAAAAAAAGTTATGGGTTTTGGGAAGTGGCAATGCAAAAACATATTTTTCTTTAGTTTTGCAAGAAAGTTGTAAAACTTAAAAAAACTATATGTATTTGGTATCACTGTAATCGTACTGACCCAGAGAATAAAGATATTATGTTATTTATACCGAAAAATGAACGCCGTAAAAAATGCAGTGGCAGAATTGCTGTTTTTCCCATCTCCCTCCCAGAAAGAGTTAATAAAAGTTAATCAGAAAGCTATTAATTAAAAACTACAACTTGTCCTGCAAAAAACAAGCCTTCATAAAGATATATAGACAGAAAAATAAAAAAAGTTATAGCTCTTGGAAAGCGACGATGAAAAAAGGAAGAAAAACACTTGGTCAGTAAGGCCCAAACCATGCTGGTCACTAAGGGGTTAATAAGTATGTTCCGTTATACAAAACCCTATGTGCTAATAGAAAGTGGGCACGCCGGATTGTACTGGATGCCACTGCTGTCCGTCTCCTACTTAAGCCTCTGTGAAATGTCACCGTTATGTGAGTCCTTGGAGACGAGATGTATGAATGAGGGCGAGGCTGGGTGTCATTTGTTTGTTCTTGTTTATTGTTTCGTTCATTGTATTTTTCTTTTTCTTTTGAAAATGACAGGTAAAGCCTTTAAAAAAAAAAATACACAGGGATAGGAGTTGCATTTTTGGTTCAGGTAGTCCCAGGAATCCCAGCTGGAGGCAAGTATGTAACAAGCTTTATTGGACATCATATTTTTGGAGTTCTGATATTCATGAGCTTCCGGCTTCTCCTCCAGTAGACTTTCCATTTAGCGGACTCCATGCTGGAGCTGTTCAGTACTTATTTTAGCTAAACAACAGGGTCAATTCAAAAACGTGACCCAGCATGTATCAAGATGCAACTTTTTGAAGTCACATTTGATGTCACTTAGAGTTGGCAAACGGTGTCCCAAATTTTTCAAAAGAGTAGCACAATAGATATATATGCGTCATGTCATAGATATAGAGATATATACAGTGGGATGCGAAAGTTTGGCTAACCTTGTTAATCGTCATGATTTTCCTGTATACATCGTTGGTTGTTACGATAAAAAATGTCAGTTAAACATATCATATAGGAGACACACACCGGGATATTTGAGAAGTGAAATGAAGTTTATTGGATTTACAGAAAGTGCTATAATTGTTTATACAGAATTAGGCAGGTGCATACATTTGGGCTCCACAAAAAAGAAATGAAATCAATATTTAGTAGATCCTCCTTTTGCAGAAATTACATCCTCTAAACGCTTCCTGTAGGTTCCAATGAGAGTCTGGATTCTGGTTGAAGGTATTTTGGACCTTTCCTCTTTACAAAGCATCTCTAGTTCATTCAGGTTTGAGGGCTTCCGAGCATGGACAGCTCTCTTGAAGTCACACCACAGATTTTCCATTATATTCAGGTCTGGGGACTGAGATGGCCATTCCAGAACGTTGTACTTGTTCCTCTGCATAAATGCCTTAGTGGATTTTGAGCAGTGTTTAGGGTCGTTGTCTTGTTGAAAGATCCGGCCCCGGCGCAGCTTCAGCTTTGTCACTGATTCCTGGACATTGGTCTCCAGAATCTGCTGATACTGAGTGGAATCCATGCGTCCCTCAACTTTGACAAGATTCCCAGTCCCTGCACTGGCCACACAGCCTCACAGCATGATGGAGCCACCACCATATTTTACTGTAGGTAGCAGGTGTTTTTCTTGGAATGCTGTGTTCTCTTTCCTCCATGCATAACGCCCCTTGTTATGGCCAAATAACTAAATTTTTGTTTCATCAGTCCACAGCACCTTATTCCAAAATGAAGCTGGCTTGTCCAAATGTGCTTTATCCCACCTCAAGCGGAGATAAGGCTTCCTCTGCATCACTCTCGCCTACAGCATCTCCTTGTGTAAAGTGCGCCCAATGGCTGAACGATGCACAGTGACTCCATCTGCAGCAAGATGATGTTGTAGGTCTTTGGTGCTGGTCTGTGGGTTGACTCTGACTGTTCTCACCATTCGTCGCTTCTGTCTATCCGAGATTTTTCTTGGTCTGCCACTTCGAGCCTTAACTTGAACTGAGCCTGTGGTCTTCCATTTCCTCAATATGTTCCTAACTGTGGAAACAGAAGCTGAAATCTCTGAGACGGCTTTCTGTGTCCTTCCCCTAAACCATGATGGGGAACAATCTTTGTCTTCAGGTCATTTGAGGGTTGTTTTGAGACCCCCATGTTGCTACTCTTCAGATAAAATTAAAAGAGGAGGGAAACTTACAATTGACCCCCTTAAATACTCTTTCTCATAATTGGATTCACCTGTGTATGTAGGTCAGGGGTCACTGAGCTTACCAAGTTCTAAAGGTTTTGGAATCAATAAAATGACAACACAGTGCCCAAATGTATGCACCTGCCTAATTTTGGTTAAACAATTATAGCACACTTTCTGTAAATCCAATAAACTTCATTTCACTTCTCAAATATCACTGTGTGTGTCTCCTATATGATAGATTTAACTGACATTTTTTATCGTAACAACCAACGATTTATACAGGAAAATCATGACGATTAACAAGGTTGCCCAAACTTTTGCATCCCACTGTATATATGGCCTCATGCAAACCGGAGCCATATTATAAATGTACCTAATATTTTAGTCTACGTATAATATTTGTTCTGTACTATGCTGCCTGTTTTGTTTTTTTTCTATTACAGATAGGTCAATGTCCAGCGCGTTTTTATTTCATCCAGGACACAGATGACGATTTAAAATCCAAACCGCTTACGTGTTTCAAGCGAGACCTTGGATTTTAACTTTAGTGCTGGACAATCGACCTGTCTTTGGAATTACTGACTGTGAGCCAGCCCAGCTTGACCTACGAGCACTACTTTCTCTTCCAACAGCTGATCAGCAGGGGTGTCAGGTGTCTGTCCAGGTTATCTTGCATGTCGTGTTTCTGTTCCAGGATGAACCGATTAAGGCTGGGTTCACACGGGCGTGTCCGGATTAGGTCCGGATGCGTCCCGGTGTATTGCGGCAAACCCGCGCGATTAGGTACGCAATTGCAGTCAGTTTTGACTGCGATTGCGTTCCGATGTTCAGTTTTTATCGCGCGGGTGCAATGTGTTTTGCACTCGCGTGATAAAAAACCGACTGTGGTACCCAGACCAGAACTTCTTCACAGAAGTTCAGGTTTGGGTTAGTTGTAGTGTAGATTTTATTATTTTCCCTTATAACATGGTTATAAGGGAAAATAATAGCATTCTGAAAACAGAATGCTTAGTAGGTGATCAATTGAGGGTTAAAAAAAAATAAAAAATGAACTCACCTTCTCCTCTTGATCGCGTAGTTCCCGGTCTCTTCTTTACTTCTTTAATGATGAACTACCGGCTAGGACCTGTGGTGATGTCAGATCACATGCTCCAATCACATGGTCCATCACCACGGTGATGGACCATATGATTAAGGCATGTGATCTGACGTCACCAAAGGTCCTTTAGCCGACAGCTCATCAGAAGAGACTGGGAACTACGCGATCAAGAGGAGAAGGTGAGTTAATTTTTTTTATTTTTTTTTAACCCTCAATTGATCACCTACTAAGCATTCTGTTTTCAGAATGCTATTATTTCCCCTTATAACCATGTTATAAGGGAAAATAATACAGTGAATAGACTGTCACCTAGCAACCATGCGTGAAAATCGCAGCGCATCCGCACTTGCTTGCGGATGCTTGCGATTTTCGCGCAACCCCATTCACTTCTATGGGGCCTGCGTTGCGTGAAAAACGCAGAATATAGAGCATGCTGCGATTTTCACGCAACGCACAAGTGATGCGTGAAAATCACCGCTCATCTGAACAGCCCCATAGAAATGAATGGGTCGGGATTCAGTGCGGGTGCAATATGTTCACCTACCGCATTGCACCCGCGCGGAAATCTCGCCCGTGTGAGCGCAGCCTAAAGGGCATTCTCCATCAAATCAATTGCTTGTAATTTTTTGTGGCACTTACTTCAACTGCATACCCTTGAATATAACGGTGAAGCAGAGTTTTTAGCTTCCTTCACCCTTCAACCCATGGTTCGGCACCGGCAGGCGTCATTCGGTGATGTCATCATTCTTGCTGTGCAAGCTGCCAATAGAGATGTTCTCTATTTGCCATGGCAATACAGGCTAGTAGTAATTGTTATGCAGCGTGAGATTTTATTCCATTAATCTAACAGATTCACTAGTCTTTTGCAGTTTCTCAGAGCATTGCACGGTCTGACCTTGGGGTACATTTGCTAGGACATCAACTCCTGGGTAGATTGTCAGCTGCGTTGAGTGTTTTTCGCTTTAGATCTTTCTGACTTTAGGATGGTGAACTTCAGATTCTTTGGAAACGGCTTTATAACCATCTCCAGATTGATGGGTACCAACAATAGCTTCTCTAAGATCATTGCTGATGTTTTTCCTGCTTGGGATTGCGTTAACACACGCCTGAATGCTTCAGACCTGCAAACTGCCAAAATGTCTGCTTTCCTAGAGCTGGTGACACTTGCTGATGAACAGTTACTGGCTGCTATTTACCCACTTAGGCAGAGGATTCCGGCAGGCAGTTCCGTCACCGGAATTGCCTGCCGTATCCGGCAAACGGATGGCATTTGTCAGACAGATCTGGATGTGGATCCGTCTGACGAATGCATTGAAATACCAGATCCGTCTCTCCGGTGTCATCCGGAAAAACGGATCCGGTATTTATTTTTTTAACAGATTTAAAGGTCTGCGGAAGGACGGATCCGTCAATGCAGCAATTTTACATTTCAATGGAAATGAATGCCGGATCCAGCTTTCCGGCAAGTGTTCAGGATTTTTGACTGGAGAGAAAAATGCGGCATACTGCAGTATTTTCTCCGGCCAAAAAACGTAAGAGGGACTGAATTGATGCATCCTGAACGGATTGCTCTCCATTCAGAATGCATTAGGATAAAACTGATCAGTTCTTTTCCGGTATTGAGCCCCTAGGACGGAACTCCATTCCGGAAAAGAAAAACGCTAGTGTGAAAGTGCCCTTAATTCACATGGAAGAATCAAGGTTGTACTTAATTTTTCACACACAGCTTCTACATTTTGCCTTAGTTATTTTAAAGTAATGACACTATTTAATTTGTCATGCTCCGTAGAATTCTAAGAGGCTGTACTTGTGTCTTCCTAGCCACCCTGAATGTGGAGATCACTTTATGTTTTGAAGTAAAAATCTTGCAAGTTGATGGGGCGCCTCTAATGAGGTGTACATCCCACAACCCTATTGGTTCATTAATTTTGCACTCCTTAAAGGACCTGCCTCACTTGACACCTACAGAAGTCTACTGTATAGATAAGAAAAGTTATTTGGGTCTTTTTTCTGGTTGGTCGGTCGATATTTTGAGAGATTATGGACTATTGTGAAATAAGGGGTTTGCCAAATTCTTGGCTACTGTTTACTAATGTTATGTTGAGCAAATTGCTATGTTTCATAAACTATGTCCTCCTCTTGGGCAAATGCTCTGTGCTGTCTGCATCCTTTCCATAAGACGGCGGCCGACAGAGAGTCATGTGACTCTAATATTGACTATTGAGAGAAAGCAACAAAAAATGAAAGGACATCGCTGCAGACTGAATGCTTCCCAGTGATATGCCACCAATGTCTCACATGAGACAATCCCTTTAAGGAAGATTTGGGTATAGGGCACTCGAGAGGTGCTACATGGCACAAATAAAACGAATACACTCTTTTCTGCCATTGTTAGTTTTATTGATAACAGCTAGCAGGAGAGTTTCATTTTACCTGGCTAATTGGTTGGAATTATAACAGAGGTCACCTCAAAGTCAGTGATCTGAAAACTCGGAATAGTTTAAAACATAAAAGCAGAAAGCAAGATGTCACATTTTCAATATTTGAAAAATGTATTTTTTCATGTTCAATCAACTCATTGCTAACATCAGTAATCCGCACATTAAAGAACAAGTATACAAAATTGTATCTAATCAGAAAAAGCAATGCACATCACAGGTATAGCATTCATCCCTCCCTCCTCTGGCTTACATGGTATCATTCCACGTGTCACATCCCTTTTTAATATTTTCTTTATAGTGAGGTGTCTGTATTTTTCTGACTTGAACCAGTTTTTCACAATGACTTTAAGTTCTTCATCATTTTTATAGTTAATGGTTATGTGAAGGTCATCTTGGGATCTCTGTTGACTGATTTCTAATTGCACATAATAATCAACATAAATGTCATCTGCTTTCCCGTCACTGGCAAAATTATCAATCATTTTAATTCCTGTAGCATCTATCAGATTATAGATATCTTCTCCTTCTCCTCCCTGAAGAAAGTCAAAACCACCCAATGGTTGAATAAGATCGTTACCTCCTGCACCTCTGATGTAGTTACTATCGTAATTTCCTATCAAAATGTCATCATAACTGGTGCCCACTACATTTTCCATTCCAGAGTAGAGGTCGCCTTCAGCATCTGAGCCAGCTCCATATCCAAGATACAGATTTACATATACCCCAGTTTCATTGCCATGATCTCCAAAGAATAATAATGTATCTGATCCTGAACCCCCATATACTGTGTCTCCCCCCAGGCCAGGGTAAATAACATCATCACCTTCACCACCTAAAATGAGATCATTCCCTTCACCTCCATGAATCTTGTCATCACCAGCTCCTCCTGAAAGATAGTCTTTCCCACGAGAACCTTGGAGAACATCATTTCCTTCTAGACCATACAGAACATCAATGTCCTTTCCCCCTATCATTGTGTTATTCAAAGAATTTCCAGTGATGAAGTTTCTTCGCTGGAGGGATCCATATACAGTTGGTACAGAGTGGAGACTCTTACTAGAAAGATCAAGGTGTAAATCAGCAGACATGGATCTTTCATCAACAAATAGTGTCTGGATCTCCAAACTGTCAGAGAAGGTGAACCACACGTCATTGGTCTTAACTATCAAATGTCTCTGATTCTTACTTTTACCAAACATTAAAAGACGACATTGCCATCGGGCAACACGTGGAGCACTGATTTGTGCGTTCAGAAATGTATTTCCCACTTTGAACTGAATATCTTTATAGTTGATATCAAGTATAATATAATCCACCTTTTCATCTTCCGCGTAATTGTTAATTTCATAGTTGCCTTCGTAATGTTTTCTCAGTACATAGGTGTCGCTGCCTTCTCCACCTGTCATTGATGCTCCCTGTGTCTCCGGGTCAATATAATTGTTTTTTTCATTCCCGTATATGTTAATGAATCTAGGAGGACCCATTATCTTAGTTGCTCCTTCATATATACCTGACCTGGTGTCTATGACACTGATCGGTAATGTATCTCTAGAGTTGTCTACGGCAAATATCACAGGAGTGCTTCCCCTGGGAATGCTGAATGTAATTCCATCCTCCGTCCATATTTGTAAATGTCTGTACCTTTCTGATGAGTGCCAATTTAATAGTGTAATGTCGCAGGCGGAATTAACACTGATCCTAAGATTTTTCCTAACATTTATATCAAAGTAACTTGACTGAACTATTGTATTAAAGTTTAGTGAGCTGTATTTCGCCTTGATAAAAAGA
Source organism: Bufo bufo (assembly GCF_905171765.1). Lineage (NCBI taxonomy): Eukaryota > Metazoa > Chordata > Amphibia > Anura > Bufonidae > Bufo > Bufo bufo. The sequence goes on along the minus strand of NC_053398.1, from coordinate 137,731,378 downwards.
ATATCCATGGTGTCATCTTCTGAGTAGTTATCTATAATGAATTCACCTTTCTTACAGTCGATGACATATGTGTCACTTCCTCCTCTTCCAGTAAGTCTTCCTCCCCCTTTACCTCCCTGAATGAAATTCGGCTTATTATTCCCTTTGATATTATCATAATGCGAGGAGCCTATCACAGTCATTATATTTTCATTTCCAGGAATGGAATTTAAGTCAACGTCTATCCCGTCCGTAGAGTCGCTATAGTCTAATATCAGTGGAATCAACTCTGGCTTTGATGTGTTTGTTATCTGGAACAACACAAAATCTTTGGATTTCAGTATGATGTGTTGCCATTGCCATCCTCTGTTCCAATCCTTCATGATAACACACGTCTTTCCCTTGGAATCCCAAATCTTCAGAGACCGCAAGGGAACAATGGCAGCCCTCAGGTCTGCATAGCTTCCCGGCAACTCTACTATATCTATCAGGTCATCATTAGCAAAATTATTAATGGTGTCGCAGTCTTGCTTTTCTTGGATAATATACATGTCTTTCCCATCTCTTCCAGCAAGATCATTTTTACCCCCTCTTCCCTGAAGAACATTATTGAGGTGATTCCCTTGTATATTGTCACTATGGTTACTGCCAATAACTGCGACCACTGTCTTCCAAAGTGGATCTTCAAGGGAAATCTGTGCACCTGAATCTTTACTAGAAAAATCCAAAGTGTAAGGCTCCAAAGGAACAATCCCATTCAACTTAACTTCCCCAACCTTAAAGAGAGCCCCGTCCATGCTCTTAAAGCTCATATGTCTATATTCTTCTCCACTAAACCAGTTTTTTATCAGGATTTCATGAAGATTGTTGTTGAAAAGCTTAAGGTCATTTTTTACCTTTCTTGCATAGATTTGTCGAAGAGGAATGTGGAAAATGAGGAGGTCCATCTCTTTATCATCTGCCTGATTACAGATCTCAGTTTGTCCCGCGTTGTTCGGGATATAATAGACATCCTGACCGTTTCCACCATGGACAAAGGTTTTCTGAGGCCCTAAATAGAAAATGTCATTGCCGTCATTGCCATATAATTCATAGTGGTATTTGTCCAGGGTGTAAGAAAGTCCTTCGATTACATTCTGCTGCACGGCATAGAATCGATTAGGTTTGGAATTGCCCACGTATGTACCATGCAGAGATTTGTCATCTGGTGTCAAAGAAGAAATAACATCTTTTGTTTTCACGGGAATGAACCATAGCAAGGTGGCCGTTTTCTGTGTTAGTTTAATATTCACACCTTCTCCAATCCCCATAACTAGATCCACCAACTCACAGTCCTTTTCAAAGGGAATCTCCTTCACAATTCTGTTGGACGTAAGAGGATCGGTTAATGTAATGATAACTGAACTGTGGTCCGTTAACTCAACGTGTAACTTTCCTCCATAGGCAGATTTCTCCCCTTGAGTGAAGTCTATCTTTTTGTGACACACGTCTCCATCACTTTCATCTAAGATTTTGTAGTAGTTCTCAGCTGTTTGCAAGTTGTGTATGATGTCCATGGACCTTTTGTGCTCTTGTTCAAGGTTATAAACATTATAAATTACACCTGGTATACTTATTTGTTCCCATATTTGTACAAAGCTATTCCCTATGTCTCTTAGGGCTAATCCAATTCCCTTGACCACAGCCACAAACTTGTCGCCTACACTGGCATCAGGGGGTAAAGCATCCAATTCATGTTTTATTTCATTGTACATTGGGTCAATAGCTAGACGGACAATACTCAAGACCACAGTGACTGGAAGCATTTCAGGACCGGCCAGAGCGGTTATAAATATTGCACCATCAAGAGCAGCATCTACTATCCCAATTGTAGTGCCCTGGTGGAGATCCTCATATATATTAAACACAGTGAATCCTAATGATAGAATTGGGACTGCTTTAGCTAATTCACCAGCTTCAGCCAGAGCGCTTGTGAACTTTACTGCTGAAGCTTCCTCAAGCCCGGTAGATATCTGGGAGATGGATTTCTGTGCAATATTTCCAGCAATTTTATTAACTGCTGAATTTATACCAGTCATCTCTGTTACTCCATGAACGCCCTGGGCCAGCATCACTCCTCCTTCCCACTTTCGTCCTTCAGCAAACATCTGATTGGCTCCTTGAAATCCCATTAGGGTCCCATAGATTGCAAGTCCATGATTGACTTTATTGTAACCGGAAACATCATTGAAATAGGAATGTAAGACTTCTTCTGACCTTAATGATCTGATTTCACCAGGGAGAAAAAGATCTGATGTCACTGAAGGATTTTTTATATCTTCTACTATTGCTTTAGTGCCACTTTCATAATTCTCTATTGACTTAACTCTCCAATTCTTAGCAAAGTCTTCAGAGACTTGTTCCTTTATTTTATTGGACAACGTCTCCACCAGTTGCTGTTTGTCCTCCATAATTTTTAAATGTAATTCTGTCTCTAAACTCTTTCCTCTTGCTCGCTCTTCCAGGTCGTGAAAATAACTTGGAAGATCTTCAGATAATTGCCCTGGACGCTTTCTGCAGTTCACATCAATTATTGAATTATATAGAGGAAGCCTTTCACATTCACCTCTAATCTTTTCTTTGGCCCCAACTGATGACATTTCTATTGGTTCTGGTAGATCTTTAGGTTTGTAGTCATAATACATTTCTCTGTATTTTCTGGTTAGCCAAAGCTTCATAGCCATTGTAGTTTCCTGTGCAACTTGTTCATTCATGTACGGCTCAGTGGTCTCATAACTCAGGCCTATAGCTGCAGGGTTTCCTTTCCACGTATCTCCTCTTGTCATGGGGTTTCTGTAACGAAACTGTCCCCACGTTGCTTCCACATCCCACAGGAGGCGATTTATCATAAACATTTTGGGATTCCGAACAGCCTCAGAAATATGAGTGGCGAGGACAGCTATCCCGTCATATCCATTTATTTCACCTATATTGTTGTGGTTGTTTCTTACCCATTTTTGTGCCATGCTTGAAAATGATCTAGTATTTCTCATAACGTTCATGTCAGGATATGCTACATGATCTATATTTCTAAGGTCACAAAACTCAACAGATTTATCAGAGTCTTTAAACAGATTTTCATCAGTTGTTCCATATAAGGTAACATAAAAGTCTTTTAGGTTGATGCGGTAGATGTAGTCCTTAAAGCGATAGTATTTAAATGTGTTTTCCAAAGTGTTTTGAATGTCATTATAAATCAGTCTAATTTGTCTGTTATCCCTTAGATTTGAGAGAACTTTCCATGTTTCTTTCAGATTCATATTATTGTCAGCTCTAATTTGATACCTTCTCAGTACATTAGCTTTATCCATCAGCTTTTGCCTTCTTATGTCATTAGAACTGCGTATGATGTCTTGGATATTATTTTTTAGACTCTCTAATCCATCTACAACTTGGACCTGGATGTTTTCATGCAGTATATTTGAATCAATACTTCTTTTATAATATACATCTAAAGGCTGAGTGTCGACATGTTGACCTTCTGTGTTAAACAATCCTCTAACAGTTTCATCGATTCCTTGACCAATATGTTCATCGTCAATATGGTAGAGAAGCCCATTGTCATAGTAGTATAGTGGGTTGTTTTCCATAGTCCTTGGACCTAAAGGGTCAAGTTCATTGCCTATGCTCTGACTTTCTATCCATTCTGGACTTCTTTCCTTTGTGTTGCTCACTTCTATGAGATCCTTATTCTTACCTAAATAGAATTTACGCTTGTGATCGGGGATATGTTTGCCCCAATGCTCTGGATCATCAAAATCAACAGTCACTTTGCTCCCATCTTCCTGCACTATGGTCTTTGTTGTGCGAACAGAGAGTGAACCCACAGATAATCTTGCATTATCCAGGCCTAATAAGAAGTCTTTGGCAAAGGTTTTACCTTCTTCTCCTGCACCAACATCACAAGAGACTATGCTGATTTCTTCTACTTTGTGTAAACCAGATGGCCAGTGAACTTGGGATGAGGGTTCTCGAAGCTTTAGGATAACTTTTGCCAATTGTTCTGATGTTTCCCCACCCACAGACACTCGACCCTCTCTCTGACCTCCATGTCCAACCACAGAGATTTTGGTATTTTCAGTTATATGTACTGTGTCAGTTCCTTCCAATTTTACCAGTTTGAATTGTCCTGATTTTACAACAAACTCCAGTAAGACTTTAGGACGATTTGTATTTGTCTTCTTGTTGAACAAGTAGTCTCCAGCATTTTGTACAGTTTGATCAGACCCAATTCGGACAATTATTTGTTGGTCTATTCCTGTCTTTGATATTTCTTTTGCCACTTCCTTGTCATATCCATTCATAGTTTTGGACACCACCTGTGAATTGCATGTATGAAAAAGAAGTATATAAGTAACTGATAATAGGAACAGAGACAGGTTTATATAGTACTTCTAAAGAATAAAAGGGGAGAGGGGTAGAAGTGAGAAGAATGGTAAGTACACCACAGGAGTCACACTTGGAAGAGTGTGTCTACTCTTCGAACATTTCCAAAAGGTACACACAAGTACAGAATAAGACAAAAATCTGTATTGTTCCTTACTGAAACAACCAGACATAAACCAAGAGATTGTCCCATCATAAAAAGAGCTGATCACAGAGGAACTTGACGTGGGTCTTGTCTATGCCAGCACAGTTGGCAGTAAAGAACTCAATCTAATAGACAACCTTGAACGTTTTGCAGCGGCTCTCTGCAGTGGATGGTTGTATGTGGTTAAATAATGTTAGAAAGTTTATCTGGTTTAGGAAACATTTGAAATACTTAAATAGGAAATTTGAATTAACAATTAGGAACTCATATTCAGAGCCCTCATCTAATGGACAAAGTGAAGAGGGGCTACAAACAGCATTATTCATTTTAGACAAATCAAGATGTCCAGGTATTACACAGACGAACCACAGCTGTCGGTGTGCACTGGGTAATGCTTAATTTTCCCTAAGGTGAAACTGCAAGGGTACTGAACAAACTTCTCACATAGGTTTTAGCTGAACACTGGAAGTCCAGTAGTAGGGCACTTAGAGATCAGCTTAGCACAGGAGGCTCATTCTAACAAAAAGAGTGTCTCTTAAACAGATAAAGCCTTTAATATAACCAAGTAGGGCATTTGATTTAAAGAGGTTGTTACTACAAAATGCATGCAATCTGCAGGCAGCATGTTATAGAGCAGGAGGAGCCAAGAAGATTGATATGCAGCTTTGTGGGAAAAGATTTAGTAAAACCTGTCATTTATAAATTTATACCTCTGCTTTTTCTACCTCCTGGGAGGGAACAGCTATTGGTACAGGAGGGAGGTGTTATCAGTGACTGATAGCACTATGTACACAAGAGATTGTTCCCCTGATTACCGCCGTGGTCCTGGGCACCGTGTTCAGCGGTGATCTGCTGCCTGTGCTTCCCCATTCACCACTGCAGTCCTGGGCCCTGTCCTTGCAGGTACTGTTTGTTCTAGGATCCGCTCCACAGTTTCTTTTCAGCCCTGGCCACAGCATGCTTGCTGTTTCTTCCCTGCAGCACTTTCTTAAGAGCCAGCATGTGTCACTTCCTGTGCTTTATGGGTTAGATCATGTGACCTTGCCAACCAATCCTAGTCCTCCTACACATATATAAGTGGCTCAGCCCCCTTCCCAGATGCCTGAGTGTCAAGGTCCTTGTGTCTTGCAAAGGTTGCTGATTTCTCTGCTTGTGTTCCTGTGTACCTGATCCATGCTTGTGTTACTGGACTCTGCTACCTGTTTAATCCCTGCCTGCTTGCCTTGACTCTCCTGTCACCAACCTGTATTGCCTGATCTGTGCCGCCTGTCCTGACCTATTGCCTGTCTGACTTCGCCTCTGCCTCCTCCTTCGGTCCTGCACTGTTGCTTCTGGTTACCACTCGCCTGCTGACTACGTCTGTACCTCTGGTACCTTGCTCAGGTATCTCCTGGACCACCTGCCTCATGTGCCAATCCTCCTCAAGAGATAGCGACCTGGTGTTCCCCTCGGGAAAGTCTATCCCCACCATCAGGGATACTGTGAAGAATGAGGGGTTCACTTAGACAGCGCCCTTAGAGGAGGTAGGATGTGTGGCGCAGTGGGTTCACACCCCTGGTTCATGACAGAGATAGCTGTCAGTCACTGTTAACCCCTCCCCCTGTACCTATAGCTCTTCACAGGAAGTGGAAAAAACAAATAAATACATTCATAAATTACAGGTTTTACTGAATCTTTTTCCCACAAAACTATATATCAGTCTGCTCAGCTCCTCCTGCTCTATAGCTTGTTGTGACAGGTCTTCTTTAAAGGGGTTCTGCAGTTTATTTAAACTGATGATCTATCCTCTGGATAGATCATCAGCATCTGACCGGCAGGGGTCCGACACCCGGAACCCCCGCTGATCAGCTGTTTGAGAAGGCAGCGGCGCTCCAGCAGCGCTGCAGCCTTCTCACTGTTTACCGCAGGCCCAGTGACGTCCTGACTAGTATCAATGGCTTGGGCGAAGCTAAGCTCCGTTCACTTGAATGGAGCTTAGCCGCTCCCAGGCCAGTTGATATTAGTCATGATGTCACTGGGCCAGCAGTAAACAGTGAGAAGGCCGCGGCGCTCCTGGAGCGCCGCTGCCTTCTCAAACAGCTGATCGGCGGGGGTCGCGGGTGTCGGACCCCCGCCGGTCAGATGCTGATGATCTAACCAGAGGATAGATCATCAGTTTAAACAAACTGCAGAACCCCTTTAAGCTATAATTGCCAGCTGTCCTGGAATATAAAAAAAACTTCCTAAAAAATGCAAGAGCTGTGAAGTCTTTTGGGTCTTAAATAAATGCGAATCTCTCCTCATTCCCCAGTTCTCTGGAATCCTGAGCGCCAAGACAGAGCAACACCCTGGGAGCGCCCTGCAAACTACAGGAATGAGAAGGGAGTTTAGTATGGGGTCTCTGTTAGTTTAGGGAGCTTCGTCTGGGATCTATATTTATTTTAAGTGAGTGGTCTGCGGCCTGGAGGGGGGTCTGATCTGTATATTTATTTAAGGGAGTCTGTGTTTAATGAGATTGGTCTGGGCCTATATTTTTTAGGGTTTCTAGGACCAGGATTAGTTTATGGGATATGGTTTCTGTATTATTGTAGATGGTTTGGGGTCTATTTTCATGTTTAGAAGCAATGAAAATATCATTACTTAATGTATCGCTTCTCAAAATGTCCCTGTTGTCACTTCACAAAAGTCGGCAATTATTCTTTCCGTCATGTCTGCTGCTATTCCCCCTACACACCCCATGATATCAGCAGGTAGGGGAGATTGGAACAAGATGTACTTTAGTATATTCCTGGTTGTTGTCTATAGGGAAGCATTAATAAAGTTTTAAAATTTCCATTTTCCCAAATATGTGCTCAATATCAGGGTCATAATCTGCAGTTGAAAATTCTACTTGTTTGCTACCTGATTTTTCTCCTTATAATCTCTGCTATAAGACGTTTCTTTCCATGTTCGTAATAATTGGTTCCCAGCTCTGTAAAGAGTCGTAGCAGACAGTGTTAATTATTCATCACCAAAGACCAAACCCAGGACTAATACAGACCTCCCAGAATGGCTGACCCACAGTGGTGATCATACTTACCTGGTCCCCACCTCTGGGCCTGGTCTCTATTGCTCTCAGGCTGGCTCTTCCTCTGCCTGAAGCCCTGAAATCAAGGGGGATATGTGACCACTGCAGCCAATCACAGGCTGCAGTGGTGACTTTCTTCTCTTCTATCACACTGGTCATGTGGTGTAAGGGGAGCAGCGGGGACCAGGTACAGTAAGCATGATCACCACTTTAATATAAATATATATTATATTCTCTTTAAAGAATAATAAAGTTAAAGGGGTTATCTGCACTTACTAGCCCAAATGAAACAGATCATCTTGGTTTCTGACACAAAACAACATTTTCCTGCAGCCAACATTAAAGGGGTTCTCCAGGAATTAAGAAAATAAAAAAATACTTAAATATTACTTTACTATAAATATATTCCCAAATACCTTTTAATTGGTGATAATGGCTCGTTTTGTCTGGGGAGCAATCATTAAGAGAAATAAAGTGGCCGCCGTCCTATTCGTACACACAAAACCTTTCCTAATCACACAGGGCAAGTTACTTGAGAGCACTGAGCTAAAAAGCTGCCTTATCCTCCTTTCTGCTTTGCTTGTCAGGAATTATGACCCTGAATAGAGATGATACGATCTTCAGATGAATCTCTGTGGGAATGGAGTTCATAAGGAGACATGAACTACAGAGAAGACGGACAGAACAGGCTGTGGTAATGGAGGACTGCATACAAGTGCTGCTGCTCATTATCCACATCCCCATCCTCCTCTCTGTACTTCATGTCTCCTCATGAACTCCATTCCTACAGAGATTCAGCTGAAGATCATATCAACCTTATTCAGGATCATAATCCCTGACAAGCAGAGAGGAGGATGAGGCAGTTCTTTACCTCAGTGTTGTGAAGTAACTTCTCCTCCTGTGTGATTAGAACAGGTTTTGTGTGTACTAATAGGACGGCAGCCATTTTATTTCTCCTAATGATTGCTCAACAGACGAAAGAATATTTGGGAATATATTTATAATAAGGTAATATTTAAGTATTTACATTTTCTTCATTCCTGGAGAACCCCTTTAAGGGGAGCTAAGTGTAAAGAAATGTTATCAGCTGCCATTTAGTTCAAAGAGTCAACTAAATTCTTATGTAGTGAGCTCCCACTAGTGGTGGCTGCAGGCAGACAGTTTTTTCAAATCCAGAAACACAGTACATTTCTGACAGTTAAAACAGCACCATATTTATTAAGCACTACCACTTTATCTGACATAAGCATTGGGTAAATAGGTTAGGTGGAGCACATTTATTAAAAATTTCACTTAGGCCCCTTGCAGACAAACATGTCCGGATAAGGTCCGGATGCGTTGCGGCAAACCCGCGCGAGTAGGTACCTAATTGCAGTCAGTTTTGACTGCGATTGCGTTCCGTTGTTCAGTTTTTATCACGCGGGTGCAATGTGTTTTGCACGCGCGTGATAAAAAACTGAATGTGGTACCCAGACCCGAACTTCTTCACATAAGTTCGGGTTTGGGTTCAAGGTTGTGTAGATTGTATTATTTCCCCGTATAACATGGTTATAAGGGAAAATAATAGCATTCTGAATACAAAATGCATAGTACAATAGGGCTGGAGGGGTTAAAAATAAATAAATAATAATTTAACTCCCCTTAATCCACTTGTTTGCGCAGCCGGCTTCTCTTCTGTTTTCTTTTTTGAGGAATAGGACCTTTGATGACGTCACTGCGCTCATCACATGGTCCATCACATGATCTTTTACCATGGTGATGGATCATGTGACGGACCATGTGATGAGCGCAGTGACATCATCAAAGGTCCTTTTCCTGTGCACAGCAAAGAAGAAGACAGAACAGAAGCCGGGCTGAGCGATCAATGGATTAAGGTGAGTTATATTATTTTTTTTTTTTTTTTTTAACCCCTCCAGCCCTATTGTACTATGCATTCTGTATTAAGAATGCTATTATTTTCCCTTATAACCATGTTCCCTTATCCCCATCCCGATCGTCTCCTAGCAACCGTGCGTGAAAATCGGACCACATCCGCACTTGCTTGCGGATGCTTGCGATTTTCACGCAGCCCCATTCACTTCTATGGGGCTTGCGTTGCGTGAAAAACGCAGAATATAGAACATGCTGCGATTTTCACGCAACGCACAAGTGATGCGTGAAAATCCCTGCTCGTGTGCACAGCCCCATAGAAATGAATGGGTCGGGATTCAGTGCGGGTGCAATGCGTTCACGTCACGCATTGCACCCGCGCGGAAAATTCGCTCGTGTGAAAGGGGTCTTTACTAAGTTTTGCTTTGTTGACCTATGAGATCTGTGTATCACCCTACTCCTATATACACTGCTCAAAAAAATAAAGGGAACACAAAAATAACACATCCTAGATCTGAATTAATTAAATATTCTTCTGAAATACTTTGTTCTTTACATAGCTGAATGTGCTGACAACAAAATCACACAAAAATAAAAAAATGGAATCAAATTTTTTAAACCATGGAGGTCTGGATTTGGAGTCACACTCAAAATTAAAGTGGAGAAACACACTACAAGCTGATCCAACTTTGATGTAATGTCCTTAAAACAAGTCAAAATGAGGCTCAGTAGTGTGTGTGGCCTCCACGTGCCTGTATGACCTCCCTACAACGCCTGTGCATGCTCCTGATGAGGTGGCGGACGGTCTCATGAGGGATCTCCTCCCAGACCTGGACTAAAGCATCTGCCAACTCCTGGACAGTCTGTGGTGCAACGTGACGTTGGTGGATAGAGCGAGACATGATGTCCCAGATGTGCTCAATTGGATTCAGGTCTGGGGAACGGGCGGGCCAGTCCATAGCATCAATGCCTTCATCTTGCAGGAACTGCTGACACACTCCAGCCACATGAGGTCTAGCATTGTCTTGCATTAGGAGGAACCCAGGGCCAACCGCATCAGCATATGGTCTGACAAGGGGTCTGAGGATCTCATCTCGGTACCTAATGGCAGTCAGGCTACCTCTGGCGAGCACATGGAGGGCTGTGCGGCCCTCCAAAGAAATGCCACCCCACACCATTACTGACCCAATGCCAAACCGGTCATGCTGGAGGATGTTGCAGGCAGCAGAACGTTCTCCACGGCGTCTCCAGACGTCTGTCACATGTGCTCAGTGTGAACCTGCTTTCATCTGTGAAGAGCACAGGGCGCCAGTGGCGAATTTGCCAATCTTGGTGTTCTCTGGCAAATGCCAAACGTCCTGCACGGTGTTGGGCTGTAAGCACAACCCCCACCTGTGGATGTCGGGCCCTCATATCACCCTCATGGAGTCTGTTTCTGACCGTTTGAGCAGACACATGCACATTTGTGGCCTGCTGGAGGTCATTTTGCAGGGCTCTGGCAGTGCTCCTCCTTGCACAAAGGCGGAGGTAGCGGTCCTGCTGCTGGGTTGTTGCCCTCCTACGGCCTCTTCCACGTCTCCTGATGTACTGGCCTGTCTCCTTGTAGCACCTCCATGCTCTGGATACTACGCTGACAGACACAGCAAACCTTCTTGCCACAGCTTGCATTGATGTGCCATCCTGGATAAGCTGCACTACCTGAGCCACTTGTGTGGGTTGTAGACTCCGTCTCATGCTACCACTAGAGTGAAAGCACCGCCAGCATTCAAAAGTGACCAAAACATCAGCCAGGAAGCATAGGAACTGAGAAGTGGTCTGTGGTTACCACCTGCAGAACCACTCCGTTATTGGGGGTGTCTTGCTAATTGCCTATAATTTCCACCTGTTGTCTATCCCATTTGCACAACAGCATGTGAAATTGATTGTCACTCAGTGTTGCTTCCTAAGTGGACAGTTTGATGTCACAGAAGTGCGATTGACTTGGAGTTACATTGTGTTGTTTAAGTGTTCCCTTTATTTTTTTGAGCAGTGTACATTTATCCTTTATTTCCAGATTTCATATTCCTTTTCCTGCTCAGGAAGTAGCACCACCATAAATTTACATCAGACAGTCTGGAATTTACCACTACACATTTAAAGTGTGGGCTGAAGGCTATAGGCACCTTCGACAGTACTATTCTTTGTGTGACAACAAAAACCACAATAGAACCCTGCAGATATGTTAATAGGGTCCATTGCGCATCGGTGGTAAATTTTCAGCCATTTCTGAGTATAGGGGTTAAAAATCAGTCTGTTTGGAGGCTGTCAGTTTCTGTTTTCTTTGAATCTCCTGACCTCATAGACACAAATTATAGCTCAATTCTTATTAAACTGATCAGAATAGGGCTTAAGTAAGTGTTTATGAGGTAAGGAGATTGGCGATAAATTCTACACAGGTGATGGGATTAAAAAAAAGCAGAAAATGACAGACTGATTGACTAACCCTAACCCATGTATCTCAGAAAAGGCCAAACATTTTTAATAAACACCAACTGAAAAAATACTTTTTAGCCCAAAATAAGTAAAACACATTCATAAAGAAATGCCCCAAAGATGTACATAGGCATTAAAGCCAGACAGCGAGCAAACACTGCTTTGCATCCAGCAGAGAAGGCAGAAGTGGATTGCTTGAGCTGGGTCTTGGGCCTTACTCACACTAGTTTTGTGGCTTTCCACCAATTGACCCTATTAACATAAAATGGGACCTGTAGGGTTCTGTTTTGGTTTCTTTAGTTTGCACTCACAGAACAGTAGTTCCAAGGCAAATCGCAGTGGTTTTAATATGCTTGTGTCTTTGCCATTTTTGCAAATAAACTGCAAAAACCATGCAGATATGGACAGGCAAGAATATGCTGATTTATGATACACCTCCATTTTTGGGGCTGCAATTTGGACACAACATGTACCCCAACACTAGTAGATATCACCTAGGCTTGGACTCGCCCGCAGGGATACAGGGTAATCTCCCGGTGGGCCCCTTGTCTCCCACTCCCTGCACAAATGGCACATAACACAGTAGACTTACTGCACCACATACAGGTGAAACTCGAAAAATTAGAATATCGTGCAAAGTTCATTTATTTCAGTAATGCAACTTAAAAGCTGAAACTAATATATGAGACTCATTACAGGCAAAGCGAGGTATTGCAAGCCTTTATTTGTTAGCATTTGGATGATTATGGCTTACAGCTTATGAAACCCCAAAGTCACAATCTCAGGTACCCTTTGCTCAGGGGGTATGGATTTATTATCTGACTAGAGTGTGACACTTTGAGCCTAGAATATTGAACCTTTTCACAATATTCTAATTTTAAGTTGCATTACTGAAATAAATGAACTTTTGCACGATATACAAATTTTTCGATTCCATTTTTTAGCATATAAAAAACATGTTAGATTATTTATTATATTTGAATGTATCCATACGGTGGGCCCTAAGTACCCCAGTCCAACACTGATATCACAGATTATTTGATGGCACTGACCTGAGATCCTGATTTCTCTCTTCTGTACCAGAGAAGACGACTCGGTAGTTTTCTAAGTGCTGAAATCCTTCAGGTACTGGAAACAGATCATACATAAATACATGCTACTTACATAGGCTGGAGCAACACATCTCATGGCTAAAAATCAGAGTGTGAAGATGCAGCATTGTAACTAGTGAAAGTGAATGGGATTGCAGTGTTGTCCTCAAGAACCTGACAGTTACAAAAATCTAGATCTGCTGGACTTTTTGCCAGTTTTGGGTAGCAGTAATATGCGGGTCACAGTGTGATCCCACTCATTTTTTTTAAGATGCTGTGATGTACAGTACAGGAGCATCAAGATGCTGCAGATTTTGGGAGCGAGAATTGCATTATTGTCAACATCAGCATGTAGCACCAGCCTAATAGAAGATACATTCCATAAATGGATCACAGAAATTAAAAGATATATTACTATTATAAACATCTAATGGTCATTACTCAGCATCTCCAAGTTGATGTTTATTATACCTATAGCACCTCTCCTGGCAAATCCTACTATATTGAACCAGCAGAATGGCGAGCGCAGCTCTGGAGTATACTACAGGCTTTAACTCAAGATTGGGACAGGATAAGTAATGTTATATATGTACACAGTGAGAGTGCAGCTCTGGAGCACCAGCACGAGAGTGAGTGTAGCTCTGTAGTATAATAGAGGATGTAACTTAGAACCATCACAGGATAAGTAATGTATGTACGGTGACTCCACCAGAAAAGTGTAACTCCGGACTGGAATGCAGGAAGAAACTCTGGGTCAGTACAGGATAAGTGATGTAATGTATATAGGATGTAGGTCACTCTCTTGGACGCCACCAATTTAAATAAAATCACCACTATATGTGCTTATTTGGTCTCCCAGATCAAGCACGAGACGTCTGATTTTCTTCAAAACTGGGAAACAGATCTTGGCACTTCCTTTTCTACTGGAGAAGTGACCCAGTTATTATCCTCTAACCAGAAAGTTTTCTAGGTGTGTGAAGCTACAAGAAAACTTTTCTATAGTGCTCACCTGCTGGTACCATACTACGCAGAGACTGCACGCTCTATTCCCAGAATGCAACCCAATATGTCGGTGATGCCACTCCTCAGTAGGCACTTTTCTGTATATCTGGTGACAGTGCCCCATTATTTAATCTTTTTGGCACATCATTTGCAAGACAATCTCTCAGATATGCAAAGTTGAGATAGTACTCTCTCCAAAGACATGTCTACTGGGACTGCTTAGATGTATCCAATGTACCAAACCGTTGTGGGCTTTAATCACACATTACTGGCTGAAGCTTGGATCCTAATTGCTTCTAATTGCAATGCAACATCTTTCTCCCAATGGCTGGTGAAACGTGACAGTAGATACTGCATGGAACAGATAGCAGGTTGGGAGACTAGGAGGACTGCCTGGTTTTCTGCACGGTGGGAGGCCTGGATGAAGTATAGAAAATTCTCTGGTCACTGATGGTTCTTAAAAATCTACTTTGAACCACAGTAGCTAGTCTGCTTTCATATTGCTTTTGCCTTGATATAATTTCCTTACCCTACTACCCTTCCCACCTTCCCTAACCCCCCTTTACCCTACTCCTTATTGTTCCATCAGATGTGGACATCCTGCTGTTGCTTGAATTACTGCCTCTTGCACCTGTTGTATTGCATGTTCTTTGTACACTGTTACTTGACTTTAGTCAGGCTATAACTTTTATTTTTATAAACAAACTGTTAAATCACTAAAAAAATCATGTTCCATCACAGACCTGGGCACCAGATCAAACCAAGAAAATCTAAGTTTCTGAAATGAAAGTTGCATAACTTGTGCAGCTAAATTCCCCTTACCATCTTCAATGTCGTTCACACTTTCCACTCTCGGGGAAATCAGCACCAGAGCGAGAGTCCACAGGGCAACACACACCCAGGACGTCTTCTTTCGGGGCAACATCTTCAGATCATCAGCATCTACTACAGAAAAAGGTATACACAAGGTAAAGCTTGGTCACCGCCAGTGATGAGAACATGGTCTCATTGAAGTCAATAGGAGAAGAGCTGTAGTAACGAGCTCCTTCCACTACAAGGTTGTCGGTGCTATTTACAACACCAGAGCTACACCTGAACAGTTCATCGGTGGGGTGTCAGACCCCAGCCAATCAGTTAGTAGTGACCAGTGATGGTCAGTTCGCAGTGTTCGTCAGCGAACACATGCGGGCTGCCATCTTGACTCACAAGTCCGGCAATGCACAGGTAAGCCCTTACCTGTGCCGGGAGCCGGTCTGAAATCAAATGCTGTCACCGGGAGCAGGCAGTTCCGAGAACAGCCCGATGAAGGCCCCCGGCGGCTGATCTCGGAACTGCCTGCTCCCGGTGACCGCATTTGATTTTAGACCGGCTCCCGGCACAGGTAAGGGCTTACCTGTGCATTGCCGGACTTGTGAGTCAAGATGGCAGCCCGCATGTGTTCACTGCGAACTGACCATCACTACTAGTGACTTATCCTGAGGATAGTTAGTAATGCTGGACAACCCCTACTGCCCGACTTTAATATGGGGTTTAGAGGTGGGATATGATAATAATATGGGGATTTGGGTCTGATGTTAAAGGAAGTCTGTCAGCAGTTTTGACTATGGTGTGTGTGAGCGTGATTCTTCATTCTGGACACTGCTTCTTTTTCTGGAGTGCACAGCATGACCTTACTGCTACAGAATCATACTGACAGCATTATTTTACTATGATTCTGTAGCAGTAAAGTCATTTAGCGACACACAGCATTATAAATCGGTATAATGCCATGCGCCTTAGAGAAAAGAGCAGTGTCCAGAACGGAGAATCACTCTCACACACAGAGAGTGATTTCCGCACTAGACACGTTCGTCTGAAACAGCCCTTAAAGATTTATAAGGACCTCTAGAAACAAGTGCAGTCCTTTAAAATACTCAATTTAAAGGATTGGACTTGATGCATGACCGTCAATGAGCACAATACCTGTGAACTGGTGTAATGCTGGGTGATCACATTATACAGATAAAACTCGAAAAATTAGAATATCGTGCAAAGTTCATTTATTTCAGTAATGCAACTTAAAGGGTGAAACTAACATATGAGACTCATTACAGGCAAAGCGAGATATTTCAAGCCTTTATTTGTTATAATTTGGATGATTATGGCTTACAGCTTATGAAAACCCCACAGTCACAATCTCGGGTCCCCTTTGCTCAGGGGGTATGGATTCATGATCTGACTAGAGGGTGACACTTGGAGCCTAGAATATTGAACCTTTTCACAATATTCAAATTTTAAGTTGCATTAATGCAATTCCTTTTAAGTTGCATTACTGAAATAAATGAACTTTTGCACGATATTCAAATTTTTCGAGTTTCACCTGTATGAACCAGACAAAAAAGGACCATAAAAAACACAAGTTACTGATTTTTGAGAAAAATCTTACCTGAGCACGGCTAAGTTGATCGGTCTGACAATTCTGATGGGTGATACAGCACGTTGCATCCTCTGTCCAGTTTTTATAGAGAAGGTTAATACGTTATCACTGCAAACATTACATATATTCAAAGTCCAAGGAAAAATTGAAAGGACATTGACAGTTCCTAGTTAATAGGAAGCAATTTCTCTTTTCTCAGGTATCGGATGTGGTTGCAATGCCCCCAGGTCTTTGTACACATTAAAATTCCCCAAATTTGGGAAAAACAAGAGGGACAGGTGGTAATAGGGTAATATGTATTAGCTGATAAACGCAAATTTGAATAATTGGGCTCCCCTTTTCATGTTGTGCAAACGTAGGTACAACACTAGTGTAGGCGTGTGTGTAGGGAACGGTCGGTGCTGCCGGTGTCGTCTAATTCTCACTTCAAGGGGCTGCCAACCCTCTGGAGGAGTGTAGATCAATGAGAAAAAAACAGGGGGGGGGGGGATGCAGGCAAGTGGTGGCCCATGGTAATCTGACACTTCTTTGGTGCAATATAATGACCACAGCAACGGGTAATAAGGGCTTTTACTTCAAGAGTGATGACAACGCGGTTCGGAGTAACAAGACTCTTTTTTCAAGTCTAAAAAAAATACAAATATAGAAAGGGGGTATGTGACGGTATAGGTCCAACTTATTAGTACCTCAAACAAATATCATAGAGGACGTTAAAAGCTCAAAAACAAAGGGTTTATTCGTTTATTGTCATTAAAAAGAGGGGCATAAAACCCAAATCGTTATGTGTTATAGGCCAAATAGAGGTGAATATACTTGTTCACAATTGACTACACAGGTGTATCTCAGTTAAATACTGCACACCATTGACATGTGTGCGAGTCACGTGAACTGTTCCTCTGGGTGTCTATATGCAAGCTCAATCTGAGCCGTAATGCAGAGACACACAGATCACTGCTGGAAATATTGACTGATACTGTCCATGCACACAGTGGACTATGTAGATGTTGCATAGAATAGCACTGCGCATCAGTTGGTAGCTATCAGTCAATATGATCAATGTGCCAGCAGCAAAAGTATCCACAACAGGCTCAGGCTACTTTCACACTTGGGTTCGGAGCGGATCCGTCTGGTGTCTGCACAGACGGATCCGCTCATATAATGCAAACGCTTGCATCCGTCTGCATAACTGTTTTTTTCAGATCTGATTTTTCACTTGGTGAAATCTCAGATCCGACAGTATATTCTAACACAGAGGCGTTCCCATAGTGATGGGGACGCTTCAAGTTAGAATATACTAAAAGAACTGTGTACATGACTGCCCCCTGCTGCCTGGCAGCACCCGATCTCTTAGAGGGGGCTGTGATCCGCACAATTAACCCCTCAGGTGCCGCACCTGAGGGGTTAATTGTGCGCATCATAGCCCCCTGTAAGAGATCAGGTGCTGCCAGGCAGCAGGGGCCAGACCCCCCTCCCTCCCCAGTATTATATTCATTGGTGGCCAGTGCGGCCCCCCTCCCTCCCCAGTATTATATTTATTGGTGGCCAGTGCGGCCCCCCTCCCTCCCTCCCCAGTATTATATTCATTGGTGGCCAGTGCAGCCCCTCTCCCTCCCTCCCCAGTATTATATTCATTGGTGGCCAGTGCGGCCCCTCTCCCTCCCTCCCCAGTATTAAATTTATTGGTGGCCAGTGCGGCCCCCTCCCTCCCCAGTATTAAATTTATTGGTGGCCAGTGCGGCCCCCTCCCTCCCCAGTATTATATTCATTGGTGGCCAGTGCGGCCCCCCTCCCTCCCAGTATTATATTCATTGGTGGCCAGTGCGGCCCCCCTCCCTCCCTCCCCTAATTAAAATCACCCCCCCCATCATTGGTGGCAGCGGAGAGTTTAATCGCTGGGGCTCCGATCGGTTACCATGGCAGCCAAGACGCTACTGCATCCTGGCTGCCATGGTTACTTAGCAATTTTAGAAGCATTATACTTACCTGCGATGTCTGTGACCGGCCGGGCGCTCCTCCTACTGGTAAGTGAAAGGTCTGTGCTATAAGCAATGCGCCGCATTTGAAAATCCAAGTCCGATACTGTCGGAGGGGGTGGTAATATCCACTCTATACACTGACCTAGAGGTGAAGGTGTTAGAGGCTCAGCGAGACACATCGGATTCTTGTCCCTCTGGGAAATTGTTTGTTCTATCTGAATTGCATCACAAGGTTTTCTGAGGAACATCACTGTACAGTTCTTATGGGACACCCTGGGAGCAGATTCACTGCTGACCTAATTTCTCGTAGATATTGGTGGCCGGGGTTGCCTAATTGTGTTGAAGACTATGTGTTAGCCTGTAGAACTTGTGCACAAGCTAAGGTGACACATACTCGGCCATACGGATCTCTACTTCTGTTGCCCATCCCGTCCAGACCATAGACTCATTTATCCTTGAATTTTATCACTGATCTACCTAATTCTTTAGAAAAGACAGTTATTCTGGTGGTAGTTGATCGCTTTAGTAAGATGGAGCTCTTTATAGCATTGCCGGGCCTACCTAATGCTAAAACTCTTGCACAAGTATTTGTTGATAACATTGTGAAACTACATGGCATTCCCTCTGACGTGGTCTCAAATCGTGGGACTCAGTTTGTTTCCAGATTCTGGAAGGCGTTCTGTACTAGACTGGGGGTACAACTGTCCTTTTCTTCAGCTTTTCATCCTCAGTCAAACGGACAGACGGAAGACGGAACGTACTAATCAGAGTCTGGAGACTTACTTGAGATGTTTTGGTTCTGAGAACCAGGAGGAGTGGTCTTCATTTTTGTCTCTAGCAGAGTTTTCCATAAACAATCATAGACAGGAGTCCACTGATAAGCCGCCGTTTTTTGGGGCATATGGGTTTCACCCGCAGTTTGGCACATTTTCTGGTTCTGATACTTCTGGTATTCCTGAGGAGGAACGTTTTTTGTCATCATTGTCATCTATATGGCGGAAAATTCAAAAGAACTTGAGGATTATGGTATAAACGTATGGCTGACAGGAGACGTATGAATGGTCCGAACCTAAGAGTGGGTGATTCTGTGTGGCTGTCCACAAGAAACATTAAGTTGAAGGTACCTTCTTTTCAGTTGGGTCCAAGGTTTATTGGTCCATATAAGATCACTGCCATTATTAATCCGGTAGCCTTTCGTCTTGAACTTCCTCAGGCTCTGAAGATTCATAATGTGTTTCATAAGTCTTTGTTGAAGAGATATATTGAACCTTTGGAACTGTCTTCCTTGGCACCAGCTCCTGTCATGGTGGACGGTAGTTTGGAATTTCAGATTTCCAAGATAATTGACTCTCGAGTTCTCCGTAGATCTCTTCAGTATCTTGTGCACTGGAAGGGTTAGGGACCAGAGGAGAGGATGTGGGTACCAGCATCCGACGTGAATGCCAGTCGTTTGGTGAAAGCTTTTCACAGGTCTCATCCGGATAAGGTCAGTCCTGGGTGCCCGGAGGTCACCTGTAAAGGTGGGGGTACTGTCACGGACGTTCCAGTGACAGGTGCCAGGAGATCAGTGAGACTGGCAACACTTGGTTTGATCTGACAGGTTTCTTGTGGATCAATTCATATGTTTTGTTTCTGGTGATGGCCCCCCTTTGTCTCAGGTGGTGCTTATGTGGTAATTTATCCTTCCCTATTTATTCTGGCTTCTCCCACCATGCTGTGCGGTTTATACCTTCAGTCTGGTTTTGGATTGCTGGTGTTTGGATCTCGGCGGTGTTCCAGTGCTTCCATAGTTATTTGAAGTTAAGTGTTGCCATTGCCACCCTCTGTTCCAATCCTTCATGATAACACACGTCTTTCCACTGGAATCCCAAATGTTCAGAGACTGCCCCAGAATAACAGCAACCCTCAGGTCTACATAGCTTCCCGGCAACTCTACTATATCTATCAAGTCATCATTAGCAAAATTATGATTGGTGTCACAGTTTTGCTTTTCTTGGATAATATACATGTCTCTCTCGTCTCTTCCAGCAAGTTAATTTTTACCCCCTCTTCCCTGAAGAACATTATTGAGGTGATTCCCTTGTATATTGTCACTATGGTTACTGCCATTAACTGCGACCACTGTCTCCCAAAGTGGATCTTCAAGGGAAATCTATGCACCTGAATCTTTACTAGAAAAATCCAAAGTGTAAGGCCCTTTTCACACGGGCGAGATTTCCGCGCGGATGCAATGAGTGAGAAGTCGGGCTGCGTGATCAAGTGGATTAAGGCGAGTTCAAAAAAATTTTTTTAACCCCTCCAGCCCTATTGTACTATGCATTCTGTATTAAGAATGCTATTATTTTCCCTTATAACCATGTTATAAGGGAAAATAATACAATCTACACAACACCTAACCCAAACACGAACTTCTGTGAAGAAGTTCGGGTACCAAACATGCCGATTTTTCTCACGCGCGTGCAAAACGCATTAAAATGTTTTGCACTTGCACGGAAAAATCGTGCATGTTCCCGCAACGCACCAGCATCTTTTCCCGCAACGCCCGTGTGAAACCAGCCTAAGGCTGTACAGAAATATGATGTTGTTTATCTGTGAAGCCTAAGATATTGCATTGTGTTCTCAGATGTAATAAAGTCGGTTTAATAAACTTTAAACGTGTTTTCCTGGACTTAACTACTGATGTTCTATCAGATTGGCAGTGATCTGACTCTTGGCACCTCCGTCAATCAGCTGTTTTCAGGAGCTGCTGTCCCGGAAACAGGCACCAGAACTACATAGCTTTGTACATGCCAGGTTACTGCGGCATTCAAGTGAACGAAAGCAGGGCTGCAGTAACCAGGCATGTACAGAGCTATTTAGTTCTGGTTCCGGCTCAGTTGCTCCTGAAAACAACTGATCAGTGGAGGTAGAGATAAGATTCTGGGAAATGTCATCTACTCCGGGCTCTGTACAGTTAGTAACCTAACTGCATCACAAACTAAGCTAAGCTGTTTGGGATGTACAGTAGTGCTTCAAACTTTGTGAACCTTTAAGATTTTTTTTATATTTTTGAATATATTTGACCTAAAACTACATCAGATTTACAGTCCTGAAAGTGGATAAAGATAACCAAATCAATCAAAAATATCAGACTTGGTCATTTATTTATTTGTCTGTGAGTGATAAAGGTATGTGAATCTTTAGGATTTGCAGATAATTTGAAGGTGAAATTAGAGTCAGGTGTTTTCAATTAATGTGATGACAATGAGGTGTGAGTAGGCGACTTGTTTTATCTAAAGAACATAGATCTATCAAAGTCTGATTTTCACTACACATGTGGAAGCGTATCATGACATTCCTGAGGACCTCAGAAGAAGAGTTGTTGATGCTCCTTGGGCTGGAAAAGATTATAAAAACATCTCCAAAAGGTTTGGACTCCAGCAATCCACAGTCAGATTGTGTAAAAATAGAGGAAATTCAAGACCATTATTACCCTTTCCAAGAATTGTCAACCAACAAAGATCATGCCAAGAGCAAGGAACTAAAGGCATTTCTCACATCAGCTAATGTTAATGAATAGGGATGAGCAGGAGCTCCGTACAGTATTAGAATGTATTGGCTCCGATTAGCCGAAGTTATTGCTTCGCAAAGTCTCGCGAGACTTCATGCAATAACTTCATAAATTAATTTGTACTGTAAAAAAAGCATTTCCCTAACTCGGGTTCGGTTCGAGTTAGACAAAGTTTCATGCGAACATCCAAAGTCGATTCGCTCATCCCTATTAATGAACACTGAACAACAATGATGTGTATGGCAGGACTGTTGCCAGTCTGCAGGTTGCTAAAGATTTTAGCCCAAAATGATTAAAGCACAAAATCATAAAAAATGCCCCCGAAGGTGTACATAGCTTTTAAAGCTGGCCAGTGAGGCATCCAGAAGAGAAGACAGAAGGGCCGTGCTCACACTAGTTGTGTGGCGTTCTTTTATAACAGAAAGTAAAAAGTTCTGCCACATCGAAATATAATGGATACCAATAATGGACCCTATTAACCTGTCATGGGGTCTGTAGGGTTCTGCTGTGGTTTCTTTTGTTTTCATGCATAGTGGTTTTAAAGAGGACCTTTCATGGGTTTGTAGTGAGATAAATATCTGTATCTGTGGGGTATCCCACGCTGATGCTGCCACCCTGCCTGTTTTTTTTTAAATAGCGCTCCTGTGCCCCGTTATGGCCCGCCCAAAAATGTTGCGCTTAGTATGCCAATACTGGGCATCGGAGCAATGGGGAGGAGACGCAGTCTTTCTCTGTGGGCGTCTACTTCTCCCTGGTTGTAGCGCTGTCCTATCGCAGCGCAGAGCGTCACAGACAGGGAGGTTTACACACGGTAAAGCTCGGTCACTGCCAGGGATGAGAACAAAGTCTCATTGAAGTCAATAGGAGCAGAGCTGTAGTAACGAGCTCCCTCCACTACAAGGTTGTTGGTGCTATTTCCGACACCAGAGCTACACCTGAACAGCTCATCGGTGGGGTGTCAGACCCAGAATCAGTTAGTAGTGACTTATCCTGAGGATAGGCCCCCGCTTGGTAAAGGCTGGACAACCCCTGCTGCCCAACTTTAATATGGGGGTTTAGGTCTAGGATATGACAATAATATAGGGATTTGGGTCTGATATTAAAGGGAGTCTGTCATCAGTTTTGACTATACACTGGATAGGGGCCTGAGAGAGCAGTGCAAACGTAACTTTTGTGGAGCTTTTGTTATCAGGAGAAGTGTGAACATGAAGTTTTATTTTGCCTGATTATGCTCCTACAAGTGCCCAAGAAGAAGAGAGTAACTGAAGTGTTCTCTGAAGATCTGCTTTGCAGCCCCTCACCCTCTGAATGGCAGTGCTCTTCTGGTTAAATGCTACAGTTGTCACTAAGCAGAGGAGAGGGTCTGTGCAGCAGCAGAATACAGAGAGCACTTCACAGTGAAGACCTGCCTCCTGGGCACTTGCAGTAGCAGAATGTAGCATAAAAGAAGTTCACATTCACACTACCTCTGATAATACCTCCAAAAATGTTATATTTGTCTCTTTCTACCTGGCCCCTACCAGGTACTGTCAGCAGTTTTGCATAGTTAAAACTCCTGACAGGTTCAGGTCTGGGGTCTAATATTAAATGGGTAATAGGTGATAAGTTAGTAATCGGTAGGGAATTGACGGCCGGGACCACCACAACAGCATGAGTCTCTGAGTCTGTTGTGTGAATGGAGCTGCCGCCACTCCATTGAACTGTATGTGCTGCTGGAGACGGCTGAGCCCTATACTTGGCTAGTTCCGGTAGCCTCATAGAGTTGAATGCTTGACTGCCACTCCTATTACACAGGGAACTCGGGGACTCCTGCTCTTGTACTTGGTGGTGGTCCCAGCAGTCAGACCCCTCCCCTTCACATACGGTGAGGGATCCTAATCTAGTAATAATTTACTCTTGGGATGAGCGAAGCGCGCTTCAGAACCTAGAGCCAAAGTCGCTTTGCGCAAAACTTCCTTCTAATGCTGTAAGGAGATTCGTCTCTATACAGCATTAAAATGTATGGGCTCTGGCGAGGCGAAACGCGTTATCACCAAAGTATCACAGACAAAAGAAAGGTATCTTTTTAATCAGCTTGAACGAGTCCTACCAGGCATTATTCCTGGTTTAATAGGGTTGATCATGCTGACAGAGCCTCTTTAAAATCTCTTCTATTTTGCTGGTCCTATAAAATCCTGTGGTAGCAAAAGAGATCGATCGATCGATCAGGACCTTTAGAGACAAATGCAGTCATTAGAGGATTTAAAAGATGAAACTTGATGCATGACCATCTGTGAGCACAATACCTGTCAACTGGTGTAATGTGGGGTCATCACATCGTATGTACCATAAAATAAAGTACGCGTTACTGAAATCTTACCTGAGCGCGGCTAAGATGAGCGGTCCGACATTGCTGATGGGTAATACAGCACGATGCATCCTCTGCCCGCTATTTGTAGAGAAGGTTAATAGGTTATTACTGCAAACATTACATATATTCAAAGGGGAGATTGAAAAGATATTGACAGTTATTAGGAAGCGGCTTCTCTCTGTTCTCAGCTATCGGCTTCTGTTGGAATGCCTACATTTGTGTCATACAGTAAAATTCCTTTAAATGTTTTGTTTTTCTCCCGGGAAATCAGAATTATGGCCAAGCCTTTGGAGCGGTCTCTAATATGGAAGGGGCCGCTCTGCTAGTCCCTAAGTATATCCCAGACACAGTGGCGTGTCTGTACATAGGCCTTTGCTGCTCACTGGACAGCGCTGCACTCAGATGTTTCCATCAGTTCCACAGACATTGAATGGGTCCCACTAACCTATGCAACCGATATGTCTGTGGTCTGACAGGTGGAATCATGAGAATGTGGTCCATTTGGGACAAAACACAGCGCTATCTTCATCCGTAATTTGATATTAAATATCAGCACAATCACTGGAGCTACAATGCAAGACAGCACAAGGTCAAAAAGGTAGAAATGATAAACCCCAAAGAGAGCAGAAGGAACTGAAGGATCGAAGGGATCTATGTAATACTACTTTTACCCTATAGAGGCCGCTGCACACAAAATGAGTAGTCAACGTCAACCTTCACTGGCCGGAGGTCTCGGGGTCGGACCATATTAAAAGGGTTGTCTGTCTTCAGTGTGAAGCTACGTATATATTTTCTGACTTTTTCCCCATATTGTGCACAGTCTGATGGGAGATCATCCATGTAGATGAACACAAGATACAGAATAGAAGCACACAGGATTATACGACAAAGTCCTGATTTTATTTCATAGAAATGATTCCCTTTAAAATATACAAATTTACATGGATGATCATGTACATAAATATATTTACAGAAAGCTTTGTGTTTAGGCTCGGAAAGAAAGACGTGAAGATCCATTCACTGACTGACGGATTCATCGTTGCTGTGAGTGAGGAATTGGAAGATTTTTTAACCTGAAAAGAAAAATAGGATCATGATTTTCTTAATCGCAGCTAATCCACAACATTTTTATACAACAACAAAAAATGCTGTTTTGCAGCAATTAAGAAAATCACAAAAAGAGATGACAAACCAGGAAAAAAAAAGGTTGAATCAGAGGTGATGCACTTAGGTCGACTCGTCTGTGTACTGTACAGCATTCCTAAAAGGTTAAGGCCACATGGGGAGGCTGCCAAGTGACCGAGACATGGCTGTGATGATATGGACAAAATCTGAATCAACATGCTCTTCAGCACTATTTGCTCATCTACTGTATTGTTTAAAGAGGACCTCTCCCCGCTCCTGACCGGCCTGTTTTAATAGCTTCATGCATTCCCCATGTAATAACAATTCTGGAGCATCTAGTATTAGGTCTGTATGTTGTGCCATTCCTTTATTATTTCTACTAGAAGTTATGAATAAATTGCTAGCAGTCTGCAGTAAGGGTACAGGGGGCGGTAACCAGTTGGGGGTGTGTCCTTGCACAGACTGACTCTATCCAATCAGTGCTGCCATTATCAGTCTGTGCAGGTACACACCCCCAACTGGTTACCACCCCTTTTTGCCCTTACTGCAGACTACTAGCAATTCATTCATAACTTCTAGTAGAAATAATACAGGAATGGCACAACATAGAGCCATAAGACTAGATGTTCCAGAACTGTTACATGGGGAATGCATGAAGCTATTAAAACAGACATGTCAGGAGCGGTGAGAGGTCCTCTTTAATGGCTGCATAGTTTTGGTCTATTCATTAATGGCTGCACGATTTTCACCCTAAAAACCCGGTGGCTATTAACAATAGATGTAAGCCATGTTGAACAGCAATCCGGCGTGGTTTACCCCAGTCGACCCTCCCTCCAATCCCATTTTTTCCTTTGATCCTAAGTTTTTTTCATGCCACAATTAAAATAGAGAAATGTAAAAGCAGCCATGTCCCTCCTCCTCCTCCTCCTCACTGACTTATGTCTGGCTATAAGATAACTGGATGGAGCAGGAGCTCCCCCCCCCCTCAGTCCCCTCATGTGGACAAAGTTAATACAAGGCACTTACCAATGTATTGTGATTCTCCATATTGCTTCCTTTGCTGGCTGGATTCATTTTTCCATCACATTATACACTGCACGTTTCCAGGGGTTACGACCTCCCTGCAATTCAGCAGCGGTGGCCGTGCTTACACAGTATAGGACAAAGCACAGGCCTCTCTCCAGGCTGAGACCGTTGGAGCACGCATGCGCAGCAGCTCCTGTCGCAGACACCTCGTATCTGCGCTGCAGCAGTGGTCGTAACCCCTGGATACAAAAGCTGTACAATGCGATGGAAAAATGAATCAAGCCATCAAAGGAAGCAATATGGACAATCACAATACATTAGTAAGTGCCTTGTATTAACTTTCCCTACGTGATAAAGGCCACTTGCTGAAGTGAGAGGACCCCACCACCATTGCTAAGGTCCATCCTCTCAGCCATTCAACAGCTAAAAACTGAACAGATCAGCAGGAGAGTAATGGAGCTCTCTACAGGATTTCTACAAGGCTGTTTCAGGACCATGTCACAAATCCTGGAGACTGACAAACAGTGGGAGCAAGATTATCTCCGGTTAACTCAGGAGTTACGGATGTAACTGTAACTCGCTGTGCGACAACGTTTCATTCTCTTCTATTAGAGTTGTAGAAACCATGTCGCACGGCTCACTAGGCCATTTATGTAACTTTGGGAACGTATCGGTCTCATAAGAACGCTATTCCAATCTCTGAGATGGGAGTACCCTTTTTAAGACCACTCACCTCTTCAGAAGCTCTCTGGGTGTTATGTCCGCCACGTTCTCGTTGTCACTGGGGCTTTCGCTGCTGTCATCAGTGTCTGTGCTCTTCTCATTGGTTTTCCTACTTTTTTGTTTATTTTTATGCTTTTGCTTTTTGTGTTTTTTCTTCTGTATTAGAAAATTCAATCAACATACAGTAAATTAGAAGAGATTTCATTGTTACCATCTCCAAAGAAATACTAATTTTAAGACTGCAGTTTTTAATATCCCGCCCATTCAACCAGGGCTGTGGAGTCGGAGGAAATTTTGGGTACCTGGAGTCGGAGTCGGCAAACAATACTCCGACTCCTACTAAATTTAGATTGGAATAAAAAAAAAAAAAGCAAGTTTAAATTTCCCAATTCACAAAAAGTTATAATTAATGACTTCTCTACTGTAAGAATAAAGACCAATGCATGCAGTGCCTCACGTAACCGCAAAACGAACACGTTAAGTGACTGTGAAGAAGCTTTTCATGTGCTTCACTATATGGCAGGCAACGCACAATTAGGAGCTGCAATACTTATACTTTCCATAGTGTTGTGTTCTGCTTTTACAGGGAACGCAGCGTCCATGTGTAACCTCGCCTCTCACTGATAAGGGATTAAATAAATATGTTTTTTGCAGGACTAGAGAGTGAGACACTTGTATAAGTGAAGGGAATGGAGGGCCAATAGTTCAAGACTGAAGCTGTAAACCATTGGAAAAACTGCTGTCATTTAGCTAAGGCTATAAAAACTTGTAAACTCCGATTGTTAGCTTAAACTTTAAACATGACTATGGGATTCTCCTAGGAAAATCATGTTTTAGGATAAATGCCCCGTCCTGGATCCTCCCACTGCCCTATCTTCAGCAGAAGATCAGCACACAACGGAGAAAGCAGCAGGCCAACTACCTCTCTGCTAGAAGAGCTTAGAAGAACTTGTGTTTGTCTTTTGGTTAAACTGTGCAATACAGTAGACTGTTGGCTTCCCAGCCAGTAGTCCTGTGGTAGGTTGCGTTTCTTTCCCTCAAGGAATGTATAAAATACATTTGCATATTAATACAGAGGAGTCGAAGTCGGGGAGTCGGAAGTACATAAAACTGAGGAGTCGGAGTATTTATCTACCGACTCCACAGCCCTGCTTTCAACGACCATTTTTAGTTGCTTTTACAGTAACCACAGTGGTTGTCACCCAGCTTTCCAAAGAACCTTAAAGGGGAAATAAATGTATGGCATATCTATACCCTGTAACCCTCATCTTGTACAATCCATGATGGCTGGCAGCGCCAGCATACAGGAAGACAGGACTGCGACCGTTCCTGCTCACATTCAGAGACTGAAAACACGTACAGTTAATGTGCTGCTCACACAGCGGCATAGGAGATCTCTGACATTGAGTGCTTTGTTTCCATACCAAAACGGTAATGGTTAATGATAATCCTTGCGTCGTTGGGCATCATGAGCTATGGAGAGGGTGGATATTCACACATTATACTAAGTTTCAGTCTCACCTTTTCCTTCTTGTGTTTATGTTCCTTCTTAACCTTGTGCTTTTCTTTGTGTTTTTTAGGTTTCTGCTTCTTAGCGGCTTCATTCAGACTCCCTGATGAGTAAGTGCTTGACGTCGGAGGACCACCTGAAACAGGGTGAATACAGAAAAATTGGAACAGCACACATTGGAAAAGGGCGACTGCCATCTATGTACACATTTCTGCCCGTGTTAACTAATAGTAACAAAAAGTAAAAGCAACTGGTGCAAATATTAAAGGGGTTATCCAGGGTGTTCAAACTAACGGCCTATCCGTAGGCCATCTATGTCAGGTTGGTGGGAGTTTGACACTTGGCACCGCCATCTATCAAGCTTTTTGAATTGGTCTATAGCCTTATTAAAGGGGTTGTCTCATCACAGACAATGGGGGCATATCGCTAGGATATGCCCCCATCGTCTTATAGGTGCATGTGCCACCTCTGGGACCCGCACCTATATCGGGAACGAAGCCCCGCAAGGTGGTGGCTGGAGGACTCCGGTCCGTAGAAATGAATGGGAGCGCACCGCGCATGACTGGCCACCGCTCCTATTCACTTCTATGGGTCTGACCGAAATAGCCGAGCCAGCGCTCGGCTATTTTCGGCGGCCCCATAGAAAATGAATGGAGGGCTGCTGCGCATGTGCAGTGCGCCCTCCAACACTTTCTGGGCTCCGTTCTCGATATAGGTGTGGGCCCTGCACCTATAAGACAATAGGGGCATATCCTAGCGATATGCCTCCATTGTCTGTGATGAGACACCCCTTTAAAGCTACAATCCCCCGCACCACTGCTACTAAATGCACAGCATGTGCAGTACAAACCATGTCCAGCGTGTCCGGGACTGAGAGATTCTGATGATATGTCACATTTTCCAAAGGAGCAGCTTTGGGTACATGAGCAGCAGCTCCACATTTTCTTTGCACCAGTTGAACAACTTACTAGATAGCGGAACAGGTGGCAACTTAGGACCAAATTCTTCCGTGTCCATTTTTTCCAAATCTTCCTTTGCTGCAGGAACAGCAGGAGGAGCCGTGAGCTTTATTGTCGATTCAGGTTCTGTGAATAGAAAGCTCTTTATTAAGATTGTGCAGCATTTTCTTTCCTGTTGCCCCTTCCATATAGCAATTTTACATTCTCTTACCGCAGTATAGGGAACTGCCAGATCGCCCTTGTCATGCTAAGTAAATCAAGACCAACACGCAGCGTGAAGACATCTGACCTGTCTCATAAAGACAGAAGGCTCTGCAGAAAAATGCCGTATTACATGCCGACTATTGAAATGAATAGCTGACCATGTAATAAAGGACATGCTGGGTCCTCTAAACCAGAACCATCAAACCTCATAAAGTAGCCCTGAAACGTGCAACGGTGTATTTAGGACAGCCTGCCGGAGCTCCCCGGATCCAGCATTGCCGGACACTGTACGATTGCCCGCCGATCCCATTGCTCCCGGATCTCCACCAGTCCCCATTATAGTTAAGGGGGCCGTCTGGCAATGCTGGATGCAGAGAGCTCTGGCATCTCTGACCAATACTGTGAAACTTGCCTTACTCTCACTCTTTTCTCTCACTTGAAAGGCATTGATCCGGATACGGCCTTAAGCTAAATGTCGTTTCGGCGCATTGCCGGATCCGACGTTTAGCTTTTTCTGAATGGTTACCATGGCTGCCAAGACGCTAAAGTCCTGGCAGCCATGGTAAAGTTCAGTGGGGAGCGGGGGCGCAGTATACTTACCGTCCGTGCGGCTCCCCGGGCGCTCCAGAGTGACGTCATTCTGGAGCGCCCCAGGAGCTGCACGGACGGTAAGTATACTGCTCCCCCGCTCCCCACTACTACTATGGCAACCAGGACTTTAATAGCGTCCTGGGTGCCATAGTAACACTAAACGCATTTTGAAGACGGATCCGACTTCAAATGCTTTCAGTTCACTTGCATTTTTCCGGATCTGGCGGGCACCTCCGGCAAATGGAGTACACGCCGGATCCGGACAACGCAAGTGTGAAAGAGGCCTTAGGCAGCAGGCCAAGAGAAAGGCAGGATGCCTCTGTACAGTATAGCAGCCACGTCCTTTACATCATCATATACAGCAAAAAATATATATATGTATATGCCGGGAGTCTTCCTGATGCATATGCCAAATACAGCAGTTTGTATGCACCCTTACTGCAAAGCAGTCGATTCTGGCAGGATCAGGAAATCCACTAAATGTAGGTTAATACTGGAGGAAATAATCAGCCGAGTTGGATGTTTGGGGGCTTGTTAGGGCCTACTGCCTTTGCTTCTACCACCCTAACTGTGATTTTGGATGGAATCCTCTTAAAGTGGATCTGTCATATTAATATGATATACAACAGTGATCTATACAATAGTGGCCAAAATGGCACAAAAAAGTAGTCATTTGGCCACTGGCAGTTATGAAAGAATAGAACGGACACACAGCTTCACTCAGAGTCTGGAGGAGCGCTCTCCTCCTCGACTGCCCATCAATGACCACTTGAGGGCCAGGGAGGGGACGCTCTGATCATGAATACATTGGACTCATATGCCACGTGTCCGGTGAATTCTTTCAGCGTTCTTAATGAAAAAAATGGTGTCATATTTTTGTGTAATTTTGGCTACTAGTACGACTGACCGGTAGGGCGGCATGTTAACTAGTGTAGGAAGGCGCAAGGGTCCGTCGTTGATGGAAGGTATGTGTCACCGAGGTTCCTGGCCTCGGTAAAGTAAGAGCCGGTATTTTCAGGTGTCAGCGGCAGCTAATGCCGATTGACACTTTGCTTTTTTAGTATGGCTGTATAGCTGATCCGGGACGGCTCTTACTGGGAGTAGTCAAAGTGATGGGTGGGTGACTACTCCCCACGTTCCAGGCTGGGTCTTGACTGGCCTATAAAAAAAAACAAGCCGGCAGTGTCAGCTGGGTGTGATTAGCTCTCTCCGACAATCGCTGGTGTGGGAACTGAGCCCTGTGCTGGGCTGAAAAGCTGAGACCTGTGTATTGGAAGAGCAGGCCACCTAAAGCCTTCAATTTGACTGCTGGAGGCAGAACTTCCGACAAGGTGACGTTTTTATGTCATGCACAAACTTTCTACCTGGTGTGAACAAACACCAACCTTGCAAAGAGTGTTTTTGGTTTGACGACCTAATGTGGAAATAAACATGGACATTTGAATTACGAACTTGTACTTTGCCTCTGTACTGCACCCGCTTATCCCAACTACCAGAGCGAATCCCCACACTAGACAGATTCCCTTCAAGATGATTCCACCCGCAAGGTTCACTTTGGCTTTTGCTCAGATTTATCATTTAAAAATGGTCATTTTTTTAACTTTTTGGGTGTGAACGCTCTTGATATCTTCCTGGTAACAATAGGATTATGAAAATGATAATAAAAAGCTGGTTACAGCTGTGGTTTGTGCGAGTAGGCATCACCTCCTTGGGGCCAGTACTTTTGAGGTGCATCACCTTGTACGCTGGATGATGCCGCAGTCTCCGTTTTGCTGGTCTCAGCTTCTGCGTTGGGAGCAGGAGACGAGTCCTCTTCGCTTTCTTCATCTGACGAGGAGGATTTCTCATCGGAAGACTCCGCAAATATTGCTTTAAACAAATCGATAGGCGGCCTCTTTTCTTCCTCTTCTGGATCCTGCCCTGATGAACCCTAAAAATAATACATTTAGCATGACCAAGAAGCGTGAATGGAGAGAATATATCTTTATATCTGCCCTTTAAGCAATGCTATGTGATGAGATTCTGCGACAGCTAGCAAACTTATTTCTGTTGCACTTGTAGTAATAGATAGACTTGCCTTGAACTGGCTCCGAACAATAAGTCAGTGGTTCAAAAACAGCGCCACAGCCATTCACAGGTTGTGTATGGTATTGCAGTCCAGCCCCATTCACTTTAACGGAGCTCTCCTACAATACCAAAGACAAGCCATGGATAGGTGTGTGCTGCTCGTTTTGTATGAAAGCAGCCTTGCATTTTTTTTTTTTACTGCTCTTGGACACCCCTTTTTAATTCTATTACAGTAGGATCGCTCGACCATGTGCAGAGCATCATGATATAAAATAAATTAACTCACTAAGATAAGCCCTTTCCCATATGAACACCATAGAGAACTCACTTCAGACCCCCTTCTATGAACAAGAACAATGAGCCCCTATATTATGGATGGAGGAGAATACAGCGACAATCACATATAAAGCTCAACATACAATCAGTGCACAACAGTTTGGCTGATCAGTCTGTCCACGCATTACATGGATAGCCATTCACTTTGGCCTAGCCCCTTGGTGCACCGCAGCTCCTCCACTTTCCACTGCTGTCCCTGCCCCTTGGTGCACTGAAGATCTCATCTGCATAAGGAATAAAAGTATTTTTTTTTTGGGAATACTGCAACCCATTTTCACAAGACAGGTATGATTTTAATAAGCAGAATCAACCCTACCAAGCGGTATGTCTGGGGGAAGGAGGGGATTAAAAAAAAAAGTTTTAAAAAATATATATAAATTATATATATTTTTTTTAAATAATCCCCTCTCCCTGTATAAAAAATAAATAAAAAAAATTATATATATATATATATATATATATATATATATATATATATATATATATATATATATTATAGACCCTTGCAGCAATGGCTATTATTAAAATATAAATGGGTTTATCCTGTACATGAACCCTCTGATGTGGGCGCTATGTAAGTAGTGTTATTACATACATATATCATAGCTGTACCTGGGCTGGGACAATAGCAGCTTCTGTAGACTGTAGAGAATCCTTCGGTTTTGTGTTAGACTCTTCTTTTATTCCTTCACTCTTACTACGAGCTTGACTTAGAAACTCACTGATGGAGTCTGTCTTCTTTTCTTCAGCAGCCGACACATCCCACCTGGATGATTTCTTTGACACTGGAATGTATAAATTATCAGAAAGAGTGCTGCATTACATTTTGATTTCCTGAAGTATACGGTATAGGTTTATTGCTCAAATGCGTCTAAATAAAAATAAAAATAAGGCAGTTTTGCAAATCTGGGTAACCATGGAGACACATAGATCTGCGTTTCTTCAAAATCAAGACTATTTGCAGAATTGCTTCATATCCTTATGTTACATGCATTTAGAATATGCAACTCATTTCAAAAGTCTACAGGCTCTTTATGTATCAGGAAACCCAAATTCCCCATCTTGGCGATACATCTAAGGGTCCATTCACACGTCTGCAAAATGGGTTGGCATCAGTTCCACATTTTTGCGGAATGGATTCGGACCCATTCATTTTCAATGGGGCTGCAAAAGATGCGGACAGTACACAGTGTGCTGTCCGCATCCGCACTTCCGTTTGGAAAAATATATAACAGGTCCTATTCTTGGCATTTCTATTATAGTGCCGGCCATGTGAAGTCTGCAAAATGCGGAACGCACATGGCCGGTGTCCGTGTTTTGCGGACCACAAAACAGTTGCGGAAATGTGAATGAACCCTTACATGTCTAAGGCATGATAGAGTAAAAACAGGCCCACTTACTGTTCTCAGAAGCCTGCTGCAGTTTCTCGGGTCTCGTTGAGGTCATGGGATTAGTTGATGCTTGTGTTTCAGGAACAGTTAGAAAATTGAAGACGGAGTACTTGTCCCTTTTGATTTTTGGAAGCCCAATGATGGTTGATCTGGAAGTCAATTTTTTTATCAACTGTATATAAATCACTAAGTCTATACTTCACCAAAATTCATCCATCGCCATTCATTCGTTACAATATCCATACATCTTTATACAGTATCTATCTCATCCATCCACTTCTCCTATCTATTGACTCCTATCAATCCATCTTCAGCCATGCCTCCATCTGTCTAATCGATCCATCCATGCCTCGGTCTATGCTATCGATCCATCCATGCCTCGGTCTATGCTATCGATCCATCCATGCCTCGGTCTATGCTATCGATCCATCCATGCCTCGGTCTATGCTATCGATCCATCCATGCCTCGGTCTATGCTATCGATCCATCCATGCCTCGGTCTATGCTATCGATCCATCCATGCCTCAGTCTATGCTATCGATCCATCCATGCCTCGGTCTATGCTATCGATCCATCCATGCCTCGGTCTATGCTATCGATCCATCCATGCCTCGGTCTATGCTATCGATCCATCCATGCCTCGGTCTATGCTATCGATCCATCCATGCCTCGGTCTATGCTATCGATCTATCCATGCCTCGGTCTATGCTATCGATCTATCCATGCTATCGATCCATCCATGCCTCCATCTATCTTTTCTATCGATCCATGCCTCTATCTATCCTATCGATCTATCCATGCCTCCATCTATCCTATCAATCTATCCATGCCTCCATCTATCCTATCAATCTATCCATGCCTCCATCTATCCTATCAATCTATCCATGCCTCCATCTATCCTATCAATCCATCCATGCCTCGGTCTATGCTATCGATCCATCCATGCCTCCATCTATCCTATCGATCCATTCATGCTTTGGTCTATGCAATCGATCCATCCATGCCTCCATCTATGCTATCGATCCATCCATGCCTCCATCTATCCTATCAATCCATCCATGCCTCGGTCTATGCAATCGATCCATCCATGCCTCCATCTATCCTATCGATCCATCCATGCCTCCATCTATCCTATCGATCTATCCATGCCTCGGTCTATCCTGACAATCCATCTCTGTATCCCTCTATCCTGACAATCCATCTCTGTATCCCTCTATCCTGACAATCCATCTCTGTATCACTCTATCCTGACAATCCATCTCTGTATCCCTCTATCCTGACAATCCATCTCTGTATCCCTCTATCCTGACAATCCATCTCTGTATCCCTCTATCCTGACAATCCATCTCTGTATCCCTCTATCCTGACAATCCATCTCTGTATCCCTCTATCCTGACAATCCATCCCTGTATCCATCCATCTTATTAATCCATCTATGCATCCATCCATCCATTCATGCATCAACCCACTCAGTGATATGCTGAAGGTAGATATTACTGGAGAAATAGAAGAATGACTGGTATGCCATCAAATGAGTTACTAGGTAGCAGTGACCCCCCCGCCCCCCCCAGCTGCCAATCACTGGGCACCTCCTCCATCTCTGACAGATTCAATGACTCTATAACCGGTTGCGATGCCGTTTTGGGACGGCGCAGGCGAGGTGCAAATTATTAGTGTTTTACTATAATATCTAATATAGCGATGAAGAGCTCTGTTTTAGTGATGACAACCATCAAGTTGTCACAGCCTCGCCCTCATTTGTGCTGCAATTCAGAACTATCAAGTAAACACTGTGAAAATCCAAATTATAAGTTTTTTTGACTGGTCCTAGGTTTTAATGATAAGCAGCAGAACACAATCCCGGTATATCATTATCCTTCACTGCGGTCTTTATGAATTGCTGTGGAAATTTCTAAGCAGTTTAGGTCACGTATGGCTGATTTCTCGATGATCATGGAACTCTAGGAAACAATAGGCAACTCACTAGTTCTTGGCTTTCATGGTCCTTTTGGTAGGGAAACCATCAGAGCAGAGGATAAGATTTACCTGGCTCTCACCTGGCTACACTCCTACACCATTTGTTATATTATGGATGGAGGAGAATACAGCGACAATCACAGATAAACTAGATCAACATACAATCAGTAGACAACAGAAGAGAAGCGACTTTATGTGCCCCTCTACCGACGGGAGCGGCAGGCAAGCCGGGGCCTGTAGAGCGCTGTATGAATAGCATTCTCCTGCAGCTTACCCTGGATAAGGATCGGGGATATTAAAGCGTCTGCACAGCAGTCTGTCCGGGTGC
This sequence comes from Bufo bufo, assembly GCF_905171765.1. Classification (NCBI taxonomy): domain Eukaryota; kingdom Metazoa; phylum Chordata; class Amphibia; order Anura; family Bufonidae; genus Bufo; species Bufo bufo. Next base: position 137,694,820 of record NC_053398.1, on the reverse strand, counting down.
CACTCAAATTTATCCCTCGTCAACTTCCCAAACATTTTCATTTTCACTGCCGCAGCCTTGTCACTCATGTCACCCTGCAGGAGACATGGGGCACATGAAATAAATTAAAGGAGTACAAAGCAATGCTGGACTAGAGGCGGCCGCAACAAAGACTAAGGGCGGCTTCACCCATAGTGGGTTTTAGTACAATAAGATCATTGGCTATTGCATTTTCAGATTGTTTTAGCACGTTAATGTGCTTCATAGTAGATATTAAAGGGGTATTGCTTTGAATCTCAATATGTGAAAAAAATAAAAATAAAAACTCTTCGCCCTATAAGATGTACCTGCAGACCAGACCCCCAATGTTAATTAGATCTCAGCTCAGAGCAACGATGTTAATAAGACCCCCCAATCAGACCTCAGATAATACCCCTAATGTTAAGAAGACCCCATTCAGAGCCTCAATGTTAAGAGGACACCCAATCAGATTTCAGATCAGACCCCCAATGTTTATCAGATCTCAGCGCAGAGCCACAATGTTAATAAGACCCCCAATCAGACCTCACCCCTAATGTTAAGAAGACCCCCATTCAGAGCCTCAATGTTAAGAGGACAACCAATCAGATTTCAGATCAGACCCCCAAAAGACCAGGAAGCGGTAAGTACAGAGCCCACACAGGGAGCACTGTATTCACCGCTCCTCGATCCTGCTGTACTAATGAGCACTCATTTGTATTCGCCCCATAAGACACACTGACATTTTTCACCCACTTTGGAGGGGGTGCATCTTATATGGTGAAATATAGGGTATTTCGGTTTTAAAATCAGCACCATTCCTGTGTGGCCCATGGTACCAACCTTGGTTTCGTTAAAGCGGAACTGAGTTTTAGAGCTTCTCACAAACTAACCCGCTCTTTCTGGGGACAGCGTGAGGATCCATTCCAGCCTCCCCCAGTACTGCTACCCCCGCATCCAGCAAGTCTCAAGCCTGGGGGCGTGTCCTAATACAGGCAGTCTGCCAGTACTATACTGGTCTAGACTTCCTTTCCCATACTTCTTAGGGGAGTCAATTATGATGTGAACTACGCCACTTTTTGGCATAATTTTTTTGCAGATTCGGTAACAAAGGAGATTTGAGGCCAAATCGGACTTTTCCCCACTCACGCCACATTTCTGAGGCAGTGGAAAAAGAGGGTGTGATGTGGGCAGCCCATCTCATTTATCATTTTCTATGCCTGTTTTTGGCGTAGAAAATTACCGTACTTAAAAGGGGTTATCCAGCCCCTATAATGACACCTCTCCAATGCTACTCATATAAGTTATAGTTACCCCGCTCCCCCAGGGAGATGAGGCATGGCTTGTGATCCCTGCACGGCCGGGCAGCAACTCGTGATGCTAGGGAGGCTCGTCCCCGTCAGGCTGCGCCTATATAACTTAGGTGCATTGAGCGCCAGCGGACATAGACTAAGACCGGCATCTAAATCACGTCTTGGTAAATGTCCCTCTTAGTGCCCATTTAAAGACCTCAACAACCAATTGCTGGTAACATACCATCCATATGGTCATCACTGCTATAGTCAGTAATGGGCTGCTAGGGTCACACATCCAGTACGACAAATTATTGCGCTTCTCACAAGACCCTGCATCGGTGACACAGGAAAGGTGAGGAATTTTAACCGTGATTACATTACAATTTGTTTGTTTTGCACATTAGAGATCAATGGTGGTTTTATTTTTTATTTTCTTAGAAGTAATTGGTTTTTCGAATAATTTTCTTACACAGCTCATTAAAAAACAGATACCGATAAACTTTTTAATACTGAAACATTTTCCTCTTTTCTTTTTTACCTCTTGATCCCGCGGTACTTCAACTGTTTCTGAATCATCATCATGTTTTCCTCGGGTGAACCGAGAGGAGAGATGTGAGTTGGTGGGTTTATAAAGCATGGCGGATCGCATGAACTCCTCTCGCTCACGGGAACGTTCCCATTCTGTCATGCTGGAATCTAGACAGCACGCCAGAGCATCTGTAAAAAAAAAGACAGAATTCCAATGACTATTCTGTACATATTGCAACAGGAGTACTTAAAGGGTTATTGCACTAATTGGCCTGGTATAAAAGTGAGAGCCTTCAGGTTATGAAATATATACAGTACAGACCAAAAGTTTGGACACACCTTCTCATTCCAAGAGTTTTCTTTATTTTCATGACTATGAAGGCATCAAAACTATGAATTAACACATGTGGAATTATATACATAACAAACAAGTGTGAAACAACTGAAAATATGTCATATTCTAGGTTCTTCAAAGTAGCCACCTTTTGCTTTGATTACTGCTTTGCACACTCTTGGCATTCTCTTGATGAGCTTCAAGAGGTAGTCCCCTGAAATGGTCTTCCAACAGTCTTGAAGGAGTTCCCAGAGATGCTTAGCACTTGTTGGCCCTTTTGCCTTCACTCTGCGGTCCAGCTCACCCCAAACCATCTCGATTGGGTTCAGGTCCGGTGACTGTGGAGGCCAGGTCATCTGGCGCAGCACCCCATCACTCTCCTTCATGGTCAAATAGCCCTTACTTTCAAAGTTTTCCCAATCTTTCGGCTGACTGACTGACCTTCATTTCTTAAAGTAATGATGGCCACTCGTTTTTCTTTACTTAGCTGCTTTTTTCTTGCCATAATACAAATTCTAACAGTCTATTCGGTAGGACTATCAGCTGTGTATCCACCTGACTTCTCCTCAACGCCACTGATGGTCCCAACCCCATTTATAAGGCAAGAAATCCCACTTATTAAACCCGACAGGGCACACCTGTGAAGTGAAAACCATTTCAGGGGACTACCTCTTGAAGCTCATCAAGAGAATGCCAAGAGTGTGCAAAGCAGTAATCAAAGCAAAAGGTGGCTACTTTGAAGAACCTAGAATATGACATATTTTCAGTTGTTTCACACTTGTTTGTTATGTATATAATTCCACATGTGTTAATTCATAGTTTTGATGCCTTCATAGTCATGAAAATAAAGAAAACTCTTTGAATGAGAAGGTGTGTCCAAACTTTTGGTCTGTACTGTATATAAGCAGCTCTGACAGGGGTTTTCTGATGACAAAAAACACCTTTCAAATTTTCCCTACTAGGGCATGTGGACATTGTACTGAGGGGTGCTTTATAAGCAAGAGTGAAGAAATACAAAATAAGCAGTCATTCTCAAATATTCGGGCTGACACATGTAATACTACATTTCCCCCTCTAGAGGCGCTGCAGAAGACTTCAGTAGATAATGGTAACCTCCACTTGCAAAATCTTGCAGTGTCTCTCATATTAAATCAGTTACAATAGGGCAGTGGCGGCTAACCTCCGGCACTCCAGCTGTGGTGAAACTACGACTCCCAGCATGCTCCATTCATTTCTGTGGAGTTCTGAGCACAGCCAAGGAAGTGTGCATCTTGGGTGTTGTAGTTTTACCACAGCTGGAGCGCCGGAGGTCAGCCATCACAGCAATAGGGCAATCTCTTTAAATTATTGGTCATTGGTACCTTTTTGTCCCGTGTGAAGGCTCCTAATGTAGTTTTCATATCTCTTTTGCTTTTCTGGATTTTTATCAAAAGGTCTAAACTCTTCAGCATTCTCTGGCACCAGTCGTCTGTCAAGCAGAGCTTGCTGGGCCTTGTTGTCCTTCTCCGCTACGGCAGAGGACTCAAAGCGCTTCTTTAAAGCCTCTTGCGCAAGTTTCAGGGCCTTAAGTCTCTGTTCGTCCAGATTCTGCTTTACATCTCGGATTCGTTCCCTGTCTTTCTCGGAAAGGAGCTCCAGCACTGAACTGGGTCCTAAATAATCACACACAAAAATACATTAAAAAAACTAAAGAAACACCCATAATCGTAACGACAGCAAATTGACCGGTGTCCACCTCACTCACCCTGAAGTGGAGCTTCTCCCAATATCTCCCTTCGCTGGGAAGAATCAAGTTGGTGTCTGCTGGTCGGGTGCTCCTTGACAGGTGCCACACTGGGTTTCGAGGAGGATCCAATCATGGACTGAAGAATGGCAGAATTCTGACTGTTCTCAGCAATCACGGGTCTAAAATAGTGAACGGGTCTGTAATCCCTCGGGAGGTCAGGAGCTGGGTAAATCTAAGGACGGTAAAAGACATTGGATGGAAAGAGTAATGGAGACTGATTCTCTCCGAGAACTGGTTTTCGAGCAGATATGAACCAGCAAACCTGAAGTGTAAAGCATGGGGGACAGTGCAATAGCCTGAGCCTCTAATTAGGTTGAGTTCACACTTAGACAGCATAGCTAAACTATAGTATAGTGTTTCAGAAAGCAGATCATAGGGATGCTGGGAGTCAGACCCCCACTAATCAGATATTGTCAACCTATCCTGAGGATAGGTCATAAATATTTAAAACCCCTTTCATTGTCAGACCCCTACCTATTTTAAAGGGGTTCTCCAGGCTTTTCTAAAAACCCGGCAGCCTTCTGACCTGTGCAGGCAAGATGGTTTTCTCAGTACTTGCCCCTCTGTCGATTCTGCCGTCTCTGCGCTCATGTGACTGCCTGGACTGGCTGCAGCGTCTTCCGCTCAGGTCTTGACCAGATGTGTTCCTGAATCTTCCTTTTTGCAGCTGGATGGGAAGACTTAGGAACACATTCAGTCAGGACCTGAGCAGAGGAACCGGCACACAGTCCAGAAAGTCACATGAGCAAGGTGGAATCAGTGGCACCATGGAGGGGTAAGTGCAGAGGAAACCATCTCATCTCCACAGGGCAGAAGACTGCCAGACTTATACAAAAGCCCGGAGGATTGACGATATTTAGATAGATCATGATAGCATAAGGGCTCATGCACACAACCGTATGCCCTACGAGACGTACAGTCCGTGAGCGGGCCATATGTCCCGGAGCGGATTACATCGGGAGCGCACAGCATCATAGGTTACTATGATGCTGTGCGCATCGGGCCGCCCGCGGGGCTATTGTCCTGCACTCATAAGATCATAGGAGTGCGGGACAATAGCCCTGCGGGTGGCCTAATGCGCACAGCATCATAGTAACCTATGATGCTGTGCGCTCCCGATGTCTGCCGCTCCAGGACATATGGCCCACTCACGGACCGTATGTCTCAGAGGGCGTACGGTCGTGTGCATGAGCCCTAAGAAGGAGCACATTGCAATCCTTTAGACCAGGGATGCCCAACCTGCGGCCCTCCAGCTGTTGCAAAACGACAACTCCAAGCATGCCTGGACAGCCTACAGCTATTAGGGCATGCTGGGAGTTGTAGTGTTGCAACAGCTGGAGGGCCGCAGGTTGAGCATACCTGCTCTAGACTCTAAAGAATCACCTACCTTTTTAGATGGAGGCGATTGCGTCGCCAGACAAAAGCCTTCCAGCATTTTGCCGATATACTCAATCTCTTTTGAAGAGCCTAAAAGAAGAGAACAAAAATCAGAACTTGGTCAAGTATAAAAAAAAAAAAAGTATAAACAGTGAAAAAAGGAAGAAAAGGGAAAACAACAATATTTCTAAGAAAAACGCATCAATGGTGCAAGCAACGAGAGAGCAGCAGCAGCAACATAGAAAGTTATCCAGCAACTACTGTGTCCTATGGTAACATTGACCGGGGCACATAGCTGAACTACAGCGGGGGCAGAGGAGGCGACCAAGGGAATTTAGGGAATAGGTGGACTGCAGAAAACAAGTTACACTTGGGGGCAACTATGACAATGTAAAAATATATGAAAAGGACAGCACAAAGATTGTTCTAAAAGTCTTTCTATACCTAGACCTGTAACTAAGGACAAGGAGACATTTTGGTTTCATCATCATAGACAGGATTCTTTACTGTAAGAGCAGGGAGACTATGGAGCGCTCTGCCCGAGGAGGCGGTGATGGTTGATTCATTGTACAGGAGGAGCCGGGATGCCTTCCTTGAATGTAATATTACAAGTAATAAGTACTAGATTACTGGAGACTGGATGTGGCGTTAGGGATTTATTCTGATAAATAGTAGTTAGGAAGGAATTTTACCCTAATACCGGACAACTGGCGTCCAACTCATGAAGGTTTATTGCACATTAGGCTGATAGGGTGGACTTGATGGACATGTCTTTTTTTCAACCTTATCGGCTACGTAACTATGTAATGGTCACCTAACTATAATTCAGGAGAATATCATACTTAGGGCCCATTCAGACGGCCGTAGTGCTTTGCGGATCCGCAAAACACGGATACCGGCCATGTGCGTTAGGAAATTTGCGGACCGCACATGGCCGCAACCGTAATAGAAAATGCCTATTCTTGTCCGTGATTGCAGACAAGCTCTAGATTTTACCGCAGAGCGGAACTGTGTGCTGTCCGCATCTTTTGTGGCCCCATTGAAATGAATGGGTCCGCACCCGTTCCGCAAAATTGTGGAAAGGATGCAGACTCATTCATGCGGCCGTCTGAATGAGCCCTTACTTATAAGAATACGGCCTTTCATAGCGCAAATACTGCAGTAGCGGTGAACGGAATGAGATTTTAAAAAAGGTCATCCGCACGCTGTGGAGAGTGTCAAGTACGCACACAGTTTCACATGTGTGGATTTTAAATCCACAGCACGTCAGGGGCAGGAGATGAAAATCTACTATTAATCTGCACTGAAAACCACAACAAAATCTGGCACAATTTCTCGTGGATATTTTCCGCACTTTTAGCATATCATTTGCAAAAACACTGACTTTGATTGACATACACATGAACTGCCTATAGGTGGCGCTGGAGAGTCATTTTCTCCCTTCTGGAGATGAGCACTTTGCAGAATTCTTCTTCTACGAAGCATTGTGTATAGATGACCCCCAACTATTAGCCTGGCTACAAACACTGTCTACTGTGATGTCCGCGCACTGATCTTTACGGACTGTGCGAGGCATCATTTTCCCTATGCTGGTGGATTCGCCCGCAGATTACATAGGTCCTAGTGTTGGGACACCCTGCGATTAGCAAGAACGCCTCTAACAGCAAAGAGATAACCCAAAGTGGACAACCCCTTTAAAGTCTCCACAATGAGTTGGATCACATGGACATCACAGGTGGAAGGGAAGTTCTTCACTCCAGCTCCACTAAGCAGCAGACAGTGGCTCTTGCTTTGTTACAAGGTCCTCTATTGACTTCAATAGGCACATAGCCTAGAAAACCTAGAAGAGTATCTACAGGAAGGAGTAAAAGTAGAACGGGAGAAGCTAAACTGAAAACCAGTGCAGGTGAAAATGTCTCTGGGCAGCTCTAAATAATCCCGGCACACAATGGCTGGATGTGCATCTCTTGCTTAGTTTCTGGCAAGGACGGGGTTAACCCGACAGCCGTGGTTTATGGAGTGGATGTAAACAGGAGGACACGGCAAACACTGCGCTGCCCACAGCTACGCAAACAAACACCGCGGTGGGCACGCCCCTGTTGATACAAGCGCTTGGCACACAGCATTCGCCAGTCTGGATGTCTGTGAGAGAAAGAGGCTGTCGATAGATGACCGCCCCGGCCGCAGCTGCCGTCATACAATATCCGCTTCTCACAAATATCTATCCCACAAATACCGGGCTGAGGCGTGGAAAGTAACACCTCTAATGGTTCTTTTATCACCATACTATGGGGGTCATCGATCATCAGATATATGCCAGTTTTCTTGCGTATATCTGTCATAGTTTTCGCGCAGAGGTTATTTGCAGCGCAATCTGCGACTTTTCCACACTCATCCGAGGTCTTAAAAGAAGAGGAAGTGACACCAGAATCTTAAATGCCATTCTTAATAAATGACCCCCTATGTGTTTATTTTAAATATTTTTATTTTACTATTGAGTATATAATTAGCTCCTCTCACCTCTCCTGACAAGTCTGTTTTAGTAACTACTTCCCCATGTAATAAAAATTCTGGAGCATCCATTCTTATTCCTCTATTATTCCTGCTACAAGTTATTTTCACGATCATAGAGGGTCAGAAGTCGGACCTCCACCTATCACATAGTGATGGCGTATCCTAGCAATATGCCATCCCTTTATAACATGGGAATAACCCCTTAACCATTGAGACTCATTGGTTTTCACACGAGGTGTATACACAAGCCATGCGATTTATTTGTATTTTTTAATTATGACTAGTGTTGAGCGAACTTGTGTTTTAGGGTTTGCTACAAATGCATCAAGACTAGACAAACATCTCTTAAAGGCTAGGATATGCCCCCATTCTCTGAAAAGGTGCGGGTCCTACCTCTGGGACCCGCACCTACAATGAGAATGGAGCGGGGAAATGAACGGAGAGCGCAATGCGCATGCGCAGCCGCCCTCCATTTATTTCTATGGGGCCGCCAAAAATTTCCGTCTGCCCCATAGAAATGAATGGGAGCAGGGGCCGCGTGTGCACGGTGCGCTCCCATTCACTTCTATTGGAGCAGCGCTTGGTGGTGGACGGATCCCGGGAAATCCGGGGCCCTCCAGCCACAGCTCTCCCCACTCCGTTCTCATCCCTCCTCTGTGACCCGCACCTATCAGACAATAGGGACATATACTAGCGATATGTCCCCATTGTATGTGATGGGAATACCCCTTTAACTAGGCACATCAGCAAGCCAAATCTCTCCTCTGTTTGCTACAATGTATCAGTGCAGAATCAAAGGAGAATTGAAGAAAATATGTGTCTGCTGTGAGCTACGGTGTTAATTATTACCTTTTTTATTCTTATACTCTTTTGGTGCCGTCCATCCAAATAGTCCATCTCCAGTCTCCTCCTCCCGCAGGACCGTGTCGTATTTTGACAAGGGGTCAATGCGGTAAATATCATCATCATCATCTTCCATTGCACCAACACCAAAAGCCTGCCAGACACCGAGGAAACGTAACAACAAAATAACATTATATGAGAAATTCAGCCCCATAAACACACATTACAGATCTAGTGGATGTCAAGCATCTTACCTGGCCAGAGATCCCGACCTTCCTCCCTCTGCTGTTCCGTACGTCACCTAGTAGACTGCTTGTCTTTTCAGAGGCATCGCTGAATAGATTTACATGCGTATCAAAAGAGCCAAACAAAGCCTGATGAGGATTGAGGCCCCGGTATCCCAGCCCATGGACATTGTCTTTTACTGTGAAATCGATAGGAGTCACATCTTTGGGAGCAAATGTAATATTCTCAGGTACGTAGTCATCCTCTTCATCCTGTGGGTCAGCAAAGCTGAAAGGTCACAGTCTTCTACAATAACCACCAATAAAGAGTTTTACATTTTATAAATCTAGAACTAATCTACAGAAAAAGTTGAGTCACTATGTAAATAGACTGCAGAAAATACAAAGATCCCGAGTTACATCCTGTTTTATACTCCAGAGCTGCACTCACTATTCTGCTGGTGGAGTCACTGTGTACATACATTACATTACTGATCCTGAGTTACCTCCTGCATTATACTCCAGAGCTGCACTCACTCTTCTGCTGGTGCAGTCACTGTGTACATACATTACATTACTTATCCTGTACTGATCCTGAGTTACATCCTGTATTATACTCTAGAGCTGTACTCACTATTCTGCTGGTGCAGTCACTGTGTACATACATTACATTACTTATCCTGTACTGATCCTGAGTTACATCCTGTATTATACTCTAGAGCTGTACTCACTATTCTGCTGGTGCAGTCACTGTGTACATACATTACATTACATATCCTGTACTGATCCTGAGTTACATCCTGTATTATACTCCAGAGCTGTACTCACTATTCTGCTGGTGCAGTCACTGTGTACATACATTACTTATCCTGTACTGATCCCGAGTTACATCCTGTATTATACTCCAGAGCTGCACTCACTATTCTGCTGGTGCAGTCACTGTGTACATACATTACATTACATATCCTGTACTGATCCTGAGTTACATCCTGTATTATACTCCAGAGCTGCACTCACTATTCGGCTGGTGCAGTCACTGTGTATATACATTACTTATCCTGTACTGATCCTGAGTTACATCCTGTATTATACTCCAGAGCTGCACTCACTATTCTGCTGGTGAAGTCACTGTGTACGTACATTTTATTACTTATCCTGTTCTGATCCTGAGTTTCATCCTATAGTATACTTCAGAGCTGCACTCACTATTCGGCTGGTGCAGTCACTGTGTACATACATTACATTACTTATACTGTACTGATCCTGAGTTACATCCTATAGTATACTCCAGAGCTGCACTCACTATTCTGCTGGTGCAGTCACTGTGTACATACATTACTTATACTGTACTGATCCTGAGTTACATCCTATAGTATACTTCAGAGCTGCACTCACTATTCTGCTGGTGCAGTCACTGTGTACATACATTACATATCCTGTACTAATCCTGAGTTACATCCTGTATTATACTCCAGAGCTGCACTCACTATTCTGCTGGTGCAGTCACTGTGTACATACATTACTTATACTGTACTGATCCTGAGTTACATCCTATAGTATACTTCAGAGCTGCACTCACTATTCTGCTGGTGCAGTCACTGTGTACATACATTACTTATACTGTACTGATCCTGAGTTACATCCTATAGTATACTCCAGAGCTGCACTCACTATTCTGCTGGTGCAGTCACTGTGTACATACATTACTTATACTGTACTGATCCTGAGTTACATCCTATAGTATACTCCAGAGCTGCACTCACTATTCTGCTGGTGCAGTCACTGTGTACATACATTACTTATACTGTACTGATCCTGAGTTACATCCTATAGTATACTTCAGAGCTGCACTCACTATTCTGCTGGTGCAGTCACTGTGTACATACATTACTTATACTGTACTGATCCTGAGTTACATCCTATAGTATACTCCAGAGCTGCACTCACTATTCTGCTGGTGCAGTCACTGTGTACATACATTACTTATACTGTACTGATCCTGAGTTACATCCTATAGTATACTCCAGAGCTGCACTCACTATTCTGCTGGTGCAGTCACTGTGTACATACATTACTTATACTGTACTGATCCTGAGTTACATCCTATAGTATACTCCAGAGCTGCACTCACTATTCTGCTGGTGCAGTCACTGTGTACATACATTACTTATACTGTACTGATCCTGAGTTACATCCTATAGTATACTTCAGAGCTGCACTACTCACAACTAGTGAAGCTCTGAATGCAGCTTTTGAATACAGGGAGTGCAGAATTATTAGGCAAGTTGTATTTTTGAGGATTCATTTTATTATTGAACAACAACCATGTTCTCAATGAACCCAAAAAACTCATTAATATCAAAGCTGAATATTTTTGGAAGTAGTCTTTAGTTTGTTTTTAGTTTTAGCTATTTTAGGGGGATATCTGTGTGTGCAGGTGACTATTACTGTGCATAATTATTAGGCAACTTAACAAAAAACAAATATATACCCATTTCAATTATTTATTTTTACCAGTGAAACCAATATAACATCTCAACATTCACAAATATACATTTCTGACATTCAAAAACAAAACAAAAACAAATCAGTGACCAATATAGCCACCTTTCTTTGCAAGGACACTCAAAAGCCTGCCATCCATGGATTCTGTCAGTGTAAACGCTTGATTGTTCGATGATCACGCTTCAGAAGCTTTGCAATTTTAAGAGTGCTGCATCCCTCTGCAAGATATCTCACTATTTTTGACTTTTCCGAGCCTGTCAAGTCCTTCTTTTGACCCATTTTGCCAAAGGAAAGGAAGTTGCCTAATAATTATGCACACCTGATATAGGGTGTTGATGTCATTAGACCACACCCCTTCTCATTACAGAGATGCACATCACCTAATATGCTTAATTGGTAGTAGGCTTTCGAGCCTATACAGCTTGGAGTAAGACAACATGCATAAAGAGGATGATGTGGTCAAAATACTCATTTGCCTAATAATTCTGCACGCAGTGTATAATACATTACTCATGAGAACTACTGATTTGTAGCAGCACTCTACTCGGAACTTTCCCATTTGCAATTGCGTTAATTCTGGTAACCTACCTCAGATTCTTCTGAGCCTGTAGGAGGCAGCGCACAACCATACTTCTTCACATTACCTTCTGAAAAGCAAAAATAACACTGTATATTCTACTGTATAATAGATTCAAAGATAGCCTTAAAGGGGTTATCCGAGTTAATAAAAAAAATAAAAAAACACTTAAAATCCATCAGGATATACATATAATTTGGTTAAGCTTGATTTCATCAAGTTAAAACCCATATTTGCACCTTTTCATGGTCCGGTCATTGCTGTGTTTACATGCTGAAGTACATGCTGAGGGGGCGTAAAACAACAAAGCCTGAGCTCTGCCTCATGAATATTTCTGGGCGTGAACAACCTGACCTTCCCCTCCCCCTGCTTTGCACTTTGCAAAAAAAATAAATAAATACACACACAGGGCAGAAGACCTCCCTGTCACATTGCAGCTGCACAGTGTAAGTTATGTTATTTTTCATACATTTCTTTCATGTTTGGTTTTGTTTCTAGTCTAAAAATTTTCTTTCTGTTATTACAGTATATCAAGGAGGACGTATTTGCACTAATTCCAAATTCCGTCACCATAGAAAATGAATGGGTCCGCACCCGTTCCGCAAAATTGCAGAACAAATGTGGACCCATTTGCGGATTTGTGAATGGAGCCTAAGGCTACTTTCACACTAGAGGCAGGATCGATCCAACAGGCTGTTCACCCTGTCGGATCCGGCCAGCCGCTATTTTGCCGTGCCGCTGGACTGCCGCTCTGTCCCCATTGACTATAAAGGGGACGGTGGTGGAGCTATGGCGCAGCACGGCAGTGCACAGCGAGCGGCCACTTGACTAAAAGTCCTGGATTTTCGACTTTTTATGGTACTTTCACACTAGCGTTAGTGTGATCCGGCAGGCAGCTCCATCGTCGGAGCTGCCCGCCGGATCCGCCATTCAGTGTGACAACTGACAGCATTTGTAGACGGATCCAGGTGCGGATCCGTCTAGAAATGCATTGCAATAACGGATCCGTCTATCCGCTTGCCATGTCGATGGACGGATCCCTCTTGCAGTCTTTTTCACAGTTTTCATGTTCTGCGCATGCGTAGACCGGAAGGGCAGATCCGTCCTTCAGTTGTTTTGCAACGCCGGATCCGCAAGGCAGCTCCGTCGTCAGAGCTGCGTGCCTGCTGGATGCGCCGATCAGTGTGACAAGTGACAGCATTTGTAGACGGATCCAGGTGCGGATCCATCTAGAAATGCATTGCAATAACGGATCCGTCTATCCGCTTGTCATGTGGATGGACGGATCCCTCTGTCAGTCTTTTTCACATTTTTCATGTTCTGCGCATGCGCAGACCGGAAGGGCGGATCCGTCCTTCAGTTGTTTTGCACGGCGGATCCGCAAGGCAGCTCCGTCGTCAGAGCTGCGTGCCTGCTGGATCCGCCGATCAGTGTGACAAGTGACAGCATTTGTAGACGGATCCAGGTGCGGATCCGTCTAGAAATGAATTGCAATAACGGATCCGTCCAGCGGCACTGTCAAATAGCGGCAGGGCGGATCCGACAGGGTGAACAGCCTGTCGGATACGTCTTGCCGCTAGTGTGAAAATATCATTAGCATTATCTGTATCTAAGCAATATCTATATTATTCAAACATATATTCAATATGGATATTGCTTAGATAAATCCATATATTGGTGGCAGATAAGGATTTTATATAGCTGAATAATGATGATGATGATCATAATGATGGCCAATTATTTATTTATATTACCCAAGGGGTGTTGAATGTGTACTAGTGGAGGGGGGGGGGGGGGGGGACCAGGGCTGTAATAACGATCCCCAGATGCAGAGGGGAACGTTTACAAACTGACACCTCTAGCCCCAGTGAATGCAGGAGGGACAAACATACCCTGTGCTGCTGGAGAAGAGATCGCATAGCAGAGCCGAGGCAGTGACAAGAGCTGGAGGGGGGAGGGCACCAGAGGCTCTGACGTCTCGTTTACAGAGCCTGGACACTCCCTCAAGCAGAGAGAAGCTTGTAAACGGGACGTCACCAGCAGAGCAGGCTTACTGACGTCAGGTGTAACATGACCCTGAACTGAACTGGCCAAACAGTGATAGATAGGTGATGAAAGTAATTTTAAGAATCTTTCACTGGTCTACAATAAATGCAATTAGAATAGATTTATTTAAGTCGGATAACCCCTTTAAAGGCACCTGTCACCTTTAGTTGTTGCCTTGACACCTGTATTACCCAGCGTACACCTGCATCTCATCATATTAAGATTGGGAAATTAAGCGGAAGTGCAGTGATACTAGAATAGTCTCACTGAAGAGGAAAGGATGCTGTAACAGGTGGGCCCTCAAACGCAGCTAAGTTATTCACGTTTATGGGTGTGCTTTCCTCCCTATCTACAGCCTGTGTGAGCTGCTCTTCTTGGATGCTTTCCAGCCTCCTCACTTTCTGATCTGCCATATACAACCTCCTTCCCTTCCCTCAAGGTTGGACATAGCAGTGTGGAAGGGGAGGAGTGTGACAGCAGAGAGAGGAGTCGGAAACTGGAGCAGAGCTCTATTGGATATATTTCAGATTCAGCAGAACCACCAGCTAGGTGAAGGACTGCAGAAGCAGAAGACTATTTAGAAAGCTGCTGGAAGCCAAATAAAAAACATTTAAAAAAAAAAATCTGTGCAATGGTGTCCATAGCCTTTACATTAATGAAACTTTTATCAGACATTCTGGATTACCGGATGGATGCATTATAAATAGAAGCACATTGTTATAAGCCACTTTTTCTTCTGCAAACATGCTGAAAAACAGGTTACACCACAGAAGAACCTGATGCATTCCTGTCACATGAGACCTGTTAATAAAAGCAGCTGAGATTCTGCGAGACACAAGTAAAGATATGACAGAGCGTGGCCTGGAATTACTTTCCCTGTGTAAACAGATCGCTCATGTCCTGCAGGAAAGTATTAAGATTTGATTCTGATGGGTTTATGTCTCTGTAATGTTACTTGCGACTGAAGGCGATCGATGAGTCAGAGCAGGAATTCCTATGCATCTATAAAAAGGAGCATTACAGACTCACAATTATACATTACCGATAGCTTTATGGCCGAGGTTTTCCCATAAAACTCTGTAACAATGTGCATATATTTATAATCACCCTAAAAATGACATAAACTGCCTGTAAAACTTTACTGCATACCTTTTACACTTAAAGGGGTTGCCAGTTATAAAAAAGGACCTAATTAAAGGTTATATCGGATCCTCGGGTGCGAGGACTTGTATGTGCTTTGGTTCTGAGGTGCCGCATGAACACCCCGTATGGAAAGGATGTACTGGAAGAGGAAAATCCATCATGAAAATCCTTATTTGTGGTCATGGCTTAGGGGGTACTGGCTCTCCTTAAAGGGGTTATCTGCCTTTTTTTTTTATGGTACCTCCTTCATGTGATTTATTGATAATGTTCCCTGGTGTAATTACATGCCGAATGTATGGCACGAGATCCGGGAAGTTCCTGCAACCTAATTACACCGAGGAGCGCAGCGCTGGCCTGGCAGAAATGTGTTCAACACTTTCGCAAAAATCACATGGAGAGGGGAAGGGGGGGGGCATTAAATTTTATTTTTTTTTAATTATAACCGTTTTTTTTAACCACTTTTAAGCTGACCAACTGTGTATGAAAGAATTATTTTTAAATGGTGGCACTAGCGAGATGGTCCTTCTCTTTTTGCGTGGTCATGTGCCGCATGGTACAGGCGTAGCATGTGCCCCCATATGGGGTCTAGTCCAAGTTTATACCACCTGTAAGTTGGTTTACTTTGTGCTAGAATTTTGCACCAAAATAATGGCGCACATGGTAGCATCTTAAGCTACAGCCCTTGGGTGAGATTACAAAAACTGGTGCAAGACAACGTGAAGCACGTCATGTAGGCCAGTATTTGGTGCAAATTACTCCAGAATCATGGCACATTTTGACTAGTAAATGTCCCCCACTGTGTTTATGGACCTGCTTTTTGTTTTTCTGTTTGGACAGAGGAGCAGAAGCACAGAAAAAAAATAAAAACTGAGCCGGACCAGCAGCAGAACCAAATAGACCCTACTGTATGTAAGTCATCATTTTGATGGGAAGAACTGCACGGCATGCTGAGCTATCCGATTTGGGAGGAGGCGCGAACAGGGGATAAATTCATGCTTTCAGTATCGCTCTGCTTACCAGGTTTTTGCTTCTGAGCTCTCCTCTTTGTCCTGGGCCCCACTCCTTGCCCTTCTTTCCACCCCATCTGCCGCAAAAGTTGCACTCCCATTGTGATCCTGAAAATAACAGAACAGCATAGGTCACCATAACAAAAAAAGGAACGGTCTAAATTAGGCGCATTTCTGGCTCAGACTGCAGCACAAATGTCCTTTTTGCGCCACAATCTGCGACTTCTCCCAGCTTACGTAAGGGCTAAAAAAGGGGAATTTACAATTTTCTATGCCTGTTTTAGGTGTAGAAAATGGTCTCAATGTAAGACAGCTAGGAGGCTAGAAGTCAGGGAGGATCCGCCGAAGTTATGTAGAGGCCGGCGCCTCTTCACAACGGCAGCGGATCCACCGCCAAGTATAGGGGTTATTAAGATCGGCGTCTAAAACACCGGTCTTAATACATGTGCCCCTTTGTTCTTTTTTCACAGCGATTGTGATTACAGGCTTATTAGAGAATTGGTATATTTGCTGTTGTCTAACACAGAATTGCATTAAAGGGAACCGGTCATCAACTTTATGCTGACCTCGCTGAGGACAGCATCAAATAGTGACAGATATGCTGATGTCAGCGCTGTGTCACTCATGAGCTAAAAGTAGGTGGCTGCGGAGAACCAGCATCATAATCATTACAGCCCAGGCCTTGAGAAGAGTCACATCCACCTGAGAAGAGTCCTGGTTATTCCTAATCTCCTGCTCTCTCACCCATCTGCTGATGATTGGCAGTTCTCTCCTAGAAAGAAAGCGAGAAAACTAGGTAGAAGACTGTCAGTCATCAGCAGGTGGGACGGAGAGCAGGAATTTTTGAACAACCATGACTCTTCTCAGGTGGCCGTGACTCTTTTCCAGGCCCAGTCTGCAATGATTGTGATGTTGGTTCTCGGCAACGACTTACTTTTAACTTTTAAATGACCGCTGAAATCAACTCACCTGTCTCTACTTTATGCTGCAGTTAGTATGGGCAGCATAAAGTTAATGACATGAAACACCCAGAAACTCGCTGATAAACCAGCCACAATGCTGTGTAGGGCTGGCTCAGCTGAATGTAATGATACTATCACTTAGCGATTCATTGCTTCATTCTGGAGAAAAGGGACTTTCAACCCATATGTGAGATGTTAAGAGCAGCAAGGACAGGCCCAAGCCACTCTGAGCACTTTTGCTCCTTTGTCAGCCCCTGCCGTTGCTTCTTGATTGACAGGGCCTGGTCCCTAGACAGTCATCTCACCTGGCCCTGTCAATCAAGGTGTCGGAGGGGCTGGAAGAGGGAGCAGGAGGAGCATGGGTGCACACAGAGTGGCTTGGGCCCGCCCCCGTGGCAACTTACTGCTCATTTGCATAGCAATTGAAAGTCTCCAACGAAGCAGCGGATCACTCAGTGAAAGTTACCAATACATGAAGCTGAGCTATTCAGCAAATGAGAGGCTCAAGACAGATTCTGATAACAGAAGTCTATTAGGAAGGTTCTGTATGTAAATGTTGCTGTTACACCTTAGAAAGATTTTCGAGTGGATGCCTTTGACGTAAGCCACTATATAGCCATACAGTGGCATATGTCACTGTGAAGTGCTCTCTGCACTCAGCTGCTTCATACCCCCATCCCCTCCGCTTAAAGGGGTTTTCCAGGCGTTTAATATTGATGAACTCTCCTCGGGATATCGGTGGGGGGTCCGACACACAGCACCCCCGCTGATCAGCTGCATGAAGAGACGTGCCGTCTCCTGTCTCTCTTCCTGCTCACCGCTGCTATATCGACAAACCCTGGAAAACCCCTTTAATGTTCCCATGCATGCAGAGCTATTAAAAATGGTGAGGGATTCAAACACAAATCATTAGAAAGCTGCAAAATGTTACAATGATTACACTTTAGACACAAAACCGTTAATCTCCTTTAAATTTATGGACAGTCCCTTTAAGACCAGTATGACACTGATAATGCTGGATCCTTTGCTGACATGATTATTAACATGCATCGTATGTTGAATTGATATAAAGGTCTATACGTACTTTCCTGGCGCTATTAGATCTTCCAGTATGGTGGCTCCCGGGATTGGTGCCGTGACTGATGCAAGCTCTCTGGCTTTTTCCCGTATTCGGTCTTTAGTTTTTGACGCAAAGTCATCCGTAGTCATGATCTCATTTGGAGCTATCCCAAACTCACCGAGATCCTGTAAGTCAAGTAAAATTTTAATAAGGACTTGGGGAGGAGATAGACGATGCAGATCTCATTACACTTGGGGAGACATCTGTTCTTCACTATACACATATGCTCTGCCTACGAGACGTCAATGGTGGCACACAAGCAGCCACCGTCTTCCTTCTCTTTAAGGCTGCATTCACACGACACGTTCGTTTCAATGGGGTCACAAAAGATACATCCGTAGTTCTGTTCCGCGGCACCGCAAAAATATAGAGCATGTCCTATTCTTCTCCGTAATCGTGGACAAGAATAGGCATTTGGTATGTAGCGCCGGCCATATGTGGTCCGCAAAATGTGGAACACACGCGGCCGAATCCGTGTTTTGCGTATCCTCAATTTTGGGACCGCAAAACACTTACGGTTGTGTGAATTTAGCCTGATATATGGGACCCACGGATGTATAACTAGCTAGCCATATAGACCATTTATAGGCCTGGGAAAGCAATCTCTGTGGGAACTGTGATCGGTGGTCTCAGAGTAGCTGTGTCATATCAAAACCACTTTACATACGACATATTAGGGCATATGGACATCATAAAGGGTCCCCTCTCAGAACCGCCTTCTATGAGCCTCAACAGAGAGCTACTATGTAGAAATGCCTGCCATTGAATACTATACATTTCTTACAGAACCTGCTGTAGTTCCTGGCCTCCAGCCTTCCCCAGCAATATCAGCTGTTTTCTGGGGGTGCCAGGAGCTGGACCTGGGTCCACATTCAGAAAGGGGATATAATGGGACAACACTATGAATCAACAAGTCATTGTGTCCGTTTAATACCTCATCATCCATATAATCCTCCGGCCTATTGACTTGCTTTTCGGACCTCCCCTGCCGTGAAGATACAAATGTTGATGGCGTCCAACCTAGAAAACAAGAAAACAAACAATTACCAATGCAGCATATGCCAATCTGACAACCTAAAGGGATTGTCCCATCATAAGAACGTGTTCCCTATCCACAGGAATCAGGGGGGTCTGACTGCTGTGTGTAACGGGGATAAGTTGTTATGGCCGGACAACCCCTTTAAAGCAGAAAACATTTCAGAAAGTCGTCTTCAGACTCTGCCCATTATAGGATACGACGATTCACCTTCTTTTGAGCCAACTGTGTTAAAGTATCCAGCAGAAAAGCCTCCGGTGAAGGCGCCATGAAAACGTTTGTAGCGGCCTTTCTCATCTTTGACGGTTTGATCCTGGAGAGGTATGGGCTTCTTGGGCTGCTCTCCTAAGAAATACAACACATTACATGAGATGTTATGAGAGAATTACAGCACAGGCGGATCAATGGGGGGGGGGGACAACAGTAGACAACAGCTGCAGCGGTGCAATAACGGGTACAGGCCCGTCAATGAGCTGAATGGGGTGTCAAACCTTTCATGCAAAAGGAACACTCGGGCTAGTACTGCTTAGGTAGCTCTGCTGCAATGGTTATAAGGGTAAAGGAGGTATTTGAGGGCATGGAATATGTTTATTGATGGAGGGGTACCACGGCTAACACAGGTTACAGGAGGGGTACCACGGCTAACACAGGTTACAGGAGGGGTACCACGGTTAACACAGGTTACAGGGGGGGTACCACGGGTAACACAGGTTACAGGAGGAGTACCATGGGTAACACAGGTTACAGGAGGAGTACCATGGGTAACACAGGTTACAGGAGGAGTACCATGGGTAACACAGGTTACAGGAGGAGTACCACGGGTAACACAGGTTACAGGAGGAGTACCACGGGTAACACAGGTTACAGGAGGGGTACCACGGGTAACACAGGTTACAGGAGGGGTACCACGGGTAACACAGGTTACAGGAGGAGTACCATGGGTAACACAGGTTACAGGAGGAGTACCATGGGTAACACAGGTTACAGGAGGAGTACCATGGGTAACACAGGTTACAGAAGGAGTACCATGGGTAACACAGGTTACAGGAGGGGTACCACGGGTAACACAGGTTACAGGAGGGGTACCACGGGTAACACAGGTTACAGGAGGAGTACCACGGGTAACACAGGTTACAGGAGGAGTACCATGGGTAACACAGGTTACAGGAGGAGTACCATGGGTAACACAGGTTACAGGAGGAGTACCATGGGTAACACAGGTTACAGGAGGAGTACCATGGGTAACACAGGTTACAGGAGGAGTACCATGGGTAACACAGGTTACAGGAGGAGTACCATGGGTAACACAGGTTACAGGAAGGGTACTATGGCTGATAATGGTTACAGGAGGGGTAACATGGTTGGCACAGGTTACAGGAGGGACACCATGAAAGGAGCAAGCCATGCAGGTCATAGGAAGGGGCACCATGAATGGTGCAGGTCATAGGAAGGGGCACCATGAATGGTGCAGGTCATAGGAAGGGGCTCCACTACAGGCACAGATAATAGGAGGAGGCAAGCCGAATAATACAGGCCATAGGAAGGGGAACTATGACTGGCACATGCCATAGAAGAGGCAACCATGACTGAAGCAGGCCACAGGACAGGGCACCATGACTGGTGCATGCCACAGGAGGGAGCACCACTACAGGCACAGATAATAGGAGGAGGCATGATGAATAGTACAGGCCATAGGTGAGGGAACCATGACTGGTGGAGGCCACAGAAGGGGCACCATGAATGTTGCAGGCCATAGGAAGGGGCACTATGACTGATGCAGGCCACAGGAGAGGGAACCACACCTGTCACAGGTCAGTTGAGACACCACAGTTGGCACACGCTACAGGTGGGGGCACCACGGCTGACACACGCTACAGGTGGGGGCGCCACCGCTGGCACACGCTACAGGTGGGGGCGCCAACCGCTGGCACACGCTACAGGTGGGGGCGCCAACCGCTGGCACACGCTACAGGTGGGGGCGCCAACCGCTGGCACACGCTACAGGTGGGGGCGCCAACCGCTGGCACACGCTACAGGTGGGGGCGCCAACCGCTGGCACACGCTACAGGTGGGGGTGCCAACCGCTGGCACACGCTACAGGTGAAGGCACCAACCGCTGGCACACGCTACAGGTGAAGGCACCAACCGCTGGCACACGCTACAGGTGAAGGCACCAACCGCTGGCACACGCTACAGGTGGGGGCACCAACCGCTGGCACAGACCATTGAGGGGGGGCACCTCAATATTTAGGAGCAGGCTTTGCGTCCAATGCAGGGGGCACTATGGTGCTGTTCTGGCGGTATAGTCCTGATCTGGGACAGAGCTCAGGTTATACCAGGGGTAGGCAACCTCTAACACTCCAGCAGTTGTAAAACTACAACTCCCAGCATGCATTCTTGCTCTGCTCCTCTCATAGAAATGAATGGAGCATGCTGGGAATTGTAGTTTCGAAACAGCTGGAGTGCCAAAAGTTGCTGATCCCTGGGATACACTATCCCCCATAACTCCGCAGAGCACAGCAGCTGCTCCTGGCAGGAGACACTCATCTCAGGCTCTTGTTTATTGTTAATATTGTGTTATAAATAAAGAATTGCAAAAAAACAAAAAAAAAAAACAAAAAACTTTGCTTTCCCCTCCTCCCTGTCACCAACGCTTCGCCCACCATACGGCTACAGCCAAGTTATCAGCGAAATGCCAGCTCCGGTGCATCTCAGAAGTGTCCCCGATCCGCAGGGTCCCCGGCAGCCCCCTCCTCACCCTCTTCGTACGGCTCCAGAGGTTTCCCGTAGGTGACAAAATCTTCCTCCCCATCACTGTCGTGCGCCGCCATCTTTCCTATACAACTACGGACACCGAGCGGGGACAAAAGTCCACCATGTGATTCGCTCCCTAGGGCTGAGGGGCGTTCCTATGGTAACCGACAAGGCGCTGGGCCAGGCCTGGCTGCTTTCAGTCAGGGCTGGCGGCTGTGAGGCTGCAGCAGGGTAATTACCCGCGTCTCTGACTGAAGCCGTGCACTCTGTGGCTGTGGACTTGGTTTAGTTTCGTTGCTATTTACAAAGTCAATGGGGTTATAGCTGAAAGAAAAAAAAACACATAAAACATATCATACCCTCACAAATTACACATGGCTGCCCACTGCGCCAATGTTTTTTATATGCTCCTATTGGAGTGCCCCCACATTGTCTCCAGAAGAAGCCAGAGTGCCCCCATAATAACAGTATGCATTACCTCCATGGTGCCAGCCCCGGTCACCCCCAAATATCCAACCTAAGCCCAGAAACGCGTCAGCCACCGTACACCCAAAGGCACCAGTCATAATTCCTCCACCATAGTTCCTACAGAGTCACAGTGCCCCCATAAGTTACAGTCATAAGTCCTCCAGAGTTCTTCAAGAGCAGAGAGGATCAACGTTTTCTGGTCCGGGGGCCACATATACCAGAACCCATCTCAAGGGCCGCAAAAGAGGTTTTCTGGGAAGCAAAAAGTCCCACAAATCCCCCTTAATTACCCTTAACACCCCTGAAGAAGAAAGTTTGTAATGTACTGACCATCTTGAAGTTACCCCTTCAGGAACCCGACCATGTAAGGCTCCTCTTCTGAAAATGCAGCTTCTGCTGAAGTCACGTCCTTTACCGGGTTTCTGGCTATGGACGGGACGTCACTTCTGTTGTGGACAGGACCAGAACTATGCGCAGGCTCCTGCATCCACCTCATCTGCGCATGTGCCATGATGAGGAATAGTTCTGGTCCTGTCCAGAACATAGTCCAGGCCGCAAACCTGAAAATGGACGCAACGTCAGTGGAAGCAGGATTTTCAGAAGAGGAGCGCCATGCGATGAGGTTCCCAAGAAATGTTCTTCTACAGACGTGTTATATGTAGCTAAGGTGGATTTCGGGGACCCAGAAGACTTCTTTAAGGGGGTTATTACCATCAGAGACAGTTATGCCACATCAAAAGTCCTGTATATGTCAGAAATGTTGTATAGGTGCAGGTCCTACTTCCAGGACTCCCACCTATCCAGATAATGGGGGGTTTCCCCTCGCCCGCAGAGTGCTCCTTTCTGGCGTGCCACACAGGACAGATCTGCCAATACTGTGGGGATCATGGAGACGGCCACACAGTCTACGCCCCCATAACACAGATGCCACAGTACACACTACCCCATACATACTGTGGCCTGTTAGGGCAGTGGCAAAACTACAACTCCCATTAAGAACGAGTTGGGCATCACAATTTTAGGGTATAACGACATTATAGATGGGGGGGATATCCCGCATTCTGTAATTGTCAGGCAATAATGGGCGACCGATGGTTTTGCAGACAAGTTCAAACAGTTTCTTCTACGTTTAGTGTGTGCGTTTTTCCATCCAGATTGTATCCGCATTGCATGCGTTTTTCACGCACGTGAAGATAAACGGAAGAATAAGGCCTCATTCACATTTCCATTTTTTTCACTGATGTGTGCTTTCGCACTTTCTGTGGACAGCATGCGTACCCATTGCTTTTAATCAGTATTGTTTTTACTGACAGTCAGTGAAAAAAATCACAGAGACATTCACTACCTTGGTCCGTAATGGGGACCAAACACGTCCATTACAGTCTACGGGCCCATGAAAAAACGTGGACACAACACGGATGCCACCCATGTTGCGTCCGTGTTTCACTGACCACTGAGAGGAGACGATTTGGAAATTAATTTTCAGCTGAGCAGTGTCCGTGGAATACAGATGACACATGAAGGGCAAAAAAACGGACCAAACACGAATGAAACACAGACTGATTTTTTCGAAATAGACGTCAAACGGACACGGGAATGTGAAAACGCGGCCTAACAATCTACATCTAGCAACCATCAGTGAAAAACGCATTTTATCTGGAGGCCTTTCCGTTTTTTTACGCAAGCCTCATTCGCTTCAATGGTGTCAGAGCTGTGTGAAAAAAAAACCACACAGTATAGAACAGGCGCTTCCGCTGCTGTGAAGCTACAACTCCCATCAAGCAGACATGCTCAGCTGTTCTTCTAACTCCCACAGAAGTGAATGAAGAATCCTGGGAGTTGTAGTTTCTGGACTGCTGGAGGTTGCTGATCCCTGATATAGAACATGCTGCGGTTTTTCCTGAACGCTGAAATGATGCGTTAAAAATAACTCCCATGCGCAAAGACCCACTGAAATGAATGGTCAGGGTTCAGTCCGGATGCTGTGCACTCGCTACACGCATGCGGATGGAAAACGCGTTTGCGTGAAAGTGGCCTAAAGGAGCGTTCATGTAAATCAGCAGATTTCCTCCATCTGGGATTTTGATCTGACATGTATGGATCAGACACGCTTTGGATATACCATAAATATCTATGGTCAGAATATCCTTCCCACCGAGAGGTCACGCCCCCTTATGGCCGTTTAGGGGAAAAATACCCAGTAGTGTGCATTCAGCTCATAAGCAATACATAGAACTCTTTTTACATTGTAATAAATGAATACAGATATTTCCATAGAATAACTCTGCGCTTAGAACGTTCTATGACATCTGTGGTTGGGCTGGACAGCGCCAAATACTGCCGATCCTCCGACTTTGTCCCTCGCACGTACTTCAGCTGTCCCTTAAGAATCCGGATAGTGCAAGGTAATGATTTGTTCCCCGTCTAGCAGTATGTTAAAAAGTAAGGTATGTGAAAAAAAAGATAAGTGGGCCCTACCATATCAAATAGCAGCAAGAAGGATCTGGATCGCCCAAGTGAAGAACGCACGGACGCATTTTCAGTAAATACCCCATGTAGCGGTTTCCACTGACCAAGGCCTGTTTATTCTAAAGTCACAGCCACATCCGAATGAATCTAGTTTCCGAAAATGTTACTTAAAGGGCATCTCCTCTGACATTAATAAGTATGCGGCAGCGTGTTACAGTAGAAGCAAAGTGAATGAAATTTTAAAGAGGAGCCGTCCCCTCCCCTGACACCCCTGCTTCAGTAACTGCTTGTATTCCCCATATCATAACAATTCCGGATCAATCTTATGACTTTGTGTTGAGTTATTCTTCTATTATTCCTGCTAAAAGTTATCAATGAATTGCCATCAGATGGATGTCACTAGTTGGGGGGGTTGCCCTGCACAGGCTGATACTATCCAATCACTACTTCCAGTGTCAGATTGTACAGGGAACCCCCCCCCCAAACTGGTAACAGGCATCTGGTTCTTCAGTGCAAACCGCTACATGGGGGATGCAAGTAGTTACTACAGCAGTCACGACAGGAGAGGGAGCAGGTCCTCTTTAATAAATCTCCTTAAAGGGCATCTGTCAGCAGTTCTGTCCCTATGACACTGTCCAACCTGTTCCATGTGCGCTTGGCCGCTGAAGCCATCTGTGTTGGTCCCGTTTTCCTATGTGCCCGCATTGCTGAGAAATATGATGTTTTATTATATGCAAATGAGCCTCTAGGAGCAACGGGGGCGTTACTGTTACACCTAGAGGATCTGCTCTCTCTGCAACTGCCGCGTCCTCTGTACTTTAATAGACAGGACCATGCAGTGAAAACGTCAACACACCTGGCCCTGTCAATCAAAGTGCAAAGGGCGCAGAAACGCCCCCGTTGCTCCTAGAGGCTATAATAAAACATCATATTTCTCAGCAATGCGGACACATATGAACATGGGACCAACACAGATGCCTTCAGTTGCCAAGTGCACATGAAACAGGTCAGCCAGTGTCATAGGGACTAGTGTTGAGCGAACTTCTGTTTTAAGTTCGGCGTCTAAAGTTCGGCTTCCGGTTAGCGGAGAATCCCGATATTGATTCCGAATAACAATGTGGTCCGTGGTAGCAGAATCAATAATGGCCAATTATTGATTCTGCTACCACGGACCACAACGGAATTCGGAATCCATATCGGGATTCTCCGCTAACCGGAAGCCGAACTTTAGACGCCAAACTTAAAACAGAAGTTCGCTCAACACTAATAGGGACAGATCTGCTGACAGGCACCCTTAAAGAGGACCTTTCAAAACTAACTATATCAGTGGGCAGAGCGGCGCCCAGGGGTCTTCCTGCACTTACTAGTATGTCTGGGCGCCGCTCCGTTCGCCCGGTATAGGCTCCGGTGTCTGCAGCTCACTCTGTTGTATGGGGCAGAGTTTTTGTATTAGGGTTGTCCCTTGCTGCAGCGCTGGCCAATCGTAGCGCACAGCTCATAGCCTGGGAGTCCCAGGCTATGAGCTGTGCGATTGGCCAGCGCTACAGCCGTCTCCTCCTCCCTGTACCGATGGTCTAAATGAAGGGATCAGGCACCAAAAACAGCAGGGGGGCAGAGAGCGGCAGAACGGAGGGGTATTTTAGAAAAAAAAAAAAAAGTGCTGGCATCTGTAGGGGCCGCCCTATCTGGTAAGCATACCAGTTACTAAAGCCTGATGCAGATGTCCGTGGAACACGGTCCATGAGATACTGGACTGGCATTCTGCTTAGCGTCATTGGTTGCTATGACGCTGTGCGCTTTATGCCGCGGCATTACAGTAATATACTCGTATAGATCATATGAGTGTATTACTGTACTGCGGCGGCGACGGCACAAAGTGCATGGCGTCATAGCAACCAATGACGCCGTGCGCTCCTGCACTGAGCAGGATGCCAGTCCGGTATCTCACGGACCGTGTTCCATAAAGGGTCGGCAGTGCGATGCCACACACAGGTTGTGCCTGGTACTGCAGCTCAGCCCTATTGACTTCTCTGGAGCCGAGCTGCAATTCCAGACACAACCCATGGACAGGTGTGGTGCTGTTCTTGGAAGAACAGACTATTTCCTAATCTTGGAAAACCCCAGTAACCACAGAACAATTCTAAATGTTGATTGTTTGTTCTACATTCTCTGCTATTACTAAACCTCCTTTCCTGATTTACCTCCATGACTAGGTCAGTCTGGGAGCGGTCACACAGGCGGATCCACTGGCTGGTTACATAACAACGGTGCAGGACTTCAGAGGAAATGCTTTACCTACCTAAATGCCTGTGTTTAAAGGGGAACGCCAATCATAAATAGGCATTGCCCACCAAGTGACCAGTAAATATATATGTCCTTGAATCGTTGCCTCTTCTGTCATGATGGGATAAATCCTATTCACCAGGACATTTCCTGATAAACCAGTCACTTGTAGGGATGGCTCAGCTGAATGCAATGATACATTTTATGTGGTGATCTGTTCTGGAGAAAAAGTACTTTTAATCCATTTGCAAATGGGAAGTTAAGTGCACCAGGGGCGGGCCCAAGTCACTCTGTGCACCCTTGCTGCTCCTGCTTCCTCTGCCAGCCCCTCCCTCTCGATCACTATTCAGGAACCTGACCCTGTCAATCACAAAGGTGAAGGGGGGGCTGGCAGAGGAAGTAGGAGTATTAGTGGCTTGCACCCGCCCTGATGATAGGTAATCAGTATTAAACACTGGGACAACCCTTTAGGGCTCATTCAGAAGGCCGTATGCTGTCCGCAAAAATGCAGATCCGTTTTTTTGCAGACAGTTCAGCATCCATAGACTTCAATAGGGCCATGTCCTGATTTTCACTGACAAGTATGGCCTCATGCACACGACAGTATTTTTTCACGGTCCGCAAAACGGGGTTCCGTTGGTCCGTGATCCGTGACCGTTTTTTCGTCCGTGGGTCTTCCTTGATTTTTGGAGGATCCACGGACATGAAAAAAAGTCGTTTTGGTGTCCGCCTGGCCGTGCGGAGCCAAACGGATCCGTCCTGACTTCCAATGCAAGTCAATGGAGACGGATCCGTTTGACGTTGACACAATATGGTGCAATTGCAAATGGATCCGTCCCCCATTGACTTTCAATGTAAAGTCAGGAGTTAATATACCATAGGATCGAAGTTTTCTCCAATCCGATGGTATATTTTAACTTGAAGTGTCCCCATCACCATGGGAACGCCTCTATGTTAGAATATACCATCGGATTTGAGTTAGATCGTGAAACTCATATCCGACAGTATATTCTAACACAGAGGCGTTCCCATAGTGATGGGGACGCTTCAAGTTAGAATATACTGAGAACTGTGTACATGACTGCCCCCTGCTCTTACAGGGGGCTGTGATCCGCACAATTAACCCCTCAGGTGCCTCACCTAAAGGGTTAATTGTGCGTATCATAGCCCCCTGTAAGAGATCAGGTGCTGCC
Organism: Bufo bufo; assembly: GCF_905171765.1. Lineage (NCBI taxonomy): Eukaryota > Metazoa > Chordata > Amphibia > Anura > Bufonidae > Bufo > Bufo bufo. Next base: position 137,666,359 of record NC_053398.1, on the reverse strand, counting down.
AGGCAGGAGGGGGCAGACCCCCTCCCTCCCCAATATTATATTCATTGGTGGCCAGTGCGGCCTCCCCTCTCCCCCCCCCCTTGTTAAAATCACGGTCCGAATCCCCCATCATTGGTGGCCAGTGCGGCCTCACATCCCCCCCCCCCTAGTTAAAATCATGTTCCCCCATCATTGGTGGCAGTGGAGAGTTCCGATCGGAGTCCCAGTTTAATCGCTGAGGCTCCAATCGGTAACCATGGCAACCAGGACGCTACTGCAGTCCTGGTTGCCATGGTTACTTAGCAATTTTTAGAAGCATTATACTTACCTGAAGAGCTGCGATGTCTGTGACCGGCCGGGCGCTCCTCCTACTGGTAAGTGAAAGGTCTGTGCGGCGCATAGCTTATAGCACAGACCTGTCACTTACCAGTAGGAGGAGCGCCCGGCCGGTCACAGACATCGCAGCTCGCAGGTAAGTATAATGCTTCTAAAAATTGCTAAGTAACCATGGCAACCAGGACTGCAGTAGCATCCTGGTTGCCATGGTTACCGATCGGAGCCCCAGCGATTAAACTGGGACTCCGATCGGAACTCTCCACTGCCACCAATGATGGGGGAATGTGATTTTAACTAGGGGGGGGGGGAGATGTGAGGCCGCACTGGCCACCAATGATGGGGGATTCGGAACGTGATTTTAACAAGGGGCGGGCGGGGAGATGAGAGGCCGCACTGGCCACCAATGATGGGGGATTCGGAACGTGATTTTAACTGGGGGGGGAGAGAGGGGAGGCCGCACTGGCCACCAATGAATATAATATTGGGGAGGGAGGGGTCTGCCCCCTCCTGCCTGGCAGCACCTGATCTCTTACAGGGGGCTATGATACGCACAATTAACCCTTTAGGTGCGGCACCTGAGAAGTTAATTGTGCGGATCACAGCCCCCTGTAAGAGATCAGGTGCTGCCAGGCAGCAGGGGGCAGTCATGTACACAGTTCTCAGTATATTCTAACTTGAAGCGTCCCCATCACTATGGGAACGCCTCTGTGTTAGAATATACTGTCGGATATGAGTTTTCACGAAGTGAAAACTCATATCTGAAAAAGCTTTTATGCAGACGGATCTGCGATCCGTCTGTGTGAAAGTTGCCAACGGACGCGGATGCCAATCTTGTGTACATCCGTGTTTTTTCACGGACCCATTGACTGGAATGGGTCAGTGAACCGTTGTAGGACAGGTCACATTTCTTTGACGGACAGGAAACACGGATCACGGCCGCGGATGTACAACGGTGCATTTTCAGAGTTTTCAACGGACCCATTGAAACTCAATGGGTCCGCAGAAAATCACGGAAAACGGAACAACGGCCACGGATGCACACAACGGTCGTGTGCATGAGGCCTATAGGACATGTTTCATTTTTTTGCTGAGCCGTGCAATGGAAGAAAAGGACCCTATAGAAATGAATGGGACAGCATCTAATCCGCAAAAAAAACGAATCCGCATTTTTGCGGAAAGCATACGGCCGTCTGAATGAGCCCTTAAAGTTATAGAGAACCAGTAACCTCTTCCGATATGACTGTTTTAGTAACCAATCCCCATATAATAACAATTCTGGAGAATTTGTATGACTCTGTGTTAAGCCATTCCTCTATTATTCCTGCTAGAAGTTATGAATAAATTTGGCCCCTTTCACACGAGCGAGTTTTCCCGCGCTGGTGCAATGCGTGACTTGAACGCATAGCACCCGCACTGAATCCTGACCCATTCATTTCAATGGATCTGTGTACATGAGCGGTTTTTTCACACATCAGTTCTGCGTTGCGTGAAAATCGCAGCATGTTCTATATTCTGCATTTTTCACGCAGCCCTGGCCCCATAGAAGTGAATGGGGCTTCAGTGAAAAACGCATTGCATCCGGAAGCAGGTGCGGGTGCAGTGCGTTTTTCACCGATGGTTGCTAGAAGTTTGTAAACCTTCAGTTTTTTATCATGCGCGTGAAAAACGCATTGCACCCGCGTGGAAAAAACTGAACGCAATCGCAGAGAAAACTGACTGAACTTGCTTTCAAAATGGTGCGAGTTTTCCTGAACGCATCCGGAGCCGATCCGTCACGCTCGTGTGAAAGAGGCCTTACTTTTTACTCTTGTCTTTGTTTCCCCCCTGCGTTGGAGGAGAAAGACCCTATTTTATGATGAGGCTCGGGCCTTGTCATAAATTTGGCGCACAGTTGGCAGACCGAGGACTCTATAATAATAATTCAGGCGTTGCGACTATTTTTACGCCAAAAGCTTGTGTAAAAATATTCGTAAATGACCCCCAATATCACTTTTTTCCCTAAAAAAATATGCATGTATAAAAAAAATTTCGCTCTTGTTTAACGCTCTCTCGTGCGTGTCCGTGTAATAGGTTGACTTGTAGCAGACAAAGGGACAGTGGAGCCTGATGCATAGTTAATGCTGAAGGTCGTGCAAATAAAGACGAGATCTTTGTACTGGAACATCTGCTGGATGAGAGCCGACTTTGTGGATCGTTTGCAAATGAGACGTGTCTGCAGCGCTGCCGCCGGGAAGAGAGCCTGATCAATTTAAAAAAAGATGTTACTTACCTATTGGCTTTACTATGTTCTGTTAGTACATACAGTACGCCTGTAACAGAGTATCAGCCAGAGTGATGGGCCACGAGGAGTTAAAAGTTCAACCATCAGGCCTGCACTTTCCTCTGCACCACCGGGCTATCCTGCCGATTACAGCTGATCTCTGGGAGCAGGACCCGCCGGTGACCTGCCACCTCTCCTAAGGCCTCTTTCACACGAGCGTGACGGATTGGCTCCGGATGCGGTCAGGGTGCGTTCAGTGAAACTCGCACCACTTTGCAAGCAAGTTCAGTCAGTTTTGTCTGCGATTGCGTTCAGTTCTTCAGTTTTTTCCGCGCGGATGCAATGCGTTTTTCACGCAGCCCCATTCACTTCTATGGGGCCAGGGCTGCGTGAAAAACGCAGAATATAGAACATGCTGCGATTTTCACGCAACGCAGAACTGATGCGTGAAAAACAACGCTCATGTACACAGACACATTGAAATGAATGGGTCGGGATTCAGTGCAGGTGCTATGCGTTCACATCACGCATTGCACCCGCGCGGAAAACTCGCTCGTGTGAAAGGGGCCTAACAGGTCTGTTAAAGGGGGTTTCCGGCATTATCATATTCATGATCTATCCTCAGGATAAGTCATCAATATGAGATTGGCGGGGGTCCGACACCAGGGATTAACCGCATGAAGAGGCGGAGGCGCTCGGTGAGCACTCAGGCCTCTTCCTAGGCCATTTGACGTGACATTCATCGGTCACATGGCATAGGCACAGCTCAGTCCCGTTCAAGTAAATGGGCCTGGGCTGCAATACCAAGCACAGCCACTATCCAATATACGGCGCTGTACTTCTCTCCTCAAACAGTGGATTGGCGGGGGTCACGGGGTCAGACCCCTGCCAATCTCATATTGATGATGTATCCTCAGGATAGGTCATCAATATGATAATCCCAGAAAACCTCTTTAAGATACTTTTGTAATGACACTTCTGGAGCATCAATTCTTATAAGACTATGCCATGCCAGTTACTAGTTGGGGGGTGCCCCTATGCCATGCCAGTTACTACCAACTGGAACTTTATTACAGACTGCTGGCAGTTCATTTATAATATTCTAGTTGGAATAGTAGAGGAATGGCTCAACATAGAATCCTAAGAATAGATGCTCTAGAATTGTTATAACATGAGGAATGCATGTAGTCACTAAAACAGACATGTCAGGAGATAGGAAATAGCTGAATTACCATTTCACAGACCCCTATTATTCTCTTCTAGGCCTGGACTGAAGCCTGCCCCTGGTGAGCAAGCAGAGGTAGTATTTCGTATGCAGATGCCCACTGCCCAGGTCCCCAGACAGGCTTTAGGAAGACATTGGTTGATCTCATTGGTTGAAAGTGGCTTTCAGGTAAGTCAAAGTTTAGGGGTAAGAGGGGTGAAGAATCATCTAGACCAGGGATGCTCAACCTGCGGCCCTCCAGCTGTTGCAAAACTACAACTCTCAGCACAACTCCCAGACAGCCTACAGGTATCAGCCTACAGCAGGGCATTGTGGGAGTTGTAGTTTTACAACAGCTGGAGGGTCGCAGGTTGAGCATGCCTGATCTAGACTATTAATCTGCCCCCTTAAACAACCGCCATTCCAAGTGGCGGTATTACTATTATTGATCCAGTCCTAGCAACACAGAGGCTCAGGTTATGACAGCAGGTAATGAGCTGGTAGCAGTGTTATCACATACCTAAGATAAAGCCCTGCAAGGAAACGCCCTGAAATCTTGCAAGGCAATCGGGATTTCATGACAAAGAGGAAAAGACGTCAGCAGTAGGTAATGAAAGCTCAGCTCCGACCTCCAGTGAGAAGCACGGAGCTGCTGAAAGCAACAGCCTATTACTGTGAGAAGCGTATTTATAGCTGAGCATGGCACTGCCAACCAGGGCTTAATAACAGTCATCTCGACCCCGAGTCCCTGATGGATGCTCCATGTTATGATGGGGGTGGGGTGCTCCAGGTGCAATTGTCTCTCTGCTCCGCAGCCACTGCCTCATGAATAGAGGACGGGCAATTATCAGGGAACATGAGAGCCCTCCACTAATCACTGTACCTTCATCGCAGGCAGGCCTCGCTATATTCATGTGATGGGTCATGATTCTCAGCATACGCTGGAAAGTGCACCTGTCAATCATATAGGAGACTGACAAAGCGCCGTGGTGCACCAGCCATAGTGCAAGGGAAATTTGCAGGAATATTTCAGTTCCTTGGCACGAGCAAGTTAGATTTGGAGCCGTTATAGGGTATGTTCTATCGGAGGATTTTGGGCATGGGTTTCAGACCAGATTTTGTGCCGAAAACTAGGCAGAATCTGCGCTGAAACCGCCTCCCATTTATTTCAGTAAGAGGGCGTGCAGCAGATGTTTTTTTTTTTGCAGCGTGGTTTTTAAGACCGTAGCAAGAATGTAAAGGTCCATTCTTGGCGCGGTTACCGCGCTGACCCCTCTCGAGGCCGCAGTGGGGGCCTGGTCCCAGTTTAGCTCCTTTCAATGGAGATGAACCAAAGGTGGGTCCACATGAAAACCCACGGCACATACCGCAGCACAGTGCATTTGAACATTTTTTTAGGGAGCGCCTAAAACTGTGGAGTTGGGAATTAACCACCTGATGGGGGGGGGGGGGGGGGGTAGCGCATTTCTAGAGAATCGGTGCAGCTCAGGAGAAGTCTTGGAGACGGCAGCGAGAGGTTCGGATTGTAGAGGATGTTCATTTTGAAACATTAGCACAACAGAGAGCAAGGGTAGGGTGGTATAGAGATGAGGGTGAAGATGCAGGGGGTGCAGCACTGTGGGGAGCTTTGTGAGGGAGATTGAATCTTATATTACATGGGTAACAAGTGCAGCGATTGGCACAGCGTACAAACGTCAGTGTAGTGCAGGGATCACCAACCTTCGGCACTCCAGCTGCTGTGAAACTACAACTCCCAGTATGCAAACATGGCTGGCTGTTCTGAAAACTCCCATAGAAGTGAATGGAGAATTCTGGGAGTTGTAGTTTCAGAACATCTGGAGTGCCGGAGGTTGCTGATCCCTGGTGTAGTGACTGGTGGGGGCATCAGTATAGCAGATAGATGAGCCCAGCTGCTGCGTTCAGGATAGATTGGAGAGGAGAAGACCGAATAGTAATGAGTTCCAGGAATCAAGATGAGAAGTGTGGTAAAACTGAGCAACACCAGCACCTATCGGACTGTGTTCACACACTGCAGGTAGGTTAGCGGTAGGACCCACGCCACACTGAGATACCTTGACTCCGATATCTTCTTGACTGGAATATATTGGCCAAAGTCTCACTTTTTAACATCAGCCTGAGGGTTTGGCCAGTATGGTCAGTAGCATATTATTGTGGTGCACTTTTTGCAGTGTTTTATAAAACCCAATAAAACCCAATAGAGAAACTGTTTATTTTTAGTCATTTTATGTTGTGTTTTATCAACTGAATGACGCTCATAAAGAGAGTTACATCGTGTTCTAAGGAACTTTCACCTGTAGCGCGGTGGACGATGTGACACGTCATTACTTTACTCATTTATTACTCTCGGAAGCACAATAGCAGCATCACCGCGCATACATTTCCTCTATTGCTTCTATTAGCTATAAAAATCACAATAAAACATGCAGTGCGTGAAAGTCAGCCAATGCCATTATACCAAACTGTGAGCAGGAAAACTGCTAGGTGTCTAGACACATCAGAACCGACGGCCTGTCTACTGGGTATGAGGGCGTCCCAACTCTTCGATGTCGGGGGAAAAGAAGAATCGGGCATGTAAGATTTCAGTGTGAACCATCCTATGCTCCCATGGGAGACACATCTAGAAGCAGCTTATTCTCTTTCCCCAGTGAAAATACATGCACACTCGGCCGAGCTGAGTGGGAAGGAATAGCTAGTGAAATTAATTGCGAACTAATGACACCGTCGATGACATCACTGCTGTTTTGAGCTCTGTTTGGGCCGTTACTCAGGCATGATGATGGGTGATGTCGCAGTTCACATCGCCTCTGATTGCCAGGGAACACCCTGTGCCAGCAATGATCACCACACCTACTGGACAATCAAAGGCCGGCTGCGAGAGGACCAGAGGAAACTGCTGTACGTGTGGGGCCTCGTTCACATCTCTGTGTCCGTTTGATCCGTGAAGTGTCCAGGTTTGGTCCGTGTGTCTGTTTTTTTGCCCTTGGACAATTAATTCCCAGAGCATGTCCTACAAGTGGTCCACAAAAAACTACTGACAGGACACGGATGCCATCCTGGTTGTGTCGGTGGTTTTTCACAGACCCATGGACTTTAATGGGCGTGTTTGGTCCCCATCACGCAAAGTGGTGCATGTCTTTGTGATTTTTCCAGTGACCTAATGTCAGAAGAAAACCACTGATGTGTGAAGAAACACATTAAAATCAATGGGTACGTGTGCATGGAAAATGCAGATGGCACGCGTACTTGAAAAACGAAAATGTGAATGAGGGCTTAGGCTTTACTATGAAACCTGCGAGACAGAATCAGATCATGGCTTAAATAGAGTAAGATTATAGATGAGCATTCCTGCCTGTAGATGATGAACACGACGCATCATTAAATCAATCCGGCTGATTGCAAACAAGAAAGACACATTGATACATTGTATATTCTGGACCAATGGCACATCGCTGTGTGCAATGAGAAAATGACACAAGGTAAAACTTTTTCTAAAACCTGTATTACACCGTACATTTTTTGGGCAGATGATCAGTAACGAGCAATTGTATGATCACTTGTTAGCGATCATCTGGCAGTGTAATACTGCGGCCGATTGCCCAATGAACGAGCTCGATCATCAGGCAATCCAAATCTTTTGACATGTCAAAAAATGATCATTTGCAGGCGGCAGATCATGGTATCTAATCACGATCTGCTGCCGGCAAACCACTATACAGAATGGGAACAAGCGATGGCATTACGATCGCTCCTCCCCATGCTGCAGAGGAGATCGCTGCATGTAATAGCAGCGGTCTCCTCCGATAGTGAGCAGGCGATTGTCGGTAAGGAAGGCTTCCCTCCCGACAATCGTCTGCCACATCGGGCTGTGTAATACAGCCTTAGGCCCCTTGCAGACGAGCGTTCCTCCCGCAGCGAGTCCGCATTGCAGCACCCGGCCTGACCTCCCAGCACTGACGAGGGTCACATAGCAGCATATTGATTTATGATGCTATGTAACCCTTACAGTTCTGGAATGTACTGGATAACACTTGCATAATGCTACCAGTGTTATCCAATACATTCCAGAACTGTAAGGGTTACATAGCATCATAAATCAGTATAATGCTATGTGAATCCCGTCAGTGCTGGAAGGTCAGGCCGAGTGCTGCAATGCGGACTCGCTGCGGGAGGAACGCTCGTCTGCAAGGGGCCTCAACAATGGTAAATTGACGCTAGGACTCTCAGATTGATGGTTCATTAAAAGCACTTACAGGGGTTGTGCCGTCTATCTATCCACACAATACAGGAGATATAGCTGGTCGCTGGGGGTTTCGACTGTGGGATCCCTGCTGATCCCGAAAACAGGGGTCCCGTTCCCCCATTCTGATGGAGTGGCAGGAGGTGCATGCGCACTGTGGCTCCATTCATTCTCTATCAGAGACAGCCGAGTGCTGCATTGTACTCTGGCGGTCCTATAGAGAATGAATTTAGCAGCAGTGCGCATGCACGACCTCCCGCTCCATCAGAAGGGGCGAATAGGGCCCCCATTTTCAGGATCAGTGGGGATCCCAGCGGTCGTTCCCCAGCGATCAGCTATCTTGCGGCTAGAGAATAACTTATAAACTTGGCAAAACGCCTTTAAGCGCTTTTCATGACCGTCAGAAAGGGAGTACAGGACCCCTATTGTCGGGATTGGTAGGGAGAACGGATAACTTCAAAACTTGCCACAACCCCTTTAAAGGGACATTTCTATTAGAAAAGCTTTTATATCCTACTGTATATAGATGGGTAATCTATTGTCAGTTTACTACTGCTGTGAGCGGGATATGTTATCTGCATGGTAATCGTCATGGTAATAGTAGGAGTAGAATTGGTATAACAGCATGACAGCTCTATCTTTCTCTTGGTGGACCTAGATAAAGATCCCCACAAAAGAGCACTGCACGCAGTCTCATATTCGATGCTCTAATAGGGTCCCTCTCTTGCCATAGTGACGGTCTAACCGGGAGAGTTACAGTAAGCGAGACTGCTTGCCAGGGCAGGAAGTAGAATACATGGAGTGATTTCAAAACATTATGGGGGTCATTTATCAAACTCGTGTAAAGTAGAACTGGCTTAGTTGCCCATAGCAACCAATCAGATTCCACCTTTCATTTTGGAGAGCTCCTTTGGAAAATTAAAGGTGGAATCTGATTGATTGGTTGCTATGGGCAACTAAGCCAGTTCTACTTTACACCAGTATATATATATATATATATATATATATATATATATATAGAAAGTTTTTACAGTATATGGAATAGCTGCAGGGGTTCCTGACATAATCCCCCACCCCCTTCCAGACACACACATACACACTATCACCACCCGGGTAAAAAGCGTGCCTAGAATTGCCCATATGGGGCAGCAGGGGGTCAAAAACGCCACCACAGTTGCAAAAATTGGAATGTTTTTCCCATAAATAAATGTTTCAATCCTAACAAATGTGAGAGGACCCAAAGTACGACCTATAGGTGAATGATCATATATTGTGTTATTTAGAGGGTCAAGTGCTGAGTGCTAGGGGTGGGGGCAATAAGCCCCTATGTCCTCAGACTGGAGCATTGTCTGCACACACACACAGTGCAGTAATGATACATTGTTACAGATTGTCTGCTGTCACCTAGTGATCCTGCCCTGCAGGCTACACCACAGCCTGTTGTGTTTACAAGATGCAGGGGGCGTGTCTGAGCCTAGCTCTGGGGGGGTGGTTCCAGACTAAACCCCGCCCCTGACATTGAGATCGTCAGCCAGGTCTGCCAGAGGCTCAGACTCAGGAGGAGGCAAAGGACAGGACGCGGCAGGAGGATCCGCACTGACCACAGAGACTTCTATCTACGGGGCCGGAGACATGACTGACACTCTGCGTCCACGGGACCTCAAGGGGGGCGCTCTGCCCGATCGCAGCTACTTCCGAAAGGTGAGAGGCAGGTGCTCATCCCCAGAGATCTGTCCCAGCAGGTGGCATGCTGGGGGTTGTAGTGCTACAAAACCCAAATACAATATGGTGATGGAAAAGAACTCCAAACATAGTAATCAGATTGGGGCTTCCTAGCTGCTGTCACTCATGCCATGCTGGTGCTTGTAGTTGTTGACATGCTGGTGCTTGTAGTTGTTGACATGCTGGTGCTTGTAGTTGACATGCTGGTGCTTGTAGTTGTTGACATGCTGGTGCTTGTAGTTGTTGACATGCTGGTGCTTGTAGTTGACATGCTGGTACTTGTAGTTGTTGACATGCTGGTGCTTGTAGTTCATAACATTCTGGGGCTGTAGTTCATGCTATGATGGAGCTTGTAGTTCATGCCATGATGGTTCTTGTAGTTCATGCCATGATGGTGCTTTTAGTTCATGCCATGATGGTGCTTTTAGTTCATGCCATGATGGTGCTTGTAGTTCATGCCATGATGGTGCTTGTAGTTCATGCCATGATGGTGCTTGTAGTTTGTAGTTCATGCCATGCTGGAGCTTGTAGTTCATGCCATGCTGGAGCTTGTAGTTCATGCCATGATGGAGCTTGTAGCTCTTGATGTGCTGGGGCTTGTAGTTCTACAAAAGCTGATGATGCTCAGACTTCTCTCTCTCTCTTTATATCTATCTCTATCTGTATATCCATCCATCCATTTATCTTTCTATCTAAAATATATAGGATATTGTAAGTGGGAAAATGTTTTCCCAGCTGTTGTCTTGCTGGATGTTGTAGTTCCTCCTGTGAACCTTGAAGTTTGGCGATGCTGATCATTTTAATGGTGTATTTGTATTCGGATGACAGACCGGCACCTGCTGCAAGTCAGAAAGTTGTAGAATTATTAGAATTAGGGTCTGATGCTGCCAGATTAATAAGAAAATGATGAAAGCGGCGTTTATTCATGACATGGTATCTTACATTTTCCTGGGCTCAGCTATTTGCTCATTTATTTCTATGTATTAAAGTCCCTACGTTCTTCCTGATACTCCCTGCTGGGGCCTGTAGTTCCACAAGCCTATGGTTTCCGAAGTCCGTCACTATCCGGTAGTCCCCCTGTAAAATATCTAAAAAGAAAAATAGTTCCCTATAATAGTCGATGATATGATAAGAATGGTTTTCACGCTGCTGGGACTTGTAGTTCATCAAGCATCTAAAGATGATTGTTTGTTGGCGCAACACAGGCTGGATCCCTTGTGTTGTTGGGTCCCAGGCGTCCTGTTTGGCAGCTGATGGGTTAAACCGAAAGTCACTCCTCGACGTCGACTGACTGACTCATGTTTCCATCAGAAGTTTCATAAAAGGAGCTGTTATCGCCGCCGTCCCTGTTGGTTTATGTGGGGCTCGGAGACTTGTCACTGGGAGGAACTTCTTACCTGTCCATAATGGAGGGATGGGGGGGGGCAGCTCCTCATTATAAAATGGTTATATATATGCGTCACCCCCCAAAGTAAATCACTGCTGAATATCTCCAATAGGAAATGTCATGTGTGACTGATGACGCATGTGGTAAATGAAGTTACATCAGGTAAGGTGGTGCAAACAGTAAGCACTCCGAAAATACACTTTGCTCCTAGATTACTATTATTTTAGTGTGTGTGTATGTGTATATATATATATATACACTGTAATAATTACATAGGTTTCAGGGATATCCAGCTTTCCTAGAAACAGATAAAATTATTCCCTCCTTCACACGTCAGTGAATCACGGATGTGTTCTGTCCGTGGTCCTCACAGACACACACATATCCATTGACTTTAAAGGGGTTATCCAAGGCTATAAACTGCCCCCCCCTACAAAAACTGAATATACTTACCTGGCTCCCTGCGCCGCTCCTGCTCCCCGCACCGCCGCAGCTGCTTCTCCCCGTGCGCGGATAAAAAAAACATTGGGTGTTAGGGGGAGACCGCCAATGGCAGACGGGGACGAGCCTCCCTAGCATCACCCATGATGGCAGATGGGGGAGGCTCGTCCCTGCCTACCATTGGCTGCTCCCCCCCCCCCCCAACACCCGATGTTTTTATCCGCGCACAGGGAGAAGCAGCTGCGGCGGGGAGCAGGAGCGGAGCGGGGAGCCAGGTAAGTATATTCAATGTGAGGGGCCCGGCATATGGGGGGCACTTTATAACCTTGGATAACCCCTGTAATGTCTGTATTCACACATAAGGGGTTTTCCATGGATCGGGGTCTGTGGTGACGCCACGGAGATGATATGTCCTGTTTTGTCCGTCATTACGGATCCCTCACACACCTTATAGGCTATGGGTCAGTGAAAACCATGGACATAAGGCTGTCGGTGTTTTGGTCCGCGCATTTCAGGGATTGTTGCTAGAATATGCTTTGGAAATAGATTTTCAGCCTGCCAGTGCACGTGGAATACAGATGGAAAAACGGAGGGCAAAAAACTGACACCCAGACCACACGTGGATCCTTCACGGACATCTTCACAGATGAACCACTGGCCATCTTGTCACAAATGTCATCACAGACACGACTTGTGAAAGGGGCTTTAGAAATGGCCGAGTTTACGCTTTTATTCATTCCGTTTTTTTGGGGGGGGGGGTTTACGAGCATTTTTTATTGTTTTATAACATTCATTTTTCTGGTATTTTTCAAATCCTATAACAAAACCTGTGGAAAAAATGCCTGAAAAGAAATCCTACCCAAAGAACAATGCGTTTGGGTTGGGGGGGAGGGGGGGGGGGGCTACTGACCCTAGAAAAGCCACTAAAATCTGAAAAACAAAATGCACTGAATGCAGTTTGTTTCAGAAAGCACTACAGTGATGGCTGACCTCCGGCACTCCAGCTGTGGTGAAACTACGACTCCCAGCATGCTTCATTCATTTCTATGGAGTTCTGAGAACAGCCAAGCAAGCGTACATCTTGGGAGTTGTAGTTTTACCACAGCTGGAGCGCCGGAGGTCAGCCATCACAACACTATAGCATCTGGCTGTATGACATGGCATAGATTGTACCCCGAAAAACTGAAACCAACCTTCGGGTACGTCCACATGCAACAGGTCCGATCTCATCCACATTGCCACTACAGTATCAGGGCTCATTCACACAACCGTATGGTCGCCATTGCCGTGCCGTGGACCACAGTGCACCGACGCTGGCTGCGTGAACTCCATATTGCCATCATTGATTTGAATGGGTCCGCAATCCGCAAGATACAACAAAAGGTTGGCACGGACCCGAAAGAACACGAAAGCGCTTCCAAGTGTTTCCATGCGCTTCCTATCCGCGCCTCCGCTCTGCAAAAGATAGGACAATGGGCAAAAGATTTCTGTATCAAGACACTGTGTATTTTTGGCGCACAGTTCTGCTGCAGATATTCCGTATCGTGCCAGTGTAGGCATATCCTAAGGGTCCATTCACACGTCCGAAGTGTATTGCGGATCCGCAATACACCCGGCCGGCACCCCCCATATAACTGCCTATTCTTGTTTGCAATTGCGGACAAGAATAGGACATGTTCTATTTTTTGTGAAGCCGCGCTCTGGAAATGCGGATGCGGAGAGCACATAGTGTGCTCTCCGCATCCATTCCTGCCCCATTGAGAATGAATGGGTCCGCACCCGTTCCCGATATTGCGGAACGAAAAAAAATGTTGGTGCGGTTTTAACTGCACCCTAACCGCTGCGTGTGAATATACCCTAATTGTTACTTTACAGCTTTGTCCTATTTGCAAGGTAGAAAAGTCCCACAACATCAGGAGAGTCCCTGGTTAATCACCTCCAGCTGACAATTCTTCTTTGAAGACTAATCTTGTGTAAAGGAGGGGGTGCAAATAATAAATACCCCTCCCCCGCGTCTTTCATCCCTTTTCCCGTCCTGAATAGATAGTGTGATGATTTTTCAATGGACACAATTGGAACTAATTTACCTTTAGGATTCAAGGTGACAGAAGCTTTTAATATAACTGACTAGTTGGTGACAACCTCCAGCAATGGAGACAACGTATCATTGTGTATTTTTATTTTAAAAGATTTCCTACATCGGTGACCTTGAAAGACGCGAAACCTGGTAATAGAAAGGAAAATCTAAAATTAAAACGGTAAATTTTTTGTCTCCAGCACTCCCCCCCCCCCCCCCCCATCAATTTTTTAATGTTCAGGATGCAGTGCAGCATAAAGCATCAATAAATGATTACATTACTTTATTACAAGCGTGATACATTGTAGCAACAAATCAGAATTCAGGTGTCTGAGTGGGGGGGGGGGGGGGGGGCCCCTCCTGGGACATGTAAACTAACCCTGCCCCACATCAATGACGGCTGGTGCGTATTTTAACCCCGTGAGGACAGGGAGATTTTTCAGTTTTTGCGCTTTTGTTTTTTACTCCCTGCCTCCCAGGAGCCATAACCTTTTTTATGTTTCTGTTCACATAGACATACGAGGGTTTTTTTTTTGCAGGATAAGTTGAACTTTGTAATGTAATATTGCATACAATGTAGTGGGAAGCTGGAAACAAATTCTGAATGTGGTTTTTTCTTGTGTAAAACTGAAAAAATTCTGACCCCCCCCCCCCATAACGTTTTTCTAATTAAAGGGGTTCTCCGGGCTTTTACTATTGATGACCTATCCTCAGATCGACGGGGGTGCCGCGTGTCGGATCAGCTGTGTGAGGAGACGGCGCGCGCAGTGCACACGTGCCGTCTCTCTTCCTGTTCACCGCTGCTGTCTATGGCAAAGCAGGCAGGAAGAGAGACGGGAGATGGCACGTGCACACTGCGCTCGCCGTCTCCTCATACAGCTGATCGGCGGGAGTGCCGTGTGTTGGACCAACCGCCGATCTGATATTGATGACCTAATCTGAGGATAGGTCATTAATATTAAAAGCCCGGAGAAGTTGTGCTTGATAAGCTATGAGGAGGCTGTTGTGCTCACCGAAGTCTTCCTCATACAGCTGATCGGCGGGGGGTGCCGGGTGTCGGACCCCCACTGATCAGATATTGATGACCTATCCTGAGGATAGAAAATCAATATAAAAGTCCTGGAAAACCCCTTTTAACTTGATGCACATCGTGTAATACGCATTTTAGGGTTCATATTATGGCTGCAAGATCAGAACCACCTGCGGCTCTACTGAACCAGACTAAAATGGTCATAAGGCTCGGTGTCCAGTTTCATAGAGGTCCAAGTATTGTGGAGTATGATAGTGATCAGGCTCCTATATCCGGCGGCACGCCAGTTGTTGTGAAACTACAACTCCCAACATGCATACTTGCTCTGCTCTGCATACAAATAAATTGAGCATGCTGGGAATTGTAGTTTCACAACAACTGGAGTGCCGCAGATTGACCACAGACATAGATAGATAGATAGATAGATATGAGAGAGATGGATAGATAGATATGAGAGAGAGAGATATGAGAGAGATAGATAGATATGAGAGAGATAGATAGATATGAGAGATAGATAGATATGAGAGATAGATAGATATGAGAGAGATATTAGAGAGAGATATGAGATAGATAGATATTAGATAGATAAATAGATATTAGACAGATATATTATTACATAGATTTCTCAAACGGTCTAGAACGCTATGTGGGCAGAAATGACTCTTGGATGTCAGCGCTTTGCATGTGGATCTTACATTTCCGGAAAGACCAGTCTTCTGTTACTGTATTGTCTTGTACTTCTGTTTGGTCTCAGTCACTGATCAGAATCAGCTTTAACTCTTTAGTTTCCAGCTAGAGTTACCAGTTCTCTTGTACTGTGCCACAAAATACCCTTTAAATCCTGTCTTCTGTAAATCTACCCTCGCACAGGTTTCCTTTAGGGTATGTTCACACGGCATAAATTTCAGACAGGTTTCAGCGCGTATTATGCATCAAAATCTTCCTGGAAAAAAAACACGTGACTTCCGCACCCCGTCGTTTCCGGTGGGAAGCCACATTGACGTTCATGTATATATTTTTTCTTTTCTGCAAGAATCAGTGCAAAATACGGCGTACCCGGATTTCTGTTCTGATCCCATGGCAAGTACCTGTTGTGTTTTTCCAGCTTGCATGACCGGCAGTGTGAACCACCACGGTAGTTTTTCTGCAGCAGAATCCAGTGTGTTCTGCGCAGATTTTCATGAATTTTGCTGCCGATGTGCGACAAGGTTCACCCGATGCAAAGGGTGAAATCTGAGCTGGAAATCTGTAAAACAAATTTTACGTATTATCGATTTAAATTCCACACAGGAGGTCAGTTTACTCTGTGGATTATCTTATCGCAGCGTCTACGGCATAGCACTTATGTGGCATTCTTTTTTGCAAAGTGTTAGCGCAGTTTTTGCTGCGATCTGCATTATAAAAAACGGCAACCCTCAGCAACTCTGAACCACAAGTCTCAACATGTCCTGACTTCTAGAGGAGCCCGGTATTCCTCGCAGCTGCCAGGCCTGTGCTTATGTAACAGCAAACCAAGGGGGCCCTGACAATAAACTCTTTTTTAGTCCTTATCCTGGATGGGCCACTTCTGAGTTCGGGCCCCAAAGCAGCCGCTTCACCTATAGCTGCTCCCCTGTCTGAATCCATGTACATGCTGCACAGTCATGTTTTTCCCAATTTCTACTAACGTTTAACCTGTGGCTAAGGATACATGCACACGACAGTGCGTGTTTTGCGGTCTACAAAAAAAAAAAAACTGATAACATCCATATGCCATCGTTTGTTTGTTTTTTGTTGCGGATCCATTGTAACAAGGCCGAAAACGGACAAGAATAGGACATGTTCTATTTTTTTTTTTTTGCAGGGCTACGGAACGGACATGCTGATGCGGACAGCACACTGCATTTTTTGTGGACCCATTGAAATGAATGGGTCTGCATCCTATCCGCAAAAACAAACAAACAAACGGAACGGACACGGAAACAAACAACGTTCGCGTGCATGTAGCCTAATTGTGACCAGCGCTCCCAGTGACTGACCTGCTTCCACCACCTATTAGAAAAGCTATGAGACCAACCTTCCCAGTTGACAAAAATGGACGATTTCATGATAATTCTGGAACATACATACTGTATAATTGCTCCATGTCATTGGAGCTACAAGAGTGCCCCTTGACTTGCTGTATCATCGATCGGCGCTCGTTTCAAGCAAAAGTTCTGCCCATGTAAATGAATCCCAAGGGACCTCTTACGCGGGTCAATAACGAGTGGGCCTTTCACATGGCCTGATGATGCAAAATGCGTGGGCGACCATTGTTACGACCGTTTGTTTCCCATTCTTTGCATAGAGTGAGTGCTGCTGACAAATGCCGACTTTGGCTGCTGCAGGAAATGACAAATGAGCGTTTTGGTTATTTATCGGGTGATTAGCTCCACATTTTATACAGGCCAGTTATCGGGAGCAAGCGTTCATATGAATGTTCATTTCCGATAATTGGCCCCTAGGATACATATACACCATTGATGGGAGGATTTATTACATAGAGCACAAAGCATCTGGACAGGACAATTGTCCCCTTATCAGCAGAAAGGCCTCCGTGCGGACAAGATAACGTTATTTCGCTGTCCCAAGTCATCCATTGTTTTTGTCGCCTTAATTGTTCTTCTTGAACCTTCACATCACAAGGAAATGGGAATACCGTAATCCATTTTGTCTTATCTTCCAAGGGTCAGTTTCTCTTTCAGACACAGCCAAGCAAACATTCACATCCCCTCTAAACACAGGACAAAGGCCTTTATCTGGGGTATTTAAATACAGTTTAGCCCCCCACGGCCACCCTGCCGAGCGTCCCGAATCGGAGCGCTAAATCCTGCCTGTGAAACAAACCTGCGTTCCTTCCAGAAGGGACGTCGTATTGACTCTCGGGATCAGCAGTCAAAGCTTTATGGAAAATGGACCGGCGTAGACTGAGGGGGTTAACATTTCGGGGGACGGCGGGATGGTGATTATATAAATTTTGGGTTTTGACAATTTAATTTTCCCCCAGGAATAATGTCCCTATAGAGGAGCTTGCACTGACCTTGTTAAATAACACGGCTTAAGGAATCTCCAGCAATTAGTTGGGGCCCGGAAACTGAGAGAAGGGGGCCACTTTGTGTCTTGTTTTGTTGGCCTGTGTGTTTCTGCATCAATCAAGCACAAGGAGCCGAAGACAAAGGTTCCATTGAGCCGCACGGTGAGCATGGTCGCATTTATGGCTAGCATCCCAATCTGGCAGCGGTGCGGTACTTCGCCCATAGATAAAGATATTACACATTAATGAGCTGTTGTCTCTGAGGAATCTGGACCTTAAAGGGGGTGCCCGACTTTATTTTAGCCACAAAACGTGCTAAAATAAAATAAAATAAAAAGATCCTCTACACACCAGTTAGCCTCGCCATTTTTGGCACCACTGATCCGCTCACTCTGCATTTACATGACTGTAGCTATACATGCCGAATGACTACTGCAGCCAGTCTCTGGTCTTGCGCTGTATACTACTGATATGAAGTATATAGGACGTCCTGTAAACAGATGACAGTATCATCAGGGCTGGAAATAGCAGGGAATTAACTGGTGAGTATAGGATCTTTTAGTAAATTTAGCCGCATTGGGAGTACCCCTTATTAGGTAAGGGGTCAGCAGCCTTCGGCACCCCTGCTCCTGTGACACTACACCTCCCAGCATGCACACTTACTTGGCCGTTCTTGTAACTTCCGTAGACGTGAATGGAGGATTCTGGGAGTTGTAGTTTCAGAACAGCTGGAGTGGCGGAGGTTGCTGATCCCTGCAATGTTTATGGGGTGGGAGGCTCCCCAATGAGCTATACGACATTAAAAAAACCCACATTTAATTCATGCGGGCACCTGTATCATTGTTTCTGGGCGACAGATCTGCTGCCCAGAAACGGGACGAGTGACTGCAGTAGCCATTGCTACAGTGGAGGAGATCGCTGCATGTAAATGTGGTTGAGCAGGCAATTATTGGGAAGGAAAGGTTTCCTCCTGATAATTGCCTGCTCAGTCTGTGCATGTAAATACAATGTGTATATTAGCACAAAGTAGGGGACAAATAGAAGAAAGAATGGGATCGGACTACACAGACTATGGGATCGGACTACACAGAATGTGTTGTGTGTTACCATGGCGATGCATTGCCTGCATTGGATCTGTCGACACGTCAGCAATTTTTTTTATATTTTATACTTTATTTCGAATCAGATAATTTACAAATCGGTGCACGTAACCTTCAGATTAGGACACCTATACAATGCCGTAGCAAACCTGTGTATATGTCAGTACTGGCCCCTTTAGACCAGGGGTGCACAACCTTTTCTGGTTAGGGGGCCACATTGTCAGCCTGAACCGATTCCAAGACTTAAAGGGGTATTACCAACAGAAATACTATATTTATGGCATATTGAACATACAGTATATATATCCTAAATGTCTTGTTACACTTCTAGTCCTCGCATCTAATGGGAGAATACATGTGAGCAGCCACAAGACACGGACATACACGTCTGTTACCAGATGGTTGGGGGCCGCACAGAATGGTATCGGGGCCGCAGCTTGTGCACCCCTGCTATAGACCCACACAAGTATGATGTCACTGGAACTAGAAATTGAAGAAAGAACATAAGGGTTAAAAAAAAATATATATATGTATATATCTACAAGGATAATTTACAAAGCAATTGCATTTTGTAGAAGGGTAAATGGGTCAGTAAATTGGCGCTATTGCATTGCACTCTATGGAAAGATTGGTTGATGCCTTGGTGGTGAAAAGTGGTACTGCATGTTAGAAAAGATAACGTGTAGCAATTTAAAAAAAATCCCTCTGCTAATTTGATGTCGAGCCCCTGGTTTAGCGGGTTTTTTAACATACTTTGTAGCCTAGCAATTTGCATAGGAGATGTCCTTTCACCTTTAAGGGTCGGTGAGGCTCAGTCTCAATCCTCTGGAGCAGTAGCATGGCGTTACTAATGTAGAGGATAACCTACACTATGAGTAATCCTACATAGTGAGTAACAGGTGAGGTATGGATGCCTTGGTTCCGGAAGAGCAATGATTAGTGTCGGGGTTAATCCGGCGGCGTGTGTTGCATAAAAATAGCTCTTTTCAAGTGCATCCAACCTGCTTTAAATGAGGTTTTATGAGCTGTGAGATTAACATGGGAGGGGCGGCCATTTTATCCGCCGATGACCCACCTTACTTTAACATTTACTGACCCTCCTCTAATTAGGCAATGGTTCATTGTGTCTATTACACAGCTTCAAACAACGCTCGACTTGTAACCTCAGTGATCTGACCTGACATCATAGGGAGGTTGGGAGTTGTAATCTATAGCTGCTGGGCGATGTGAATGGTAATGCTCTATGTAGTCTGTCTCCATTCTAGATCGTTTTGTTCCAGACTCCTTAAAGCAATTGTCCAGCTTAGAAAATCCCTTTTCATATATACGCTATTAGGGAGAGCAGTTAGAAAGAGCGTCTCTTGCTCTGGAGGACCCGTCTTGTCCTATGTTACTCAGAGAACCCATTAATGTGAATGGACACTGTGGTGTAATGCTTCATTTCTCCTGTGGTGGCGCTGCAGGGAAATTGGAACACTCATTGCCACGTTTCCCTATATATTGTAGCTGATCACTGCGAGGAGGATTATACTTGGTTGGGTTATGGGGAAATGCAGCTGGAGAGTTAAAGGGGTTGTGCAGTGATTTATGTTCATGACCTATCCCGAGGATCATAGGTCATCATTATAAATCGCTGCACAACCCCTTTAAGACAGTCAAGTATTTTCTTGTCCTTTCAGCCAAATCGCTCACCTGTAACGGAGTGCGGGGCGCTGGCTGCATCCTCTGACCTTCTCAAGCCTTTCAGGGCAGGAAGCGGAGCTGTTCTGGACCAGCTACCAAGTACAAATGTCTGCAGAGATCTTATGGGGCCACCTGAGATTTGAAGAACTCCCTGCCTCTTAATAGTCTGCCCTTGCTTGACAAAGAACAAGCGCTGCTTTCAGGTCATAAAGTAGATTTTAGCAGTAATGATAGATGGATAGATAGACAGGCTCGGACTGGCCCACAGGGATACAGGGGAATCCCCGGTGGGCCCCTGAGCAAGGTGGGCCCCTAGCCTCCCACCCCCTGCACAAGTGACACATAACACATTAGACTTACTGTACTACATACATATATTCAATGTACAGCACCTCAACCAGCCTATGTTCATATAAAAAACTTGTTAGATTATTTATTATAATTGAATGTATCTGTACAGTGGGCCCCCAAAATAAATTTTACTGGTGGTCCCTAGGTACCCCAGTCCGACACTGTAGAGAGATATAAATATTGGAGAGCTAGATATGAGAGCCATAGATATAGAAAGATAGAGAGATATATTAGATCGAAAATAATTTCTCCAACACTTTCATCATGAACCTGCCTTATAAAGGCTCGTTCACACGAGTGTGATGCCCGTTGCCATATTGCGGATCCGCAATACACGGACACTGTTCCGTGGCCATTCCGCATCACGGATGTGGACCCATTCATTTCAATGGGTCCGCAAATCCGAAGATACGGAACGGAACACTACGGAGTGCTTTCTGGGGTTCCCTTCCGTGCATCCGCACCTCAAAAAGATAGAACGGAAGGATCGCGGACCCATTCAAGTGAATGGGTCTGCGATCCCCATGCGCCTGCCCCACGGACGGTTCCCGTGCATTGTTCGTGTGAATGAGCCCTTATTCAGATAATTTCATTATAATAAAGTCTCCTCTTCTCTGCAGGTACAAGCTGAATCTATAGGAGCTGCTGGGAAAATACGAATTCCCTGCAGCAGCTCGAATAGCAATTACATCACGTACTGGTAATAAAAGCTACTGGACAACTTTCTTGCGGTTGCCCTTAAGATTTATTGCCTTATAGGAGTCTCTTTATGGGCATCTGGATCCAGCGCAGGGCTGCTGAGGCAAAGTGAATGTGCAGTTGTCACTACGTTACTGTAGTCAGGGATCCTGATGGCTGCAGAGTAACCTGAATCCACCAAGGGGATGACAGCCCCGAGGTCTCATCAGCCGAAATACTGGGCATAGTCTTTGTATGGATGCACATTGCTGTGAATGATCCTGTACTCCTCTTCCCAGACATACAGAGACGTTCAGATGATCATTTCTGCAGATTATTTACAAAGTGGAGGACCAGTTTATGTGTTTCACCCCATATACCATCGCCACGTACTAGTTCAGGCTCAGAACAGTTCCTGGCATCACATGGACGTCACTTGCAGAGATCTCAGGCTCTGTAACATGTAATTTTAAGAAGCTAATTACAGGATTCACCTAGGGGCAGCATGCTACACGGTGTTCAGCTCCGCCAACGACCGCATGACTTGTGACCTCTGCAAGATGTGAACGGTGCAATTACCAGCAGCCAAGGACATGATTGCCACATGTAACGTAGAGGCCGATAACGTCAGGTTACTGTATTACATGGCGTCCTGTGGGGGGGGGGGGGGGAGACATAGTGTACCGCTGACCCGGAATATAGCCGATATATATAAAAATATGGAAGACAGGGGAAAAGCAGCAAATGTACTTCTGTGTGATACGTGTTATCCACAGCAGTCTCTTCATTGTGAGAACCTCAGTCTCTGATGAGGAAATCTCTAGAACATTGCCCCCGGGGTACAGCACGTACTGTGCTAACCAGGTGTGCGCAGCGTCATAGGTCGTCGACTCCGGATATCAATAACAAAAGCACTGATGATGGCGGCATATGAGCTCCATCTATCATCCCATATCTATCTATCTATCTATCTATCTATCTATCTATCTATCTATCTATCTATCATCTCATATCTATCTATCATCTCATATCTATCTATCTATCTATCTATCTATTATCTATCTATCTATCAGCTCATATCTATCTATCTATCTATCTATCTATCTATCTATCTATCATCCCATATCTATCTATCTATCTATCTATCTATCTATCTATCTATCTATCTATTATCTATCTATATATTATCTATATATTATCTATCTATCTATCTATCTATCTCATATCTATCTATCTCTCATATCTATCTATCTATCATCTCATATCTATCTATCTCTCATATCTATCTATATATCTATCTATCACCTATCTATCTATCTATCTATCTATCTATCTATCTATCTATCTATCTATCTATTATCTATCTATCTATTATCTATCTATATATTATCTATATATTATCTATCTATCTATCTATCTATCTCATATCTATCTATCTATCTATCTATCTATCTATCTATCATCTCATATCTATCTATCTCTCATATCTATCTATCTATCTATCTATCTATCTATCTATCTCATATCTATCTATCTATCTATCTATCTATCATCTCATATCTATCTATCATCATCTATCTATCTATCTATCTATCTATCTATCTATCTATCTATCTATCTATCTCATATCTATCTATCTATCTATCTAT
Organism: Bufo bufo; assembly: GCF_905171765.1. Taxonomy (NCBI): domain Eukaryota; kingdom Metazoa; phylum Chordata; class Amphibia; order Anura; family Bufonidae; genus Bufo; species Bufo bufo. The sequence goes on along the minus strand of NC_053398.1, from coordinate 137,643,152 downwards.
CTATCTATCTATCTATCTATCTATCTATCTATCTATCTATCATCTCATATCTATCTATCATCATCTATCTATCTATCTATCTATCTATCTATCTATCTATCTATCTATCTATCTATCTCCTATCTATCTATCTATCTATCTATCTATCTATCTATCTATCTATCTATCTATCTTCTATCTATCTATCTATCTATCTATCTCCTATCTATCTCCTATCTATCTCCTATCTATCTCCTATCTATCTATCTATCTATCTATCTATCTATCTATCTATCATCTCATAATCTCATATCTATCTAGCTAAAGAGCAAAAATCGAGGCAGCACTCCAAAGAAGGTGAGGGTGGTTGACCCGTTTATTAACCCAGTCGCAACGTTTCAGCCCAGCTCAATGGGGCCTTTGTCAAACATACAAATGATGTCTCCCAAGGGTTTAAATACCCACATAGGGATAAGGATACATAATTACATGATTAGCCACCCAGCAATACATAATTAAAGGGCTTCTGTCACCCCCCATTTAGCAATTTTCTGTATCGGACATTAGCTATTTGCTAATGTCAGTTGAGTCCATATATATCACTCTTACCTCTCTCTGTGGCCATGTCTATCACGTGGAGGAGGGGGCGTGTTTATAGTCCGAGGATGTAACCGCCCAACTTGCTGGTAGTGAAGTAATTAGCATATTATAAAAGTAAGATTTTTAAAGAAATTACAGCACAGAGAGAGGTAAGAGAGATATATATGGACTCAACTGACATTAGCAAATAGCTAATGTCCGATACAGAAAATTGCTAAATGGGGGGTGACAGAAGCCCTTTAAGTATCAATAATACATTATTGATATATAAAACAATAACACAAATAGTATCAATAATTCAAAGTGCATCCATAATCAATAATGTGAAAGTCCATATGACTACAATTGAAAATTCATAAATAAATCAATTAATGTCATAAAAAGATATATAAAATAAAGTGCCTCTGCCTATATTGGTGCTTACACCTGTGTAACGTGCTATGTGTAATTTTATTTTTAGTTTTGTTTTATCTATCTATCTATCTATCTATCTATCTATCTATCTATCTATCTATCTATCTATCTATCTATCTATCGCAGCCTAGCCCAGATATTTCCTATGTGTACTGACCTTCTCATTAGGGATGGGTATTTGCTAAGGACTTAGTACCGGGGTTGGTTGATGCACATTCCCTATCATATGTGATTCTGTATTCCAGGCAGGTCTCCAGTTTTGGGCGCTCCTGCCAGCCATTGTTAACCAGCTGTCGGAGGGCACGCTCTTTCCATGGCGAATCCTCGCTGTGAGCACTAACCGTATCAATAACTGGGTGTGAACTAAAAACCATGCCTACATTGCGCTCTGCACACCTCCACACCCGTCCTCTGATATCACAGCATGTGCTGCTGACCCTTTCTGCATATAGTTCATGCGGGTAAACTTTACATATGATGAGCGTTTTACATGTCATATGTAAAACTAACATAACTCAAAAGGCATTCTTTCCAACATGACTTAAAGGGCATGTCCATCTTTGAACATATTCCTCATCTCTTCCCCTGACGGCCTCCATTCATCTTCATCAGTCCCATGTGTTGCCTGTGGTGTTGTTGGAATTCAACATGTACAAGTCTTCGGTCTTGGATGTTCCAGCAATAGCTTTCTCCCTCTTCAGAAAACTTTCGTGCTTGGCTGAGCATGCATGTGTATGGGGATTAGAAGAGGACTGTGTCTTCTGAAAATTGGACATTTTCCCATATTTTTGTTATATCAAATGGGCACTCACTCTACCTGGACCCATAAAATGGGACATAACTATGGAGGAAAGGGGCAGAGTGTGTGATTGCACCTAGGCTGAGTGGCCTTGGAGGGGGGCTCATATGGTCCCTCATTCTCCTAGGGCCCTCTTAATGATTTTGCACTGGGGTCTGGGAGCTGCCAGTTACACATTTAGGTTTAATGACTGTCGTTCTCAAGTAGTCACAAATTTTCCAGGGCTGACAAATCGCCCCGTCCGTCCGCCCCACTGGGATAATAACGCCTCCTCTTCCAGCTTTTCCCAGATATATCGCCTTTAACAGCCCAATTTACTGCTCATTGAGATAAAGGCTGAACGCAGGGTGTTCTGTGCGTAATGTGACTGTGAGCGGACAATGGCTGCTCCTCGCCTCCCGCTGACACCTCATTGTCTGGTGACATCATCCACCCCTTGTGGTCGCCTTTCACTTAAGAGTGACTCAGATCCTGAGAAGAGTAAACCGGAACAATGCAAGACAACATTAACGCATCAGTATGTCCCGTAAATGCAATGAATACTGTATGCATGTGTAAAGTGATCGCCGCTTTAAAAGGGAATTGCCAGGCTTCCCTTATTGTCCTGTACGGACCGCTCCACCGAATACTAAAACACATCGGAGGCAACCGTTTCGGCTACATACACCCATCGGCCATAATATTGAAACGGGTGAAGTAAATAACTTTTCATGAGTGAGATACATAAGCCAGCAAGTGAACAGCCCTACAAAATGTTTATTCTCTGACCTATTAGAAAGGTACATGATGTAAACTGTAGTGAAGGTAATTTTCTTAACAGTGACTGTATTTGTGAGTTATAACCTCCCTTCTGATTCTCAGCTGTGTCATGTGACCAGCCATCTGACTTTCCAAATAACACTGCACCTGGAAGTCAGTTTCTCTATGTATTCCTAAGGGAGCCTCAGTGTCAGTCTCCTAGGAATGAATAGAGAAGGAACTGACTTCCTGTCCTGTGTCAGTTGGAGGTCAGACTGCTGGTCACATGACACAGCTGAGGATCAGAAGGGAGGTTATAACTCACAAATAATAAAATTACCTTCACTACAGTTTACATCATGTACCTTTCTAACAGGTCAGAGAATAAACATTTTGTGGTAGTGCTTCTTTAGGCTACATTCACACGACCGTAGTGTTTTGCGGTCTGCAAATTGCGGATTCGGAAAAGACGGATACCGGCCCGTGTGCGTTCTGCCGATGGCCGCCACTATAATAGAAATGCCTACTCTTGTCCACTATTGCAGACAAGAATAGGACATGCGCCATCTTTTTTTGTGGGGCCACGGGAGGAAACTACGGATGCGGACAACAAAATTGCAAAACGATGCGGACCCATACGATCGTGTGACTGAGCCATTCTTAAAGAGGTTTTTCAGTAGCGCCCCGAACAGTATTGAAACAAAGTTTTGTGCGAATCGACTTTGGATGTTTCATCTGAAGTCAATTCGCTCATCCCTAGTTATGATTCCAGCAGTCTGCAATAAAGGTCCAGCTGGGTGTGCCCCTGCACAGTCTGGCGCTAACAGTACTGATTAGATAGTGTCAGACTGCGCATAGATACCCCCAACTGGTAACACCCAGATGGACCCTTTATTGCAGACTGCTGGAAATTCATTTATAAACCTCTAGCAAGAGTAATAAAGGAACGGCACAACGTACAGTCATAAGAATAGATGTACCAGTATTGTACATGGGGGATGCAAGTAGTCACTAAAACAGACATGTCAGGGGAGATCACACTTAAGTAGATTGGCCAGAAACTGGCCATATGAGCAGTATTATAGTCACAGACTCTTCTATGACTCTGTGAATGTAACTGTTCTTATGGATGCTGTTTTCCTTCAAGTGGAGATGCCCTTTAATTGACTAGCTATGGCTATACACTATTGCAGGAATCTGCAACCTCCGGCACCCCAGCTCTTCTGAAACTACAACTCCCAGAATCCTCCTTTCACTTTTATGACTGTTACAAGAACAGTAAGTGTGCATGCTGGGAGTTGTGGTTACACAGCAGCTGGAGTGCCAAGGGTTACTGATTCCTGAACTGTTGTCTCCACCAAGAGCTAATGACCTGGGCACAGGACCCCCTTCCTCTCTGTGAACTCAGAGTTGGACAACTGGACAATTCCTTCAAATTTAAACTCTGTATTCCATTAATAGGTTCCAGCTACCTGCTCTGGTTATGGGGATGTGATGACGGACTCTGTTCAGTGGTTGCCTCCTGTTGTGTGACACTGATTTACAAAGAAAAAGCTGTCTTTAACCTACAGCCTGCTGCATACATATCTGACATATATATACATTTTCTTTCTTCATCACAGGGCAAGGCCGTCGCACAGACCGGTCGCAGCAAATTACAGAATGAAAGGGCCGGGCTGAACAATCAGATCCTGAAAGCGATGCGGATGAGAGCCGGGGCTGAGAACCTCCTGCGGTACGTTCCCATCTCTCTGTACTCGGCTACAAAATGAAGCCTTTGTTCTGTCGGCTTCGGTGATCTGAGATTTCCCAGAGCAGATTCCCAACAGATGCCGTATCCTAATGAACACAGCGAGACAGCGCATCGATTGTAGCAACAGTTCAAGCACAGGTTACCAACCTGCTCCCTCTGGAGGACGGCACTGTGACTGTGCACAGGGGGCACCATGCCAGGGTTATCAACCCGCTACCTCCAGAGGACCTCACTGTGACTATGTACAGGGGGCACCATGCCAGGGTTACCAACCTGCTCTCTCCAGAGGACCTCACTGTGACTATGTACAGGGGGCACCATGCCAGGGTTACCAACCCGCTACCTCCAGGGGACCTCACTGTGACTATGTACAGGGGGCACCATGCCAGGGTTATCAACCCGCTACCTCCAGAGGACCTCACTGTGACTATGTACAGGGGGCACCATGCCAGGGTTATCAACCCGCTACCTCCAGAGGACCTCACTGTGACTATGCACAGGGGGCACCATGCCAGGGTTACCAACCTGCTCTCTCCAGAGGACCTCACTGTGACTATGTACAGGGGGCACCATGCCAGGGTTACCAACCCGCTACCTCCAGGGGACCTCACTGTGACTATGTACAGGGGGCACCATGCCAGGGTTATCAACCCGCTACCTCCAGAGGACCTCACTGTGACTATGTACAGGGGGCACCATGCCAGGGTTATCAACCCGCTACCTCCAGAGGACCTCACTGTGACTATGCAGAGGGGGCACCATGCCAGGGTTACCAACCTGCTCTCTCCAGAGGACCTCACTGTGACTATGTACAAGGGGGCACCATGCCAGGGTTATCAACCCGCTACCTCCAGAGGACGGCACTGTGACTATGCACAGGGGGCACCATGCCAGGGTTACCAACCTGCTCTCTCCAGAGGACCTCACTGTGACTATGCACAGGGGGCACCAAGCGAGGGTTATCAATCTGCTCCCTCCGGAGCACCTCTCTGTGACTGTGCACAGGGGGCACCATGCCAGGGTTACCAACCTGCTCTCTCCAGGGGACCTCACTGTGACTGCACACAGGGGGCACCATGCCAGGGTTGTCAACCTGCTCTCTCCAGAGCACCTCACTGTGACTGTGCACAGGGGGCACCATGCCAGAGTTGCCAACCCACTACCTCCAGAGGACCTCACTGTGACTGCGCACAGGGGGCACCATGCCAGGGTTACCAACCCGCTCCCTCTGGAGGATGGCACTGTGACTATGCATATGGGGCACCAAGCCAGGGTTATCAATCTGCTCCCTCCGGAGCACCTCTCTGTGACTCTGCACAGGGGGCACAATGCCAGGGTTGTCAACCCGTTACCTCCAGAGCACCTCACTGTGACTGTGCACAGGGGGCACCATGCCAGAGTTACCAACCCGCTTCTTCCAGAGTACCGCCACTGTGATTGTGCACAGGGGCCACCATATCGGGGTTACCAACCTGCTTTCTCCAGAGGACCTCACCGTGACTATGCACAGGGGGCACCATTCCAGGCTTACCAAACTGCTCTTCTGGAGGACCTCATTGTGACTGTGCACAGGGGGCACCATGCCAAAGTTTCCAACCCGCACTGTGACCAGGCACAGGGGTGAGCATGTCAGGGTTACCAACCTGCCTCCTCTGAAAGACTGCACTGTGACTATGCACAGGGGCACTATGTCAGGGTTACCCTCCTGCTCCTCCTGAGGACCTGATTGTCACTGTGTTCAGGGGGCACCATACCAGGGTTACCAGCCTGCTCCCTCCAGAGGTCTGCACTGTGATTGTGCACACAGGGCACCCTTTTGGAGGTCTTCACTGTGACTATGCACATGTGTGAGCATGTCAGGGTTACCAACCTGCCTCCTCCGAAAGACTGCACTGTGACTGTGCACAGAGGGCACCATGCCAGGGATCAACCCTTTCCGCTAGATACAAAAATAATTCCATATGGAGATGTGTATCTGCATTATATTTTTATATATAATATAATTTTTTTCTTAAAGGGTGTCTCCACTCTTATAGCTTCTAGTCTCACTGTTCCAGTAGGCTTTGCATTTATCTGCATGAGATTTGTTCTCTGGAGACCCAATGGTGTACTTTGGCACAAGACCGCAAGGAGCAAATACAGAGAGCCACATGGACGACATGCGTCATATGACGGCAAGTCTCAGAGCGAGCGACCAAAAACATTTTTTCAACTGTTTTAAAATAGCAGCCAAATTGTGAACGAGTTGCAAGCAGGTTGCAGTCGCCCGTGACTTGCAGTGCAGTCTATGCTGGCAAAGTCTATCTGGATTTTTTGCGACAGCCATGTCCCAGTTGCGTAGGACCACGGATCGCAACTCAACGCCATCAACAAGCATTAGATGCAACATCGCCATGCAATATCACAAGCTTCATGTCGCAGGGCACACTCATTGGCTGCAGTGGACACGTGATCTGTTGTCCAAACAGATGTTGACCCAGAACCTGCAGACCTGGTGGGGGCAATGATGGAGCTGGAGGCTAGCAGATGGGATCAGGTAAGTATGATTACTACAGCGGAGCCAGTCACACTGTGGGGTCTGAGCAAAATGTGAGAAACGCGAACAACCCCTTTAATATAAGCTTTAGGTTTTACGTAGATGTCCTGCAAACCCCAAAATTTGGAACCATATCCTGTGGGGTAAAACCCAGGGAGTCATAACCTGCGGCATTGCAGGCTGGCACTAGTAAGTGCCATTGAAAAGTCACTGTCTTCACTACGATTGTCATTGTGATTAACATGTGATCTGCTTTGGTGGTCCAGGGCTCGCAGCAACCAGGAGGACAATGGTCTGCCATCCCCCAATTCCGAGACTGGAGAAAAACTCCTAAAAGAAAGACAGAAAGTTAACCCCTCTCTTATTTCGGCTCATTGTGAGAGGGAACATAAGAAATCTATTGTGCAGGTCTGTACAGATAGGGTCTAGGAGCATAGTGCAAGATGGGGCCGATCGGCAGAGAATCCTCACCTTGCTTCATAGATGGTGCTGCCCCCCCAGTGCGGACACACTTAGATTTCCCACTCACACTTGATATATTGCACAGGATTAGACTTTAGTTGTCACCTGAGCACAAATTTGCAGACTGTTCCTGAGTATGTGAGGAAATCTCAGCAACTTGTTATTAGGGCAATCGTGTCGGACTGTGATCATCCTGTGGTAACGATCGTCAGGAGCTTGAAGATGGAGACCAGAATAGACAGGGATTTAATTGTAGGTTCAATGAAAGTAAAAGCATAAAACGGATGTCGGTTGTTATGGACCTCTTACACAGGCCGATTTCTGCTCATAACAAGCAGTGATAGACCATACTGTAAGTTAATTGTAAGGGCAGTTGAAGGGCTTTTCTGTTACTTAAATATTAATGGGCTATCCTCAGGATAGTTATCACTGGGGTCTGACACCCAGCACCTCCACCAATCAGTGATGGGCTATTCTCAGGATAGTCTTCAGTATCAGATGAAGTGGGGTCTAGTGCCCAGCATCAATACTAATCAATGATGGGCTATCTCCAGGATAGTCATCAGTATCAGATGAAGTGGGGTCTGACACACAGCACTTCTACCAATCAGTGATGGGCTATCCTCAGGATAGTCTTCAGTATCAGATGAAGTGGGGTCTGGTGCCCAGCACCAATACTAATCAATGATGGGCTATCCCCAGTATAGTCATCAGTATCAGATGGAGTGGGGTCTGACACACAGCACCTCTACCAATCAGTGATGGGCTCTTCTCAGGATAGTCATCAGTATCAGATGAAGTGGGGTCTGGCACACAGCACCTCTACCAATCAATGATGGGCTATCCCCAGGATAGTCATCAGTATCAGATGGAGTGGAGTCTGACACACGGCACCTCCACCAATCAGTGATAGGCTATCCCCAGTATAGTCATCAGTATCAGATGGAGTGGGGTCTGACACACAGCACCTCTACCAATCAGTGATGGGCTCTTCTCAGGATAGTCATCAGTATCAGATGGAGTGGGGTCTGGCACACAGCACCTCTACCAATCAATGATGGGCTATCCCCAGGATAGTCATCAGTATCAGATGGAGTGGAGTCTGACACACGGCACCTCCACCAATCAGTGATGGGCTATCCCCAGGATAGTCATCAGTATCAGATGGAGTGGGGTCTGACACACAGCACCTCTACCAATCAGTGATGGGCTCTCCTCAGGATAGTCATCAGTATCAGATGGAGTGGGGTCTGACACACAGCACCTACTCTGATCAGCTGTTTCAGGCAGAAACTGTACAGTAGATGAAAGACCCCATCCACTTGGATGTGAATTTGACATGTCCTTCAACCTAAATTTTTACTTGTCTAATACATAATACTTCAAAGGAGGTAGAAAGCAGAATGCAAACAATTCGGAGAATGTGTCATATACCTAGGCCATGAAATATGCTCTGCAGGAGATGTCTCAGACCTAACAATGTCCTATTATTTCCCCTCTCTACAGGGCCACCAACAACAGCAAAATCCGAGAGCAGGTTCTGCTGGAACTAAGTTATGTGAACTCCAACCTGCAAGTTCTCAAGGAGGATCTGGAACGTCTGAACATATCAGTGGAGGTGTACCAGCACACAGAGTAAGAGCCGCCATTAGGCCTGGCTATCATTACATGCCAGCACTCATGAATGGCCTTACATCTTTATGAAGAGCAGGTTGACGACCTGTGGGGTGGGAGGTGATAGCAGAACGGCAACCATCACTCCTCCAGCCTCGCCTTTGTTTACCAGAAAGGCATATCGTACATTCCTGATAATATTGAGCCAGGCTATTCAGAGCGTCTCTAAGGAGAGAATGAGAATTCCTTGGCCGATAAGAGCTTTGTGAGCTGTTTACCAGTCACACTTGACATCTATTTGGCTGGGGTTGCACTAGAGAATTTGTAGTTGCAAGGCTGGAATAACACATGCGGGTTATGCGGCAGATTTGGACTCCCCAGGGGAGAAGTTCAGTCTTTTCTTTATACTATTCTTTTCAGATCTTGGCTTTGGCTCAAAAACTTGCATTTGTAATTTTAGCCTAAGACTAGATTCACATCAGAGGCAGAGTTTCCGGTATGCATGCAGCGGTATTGTGACGGACGTTCCCGCGACAGGTGGCAGGAGATCTGTGAGACTGGCAACACGTGGTTTGAGCTGACAGGTTTTCCTTGTGGATCAATAGGCGTCTGTGTTGTTTCTGGTAATGGCCACATCCCTTGCCTCAGGTGTTGCTAATGTGGTCATTTAACCTTCTCTATTTATTGTGGTTTTTCCCACAATTCTGTGCGGGTTTATAGCTTCAGTTTTTAGTTGTGGATAGCTGGTGTGTGGATCTTGGCATAGTTCCTGGTGCTTCCATTGCTCCTTAGAAGTTAAGTCTTTCCTTTCACTTTTGTATTTTGTTTAGGTTCTCTTTGTTGCTTTTCCCTATTGTTTGTATTAGGCCTGAAGGAGACTCCTGTTCGTCCTTCCTTTTGGAGGAACAGGTAGTCTTGTCCCTGCCATTAGTACAAAGGCCCGATAGGGCTAGATAGGTCTCTAGGTATTCCTGTGTATGAACACACCTACCTCTGGGGTCTGTTCATACTGGTAACCAGTCAGGATTTTGGTTAGGGTTTTACTAGGAGGTGTCCATCTTCCTTCCCTAGTTCTCAGGCCTGATTCCCTGTCCCCCCCTCCTTTCCCTCTTATGCTCAGTGTGGTGTTTCCCTCCCACACCGAAGTGTGACAAGTATTGTGTCAGAATGCTAGAAACCCGACAGACCCAATTACAGTCAGTGGGATGCATTGGGCACCAGTTTTCTGTTCCAGCATTGGAATTTTGCCGCATATGTGAACCTAGCCTAACGCTGCATGTTGTATCTACCAACTGGAAAATGGGCAATTTTTGCGGGGTGTTGTCACAGGGAAACTTTGCAGCAAGTTGTCGCCATAATAAATAATGGAGTTGCTTGCATGTGATTTTCAATGAATTCCTATGAAATAGTGTTTTTACGCCGGAATCGCACATGCAGTTTTTGGACCAAAGCCAGAAGTGGATAGACTCCTACTTCTCCTTTTCGCTCGATCAACCTCTGGTTTTGGCTTAAAAAACCTCACCTGAAACTGCATGTGTGATTTCAGCACCTGTTTTACTAATGCCGCTGTTACTTTTTTACAAAAAGAAGCCATGTGTTATTTATTTATTTTTTTTGTGTGTTTTCTGCAACATTTTTTAGAAATTTTTCTTTTTTTTCTTTTAACACTTGAAACTTGGATTTTATTCCGGCATAAAGAGAAGCCTATGGCCAAAAACAACATAAAAACCTAGAACAAAATACCTCAATAAAATACAAATAAATGCACCACGTGCTAAAAGTGCAGAACCCTTTAGAAATAATGCAAAATGCTGGCGTCATTGAAATGAACCTGTGACAGGAGGGGACTGATGTCATATATGTGGAACCTTCTCTGTCTATAGCTGTGTATTAGTAATCAGCATAGTATGCGTCCCCTGATTGCCGGGCGTGTAAAGTGCTGCTGAGGTCATGGTTGATTACTGAGGGCACATGACCCGGCTTCAATCATTTCTAGTCACTTATTAGTGAACGCTCCCTGCCGCCCACCCACTCACTATATTCGGCCTCCTTAGATTAGGAAGGAGCAGAATCAGCAGGATGAGGACACTTAACAGCTGTCGCTGGGCTGAGCTCTGCAAAATGATTCCTCTATGTAACTTTGCCGGATGTCCAGCCACTGAGACCCCCAACAGCAGGGGCTCAAAAGGCCTCCCCAAAAACTGCCCCTCTGTGCTGGCCGGCACCAGCTGCCATGTTCTGTCCTCCTAATCCAGTTGCCTCAGGATGACAATACAGTTGAATTCACGAGTCAGAAAGGTAGCGTCATATCATTACTGGCGGTCTCAGGCGGCCCCTCGAGGATCGGCCCTCCAGGAAGTTTCCCTGTAGGGTCTATGGCCAGTCCGCCCCTGCCCACCAGTCATGAGCTTGGGGGTCCTGAGTCTCTCATTTCAATGGAGCAATGATCTGTGTGAGTGAGCTGGGATACCCATGCTCAACCACCGCTCCATTCAAATAGAGGACACAGGACCCTCATTCTGATGATCAGTGGGGGTCCTATCATTAGGAATGTAATATTTCTGGGAAAACCCCTATAATTGGTTAGTAGTTTTGCCCTTATTTTATATTGAAAGGCGTTATCCGCTCCAATTTGGAAATATTGGGGTGGGAGTGTGGGGGGCACTTATGAGGATGCTACACCTGGTTTTGCCTGTCTTTTACGCCTGGAAAAAGACTCCATGTAAAAGCAGAGCGAAAACTACTCCAGTTAGGGGCTGGAGTAGTTTTGACTCCAGGCGCAGGGATGGTTTTAGAAGTGACCCCCTCTTGAGAAAGAGGGTCCCTCACTCCGGACCACTCTCCTGCTGTCAGCCAGCTGAGGGGTCCACCCGCTGTCATAGACAGAAGGTACCCCTGTTCTGGACCCCTTCTTTTAGCCTCAAAGCCGTGTGCTTGGCTCTATTGTGACGCCACCCAGAGTCTCTATGGCTCTGTACTGTCCAAGATTAGAAAAACATCTGGAAACAGCGCCACTACTGTCTATGGGTTGTGGCTGGTATTGCAGCTTAGCGCTACAGAAGTAAATGGCAATGACCTGCAATGCCACACACAGCCTGTGTACATGTTTTTCTAATCCTAGACAACCCCTAGGGTTGTAGGGTGCTCCCATATGGCACCTTATTACAGAGATATTCTCCCTAAGAAGCAGAGATTAGGGAGATCACTGCCACATGATGGCTCCCGATGCAGCATTGTATGCAATCCATTAGAAAGAGCCTATGGACCGTATCCTGTGATACCAAGGACGCACAGAATTACTGCTTGGCTGCAGAGCTGTCAATCCCCCGTCATCACCCATAATGCATTGCACTCCCATAGGAATGAACACTGCTGTCTTGCTATAGGATGTGCCCTCGTTTGTTGACTCTTCATACATTATCCATTGCAGGCAGAGCGCCAGCATTCCTCTCATCCCTCTCGGCCTTAAGGAGACAAAGGATGTTGATTTCACGACTGCCTTCAAGGTAACTGGAAATATTTTATTTGTATATTGGACAGGAAGATGTCTATAAAATGCGTGGGAGAAGCTTCAAACTGCTGTTGTTTACCCTAGGTTTTAGAGGCTGGGGTAGAATTGACCTTAAAGGGTCTCAGGATAGTTCATCAATATCTCATCAGTAGTAGTCTGATTCCCGGCACCCCTGCCGATCACTTGTTTAAGGAGGCCGCGGTGCTCCCGTGAGTGCTGCAGCCTCCTCACAGATTACGGAGATTGCGGAGCTCATGTATAGGGGGTCAATGGCACTCGCACCCCCCCCAGCGTTATCACCTGCCGACCCGTCTGTAATAATGAACATGCCTTATAGCGATATAAACTAAAGGTTAATATAGGAAACTATTTGTGGGCCCCACAAGTATCATATAGGGGACTCTGGGGACTGTCGGCAGCCGTAACTTTGCCAGGTGATCAGAGTTTAACGAAACCGAAGAGCCGCGAGTAATCGGACAAATATTTCCCCAGAGGTTTCAGCTATTCTTGCAAGGACGCGAGATAAGCCAGAACTGAAAGTTTCTATCCTTAGGGTGACGAGCGATGACTATTTTTAGACTCATCCATTAATTGCACGGAGACCTGAGAGATCCCGACGTCACGTATTATCGTTCCCTGAATCAGCCCGACCCTCCCTCCCGAGTGGAGGAAACTTAATGCAGAAAGTGCAGAGCAGATCTCCAGGAGGTAACACCCATCACTTCCCTCCAAAACTAGGAAAAGATCAGTCAGTGACTAATGCAGAGTACACCCAGCATTCCTCATGGGGGCAAATCATCCTGATCTGTGATCAGGTAGAAGTAACCATTAGTCATTTTCATAATTAAAGTGGAACTCCGCCTAAAACTAAAAATAAGTGGTTTATGCAAAGTGCATACAAGGAGAGTATATGTAACGCAACATTAAAGCTTAATGAAATGTAAGTGCAGTCCTCATACAGGTTGTCATTGGTGAGATCTCCTGAGAAAAATCTATTAGCTCCCATAGACATAAAATACTGGTCACTGCGCCGCTGCTCTCCAGGTACACCGCTGCTCCTCTGTCTATACTCCCGAATCCCTTATCTAAGTCTCCTTGGAGATCACCGTGATTTCAGTGCGGCACCGAGGTCACTGAGCTCTCTCTTGTGATGGGTCGTCCCTATGGCCATCATATTTAATGCAGTCTGTGATTCGACCTGAGCCTGATCTCTGCACAGAAAGTTCTGTCATCTTTACAGTTCTAAATGAACTGGCAATGCTTCATTCACTGATCCAATAGACTCAACCAACATTTAAAGGTCACCTATCAGCTGGATTAACCCTGTTAACACAGACATACTACCTGGTAGGGTTGATCTTGCTGATTAAAATGATACCCGTCTTGTTAATATAATTTGCAGCATTCTCGATAAAAATGACTTTTAGTCTTCATACAAATGAGGGCTTCAGTGCACTGAGGGGTGTGGCCAGCACAGGAAAGCGGGGGAGATGGGGCTAAGCCCCGCCCCTCTGTGCAATGAAGCCATCTTTACATAAAGAATTAAAGTCTTTTTTTCTCAGGAACGCTTCAACCGATTTTCACAATACAGGTATCATTTTGATTGGCAGGAGCAACCCTACCAGTCGGAATGCCTGGTTTACTAGGGTTGATTCTGCGGACAGGTGCTTGTTAACATTTTTTATTAGTGACCAAAGTCTAATTTCACGATCTGCCCTAAATTTTTAACCTCTCGAAATGCTGTAAAGGTAGGTATGTGAAAGAGGTGACAAATTGGTCAAACATTGCAAAGTCGTAAAAATGCCTCATTAGTTAATTATTTGTAGAACGCTCAGTCCTTCTGGGAAACGTTCATTCAGCATTAACTCTGTACCGGCCGATAAATCCCCAAAATAGCATCCCTATGTAAGGAAGGTGTGGGTTCTCCTGTAACGCTGTTTTTTTCACTTGTAGGACTTTATACTGGAACATTACAGTGAAGACGGAGCGGACTATGACAATGAGCTGGCCGACCTGATGGACCTCAGACAGGTAGGGGCTGTTACTGGAGGTGGCTGTGGCCATGTACACGAGATAACTGAGGAATCTGACAACTGTCTAATATGTGACAACCTGAAAAAACAATGGGCAGAAATGTGGAACTTAACCTATCTGAACCTTTTGTATAACAAGGGTCACTTCCTTCTTCTTGAAGGGTCAATTCACTGCTATAAGGGCTCATGTGCACGAACGTGTGCCGGCCAGCGGCCCGTAAACCCCGGGTCTGCAATATACAGGCCCTGGCTGTTTGGGTCCACATCCGTGATACGGTGCACATTCACTTGAGTGGGTCCGCAATTGGGAAGGTGCGGTGCGGAATGGAGGCACGGAACTCCACGGAAGCGCTACTGAGTGCTTCGTGTTTTTTTTTTTTTTCTGTGCCTCTGCACTGCAAAAAAATAGGAAAGGTGTGCATAAACGTCTGAATAAACTGCACGGTTGTTTCCCATGTATTGGGGACCGCAATTTGCAGTCCCCAATGCACGGAATGGCCGGCACATGTTCGTGTGCATGAACCCTTAGAGTGAAGCCTGGATGGAAACATGGTGCAACCTTTGGTATTTTAATATTCAGGCTGCCCAGGGTTGTACATTAAAACTACCCCTTTGCAGTCTGTGGAGGATTTTTGGGTTAATGTTCAGCTGACCGAGCCTTGTGGACATGCACTGTGGACATAGTGGACATGTGGCTGGACAGGGGAGTACCGCTTGGCCCCCTTCCTGTCCTACCTGACCTGGGACTGGGAACGTGTTTGCTTACTGAGAAGTGAATGCTCATGACGTAGCGGCACTGGTGGGACAGGAAGGGGGCAAGTTGTTCTAGCCTGTCCATGCAGAGAGCAGAGTCCTGCAGAGCCTGGCTCTGTATGTATGTGTGAATGTATGTAAAGCATATCCTGTATTTTTCAGACTATATGACGCACCTGATGATAAGAAAAAAAAAATATATTTTTCATTAGACCCTCATATCAGATGTCAGATCAAACCCCCATCAGACCTCAGATCAGACCCCCATCAGAGCTAAAATAAATAAATAACCTTACTTCTGCTCTGGCGGTCTCTCCTGCAGTCACGCTCGCTGGTCTTCCCTGGGCCTGCGCTGCTTTGTCACCTGACTGGGTGCAGCGCCAGGTTATAGTGTGCGTACTGCGTCCTGACACTTTACACAGTCAGGATAGTGCAGCGCGGGTTCGGAGAATGATGTGCTGCCTGTACTCACCGCTCCCCGCGATTCCGGCATACTAGTCAGCGATTCCATAATGGAAGCACTCGCTAGTATTCACTTTATAAGACACATTGTCATTTTTTTCCACTTTGGGGGGGGGGGGGGGGTGCGTCTTATAAAGCAAAAATTATAGTATATATAACATATATGTGTGTGTATCTATGTATCACAGTATGTATACATGTGTGAATTTTTATTGTAGTATAAAGTGTATATACATCACTGTACCTGTATGTATGTATGCATAGATGTCACAGTAGATATGCTTGTGTGTGGAGGCATGTGCAGCATACGCAGTGTGAATATGTGTGAGAAGAATGTATATACTGTATATGTGTCATAGTGTTTATGTGTGTATGTATATCAGTGTGTATATGGCTCCATTCACACGTCCTTGATGTGTTGTGGATCCGTAACACACCCGGCCGGCACTCCCTATAGAAATGCCTATTCTTGTCCACAGCTGCGGACAAGAATAGGACATGTTCTATCTTTTTGCGGAGCTGCAGACCGGAAGATCGGGGCCGCGCTCCGCAAATGCGGATACGGACAGCACACTGTGTGCTGTCCACATCTATTCCGTCCCCATAGAGAATGAATGGGTCCGCACCCGTTCCGCAAAATTGCGGAACGGATGCGGACCCATTTGCGGACGTGTGAATGGAGCCTATGTGAGTGTGAATGTATGTACAGTATATTCACAGTGTGTATATGTATGTCAAGCATGTATATGTGTATGTATGTCAGTGTATATACACTCACCTAAAGAATTATTAGGAACACCTGTTCTATTTCTCATTAATGCAATTATCTAGTCAACCAATCACATGGCAGTTGCTTCAATGCATTTAGGGGGGTGCTCCTGGTCAAGACAATCTCCTGAACTCCAAACTGAATGTCAGAATGGGAAAGAAAGGTGATTTACGCAATTTTGAGCGTGGCATGGTTGTTGGTGCCAGACGGGCCGGTCTGAGTATTTCACAATCTGCTCAGTTACTGGGATTTTCCCGCACAACCATTTCTAGGGTTTACAAAGAATGGTGTGAAAAGGGAAAAACATCCAGTTTGCGGCAGTCCTGTGGGCAAAAATGCCTTGTGGATGCTAGAGGTCAGAGGAGAATGGGCCGACTGGTTCAAGCTGATAGAAGAGCAACGTTGACTGAAATAACCACTCGTTACAACCGAGGTCTGCAGCAAAGTATTTGTGAAGCCACAACACGCACAACCTTGAGGCGGATGGGCTACAACAGCAGAAGACCCCACCGGATACCACTCATCTCCACTACAAATAGGAAAAAGAGGCTACAATTTGCATGAGCTCACCAAAATTGGACTGTTGAAGACTGGAAAAATGTTGCCTGGTCTGATGAGTCTCGATTTCTGTTGAGACATTCAAATGGTAAAGTCCGAATTTGGCGTAAACAGAATGAGAACATGTATCCATCCTCTGATGGCTACTTCCAGCAGGATAATGCACCATGTCACAAAGCTCCAATCATTTCACATTGGTTTCTTGAACATGACAATGAGTTCACTGCACTAAAATGGCCCCACAGTCACCAGATCTCAACCCAATAGAGCATCTTTGGGATGTGGTGGAACGGGAGCTTCGTGCCCTGGATGTGCATCCCTCAAATCTCCATCAACTGCAAGATGCTATCCTATCAATATGGGCCAACATTTCTAAAGAATGCTATCAGCACCTTGTGGAATCAATGCCACGTAGAATTAAGGCAGTTCTGAAGGCAAAAGGGGGTCCAACACCGTATTAGTATGGGGGCACTAATAATTCTTTAGGGGAGTGTATGTGTGAATGTTTGTGTCTCGTGTACTATGTAAGTGTGTCAATGTTCATGGCCCTTCTTTACCACATCCTGCGTCCAGCCCTGGTCTGATTCCTAGGATTAGACAATGTTCACCTCCATTTACTGAATAGGATTATCAGGATATCCAAAGCCATTCCCCCTCTCTAGGCACTGGACCTATGATCCAAGCCAAGGCTCTCCAAGAGTAAACCTTCACGACAAACACCTTTTAACCATTCCATTTTTGCAAACTTTGCAATGTAATGCCAACTTTTTGGCTGCCTGCCCTCACCTTCAGCCTGCTGGACTGCTGCCCTCTTCAGTGGGGTGGAAAGTGTAGAGAGGTAATTCTAGTGAGAAATGTAGCGGAGGTAGGGGGAGAAAAAGGGCGCTGAGCATACTTTCATGCCATTCTCAGAGACCCCTGTAGAATGAGGTGCCTGTGGCTCAGACCCAAAATATGTGAGGAACATACGGACAAAACATGTTCCATACGTGCCTCTCCATATCCGGAAAGTGGAAAAATCTATAGGTGTGCCACCACCCACCCTTCATTTACAGTACTGCTGTGGTCTGTAGTAGTAAAGGGGTCATTGGGACCCCAGGCACTTCAGCTTTTGCACCCCCTGTAGTTACTAAACTATGCCCATTTTTCTTTTTCTTTTCTAGGCATGCCGGACTCCTAGCCGTGATGAAGCTGGCCTTGAGATGTTGCTCAGTTACTTCCAGCAGCTTGGGTTTCTGGAGAACAGGTTCTTTCCATCCAGCAGGAATATGGGGATATTGTTCACATGGTAAGGAATATAAAAAAAAAGGACAAATATGTGAAAAATCAAAGTGACCGGGGCAAGAAATGGCGGTGGGTGCTGGATATAGGATTACATAGTAAGCAGATATTTGATTTTTTTTACTACAGCGAGGGACTTTGTTCTTGGAGCATTTCTCCTCCAGGAGCTTTGTAGACTTCACAAACCTGTAACCGGAGACGCAGTGTGGGTTGTCAGAACAGGTCGGTTTGCTCAGCGAATACCTTCACGCTCAGATTCTCGTCTGATCAGTTTTGTGACGGCGAAAGTGGCCGAACATTAGAGACGTTTATGGTGGAACTGACCTTAGGACATCCTGAAAGGGGAACGCCACCAAAATTACCTTCCAGAAGGCAGCACTGGGGGGCCTAGCATAGGCTGGGAAGTGCACCAGTTCTCACTGGTGTTGGAACGTTTCGATCAGTTCAAAAGGTCCCCATTTTTATAAACGGAGGTTGGCTGCATTCGACAATACCCGGCAAATGTTATCTTCTGACATGTCCGCATTATAGAACCTCCTGTCAGCAGGATCAGCTCCATTAAAGCAGACACTGTCTGGTAGTGTTGTTCCTGCTGATTAATATGATACCTGTCTTTTTGAAAATTGGTTGTGGCATCCCCAAGAAAAATCTAGACTTTTTTTTTTTTTTTTCTTTACGCGAGGGACAAGGGTGGGACTGGATAGCTGAGGAGCACCAAGGGTCTTTTTTTTTTTTTTTCCTTGGGAATGCTGCAACAGATTTTCAAAAGACATGTCATTTCAGTTAGCAGGATTGACCCTACTGCACAGGATGCCTGGTTTAATAGGGTTGATCCTGCCGACTGGTGCTTTTTAAAGGAGCAAAGAAAGCAGTGACCGTTCCGGACTCCCCTTATACCAGATTCACAATAGGCACATTTATGTGTCCGTATTACGGCTGAGCGTCCTGGCCCCCCGAAAAACGGATCTACAGAGCCAGGTATTTATGATGCTGTTGGGGCTGGGACACTCATTCGTAACACAGGTGAATAGATGCATTAGGGCACAGTTACTGATGGGCTGGCAACACTTTTAGAAAGTTTTGCAAGTCCCCTTTTCTGTCCGACCGTGCGACACAATTTTGGCTCATGGCCGGTTTTGCGCCTTGTCTGCCGGTTGGGCGTGACAGGGCAGGGGGTGTTCGGAGGCCATGCTGGTTTTTAGATGGATATTTTGCTGTGTTTTTGAGGCGGATTTGAGTGCAGAATTTCCAACTGCGCTGAAGTCTGAAGACATTTTGCATGCAAAATCCGTCACACATCAGCATCCAGAATTTTCGCAGCTCAAAAACCGCGTTTGAGAAAATAATAAGTTGTGGATTCCCCCTCCTCCCCGCCTTGGATTACATTAATTTTTTTTCCCCCTGCAATTAAATATCCAGGTTTTAGGCTAGGTCTACACGACGACATTTTGTCGCGCGACAATTTTGATAACGATAGTCTATGGTGTCGCACTGCGACATACTGCGAAATTGATTTTTCTGCGACTGTCGCATCGCAGTATGTCGCAGTGCGACACCATGGACCAGGGCTGGCCAACCTGCGGCTCTCCAGCTGTTGCAAAACTACAACTCCCAGCATGCCTAGACTGCTCACAGTTATCAGCCTACAGCAGGTTGTAGTTTTACAACAGCTGGAGAGCCACAGGTTGGCCAGCCCTACCATAGATTATCATTATAAAAATTTTGACGCGTGACAAAATGTTGCGCGACACATGTTGTCGTGTAGACCTAGCCTTACCCCACGTGTGAAATCCCCCAACGCATTGAAGAACACTACAGCCAGCCCCACCCTTGTGCAAAATGGCTGATAGTGAGAGCAAGAGCTTAAGATAGGCATTAGATGTAATGTCCCTTTAAATACGTCCTCGTTATAGAGACTATTAAGGATATAATGATAGATATTTATCATGGGAAGCAGTTCTGCAGTAGAACAGCACATGGCGGTCATCCCCTTTAAGTCATGTGAACGGGTCGGTCGGCAGTGGTCTCTGTTTATTCAGCCTTAAGCAATTAGCAGCGCGGCCAGGTAGGAGCGCAGACCCAGCCACAAACGAAAGCTTCTGTTCCTCCTCCACTCGAGCGGATCTGCTGAGTGCACAGAATAAAAAGCAAGGCTTACAATTAATGACGGGCTGTGTTCCGATGCATAAATTATAGGCTTGACTAAGCCTTTCATGAATCCACAGCCCTGTGTAAACCACTAGATGAATGATGAGGGTGGGGAGATCAATTATCTCGTTGCCTTCTTAATAAACAAAGGAATAAAAACTTGTTTCGTTCTTCCTTTTATGTCTCTGTACAGTAATGCCCTCGGCCGAGGCGGCCGCGTGGAGTCCATGAGGCACATTTACTGAGTTCTCCTTTTTTTTTTTTTGGAAGTAGAAAAAAAGGTGTATTGGCAAATTCTGTCATCAGTTTGCGCCTGATTTATTATCCCTTAATCAATCTGGTTTGTCATTTTGGGGTTTAAGTGCGACCTCTAGTGGTCGTTTTCTTGTAAGACGGATTCAGATTCACTAAAACTGGTCTAAATAGTATGCGCATGAAAATGTGGCGCAAGGGAGCTGAATTTTGGTGCACATCTCCATGAAAGTAGACAAATTGTGGTGCAACTCACCACTCAAAACAGAGACCGAAAAATACGCCACCCTTGGGGGGGGGGGGGGGAGCGAGCGTAGAAATAGACAACATCTGGAGCAAAATAAGGAGCATCTACATAAATAGGACAGAAATTAGGCGCAAAAGTTAGAAAATTTCTGAATTTGTCTTAAAACTCAAAATAGGCATCACAGGTGCAAATGCCTCCAAAACAGTTGATAAATGAGACTTAAAAAAGACAGTTGTAAACAGGTGTTTTCACTGTGCTCTAAAATATATATATATATATATATATAGGGAATGTGGCCTTAAAATTCATTAGGATCCAGTAAAAAAATTAATCTTCATAAACGGGTTGCCCAGGATAAAAAAAAATAAGCGCCTCCCCTGTCCCAGAGGTTGTATGTGGTATTGCAGCTCAGTCTTATTAGATTCATTGGAACTGAGCTGTGATTGCAAGCACAACGCATGGACAGGTGGGACCCTGGACAATCCCTTTAACATTGGAACATGTACATGTTTTACAACTGAAGACTATGTTCGCATGTGTGGTAACCTCATCCAGCCGGCAGAGAACAGCCTACCGGAGTTCACCGGATCCGGCATTGCCAGATACTGTCGTTCACCACATAGACTATAATAGGATCCAGACGCTTTCTGGCATGATTGCAGGGTTTCGGATGGACAAATACCCGACACTCCTTCTGGAAAGCGGCCCGATCCCATTGTAATCTATAGGGTCTAGCAGTGAATGGCAGTATCCAGCACGTGTGGACATAGCCTGTGACCTCTAGTCATCTCTGTCTGTGATCAGTCTTTATAATCAACCTCCTTGTATGTTGCGTAGGTACGACTCCTTCACTGGCGTTCCCGTGAGCCAACCAAATATCTCGTTGGAGAAGGCCAGCATCTTATTCAACATGGCCGCCCTCTACACACAGATCGGAACCCGCAGCAACCGACAGACGAAAACCGGACTGGAGGAGGCGGTCACCATGTTGCAGAAAGCTGCAGGTAACGTCATGTAGTGCGAGGTTCATCCATGATCAGTCCTGGCCATTGGATCATGTCTCATGTTTGTGGTGACTAGCAGACTGAAAGATTGACATCGATAAGCGGCGTATTTTCTATGGTCGCTAATCCTGCACTTACCATAGAAATAACCTGAGGCAGCCATGTTTATGGAGGCAAAATGCCATCGTTATGTCTACCACTACTCGTCTTTGATCCTAAGTTGTCCTCCCCCCTCAGGTTATTATGAATTGTATTCATCCGTCTCTCTTATATTTGGAGGAGCCGCACGAAATTCAATATGGCTGCCTTTATGGTTCTCTGATTAAGGTGTATCCACAAGAGGCCCATAAAGGGTTAAAGCGGTGTGCCATCAGAGACGACCACTATCTAAAATCAGTTGTCCAGGTGATCAGTTGATCGCCCTGGGTTCCGCCCTCTGCTTCCCCTGATATTTTCCCTGTAGCGGCCACTGCAGGAGAAATGTGGTATTACACAGTGGCCATTCGGATGAATGTACTACAGGGAGGGCACGGTTCCTGTAGATTGGCAACCAACCTTAGAGAGCGAATGTCTGTTCTTGCTCAAAGCACGGAACCCGTTTATGAAGTCTCTGTGGGGTGTATACTACGGCTCCCGCTGACCTCGGACTGAGGTGATGAAGACCAGGTGTAATAGGTGCTGTTAGTGCCCACCACCCCCATACGGGCGTGTCGTAGATACCCTAATTCAATGAGCGCTACCCCCCTTCCCCCCCAAGCTTTTACAACAGGGATCTCTTCTGCCTTTCTGTAACATTCTAGAAGGCGGCCACCCGGTGACATCATTGTTTTTGCAGTGTTTGGTCGAGAGATTATCTCGGTTAATGATTAACATTTACTTCTCCCGAGTATTTGCCATCCGGCCATAGTGCACATGGAAGTGACTGCAGGGAATTTTAGAAATGTAGAATTTCCAAAATTCCCATTGCAGATATGAAGACATGCAACTGACTCGCCTGTGCCTTCATTTTGGCATTTCGTCAGCTCATAGAGAACCTTGATCTGTACATTATAACTGATATCCCTATCTGTGCCTAGATGTCTTGTGTATTATAGCGTGAAAACTATCTCCTAATCATTAGAGGCTTGGGCTCCCCTATGCTTTACACTGCAGCTCTGCCAGTTTAGAGTACATGGAGAGGACAGGAATATTGTAAAGTACAAGTAATTAAACTGGAAGTGAAAAGAGATGATTAAGGGCTCGTTCACACGAACGTATTTTGCGTTCCGTATACGGGCCTTTTTCTGCGATCCATATACTGAACCATTCATTTCAATGGGTCCGCAAAAGATGCGGACAGCACTCTGTGTGCTGTCCGCATCCGTTGCTCTGTTCCGTGGCCCCGCAAAAATTATGAGTCCTGTCCTATTCTTGTCCGTTTTGCGGACAAGTATAGGCATTTCTATAATGGGCCTCCTGTTCCGCAATTTGCGGAAGGCACAGGGGCGGCATTCGCTTTTTGCGGATCCGCAATTTGAGGACCGCAAAAAAACCGCACGGTCGTGTAAACAAGCCCTGACATCTCCCAAGGCCAGGGAGTCCCAGTAATGAGGTCCTGGAAATCCACATTAATAACTGGTTATATGTTTCCCGTATACTGGAAGCGGCGTAACATCCGGCTGGTTAATTATTAGCACCCGACCTTCGCGCTTGTAGCCTTTCTCCAAGATCGTGTGAGAATATTAAATGCAGTAGGAGTCAATGATTATAGGGAGAGGTGTTGTCACACAAACAGTAGCCGGGAATCTGCATAAAACATAACATCTCATCATGCAGGACAAAGATAAAATCTGAACCAGCCTGGGAGTCAGCCAAAATGGGAGGGGGGCGAGTGGCTGCCACAGTAAATCTGGTGCCGCTTATCTCGGACAAAAATATAATCAGTTTTGTGTGTCCTTGCCCTGTGACATCCGATGTTGGTGAAGGGTCCAGCGGTACTCACCGTCAAATATCAACCGTCACTTGTATTACGTAGCACTGGATCCTGCATGGTCCCACAGCGGCCGGTGGATGACCCATCTTTTAATCCTCTTGCTCCTGGTAATAAGGTGCTGGACGGTGACTCGGTTACCTGCCAGTCCAGAACAGAAGCTGCTTTGTCAGATTTCAGGTTGACAAAAATTTCAGACCATTGTGTTCTGGATGAAAGGAGTCCAGGTGTACGAGTTTTTCACCCTGAGCATAAGTGGCAGAGGAACCTGTAGGACTGCTATCTCTGCACCCCCTATGGCAAACACTGCAGCAGTGCAGGCACTTTGAGGTGGTGCATTTTGATATTTCAGCTTTGAAAGGACATCATACTTATGCTCCAGTATAAAGGGGACCTGTGTGGGGCGAAGGGGTACCCTTTAAATGGAATTTGAGGATCTGGGGATACAAAGTATATGTGGTGTATTCTAGTAGATGAGGGCAGATATTGTGCACCCCCGAGCTGCAAGTCTTTCATGCAAGAAAGCCAAGCCTGCAAGTCTTCTGTCAAGGACTGGGGAGCCTGCAAGTCTTTTGTCAAGGACTGGGAGCCTGCAAGTCTTGTGTCAAGGACTGGGGAGCCTGCAAGTCGTGTGTCAAGGACTGGGGAGCCTGCAAGTCTTTTGTCAAGGACTGGGGAGCCTGCAAGTCTTGTGTCAAGGACTGGGGAGCCTGCAAGTCGTGTGTCAAGGACTGGGGAGCCTGCAAGTCTTGTGTCAAGGACTGGGGAGCCTGCAAGTCTTGTGTCAAGGACTGGGGAGCCTGCAAGTCTTGTGTCAAGGACTGGGGAGCCTGCAAGTCTTGTGTCAAGGACTGGGGAGCCTGCAAGTCTTGTGTCAAGGACTGGGGAGCCTGCAAGTCTTGTGTCAAGGACTGGGGAGCCTGCAAGTCTTGTGTCAAGGACTGGGGAGCCTGCAAGTCTTGTGTCAAGGACTGGGGAGCCTGCAAGTCTTGTGTCAAGGACTGGGGAGCCTGCAAGTCTTGTGTCAAGGACTGGGGAGCCTGCAAGTCTTGTGTCAAGGACTGGGGAGCCTGCAAGTCTTGTGTCAAGGACTGGGGAGCCTGCAAGTCTTGTGTCAAGGACTGGGGAGCCTGCAAGTCTTGTGTCAAGGACTGGGGAGCCTGCAAGTCTTGTGTCAAGGACTGGGGAGCCTGCAAGTCTTGTGTCAAGGACTGGGGAGCCTGCAAGTCTTGTGTCAAGGACTGGGGAACGAGTCCGACCGGTTACAGTGCAGATCCTGGAGTGATAACCTCCTGTTTGCAGTCGGTGTCTGAAATAACTGAGGTGTGGAGGCCATGTGAATGCGTCAGCAGGGTTTAACGCGAGTGTATCACTGTATCACCTACATAGTTTACTAATTAAAACCGGACACAGAAACATTATTTTATTTCTAATCTGTTTTTATTTTCTTTGTTCTATTTTCCTCCCATGACTGGGGGGGTTTGGGGGCGTCCATCTTATCTTATCTTAGCACTCAAAGATATGTTTTACATCATCCTCATGGATCATAGGAAAGGGTAGTCTGGAGATGACTCATTGACTTCTATAGGAGAGTGTTGTGAGCATGCTCTGTGACCTGTGCAATGGACACTGTGCAGTGAGGGAGAGGAGATAAGCTGTGACATCACGTATTGCGAATGGCGGACCCTGTGTTATTTACAGATTTATGATATCTGTCATAGTAATCTTTCCTGGGATGATAATGAGATGACTGCTGAGGGAGGATCTCTACAGAACAGATTTTTTTCTTTAATATAAATAGTGATGTGAAAACTTAAAATGACCAGACCTTCCTAAAAAAAATTATGCCAAACATAAACACTTTATTTAAACAATGTCATTTTCTGACGGCACATTCCTGTTTTTACAGTATTTCCACCATTAAAGGGGTATTCTGATTATGTTGTAATTCCCTATCCACAGGAAAGGGGATACCTGTTATATTGGTGGAGACTGCTGGCACCCTCAACTGATCACAATAACAGGGCCCCTTATGGAGCCCCCCGAAATGACCGCTGGGCATTCTCCAAAGCTGCTCCATTCATTTCAATGGGAGTTCTGGAGATCGGCTACATGCATGCCTGACTGCCCACTCCATTTATTTTTTGGGGGCTCCTCTGGTAACAGGGGCCCTGTTTTCATGATCAGTGGGGATCAGATCGGTAGGACCCCCACCTATCTAATAGTTACCCCCTATTCTGTGGATCGGAAATAACTTCACATAACCAGAATACCCATTTGGCCGTATTATGGTTGCACTTGGGGGGCCGGGAGCCCCTGGGCCTCTTCTGTGCTGATCACAAGGGCTGTCGCCCACCTTTCCCAGTCTCTGGAATGGTCATGCAGTGATATATTTCTGCTGCTACATAACTCAGTATGTTCAGCTCAGAACTCAGAGAAACCGGACTGATAACCCCTGTGTGTGCCGATGTGGCTGTCATCCAGCTTTCCCCGAAGCTGATATAACTTATATAGCCGAATAGGTGTTTCGTAACCACCTCGCACCAGTCATGTAATTATGGTTTACTGCTGTGATACAATTAGTAACATGGGTCTGGTATAGAAATAGCAGCAGTTACATTGTATCACCGCCCGGTCCTGACATCACAGCCGGCTGCCCTACATTCCATATCATTAATTATTGCCGTCTCTTGTGTTGCACAATATTTGTGTTATATTTTTACACTATTTCATCATCCCTTGTGTTCATTGTATACATGCATCTTAGGTTTTATTCACACGATCCGTCAGAAGAAGAGAGAGAGAAAAAAAACAGGATCCTGAAAAAAACCAAAAAAAAACAAACCCTGTTGCATCAGTTGTTTGTTTGAGATCCGTTTTTTCTTAGACAGTCCTGCAGGCGGTCTAAATTTTTTTAAATCTCGCACGGAAATGGCTCAAACTGATGACAACTGATGCAACAGGATCCGTTGTTTTTTTTTTTTTTTTTTTTTTTTTTTACAGGGTCTTTTTTTTTTTCTCTCTCTTTCTCGTCTTCTTACAGATCAGAAGAACGGAAAGTTAAACGGTGATGTGAATGCACACTTAGAGTCACTCTCCTTTAAGGCACGGTACTCCAATTACATGCGGGGGACACCAGGAGATGTGATGTCAGAGCGAAAGCAGAATTAGGAATGCAGCTCTGGACGTGATTAGAGTATAAGATCAGTACGCGATAACTAAAACAAAGCAAGCACAGTACTAAACTGTCGGAAGTTTGGCAGCTTTCAACACCATTGAGAGATCAAAGGAAATGTTTGCCCACAGCCCAATCCACATCATAAGCGCCTTTCCTCCTGGCACAAGACATCTTTAGGTCTTGGATTGAGTGGGTTGTGTCAGATCTTTATATGGACCCAGGTTAAAGAGGAGCCGTCACCTCTCCCGACACATTCCCCATGTAATAACAATTTTGGAGCATCTATTCTTATGACTCTATTTGTGTTGTGCCGTTCCACTATTATTCCTTCTAGAAGTTTATGACCAGATCTTACCGGTGTGACCAGTTAAGGGATGTGTCCCTGCACCGTCTGACAGCATTGATTGGATAATGTCAAGACTGTGAAAAGACACCCCCGCCCCCCCCCCCCCCAACTTGTAACACCCAGATAGACCTTTATTGCAGACGGCTGGCAATTAATGAATAACTTCTAGTAGGAATAATAGAGGAATGGCACAATGTACAGTCATAAGAAGAGATGCTACATAATTCTCAGGTTTATTTCTTGTTTACTGCATGCTAGAATTTGACTTGCATTTGCTGCTGCTGCTTGGCATTGAGCGCTCTTCCATAGTTTTTTACCCCAGTCCGTATCTTGCTGTTCTTCTCAGTTGCAATCCATTTTAATGACTTTCTCAAAGCGTGATGTGAACCCACCTGTACTTCTGAATGCCTTGCTCATATCTTTCTTTCCGTCTTCCAGGTGTACTCAGCTACCTGAAAGAGACGTTCACCCACACCCCCAGCTATGACATGAGTCCGGCCATGCTGGGAGCCCTCATTAAGATGTTTCTGGCAGAAGCCCACGAGTGTTACTTTGAAAAGCTGATCCTGGCAGGAGTCCAGAATGAGTTCTGCACATTGGTGAAGATGGCGCAGGAAGCGGCGAAGGTACCAGTCACCCTATAATAGACGTCGGCTACCGGTTCTGGCTGCGTCAGTGCTTATTGGCGTCACAGCAACCCGATTGTGGAATGTGTACACGTATAGGTGATCGTAGCTGTTTGCTTTTGCTAGTGATTCAGTACCGGAGCTGGAGGGTGGTGCCCGGGTCAACACAGTGATTGATGCTAAGTGCTTCTGTGTTGCTTCTTAAGGTGCCCGTAGGTGCAGATAATTTATCTGATAAAGGCAGGGTGTCTATGGAAACAAATGACTGCAAAATTCCTTTATCCTGGCTTCCAGTAATCCAGAGCATTTGATGTAGTGTTTTCAAAGCGCAGGGGCAAGAAAACTCAGAGAAGGTCATTGACCTCCATGTAGAGGAATAGACTGAATGGACATGGCTTGACAGGAGAGAAGCTTTACTAGAGCAGACCTGAACGTCCATTGTGTGTTCCCAAATCTAAGACCCCCTATAGAGGTCAGTGGCCTGCTGAATGGGTCGGCTGCCCCCGCTAGGAAGATAGATAGAAAGGTGACAGCTCCCATCTCCCTTTGGCATATGTTAGTGGTTACCTTGCACTAAGTTTCAGGCTGCAGTCTTCAGTCCATGATTTGTTTCCAGACCCCCTTATATTCAGGTTGTATAGTGTGTCCCTCCCGATAATAATTCTGAATGTGAGGTATGTGTGTCCAGGATGCTGCTGTCTACACTAGCTGTCATGTATCAGCACAGCTTCATTCCTTGATTGATTCTCACTAGTACTGGCAGTCACTGATGCTGAGGAGCATACGATTCTCCCCCAGCAGAGTCTGCCCTTGCCCTCTATACTTGTACGCAGCCTTGTGTATGTATCCTCCCTATCTACAGCCTGGGTGAGCTGCCATCCATGGTGGCTTCCCCCCCTCTTCACACTCTGATCTGCTTTGTACAACCTCCTTCTCGCTGCTGCTATCTTTAACAATGAAAGAAGTGAAGAGGAGAGCAGACAGAGCCATTAGAAACAGAAGCAGGGCTCTGGTGCATTTATATCAGATTCAGCAGCACCGCCGGCTAGGTGAAAGACTTGCACACACTCTGCTGAAGCAAAATGGTAGGGAATTTATGATCAAGACAATTTAGAAAGTTGCTTTATTTTTTTCATTTAGGAAGCAAATAAACAATAAAAACTTTAGTGAAAAAGTGTCCATAATGTTTAAGTTATAGAGAGATGGTGTCCATGCGTTTGGGCTTATGAAGAGAATTGCTTGTAGTTTTATTGTCTTTCCCATCTAACAATATTTCTCATCGCAGGTCAGTGAAGTCTACTTGCAAGTGTTTAACGCCATGAACCAGGCTCCCATCAAGGAGAACGTCCCCTATTCCTGGACTGTTATGGTACAAGTAAAATCGGAACATTACAAAGCCCTGGCTCACTTTTTTTCAGCAATCACACTCACCGATCACCAGCGTAAGTCTCCCTCATAGGGAATTGTTGTACATAACAGACACAATCAAGTAATAATGCGACTTTAAAGCTGGCCATAGCCTAAAATGCATGCTGCCATCCTGCTTTTTGTTGCATCGCAGCCATTAGGCCATATAGTGGGATTTTGGTCTTGCCCCAGGACAGCGCTACTATCCTGACAACGTATCTCTGTGCAGTGTGTAACTTTATACGGGTGAATAAAGCCCAGGACAAACCTTTCATCCTTACACTGATCAGGACAACTAATGCAGATTCTCTCCTACAGTGACACCTCGTGATGATGAAGACAAGCAGGAGAAGGCTTTATCGCAGCTCTATGACCACATGCCAGAAGGAATGACCGCAACGAAGATACTGAAGGATAAACAGCAGCGGAACCTGCTAGGTAACCGAACATGGAAGACGTGACATCTGTGATAAATGTGCAGTAATCTGGATAAGGATAAGTAATGTAATGTACACAGTGACTGCACCAGCAGAATAGTGAGTGCAGCTCCGCAGTATAATACAGGATGTAACTCAGGATCAGTACAGGATAAGTAATGTAATGTATGTACACAGTGACTGAACCAGCAGAATAGTGAGTGCAGCTCTGGAGTATAATACAGGATGTAACTCAGGATCAGTACAGGATAAGTAATGTATGTACACAGTGACTGCACCAGCAGAATAGTGAGTGCAGCTCTGGAGTATAATACAGGATGTAACTCAGGATCAGTACAGGATAAGTAATGTAATGTATGTACACAGTGACTGCACCAGCAGAATAGTGAGTGCAGCTCCGCAGTATAATACAGGATGTAACTCAGGATCAGTACAGGATAAGTAATGTAATGTATGTATAAAGTGACTCCACGGGCAGAATAGTGAGTGCAGCTCTGGAGTATAATACAGGATGTAACTCAGGATCAGTACAGGATAAGTAATGTAATGTATGTATAAAGTGACTCCACGGGCAGAATAGTGAGTGCAGCTCTGCAGTATAATACAGGATGTAACTCAGGATCAGTACAGGATAAGTAATGCAATGTATGTATAAAGTGACTCCACGGGCAGAATAGTGAGTGCAGCTCTGGAGTTTAATACAGGATGTAACTCAGGATCAGTAATGTATGTACACAGTGACTCCACCAGCAGAATAGTGAGTGCAGCTCTGGAGTATAATACAGGATGTAACTCGGCATCAGTACAGGATAAGTAATATAATGTAGATTGTATCTCCATAATATATATAATTTATACATTATAAAGAATGGTCTTCTCTGTTGGACAGATTAGTAACCATTAGTTTTAAATCCTGTCTTCTCTGGAGACTATAAAGTTGGGATACAACTAATATGCTTTCAGCTTGTGCTCAGCTCTTGTTGAGATCACATTTCTAGGACATTTTAGTGACATCAGTGACAAGTGCTTGTGACGTGGAGATAACATCCAGGCCTGTACTACTTTATAGAGTTTTATTACATTTCCATAAGTCTAGATGATACCACCCTTGCTCCTAGCCGCACCCTGTTACACAGGACATAGTTAACATTCCTGTTTGCTCTGGGACAATAGAACAAAATCACTGTAAATGGGTCAACAAATGTCTTTAGCGACTGCCAGTCCTCATGCTGCTTCCACCTTACCTCCTGTGAAATAACATGTGCGCAGCCTGGTCACGTCCCGGCCCGATCTCATCCCGTTTGCTTTTCTCCTGTCCATAGGAAAGGCGCATTTATCCAAAGCGATTGTGTGCCACGAAGAAGCCCTGAGGTTGTCTAATCTGTGCAGCCAGCTCAAGCAGATCGACGTCCTGCAAGAGATACTGTCTGCTTTCCACAAGAGGGCGCTGCTCAAGAACTCCAATTACAAGAAAGAAGAGGACTTCCTCGGATTAATGGTGGCCCCTGATATAGTCAGTAAGTTCATTCCGTCAGGTTGACGAAGATGAATATTTTCAAACATAACTAGAATATGGCGGCTTTATTATTCAGTACCTCACATTTGTATCTCATAGATGAATACTGCATTTTGTAATGACTACAGTGTAATCAGGCTACTTTCACACTAGCGTTTTTTGCGGATCCGTCATGGATCTGCAAAAACGCTTCCGTTACAGTAATACAACCGCATGCATCCGTCATGAACGGATCCGGTTGTACGGATCGGTCATGAACACCATTGAAAGTCAGTGGGGGACATATCCGTTTTCTATTGTGTCCGAGAAAACTGATCCGTCCCCATTGACTTACATTGTGTTTCAGAACGGATCCATCTAGCTCCGCACCACATCGCAGACTGAAAAACGCTGCTTGCTGCGTTATTCTGTCTGCGATGGGAGCGCAACCAAACGGAAGGGAATGCATTCTGGTGCATTCCATTTTGTTCAGTTCAGTTTTATCCCTATTGACAATGAATGGTGACAAAACTGAAGCGTTTTCATCCGCTATTGAGATCCTACGACGGATATTATTAGTGGAATTGAAAACGGTAGTGTGAAAGTAGCCTTGGACGTGTAGTTCTGGAGCAGGAGCCCCCCCAAAACAGCCGATTGGCAGGGATATGGGGTGTCGGACCCCCTTCGATCCGATATTCATAGTCTATCCTGATGATAGGCCATCAGAATCAAAATTCTAGACAACCCCCTTTAAAGATGGCAGTTTTATCCAACGATTCATGTTGTGGTATAATACTGTCCCATCTTTATAGGTAAAAGGGAGTTTATGACAACGGATTGGATTTTGAGGGGATTTATATGGAATTGGAAACAGACACAGAAAGCATTAGGGTACCATTACCTATCGGGTGGGGGAGCAGGGCCACATTTTTTAAGGTATTATTATGTGGCAGAACTTTTGTATATACAAGAAGAGGAGGATGTGAAAGTAATGTCTGAAAAGAAAGCCTATTCTCTTTATGGGAAGGTATTATTTGTAATGGAGTCATGCGGATGTGTCACATATTAAGGACTTGTGGTTGAGAAAAGAAAGACACTACTTACTGGATACCATAAAAGATATATCCCGTAAGCAAAAAGAGGCAATTAGGAACATGTCGTATAGGGTATCACAATAGTGTACTGGTCATATGTTATATTACACCCTAAGCTGCAGAATACTTCAAGAAAGAGGAAGGAAGACAATGGTCCAAGATGCAAATTGATTGATGCGGTATACTGTATATTCATTTGGTGCCTAAAATTGCATTGTTACTGGGCCTATATTATACACATATTAAAGGGGTTGTCTACGACTTTGATACTGGTGGTCTATCCTCAGGAGATCGCCAGGGGTCCGACCCCCATTGATCAGCTGTAACACATAGCTCCGACACCTGAGGTCAGTGTAGTCCATTGTGTAGTGGGTGAAGCTGGTAACTGCAGCAAGGGATGAGCGAATCGACTTCGGATGAAACATCCGAAGTCGATTCGCATAATACTTCGTTTGAATACTGTACGAAGCGAGCGCTCCTTACAGTATTAGAATGTTTTGGCTCAGATGAGCTGAAGTTATTACTTTGTGAAGTAAATTAATTTCTACTGTAAAAAAAAAAACATTTCCCAAACTTGGGTTCGGTTCCAAGGTACAGTATTCAAACATAGTATTATGCGAATTGACTTCGGATGTTTCATTCGAAGTCAATTCGCTCATCCCTAATAGTAGCAGCCCTCCCATTCACCCGGTTTGAGTAGAAAGGTAGTCCCACGTATCCACTGCTGCACAATTCAGACTCTATGGGGTTGGCAAAGGTAGACTAATGCTGCCCTAACTTATCTCCAGCAGTCCCATGGAGATGAATGGACTGGCAGTGTGTATGCTCAACCTCCAATCCATTTATACAGGGGGGGGTGCACAAGACCTCCATTCTCATAATTTATGAGGCTCCCAGTGGTTGGACCCCCACTGATCTAACAATTATCCCCGACTGGAGAGGGGTTACCTTGTTACTGGAGTATCCCTTCCGCCTAGCAGTGTTGCCGGTCACGTCACCGATGGGAAGGCTTTAGCACTGCCCTAGCCATTTTACAGGCCTCGCCCTCACCCTAGCCGAGACCCGGTACATCACCGGATCTAATGAAAAAGCCCTTGGCCTGCGCGATTCAGCGCAGGGCAAGGGAGAGCATCAGAGCATGAAATGCTCCAATGCTCATATCAGAGGGGCTGCCTGGGTGAAAAAGAGTATATGTGCGGGTTCAGAGCCGAACTGCTTTGATCTATTCCCATATACCCACGAGCAGGTGTCAGATTATCAGACTTCTTCTATTTCTTGTATGGATAAATCCTGTCCCAGTATCTCGGGCTGTAATCTGCAGCTGCTCCGGATCATGCGCCCTTCGTCTCCGGATCGGCAGATTCCACAGATAAGCATTTCTCATTTTGCTGGAATGTATTCACAATGAAGTCTTCTGATCTTCCCCAGGTAAAACCGAGTACAAGGCGGAGATCATTCTTCCCCCACTCTCCAGGGTGAAAGTGATTGATTTCTTCCAGCGACTGGTACGTATTGCAGCACTACACAAAGATGTCGTTACCGCCTTGTATACACAGCCGGGCGCCAAATACCTGTACGCTGCTGTGTAGATCTCTAGATACCTTTATATGATGAGAACAATAATATCAGTTCTTTAAACATGAGGCCTTCTACAGGGCTTACAGGCAGCTGACTGGCATTGTTCTCACCTCCCTGGAGGTTATTCTTTATCCTATACTGAAAGTATGTTCCATACATTATAGCAGACCGTGTCCTCCTTGCCCCTATCCCCTGGGTTACATGAGCTTCAGATAAGGGCCCGATATGTTGACAGAGGTATCCACGGGTGAATCACATTCTTGCTCCACATATGAAAACAATACGGCAACTAAACAGAGATAGTTCTGGGTTTTACGTGGTAAGATCATTCTGATTTGAGTA
The DNA here is from genome assembly GCF_905171765.1 of Bufo bufo. Taxonomy (NCBI): domain Eukaryota; kingdom Metazoa; phylum Chordata; class Amphibia; order Anura; family Bufonidae; genus Bufo; species Bufo bufo. The sequence continues at coordinate 137,608,767 of NC_053398.1, read as the reverse complement.
AAAAACACTTTTTGCATCTGTATTTCCAGGGCCCCTTGTCAGTATTCTCTGCAAAACAGCGGTGGACGGCACCAAGGAAGGTCCTCCTGACTCTTGAGGATGGGGAGATGGGGTTCATCTTAAAAGGTGACTGCCCTGTACAGATAACCTCACTGGATCCTCTCTGTCCCGCTGCAGTAAGTACAACAGGTTTTGTGCCCGCAAAATATTTTTTGCAGTATCATCAAACCAAAGCGATGTTCCCAAAAATTGTGATGGAGGTCGACATTGTTATAAAATGAAAGAAGAACCCTTACTTAGCTTCTCACCATTCCATCACCGCCAATTTGATGTTCCTGGTGGTCTATGCTTTCACCACTGTAGTGATGACGTCCCCAACTACTGCACATAACCGCTGCAGTCTCTCCTCAGCACGTGACCGCTGAGGCCAGTGAATGGCTGCGGCGGTTGCATGGAGTAGGCATAGACCATTGGAAACAGTGGAGCAGTGGCACTGGGACGGTGGGGGATTGACTACATGAGTATGGTGAGGGCTTAAAGGCAAATGGACACTTTCAGGGCAATTTTTTTGAATTGCATTTTACTCATTTTGGCCTAAAAATTATTTTTTTACAGCTGTTTCTGAGATACAAGGGTTAAAAGTTACAGTCTGTTTTCTTTCAATTACGTCATCTGATGGCTCATGTGTAGCCTCAAACACTGATTATAGCTCAGTTGTTATCAAATTGATAAGAATATGGCTTAAATTCATTTTTGAGGTCAGGAGTAGTGTTGAGCGAACTTCTGTTTTAAGTTCGGCCTCTAAAGTTAGGCTTCCGGTTAGCGGAGAATCCCGATATGGATTCCGAATTCCGTTGTGGTCCGTGGTAGCGGAATCAATAATGGGGGGGCTGGAAAATAGTTGGGGGTCTCTCCTTAGCTTTGTCTTTCAGCTTAGTCTGTGCTTTATACAATTAGTAATATCTCCCCGTTTCATCTTCCAGAGGGCGGGTGTGAAGGAAGGAGATTACATTGTGTCTGTGGAAGACAAGGACTGCAAATGGTGCTCCATAAATGAGGTCATGGACATGTTAAATGGAATAAACGAAGAAGGCAAGGAGATCCGAGTGATCAGTATCCAGGACCAGACGTCGAGCCTGGTACGTGCGCTCCCTCCTTACCTCCTGTCCTCAGCCTCATACCATCAACTTCTAAATACGGAAAGGCTTCATGGTTACAGCTGTGTTTTACTTTGATGTGCTGCGCCATTTCACAGAAGATATAGTAAAGTGTGCCAGGCGGGCCCGTGCTGCACTTCAATTCACGGGCACCGACCGTAGGTCTGCCGCATGCGGATCGCAGACCCATTCACTTGAATAGGGCCCGCGAGCCGCACCACAAAAAAGTAGTTCATGCACTACTTTTTTGCTGTGCGGAGGCAGACAGAAACCCCACAGAAGCACTCTGTAGCGTTTCCATGCCTCTGTTCCGCACCGACCTTCCGGATTGCGGACCCATTCAAGTGAATGGGTACGCATCCGTGATGCGGGGTGCAAACGGTCGGTGCCTGTGTATTGCCGACCCGCTGTTTGCGGGCCGCAATATGGTCACTGCCGGCACGCGTTCGTGTGCATGAGCCCTTGAAGAGTGCCTGACAGCAGGATCAACCCTGTTATACCAAGCATACTGCATGGGAGGGTTGTTTCTGCTGATTACATTGTGAAAGTCGGTTGTGGCGTTCCCGAGATGAGATGACTTTTATTCTCTATGGAAATAAGGGCATTACGGGGTGACCAGCATTTGAAAGTCGAGGTGCACTGAGAGGCTAGGTCACCCTCCCTCGCGTCAAGCCGAGGAGCAGAAAACCGGTGGGGAGACGCTCCTGTGACCTGGTGGCGGACTTGATAGTAAACTATGTTTTTGCTGAAATTTCCCATAGCAGAAGTTTAAGGGGATTGCTGTATTTTAAATGTAAGCATGTAGGAGATTGTTGCATGGGCTCGCCCTGGGGGGAACAAATGGAGAGAATCAGGAGGCCTGGCCAGCACTGGAAGCTGAGGAGCTAAGGTGCCCCTCGGTGCACCGAAACCCTCATTTGCATAAAAAACAAGGGGGGGTCATTTATTAAATTTTATACGCCAGTTTTCTGGCATATATCTGCCGCAGATTGCAGTGCACAGGTTATATTTGTGCCACAATCTGCTACTTTTGCCCGCTCACTCCAGGTCTAAAAAAGGGGGCGAGACGTTGGCGATTTTCTATGCGTAGAAAAGTCTTTTTTTTTTCCCCCTGGAACCCCACAACTAATTTTCACAAGCCAGGTATCATTTTAATCAGCAGTATCTACCCTGCCAGGAAGTATGCATTGTTTTATACAGTTGATCCTGCGGTCTGTAAGTTTTCCGCCCTGTTGTATTACGTGTACGGTTGGCGATGAAACCCACCTCACTTTATAATATCTTCTTCTCCTGTTTATTCAAACAGCACAACAAAAGCGCCACGTACTCGGCCGGGATGCAGAAGACCTACTCTCTGGTCTGTCTAACCATGGACGACGACAAGAACCCCAAGACACAAAAAGCAACAAAAAAGTTATCGTTCCTCAGCTGGGGATTCAGAAACCGTCAGAAAGCAGCGAGCACCCTGTGCCTCCCTTCCGCCACTGGCGCCAAGCCTCAGAGCAGCAAACTTTTCCTCTCACCCTATGACAGCCGGGCGTGCGACAGCGCTATGTACTGACCCCCGTCTCCCAAAAGACTCCGAACTCCTATAGAGACAACTGTGACAATCCCGCAAGCTGTGACTGTGATTCTAATTTATACATGTCCTCCTTTGTATCACCTCCCATACCGGCAAGGTGTCATCGGAAGATAGGAATGGACTAAAGGGACCCCTCTAATTCTACTGAAACATGGAATCGGTTCTAGTTTTCTGCGTTTTTTTACCATTATTTAGTCATCTATATGAAATACCATAATCAGGTTTAGTCCATAAATCAGTAGCATTTTTAACTGTTCCATGGCAGCTGTAGATGCACATTGTTCTTGGCGTAAACTGCAGTGGAAAATCTGCCCGAACTACATGCACGGATATCAACAGCGTAGGGTGAAATACACCGCATAAGTTGAAATGCCGCAGGTTTAAAATTTGCATTGCAGTTCTACGTCTCTGTTACTGTAAATGCAATGGATTTTCTGCTGCAGAAAAGCCACAGCCTGTGTGAACACGCGCCAATAATCAGCGAGAACGATGCAGTATATGTTGGCGCTATACAAGATGGAATTTTCACTCTAATTTCATCCCGCTTTGCGGTTATCCCTGCTGCTGTTTTTAATACGGCTGTAGATTTGAAATCGGCGTAAAAAAGGCAAACACGCCCTCATTGCATGGGGCTAATCCGCATGTGGACGTTCTTACTGGAAATCCCAGGATCGGATGCAGATTTAACCCTATGCATCACAAAGGGTGAGGTTTTTCAGGAGAAATCCGCAGTAAGTCAATTTCCTGCATGGTGGGGGTGAGACTTGGTAAAATCTCATCCACTTTGCTGCTACTCTAATGCGCTGAGGATTTTACACCAGTAGTTACATGGAAAATCCACGGCGTGTCAGCTACGTGAGAACATAACCTTGCATTTCTGCTGAGGATCCCACATTGGACTTTTCCACATGACTTCGTCGTGTGGACGCAGCCTTAGGCCTCTTGCACACGAACATGTGCGCCCCATGGCCCGCAAATGCATGAACACCCACCGTGGGGCAGCGGATCGCGGGCCCATTCACTTTAATGACTTGCACTTCCCCTTCCTGCTGGATCCACTTCCAGCTTTGGCTGAAGAACCTGCAGGAAAATCTGCCTTTAAAAACCCCCTTGAATAAAAAAAAAAAAACTACCCTAAACGTAGAGTATGCGGCCTCCAAGAACAATTCCTGGTAATTTGCTGCCACCTGCAGGCCATAGGCGGGTAGTGCATCACTGACATTAGTTCCTGCATTCTTTAGTAGAACTTGATTCACATTTGTATGATTGTTGTATCACATTAGTAAGAATAGTCTGTATTTTATGTGTAGTATAATCCTTTTCAGCTCATTTATAATATTTTACATGTGGACCAAAGACTAAGGTACTTAGAAGGGATGCCGTTATAGACTACCCCCACTCTCCTCCAGATGCTGCTATAGACGATGTTATCACTGCTTAAACTACAGCAGAAGTGTATGTCAGTGAGACGATTTCAGATATCCGAGACCTAAACCACTATCCAGTATGAAGCTGGACGTGTTGTAATAATGTGCATGTTCTTTCTGCATTTATATGGCGTGTATATGTAATTATTGCTATGTGGCGTAGCAGAGTTCAGCTCTGAAGGTTGTTCTGTGACGTTACAACCCCTAGAACAGTGGTCGGCAACCTTCGGCACTCTAGCTGCTGTGAAACTACAACTCCCAGCTTGCACACTTGCTTGGCTGTTTTTATTTTTTAAACTCCTATAGAAGTGAAAGGAGGATTCTGGGAGTTGTAGTTTCAGAACAGCTGGAGTGCCGGAGGGTGCTGATCCCTGCCTTTAGAATATCCTGGCTGATGCTGGGAGTTGTAGTATCACAAGAGCTGGAAAGTTCCAGACCACTTTTATATCTCCAAATGTGCAAACGTCACGTATTAACTAGGGCGCTGACTGCATTTTTAACTCTTACACTGCTAGATAAAAGCCATCTCTTCCTAGATGCAACTTAAGGGAACAAGGTTAAAATGTTTGAAGTGTTTTTTTTTCTTCTTTTGCATATGTATGACGATTCCCCTATTATAAAGGGAAGCGAGTCAAGATTGTACATATTTGTGAAAATATAGATTATATGGTTTATATATGTTTTTTTTTAGGTTTATATAAGACTGTATATATTGAAGTGTATTTAAGAGTAAATATGTAAACTCTGATCACTAGACTCGGAATATATCGTAGGTGCCGTTGAAAGCAGAGGTTGACGTTTTTTTAAAAACCCTGGTGCCTACAAAGTTTAAGGCCATGGACAGCTTTAACACAGTTTTTTTTTAATTGTTCATTTGCTTTCTAAATGGTCTTCCTTAAAAATTTCCTTCCATTCTGCTCCTGCAGGGTGTGTGTAAGTCCTTCCCCTAGCTGGCGGTGCTGCTGAATCTAACATATATCCACCAGAGTTTTGCTCTTGCTTCTGATGAATCTCTCTGTATCCTACCCCAGCTTCACTCAGTGTTAGAGAGAACAGCAGGTAGGGGGGCGATGGTTGAGCATGGCAGATTAGAGGGTGGAGAGGGAGGAAAGCATCCAAGGAGGGCATATCACACTGTATTTAGATAGGGCGGAAAGCAGACACAAGGCAGGGACAATCACATAGGCCAGAGGGGGCACTCAGAGCCCTCTCTTTGGGCACCCACACCCAGGTTAAAGTCTATGGTGTACCAATATGCCTTCGACTTTTCCTGCCATTCTTCAGCGCAGGGCGCACTATGAACAGCACAGGCAGCGCATTGAATGTAGACAGGCTATTATAGCTGAATGATAAAGTACATGGAAGTTATACCATATTGGACTGTAGTATTCAGGTTAAATTGCCGTGTTGGAACTTTGCGATAATTAAGTGGGTTTTGGGTTGCAGTTTAGGCTTTCGGCCTCTAAATGGGTCGCCACCGCTGACATAGCCTTTGTAGAGAAAATGCAGAGCACCCACATCAGCCTCCACAGGAGAAGGCGGAATCACACAGTTCTCGCATTAGGGGCTGTGAAGAGAAAGACATTTATCCAGGGATGATGCTGTGCTGATGCAGGAGCTCTAGGGAAGGCAGCAGCATCCTGGACACACAGATCCTGCATGTATCACTGGGAGAGACACGTCCACGTGCGAAAAGTCTGAAACTAGGAGCAGGTTCTAAACTGAATATCAGGAAGAAGGAAAGAAGACCGCAGAAACCTAGCGCAACTTTTTTTTTTTTTTTTACTCAAGCTAACCACTAACATAGGTAAAATATGTATTTGTCCTTAGCCTTTAAATACTGACGATTAGAAAACCTTTTACAGGTTGAGATTATTTTGTGCAATATTTTGTTTGATGCTCTATTAAAAAAATAATAAAGCCCATTGTTAAAGTCATGTTTTTTTCTCAACGACAGGAATTAGTCTGTCTAAGTGGAATAAAAAAGGATTTGCATAATGTACAGTGTGGGGTTTTATTTACCGAGAGGTAGGTAACACTACCAACACCACTAGGGCAGGGATCAGCAACCTGCTGTGAAACTACAACTCCCAGCATGCACACTTGCTCCGCTGTTTTGTAACTCCCATAGAATTGAAAGGAGGATTTTAGGAGTTGTAGTTTCAGAACAGCTGAGGTGCCGGAGATCCCTGCACTAGGGGGCAGTAGTGTACATTTCAATAAAGGTCACGGCGTCTGCTGACCGGTGTCTTCTCCACCTTGGGACACACATAGGCTATGAACCACAGCAATGCATAATAAATAGGCAATTACAATGGACCAGGAGCAGAGGGGCCACTCAGCTACAGCTCAGGGTGGGGTTACATTACGGTTTATGCCTCCGTTTGATGTATAATTACAAAAACACAGCACACCACGTTCTTGTATCCTGCAGAGTCTGGTAAAAAAAATTATGTAAACGTTATGTTTATTAATATATAATTTTTACATGAATTAAAATATATCAAAAACCAATAAAAATTACTGTTGGTAAAAAAATAAAATATATATTTTTTACAATGGAACTCTATGGTGAACGGGTGCCACTTTAAGGCATCAGTCGGAGACATCTGTTTAATGTATACGTTAAACAGATGTGTGTGAACGCAGCCTTAGGGCCAGGTGTCACACCTTGAGAAGGAAGAGAATTTTCTAGTGCCACCTATAGGCAGCTAGGGATATACATCTCTTCTTTCTGAAGGAGAGCTAATTCACATACTGCCTGTGCGACTCCTTAGGCCTTTTTCAGACGGGCGTTGCGGGAAAATGTGCGGGTGCGTTACGGGAACACCCGCGATTTTTCCGTGCGAGTGCAAAACATTGTAATGCGTTTTGCACTCGCATGAGAAAAATCGCGCATGTTTGGTACCCAAACCCGAACTTCTTCACAGAAGTTCGGGCTTGGGATCGGTGTTCTGTAGATTGTATTATTTCCCCTTATAACTTGGTTATAAGGGAAAATAATAGCATTCTGAATACAGAATGCATAGTACAATAGCGCTAGAGGGGTTAAAAAAAAAAAATAATTTAACTCACCTTAGTCCACTTGATCGCGCTGCCCGGCTTCTCGTCTGTCTCCTTTGTTGAACAGGACCTGTGGTGAGCATTCATTACAGGAACAGGACCTGTGGTGACATCACTCCGGTCATCACATGATCCATCACCATGGTAAAAGATCATGTGATGACCAGAGTGACGTCACCACAGGTCCTGTTCCTGTAATGAATGCTCACCACAGGTCCTGTTCAACAAAGGAGACAGGCGAGAAGCCGGGCAGCGCGATCAAGTGGACTAAGGTGAGTTAAATTATTATTTATTTTTTTAACCCCTCCAGTGCTATTTTACTATGCATTCGATATTCAGAATGCTATTATTTTCCCTTATAACCATGTTATAAGGGAAAATAATAATGATCGGGTCTCCATCCCGATCGTCTCCTAGCAACCGTGCGTGAAAATCGCACCGCATCCGCACTTGCTTGCGATTTTCACGCAGCCCCATTCACTTCTATGGGGCCTGCGTCGCGTGACGCTGAATATAGAGCATGCTGCGATTTTCACCGCTCATGTGAACAGCCCCATAGAAATGAATGGGTCGGTATTCATTGCGGGTGCAATGCGTTCGCCTCACGCATCGCATCCGCGCGGAATACTCGCCCGTGTGAAAGGGGCCTTAGGCTACTTTCACACTGGCGTTTTGGCTTTCCGTTTCTGAGATCCGTTCAGGGCTCCCGGATCAGTTTTGCCCTAATGCATTCTGAATGGAAAAGGATCCGCTCAGAATGCATCAGTTTGCCTCCGATCTGTCACCATTCTGCTCTGGAGACGGAGCAGCGTTCTGGTGTCCGTCTGACGAACCTGAGCCAAACGGATCCGTCCTGGCACACAATGTAAGTCAATGGGGACGATCTAGCATAATAGAAAACGGATACGTCCCCCACTGACTTTCAATGGAGTTCATGACGGATCCGTCTTGGTTATGTTAAAGATAATACAAACAGATCCGTTCTGAACGGATGCAGACTGTTGTATTTTCTGAACGGCTCCGTCCATGACTGATCCGCACAAAACGCGAGTGTGAAAGTAGCCTTACACCAGCTGGATCCGCCTGAGACCTCGGTGAATGGCCGGGGAGGCTCTCGTGGTTCCAGCCCGAGTTCTTCCTGCAGATAGACTTGGCGCCATTATTCCAGCATCAAGTTTGTGTAAAGAAGGAATGGATGTTGCTGGCGATTCCTCGTCCCACCACGGCCTCCAAGTCCCTGAGAGAAGCGTTGGAGAGTTGCTGGATGCTGGGAAAATACTGGAGGAGCTGAAGAGCCTTCACCCGTCCTACGCCGGGTATCCTCTGTACAGTCTGCAGAATACTGGCTTCAGAATGATGGCTGCGCTTCTTACCAAGGAAGGGGTTGCTGCCCAATTCTCGGCTTCGCTCTTGTACCTGTTCCGGGTGTTCATTACATTACATTAGATTTTTATCAAATTTGATTTTTCACAAGCAGAAAGACGTTACAGGGGTACGCCGGTTACATTAAGTTATCCCCTATCCACAGGATAGGGAATAACTGTTAATTCAACAGTAGGACCCCCACCGATCACAAGAATGGGGACCCCATACGCCCTGCAACGAACAAAGCACCCGGTTAGGTATGTGCGTGGTCGCTCCATTCATTTCTATGGGAGTTCCGAAGACAGCCCAGTACAGCGCTCGCCTATCCCTGGAATTCGCACAGAAATGAATTGATTGGCCGCACGTGTGGATAGGGGACAACCGGAATACTTCTTTAATTAACCCTCTAGTGCATATTAACCCCTTAATGACAAACCTTGAACCTCAGTTATATGGATTTCTACTGCCCCCATTGAATGCAATGCTAGCCGTCTAAACCTCTGTACTACCAGCTCCCCCTAGTGGTGGCTGCTTGCAGATAAAGTTTAATTTAAAGGGGGTATTCCAAAATTCCGGTGAGAAATGTGACCGCATGCTGCAGGCTCCTTATGCACAGAGCAACAGTACAACACTAAAGTCACACATTTCTTTTAATAATATTTGTGAATTTTTTCCCAATTTTACAGTACTCTCACAAGTTGTCAACGCAGCCATAGCGTCTCCATAGGGAATGCGGCCTCTCACAAAGTAGATCTTCAGCGTATCTGCGACCTGTGGGGCCGTACCCAAAAAGAGGTTTCCCAGAATGCCAACTTATCACCTATCCATAGTGTCTGATCGTGGGGGGGTTAGACTGCTGGACCCCTCCCTGATCAACACTGAGCATGTCCACTTTCGCTCTATTCAAAGTCTATGGGACTGCTGAAGATAGCGGAGTACAACGCATGCTCGACCGGACACCCGCTCTCAAAATCTGTGGAGATCCCAGTGACACTTCTCATCCTTTAAAGGGGTTGTCCCATAACAATGTACCTCCCATCCAAGGGACAGGGGAGAAGTTTCTGATGTGTGGGGGTCCAACTGCTAGGGCCCACGCCCATCGCTAGAATAGGGACCCATGATCCCAGTTGGAATGCTGCGGCAGACATGCATGCGTGTCCGACACTCCATCCAACTTTACGGGGCTGCCGGAGATAGACGAGCGCTTCTACTGCGGATATGAAAATGGGACACGTGTTTGTGTCTGCTGCTCCATTCAAATGGGGCAAAGCGGTCCCCGATCAGCAGCCCCCCCACTGGGCGCACCCCCACTGTTCAGACACTTAGCTCTTGTCCTGTAGGTAGGGGGATAAGTTGTTGTCAGCCCCTTAAAGACAGCGCTATACGAGTCCTGTAAGCGATTTACTCACCAGATGAAATATAAGCTGAGCGGCTTCACTCTGCCCGCTGACCGGGAGCAGCGTCATGCCGAGTTCCAGCACCACAAAGTCCTGCACTGGAGGGAAGTACTGATCGCTGAGCCGCGTCCGCTCCGCTATCACAACGCCTTTCAAGTCGGTGGCCTTTGAAAAGTCAAAAAGGATAGAGGTGAAGATGAAGAGTGGACAGGTGGACGCAATGTGGTCAGGTAAGGCCCAGCTGAATGCTGATTGGTCATCCTGGTCATGGAAAAAGAATGATTCTGATGGGACGGCAGATAGTTTACCTTACGAAAGCGGACAAGTCTTCTTCTAAAAGCGTTCCCGCTCACCAGGTCGCCCTCTGATACGTACAGGACGCAGGCTCGGTGCGACAGATGGAAGTCTACCAGACCCAAGCCGTCTTCAAACAGCAGCTTCACCTTCCCTGTAGAAGGAAGATTTAGGGTTCATTGTCCCCCAGTCGGGGCGCAGGTTCACTGTATGGGGCTAATCCATGGTGGGATCCGTGCCATTCACAGCACAAACCTGCAGGAGAATCCGAGAGGTGGCATCTGCTGCAGAGTCTGTGGGCACTGGGCGCACCACCGATACAGGGGGACTCACTCTGGGGGCGCACCACCGATACAGGGGGGCTCGCTCTGGGGGCGCACCACCGATACAGGGGGGCTCGCTCTGGGGGCGCACCACCGATACAGGGGGGCTCGCTCTGGGGGCGCACCACCGATACAGGGGGGGGATGGGGACACTCACTCTGGGCGCACCACTGATACAGGGGGGGATGGGGACACTCACTCTGGGAGCACCACCTATACAGGGGGGCTCACTCTGGGCGCACCACCGATACAGGGGGGCGCACCACCGATACAGGGGGGCGCACCACCGATACAGGGGGGCGCACCACCGATACAGGGGGGCGCACCACCGATACAGGGGGGGGCTCACTCTGGGCGCACCACCGATACAGGGGGGGGCTCACTCTGGGCGCACCACCGATACAGGGGGGGGCTCACTCTGGGCGCACCACCGATACAGGGGGGGGCTCACTCTGGGCGCACCACCGATACAGGGGGGGGCTCACTCTGGGCGCACCACCGATACAGGGGGGGGGCTCACTCTGGGCGCACCACCGATACAGGGGGGGGGCTCACTCTGGGCGCACCACCGATACAGGGGGGGGCTCACTCTGGGCGCACCACCGATACAGGGGGGGGCTCACTCTGGGCGCACCACCGATACAGGGGGGGGCTCACTCTGGGCGCACCACCGATACAGGGGGGCTCACTCTGGGCGCACCCTGGGGGGGGTCTCTCACACCTTGTAATAACTGCGCCAGTTCTGTTCCTCTCCATTTTTCACTCCCAATGATGTGTCCGTATGGAACGGCGGAGGCTCCGGCCCGGACTGGCGTGCTCTGTGTCGTCGACATCCTGTATATGGCGGTATCCTGCAGCAGAGAACACTTGGTCACAGTAATGCATCAGATAGCGTTCTACAAGCCATACGGCTCCGCTACGACCACACACCTCCTCCTCCCCGCTATTTGGACGGTCAAAGAGGGACATTTATGGCTCACTGGGTGAAAGTCCATTTCCCGCATCTATAAGGGTTTCCTATTACACAATAGTGCAAAATGTATCTGAACATAGAAATGTCTAAAATCCCAATTGCATCAAATAATATACAAGGCGAAGGCGGAGACTAATATACAGAGAAACACTTTCTGGGTCAATATTGTAAATGCAATAATGGAAATCTGGGTCAGAAGTAGGAACACTGGGAGGTCTGCATCCAGATCTGGGAGGACTACAGACAAGTCACTAAGGTACAAACCCTTTAAAACCGCTCCAGTACCGCAGCTCCATGCTACTCCATCTCTTACCAAAGAACCGCCAATATCACTGCCTTAAAGCTGATTGGACAACGAACGTTTACTCACCCTGAAGTGGCCAATCAATGTATCGCTCGCTGTTAGGGGGCGGGTCTTCTCGTACCACGGCCATTAGTTTTCCTTGCGAAACTTTTCCCCCTGTCAGCGACGCGTCCGGTTACTAGGGACACGAGTATCGCACACGCTGATTGGTCAGAACGTAAAGGCTGGCCAATGGGAGGAGGCGATGATCCCAAGGTGTCCCTGAGGAAGCGGCTGTTGAAGAGACTGGGAGAGACTAGGAGATCTTGTGTGGAGAAATAACGGGCGCCCCAGAGGACGAGGCAACATGTCCTTCCCGTTCAGGAGGCGACGAGACAACCAGTTTGTGAGTAGTAGTTGTGGTCGGTCTGGTGGACTGGACGTGAGGCGGCTTCCTGACATGATTACCTGTCTGTCCTCTGCGTATTGATGTCATGTACTGTGTATGATAACGTGTCATATACTGTGTGTGATAATACTAGTGATAACGCGTCGTGCACCGCGTGCGTCAGCGCGTCGTGCCGTATACCGCGTGCGTCAGCGCGTCGTGCACCGCGTGCGTCAGCGCGTCGTGCACCGCGTGCGTCAGCGCGTCGTGCGCCAGCGCGTCGTGCCGTATACCGCGTGCGCCAGCGCGTCGTGCCGTATACCGCGTGCCGTATACCGCGAGCGCCAGCGCGTCGTGCCGTATACCGCGTGCGTCGTGCACCGCGTGCGTCAGCGCGTCGTGCCGTATACCGCGTGCGTCAGCGCGTCGTGCGTCAGCGCGTCGTGCCGTATACCGCGTGCGTCAGCGCGTCGTGCACCGCGTGCGTCAGCGCGTCGTGCACCGCGTGCGTCAGCGCGTCGTGCACCGCGTGCGTCAGCGCGTCGTGCACCGCGTGCGTCAGCGCGTCGTGCCGTATACCGCGTGCATAAACGCTTCTGATAATGCGTACACCGTGGCGTATACTGGGTGCGTCGTATACCGCGTGTCATATACTTTGTGATGCCATATTCCACCTCCTCCGTGTATCCGGACGTCACATGACTCGCTCCGTTATACAATGTGTGGATGATCTTGATGTATTTTTGTTGTTTGTTTTATCTGTGCTTAGAAACACATCGCCCACGGCCTCATTCCCGCAGCTACGGTAGCTCCCCGATCTGCTGTCCCTCGCACCCCTCCCCCACGTAGCCCCAACCCTTCTCCGGAGAGACCCAGGTAGGTGTCTTTTTTTTAGTACTTCCCCCTCGTGTGCAGTCGCCTCATGTGTGTGTCTGGGTGCTCTAGGGGGGTCTCTACTTCTAGGGGCTGTATTGGACTCTACAACTGTGAGGTGAACGAAGTTCTGGTTTTAGGGAAATCCAGTCTTGTTTTTCAGAAATATCACGATTAGCAGGACGGCTTAGGCTACTTTCACACTTGCGGCAGGACGGATCCGACATGCTGTTCACCATGTCGGATCTGTCCTTCCGCTATTTCGCCGTGCCGCCGGACTGCCGCTCCGTCCCCATTGACTATAATGGGGACGGGGGCGGAGCTCCGACGCAGCACGGCGAAAGCCGGCGGACTAAAAAGTCCTGCATGTCCGACATGGACGGATCCGACATGGTGAACAGCCTGTCGGATCCGTCCTGCCGCGTGTGTGAAAGTAGCCTAAGCGTAGAGTTTGTATTATTATTATTTTTTTACCTGCCAGCTTGGGTGACTTTGTCCTGTCTTTGTCTCTCACACGAACCTTTTGCTGCCTTTTTAAACCACTGCGATCGTTTACAGCAAAGGGTAAATGTTCTGTTTTACTGAATGAAATTTTAAAAAATCCTGTTCATGTGAAGCCGTCAAACCGCGCCATTGGTGTAAAACACGTTTTCCCCGATTTCTTCAATGGGGAAAAAAAATTTCAATGAAAACCAGGCGTTTACTTCTAATGCTGCACCGATCGCAGCGCTCATGTCTTTCTTTTTTATTTTACTTACTGGTAAATAATCTTTTTTGTTTCCTTGCTCTCTAGGTCCGCTCTTGCTGCTGCCATTTTGATGACTTCTTTAACTGGTCGGACAATTGCAATACCCCAACCACGCCAGAGATCCTACTCTGAGAATGACAGCACTTACATGGACAGAACCGATCAGATCGAGCCCTACGCCACAGCCAGGGATCTGGGAATACAGTAAGCTTGGTGTCCCTTTATGTCTTACCTCTTAAAGGGGTATTCCAGTTGGTTAAAGGGGTTCTGCAGTTTTGTTTAAACTGATGATCTATCCTCTGGATAGATCATCAGCATCTGACCGGCGGGGGTCCGACACCCGGGACCCCCCGCCGATCAGCTGTTTGAGAAGGCAGCGGCGCTCCAGGAGCACCGTGGCCTTCTCACTGTTTACCGCAGGCCCAGTGACGTCATGACTAGTATCAACTGGCCTGGGCGCGGCTATGCTCCGTTCAAGTTATGCTAATTATATGGGGAACCGGCCGTGCAAGGCTCTATGCTTTAGTTGGTATGTGATTTTTGAGCTGGCAGTAACCCTGTATCTCGGACACACCCGATAAACTGAATGGGGGGGGGGGGGGGGGGGGATTTACCAAAACTGGTGCAAAGGAAAACTGGCTTAGTTGCCCATAGCAACTAATCAGATGGATCCTTTCGTTTTCCAAAGGCGCTCTGAAAAATGACAGGTGGAATCTGATTGGTTACTATGACATAGACTTCAGCTATAACTTCTGCCACTTTCTGGCGAAATTTATAGTAAATGCGGCAGTGGTACAAAGCCACACCGCTTCCGCTGAGCCACGCCTTTACTCCACAATTGTGACGTATAGGCCTTGATAAATGTCCCTCAATGTCTCTCCTGTCACACGTCTGGACGGAGCGCAGATCTGACATACTCTGGGAGGCGCATTCTTCTGTGCTCATGGCCTCCCCTCGAGTAATCCATGAGTAGCATCAATCCGTCTGAGCATTCCCCGGGCTCCGTTAGTCTGCGGATTCTCATCATGTCCGCTGATGGGAAGACCGTGCACTCTTCTTTTAGGAAATAATAAAGTGGATTGTAAATGGTCGTCCTCTTGTACTAACATCTAAAATTGGTTTAGGCAAAACTGGAAGGCGTATTCCAGTCGTGGAAACCGAAGGTCGCCGGTCATGTCTTTTGAGTTTGAGGATGACGACACGGAGGAACAGATGTCTGACATTGAGCAGGTGTCTGAGAGGAGAGATGAAAGCGCCACACAGGAACCCCTGTATGCCATTCCCCATAAGGGCAAACAGGTAAGTCCCGGGAGCGTGTAATGAGCCTTAGGTGTCCTTTCTCATTCAGCAGACGTGGCTACATTGCCGCTGCGGGGAGTGGCAGGCACTAGATCTTAGGCCATATTCAAACAGACAGTGATTTCCATCAGTGATTTTGAGCCAAAACCAGGTGCGGCTCTAAACCCAGAGCAGGTGCAGATCTTTCCCTTATACCTTATGTCTGTGGAGGCTCCACTCCTGGTTTTGGCTCACAATCACTGACCGAACACTTTGACTGGACCTGCGATGCAGTTCCCCTGCGCAGCAGGTGGTCACTGATGGGTATAAAACGGCACATTCTATTATATCATAAAGATTAGTAAGAATAGTAGTCGTGTAGAGTAATATTCCACATGGCACTTCATGTCCATTTAAAGGGCTGCTGTAGCTCTGATGCGATGATGCAGCATTGCTTTCGATTGAGGGGCTGCTTTTACGGAGGATTTACACTGGTCATAAGAATATGTATTCAGCATTTCACATTTGCCACATAAATTTCGACATTCGGCTTTCAGATCAACTCATTACATAAGATATTTCTCTAATTGAAGTGATGACAACATTTTCGCCAAGTCCTGAATTATTTTGACAGTAATTAGATAATGCAACAACATTCAAGATGAATTATTTGTACAAATCAACGCTCGGAGTCTCAAACAAATTTGTGATACAAGTTGACGCAGAGATTATTATCTAATGGCTCATTATAATCGTGGAGATACTTTCAGTTCCAGTTGAAAAATTGCATCTCTCCGTGTGCAGTGCATGTCATGGTGCTGACCAGGTTATTAAGGGTGCATCCTCAGATTGGGTCACAATTACTAGTGCAGGTCTCGGCAACCTCTGGTGCCCCAGCTGTCGTGAAACTACAACTCTCAGCATGCTTCATTCCCTATGGGGGTTCTGAGAAGAGTGAAGCGGGTATGCATTCTGGGTGCTGTCGTTTTAACCACAGCTGGAGTGCTGAAGGTTACTGTACTAGAGGGTCAGTACACTCCTCAACATTGAAGCTGCAACACCGAGAAGTAAAAGCCATGAATTTTGGAAATCACAGGGCAGATAGACACGTTAATGATATGCAAATGATGAAAAAACGGAAACAAAATATTCAAAGCATCTTACTTTATTCAGTATCAAGTATGAGCGCCACGTGCAGAGATAAGTGCGCTTACACGTCTTGGCATGCTATCACTGAGGTTTTGAATGGTTGTCTAAGGAATGCTCTACCACGCTGAATGCCCTCGGGCAAGCTAATCGCCAAGATCCGCTGATGGCAGCTCGCTTTGCAGTGGCTGATCAGTGATGTGCTCAGTGGGAGACAAGTCCATGGTAGTACAGTTAGGCCATTCAGGCTGCTCACAGTAGCACGAGCAACATGCAGCCTGGCATTGTCCTGTGGAAAAATGGCTCCTGGGACGTTTTGGAGAAATGGCCGCATCACTGGTTCCACAACCAAATCAATGTAACACCGAGCTGTTACTGTACCTAGAGGGGTTCTTCTATCCTTTATTATAACTTCACACACCATAATCCCAGGATTAGGACCGGTGTGGTCATCAGACCAATCTCCATCTATCATTGCTTCCAAGGCAAAAGTGGGACTCGTCACTGAATAGGATTCCAGCCTCCATTGCCATATTGCTGTGCACCGTGGGCCTTTGTGAGTGGTGGTGTGACGTCCGTGAACACCTGTAGCTGGATTGCTGGCTAATAGCCCAGTGTCATGCAGACGCGCTTTGGATGGTTTGTGTGGACGCTCTTTGCCGCCCTAGGCTTGGGATGTGACGTCCAGTTTCACTTGCAGTACAGAATAGATCCCTAGGCTCCATCCTTCTAATCAGACGGCCTATTGCTTTTATTTCACTTTAAAGTCTTTCTCCCACCCACCAGGACGCGCAAAATTGAACAGTACTGACATCTTGGCCTAGGCGCATAGCGATTTGCCGGAGTGATAAACCAAGGTCTCTCAGGTCAAGGGTTCTGCTCTCTCAGTTGCGACAGTGTCCTTAACTGGCACGTCAATGAACAGTAGGCGTCGCACAATCATCCTACATGACTTGCTCTGATTTTTGAGGTTTCATGTGGCTACATTTTGCTTTCAATTTGGTTTTTATGCCCGTTCTACCTGCCACAGATTGGAGCAAGGTGCTTGAAAATGTGATCATCTGCAGATCTAGCGACACTTACCACTACCTCGATTTGACAGACATAGCAGAGCTGGGGAGAGTTCAGAGGAGGGCAACTAAAGTAATAACTGGAATGGGTGGACTACAGGTCCCAGAAAGGTTATCAAAATTAGGGTTATTCAGTTCAGAATAAAGACGACTGAGGGGAGATCTAATTACTATGTATAAATATATCAGGGGTCAGTACGGAGATCACTCCCATCATCTATTTATACCCAGGATGAGAGGACATCCTCTGCGTCTGGAGGAAAGAAGGTTTGTCTACAAACATAGAAGAGGATTCTTTACGGTAAGAGCAGTGAGACTATGGAGCTCTCTGCCTGAGGAGGTGGTGATGGTGAGTTCACTAAGGCCCCTTTCACACGGGCGAGATTTCCGCGCGGGTGCAATGCGTGAGGTGAACGCATTGCACCCGCACTGAATCCGGACCCATTCATTTCTATAGGGCTGTGCACATGAGCGGTGATTTTCACGCATCACTTTTGCGTTACGTGAAAATCGCAGCATGTTCTATATTGTGCGTTTTTCACGCAATGCAGGCCCCATAGAAGTGAATGGGGCTGCGTGAAAATCGCAAGCAAGTGCGGATTCGGTGCGATTTTCACGCACGGTTGCTAGGAGACTATCGGGATGGGGACCCGATCTTTATTATTTTCCCTTGTAACATGGTTATAAGGGAAAATAATATCATTCTGAATACAGAATGCATAGTACAATAGCACTGGAGGGGTTAAAAAATAAATAAAAAATAATTTAACTCACCTTAATCCATTTGTTCGCGCAGCCGGCATCTCTTCTGTCTTCTTTGAGGAATAGGACCTTTGAAGACGTCACTACGCTCATCACATGGTCCGTCACATGATCCATTACCATGGTAAAAGATCATGTGATGAGCGCAGTGACGTCATCAAAGGTCCTATTCCTCAAAGAAGAAGACAGAAGAGATGCCGGCTGCGCGAACAAGTGGATTAAGGTGAGTTAAATTATTTTTTATTTATTTTTTAACCCCTCCAGCGCTATTGTACTATGCATTCTGTATTCAGAATGCATACCATGTTACCACCTTATAACTATGTTATAAGGGGAAATAATACAATCTACACAACACCTAACCCAAACCCGAACTTCTGTGAAGAAGTTCGGGTCTGGGTACCACATTCAGTTTTTTATCACTCATTGCACCCGCGCGATAAAAACTGAACAACAGAACGCAATCGCAGTAAAAACTGCCTGAAATTGGGTACCTACTCGCGCTGGTTTGCCGCAACGCATTCGGACCTTATCCGGACACACTCGTGTGAAAGAGGCCTAAGAGTTTAGGAGGGGCCTGGATGTATTTCTGGAGTGTAATAATCCTTACTGGAGGCGATTTCCTGATCCAGGGAGTTATTCTAGTTGCCAGATTTGGAGTTGGAAAGTATTTTTTTAGCTAGAATGAGAAAAAATGCCTTCCTCTGGATAAACACTGTTCCGGATGAATGGATGTCTTTTCAGACTCATGTCCTTGGGAAACAACTGTCAGCTGTGAGAAACTTCAATTGTCTATGTGACCCAGAATGTTACCATTCATTGACTGCGATCTTGAAAATGCTGAGACATTGGGACTTTTCATTGTACATTGCTTTATATACGTAAAGGAGAAAAAACACCTCGGCTTATTCAAAATGCCATAGCTCTTATGTTTGTCTGAAGTCAGGAAGTTGTACGCTGATATTCTGATATTTTTTTATTGATTGCAAATACAGTGAAGGAGTTTAAGCATGCATGGGATAGGCATAAGGCCATCCTTCATATAAGATAGGGCCGGGGGCTATCCATAGTATTCAGTATATTGGGCAGACTAGATGGGCCAAATGGTTCTTATCTGCCGACACATTCTATGTTTCTATGTTTCTATCACATTCCTGGCAGCTTCATAGCTTGGGCATTGTGCTAAAAACTTCCAAGAACGCCTGCGGGTCAGATATGGAAATGCAGTGCTGTTCAAATATCCTGCAAAGCCTCTCTCTAAGGCCTCATGCACGCGACCGTAGTTCTGGTCCGCATCCGAGCCGCAGTTTTTGCGGCTCGGATGCGGACCCATTCACTTCAATGGGGCCGCAAAAGATACGGACAGCACTCTGTGTGCTGTCCGCATCCATTGCTCCGTTCCGTGGCCCCGCAAAAAAAAAATAACATGTCCTATTCTTGTCCATTTTGCGGACAAGAATAGGCATTTGCGGAAGGCACACGGGCGGCTTCTGTTTTTTGCGGATCCGCAATTTGCGGACCACAAAAAACGGAATGTTCGTGTGCATGAGGCCTAATGCCAGCTATTGGTGGCTACCCTTTAAAGAGGTTGTGTCGCTTCAGCAAATAGCATTTATTATGTGAAGGAAGTGAATACAAGGCACTTACTAATGTATAGTGATTGTCCATATTGCTTCCTTTGCTGGCTGGATTCATTTTTCTATCACATTATACACAGCTCGTTCCCATGATTATGACCACCCTGCAATCAATCAGTGGTGGTCGTACTTGGACATTATAGGAAAAAACACCAGCCTATGTGCATTCCCACGGTCCCGGCCACCAGAGAGACCGGGGCTTTTTCCTACAGTGTGCAAGCATAACCACCACTGATGGATTGAAGGGTGGTCGTAACCATGGAAACGAGCAGTGTATAATGTGATGGAAAAATTTAATCCAGCCAGCAAAGGAGGCAATATGGACACTCACAATACATTAGTAAGGGCCTGGTATTAACTTTCTCTACATGATAAATGCTACTTGCTGAAGTGAAGCTGTAGAACCCCTTTAAGTCAGTGTCCGAAACAAAACCAGAGACACCCATCAGTAGGCGGGACTGTTTCAGAGCTGTTGCTCCGTGTCAGTACAGGGTAGGGCTCTGGCAGTGTGAAGAGCTTTTTCTGCCGGCTTACTGTAGGTGCTAGATGTCCATCATTGCTGTATCGTCTTTTGGCAGTGATCGGCGACCTCCAACAACTTCAGCTGTTCTGAATCTACAACTCCCAGAATCACAGCCAAGTAAGTGTGCATGCTGGGAGTTGTAGTTTCACAGCATGTCATATGGTATGTTGGTGTCTTCACGCTTACCGGGTGGTTGCAAACACACATAGGCTGGAAGTATACTCATTCACAGCTTTAATGGAGTCATTCGCATTCACACCAAAATGTTTGTGAGAATCATTACCAGACAAAGGGAGATCCTGCATTCACAGCCCCTACTAAGCATGTTCTAGAGGACTGCCAGCCGGTGGAGGTGTGCAGATGACTGTGAGAGCAGGCTACAAGGTCTAAGAGGTCTGTGAAGGTTCCCATTCATCCAGGTCATGGTATACCAGAAATCAGAGTAACTGGACTTGTCGGATTTTCTCTCGAAGGCGTTTTGCTACTCATCTGACTGGCTTTCGAATTGAGAAAGTCAGAAATTGAAACGTCATTCTCTTCAAGAGAAAGTATCTTTCCAGTTGCTCTGACTTATTACTACTGATGTGGGTTTATAGGGTTTGTGCCAAGAGATAACTTTATCTCCTATCCACAGTAAAGGGAGGTAAAGCATTTGGCCAAGGGGACCACCACCGCCGATTCATTCATTATTTTTGGGGACTACTGCTCCATTGATCCGCCAGACCTGTGACCCTTGTTCTCATGATCAGTGAGGTTCCCTGTGGTCGAATCTCTTTGATCAGAATCTTATCCCTTATTCTGTGGATCGGGGAGAGGATACGTTGATCTCCTGATACACTTTAAGCCCCCTTGTTATAAATTACCATGATGCTGTGGACGTCAGGCAGCCTGCGGGACTATTGTCCCGCACTCATATGATCATACAAATGCGGGACAATAGTCCCGCGGGTGGCCCGACATGCACAGCATCATTGTAATCTATGATGCCATGCGCACGATCAATGCCACTCCGGGACATATGGCCCGCTCACGGACTGTATATGTCAGAGGGCATACGGTCGTGGGCAAGAGGCAACATTTAAACCTAATTGTATTCTCATGTTTCTTTTCCTAAATGTGTCTTTCAGAATTAATTAAAAGCCTCCATCTTAAAAGTAAGGTGTGTTTGTAGGTGAGCTCCACAGGCACCCATACTCACTGGAGTCTTGAAGCAGAGATCTGCTCTGTGGTATGCCTGGAAGTATTAAAGGGGGATTCCAGTTATATAAAGTTATCCCTCAATCATATGCAAGTGGTTAAATATTACATTACTGCTGGGACCCCGACTGATTATGAGAATGGGGTCCTTGTACCCCGTGGCGTTGCTTCCCTCCCTGAAATGAATGGAGCGGCCAGTTGGGTATGTGCATGGGAGCTCCATTCATTTTTATGGGAGTTTGGCTATCTGAATGGAGCCCATCCACTGCTCTGTTCATATAGAGGGGCTCCATGGGGTATGGGGCCCCCGTTATGATCAGTAGGGGTCCTGACTGTAGGACCCCCTCGACTTAATAGTTATTTTCTATCCTGTGGGTAGGTCAGAACTTTATATAACCGGCATACCCCTTTAAGCTGCTCTCCAATGGCAGCACACTGCAGCCCACATCTCCGCTTCCTGGGTATGACCTGGAGTAAGGCGAAGGGAATGGGGTTATCAAAATTAAAAACTGGAAAAAATATTTTAAGAAAGGGGCAGAATGGCTTAAAAAAATATAGTACTCCCCTTCCAATTCTCCGACCCTGCCATTCTGGCGCTCCCTGGGTCCCCTGCTTCTTAGTCCTTCTTGACAATCATTGGCTGAGAGTTGTCACCGTTGTGGCCTGTGATTAGCGGAGTGGTTACACTTGTATATTAAGAGTATACAGGTTGTAAAGACCAGCCGAGGGGATCGGGAAGGATTGGAACTGGAGAGTCACGCACCGACAAGCTGAGTATTTTTTTTTTTAAACCATTCTTTTTTAAGATTTTTTTTTTTTTTTTTTTTTCCTCCAGTTGGAGATCCCTTTTCATGTGTCATGTCCATATAGTCTAAATGGGCCTTAAAGTCTTTCCTCCACACCCCACTGCCTTATGTTTTACTTGTTATGCATCAAGCTGGCCAGGACCAGAAGGCTCATCTGAAAATCTTCTGTTAGAAATAGCATTTTACTTGATTTTAAAATTACAATAAAAGAAACTTTTTATTTCCTTGCAGAAGAAGACAAAACCCCCGGAAAGAGCGGATGTGGAACGTGGACGGTCATCTCCTGAAGTCATCAATTATCCAGCAGAATCAGAGTTGCACACCACAGAAGGTCTGTTGCAGGGAGGGCGGCAGGGTACGGGCAGTGCCTGTGTTTGTATCTTCATGACCCACTGTGCTGGATATCAAGTTTAAAGGGCTTCTGTCACCCCACTAAAGTCATTTTTTTTTTTTTTTTGGCTACTTAAATTCCTTATACTGCGATATATCAATATATAGTGCTCTTACTGATTTTCGTTCTGTAGTTTCTTAAAAAAACAGACTTTTATAATATGTAAATTACCTCTCTACCAGCAAGTAGGGCGGCTACTTGCTGGTAGCAGCCGCATCCTCCTTTCATAAAGACGCCCCTCCTCCTGTTGATTGACAGGGCCAGCGAATGCGCTCGTCCTCTGACTGGCCCTGTCTGCGTTCAAAATTTCGCGCCTGCGCTGTACCGGTCTTCAGTCGGTGCAGGCGCACTGAGAGGAGGACGCTCGCTCGGCCGTTCCATCCTCAATGCGCCTGCGCCGATGACGTCACATCTACACCCGGCACAGGCGCACTGAGGAAGGAGCGGCGAGCGAGCGTCCTCCTCTCAGAGCGCCTGCACCGACTGAAGACCGGTATGGCGCAGGCGCGAAATTTTGAACGCAGACAGGGCCAGTCAGAGGACGAGCGCATTCGCTGGCCCTGTCAATCAACATGCGGAGGGGGCGTGTTTATGAAAGGAGGATGCGGCTGCTACCAGCAAGTAGCCGCCCTACTTGCTGGTAGAGAGGTAATTTACATATTATAAAAGTCTGTTTTTTGAAGAAACTACAGAACGAAAATCAGTAAGAGCACTATATGTTGATATATCGCAGTATAAGGAATTTAAGTAGCCAAAAAAAAAAAAAAAAAGACTTTAGTGGGGTGACAGAAGCCCTTTAATGTAAACTGGTCATTATACTGGTTTACAGTGAACTACCTGCATTCTCTGATGCCCTGAGGTAGCGTATACTAAGTGGCTTCTTACACCGATAATTGCAAGGCCACATCTTTGCCCACTGATAACTACAGTCCGCCAGGATTTGCCTTATATCGAATGGTATGAAGCCCAAATTACAGTGCCATAAAGTACTCAAATTACGCTCCTTGATAAAAAAAATAATGCACCCAGATAGAAATGTCATATTACTGAAAATGCCTCAGGCAGATATGTAAATGGTTAAAGGTGTGGTCCGATTAGACGCTGTGTCTCGCCACAAGAGGCCCTAAAAGTGCTTTTCCCTCTGTCCTATAAAAAGACTCTCAGAGGCTACTTTTGGGTTGTCTACCTCTTGGTGAGAGATCGTTGACTACTAGTCATGCCTCTACGATGCACTGAAAGAAGCAGGATGGTCATTTCAAAGACTTGTTGGGGGCAGTAGTTAAGTGAGGACACGTGCACACATGGAGAACAGGCTCTGCATGGTCCAAACAGGATTGGTTGATCGGATGACAAGCATAAATGCCTCCTACAGTTTGGTTATCCACCAATTGGACACAGTTGGCCCCTTCATTACACACCCTTGTCTCTGCCAAGAACATTTCCAGGAGCTTAGTAGGAGGAAACGTGGTGTCATAGCGTTCATTACGTGTCCCGCGATTGACAGCCAGCCACCGCTTTGTTTGCAGTGGTGTCATGAACGAAAAACCTGAATTGCTCCGTACTAGAACCGTATCAAGCGACAAATCCAGGTTCGGTTTCAATCCCACTAGAGTTGGGTTTGAGTATGGAGGCCTCGTGATGAGCACTTCAATTCGGCCTTTGCTATGGAGTCACACACTGCCCCAACTGCTGGGAGCCATCGCATACGACAGTCGGTCACCTCCTAGTAGTGATACGACGACACTGACGGAGATATGTGCAGGACATCCTGCAGCCACATGTGCTCCTCTCATGGCCGGTCTGACAACTGCTGCTGTGATGATCTGCGGAGCCATCGCCTACGACAGTCCGTCACCCCGAGTAGTGATACGAGGTCACTAACAGTGATAAGTGCAGGACATCCTGCCGCCACATGTGCTCCTCTCATGACGGGGCTGACAACTGGCATTTTTCAGCTTGATAACGGATACCCACACACTGCAGGGGGTTCCCAGGATTGTCTCCTACTGATTACAACTCTGCTGCCAGTTACCAGCATTTATGGGACCAGCTGGGATACCAGCTTCACCAACCTACAATTGTGCAGGATCTACAGGCCCAGCTGTAACCTCTGAAGGCAAATGTGCTGCAGGATACCGTGCTGAACCTGTATGCCTCCATGACCAACTGTATCCTCTTTTATCCAATCTAGTATCTCACCTGGTATCCAGGCTAGAGGCCGTATGTCACCTGGTATCCAGGCTAGAGGCCGTATCTCACCTGGTATCCAGGCTAGAGGCCGTATCTCACCTGGTATCCAGGCTAGAGGCCGTATCTCACCTGGTATCCAGGCTAGAGGCCGTATCTCACCTGGTATCCAGGCTAGAGGCCGTATCTCACCTGGTGTCCAGGCTAGAGGCCGTATCTCACCTGGTGTCCAGGCTAGAGGCCGTATCTCACCTGGTGTCCAGGCTAGAGGCCGTATCTCACCTGGTATCCAGGCTAGAGGCCGTATCTCACCTGGTATCCAGGCTAGAGGCCGTATCTCACCTGGTATCCAGGCTAGAGGCCGTATCTCACCTGGTATCCAGGCTAGAGGCCGTATCTCACCTGGTATCCAGGCTAGAGGCCGTATCTCACCTGGTATCCAGGCTAGAGGCCGTATCTCACCTGGTATCCAGGCTAGAGGCCGTATCTCACCTGGTATCCAGGCTAGAGGCCGCTAATGGGGGTACTAGAGCCCCCTTTCATTTGTACAGGTTTCCCCAATATTCTCCTTTCTCTAATATTGTGACCTCTTCCCTTTATCATCATTACAGTATCAGTGCGTGTATATCAACTGTAACCGAATAACCGCTCCATATGGTTATCTAATAGGTGTATACAATTTCGCAATATTTCTTCTCCTCGAGTAATATTAGGATTTGTCAGTGGTCACAAGCTATGAGTAGTGGGAATTTTGGCTGCTCAAAAAACTTTTGGGGAATTCCCCAGTTAAATCTAAACTAATAATGTTCTCCGGGTCGTATAACTGAATGACTACAATATATTGATCTCGAGACCATGAGGAGTGAGATGGGTATTTCTCCTTTAGGTCTGGAAGCATCGGTTGTGTTAGATTAATTAAACCTGCAGCTTTTTCTAAATGCCATGGCAATTAAATCTTGGAAGACCTTTACAAGCAAAGTATC
This sequence comes from Bufo bufo, assembly GCF_905171765.1. NCBI lineage: Eukaryota > Metazoa > Chordata > Amphibia > Anura > Bufonidae > Bufo > Bufo bufo. The sequence goes on along the minus strand of NC_053398.1, from coordinate 137,582,914 downwards.
ATTTACCTGATTGATTTGACAAGGAAAAGATCAGTCTCTCTATTCTTGTGTCTCTGCCGCCAGACGCTATAGATTTCCTGTCGTGTCAATTTTTTATTTTTTTTAATTTCAGAACGCAGTTGTTGTTGTTTTTTTGTGTCCTATGTGCCATCAAATATTATATTTCAGACCGGGTTATAAACTATTCATTAAAGAGGGATGTTGCGTTTGGCACAGGCCCCTACATGTACACTGACACAATTTACTGCTAGTAGAGACTGTTAAGACTATGATATGAAATCAGTGTTTGCAGTTAGAGAGCTTATTATTCTGGCTCCTTGACCAGGTGTGCTTTTCTGTCCTGACTCCGCAACCAGGTTCTAGCTGTCCTGACTTCTCCACCAGTTGCCTGCACCACTCCGTCCTGGCTCCCCGACCAGGTTCTTGCTCCCTGCTGTCCTGACTTCTCCACCATTTGCCTGCACCATTCCGTCCTGGCTACCACTCCGTCCTGGCTCCTAAATCTAATCCTACGCCTGTGATCTGCTTAATTATGTATAATATTTCCTGTGAATCACATAAGTGTCTGGCATTGACATAGCCGAGCATAACACACGGGTGTGGGGGAGGGGTTAGTCAGGACAGCAGGGAGCAAGAACCTGGTCGGGGAGCCAGGACGGAGTGGTGCAGGCAACTGGTGGAGAAGTCAGGACAGCAGGGAGTAAGAACCTGGTCGGGGAGCCAGGACAGAGTGGTGCAGGAAACTGGTGGAGAAGTCAGGACAGCAGGGAGTAAGAACCTGGTCGGGGAGCCAGGACGGAGTGGTGCAGGCAACTGGTGGAAGAGTCATTACAGCAGGGAGTAAGAACCCTGACCAGGTTCTTGCTCCCTGCTGTTCTGACTAACCCCTCCCCCACACCCGTGTGTTATGCTCGGCTATGTCAATGCCAGACACATATATAATTCACAGTATATATTATACGTAATTAAGCAGATCACAGGCGTAGGATTAGATTTAGCTCAGACATTTGTGATTTTTTTTAATTTTATTTTCCCTGCTAGAAATGATCATTTCTACAGCGATGAATCCATCATAAATTGTTTTAAGTTGCTTATTCAGCCTCCTCCAGCAGCGAAGGACAGTAAAAAACATAATCATTTACGATTCTGATTAATCCCTCTCTCAACCTCTTCATCAGAGATCTTCAGCGCTTCTGTCATTTGTAGTTTGCTGATGAAATGCTGCACTTATAAGATTCATGTGTCCTGCATTTCAACTCGGTTTTATCTGCCGCGCTCCTGCAGAAGGGAAATGTTGAGACCCATCAAGTTATAGCGGGGGAAGGACAAAGGGCCAGAAGATACAGAACACAACGCTCATGGCCGCTCTGCATCGAATATACACTTACTAAGTTAGTTTTAGCATGAGAGGCGAGAGAGGCGCTCATAGGGTAATAGTTTCTTGTTTAAAAAGAGGTAATGGTTATGCTCACCTTTTTGTGTTGTGCAAGCATAGACACAACACTAGTGTAGGCGGGTGTTTAAGTGGTGGTCGGTGCTGCCGGTACCTCCTCTATCCCACCCGACCTCCAAATATTCACACAATACAGTAGCATAGTTTACATCATCCTTAAATGCACCCCCCCCCCCCCATTACCTTTTCATAGCACATTGCCAGCATCCACAACCATGGTTACTTTTAACCATGTAACTGCCAATCCTGACAATTATCACTGCTCCTCCATATACAATCCTTGGTTCGTTTGCAAGCATTTGTGCACATACTTGTGTGTGCACCTCTGTATATGTATGTGTGCACACACAACTGTATATGTTCATGCCCATGGACGTTCTCTTGCACACATGTAGTTCATGGATTGATTTTCATTTATTATTTATTTTCTATGTTTATACGTATATGTACATTTATTCATTTATATTTATATTTTATGTGATTTATCACCCTGTATATAAAATTGGGTGACTCAAATTCATTTATCAGCAATTTTTATCAATTTTTATTGTTCTTTATCGTTCGCTATAAACTGCTACTACAATCTGCGAAACGATCAGCTATCATTTTAATATATACATATATCTATCAATTATGATTACTATCTCTAGTGAGCACATCTATGACTGATTTACGTCACATGATTTTATCTCCAATCCTCAAACTACACATTTTGGTTATTATCGCTATCATTGCTATTATTATCATATGTCTTTGTTCCTTTTACATAATACTGTCATTAAAATAAAGTATTAATGAGCAGGCACTCTATTTATAGGCTCATGGGAGGCAATTTTATTAAATAAATGTTAAAATAGAGTTCAAAATAACGAATATTTGGTATACATAATTCATATAAATAATTTCTAGCAGCAATATCAATATATAAGACAATTCATAAATAACAGCAGTATCAATTGATAAATACGATTGGAGGATAGCAGCAGCGTAAGCAGCAAATAGTTAATAAATAAAATAAAATATTAGCAGGAGTATCCTTTAAAATGGAATTGATGGTATTACCAATAATTCCATTTTAAAGGATACTCCTGCTTTTATTTTATTTTATTTTATTTATTAACTATTTGCTGCTTACGCTGCTGCTATCCTCCAATCGTATTTATCAATTGATACTGCTGTTATTTATGAATTGTCTTATATATTGATATTGCTGCTAGAAATTATTTATATGAATTATGTATACCAAATATTCGTTATTTTGAACTCTATTTTAACATTTATTTAATAAAATTGCCTCCCATGAGCCTATAAATAGAGTGCCTGCTCATTAATACTTTATTTTAAACCTATTTTTATATTGACAAGGGTGAGTCAAATTGAGCAAGAGCACCTTCTCCAGAAAACCAGTGGAGAGCCGCCTCTGTCTATTATACAATAATACTGTCATTACCAGCATCGATCTTATTACTACGTATTAGAATTGAAAAAGGAGTGGTGTTCTACTCCGAAACGCGTTGTCACGTAGATGCAAATAAAAAAAAAATTGTGTCCGACCACTTGAGGTCGTGTTATTGCGCTAAGAGGTATCAAAAACAGCGGACCACCAATACCCCACACCCCTCTATTGTCTTTAAGTTAGTTTTAGGTATTTTAGGGTCATTTTAAGTAAATCCCATATTATTCATATGATAGGCCATAAGCCAGTCGGTACATGATCCCGAGGAGATCCTTCAGCTGAGAACACTGCTAGTTCCTAAAGTGAAGGGGCAGTGTAATACCGCAGCTTTGATTGCTGGCACTGGACTTCTCCAGAGCAGGTTCTCTACCTAGATTTCATTTCTGCTTTTCTGAACATGGTTTTGACGATTTGCAGTATAATAAATCTCTGAGCAGACGCGAAGTAAAGCTGGTGGTTGCTTGTCTTCTGCATAGAGGATCTTGTGAAGTTCTTTCTTAATTGTCCGTGTTTTTTTCTTTCAGAGTGTAAAGTTGATGCTGCAGCAGAGTCTCCAATTCCTCCTCCCGATTCAGAGGAAATCAAAGAGCAGAAGGAACAACTGGTCAGATCAGGTAATTTGGCTACTGTGGTATTTAAAGGGGTTGTCCATTTTCTAATAGAATGTCTATAATGCCCTTGCCTAATGGGTACTGTCCTAGGAAAACCCAAGCCCCCTCATGTCTTACCTGAGCACCCCATTTCAGCATTCCCCCACTGTCCATGGATCTGGTAATTTGGGTACTGTGGTATTTAAAGGGGTTGTCCATTTTCTAATAGAATGTCTATAATGCCCTTGCCTAATGGGTACTGTCCTAGGAAAACCCAAGCCCCCTCATGTCTTACCTGAGCACCCCATTTCAGCATTCCCCCACTGTCCATGGATCTGGTAATTTGGGTACTGTGGTATTTAAAGGGGTTGGCCATTTTCTAAAATAATTTCTATAATGCCCTTACCTAGTAGGTACTATCCTAGGAAAACCCAAGCCCCCTCATGTCTTCAGTGTCCCCCACTGTCTAGGGATCTGGTCCACAGACAGCGGCCACGTTGGCCAAAGGTGGCTAGTGTCTGCTGCTTACAGACTCAATTCATGGACAGCGAGGGACACTGATACAGGGAACTCAGGTAAAACATGGGGTGCCCACTAGGTTGGGGCATGTTTTATAACATGAATTCAAAGAATAAACAAGCTTACGCAGGTTAAGTGAATAAATATATTTACTAAATGTGATAAAAAATAAATATAAAGCAGACAAATCACGTGCAGAGTAGTACAAGTAAAAAACAATCACTGGCCTGGACCGATGACGTCTTCCCTTTCGGTTTTAGAGTTGACGTCATCGGCGCAGGCGCACTGAGGGAGTGCTGAGGAAGCGAGCGTCCTTCTTTCAGAGCGCCTGCGCCGAAAGAAGACACGTAAGGCGCAGGCGCTTGATTTGAATTGCAGACAGGGCCAGCCGGAAGAGGAGAGCGCTCGCTGGCCCTGTCAATCAACAGGAGGAGGGGGCGTTTTTTTGAAAGGAGGATGCGGCGGCTACCAGCAAGTAACCGCCCTACTTGCTAGTAGCGAGGTAATTAACATATTATAAAAGTGCGGTTTTTAAAGAAACTAAGCCACAGAAAAAGGTAAGAGCACTATATATTGAATAATCGCACTATAAGGATTTTTAATTAGCCCAAAAATGAAAAATGACTTTTGGGGGGTGACAGAAGCCCTTTAAGGAAGAATAACGAGATTGCTATCTTCCCTAAAGGGGTTGCCCACCTTTTAAATACCATATTGTAAGGAGCATAAAAATAAACTGAATTTGCCATATACAGGCTGTTAAAGAATGATCCTGTGAGGACTTTTAGTATGGTGCCACTTGGTGTAAAGTGTTTGTCCACCTAATGAGCTGAGTGCTGGTGGACACACATGCTCAGTCACTCTCCCTGCAGCCAGGCCTCTGCATAGTGATTCTCTATTCACTGCAGGGCAAGCAATAGAAATGGCTTTCTGCTCTGCTTGTCAGGAAGGAGTCAAGCCTCTGTAGTAACATGGCAGTATAGCGGGGAGAAGAGGGAGATTGATTGTGTCCGGAGCCTGCCCCTTGCATCACAGATTAGCAGCAGCATCGAGGGGGCCACAAGAAAGAAAAAAAAAAATTTTTTTGTGTGCTATAAACAATGCAAATTACCTTTTTAGGGTTTTTGGTATGAAAATGATTCTTGGGGAAACCCCGTGATGGAACATATGTTAGTGGACTAGTCCCAGCTCATTATTCTCTGCCAAGTAGGAGTAATGTCCTGAACATTTCTATGCATTACTTGTATAGCTATATTGGGATCAATGATACAGAGACTTCCGCTTATTACACTATACAGGTTCCCCTGTGGTAGCAAGTCACAAGGCTTCTGAAAGACCCCAAAGCCAAGAGGAAGACCCACAGTGGCGGGCAGCAGCTCAGCAACTGACAGGCAGGAACCTGGAGCTGGCCTCCCAAGTGGAAGAGCTGAAGCAGCAGATAAAAACCATGCGGGTGAAGGTGAAGAATCTGAAGAATGAAAAAAGGGGTTTTCAAGAATTGTTGAAAAACCCTCGTGCAGAAGGTAAGCATAAAAAATAAAAATAAATGAAATGCTAAAAACATACTGGGGGAAATGTATCATTTCCCTACGTGTCTCTTTTGGCATAAAACTGGTAGCAACGGGTGTTTTTACGCCACCCTCGCCAATGTCCGAAAAGGCGTATGACGACGACAGAGTGTTGGCACATTTGTCATCATTTACTTCAGAAACTGACATAAATGATGACTGAAATTTATAGCAGCTCCGAGCTGGAGTAGATTTCAGTCTGTCATGGACTGCCCTAGGAGGCATTTCATTTATGACTAGGTCTGCGCCTCATAAATGTAATGCCTCCTCTGGCAGCGCAGGCCCCATCAAGCCCGGGATAGCACACGCCAGCCTTCATAAAGCAGGGCCATTGAATCTTTTGTGCATTGGATTAAGGTGCCCGTACAGAGCACAGTGTAGGAGCAGAGGGCTGTTTGTGAGAAGACCGACAAAATGATAACGTTTTCCCCACTGAAGTCAGTACACAATACCTGCCACTTTTCCCTACCTGTGAAAAGGCTGTCATCACCCTGGTCCCTATGTACTTCTCGTGTACTTGGAACGTAAAAAAATGGCAAATATTTTGTATCTTTGTAATATGCTTACTATTAAAGTTGTCCTTCGTGTCCCCCATGCCCTACTGCGACTACTGAGCTGCACTGATTTCATGGAATTTGAGGTTGACTATGCTCATTTAATGTTTCTTTCATAGTGGAGACCGCAGAGCTGGTTTCTCTCCAAGAGCAGGCACAAGAATTAGTAGATGAGAACGACGCTCTAAAAACGACAATCCATCGACTGAATGTGGAGCTGAGCCGCTATCAAACCAAGTATCGCCCCATATCCAAGGAAGAGGTACTGTCTGTTCATACCAACTATTTTTCCATTCCATCCACCATGACGGCCACAAGTGAGAGATGACCCTTGACCTCTGTGGGGGGGGGGGAAGGAATACAGAGAGAGAGAGTTTAAAACGGCCCCACCTCCCCCCTCCCTCAGTGTTTTCCTGTCCCTAGGGGGTCCGCATACAGAAAGGCCTCCAAAGAGATTTCTGATCACGGCCCACAACCCGGGAGTCCAGGAAAAAATCTAGCAGGGAGTATTGGATGTAGTCAATTCAGGTGTCATCATAAAAGTTCCAGACCCCGAAAAAAGGGAAAGGGTTCTACTCAAGCCTCTTTTTTAGTAAAAAAGCCTGACGGTAATAAATCTAAAACCTTTAAACATATCAAAATTGTACAGAAAGTTCAAGATAGTCAGTCTCCTCTACAGTTCCCCTGATCCTAAAAGGTGCCTTGATGACGTCAATAGACTTAAAGGACGCCTATTATCATATACCGATGCATCAGAGTTCTCAAAAGTATCTAGGGTTTGCAGTAAGAGATCCAAAGGGTTCCCTCCACCATTTTCAGTATGTGGCTCTTCCTTTCGGCATATCATCAGCCCCAAGGATTTTTTTACCAAACTTGTGGTGGAAATGATAGCCTCCCTACGCTGAAAAAGAGCAAATGTCGTTCCTTATCTAGTAAGGACAGAGGACTTTATAAACATCCTATCAGATCTCGGTTGGTTAATAAATCTAAAAAAATCAGTACTCACCCCATCCACGAAAATAAGATTCCTGGGCGTTATGTTTTATTCTATATCCCAGAAAAAACCTCTCTTCCCCAGGACAAAGAGAGAAGGTAGCAAAGTTCCAGAGACTCCACAGATGCTCTATTCGGAACGCGATGAGTATTTTGGGTCTCCTGACCTCCTGCATAATTTCAGTCCCATGGAGTCAATCCCACACCAGAATAATGCAAGCGTGGATCTTACGGAATTGGGACAGGAGACAATCATCCCTAGACAGACTAATCAGTATTCCACTTTTAGTCAAAATAGATGTAAACTGGTGGAGGGAAGAAGAGAATCTTCTTCGGGGCACAAGCTGGATCAAAATTCCAGAAATTCAGATAATGACCGATGCCAGCGCTTCAGGTTGGGGGGCAAAAATAGGAACTCCTTACTTCCAGGCGGATTGGTCCGAGGTCATGAAGAACAGATTCTCAAACTACAGAGAACTGTATGCAGTTCTTATGGCCCTTACAAAAGCTCAGTGTCTTTAAAAAAAAAAAAACACATCTGAATTTTTTTCCGGACAACATCATGACGGTAAAATACTTGAAACACCAGGGCGGCACAAGATCCAACCCTCTGGGGGACGTATCAAAAAGAATTTTCTCTTGGGCAGAGAGAAACGTTTCTTCTTTAACGTCTGTTCATTTTTAAGCAGGGGTGGGGAACCTTTTTGCTGCCGAAGGCCATTTGGATATTTGTAACATCGTTCGGGGGTCATACAAAATTCTCAACTTAAAAATTTGACGGCTGTATTTGGTGAAACATATAAGTGACTTAGGGGTAAGTTACACATATTGCGCTTAAGTTAAACAAATCTAGAGCGCTGTATTTTTGCAGCACAAAATGGCGCCTGCAGCACTATATATTACAAATAGTACAGGCGCCATTTTGACAACATCTAGCAGTCTAATATTTAAGTTGAGAATGTTCTATATTTATTTGGCATTAATGGCAGCCAAGCTCTTCCCAGTTTGGTTCAGAGAGGGGTTCACCCAGCTTTTACGCTCCCTGCCACTATCCCTGCCTTTCTTCACAACTGTCCCTACCTTTGTCCCTTTGTCAGCCTCAGATCTGCCCCCCACCCCAATCGGCCTCAAATCAGCCTCCTATCAGACACCCCAGCCTACATCGGCCTCAGATCACACCCCCATCAGACCTCCCAACCTCAGATCAGACCCCCAGCCTCAGATCAGACCCCCAGCCTCAGATCAGACCCCCCAGCCTCAGATCAGACCCCCCAGCCTCAGATCAGACCCCCCAGCCTCAGATCAGACCCCCCAGCCTCAGATCAGACCCCCCAGCCTCAGATCAGACCCCCCAGCCTCAGATCAGACCCCCCCCAGCCTCAGATCAGACCCCCCAGCCTCAGATCAGACCCCCCAGCCTCAGATCAGACCCCCAGCCTCAGATCAGACCCCCCAGCCTCAGATCAGACCCCCCAGCCTCAGATCAGACCCCTATCAGACCCCCCAGCCTCAGATCAGACCCCCTATCAGACCCCCAGCCTCAGATCAGACCCCATTAGACCCCCCCCCCCAGCCTTAGATCAGACCCCATCAGACATTTAAAATAAATAAATAAACTTTCCTCTCCAGCTCCGGACGGCGCTGCCACTTGGCAGATTCACTTACCTCCCTTGTCTTCTTCCTGCCGCTCTGTACTGGGACCTGACAGCGCACAGCGTTAAGCCTCAGTCACACGTCAGTGTTTGGTCAGTGATTCCCATCAGTGATTCTGAGACATAACCAGGTGCGGCTCTAAACCCAGAACATGTGCAGATCTTTCCTTTATACCTTATGTCTGTGGAGCCTCCAATCCTAGTTTTGGCTCACAATCACTGATGGAAATCACTGACCAAACACTGACGTGTGATTGAGACATTGGTGTTCTATAAATGGTGATTTTAGGTGAAAGACTCCCTTTAATGACCGCTTCCATTAGACAGCGGCCGTGCCTGGTATTGCAGCTCAGCCTGATTCATCGGAATGGGACTGAGCCCGGCCTAGGCCACGTGACTGATAAATGTTCCGTCGCTGGCCTACAAAGTGCCGCAGTCTCTTCAGCTGATCGGTGCCATGAGTCGGACCCCCATTGAAAAATACTGATGGCCTATTCTGAGGACAGGCATCCGTTTTAAACACTCGGACCACCCCTTTAAGTGAAGTCTCTTCTCCCTCTGGCTGTCTCAATGACTGCATATGAAGGTTCCTATGTCACTGAAGCTAAAGAGATGCTTTGGTTTGGGATCACTATAACGAATACACTAAAATATGGCAGTTTTCATACAGTATAAAGTAAAGTGCTAGTAAATGGCAGGTTGTAGTATGTCTTTATAAAATGATTAACCAGCTCTCGATCTGCCGTTGATAATATAGTGCATATTGAGACTTCCTGACTTTCCTCCATGGCTTTTGTCAGAGGAAACGTGGATTGGACATTTTTTATTTCATTATGTCGGGTACTTTTGTTCAGCAGGGAGATGAACCGCTGTCTGGGAAGTCAGGGCAGCGCCTGGTCTCCCTCTCCGCCACTTAGATATACTCGCCTCTCCGGCCAAGGTGAGAAGGTATGTTCATGGCCAAGTCAGCGGACATGTCCGGTCTACGATCACGATTAAAGCCGGCCCCGATATCTGAAGTGAGAAAAGCCATAACCTTATTATTAGCTGCATGTTCTCCAGAATGAAGCCAGAAATGTTTTAGTTTTTTTGTGTTTGATGCCTTAACTTTGTCTAGGGGTATGTAGGTTATGTATATAATGTAACGGCAAGGTCTCCTCTGCTGGGCTAGATATACTCCTAGCACAAATACGGATTTAATGTGTCTGTTCAGTTTAGAAAAAAAAACAACAGACACAACCTAAGACTTGTGTACGGATCAGTGGCCATCGCCATAGGAACCCAAATGAAATCTTCCATTGTTGTCACTGCTGACGCGAAGACGATGCACAATAGTGATTTTTTTTAAGGGCCCCATTTGCTGGGACCAAGATACATAAATGACCAGTGCTTGCTCCCGATCGGTGCCCTGTGTGAACATGCCATTATTTGTCGGGTGATCATCCCGTGTAAAGAGGGGCTGTATGGGGACTAGCGATCACCGATGGCCACACTCACATTTTATCCAGAGATACGATTGTTTTCAATTTGAATTAGTAAATGAGAATGTCGCGGTCCGCTGGACTACGCAAAAGGGCCGATACCACAATGAAACGATGTGTCGGCTTCAGCAGCCAGACGCGGGAGCGCCTTCTCTCCGCGTTCCTTGTCCTGCTATCAGCCCAGCAGCAATCCCGTGTCTAATGAAATTGTCGAGGTCGATTGTAGCTGTAACGTTCTAATCCGGGATTGATTCTACTGGTAGAAAAACATTTTCTGCCCTAATAAATTTCACTTTGGTTCCCATCATCTTCCAGCATGAGGCGAGTTCCTTGGAGCTTCTCTCTGAAGGGACATTTAACAGAGGACGTATGGTGGGCATGGAGCGCCTGCGCTCTGCGTGGGCCACGTGCTGTGCCCCTCGCCGCCGTAGTATGCTGGCCGTCAGCTGCCCTCCTTGTGCAGCGGTTTTCAGCGATGAATAATGCAGAATCTCTCTACATTGAGTGTAATGTAGTCCTCAGGGCCAGGGAGACTCTTGCAGCTCTGAACCACATAGTTCACTTGCCAATTCATTTTGAGCCTTCTATATAAATAGCTTGTTAACCGCAACCTAAAGAAAGAGCTGTCAAATAGTAATGGTAAAGCTAGGGGGCAGTATTAGAAGAATGTGAACAATACAGCAGACTCAGAAGGGAATGACACCAGATTCCACATATAATTGGTGTATATTTACAGTATCAGCATTTAAAGGGGATGTGTCATGAAACATATTCTACATTCTTCAACCCAGCACCTCGATCTGAATACATTTGTAATTGCATGTATTTAAACATTTTATACACTGCCTGTCCCCAAAAAAAGTAATCACCTGGATATTACTGCAGGGGCGATCATCTTTCAGCTGGCAACAAGTTATTTAACCCCGACTGGTGCAATGAGTTGCTTCTCATTTCTTAAACATCTATGTCGAAAGACACATCTCTTGGTCGTGGAAAAGATGTCTGTTTGAGAAGGGTCAAATCATTGGCGTGCATCAAGCAGAGAAAACATCTAAGGAGATTGCAGAAACTACTAAAATTGGGTTATGGACTGTCCAACGCATCATTAAAAACTGGAAGGATATTAGGGACCCATCGTATTCGAGGAAGAAATGTGGCCGGAAAAAAATCCTGAATGATCGTGATCGGCGATCACTTTGAAGAAAAACAACAGTATAACTCAGGGCTATGTTTAATAGTGAAAGTAAGAGCATTTCCACACGCACAATGCGAAGGGAACTCAAGGGATTGGGACTGAACAGTTGTGTAGCCGTAAGAAAACCACTAATCTGTGAGGCAAACCAGAAAAAAAGGCTTCAATTTGCTGGGGAGCATAAAGATTGGACTCTGGAGCAATGGAGGAAGGTCCTGTGGTCTGATGAGTCCAGATTTACCCTGTTGCAGAGTGATGGGCGCATCAGGGTAAGAAGAGAGGCAGATGAAGTGATGCCCCCATCATGCCTAGTGCCTACTGTACAAGCCTGTGGGGGCAGGGCTATGATCTGGGGTTGCTGCAGTTGGTTAGGTCTAGGTTCAGCAACAGTATGTGCTCCAAGAATGAGGTCAGCGGACTACCTGAACATACTGAATGACCAGGTTATTCCATCAATGGAGTTTTTCTTCCCTGATGGCACGGGCATATTCCAAGATGACAATGCCAGGATTCATCGGGCTCAAATTGTGAAAGAGTGGGTCAGGGAGCAGGAGACATCATTGTCACACATGGATTGGCCACCACAGAGTCCAGACCTTAACCCCATTGAGAATCTTTGGGATGTGCTGGAGAAGGCTTTGCGCAGCAGTCAGACTCTGCCATCATCAATGCAAGATCTTGGTGAAAAATGAATGCGACACTGGATGGAAATAAATCTTATGACATTGCAGAAGCTTCTCGAAACAATGCCACAGCGAATGCGTGCCGTGATGAAAGCTAAAGGCAGTCCAAGGAAATATTTTTGGTGGCGACTTTTCTTTGAGACGGGCAGTATATATACACTGAGCTATTCAATACAATGTTTCTGTTTGTTCTTTTTCTTATATTTTTTTTTTGTCCGTCTCACTGAGCTGGTCGAACGTGCTCAATTCAAATCTTCAACTGCCACCAGCCATATGTTCTGTGGCAGTTACAGGGAGAGAGCTGCTGCAGAAAGGACACGCCCCCGAGCTGCCAGGCGGAACATTATATAGCAGAGCAATGTGCGGTACTGGGCTGCGTCTAGGTTTGTTAGAAAGGTACAGTCATGTACTATAATGTAAGATTAAAAATTTTTACGTCAATCATGGCATAACCCCTTTATGCTCCATCCCGGGCATGACTTGGAACACCCAGTCGTGGGTGGGATTTGCACAAACCCCAACCATTTTGAGTTGAATTTGCCAAGATTGTCTCTGAACGTTTAGTACAATCCCAGCAAATTTGGGCCAGTATGGCCAGTATAAGTACATGGGCATTTCTGAGCTTAGAGGTGTGCTTGGATACACCTGTAGGAACCAGTTTGTTCTGTGAGGCTAGCAAGTGCAAAAATGAGACCCCTCTAAGTGGTTTTCCAGGAACACGTTGGCATTTCTAATAGAAAAACATGCAGCTCTACACCGCTACCCTGCCCAATTATTAAAAAACAGCAGCCCCGCATAAACGCCGTCCAATGGGACACTGTATGACCTTGTGACTGTGTCCACTAAATGCTCCAAGACGTGCATGTTGCCTATCCAAGAGTTTCTCTTTAAAACGTAAAATCAAAAAACTAAGGAAAGGGTGGGGGTGGGGGAGCCCTATACCTAGGATGTGCCGTCAATTTATGATTGTGAAGGGGCCGACCTCTGGGACACCCATCAACCCTGAGGGAAAAGCATTTGCAGCTTCTCGTGCATTGAGCTGTGCTGCAGGAAAAGACGTTGAAAGAGGCAGCACTGCATATCCCTGCAGCCGCTTCATCCCTAGGTTTGGTGGGACCACCACTGATCATAAAGTGATGGCGTATCCTAGTAGGTTCACATGGGTTAGATCTCTACACGTTCAGAGTCGATAGGGCTGATGGCCATAGGTGAAACTTTATTCAGTAAAAATATTAAAATCCGCGAGCTGCCGAGCGGAGTTATTGAAGTCGTCCGCAGAAGAGCCTTGAGTTTCAGATTTCTTCTGGTTTCTTAGTGACGCATGAAGCTCGCTGAACTGTGAGGCGTCCCGATCTGTACGCCGCGTACTGTGCCGCGCCGTCACCATGCCACCTTCTAATTCCGTCTGACAGCAGATCCCACATCGGCCTCCCCGTGGGACACTACTCCAGACTAAGAACATTTTTCCTCCTTACCGCGAGCATGAGCCGTGAATTGGGATTTTGACAGAATAGGAAGAAATGTATTTGTGGTTTAGAAACATTTCAGACAATGGAAAGAAAATGTCTGAGCAGAGCGGCCGTGGATTTGGCCTCTTTGTTTCTATAGCAGATGATGGCGTCTTGTTCCCTCTGATGCAGCTACAGATTATTGCGTATTGCCGTCATGACACCTTATTAAATGCAGCATACGGCATGTAAGCATTGTGTAAAGGGCATCTGTCAGCAGTTCTGTCCCTATGACAACGGCTGACCTGTTACATGTGCTCTTTGCAGCTGAAGGCATCTGTGTTGGTCCCATGTTCATATGTGCTCGCATTACCGAGAACAATGATGTTTTATTATATGTAAATGAGCCTCTAGGTGCAAAGGGGGCGTTACCGTTACACCTTGAGGCTCTGCTCTTCAATTGCTGTACCCTCGACCCTTTCATTGACAGGGCCAGTCAGTGTAAAAATGTCATGCCTGGCCCTATCAATCACAGTGCAGAGGGCCCAGCAGTTGCAGAGAGAGCAGAGCCTCTAGGTGTAATGGTAACGTTGCTCCTAGAGGCTCATTTTCATATATTAAAACATAATTTTTCTCACCAATGCGGGCACATAGGAACATGGGACCAACACAGATGCCTTCAGCTGCCGAGTGCACATGAGACAGGTCAGCCAGTGTCATAGGGACAAACCTGCTGACAGATGCCCTTTAAGCGGCTTCTGATGCTACCATTGCGGCTTCAGTTTTTTAACCCCTGAAAGAGGAATTCAGGCTAGTAAAAAGTATTCTCTATCTTCTAGATCAGCCGTTTGGGGGGATATTCGACAGCTGATTTATTATCACTTCATCCATCTATAGCCGAGTACCAAACTCTGCTCTCTCTGGGAGTCCTATAGGCTTTGTATGGAGCATTTAGCAAACCTGCTTACTACCATATTAGTGCGCATGTGCACGAGTTCAACCTGCCTCACCATCTGCCTGGGGGCACAGGACCCCTGTTCTCATAAGTAGATTCCAACTGAACTATCGAGCAGGTAGGGGATAGCTTCTAAACAGATTAGTCACGGTCAGTTTTGGCTTTAAAGGGGTTGTCTGAGCTGCAGGTATTGATGGGGCATCAATATCGGATCAGTGACTAGTCTGACACCCCCCACTGTCAGCTGTTTTGGGTTGTCCTGGTGCCAGAAACCATCAAGTGTATAGAGCGGAAGCAGAAGGCTCTGTACTCGGTGTAGCTTCCCGCGCTAGCCCCCCAGTCACCCTGACACAACCACTACCCGTGTCCTTCCAGCTACATACGCTGTATGGTTTCTGGCACCGTGGATTCCCCTGATGATAAGTCCTCAATATCCATAGTCTGGACAACCCTTTTAAGGATACAGCATTTATTTTTTTTTGCACATTTGGGATGCATATAATTGTATTAATTTTGGAGGAAGGGGATGGAACAAATAATAGCAATTCCACCATTTATTTATTTTTTTGTTTGTTTTTACAGCATTCATTAGCTGCCTGTCAGTATTATACTGATGGGCTAAGGATCACTTCCGTGACTGACCGGGGGGGACTATATTAGGCACCATCCTGCTACGGTACCCTCAGTGGAAACTAGCTTCCTCTGTGACCTCTCTTAGGTGGGACGGTAGCTGTTAACTCCAGCTTCTAAGGGGCTAAGCAGCCGGGGTCAGAGCAGACGATAGCACGGGCTCAGCTTCTGAAGCTGTACTATCTCTGTGCCGCACCCGCCAGATCTGCACAGCGGGGTACAGGAACAGGTAGATGAGCCATCGCCAGTGTGACGGTTCTATATCCACATTATTCTCTGGATCAGTGATGGTCTGCGAGGTCTCCCACTGATCATAAAGTGATGGCATTTTGTAAGGATATGCCTTGAAGATGGGAAAACCCCTTTAATTATGTTCTGTAGACAGTTTAAAAGGCATCTCGTTTATCGTGCACCCTTCAGTTACATTGGTTTCCCTTTTGTCCTATTTCAGGGTGTAAGGATCGGCGGATTACCCCCAAGAGGACCTCCACCACCATGGCTCGTAAGTTTTAGATGTCTGTCATCTTTTTCTTTCCTTGAAGTATAAAACTTGGTCTTTTTTTTTTTTTATATATTTTTTTATTTAAGTTTTCAATTATAATCAATAAATCCTAACATTAGATTAGATTTATTTTTTTTCAAGCCTTTTTGGCATGCTTTTAACATACCATGCAGAATATACGGGATACTCCTGGTAGACCAGCAGATTGTGGCTCCAGGACAGGTCTTTACAGCTCATAAGGATGCTAGAGCTTGACATACTGATAGGGAATCTAGATTGTAAGCTCCACTGGGCACAGAGTGCTGATATTGTCTGTAGAGCGCCTTTTGCACATGATGATGTCTGTGTACGCCCCGGAGCTTAGCGATTTGGCACATGCATAAGGGCGCCTTGTCATCATCTTTAAAAGCGGTAGTTTGACTACAAACAAGTATATAAGAGGACGGAAAAATGCAGACTTAATAATCTTCTATCACATTTAGGGTCCATTCACACGTCCGTATGTGTTTTGCGGATCCGAAAAACACGGACACCGGCAGTGTGCGTGCCACAATTTGCGGACCGCACATCGCCGGCACTCTCATAGAAAATGCCTTTTCTTGTCCGCAATTGCGGAAAAGAATAGGGCATGTTCTATTTTTTAGCGAAACGGAAGTGCGGATCCGCAAATGCGGATGCGGACAGCACATTCCGTCCCCATTGAAAACGAATGGGTCCGCAAAATTGCGTAACGGATGCTGACCCATTTTGCGGACGTGTGAATGGACCCTTATTTTGGCTGCATTTGATATGCTCTTGGTAGTATGGGTAATCAGCCGCCATGGATAATTTTGCAAGATTGATCCTGCTTCGTCACATCCTAAAAGAGAACATGACTGGCAAGGATAGGTGTCCAAAACCTACTGTCTGTGCAGGAGAAGTCGAGCCCAGTCTGTCACACTGACGAGAGAAAAGCGTCTCGCACACTACACGTAACGATTCAGGAACGCAGGCGACCTTAAAGGGCACCTCTTCTGACTAGTCTACTTTAGTGACTACTTGCATTCCCCAAGTCATAACAATTCTGGAGCATCTATTCTTATGACTGTACGTTTGTGCTGTTTCTCCATTATTTCTGCTTGAAGTTGTGCCATTCGGTTATAACTTGACTGATTTGCAAGCAGTTTGCAATGAAAGTCCAGATGAGTGTTGCTGGTTGAGGGCGTGTCCCTGCACAGTCTGACATTATCCAGTCAGTGCTGCCGGTGTCGGACTGTGCAGGGACACCTCACCAACTTTTAACACCCATCCATAGTCCTAAGAAATGATGCTCCAGAATTGTTAACATATGGGGAATGCAAGTAGTTACTGAAACTAACATTTTAGGAGAGGAGACAGGTCCTCCTTAAAGAGTTCAATACATGAAACTTCTGCACGAAGCAGCATCACTCACATGTTAAACTCCCCGCCACTCCAACACCGATGCCCTGTTTGTCCTCACTGGTCTTCATTTTCATAGTTTTCTGAGTGACCACTGCTGCCAATCACTGGCTCCAGTGGTGATGTGCCACATACACTACCATCACCACTGAGGCCAGTGATTGGCTGCAGCAGTTACTCGGATATCTGACAT
This sequence comes from Bufo bufo, assembly GCF_905171765.1. NCBI lineage: Eukaryota > Metazoa > Chordata > Amphibia > Anura > Bufonidae > Bufo > Bufo bufo. Next base: position 137,565,629 of record NC_053398.1, on the reverse strand, counting down.
GGCATCATTTCAGAAAAATAATCCAGGCAGAGTCGGCCAGAGTATCGGTACTGGATTTAATTGGTAATTTTTTGTTTCCATTTTTAACATTTCCTGGAGATGCTTTTATTTCTTGAACTTACAGACTTCCCCTTTTAAAGGGCGTCTGTCAGCAGATTTGTACCTATGAAACCTGGCTGACCTGTTCCATGTGCGCTTGGCAGCCAAAGTGCAGAAGGTGCGGCAGTTGCAGAGAGAGCTGAGCCTCTAGGTGTAATGACAACGCCCCCTTTGCTCCTAGAGGCTCATTTGCATATAATAAAACATCATTTTCCACATATGAACATGGGACCAACACAGATGTCTTCAGCTGCCAAGTGCACATGTAACAGGTCACCCGGTGTCATAGGGACAAAACTGCTGACAGATGCCCTTAATAGTTCAGACTTGATTTCTTTGCGTGGAAATGCCACTCTTTGGTTGCCAGTCGCTCCTCTGTGCAGGGCACACGTGGGGTCCTGATGGATTCTGGTGATAGTACATCCCCGTAGCACCTTGTTGGGGCTTCTGTCCGTTTATGATTCCTGCGCGAGGCAGCATTTGGCAGATGGGGAAGAGCCTTTAACTTCTGTTCAATCCCTGTTTGTGTCCTCCGTGAAAGGTCTGCATGTTGGAATCCAATGATGTTTTCTCTCATCGCTGAACACCCTGTCATGTTATTTCTGCGGTAAAGCGGCAACCTTTACATTGACCTTTTTCTCAGCCTGATATTGAATATTGCATTTTGATGTCCCAAACCCCTGCGATCCCCCAGACCTTTTATGTTGTTGGATGAAATGTATATTTCATGGAAGGGATTTCTCTGCTTTACATATCGTACAGCGATTTGCAGCAGTTCTTTATGGGGTACTCTGAGGCCTCGACCAGCTGACTCTACGTGGGTTAAATCCATATGAGAAATAAGATCTGGAGCGTTTAATAGTAACAAATTCATTTTATTTCTTGGCAGCTGGATATGAAATATTTGTCGCCGTTGTTGCTTGCCTATGAAGACCGAATTAATGAGAAGGATAATTTGATCCTGGGATTTGAGGTGAGTTGTGACCGACTTGCATGAGTTGAGTCCAAATAAAATTCAGACATTAAAGGGGTCATCTGGGCTATAGATATTGATCATTTATTCCGCAAATAAGTCATCAATATCAGATTGCTGGGGGTCTGACACCCTTCACGCCAACTGATCAGCTATTTCAAGCAGTTGTGGCACCAGAAACTACACATGTATACTGTATGTACACTATGCATCCATACTGTATGGAGCTGGAAGCAGAAGGCTCTGTACACTGTGTAGTTTCCGTCACCGGTGGATGTTTGAATGCTGCAGTATTCCATCATGACCACCACAAGGTGTACAGTGCTGTCTGCTTCCACCTCCATACACTGTGTAGTTTCTGGTGCCGCAACTGCTCCACAAAGCTGATCATTGGTGGTGAAGGGTTTCAGACCCCCGCCGATCTGGTATGGATCACCTATCCTGAGGGTAAGTCATCATTAATCTGTACTTTGGACAATCCCTTTAAAGGGAGTCTGTCACCACAGTTTGCCTGCATAGAGCTGTATCATAACTATAGAATGATGAATCAAATGGTACCTGTCTCCTTTTTGTTTTGATGTTCACCAAAGGAAAAAACACAGTTTTATTCATATGTAAATGAGGGCTCGCAAGTGCCCAGGTGCGCCGTTCGAGGACTGTAAGTGCCCAGGTGCGGCGTTCGAGCTGTAAGTGCCCAGGCCGCTCATCCTTCTTCTCACATAACCCCTCCCCAGACTGTTGCTTGACTCACCCTGTAAGCCTCTTGCGTCATCCAGTGTACTGGACGAGATCCCGCCGGTGCATGCGCACTGCATGGAGCGATGCTGCTGCCCACAATGGTCATCACAGTGCGCATGCGGGATCTCATACAGCCAACTGTATGACGCAAGAGGCTTAGAGGGCGGGCCAAGCAACAGGCTGGGGAGGGGTTGTGTGAGAAGAAGGATGAGCGGCCTGGGCACTTACAGCCCGAACGCCGCACTTGCGAGCCCTCATTTACATATGAATAAAACTCAAGTGAATGGGTCCGCGATCCGCATGTGGCGGCCCCACGGTCGTGTGCATGAGCCCTTAGACTGTCAGATTATCACTAACGCGCATTCATAGGAACGCTCATTAGCAATTATCAGGCAGAAAATCTGGCCGTCTAATATGACCTTTAGGCTAAATTTTAATTCCTGCAGTCAGTGGGTGGCGGAATCAAAAACAAACAGCAGGCTGGCAGCTCAGGGGTCTACAGATCAGGGGATGTGTCCTTTCTGCTGTAACCTTCACAGCTTCTAACAGCGGATGTGGCTGGTGACACTTGAAGGATGGAACTGAGCATGTGCGACCACCTCAGTAGGTGCACACGCACATTACTATACAGATTAAATACCAGGGGGCACAATTGTAATGAAGTAAAGTGAATTTCCCACAACTGGAGCATTTTTGTAACCAAAAGTAACTTGTTTTTTTATGCCGAGTTATTAAAACAACACTTAATGGAGGCACAAACCGCAGGCAGCATCTTCATCATCCACGCGCAAGCGATATTTTGGCAGGGCGCGGGGTATATGTAGCAGCTAGATGTCCAGCTTCACCTACACTTGCATTAATCGGCAATAGGAGAATATTTTGGATGAGGTGTGGGCAAACTCTCTAAGAGCCGTCTGTGTAGTTTTGACCCCTTCCCGTATATTTGGCTGTATGTAAGCTATATTGGTAGAGTGACGAGTCACTCAGAACCAGATACCTGAATGGATGGCATGTCCCTGCGAGGGAAGTTGAAGGAGCTTCTTCAGAGCTATACCTGGTCATACATGTTAGCGGTTTGCCGGGTGAGTGTGCATGATTTTGGTGATTATCTGATGTGTATGGGGGGGGGGGGTGGCACTCCTGACGGCAGAAAACAGGGGAGAGAAGGGTTGAACATGTTGAATTTCATCATGTCCGACCCTTTTATTTTCAGGGGGAGGCAGTCTGCAGTTAGAAATTGTGACCAGAAATGTACGGTAGTTTTAGGTTTGCATGAATTTCCGGACTTTCATAGTCGTGGGCCTTTTCCTAGTCACTCCAGTCGGCCGATCACCTTAGCTGAAAGCAGACCGTTTGCTCTGGGATTTGCACTGGTTCCTGAGCCCAGTAAAGGGTTAAAAGCCATGTTTCTAGTTATTTACAGAAGTTTAAATGTCCATAAGCCGCTGTCTCACTGTCGAGATGCTCATATTCCTCTTCATGTGGATTTGTAGAACCTAATAATGTGCAAATGACTTGCGGTTCAGAGGCTTAAAAGCCCTCGATAAGGAGATTGTGCGATTATGATACCAGTAGTAATGGCTTTCTTTTTCCACCTGATTGAATATGATGAGGCACCGAAACGCACAAGCAAATCTGCGCTTTAGATGGAATATTTGCAGGATGGTGTACAGTCACATCACACATGAGGAGCCATTCGTATGACAGCAGATCCTTAGATTATAGTTTTTTATATTATATTTTTTTTATATTATTTCCGTTGTCTGATTTTGCTGCAGGCGGATACTGGTTATGAAAGGGGTGTTCCAGTAACAATAAGTTATCCACAGGATGGGGGGATATCTGTAAGATCGGTGGTCCGACTGCTGGAACCCAACAGATCATGAGAACAGGGGTCCCGTGTCCGTCATTTGAAAGGATCAGTAGCCGAGCATGCACACTGCCGCTTCATTCACTCCCTATGTGACTATGGGCTTGTTCACACGACTGTGTGAATCCCGTGCCCGTTCTGTGGACCGCAAATTGCGGTCCGCAATGCACGGGCACCGACCGTGGCCCAGCCGCATGGGGATCGTGGACCCATTCACTTGACCGACCATCTAATGTGTATCGAAGCCTCCGGTGAGACCCCCACCACTCTAAAATACATGGCCGGCCTCATGTACACACCAGAGGACTGAACAGTAGGCACTCATATGGAGATACAAGTCTGTCTGAAATATGTCCTATATAATGGCTTCTTACTTCTCATAGTTATACGGAGCCATAACGCACCTGTGTACACGGGCCTTTTTATTTCTTTATATGTGAAACTGTAGCTTTTCATGCCATAGTTGCTATATGGTTGTCTATAGATGCCCTTCTAGGATTGTTCCTAGTTTAAGGACAAGGAGGGGATACGTGTATTTCTCGCACTTTTTGATGTGCCGTTCCAGACGGCCATGTGTAAACCCAGCCTTTATGAAGGTGAGGTCTCTTCACTGCATTATATGTGACTTCATTTCATTATTTTATTTTCCCACCTTCATTAGGAGGAACTGAAGACCTTCAAAGCCAGAGTTAAAGAAGTGATAGAGGAGAATGAAAAATTGCACCAACTATTGAACCAGGAGCGACCAGTATCCAATAAGGAGTGGTAATTATATATTGATTTGTATAATCTACCGTATGAAGACAAATAATTTCTTTTGCACTGGTCTTCAGTCTATTATGTCTATCAATGCCTTGAAAAAACATGTTTTGTAGAAGATGAGGTGTTGAAATGGTCCACAATAGACTCACGAAAACTTAGTGTTTCCCGTTTTCCATGAAAATAAAATTATGTTACAATGAAAATAAATTTTCCCAACTCTGTCTTTCAGGGAGGGACTGCAAGCTCAACATAAACTCCTTATGGAGGAGAACAGAATTTTGACAGAGCAGTTAGAGGTCCAAGAAGGAAAGAGCCGAGAGAATCACTCCAATCATGTCCTGGCAGGTGAGATCACCTATGTTCTAGTTACCTGTTTATTGCTGTGGTTAATGGATTTCTTGCCGGTTGCCCTGATACCTGGCACAGTGTCTCTCATGGGCAATTAACTCCAGGTTAAAGAGATTGTCCAGGTTTTAAATACTTATGACCTATGCTATTCCTTAGGATAGGCCATCTAATTGGGGGTGGTCCAATTCCCAGTAATCCCACCAACAAGCTATACAGTGAAAACGTCCTTGCACCTGGCCCTGTCAATCAAAGTGCCGAGGGCTCGGCAGTTGCAGAGAGAGCAGAGCCTCTATATGTAACGGCAACACCCCCATTGCTCCTAGAGGCTCATTTGCATATATTAAAACCCTTTTTTCAGCAATGTCGGCACATATGAGCATGGGACCAACACAGATGCCTTCAGATGCCCTTTAACCAGTTCGCGACCGCCCGTTGACTATAAACGTCCTGGTGGTTGGGACTTTTCTGGATGGACGTTCTAGAACATCCGTTCAAAGATTGGAACTGCACACTAATTATGCAGCTGCTGAGTCGGAGGCTCGCTGTCAATGACAGCAGGGCAGCCCATAGAGAAGCCAGGTCCCTGCCTTCTAGATGGCTGTATACACAGTGCTGAACAAGCACTGGGTATACAGATCAGTGAGCGATATGCCGCTTCCTGTTCCGGCCCCAGTGATCATGTAAATGCCGGAGCTGGAAGACTGCAGGAGCTGCTGGATCTTCCAAAACTTCGATCAACTCAGTAGAGAGGATATACAGCGCTCTATAGTGTTATACAGCCTCTCTGCGTACACAAGACCATCGGCAGAAAAAAAAAATAGTACTCAAATAGTATAGAAAATGTCACAATGACAATGAAACACCTGCTGGGTCAAGTGCTCACTACACCCCTTAAAAATTCTTTGGGTGGTGTAGTTTACAAAATGTAGTCACTTTTTGGGGGTTTTCACTGTTGGGGGTACCTCAGGGTCTCTTCAAATGCAACATTTTGCCTAAAGACCATTCCAGCAAAATCTGCCCTCCAAAAACCATATGGCGCTCCTTCCTTTCTGAGCCCTGCTGTGCACCCATACAGCAGCTTCCAACCACATATGGGGTTTTTCTGCATTCTGCAGAATTGGAGTAATACATATTGAGCTTTGTTTTGCTATTAACCCTTGATGTGTTACAGGAAAAATTGATTAAAATGGAAAATCTGCAAAAAAAAAAGACATTTTTAAACTTCACCTCCATTTTGCTTTAATTCCTGTGGAATACCTAAGGGTTAACAAGATTTTCTAAAATCCATTTTGAATAAATTGACGGGTTTTGTGTCTAAAATTAAGTCATTTATGGGTGGTTTCTATTATGTAAGCCTCACAAAGTTACTGGAAATCTGAATAGGTCCTGAAAGTAAATTTTTTTGAAAATTTTAAACATTTCTTCTAAAATTCTAAACCTTCTAACGTCCTAAAAAAATAATATAACATAACCAAAATGACCTAAAGTAGACGTAAGCTGAATGTTCAATTAGTAAGTATTTTTCGAGGTATCAATATCTGTCTTTAAACTCTGAGATTAACATTTTAAAAATAGTGAATTTTTCAAAATTTTCGGTAAATTTTGAATTATTTTAATAAATAAAGGTAAAATATATTGACGCAGATTTACCACTAACATAAGGTACAATGGAGGTTAACAGAAATACGTCTATATTAGGCATATATCTGGCGCTGATTCTTTGCGCCGCAATCTGCCTCTTTTTCCCACTCGTACCAGGTCTACAAAATTGGTAGTGGCTTGGGCGGGGAAATGGAAGGGGCCGGCAGGCACATCTTATTCATCATTTTCTACGCCTGTTTTAGGCATAGAAAATGGTCTAAATCTACGTCAGCAAGTGAGCTGGCATAGATTTAGAAGCGGCGGTGGATCGGCCGAAGTTATGTAGAGGCCAGCGCCTCTTCATAACTCTGGCGGATCCACCGCCAGCTATAGGGGATATTAAGACCGGCTTCTAAAATGCCGGTCTTAATTAATGACCCCCAGTGTGTCACGAAAAAACAGTCTCAGAATGGCTTAGATAAGTAAAAGTGTTCCAAAGTTATTGCCACATAAAGTGACTTGTATGACCTTTTGCAAAGATTCGCAAAATTAGGCCTGGTCTGGAAGTGGTTAAGGAATCACTCAATACTATGGCTAAAAATATTTGTAATTTTATATTTTAATAGAATTATTATTAAATGATACTAAAAAGTTGAGCAGGACACCATGGTCCCTAACACGGACCTCAGTGCCATATGGATTATTCAGACAGGAGAGATCATACAATGAATGAACAAAAGTTTCTTGTGCCTAAAACTTCACGATTGCCCGAAGAGAGCTGAGAATTAAAATGAGCGCAACCCTCCTGTGTTAGCCCTGCCTTGTAGAGAGCGATAGCAGTAAAGCTAAGCAGATTTCATAAGGTTACTGTACCTTTAATCCATAAATCTAATTCAGTTAACCGCGTCAGAGAGACTTCAAGTGTGGTGATATTGATTATGTACTAGATTATCACACAGCTTGCATGTAGATGCTTGGAGCTGGTTTTAACGGTTCCATCCATCTTCAGCTATTACTTGTGGGCGCCTAAGGAAATGAAAATTTAAACAAACCCTTGCATTGATGGCTAGTGCATTACAGGAATTATGCTGTACAGTGACCTTGTCATGTCTAACATGGCATTCGCCATAGATTAACATAAATATTCCCTTTCCACGCAGTCTCCGAATTAACGAAGCAACTAATGGTTTTGGAATCTACAAAGCGGAATCAAGAGGAAGAATTGTTAGAATTTCAGAAGCAGCAGGAAGTTTTACGCTCCAAGTACAACGAGCTGAAAGCTACCATGGATGGCAGCGTCTCTGCCGAGGAACACGTTGCCATGGTGAATGAATTAAAAAGGTACAGCGCCTCGCCCCGTGTGATGAGTAGGGATGTCTCCATCAACATTCATTCACTTTTAGCTAGTAGTTCACCAGCGCGAAGGAGATCTAAGGTCAGAAATAAGTCCTCTGTAATGGCTGCACGTTTGCCCGCAGTGACGCAGTGTTTAAAATTGTCTCCTCAAGTCTCCGAGACACGGATCTGATTTCCTCTTATGTGTCCCTCATCGGTCATTAGTAGAGGAAGCTTTCAGTCTGTTAGACCGCAATGTTTGTACTTCTCATCAAAGATGAAAGAAGGATGGGAAAGGAGGAAAGAAAAAGAGAAGAAAGAAAGATGTTGGGACAGAAGGAAAGCTGAGATAAAAAGCAGGAAGTAAAGATGGGAAAGAATGGGACAGATAGCAAGATGGCAGCGAAAGGTGGGAAAGAATGGGACAGATAGCAAGATGGCAGCGAAAGAAGGAAGGAATGGGACAGATAGCAAGATGGCAGCGAAAGGTGGGAAAGAATGGGACAGATAGCAAGATGGCAGTGAAAGAATGGGACAGATGGAAATATGGCAGCGAAAGAAGGAAAGAATGGGACAGATAGCAAGATGGCAGCGAAAGGTGGGAAAGAATGGGACAGATAGCAAGATGGCAGTGAAAGAATGGGACAGATGGCAATATGGCAGCGAAAGAAGGAAAGAATGGGACAGATAGCAAGATGGCAGCGAAAGAAGGAAAGAATGGGACAGATAGCAAGATGGCAGCGAAAGGTGGGAAAGAATGGGACAGATGGCAAGATGGCAGCGAAAGAAGGAAAGAATGGGACAGATAGCAAGATGGCAGCGAAAGAAGGAAAGAATGGGACAGATAGCAAGATGGCAGCGAAAGGTGGGAAAGAATAGGACAGATAGCAAGATGGCAGCGAAAGAAGGAAAGAATGGGACAGATAGCAAGATGGCAGCGAAAGAAGGAAAGAATGGGACAGATAGCAAGATGGCAGCGAAAGAAGGAAAGAATGGGACAGATAGCAAGATGGCAGCGAAAGAAGGAAAGAATGGGACAGATAGCAAGATGGCAGCGAAAGGTGGGAAAGAATGGGACAGATGGCAAGATGGCAGCGAAAGAATGGGACAGATAGCAACAAGCTCAGTCGGTGGAAAAATATAAATGTTATGCAGCAACCCAAAAAGAAAAAAAACATTTTTATAGTGCAAAAGTAGAAAAACGTAAAACACTGTATAGATTCTGTATTCTAGTGATATGCCTTCAGTATATAAACTGGGAATTCCCCTTTAAGACCTGCCATCATCAATATGTCTTGGCCAAGTATCTGCCCTGTAGGCTGATATTGAGAGCGTCGCAGAGTGTTATAAAGCAGCAACTTATTTGCTTCCTGCTGACTTTGCTGCCACGTTAAGGGCATCTCATTATCTGCTGAGCAGTCATCTGTTTCATCCTCTGGAATTACCAGCCTAGAGATAGAAAGCAATCACTTTCACGCTTCGTTCTCAATCACCCAGACTGATTTCTTCTTGAAGTTCTGGCCTGGTTTGATCTCTTCAGTATTCATGTCAATATATCAGACCAAGAACGGTCAGGTGTGCACCTCCTCTCCTGCATCGAGGTCTGAAACGCCACCGCAGGAACATTGTAGAGTAATATGTCCCCCTTTTGTCCTCAGACTCCAGATAAACATTACGCTTCATTAAATTGGCTCTCTGGGTAAAGAACATTTTGTGTCTGCATCAGAAATAAAGTGCAATTGTGCTTCTCTCCGGCAGCCAACTTCAACAGCAGCAAGAGAACGGCAGAAGAGAAGTGCACGATCTGATGGGAAAGATGACGGCTCTGCAGGCAGAGAAGAAGGCTCTACTTCTCCAGAGGAATGACCTGTTAGCCGACAACAAGATCCTGGAGGCAGAAGTGGAGGCCGTTAAAAAGTCTAACAGGTTGGCATTGCTTATGATGATCAAAAGGTTCATTGCAGTATTAACTACATGCCCCCCCCCCCCCCCAAAAAAATAAATAAAAATAAATAAAAATAAATAAATTATAATGAGGGTAATGGTGTTATTACACTGCCCATTAACTCGTTATTACACCAGCCAATGCAAAATATATGGGGAGGAAAGATTGCTACTGTGATCATTCCTCCCCCATTCTGTTGTATTGGTGATCGGCAGCAGATTTCTGATTACATGGAGCAACGGGCTGCCGATAATCGCCCATTTCTTATGCTGCATAAAACATGCAGTCAGCCGACAAACGGGCGTGTAATGGGGCTTTAAAGGGGATGTCCCCTTACAAGGAAGAGGAAATGGGAAAAGGATCTGGGGGACATCCCTAAGGAACAGTGGGAAGATATATTGGAGGCAGTCCCGAGAGTGTCTGTAAGTGAACAGGGCAAGTTGTCACAACTGTTTATCATCCACAGAGTCTACAAAACTCCAGTGTTTTTACGGAAAATTGGGGTTAGAACTGATGACAATTGTCCAAAATGTATGGTGGAAGGTGCAGATCTGTTTCATATGCTTTGGTCTTGTCCAGTGCTAAGTAGTTTTTGGGATGAGGTGCTGACTTTGATTAATCGTAACCTGGAGTTGAGGGTGCAGAAGGACCCAAAGATCTGTGTGCTGGGATATGTGAAGGAGATTGGTGGGGGAGAGGCGGTCAAGGTGGCAGTTGGGAGACTATTGTATGTGGCCAGGAAGTTGATTGCTTTTAGGTGGATCCAGGGGAGTCCGCCAACAATGGAAGAATTTGTGAGAAAGGTGCATGATATGTTGACTTTAGAGAGGGGAGTGTTTGTTAGGAGAGGATGTCCTCAGAAATTTGAAAAGTTGTGGAGTGTATGGTTGTCTCACACTCATGTCGTAATATAGATAGGTCTTGAAAATTCATGCTCTGATCTGGGGGGGGGGTTTGGTAGTTGGGGGAGGGGGAGGGGGGGATTGTTGGGTGTTAACAGTCAAATAATCCTGTAACTGTTAATTTTTTCTTTTTTCTTTTTTATTGGTATATACATTATGTACAATAACTGTGGGAGTTGTATCAAATATCTGGATATGTGATAATGTTTTATACAATTCTTTGTATATGAGACGTGGAGGGGGGAAAATAATAGAAAATTGTAGACACAAACTGTCTTGCAATATGCCAATTTTATTTGAATAATAAAAACGATTTGATTGAAAAAAAAGGGGATGTCCCATGAAAAATATTTTACATTTTTCGAACCAACACCTGGATCTGAATACTTTTGTAATTGAATGTCCTTAAAAATGTATTCCCTGAAATCTATCTGTATAGCGCCACCTGCTGTTTGCCCTATATCTAATTTCTCTGTCCCGCTTACTGAGCTGGATGCACATGCTCAGTTCCATCCTTCAGCTGCAGTAGAAAGTATACGAGTGCACGTCCCCTGAGAAAGTACCTGCTCCTTGAGAGTGCACGCCCCCTGAGAAAGTACCTGCTCCTTGAGAGTGCACGCCCCCTGAGCAAGTACCTGCTCCTTGAGAGTGCACGCCCCCTGAGCAAGTAGCTGCTCCTTGAGAGTGCACGCCCCCTGAGCAAGTAGCTGCTCCTTGAGAGTGCACGCCCCCTGAGCAAGTAGCTGCTCCTTGAGTGCACGCCCCCTGAGCAAGTAGCTGCTCCTTGAGTGCACGCCCCCTGAGCAAGTAGCTGCTCCTTGAGTGCACGCCCCCTGAGCAAGTAGCTGCTCCTTGAGTGCACGCCCCCTGAGCAAGTAGCTGCTCCTTGAGAGTGCACGCCCCCTGAGCAAGTAGCTGCTCCTTGAGTGCACGCCCCCTGAGCAAGTAGCTGCTCCTTGAGTGCACGCCCCCTGAGCAAGTAGCTGCTCCTTGAGTGCACGCCCCCTGAGAAAGTACCTGCTCCTTGAGTGCACGCCCTCTGAGAAAGTACCTGCTCCTTGAGAGTGCACGCCCTCTGAGAAAGTACCTGCTCCTTGAGAGTGCACGCCCCTGAGCAAGTAGCTGCTCCTTGAGAGTGCACGCGGCCTGAGCAAGTAGCTGCTCCTTGAGTGCACGCCCCCTGAGAAAGTACCTGCTCCTTGAGAGTGCACGCCCTCTGAGAAAGTACCTGCTCCTTGAGTGCACGCCCCCTGAGCAAGTAGCTGCTCCTTGAGTGCACGCCCCCTGAGCAAGTAGCTGCTCCTTGAGAGTGCACGCCCCCTGAGCAAGTAGCTGCTCCTTGAGTGCACGCCCCCTGAGAAAGTACCTGCTCCTTGAGTGCACGCCCTCTGAGAAAGTACCTGCTCCTTGAGAGTGCACGCCCTCTGAGAAAGTATCTGCTCCTTGAGAGTGCACGCACTCTGAGAAAGTACCTGCTCCTTGAGAGTGCACGCCCTCTGAGAAAGTACCTGCTCCTTGAGAGTGCACGCCCCCTGAGACGGTACCTGCTCCTTGAGAGTGCACGCCCCCTGAGACGGTACCTGCTCCTTGAAAGTGCACGCCCCCTGAGACGGTACCTGCTCCTTGAGAGTGCACGCCCTCTGAGAAAGTACCTGCTCTTGACATCCCTGCCTTAAAGGGGTTGTCCAGGTTTTTGCAAGTGATGGCCTATCCCCACAATAGGCTATCACCATCCGATTGGCGGGGGTCCAACACCCTTCGCTCCCACCTATCAACTGTTCTGCCGTATGAACTACACGGCGCGGAGCTTGTTACTGCAGCGCCACTCCTATACACTTCAGGGGGAGCAGCGTTGCGGTAAATGGCTCCACCCACTACACAATGGATGGAGCTGTGTAGCTCCCACTATGGAGCCATTGTGAAACAGCTGGTGGGCAAGGTTGCAGGCTGTTGGACCCCAAATGGTCAGATACTGATGAGTGTCCACAAAAAGAAGCCATCATACGGCTATGTCAACTGAAATAAGAAGTTATGGCTCTTTGAACGCAGGGATGAAAAACCGTAAACGTTGCTGCCAAAATTAGTTTGGGGTTTGATGGATAAAGGTGATTTGCTTCAATGTGTGTGATTGAAGTAGGTCTGTTGGGACCACCACTTATCCTGTGGACATGTGCACCAACTTCCCCCTCCCGGTGACACGGTCGCCTGAATTTTATGGGTAAAAATATCACTGTTAAAAAAAAAAAATTGCCAAAAGGTTCAACGCGTTTCAAGGTGCGACTTATTCATGGTGCATATCCAGGAATCGTACAGGAAGGCTGGATGCATTAATAAGTCTCTCTGCTGGGAGCTGCCATTTCTTTTGTTCTCCATCAGAGTGCAGGGGGCTCAGTCTTTAGACCCCTCTTGAAATGATTGTTTGTCTGCATGCAGTGAATGCTGCGAATGATCTCATGACATGCACCGCCACATCCCATGTAACAGCTTGTTATATTCATAAATCTAACCTTACAATTAGGAATTTCAGCTTGAATCGCTGCCTGTAATTAAGCGGCTGGTGATTGTATAACATAAAGCACTGTTCATGGCAGGCATCCCAGCCTGACCGTGTTGAATTCTGCCGCCACTGAGCCGTTTTATTATGTACTTGTGCTTCAGGAAGATGCAGAGGAGGGTCGGCCAGCTGAAGCAGCAGTTGGAGGACGCGATGGAGAAGGAGGTGACGGCACATCAGTATCTTGCCAATCTAATAACGCTGGCTGAGAGCATCGCTGGGGAAAGAGATGAGCTCATTAATATGGTGGGTACAGATTGTCGAAAATCATGGCTGCTTTCTGCAGGAAACATTGCCACACTTGTCCGTGGGCTGTGTCTAGTATTGCAGCTGAAGTGAATGGTGCTGAGTGTAATACCAAACGCAACCTGTGGACTGATGTGGCGCTGTTCTTGGAAAAAACACATTGCTGTTCATGCTTAATTTGCACCATTAATATGTGAAACACAGAATCACAGTCTTGAAATTTACCAGTGCACTGTATATAACTCTGGCACCTGAAATTTAATGTGGATAAGTGCAAGATAATGCACCTGGGGCGTAAAAACCCAAGGGCAGAATATAGAATATTTGACACAGTCCTGACCTCAGTATCTGAGGAAAGGGATTTAGGAGTAATTATTTCAGAAGACTTAAAGGTGGGAAGACAATGTAATAGAGCAGCACGAAATGCCAGCAGAATGCTTGGATGTATAGGGAGAGGTATAAGCAGTAGAAAGAGTGAAGTGCTTATGCCGCTGTACAGAACACTGGTGAGACCTCATTTGGAGTATTGTGCGCAGTACTGGAGGCCATATCTCCAGAAGGATATAGATACTCTAGAGAGAGTTCAGAGAAGAGCTACTAAACTAGTACATGGATTGCAGGATAAAACTTACCAGGAAAAGTTAAAGGACCTTAACATGTACAGCTTGGAAGAAAGACGAGACAGAGGGGATATGATAGAAACTTTTAAATACATAAAGGGAATCAACTCGGTAAAGGAGGAGAGCATATTTAAAAGAAGAAAAACTACCACAAGAGGACACAGTTTTAAATTAGAGGGGCAAAGGTTTAAAAGTAATATAAGGAAGTATTACTTTACTGAGAGAGTAGTGGATGCATGGAATAGCCTTCCTGCAGAAGTGGTAGCTGCAAATACAGTGAAGGAGTTTAAGCATGCATGGGATAGGCATAAGGCCTTCCTTCATATAAGATAGGGCCGGGGGCTATCCATAGTATTCAGTATATTGGGCAGACTAGATGGGCCAAATGGTTCTTATCTGCCGACACATTCTATGTTTCTATGTTGGAAGAGTCTCTTGCTACTTCTGATCTGTGGCCAAAAATCCAGCAGCCTTGGAGTTTTTACAGCTGTCATGTCGCATGTAGTAACACGGCCACATTTAGGCTCCATTCACACGTCCGTGGATCCGCAACACACCCGCCCGGCACCCCTATAGAAATGCCTATTCTTGTCCGCAAGCTGCGGACAAGAATAGGACATGTTCTATCTATTGCGGAGCTGCGGACCTGAAGATCGGGGCCGCGCTCTGCAAATGCGGATGCTGACAGCACACTGTGTGCTGTCCGCATCCATTCCGTCCCCATAGAAAATGAATGGGTCCGCACCTGTTCCGCAAAATTGCGGAACGAATCCGGACCCATTTGCGGACATGTGAATGGAGCCTTAGTCATCACTGGCAGTGAGGCCCTAGAATGGATTTCCTTAGACGCCCACTTAGCCACATGAAGGACAGCAGTTTTTCGTTCAATGTACCGTTCGTAACGTACCGCTTCCGTTCAGATAATACAACCGCATGCATCTGTTCAGAACCGATCCGTTTGTATTATATTTAACATAGCCAAGACGGATCCATCTTGAACACCACTGAAAGTCAATGGGGGACGGATCCGTTTTCTATTGTGCCAGATTGTGTCAGAGAAAACGGATCCATCTCCATTGACTTACATGGTGTGCCAGGACGGATCCGTTTGGCTCCGATTCGTCAGGCGCTTCGTCTGCCTCCAGAGCGGAATAGTGACTGAACGGAGGCAAACTGATGCATTCTGAGCGGATCCTTTTCCGTTCAGAATGCGTTAGGGCAAAACTGATCCGTTTTGGACCGCTTGTGAAAGACCTGAAACAGATCTCACAAACGGAAACCAAAACGCCAGTGTGAAAGTAGCTTAACATTTGCGCCTGTTTCCAGGTGTAAATGTAATTAAATTTGCCGGGGCTGGAGTACCAGCCCCAGCATGTTCCCCGCCCCAACCGTCATGCCCAAATGACCTACAAGACGTAAAACCATCCGTCTGCCAAAATTAGTAAATGTGCCCCCCCCCCCCCCCATGTCTCTTATTGCAGCCACACTTGCAGTAAGGAAGCATGAGGAGGGGTTTGTGGCCTGCTGCCTGCTTCTCTTCTGTTCTACGGCTGCTATTCTTCAGACAGCTGCATCCTGGACGAGAGTCACGGCAGAGTCCAGGTCGGAAATGATCTGGACTTGCTGCTGACTATAGGTGTGGGGGGCAGGCTTGGTCCATGGTGCACTGCATACACTATATAACTCTGCAGACATTTACCATTGTAGACAAGCAGCGCGCTCCCCTTCTCAGTCTGTATTTTATATCCTATCCACTTACTCGGGTTCAGTTTATCCGGGGATCTGAATGGATGGTGCAGGCTGTGTCCTTGATAAGCCGGAGAAGCGAACATGTCTAATAGGTTGTGGCATTACAGATGGCAGGCAGCAACTCCCTGCCCTGAGCCTCAGCAATCCTGGTGACATTCTGTGCGGAGAACGTGATGTGTTCTGATGTCTCGGCCTTCGTGTCTATTTTAAGGTTACCTAGAAGCTAAAACATCTTCCCCGTGGAAATCTTAGCAACATGAAAAGCTCACGATGCAATCTTTAGATGCGGGAATGATAAGGACAGACACGGGCCACGTGTTTAGTGCGTGGATCATCTGGAATGACTTTTATAACTCTGAATGGAAGTATGCCGTAAATACTGTAAGTGTAAGGACGCTAGGGGTCTGACTGCTGGGACCCCCAGCAATCACAAGAATGAGGGTCTCCAAGTCCTCTTTGAATGGCGCAGTAGTGCTCGTGTATGACCACCGCACAATTCACTTCCACGCGTGTTGCTGAATTGATTATTAACGGTTTATTGTTCTCGGTTTTGCACGTCGACCCACGTCGGTTGCCTCTCAAGCACGGGCTGGCCCTGCCCTCAGTCTGTAGCTGATCTGTACCATTGGGGCAGGTTTCTATGCTTTTTGCACACTGTCATTAATATGCATCTACTTTCTTCCATTCCCCCCCATTTTCGTGAACTGAGAGTTTATGATGTGCCATACCTTTTAAGATGGTAAGTGGTCTCCGGCTGGCAGTCAGCGCAAAATTCTCTCCAGTCCAGGCTGGCATTCGTGATGAGAAGATGAAATCAGCATTTTTGGAAATTTACTCTTTTTAGGAGACTGGCAAGGTGAACAGGGTAAAACCACACCTAAAAATGCTTTGGTTTTCGAAGTGTATATTCTTCTACGTGGGTGTAACTACCAGGGCAGGAGGAGGCATAGCAATTGCCATGGGACTGTGCCAGTGGGATAGTTATGCCCCCTAAAAAAGCTGAGTGTGAAAGAACAGTCTGGGTAAGGCCGGATTCATCTGAGCATGCTCGGTCCTGGAAACGCAGTCCGTATGTCTGCCACATCTCCTGGACTGACTGCGGCTCCCCTGACCCAAATGGATTTATGATGCAGCGAGTTCACTGGTCTGATGCCCTCTGATCTCAGCCCGGAGATAGCCCCTAATGGTGGAGCCACTCCGTCCTCGTACCTGTCCTGGTTTGCCCTGGTGGGCCTTAATCATCAAAATTACTCCCTATTACTCCAACGCGTTTCTCCCAACTCGGGTTCCTCAGGGGGTCCATATAAGAGAGATAAAAAGGGCCATCTCCGGGCTGAGGGTGAGGATAGGGTCTCTATATGGAAAGTTTCCTGCTTAGAAGCCTTATTATTCCTCCCACCCTCTTCCTCCCCTATATTACGCCTAGTTTTTGGTTTTCCGTTTCAACTTTTTGTATTTTTCTGTATCTTTTCATTTCATGATATACCTACCTACTGATTAGGGCTGCGATAGCCAGTAGTGAGACCTTATTGGTCTAATTTTAAATGATTCTAATAAAAAAAGGTTCTAGTTATATAGGACCCATTGCTTTGCTATCTTACATATCTGCTTTTGTCTATGAATATCCTCCATATATGTGGTATGAGCTCTGACCTGTTGATTTTTGTATGTGGTGTCAGCGGAAGAACAAAGACATGATGAGTAGTTGGTGGCCAGATGGCCTAGTCTTTGATTTGTCTTTGGAACTGGGGAATGTCCCTTGTATTTGATATCACCACTTGTTTCCCCCCTCGACTTTGAATAGAGCTGGTTATGGACAATTTGCACCCAAATCTATGGTGTTTTTAGTGGCTTCTTGAGGTGTGCCAACTCTCTTATCCCCAAGGCGGTGATCCCAGAGACCTAATTGACCCCCAAGTTGTCACAGGATACTTTTCTGGTCAGACATATGGAGTAGATTGTGACTTTACCGTACCTATTATTCCTGTGCTATAATATTAGGGTGTGCGTGATCCCTGTACTGTGACATCACTGTGTGCATGACCCCTGTACTGTGACATCACTGTGTCCATGACCCCTGTACTGTGAAATCACTGTGTCCATGATACCTGTACTGTGACATCACTGTGTCCATGATACCTGTACTGGGACATCACTGTGTCCATGATACCTGTACTGGGACATCACTGTGTCCATGATACCTGTACTGGGACATCACTGTGTCCATGATACCTGTACTGGGACATCACTGTGTCCATGATACCTGTACTGGGACATCACTGTGTCCATGATACCTGTACTGGGACATCACTGTGTCCATGATACCTGTACTGGGACATCACTGTGTCCATGATACCTGTACTGGGACATCACTGTGTCCATGATACCTGTACTGGGACATCACTGTGTCCATGATACCTGTACTGGGACATCACTGTGTCCATGATACCTGTACTGGGACATCACTGTGTCCATGATACCTGTACTGGGACATCACTGTGTCCATGATACACAGTCCATGGTTCCTGTGCATTATGGAGACCAAAATAATCATGAGCTTCCATGTTTCGAACTTGCTGCTAGAGGTGATCATTGTGCGGTGAGGCACCATTATAGGTTTTGCTATGGGGCCCCATGGTTACTTCTTACACCCCTGTTGCTCACATTTTCTGACCTGTCCACCAGAAAGAGTTGTGGTCCTCTCCACCAGTTCTTAGACAGGAGTTCCGTCCTAGCGGTTCAATACCGGAAACAAACTGACCAGTTTCATCCTAATGCATTCTGAATGGAGAGCAATCCGTTCAGGATGCATCAGTTCAGTCCCTCTTATGTTTTTTGGCCGGAGAAAATCCCGCAGCATGCCGCCGTTTTCTCTGCGGCCAAAAATCCTGAACACTTGCCGGAATGCCCATTGAAATGTATTAGTGCCGGATCCGGCATTAAAATTGACAGATCCGTTCTTCCGGTGCGCAAATGCGCAGACCTTTAAATTTGTGAAAATAAATAAATACTGTATCCGTTTTTTCCGGATGACCCCGGAGAGATGGATCCTGTATTTCAATGCATTTGTCAGGCTGATCCGCATCCGGATCTCTCTGACAAATGCCATCCGTTTTGCGTCCGGATTTCCCGATCCGGTAGGTAGTTCCAGCGATTGAACTGCCTGCCAGAATCCTCTGACGCAAGTGTGAAGGTACCCTAGTAGTAATGTGTGGCAGGGGCCACTGGATGCCCCAGTAAAAACACCAACACCAGTGGGGAATGCCTTGGACGCAGCCCATGAGGAAAGAGGGCGCCTACCTCAGCTTTACCCTTCCCCCATCTTAACAGTTTTGTGCTACTGCACAAGTCTTCCCCTCTCCAACTCTGTGATGTTGGTAAACTTACTGGGTTCTGGACAGTATTAGGGAATGAATGGTTTTCTCGGTGACGGACTTTCATTTACAGTGTGATGGATCCTCATAGTGACTTCTCCTCTCCATGTCTCTGAGCCGATGCGGTGCGACTTTCATATCATCCATGTTTCAAAGAGTGGTCCTTTTGAGGTTAAAGCATTCTGTTGAGACTCGCAGTAAAAGATTTTAGTGGCTGTGATCATAAAACTTCATCTATAAGCCATGTCTTAAAAGGGGTCTGTCGGCTGATGAACCAGGCACAGTGCCATGGAAAGCTAGCTCCCCTGAATGGCATGAAACCTTTCACTTAGCGATCCGTTCATTGTAGAAAAAAAGTACTTTTAAACCTTTTATGCATGTGAGCATTTAAGTGCACAGAGGGTGGGGCCAAGCCACTCGGTGCACTCTTGCTCCGCCTGCTTCCTCTGCCAGCTCCTCCCTCTCCTTGTTGATTGACCGGGCCAGGTTCCGGCATAGTCCTCTCACCTGGGCCTGGCAATAAAGAAGGAGGGTACATGACTGTTGTTAGCTAGACCGATCTTAACAATTTGCAAAGTTTTTTTTAACCTCTGTCTCTGAAAAAAATGATTTATACCACATTTTAATTTTGTGAAAATTCTGCTTAGACTAAAGGCCTGGAGGCTGAAAAACAAGGGGCCCTGTCTACGATGATGGAAGGCGGTGTTCGCTTGGGGCGATTAGAAGAGATGGTAAAGGTAAGAGCAAAGACTTGAATAGTAATGAAAGTGGTTGATTAAACTAAGCAAAGCTGTCTGAACTAAAGGGGCAGCCTGATGTTAAAGGGAACCCGTCATCAACTTTATGCCGACCTCACTGTGGGCAGCATAAAGTAGTGACAGACATGCTGATGTCAACGGTGTGTCACTCATCAGCTAAAAGGAAGTGGTTGCCGAGAACCAGCATCATAATTATGCAGCCCAGGCCTTGAAAAGAGTCAAATCTACCTGAGAAGAGTCCTGGTTATTCCTAATCTCCTGCTCTCTCGCCCATCTGCTGATGATTGGCAGTTCTCTCCTAGAGAGAAAGAGAGAAAACTCGGTAGAAGACTGTCAGTCATCAGCAGGAGAGCAGGAATTCATGAATAACCAGGACTCTTCTCAGGTGTCCGTGACTCTTTTCCAGACCCAGTCTGCAATGATTGTGATGTTGGTTCTCGGCAACCACTTCCTTTTAACTTCTAAATGGCAGACCACTGAAATCTACTCGCCTGTCTCTACTTTATGCTGCTGTTAGTATGGGCAGCATAAAGTTGATGACCAGTTCCCTTTAAGGGTCCATTCACACTTCCGTGTGTGTTTTGCGGATCCACGGATCCGTGTATAGCTGCGTGCACAATAACGAGCTAACTGCTGGTGGACATGCCTGGCTCAGTCACTTGCTGGATCCTCATTCCTGTTCTCGTAACAGTGATCCTCTAGTTACTGAGATTGCTTCTACCCCGAACTTGTGCCCCGAAGGGCCCCGAACCTGTGCAGCAGGACAGCAGTATCCATCAAAGTTGCATTGACTTGGTAGCAGACATTTACTATTTTTTTTTTTCACCACTTCAGACTTCACGGTACAATTGCAGGGGAACTTTCTTGGGAATACTTTTACAGCTGCCAGAGGGGGGAGTAGACTGACTAGGAACCTACTGGGACCAGAGGGGGGAGGATGTGGAGCAGGTAGGAGTGAAAGACATGGGATGCATGAAAGGAGTTTGGGTATTTGTAGGCAGAATATAGAGAAATTGGTCGTGTGACATTGCCCAGTAGCCTGCCTAAAATAACACAGATTAGCGGTGGTGCTGAGAGGGACACAGGGATGTAAAGATATGTTATTCGGTGTGTAAATGGGGCAAAGTATTTTAAAATAGTGGCTAGTAGCCTTTTGGTTCTTCTCTATGAAAGTAGGCATGCATTTTGCTTTTATTTAATGGAAGCTGTAATACCAGATGCAGCCTGTGAACAGGAGTGGTGCCATTTCTGGAAGAATTAGCAGACCCTTCTCCAGAGGAACAGTATCTGCAGTCCGCCGGGTGCATTCGAAAAGGGCTTTTCTAGTCACTGTGCACACTATCTGGTCTGCATATGAATGTAATGTATGGAAGAAGTCGTGCATCGTGCAGTACGTGATTTTACGTTCTCTCTTTACTTTGTCTGTATAATCCACTCGCTCATAATTCTGGTATTTCTAGCCTCGCATTGTCTTGTAGCGAGACAGTCTGTTCTGCTGCATCTTTCTCCACACATAATAAAGCAATAGTGACATTAGCAGATTTGCTGCAAATGGGGATATAACGTCACGGCTTCTTATTTTTATCTCGCTGCGACGCCCACACAGTTTAGTGACAGCCTCGGAATTCCAAAAAGTAGAGAGTGACTCACCTAGCGGAGTAGTCGTCCAAGTCGCACAGATCCGTGGGTGAAATTCTCCAGGCAATAGCTGCTTACAGCAGGGAAGAACGTGCCTCTCCTTACACCTATCGATTGCCTACCCGAGGTGGCCTGGCGCTACTTAGAGGAATTTCACAAGCAGCACTCTTAAAGGTATACTCCACTTTCGTGTTTTGCCTTTTAGCGGTTAAATGGGTTTTCCAGAACCTACCTTGTGATGACCCAAGCTTAAGACAGGGCAATAGCATCAGATCGGCTGTGGTCCGACTCCTGCCACCTGTACTCTTCAGCTGGTTTCACAAGCCGGAACCATGCACCAGAACTACACTGGTCTGTCCACTAGATAGTGGCCAGGCCTGTGGCATTCTAGTGTGGCCTGGCAACTACTCGGTGGATGGAACTGTGTGGTTCTCGTGTCAGTTTCTGAAAACAGCTGATCGTCGGCGTGCCAGGAGTAGGACCCCCACCGAGCTGATATTGATGACCTATCCTAAGTTCGGAAAAACCCTTCCAGCTTTATACCAAGGTCCATGACGGTCTACAAGGCCAGCAATGTAAAATCTGAAGTTAAGGCCGGGGTTACACGCCACTCTTGGCCTCAACACGCATTGCACAACCAAAGATCAATGTGTAACAGTGCAACCGTTCAACTGAGTGAGGTTGTAGCGTGAATCACAAGTTGCCATGACTCCAACCCTAGACCTGCTAAAAATCCAACACCACCTTAAGGTACACCCGCAGGGAGGTGGGTGCACTGCACGGTTTATGCAGAAAATCTCCAGCAAGTACAGTAGCAGCAAAGTGGATAAGATGTCGGTTTATGCTGCATATTTCCTCTGTGCAGAGGGTGAAATCTGCATCAAAATCCACATGTATCCTCATGGAGATCTTTCTGTGGATTTTTCATGCCAAAATACGTCCTGTGTGTGCGTATCATTAATTTGATAATAAGCACACACTGTACAGGTACGGCACGCGTTCGATGGTGTTAAAGGGGACCTGTCGTCAAACCAAAAGAATTACGATACATATATATTCCTGTTTGGCCATGATTTCCTGAGCATGGCATAGTTGCTATTATGAATATGCCCCCCCTTCCTGTTGTTCCTGTGCCCCGATAGTTGCAGCTAGCTCCACATATGTAAATCTGGAGTGACTAGCCACAGAGGTGGGGCCTGTTGCTCCTCTTCTTTGCTAGTGGAGGTGTCCTCTCGCTGTGATAATCCCTGTCACGGAGAATCATGGTGCAGCGGGATCTTGAAATAACTGGCAGTTTTTGCAAGACAACAACACTGCGTCATAGTTTCAGATAGGACCTTATTTCACTCACACTGGAGAGAGACCCCACAGAAGATGAAAAGAAGAGCCCACCATCGCAGAAGAAGAGCCCAACGGCCGCCAACGTCACGGAAGAAGAGCCCAACGGCCGCCAACGTCGCGGAAGAAGAGCCCAAGGCCGCCAACGTCGCGGAAGAAGAGCCCAAGGCCGCCAACGTCGCGGAAGAAGAGCCCAAGGCCGCCAACGTCGCGGAAGAAGAGCCCAGCTGCTGCCAACGTCGCGGAAGAAGAGCCCAAGGCCGCCAACGTCGCGGAAGAAGAGCCCAGCGGCCGCCAACGTCGCGGAAGAAGAGCCCAGCGGCCGCCGGCGTCGCGGAAGAAGAGCCCAGCGGCCGCCAACGTCGCGGAAGAAGAGCCCAGCGGCCGCCAACGTCGCGGAAGAAGAGCCCAGCGGCCGCCAACGTCGCGGAAGAAGAGCCCAGCGGCCGCCAACGTCGCGGAAGAAGAGCCCAGCGGCCGCCAGCGTCGCGGAAGAAGAGCCCAGCGGCCGCCAACGTCGCGGAAGAAGAGCCCAGCGGCCGCCAACGTCGCGGAAGAAGAGCCCAGCGGCCGCCAACGTCGCGGAAGAAGAGCCCAGCGGCCGCCAACGTCGCGGAAGAAGAGCCCAGCGGCCGCCAACGTCGCGGAAGAAGAGCCCAGCGGCCGCCAACGTCGCGGAAGAAGAGCCCAGCGGCCGCCGGCGTCGCGGAAGAAGAGCCCAGCGGCCGCCGGCGTCGCGGAAGAAGAGCCCAACGGCCGCCGGCGTCGCGGAAGAAGAGCCCAACGGCCGCCGGCGTCGCGGAAGAAGAGCCCAACGGCCGCCGGCGTCGCGGAAGAAGAGCCCAACGGCTCGCGGGTGTCGCGGAAAAAGAGCCCAACGGCCGCCAACGTCGCGGAAGAAGAGCCCAGCGGCCGCCAACGTCGCGGAAGAAGAGCCCAGCGGCCGCCGGCGTCGCGGAAGAAGAGCCCAGCGGCCGCCAACGTCGCGGAAGAAGAGCCCAGCGGCCGCCAACGTCGCGGAAGAAGAGCCCAGCGGCCGCCAACGTCGCGGAAGAAGAGCCCAGCGGCCGCCAACGTCGCGGAAGAAGAGCCCAGCGGCCGCCAGCGTCGCGGAAGAAGAGCCCAGCGGCCGCCAACGTCGCGGAAGAAGAGCCCAGCGGCCGCCAACGTCGCGGAAGAAGAGCCCAGCGGCCGCCAACGTCGCGGAAGAAGAGCCCAGCGGCCGCCGACGTCGCGGAAGAAGAGCCCAGCGGCCGCCAACGTCGCGGAAGAAGAGCCCAGCGGCCGCCAACGTCGCGGAAGAAGAGCCCAGCGGCCGCCAACGTCGCGGAAGAAGAGCCCAGCGGCCGCCAACGTCGCGGAAGAAGAGCCCAGCGGCCGCCGGCGTCGCGGAAGAAGAGCCCAGCGGCCGCCGGCGTCGCGGAAGAAGAGCCCAGCGGCCGCCGGCGTCGCGGAAGAAGAGCCCAACGGCCGCCGGCGTCGCGGAAGAAGAGCCCAACGGCCGCCGGCGTCGCGGAAGAAGAGCCCAACGGCCGCCGGCGTCGCGGAAGAAGAGCCCAACGGCCGCCGGCGTCGCGGAAGAAGAGCCCAACGGCTCGCGGGTGTCGCGGAAAAAGAGCCCAACGGCCGCCGGCGTCGCGGAAGAAGAGCCCAACGGCCGCCGGCGTCGCAAGAGAAGGCGTCGCAGGAGAAGCTGGAGAGGAGCCCAGCGGCCGCCGGCGTCGCAGGAGAGGAGCCCAGCGGCCGCCGGCATCGCAGGAGAGGAGCCCAGCGGCCGCCGGCGTCGCAGGAGAAGAGCCCAACGGCCGTCGCCGACTCAGGAGAAGAGCCCATCTACCGCAACGGAAAAAGATCACAGCAGATGCGGTTCTGTCTGAACCTATCATGCAGCGTGGTCTCGACCCTGCAACATGATTCACCTCCGTGGCTAGTCACATTTGATTTACATATGTGGAGCCTAAACTATCGGGACTGAAGAACGGGGGTAGCCTATATTCGTAATAGCAACTAGGCCATGCTCGGGGAAGCATGGCCAACAGGGATATAACTGTTTTGCTCTTTTTTGTTTGGTTACCAGTCCCCGCACTGTTATAAATGTGCGGCACGTGCTCCTAGGCTTTAAAGCCATGCCATTCTAAAAGTACAGCACAAGTTTAAAGTGTAACTGTCATATTTTTTTATTTTTATTTGCTAGTTTATTAGAGCTAGGCATGTCTACCTGAGTTAGTCTGTCAATGATTGTCAAAAGATCTGTAATTACCTTATAGTAACAGCTGTCATTAATGTCCTCTGTCCCTTTCCACTGGTCCCTTAAAAGACAGTTGCTAGGGCTTGTCTGTCTCTGTCTAAGAAGACAGGAAGACATAGGGGTGGTCCTTCACACTGCATGGCTGCATTAGGCTTCAGAGTGAGGAGGCGTGTCTCTCAGTAATCCAATCTGATTGGCTGGCAGGGAGCTGCTGGCTACAGCAAGTGTGTATGGGAAGTGAGGGAAAGCAGTTTTGGCCTCAGAGAACTGGCAGAGGAGCCACCCTGTGAAGGTACTCATATTGTAGAGGTTAAAACAGCTGTAACGAAGGGAAAAACTCAAAGAAAACAGTTGTATGTGAAGAAACTAAAGACCGCTTTATGCATAATGCTGCAGCAGCAGTAACATGCTAAAATAGATTTTTTTGATGAAAACATGGTGGTTACACTTTAATGTTTCTGCAATTGAGCA
This sequence comes from Bufo bufo, assembly GCF_905171765.1. NCBI lineage: Eukaryota > Metazoa > Chordata > Amphibia > Anura > Bufonidae > Bufo > Bufo bufo. Next base: position 137,540,080 of record NC_053398.1, on the reverse strand, counting down.
GGAAAGTCCCAGGTTTTCAGAGACAGCGGAGGACCTCCAGGAGGAGACAGAACTTCCGTAGCAGGGGCAATAGACAGCTCTCTACCTGTGAGGGCCCCTGTTTCACTTTTGCATTTTATCCATGACTATTTTTAGGTTCACATTTTTGGCGAGTTAGTTTGGGTCGACACTAGATCATCTGCGTAGTAAATATTGTAGCAAATATTAACTATCTCTAGTTAATTACTAAAACGGCAATGTCGGAGGACAGGCAGGTCACCTTTGAGTGGCCATATTCTGTTTTTTCAGCCGTTCATGTCTTTGTTACTATTCTTACGATAAGTGCTCCATTGACATAAATTGCCAACAGTGTCTGGAACATGAATATGACCTGTGGATTCGTTGCCATGGCAATGTCCTGCGCACATATAATAATTGTCTGCGAGATGTAATAAGTCCTTATAACGATCACTGACCATGAATATGGGTGTGCACAAGGCCACGGGGCTGTTATTTCTGGTTGCCCCGTGCTGCAGTTTGCAGCGGGGAACCTCAGATGTTTATGCTCCGTTTTTATGCCTCGATCATTGATTGGTGATAAAAATTATGCACACATTTGGGGCAGATTAAATCTCTTAATGATTTGACAGTGATCATTTTTCTAAATACATTTTATTACCCAATTCCCACCCTTTTTGACAAAATAAGTCCCCTCTTACCTGATTGTTGTCTTTCGTCTCCCCTGGTTACGGCCACCTCTCATGTCGAATACCGCCTGGCCGCGCTTGCGCAGAAGACTTAATATTCTCTGCCGGCCGGGCCGCGCAATGTCCTGAACGCGCACGCTGCCGCGCATGCGCCATGATGACTTCTTCCTGGCCAGTATAGTACAGAGCCGCGAACGCGCACGCAGGCTCTGTACTATACAGGCCAGGAATAAGTCACCATGGCGCGTGCGCGTTCAGGACATTGCGCGGCCCGCGTCTTCTGCGCAAGTGCGGCATGGCCGGGAGAAGACGTCAATCAAGCACCGCCGAATCCAGGAAGTGAACATCGCGCGGGACGAAGGTAAGTATGAAAACTGAAGATGGGAATACCCCTTTAAGGCATCGGAATGACATGCAATATTTTTGGAAATGCCTGTTAGTAATCTTTTTCTATTAAAGGAGCATTGCCTTCTTGTCAGAAGGATAGGCCATCCCTTTATGACTGTGGGGTCCAGCCTCTGGCACACTTACTGATGTTGAGAATGAAGGAACTTCAGCGCTGGTGTCTCAGGTCTAGGGCTGCATCCCATTCACTCTTTTTCCCTGTACCGCCCCCCGCTGTCCAAATGTACTGCACTTCAACCCCTTTAAGATAAATTCTGCTGTCTGTAGTTCTCTGCTAATGTGGCTAGGAGCACCACTGTGCAGGGAAAACTTTAAAGGGGTCACATCACTACGCTGGCCTCGCGTCCCCTTATTTCCATGGATCCCAGAGGCCGGGCCGGCACCAATCCTAAAGTGATGAGATATCTTAGTGATACACCATCACATTAGGAGATGATAATACCGCTTTAAAGACTTTTTTTTCCAGGAAGTAAATGTCGATGACCTATCCTTAGGATAGGTTATCACTATCTGCTTGGTGGTGGTCCGACTTCTTGGCACTCCCGCTGATCATCTGTTTGCTGATGTTCTGGCGACACTAATGGAAGCAAACCACTGCACAAATGATCATGGGGGAGGGTGCCTTAAATGGCCAAAAACTGCCAGGCATTGGCTGGGGAAAGATTTGGACCCACGTGCCCTAAGGAACTGGCCAGAAGGCCTATAGAGAATAGAGAAACTGCCGCGGCCAGAGAGGGAGGAGTGGGACCAAAAACTAGGTTAAGTAGCGCAGCTCCCTTCCTCGCAGTGGCAATCGCGGGGCGCCATCGCAACAGATTCCCATGGTGTGCGTTGTCAATCAGATTCTTTTTCTTAAATTATTTTCAATAATTTTCCCTTGGATAAAAGCAGCATGAAGAAAAAGTATAGTTTTAAGTGACTGGACGTATCTGATGTTTGCGCCCTTCCACCATACTGATTTACATTAACATCTATTGAAAGTGGATTTGTCATTAGAACCTCTCGTACAATTATAAATGGAAACAAACCATCTCCACGTGACAAGATGTTGGACTTTTACTGTGTGGTAGGTTCACGTACATCCATGTTTAAGTAGACCTCATATTACATCTTACATTTGAAGTGTTTAACGAGTAACAAAACATGAGACCCATACCAAGTCAATGCATGACCTCAGCCTACTGCTTTACTGGTGACGGGGAGGACTTCTCTTGGCGGTGGCTTGCAACCTTTGTCAACTTCTCGAGGAGCAGTCACACATTCCTTGGCACAGGCACTGGCAGAAGCCATAGACCAGACACACGGTTAAACTAGACGGGACAAGGCTGACGCAAACTATCCCAAGGGTCACTTTCTGAATTACCAGCAGATAAATCCCAAGGGGTAAGGAACCAAAGTAAAAAAAGCCAAGGAGCCAGACTAGTATCCGGGGAACATGGTTACACAGTTTGGAGAACAGGTCGTGGTCTATTTGGCCATGAGAACTTATGGAGGCCGAGTCTAGACTGTGTTCTGCATAGTAGTCCGAGATGGTGTTTTGACTTGGAGTCCTGGTAGAGTCCCTTTGTACTTCCATAATTGTGATCACTAGGCAATTGGAAGACCCGTGAGAGGGACTCGAAGATGCCAGGTTTTTGGGTGTTAGCACCACTTCGTTGCTGTCCGATTTGCACATTGTTTTCTCCGCCAACTTCGATAAGATATTTGTGTCGTCCGGGAGGCCTGCGACCTCCTCTTCCTGAAGTTCAGTCTCATTGCGGCAGAAGGGGCAGCAGATACACGGAGCGCCTCCTCCTAAATTGAGGATCTTGGATAGACATCTGGCACAAACTCGGTGAAGGCAGTTTAGGATCTTGGGCTTACGACTGTGAGTGTTGAATCTCTGGTAACATATCTTACATTCCAGCTCGTCGGCTGTCAGCGTTTCCTCCGCGCTCATCTTGTAGCATTGCAGGAAAACTGCAAAATAAATGAAATCTTATGTCAGTGTCACTGTATTGGAGAATACGTTCTTTAGACGCATAAGGAACTAGTGACCTGGGATCAGTGCGCAATGTATTGGGCGAACCAGATGCCGACAGAAGCAGAACTGTGGTGTCATAAACTACTCCCTAGACCACTGACCAAACATTATGGACCAGCGTTGCCACCTCTGACTTGTCCCTAGCTACAATGGACTCAAGTTTGATATAATTTTGAGTATGCGCTGATGGACGCCATTACATTGACTGTAGAGGTCACTGCCAACAGAAGGATTGATGGCCTAGCCATTGGATAGGCCGTTAATATATAATTAGCATGGGTCTGACCCCCAGCCCCTCCACTGATCAGCTGTTCATGAGTAGCTGGAAATACTAGTGGACGATGTTGCACTGCGGTAACCTGCTGCGTCCGCTACACTGTGGATAGAGTTGTGTAGATCCATAGCTGCTCTCAAACACCTGATGGGAGTGTGTGCAGGTGTAGGACCCCCGCCAATCGGATACTGCTGGCCTATCCTGAGGATAGGCCTTTAATAGTAATCTCCTGGGATACCCCTCTAAAGCAGCACTTCGACATTTTTTGCCTATATCATGTAATATAAGTGATGTACGAATTCTGGCTTGTGTGCCATCTTGGTTCCTTATGGTATGGTTCCCTTTAAGGTTACATTCACACGACCGTAAGTGTGACCGCACATGGCCAGCGCTATTTAAAAAAATGCCTATGCTTGTCCAAGAATAGGACATGCTCTATATTTTTAGCGAGGCCGCGGAATGGAACTACGGATGCGGACAGCACACAGTGTGCTGCCCACATTGAAATGAATGGGTCCATACCCGTTCCGCGAAGTTGTGGAACGGATGCGGAAACATTTATACGGTCGTGCAGCCCAAAGTTCCCATTATGCTTCTGGCTTGAAGGGCAGCCAGTGATAGATCAGTGACTTCTGCTGCCTGGCTCACACTGCAGAGTCTCGGTGTCTTCCTGTGTGATGCAGCTTCAGCCTGTTTCCCCCGTCTCCTGCTTGTGATAGGATTCTCCTTGTCATCTCTTACTAACACGAGACAGGGAGAGGAGTGTGAAGCTACTTCTCCTAGAAATACACTGGAGATCCCGCACACAGCATTCACCGTTAGTATAGACAAGGTAGTGAGAGCCAGGGGAGCTTTACAGCTCTGCAGCTAATCATTGTATGGAGTATTAGATCACTGCTCTTCTGGCCCCTTAAATGGGGAACACATGATATCTTCAGGAGCACTCTTTCCATGGAGGGATATACTATGGAAGGAGGGTGGAGGTGAGTGCGGGTGGGTCTGATAGCTGTCAGATGGCATTTGATAAATAATGAAGCTAATCTTACAGTTCTCAGAAAGTCAGCCATTCAGGAGAGCAAGCTCTGGACTGGTGCTCGTAAAACAAGATCCCATAATTAAAGGGGTCAGATATATTGATATAACCGATCTGGGAGGAATCAAGTTACACTGCCAGAATACTGTAGGAGTGCTCCCTTAAGGGGGGGGGGGGAGGTTTATGTTCTTGACAATGACATCTTATCCTTAGGACAGGTCATCAGTATTAAATTGTGGGGTCAGATTCTTGGTACACTAGCCAATCCGCTGTTTGAAGGGGCCGCTGAGCGCCACAGCCCCTTCATGGTTTCCAGGCATATCTCTGTACATTTAGTAGGTATTACAGCTCAGTCCCATTTATTTGAGCACCAGGCACAGCCGTTACCCAATGTATGGAGCCGAGCCCGGTGTTCAAATAAATGCCGTAATACCTGGCACAGCCACTATTAATGTATGGCGCTATGCCTGGTAAACACTGAAGGGAGCAGGAGGAGGATAGGCCATCCGTTTTAAAGAACCAGAATACTCCTTTAAATGCTTGTATACATTGTTAGTTATAACTCAATTACCCCCATGTCATCTGCTCTGCTAGCATCAGTGATTCTTACACCCTTCATACACCAGGAGGCTTTGGATGAACTCCAGTCTTGTTCATAGAGGATTTTAAACTGTTCTGTAGTGCATGAAATTCTGGGATGAGGAGGGAATACATTTTTCATCAGTCAGCCGTACAATAGGCAGGCGGCGGTCTATGGGGGCTGTCAATAGATGCCGTCCTAATCGTGTAAGCAGACGCATGGCCTACTTTTTATCTAGGATTCAGATGAAACCTGCATTCTGAGAGTAACTGGAGCTTTTTATGACTTCCCCCAGCAGTTTCCTACTTTCCCATTTCATTACTTAAGCACTTAGATCCAGGTTTAAGTGACTCTAATCCCCTCCCGGCAAAGGGTTAAGTGACGAGCAGAATATTGCAGCTCCATTACCTCTGATCTCATGGAACAGATGAGGAGAGGATGACATCGAATCCCTCATCGGCCGTCATCCCACATCATAATGCAGTGACATAAAATCTTTCAGCACTTGTGTATTGAGGACATGTATAGAGTATGCCACGCTTTCCCATCCCCCACACATCCAGGGCCGGGTTCGATTCCTGCAGTGTAGCGGGCGAATAAGAAAAAGGTCCATGTACCCGCTTCTTCATCAGATCGCATCCGTAACCGTTACTACATACTGACACCTTTTATAAAAAACCCATGGAGCGCACCAAGAGAAAAGGGGGGGTGCTGTCTTAATAAATGACCCCCGAAGTTTATACATTTTATGAACTTCATCCTTATTTTTCACATAATTATACGGGCGTAATTCTAGATTTTCATGTCTTGGGCTACTTTAACCCAACTAACTATGTATTTTTTTTATATGTTGTCTATACCCACTTTTGAAAGATGGAACTGAGCATGTGCGACCACCTCAGCTTGGGGGACAGAGAAATTAGAAAAAGAGCAAAAAAGCAGGTAGCGCTGTACAGATGGATCTCATTGAATAACTCGGTTGCTGTACTACATTTTCAATTACACGCAATTCCAAAAGTATTCAGATCCAGGCGCTGGTTCGAATATTTTTGCGGGACGACCTCTTTCGAATGGAAGCTTGACAGATGCCCAACAGTAACATCCGACATCTATAGCCTATTATTATATCCATTTAACAGATACTTTATTACATTTTTATTTTTTAAATGAAGCTATTCCATCCAGCAAAAAATTAAAAAACTGCAACCCTGACATATACGGGATGCCAAAAGGGCCTCCGTCCAGCGAATGGGGGCCTATTGGTCCTTTTAAATCCGGGAGCTTTCCTGGCGGTTGCAGTTTGAACAACCCTTGGGTATGCTCACTGTGCCTCACCATTATAACCCTCCTAAAAATTAAAGGAGTATTCCCCTTTCAAACATTTATGGCATATCCACCAATGGGAACCCCCAGCCATTGGCTGATGCTGGCAGGGAAGGTGTCCTTTGGGAAATGATCTATTACGGTACATGGATGGGCTGGGTACTTCAACGCTCTGCCTAAGGCCTCATGCACACGACCTTTGTTTTCTTCCGTGTCCGTTGTTCCGTTTTTTTGTGATTTTCTGCGGACCCATTGATTTTCAATGGGTCAGTTGAAAACACGGCTAATGCACCGTTTGTCATCCGCGTCCGTGGTTCCAGTCCGTCAAAAAAAATAACCTGTCCTATTTTTTTTCACGGAAAACGGTTTGCGGACCCATTCAAGTCAATGGGACCGTGAAAAAATGCGGAGGCACACAAGATTGTCGTCCGCGTCCGTTTTTTTCCTATCATTTGCATGGCAAACTTGACTTAGACTTTTTTTTATTTCCTTCATGTCTGGTGGTCCTCCAAAAATCAAGGAAGACACACGGAAACAAAAATGGAAACGGATCACGGAACAACGGAACCCCATTTTGCGGAACGGAACACAACAACGGTCGTGTGCATGAGGCCTAATAGAGGGGGTTCCCGAGTAGGACCCCCCCTTCCCCTCTCTTTCATACATATGTCCTATCTAGGTTGTCCTTACAGGACGGGAGCCGTGTGCACGCTGGAGGACTGTTGCCATCCTTACAATTTGCAACAGGGATGATGAAGGCCTTCGTCGCGTCACCGTAGGAAATTATTGGGGGCTCCAGCGATGGCGCCCCACGTTTAATAAACTACTGGCTGAAGACTGTGCAACCTACAATGCATCAGCGCTTCCAGGAGACCATTACTAAACCAGCAGGCCGATGCGATGCCACGTTTGTACCTGGCTGCATCGCTATACATTATGCAGGGTCTTGCCGTCTCTACGCATTGCCTCTGTTGTTGGTAATGGGTTTATCGTCTCGGAAAGGAATACGTGTGAAATGATTCTCGTGAACGCCCCATGCTTCATTTCGCACTCTGCAGCCATCCCCGCAAGTCTGGGCAGACCGATAACAGAGAGCAATACATGGCGGACGTCGCCCCCGTACCTATTAATTACAGGATTTGTACACACTCCTTTTTTCCTCTTCTGATTGATGCCTCTGAATTATTCCCAGCCTATTCTGCCCTTTACCCCACATCGCGGACCCTCAGACTGGAAAATGTATCTTTTCTTCGTCTCTGCCAACACATACAAATAGATCCTTTATTCTGCAAAAGGCTACAGCGCTGATGAAGACATAACGGCAGCAGGGCACTTGCGGGCTGTCACTTGCAATCCTCAAGGCTGTCACCATAATGACACGCTGCCTGCGATGACATCCCGGGGCCCCTGCTGTATGACTTTATCGTTCTGCATAATGCATGGGAGACGCACAGCACGGGGATGCTTGTGGCACATCTATAGTTACAGATAAGAGCACAGCCTCGGTAATCACCATGATAAGCAGCCGGCACCACTAGGTTGAAATATAATTTTGCATTGGTTGTCGCTGAGATATTAATGGGGATCCAAACCGAGAGGCTGACTCATTAGCATGCCGAGATGGTTTGTCGGCTCACAGAGGTTACATACCGTACACTGTATAATGGTTCATCCCTGTACCAGTCTTTACCACCTGTGACGAGCAGCGGGCATTGCACCCAGTGGCATGCTACCATCCCTCCTTCAGTACAGTTGACCCCAGGGGCGGACTGGCTATAGACCCTACAGGGAAATTTCTTTTTTGGTAGGATGATGCCCAAGGCCCCCCCCCGAGCTCCTCATGGCCAGTAGCTGGATACCTAGCGATCTGATGCTGTAGTAATTAATGCTAGGGGCATCAGGTACTTGTGCACTTGACCTGTGGCTGCGGGTGCCCTTCTGAATTGAACTGTAACTTCATTCTCAGGATGGCAGTACAGTTCAATACTGCAGTGTGGTGGGGGTGGCAGTATGTTGTGCTGCGCTGTGGTATTTGGTCCTGCCGGGGTGGCAGTATGTTGTGCTGCGCTGTGGTATTTGGTTCTGCCGGGGTGGCAGTATGTTGTGCTACGCTGTGGTATTCGGTTCTGCCAGGGTGGCAGTATGTTGTGCTGCGCTGTGGTATTTGGTTCTGCCGGGGTGGCAGTATGTTGTGCTGCGCTGTGGTATTTGGTCCTGCCGGGGTGGCAGTATGTTGTGCTGCGCTGTGGTATTTGGTTCTGCCGGGGTGGCAGTATGTTGTGCTGCGCTGTGGTATTTGGTCCTGCCGGGGTGGCAGTATGTTGTGCTGCACTGTGGTATTTGGTTCTGCCAGGGTGGCAGTATGTTGTGCTGCGCTGTGGTATTTGGTCCTGCCGGGGTGGCAGTATGTTGTGCTGCACTGTGGTATTTGGTTCTGCCGGGGTGGCAGTATGTTGTGCTACACTGTGGTATTCGGTTCTGCCAGGGTGGCAGTATGTTGTGCTGCACTGTGGTATTTGGTTCTGCCAGGGTTGCAGTATGTTGTGCTGCACTGTGGTATTTGGTTCTGCCGGGGTGGCAGTATGTTGTGCTGCAATGTGGTATTTGGTTCTGCCGGGGTAGCAGTATGTTGTGCTGCGCTATGGTATTTGGTTCTGCTGGGGTGGCAGTATGTTGTGCTGCACTGTGGTATTTGGTTCTGCCGGGGTGGCAGTATGTTGTGCTGCAATGTGGTATTTGGTTCTGCCGGGGTGGCAGTATGTTGTGCTGCGCTATGGTATTTGGTTCTGCTGGGGTGGCAGTATGTTGTGCTGCACTGTGGTATTTGGTTCTGCTGGGGTGGCAGTATGTTGTGCTGCAATGTGGTATTTGGTTCTGCCGGGGTGGCAGTATATTGTGCTGCGCTATGGTATTTGGTTCTGCTGGGGTGGCAGTATGTTGTGCTGCACTGTGGTATTTGGTTCTGCTGGGGTGGCAGTATGTTGTGCTGCAATGTGGTATTTGGTTCTGCCGGGGTGGCAGTATATTGTGCTGCGCTATGGTATTTGGTTCTGCTGGGGTGGCAGTATGTTGTGCTGCACTGTGGTATTCGGTTCTGCCGGGGTGGCAGTATGTTGTGCTGCAATGTGGTATTTGGTTCTGCCGGGGTGGCAGTATGTTGTGCTGCGCTATGGTATTTGGTTCTGCTGGGGTGGCAGTATGTTGTGCTACGCTGTGGTATTCGGTTCTGCCAGGGTGGCAGTATGTTGTGCTGCGCTGTGGTATTTGGTTCTGCCGGGGTGGCAGTATGTTGTGCTGCGCTGTGGTATTTGGTCCTGCCGGGGTGGCAGTATGTTGTGCTGCAATGTGGTATTTGGTTCTGCCAGGGTGGCAGTATGTTGTGCTACGCTGTGGTATTCGGTTCTGCCAGGGTGGCAGTATGTTGTGCTGCGCTGTGGTATTTGGTTCTGCCGGGGTGGCAGTATGTTGTGCTGCGCTGTGGTATTTGGTCCTGCCGGGGTGGCAGTATGTTGTGCTGCACTGTGGTATTTGGTTCTGCCAGGGTGGCAGTATGTTGTGCTGCGCTGTGGTATTTGGTCCTGCCGGGGTGGCAGTATGTTGTGCTGCACTGTGGTATTTGGTTCTGCCGGGGTGGCAGTATGTTGTGCTACACTGTGGTATTCGGTTCTGCCAGGGTGGCAGTATGTTGTGCTACGCTGTGGTATTCGGTTCTGCCAGGGTGGCAGTATGTTGTGCTGCACTGTGGTATTTGGTTCTGCCAGGGTGGCAGTATGTTGTGCTGCACTGTGGTATTTGGTTCTGCCGGGGTGGCAGTATGTTGTGCTGCACTGTGGTATTTGGTTCTGCCGGGGTGGCAGTATGTTGTGCTGCAATGTGGTATTTGGTTCTGCCGGGGTGGCAGTATGTTGTGCTGCGCTATGGTATTTGGTTCTGCTGGGGTGGCAGTATGTTGTGCTGCACTGTGGTATTTGGTTCTGCCGGGGTGGCAGTATGTTGTGCTGCACTGTGGTATTTGGTTCTGCCGGGGTGGCAGTATGTTGTGCTGCAATGTGGTATTTGGTTCTGCCGGGGTGGCAGTATGTTGTGCTACGCTGTGGTATTCGGTTCTGCCGGGGTGGCAGTATATTGTGCTGCGCTATGGTATTTGGTTCTGCTGGGGTGGCAGTATGTTGTGCTGCACTGTGGTATTCGGTTCTGCCGGGGTGGCAGTATGTTGTGCTGCAATGTGGTATTTGGTTCTGCCGGGGTGGCAGTATGTTGTGCTGCGCTATGGTATTTGGTTCTGCTGGGGTGGCAGTATGTTGTGCTGCGCTATGGTATTTGGTTCTGCCGGGGTGGCAGTATGTTGTGCTGCACTGTGGTATTTGGTTCTGCCGGGGTGGCAGTATGTTGTGCTGCGCTATGGTATTTGGTTCTGCTGGGGTGGCAGTATGTTGTGCTGCACTAGGGTCTCTGCCTATTTGTGTTGTCCCATTCTCTATCAATTTGGATCCGAACACAATATGGGGCGTCTTTAAAAAAAAATTTCCCAGGGCCACTTCAAGCTTCCAGTCCGCCCCTGGTTGACACCACTAGATGCGCCATGATTTTTTCTGTGGGTTCTGCCAAGCTGCAGCATTCTGAGGAGGGCTCATAGCCCTTTGGCCTCCCATAAGCACAGAACTATAGATCTGAGTGACCCTTTAATTCGAATGTCACTGTATGATGGAGTATTGCAGGAGGGCCGTGGTAGGTGTGTTCTAATCATTGCCAAAGTTCCTTCTCTGCCCTCAGTTTAGTGTCAAACTGGCCTTGAGCTGAAGACCTGACAAATCTGGGACAGGCTGGTTGCTAGGGACAATTACATTTAAAGGGCTGCGATTGTTAGGCATTGTGTCCATAGCAACCAGCCTGAATGTGCACTCAAATGCTGCCATACAGTGCCCAATAATAGTAGTTACATACAGTGCCCAATAATAGTAGTTACATACAGTGCCCATATGATATACAGTTGATTATTACCCCAGTACACTATACACTATATTGCCCATATAATACTGCCATTCAGTGCCCAAATAGTATGCAAGTCGTTGCCCATATAGTACCGCCATAAAGTGCCTGTGCAGTACTGCCATTCATTACTTAAAGGGGCTGTCCAGCTCCTTATTTTATTTTATTTTTATTTTATTTTTTTATAATGCAATAAAATATCAAAAGGCGAAATAGCTCTCACTTCCCAGACACCCTGATCCGCACTGATTGGCCGGAGGCGGCTGAAGAAAGGCCTGCGGAGAGCACAGAGCATTGGCGAGGTTAATATTTCTCCTTTCTTTTATGAATAGCTTAGAATGTAATACAACAAAACAAGGGCTGGACGAGCCCTTCAAATAAAACTTCCATATAGTGCCCAAAGGGATCCGCACATTCGCAATGTGCTAATTATAGAGCGGAAATGTCGCAGATCCAGAGTGGACTAATACAGCCATCCAATGCTGGGATGGTCCCTGGTAGTAAAGTTTTACATGCTCCACTTTTGGGTTGCTCCTCAGGGTCCAGTCCTCAGTGGCCCCCTAATAAATGGGGGGGGGGGGGGCTTGGTTTATTCCCACCCGCCCCCATAAACCAACCCTGCGGCTAGCAGCAGTCACTCTGTCATTCCGCTCCTCGGTACTAGTCATATATTCATTATATCACACGTACGTTTTCGCTTTGCCGCAACATTCGTGTGAATAGAGGTGTCAGTCAGTAAATTATCAGACCTGACAGAACTGTTATATAACTCCCGGGGGACCCCCGCACCCCCCCATCCTGACAAGCAGTCAAGGGCATTGATTTCCAAAGGCTTTCATTAATATTAATTTCCACCAATATAATATTTGCCCGTGATTCATTCATTATTAATACACGGGAAGATTGCAAGTGCACATTAGCCGTCTGACAAATGTTCTTCAAGGGGGAATGAATTAGCAGCGTAATTTGTACTCTCACAAGTGCGTCTGATGACAGACTGCTATTAGCGGCGCCGGGTATCACTAAATAGTATCGGTGTCGGATAATTAAAGTTGCTATCAGCTCACGAACAGCTCATCCAGATGTGTGAGCGTCCATGTCCTGCAAATCACAGGAAGCATCGGGGTTAGGTTCTAATTAACCCCTGAATCATTTAAAGGGTATGTCCATCTTCATCACCATTGATTCAGTATACCCAGTGCATCTAACATAGAAATGAAGCAACTTTGTCAGTGGTTTTGATTAAAGGGGGGTTATCCGTGAACTAGTATTGATGACCTATCCTCTGGATTGGTCATCAATATCAGATCGGTAGGGGTCAGACCCACTGACCAGATGTTAGCAGAGGCCGGAGCGCCGTGGCCTCTTCCTAGGCCAGGTGACGTACATCAGTCCCATGGCCTAGTGGCCGCTCAGCCCCATTGAAGTGGATGGGGTTGAGATGCAATACCAAGCACGGCCACTATACAAGGTACGGCGCTGTGCTTGGAGAAATGCCGGGAGCCTGTAACAGCCGGGACTCGAACTCCCGCCAATCTGAAAACGATGACCTATAGGTCATCATTATATTTACCAGAATTAGGCAAGGGCTACACGGCGACACCTGTCCCGGCCAGGATCTCTGAGTAGCGGTGATCCCATAGAAATGAATGAAAACGGCACGGCAGTCGAAAGAAATCCGGCTGAATTTCTTGCGACTGCCGCGGCAATCTTATTTATTTCTATGGGGTCACCGCTACGCAGAGATCCTGGCCACGACGGGTGTCGCGTGACCAGTGTAGACCTTGCCTAAACCAATTAAGATCTCTTTTTAATTGGTTTTGTTTTGTATCTACTGCTCCAGTGCAGACCTGTGCGTCTCCATGGTTACAGACTACAAACAAGCCTCCTGTTGTCTGATCCCGCAGTCAGGCTCCTTTCCGTCTGACATAGGAGCTGTAGACACGAGATGGGGGAAGATTTGCCCTCGAGACTATTTGCAAAGTTGCTTTCGTTTTCATTTTCAATGTGCTTTAAAAAGAAAAACATTGTAAGGTTGGAGGTAGCCATTACTATTGGCATCCAGTACTACCAGGGGCATGGAGGGCAGGACCCCACAGTGGGGCGCATTACAGGTTACATTATTTTTGGACTGATCCAGCTTGCTGTACATGTCTCGTGGTATACTCACCCCTATTTTGTACTATTTGTAGCACCGAGCACCATGACCTAAACACATTGGTTAATCTAGAGCTCCATTACAGAGGTGGACGTACGAGAGGCAGCCCCATAGTGCACCTCAAAATGGGCCTCCCTTTATGGCACTGGGTCTGTCTATTTTCTTACTCCACTTCCCCTTACCATGACCCTTCAGCCAAATTCCCACCCCCCCCCTTGCTTTCTCATGATACAGTTCCTCTGGAACAGGTAGCAAATGGGAATTGGGACCCCCTTCTCTGCCTGACCCCCCACAGCAGCCACATCGCCCTTGGGAGCATCAACCACGATGAAAAAGCACTGACTCAAACCCTGAAGTTGGACCTTTGCGGATCCAGAACGGGCACTGACATGTGAATTAGGATTTTCCTGGTGCTCCCCTCCTTGTAATGCCATAATCGCTGCAGTCAGTCACTTACCTCAGTGGTCATCATGGTAGTCGGGGACGTCTTCGTTGCAGTGCCTGTCTGTTTGCAGCTGTGATGTTTCTGACTGCCCCACGTGACCACTGACACCAGGGACTGGCTGCAGCGACCATGTCGGGTAGTCGGGAGCGTCGTTGCTACAGCTCCGGAAACTGAGGCACTGTTGGCGGGGGATCACATTAGTGAGTAAGGCAAAACCCTCTGCCTTTTTGGGTCCCTGAAAACCCCCAGCAGTGTGTGACTCTCTGAGAGTCAGCCGGTGGCCACAGCGTCCCTCACAGTGAGCAGGGGTTGCTGCAAGGCAGTTAGGCCCATTTACACTAGTTGTTATGTAAACTGCTCGAAATCGGCGCCTGTGCAAAAATGTCACTATTTGCACCATGCTCGTCAGAAGGTAGAAAAGTGGACGTGGTCACTGGAGTGGGTGTGTGGTTTATTAGTTTGGCTGTGTTAGGTTGAAAGATAGAAAATGGGACAGGTGTAAAAAGTTTATCAAGAGGTGCAAACCACTCCAGCTATTATTATTATTATTTTTTTTAAAGACTGGCACACGAAGCGTGTGATTTTTGAGGGTCCGACACCTGACCAACAGCAGTGGTGCTCCAGTCTACAGTGTTTATCCAGCCGCAGATGAGATTCTTTTAATATGTTTTGGGTTTATGCTTGCTGCAAGTGAATGGAACTATTGCTTCTTTTTTCTTCTGGAGCAGGGTTCATTGCAGTGCCTCTCGAAATGAGCAGGGAGGGTATTATTCACTGACAACAAGCAGAGAACTTGACAACGGTTAAGAATTGACACTGTTAAGGTGGCATTCACGCCGTATTTTCCATCCGCATCTGATCAGGTGCGGACTCGGTCATTTCAGTGCGGCCACAAAAGCTGCCCACGTCCGTGTGTCCGATCTACGGCCCCACAAAAAAAATAAAAAATAAATGGAACATAAAAAAAAATATTTTTTTCTGAGAAACGATGGCACATGCTGATCTGCAAAATGTGGGACGCACACGGCCCGTATCGGTGTTTTGTGGATCCGCAAAATGGATGCGGTCATGTAATAAGGTCACAGAACTGGAAGATTGTCCTAGGAATAAGTTTATTAAAGGGGTATTCCCACCTTACTTCGTTAGAATCTGCCCCCACTGATCCTGAGTATGAAGGGGACACTGAGCCCCCGTTACTGGCACCTGACTACTTGCTGGGCTGTGCAGGTAGCTGCAGCAAGGCTCCGGTCCGTGGGCTGGGTCTCGTAGTGCAGCTTTTTCGAGTGGGTATGGACAAAAGAGACGCGTTCTCTGGAAATTGAAACCATTTTTCTAATTCTGGAAACCCTTTGAAAAACCACAGTCCCAGCATATAGCAGGACAGAAGGACATACTGCGCTGTTAGTAGAGTTTTTTTTTGTATCTTATCTGTATCCCTATTTTTTGGGAAAGCAGGGCGATGGATTTGGCAGCCGTTACGGTTTCTCACCCAGCTTTCTCAGATTGCATAACGATGGTTGAGGACTCTCGGAAAGCTGGGTGAGAGATCCCTTGAAGGGACTGTATTGACCGACCTATTGGTCGCAACTAAGATGGCCTTTCTTAGCTTGACTGTCCTATGGGTCACCGCTTTATCCTCCCCCTCCCTCTCCAGCAGCAGACAGGTTAAATGGCTATGACCGCAGCTATATCCCAAGGCTAAATCCCGTCTGCCTCCCAGATCACAGCCTACTTGTAGCATGCACTCTACTAGTGAACCAGCTGTTAAATACTGCAAGCGTTGCTGCCATTAATAAAACATAGTCCTGGATTGTGTGTGTAGCCGTGCATCAATACGAGCATCAAGCAAAATTAACCCCTCTTCCAAAATAATGCAATTAATGTTCAGTTCCTCCAACGCTTTATGACCTTGCATTGCACTGAGTGTATTAATAGCAGAAGAGAGACTGGGGGGGGATGATGATGGAGAGTTGGGGGTGGGGGGTTTATAGGATTATGTATGGCTGACATACCTGACTTTAGGGGGTCAGCAAGACGTCACCGAGCATCAGCTGGGGAAGCGACGGACGATGCCAGGTTGTCATCCTGCCAGTAAGATCCACATGTCCTCCTTCACTGCTTACAGGTGTACAGAAAGAAGGCTGCGAGCACCGTGCAAGGCATCACTCACAAGCTGACGGAGCAGGAGGAAGACTTTGCAGGGAAGGCAGCCCAGTACCAGCGAGAAATGAAGTATCTCCGCTGGCTGCTTCAAGACAGGCAGCAAACCCTCAGCGAAGTCTTGCAGCAGAAAAGGTAAGTCGCTGACAGAACAAAACAGACCAATTAGATGTGACTGGTAGGAGGAGGAAAGCAGCTGCATTCTTCTTTTTCATCTAAGTCCTATCTGCTGTGGACGTGCATGCAGCAAATGGAGGCTTTCCTTCCCTCCACCCCTCCAAAAGAAATTTCCAAAGATAAGGATCAAATGTGCCTTCTTCACCGAGGACGCGGGGGCTCCTTTTGCATGGTGAGGTCTACAGTGACCCGGGGCTTGGTACTTACATCCTGGCCGCACATCTTGCTGATAGGATGCGAGTGCTACTTAGTGCATGGTAGATATGAAGGAGCACAAGGGAAGTGACTTCATTGGGACTAAGGAGCAGTTAATTGGCTGATTGATTCCAGCGGTGATGTGGACCGTGCGTCGGATCTCGCTGCTCTTCTCAATTCTCCGGAATATAGGGTTTTTTGGGTTTTTTTCTTCTTCTTTCAGGAAGTAGTAGCCATAATCACTGCTTACACTAAGGATATATTTTCTGCTACCCTTCAAATCTGTGGACAGGCTAGGCTTGTAATCTGTCAGGAAAGCTGCTGCTGAAGATGTCAACTTCCCCGCCCCTGGGCTGCTATATCCTGATTATGGAAAGGCCACTAGAACTACTAATGCTTTTCAATCTGTTTTTTTATTTAAAAAAAAACCTAAAAAAAATAAATAAAATGAAACCACTTTGCAAAAAGTCTTAATGAGAAAAATCTACCATTTTATGTATACTGGTCTTACGTAGTCCAGTGTGTCTCCATGGTTACAGACTACAAACAAACCCAGTGTAGTCTGATTCTGCAGACATGCGTAAGGCTGGATGACTCATACCGTTCGTTTTTAGTTTTTTTTCTTTTTTTTTACATGTTTGCTTGCCCAGCCACAAGTTTAATGATCCCAACTTACAAGATCATAGGGATCTATAATGTTGTAGGTTAAGGCCATTAAGCCCGCGGACGGGCTGAGAAACATGTCCAGAATCTGATGACAGGCAAATTTATAAGATTAGGCAGAGAGAGGCCAAGCAAGTTATAAGAGCTTCTAAAGCGCAGGCAGAAGAGAAATTAGCTCAGTCAAGGGAAAAAGGCGATAAGGCATTCTTCAGATACATAAATGAAAAAAGAAGGAAGGTATATGGAAGAAGATAAAGAACTAGCTGACTGCCTCAATGAATACTTCTGTTCCGTTTTTACAAAGGAAAATGAAGGAGAAGGATCTCAGTTAGGAAAGAAGACTAATGAATCTTTTGACGCATGTGTCTTTACAGAGGAAGAGGTTCTCAGTCAGCTGTCTAAAATTAATACAAATAAGTCACAGGGGCCTGATGGGATACACCCAAAGCTATTAAAAGAGCTCAGCGGTGAACTAGCAAAACCATTAACAGATTTATTTAACCAATCACTGGCAACAGGAGTCGTCCCAGAAGATTGGAAATTAGCAAATGTTGTGCCCATTCACAAGAAAGGTAGTGGGGAGGAATCAGGCAACTATAGGCCAGTAAGCCTGACATCAATAGTTGGGAAATTAATGGAAACCATACTTAAGGAGAGGATTGTGGAACATCTAAAATCCCATGGATTGAAAGATGATAAACAGCATGGGTTTACTTCAGGGAGATCATGTCAAACTAATCTTATTGCTTTTTTTGATTGGGTGACTAAAACAATAGATGGCGGAGGTGCAGTAGACATCGCTTATCTAGACTTCAGTAAGGCTTTTGATACTGTACCACACAGAAGGCTTATAAATAAATTGCAGTCATTGGGCTTGGACTCCCATATTGTTGAATGGATTAGGCAGTGGCTGAGGGACAGACAACAGAGGGTTGTAGTCAATGGAGTATATTCAGACCATGGTCTTGTTACCAGTGGGGTACCTCAGGGATCTGTACTGGGACCCATATTGTTTAATATCTTTATCAGCGATATTGCAGAAGGCCTCAATGGTAAGGTGTGTCTTTTTGCTGATGACACAAAGATTTGTAACAGGGTTGAGGTTCCTGGAGGGATACACCGAATGGAAAAGGATTTAGGAAAACTAGAGTAATGGTCACAAATCTGACAACTAAAATGTAATGTTGATAAGTGCAAGATAATGCACCTGGGGCGTAAAAACCCAAGAGCAGAATATACAATCAGTGACACAGTCCTGACCTCAGTATCTGAGGAAAGGGATTTAGGGGTCATTATTTCAGAAGACTTAAAGGTAGGCAGACAATGTCATAGAGCAGCAGGAGATGCTAGCTGAATTCTTGGGTGTATAGGGAGAGGCATTACCAGTAGACTGAGGGAGGCGCTCATGCCGCTCTACAGAGCACTAGTGAGACCTCATTTGGAGTATTGTGCTCAGTACTGGAGACCATATCTCCAGAAGGATATTGATACTTTGGAGAGAGTTCAGAGAAGAGCTACTAAACTAGTACATGGATTGCAGGATAAAACTTACCAGGAAAGGTTAAAGGACCTTAACATGTATAGCTTGGAAGAAAGAAGAGACAGAGGGGAGATGAGAGAAACTGCTAAATACATAAAGGGAATCAACAAGGTAAAAGAGGAGAGAAGATTTAAAAGAAGAAAAACTGCTACAAGAGGACATAGTTTTAAATTAGAGGGGCAAAGGTTTAAAAGTAATATAAGGAAGTATTACTTTACTGAGAGAGTAGTGGATGCATGGAATAGCCTTCCTGCAGAAGTGGTAGCTGCAAATACAGTGAAGGAGTTTAAGCGTGCATGGGATAGGCATAAGGCCTTCCTTCATATAAGATAGGGCCAGGGGCTATCCATAGTACTCAGTATATTGGGCAGACTGGATGGGCCAAATGGTTCTTATCTGCCGACACATTCTATGTTTCTGTGTGTGAGTCCGGCCTTACTGCACCCCTTCAACCTCCTCTTCTTCTGAATCCTCGTTACTCCATCTCCTCCCTCTTTCTACTGTCTATAGCAGTGGTTTTCAGCCTTCTCATTCCAAGTGCCCCCTAGAAATAAGAAGTTCAAAGTGATAAATGTTAACAAAATAAGGCTATATCCCTGCCCTGGTCGTAGACTCTGTTGTAAGCCTCTGAATAGTGCAGCCGCTAATCTTCCTCTCAAAATGACACCACATTAGGACCAATGATTAATGACTACTACCTTTTAAATTACATTCTTCACTACCAAACCTATGGGAGAACACAACACTACACCTCATACCTTGATGTAGACGTTCTCTTTCCTCATCTTCTCCATTCAGTCCAGACCCCCATGATGACTTCTTTCAGCCATCTTGTCTCTGCAGAGTTTGTCACACCGGCATCTTAAGTTCCTACTTCTCCATTATCCTTCCACCATCCTGCCACCCCCAATACTGTGCCTGCTGTGCGCCTGTTTTAGTCTAAATGCAAGGATTCTTACATTAAGAAGTGGCGCTGGATACGTTGGAGTTATGGAGAGGCCGGCGCCTCTTCATAACTTCGGCGGATCCACTACCAGCTATAGGGGTAATTAAGACCGGCGTTTTGATAAATGTGCTCCTATGTCTTTTAATACTTTGGATGCTGGATCTCCTTTCAAACGTTGGTCCTGACTGGAGCCCAGGCCGGGACAGAATCCGCGCGATAGTAACCACCTCTCCCGGAGTGCCGGTGAGCTGGATATACAAGGTTTATACAGTAATGTTGCCCGTTTTAGGCCCTGCACGGTCATAATGCCATTTTTGTGCATTCGCTTAGTAATAAATGTCGCCTTTGTGCTCCCTAAACAGCAATAACGTGGCTTTGACAGTAATAACGCAGCACAGTGATATTCACCTCCTTTGTGCCCAGTACACATAAAATGAGCCCCCTACAAAGTAGTAATGCCTCCTTTGCACCCCTTAGAAAACAATAAAAGTGGGCATTTTTTTTAGTGAGCAGCCAAATTTCGCAAATCATCTCAAATAGTTGTTTCCCTTTTCTCCAGAAAATAATACACTAGTTCAGGCACACAAGGTACAGTGATGTCCTTTCCCGTGCGCCGGGGTCACATTTTGTGGCTCGCAGGCTTGTGGCCTTCAGAGGGCTCATGGCTGCCTGCTCTTTCTTAGGACGTGGATAGAGTTAAAAGTGGTGCTTCCCCAGGGATCTCCGGCACCAGGCCAAAAGTCTGGTGGCTCAGATCGCTGGGGGTGGTGCCCTCAAGAATGGGGACCCTTAGGACTTGACCACTTGTACCCCCTTGAGTGGCACAGACTGGGGGAGGGCTCTCCGTTGCTGGACCCGCACAGATCTGACTTTTATGATACAACTGACAGGTCCTAGATGAGCCAAGCCACGATGGCTGCTGGCGATTGATGACTTACTGGTGCGTGTGACTAGGATGATCTAGCATCGCAGTCGTCCGTTATTGCTCTTCGTCTTCTCCTCGATCATAGGGTTGAGTTTCCTTTAAGATGAGAATTTCCTATTACAAAGGGTTTCTTCCAAGAGCCGAGCAGAAGTAATGAGCCCGTTAGGAACCTGATCCGTGTGATTATCCTGTTCTCTCAGACAAAGGCTCAATTCTGCGTTCTTTAATAAATACGAGAAGCCGCCATCCATATTCATCTCCCGATTTCTCATCCTGGCATAAGAACACGGTTCCCTGTGATTCCAGTGGCGTATAGGAGCACATTCCGGGATTTTACATCCTTAATTAATGCATTTCCAGGAGCCGTCCCTTGATGACCTCATGGCCCGTGCCCCGTTATGTCACATATACCAAGTGGTATCAAAAACTTCCCCGTGGTGTAGTGGAGAGTAACCCATCTCTCTGCCCCCACAGCACCTCTGTATTACAGCCCATAGACTCCATCCGTCCCATAGACTGTGAACAGAGCGGCAGTGCACGTGTCCGACCACCAGGGGACTGGGGATCCCAGAGGTCGGACCCTCGGCTTTCAGGCATTTACCTGGTAATCTGTGGATAGGGGATACGTATTGATTCTAGGAAGTAGAGGCGTCGTCTGCTTTGGGCAAGCTCCTGTGGGAGCATGCCCACGCCATGGGGGAGGGGCATCTCCACATGTGTCATATTATGTACCTCCAGCATAGATTATGGGAGAACATGTACATTACCCTGAATGTTTCCATGGCAACCAGAAGGAAACCTTCCATTCTTTACACTGCAGCCTGCATTTAAGGAACCGGTGCAAAGTTGAACCAATCTTTGTATTTCTAAGTGACTTTGCTTATTTTGTTAGTAAATGGCTTTTAAAAGGGTTTTGTGAGATTTTTTTTTTTCTTTTCTTATCCCCAGGATAGGTCATCAGTATCTGATCAGCGAAGGTCCGACATCCGGTCAGCTGTTTTGAGAAGGCACTGGCGCTCCTGTGAGCTCATGAGTTTACCAAGCACGGCGCAGTCCATTGTATAGCGGCTGCGCTTGGTATCGCGCTGAGCCCCATTCACTTTTATGGGGCTGAGCTGCGCCTAGGTCGTGTGACTGATGAACAGGAGCTCCGGTGCCTTCTCAAACAGCTGATCTGCGGGGGTCTCGGGATGGTCAGTGGTTCATTCGTGAAAAGGTCCATGAAGGCTCAGTGTTTGGTCCGTGTGCCTGTTATTGGCCTTCCATGTACACTGCTAGAGCATCTCCTAGCAATGGCATCCGTGTTTTCTGGTCTAATGCGCTGCGGTTATATCCGATCTGTTGCCTTTTGTTCCAGGCGAGCTGTGTTTATACAGTCACCATTTATTTAGTTCTTATAAAAAACGCCATAAATGTCCTCTTATTTATTTTTTATGTTTTCTCTCTAATGATTTTCCACAAAATCGAGGCAGTCTGCCGGTGATCGGCGATGGATTTGTGTGTTTTCCTTGTCACTCTGGAAGTAGATTATGTACATCATTTTCTATTATCTCTGAGAGCCTCGTAGGAAGAAAGTATTGTGGATTCAGATAAGAGCAATCCATCACTGGAGCTGCAGCAAAATCAATGTGATTACACATCCCGCCAGCCCATCCCAAGTTTCATAAGATGCCCACCACACACCGGACCCGACGTGTCAAGTGATTGCGCCAGCGGGACGCAGCCTCATGGAGAAAGCTGAAAGAGTTCCAACTCCATTGTATTGTCTCCTGGTATCCTGATGCTATATGTACTAAACAAGTACTCCTGCCCAAATACTACCCCGATGCTATATGTACTGAGCATATACCCCTGCCCCTGTATTACCCCCGTACTACATGTACTGAACGTGTACCCCTGACCCCCTACTACACGTACTGAACGTGTACCCCTGACCCCCTACTACTCGTACTGAACGTGTACCCCTGCCCCCGTACTACACGTACTGAACGTGTACCCCTGCCCCCCTACTACTCGCACTGAACGTGTACCCCTGCCCCCTTACTACTCGTACTGAACGTGTACCCCTGCCCCCGTACTACACGTACTGAACGTGTACCCCTGCCCCCCTACTACACGTACTAAACGTGTACCCCTGCCCCCCCTACTACACGTACTGAACGTGTACCCCTGCCCCCCTACTACACGTACTGAACGTGTATCCCGTACTACACGTACTGAACGTGTACCCCTGCCCCCCTACTACACGTACTGAACGTGTACCCCGTACTACACGTACTGAACGTGTACCCCTGCCCCCCTACTACACGTACTGAACGTGTACCCCTGCCCCCCTACTACACGTACTGAACGTGTACCCCTGCCCCCCTACTACACGTACTGAACGTGTACCCCTGCCCCGTACTACACGTACTGAACGCGTACCCCTGCCCCCCTACTACACGTACTGAACGTGTACCCCTGACCCCCTACTGAACGTGTACCCCTGACCCCCTACTGAACGTGTACCCCTGCCCCGTACTACACGTACTGAACGCGTACCCCTGCCCCCCTACTACACGTACTGAACGTGTACCCCTGCCCCCCTACTACACGTACTGAACGCGTACCCCTGCCCCCCTCCTACACGTACTGAACGTGTACCCCTGCCCCCCTACTACACGTACTGAACGTGTACCCCTGCCCCCCTCCTACACGTACTGAACGTGTACCCCTGACCCCCTACTGAACGTGTACCCCTGACCCCCTACTACACGTACTGAACGTGTACCCCTGACCCCCTACTACACGTACTGAACGTGTACCCCTGACCCCCTACTACACGTACTGAACGTGTACCCCTTACCCCATACTGAACATGTACCCCATTTTTTATTTTATTACACTTATTTGTACCCTGCTCGTGTAGAGGCACTTGTTATATATTTACATTTAGTCTTGGACTACTAGTTGCCTACTCTTGACACGTGCATTTTTATTATTGTAAATGTTATATTGTATGAGTTAAAAATTCACTTTTATTATTTATTTATTTAATAAACTGGGAACTATCTTATCTATCCTACTGATTTAAAACTTTCTACAGTTGACCCTTTGAGTGCTAAATAGTAATGTACTTTTTTTCTCCTATTAGCTGGTGTTGCAGTAGCAGTGGTTTTTTGTATATAGTCTGTGACTGAATTTATCAGTGTGCACCTGCTGGATTTCCAGTGGTGGCACTTTACCTCCTGTACTGCCTACTGACTTTGCAACATTTATGCTAACTGATGCATTGGTGTAGCCATATTGCTCTGTTTGTTACTATTATGATAGCGATTCAATTGTTGCTATTCCTGCCCTATAGTTGTCTGCTGGTTCCTATTGGCGGTGCAATTGATCACTATACTGCCTATTAGCTACTCGGTAGCTAGCACTCTGATAATGGGTCTCCTGAGATCTAAAAATCTAGTCACTGCCCCCCGACATGTTTCGCCATATACATGGTGTCTTCAGGGGATCGGGCAGTCTGCGCAGAGACAACTAGTAGTCCAAGACTAAATGTAAATATAGAACATGTACCCCTGACCCCCTACTACACGTAGTGAACGCGTACCCCTGACCCCCTACTACACGTACTGAACGTGTACCCCTGACCCCCTACTACACGTACTGAACATGTACCCCTGCCCCCGTACTGAACGTGTACCCCTGCCCCCCTACTACACGTACTGAACGTGTACCCCTGACCCCCTACTACACGTACTGAACATGTACCCCTGCCCCCATACTGAACGTGTACCCCTGACCCCCATACTACACGTACTGAACATGTACCCCTGACCCCCATACTGCACGTACTAAACGTGTACCCCTGACCCCGTACGACGCGTACTGGACGCGTACCCCTGACCCCGTACGACGCGTACCCCTGACCCCGTACGACGCGTACCCCTGACCCCGTACGACGCGTACCCCTGACCCCGTACGACGCGTACCCCTGACCCCGTACGACGCGTACCCCTGACCCCGTACGACGCGTACCCCTGACCCCGTACGACGCGTACCCCTGACCCCGTACGACGCGTACCCCTGACCCCGTACGACGCGTACCGAACGCGTACCCCTGACCCCGTACGACGCGTACCCCTGACCCCGTACGACGCGTACCGAACGCGTACCCCTGACCCCGTACGCCGCGTACCGAACGCGTACCCCTGACCCCGTACGACGCGTACCCCTGACCCCGTACGACGCGTACTGAACGCGTACCCCTGACCCCGTACGACGCGTACCCCTGACCCCGTACGACGCGTACTGAACGCGTACCCCTGACCCCGTGCTGAACGCGTACCCCTGACCCCATACTACCCAAAACCATACGCAGCAGTGAAAACCAGTAGCCGACCTCTCGCTGTGGCAGCGTTACACTAGCTCTGTTTTGCCAGAGACGGACATCACTGTTCCTTGTCATGCTGCCTGAATGATGGAGCCTCAGCTTCTCCCCAGGAAATAAACAGCAGCGTCTGGCGCCGCTTTTTTGGGGGGAAATGATGAAAGCAGATTGCACTTGTAGTGTCAGGCTGCCCCCCCAGAATGGCATTGTAGGTCACATTTGGCCCCTTGGAACATCTGCTATATACAGACCTAGCGTTATACAGACACAGCTGCCCTGCGTTCCGACCGAGGGGGGAGTCCGCTACATACGCTCAGCGGATCGGCTCACCCAAGTGATGGCCTGTGCATCCATTGGAATAGCGCTATAAGAGCACCTTACATGATCTCCCCCCCGCCACATCAGAAATGTATATAAGGAAAGCCTCCCCATGATGCCGCCTGTCTGCTGATTGTGAACACTCAGTGTAGAAGTAATTTGGTAATTGCCCAGAGCGCAGAATGCTTAGACGTTACTGTAGAAATGAAGCAAATTACTGTTACTGTGCTCCTGATAGAACAGCACAGCGAGTACACGGCGTTCTCTACCATTGTATCCTCCAGCAGACGGCGGCGGAGCACCAGTCATTATTCACTCACACGCTGACAGAGGGTCCCTGTCCATCAGATCACCGAGAGAGTGTCAGCACTGCGGAGAGGAGATTACATCCCAGAACGGAGAAAACAGAACTAAAGAAATGTGACTTCAGACGTTAGAGAACTATTTCTACCCCACGCTCCATGTCCTAGCTGTAGGGTAAAGGTCTACAGCCTGTGGTGCTCCAAGAGTCCGGAAACTACAACTCCCAGCATTTCTACTCCATGTCCTAGCTGTAGGGTAAAGGTCTACAGCCTGTGGTGCTCCAAGAGTCCGGAAACTACAACTCCCAGCATTTCTACCCCACGCTCCATGTCCTAGCTGTAGGGTAAAGGTCTACAGCCTGTGGTGCTCCAAGAGTCCGGAAACTACAACTCCCAGCATTTCTACTCCATGTCCTAGCTGTAGGGTAAAGGTCTACAGCCTGTGGTGCTCCAAGAGTCCGGAAACTACAACTCCCAGCATTTCTACCCTACGCTCCATGTCCTAGCTGTAGTGTAAAGGTCTACAGCCTGTGGTGCTCCAAGAGTCAGGAAACTACAACTCCCAGCATTTCTACCCCACGCTCCATGTCCTAGCTGTAGTGTAAAGGTCTACAGCCTGTGGTGCTCCAAGAGTCAGGAAACTACAACTCCCAGCATTTCTACCCCACGCTCCATGTCCTAGCTGTAGGGTAAAGGTCTACAGCCTGTGGTGCTCCAAGAGTCTGGAAACTACAACTCCCAGCATTTCTACCCCACGCTCCATGTCCTAGCTGTAGGGTAAAGGTCTACAACCTGTGGTGCTCCAAGAGTCAGGAAACTACAACTCCCAGCATTTCTACCCCACGCTCCATGTCCTAGCTGTAGTGTAAAGGTCTACAGCCTGTGGTGCTCCAAGAGTCAGGAAACTACAACTCCCAGCATTTCTACCCCACGCTCCATGTCCTAGCTGTAGGGTAAAGGTCTACAGCCTGTGGTGCTCCAAGAGTCCGGAAACTACAACTCCCAGTATTTCTACCTCACGCTCCATGTCCTAGCTGTAGGGTAAAGGTCTACAGCCTGTGGTGCTCCAAGAGTCCGGAAACTACAACTCCCAGCATTTCTACCCCACGCTCCATGTCCTAGCTGTAGGGTAAAGGTCTACAGCCTGTGGTGCTCCAAGAGTCTGGAAACTACAACTCCCAGCATTTCTACCCCACGCTCCATGTCCTAGCTGTAGGGTAAATGTCTACAACCTGTGGTTCTCCAAGAGTCATGAGACTACAACTCCTAGCATTGATATCTCACACTCCATGTCCTAGCTGTAGGGTAAATGTCTACAACCTGTGGTGCTCCAGGAGTCATGAAACTACAACTCCCAGCATTTCTTCCCCATACTCCATGACCTAGCTTTAGGGCAGAGGTCTAAAACTCTTGGCACCCCAGCTTTTGTGAAACCACAGCTCCCGGCATTTCTAACCATGTCATAGCTATGGCATTCTAGCTGTTGTGAAACTACAACTCCCAGCATTCGGTTGTTGGGGGCATTCTAGAAGTTTTAGTTTCCCAGTAGCGGGAGAGCCACAGATTAAAGATCTTTACCGTATGGTGTTTTGACGTGATGTGAACCCAGCTTAAAGGGGTCGTCCAAGAGATATTCAGACCTCCAGACATAGCCGACCTGCACAGTTGATGATGGATTCGCTCTGTACCGACATCAGTGGGGGCATGAACACCGCAGCGGTGACCTGCTCCCCTTGCGGCACATGTGACATCACAGAGGTGACGGGTGCTTTAAGAAAGGTAGGGATTCAGTCTTATGTTTAGTGTATGATGTCAGATTTT
This sequence comes from Bufo bufo, assembly GCF_905171765.1. Lineage (NCBI taxonomy): Eukaryota > Metazoa > Chordata > Amphibia > Anura > Bufonidae > Bufo > Bufo bufo. The sequence goes on along the minus strand of NC_053398.1, from coordinate 137,512,745 downwards.
TAAATATGTCTAAAATTAGCTATTTATTCCTGGAAGACGGATACAGTGTAGACTAGTAATGGCTTCCTGCATAAATCGCCGCCTCTTATCCTTATGTACGGCGACATATTATTTGAATTACTGCATCTAAAAAAACACTCCTGAAAACCGCTAAAAATAAAAATTTTTACTCTGCAGGAAAAAAAACTTAGTGCAGTCGGTGGCTCTTAGGGTTGGTTCCGGTATTGGTGAGGCACACCTATGCTGTGGCGCACTATTACTGCGGCCTATGCGGTAATATCTATATGTGGAGAAGCTGTAAGGGAGCCCAGGAGCAGAGGACACTAAAAATCGCAAAATCCCGTTTTAGAAGAAGCAGGCGACTCGTGGGCATCTATTCTCTAGAGAATTGGGCTGGAAATGCTCGTAATACAGAGATTATCACAAAGAGCCGTGTGGTTTTCATGCTGCGCTGTTTCTCCGCGCGCAGACAAATGATTTTCCGTAAAACCTCACGAGGCCGCCTGAACGAGCTGCAAATAGCAGCAGCCGGAAGAAGCCTGATTGTACTTTCAGCTCACTTTCTGACACCAGCACATATATTTTCTTTCTTGCAGACAAGTGGAAGAACAGCTAGAAGTCATCTGGGAGTCGGCGGCTAATGACAACAAAGAACTGAAAGCGCGTTTACACGGCGCCATGAAACAGAAAAACCCGGGAGGCAGCGACTTCTTTCTCCAGCAGGACTCCATCGTCGGATACAGCTTCAGTTACTGCGACATGAACTCCTCGTCCCATGGCGATGACCCCTTGAAGTAGTCCAGTGATCGGAGAGAACGAAAAAACGTGTCCTAGACAAATCACCTGTACATATTCTATTAAATCTGTATCCTGCGAAAGCTGGGTGACAACCAATATGGCGGCCATCAGCGTTGTCGCCAAGCTTTCCTAGGTTCTCAAAATGTTTGACATGGAAAATCTTATCAGATTTGCAGCTGAAATCAGTTAAAACTTTCTATATTTAGCAGATTAAAGGGGTACACCCATCATTAGAGGGGTTTTCCGAGGCTGAATATTGATGACCCAACTGTAGGATAGCTCAGCAATATCAGGTTGGCGGTGGTCCAGCACCGGCCCCCTTCACCCACGATCGTCGAGCGACACGGCCACTTCATTGTTTTACCTGGTGCAGCGCCATAGATTGTATAGTGGCTGTGCTTGGTATTGCAGCTCAGTCCCATTCCCTTCAGTAGGACTGAAGTGAGGCCATGTAACCGATGAATGCGACATCACCCCCCCCCCCCCCCCCCCCCCCGATGATCCGCACAGCCAGGTCTCTACATAGTGGTCCTCTGTTCACTGCAGGGAGGCCAATAGCAATAGCTTTCTGCCCAGGCAGTCTAAGCAGTAACATGGCAGTGTGGCTGAGGAGGGGAAGTAAGAAGGGACCGTATTGTCAGCTGCCAGAGGGGGAAGGAGACCGATTCTAACCACAGTCTGCCCCCAGCAGCACCAATGGAGACGCATAGAAGCGAAAATTCTATAAAGGGTACTATATTCAGGCCTTGTGGTATGGTAATGGTTTGACAGCTGAGATGCCATTGTGTAGCTTCCCGTAGGCTGTGTGTCGGAGTAGTTTTAAAACCCATCTACATTTGTGGCTCCCGAGATACTATGTGAAGGCAGTCCGTATGATATGCGATCTCTGGAGGCTGCAGGTGGAATGGTTTTGCCTTAGTTGTCATTGGAAATCTTTGACCGGGGTGACCAGTGTTACAGCAGCAACCCATAGTCCTCAGAATTCCTGACTATAGCTGCAACCTCTTCCTGTGCTCGGTTCCACAGGAGGTAGAGCAGCTCTGAAGCACAAACTTCTGCTCTAACGAGCGAAAACCGAGAGCAGAGGAGAATTTATGAGCACATGGACAGTTTGATTACTTCTGGGGAAACGCGTTTTAAGGAAAGTGTTAGACTAAACAGGGAAGGGTCATAATCTGTGCAATACGCAAAGGATGTAGACTTTCCATTTTGGAAAAAGGCTGGAAAGTAAAGATTCTTTCAAAAATAGTGTTAGTTTTATTTTTTTCTTAAGTAACAAACTGTAAAGTGAATGAACAAAACAGAAAAATCTATATCCTATCAATATTCGGTGCGACCAGCTTTTGCCTTCAGCATCAGTTCCTCTAGATACACTTGAACACAGTTTCTGGAGGAACTCGGCAGGGAAGTTGTTCCGGAGATCTCGGAGAACTAAGGCCAGATCATCTGTGGATGAAGGCTTGCTCAGATCCTTCTGTCTCTTCATGTCATCCCAGACAGACTGGATGATGTTGAGATCAGGGCTCTGTGGGAGCCATATCATCCCTTCCAGGACTCCTTGTTCTTCTTTATACTGATGATGATAATTCTTAATGACATTGGCTGGATGTTGGAGGTTGTTGTCCTGCTGTAGACTAAATTTGGAGCCGATCGGACACCTCCCTGAGGTCACAATTATTCCTGACCAAATCTCCAGCTTCATTTGTTGAAATGCAGCCGCAAACTTGCAAGGAACCTCCGCCATGCTTCAATGTTCCTGCAGACACTCATTATTGTACCACTGTCCTTTTCTTCAGCGAACTAACTGCCTTCTGTTACAGGCAAATATTTAACATTTTGACTCCTCAGTCCAGAGCACCTGCTGCTATTTTTCTGCACCACAGTTCCTATGTTTTCGTACAAGGTTGAGTCGCTTAGCCATCTTTCTAGTAGATAGGTATACCAGGTTTCTGCAAATTCTGAATAATGGCACTGCTCTTCTGATTTGGATGTGAAGTAAGTGCAATGTGTCTTCTCATCTGCTGCACTAAGTTTTCACTACGTCTACGGTCTTCAATGCAGTCTCTGTTTTTTGTGCTTCTTCAAAAGTGCTTTACCAGCACGTCTTAAAACCCCAGTCTGCTTTGACATCTTTGTCAGGGAATGACCTTGCTGATGCAGTCTAACTACCTTGCGTCTTGTTGCTTTGCTCAGTCTTGCCCTAGTGTATGACCTGTGACCTGAAACTGTCTTCCACAACCTCAGCTTTGTAGCAGAGTTTGGCGGTTTCTCTGCTAGTTTTAATCCTCCTGCACAGCTGTTTCAGTCAATGACATGTACGACATGTAAAAATCATTATCACTTGTTTGATATAATTGGTTAATCATACACCTAACAAGAGTCATTCTAGAAGAACTGATGCTGTTTTGAAGGCAAATCGAAATATCGATTTTAAATTTAGATTTCCCTTTTATTCATTCACTTTTTGCATTTGGTTAATTTAATAAAAATTAACTATTAACACTTCTATTCTTGAAAACATTCTTACTTTGCAGCATTTTTTCACATCTGCACCAATACCAAGTGTCAATATTCTATATTATTATTTTTGATGGAGATTAATTTTATATGGAAATCTATAGCTGTTATGAAAGGCAGTGCAAGGAAACAATGGACGCTTTGCATTTTCCCTATATGTATATAACTGTATGTATGCATGTGTTGATAACATCGGCGGGGAGTGACGCCCCCTATAGGACGTCTCCATTGGACACTGAATGTTTACATCTTCACCAAAATCACTTGATGCTTTTTAAATTTGCACAATTTAATATATTTGTAGAATATCAATGCTTTATTTTTTATTTTTGCTAAATTAAAGCGCTCTATTTTAATGGTGTTGCTTATCGTTCTTGTCTTTGCTTGTACATTGGTCTGACACTCTGAGAGCAAAGCCTCGTGTCACATAGTGATCACCACAGTAGGTCCCTCAGACTTTTTCCGTCAAGTTGGTTTATACTGGTGAATGGAAATGTTGGCTGCCATTACAGCGTCCAGGTGTCACCGTGCTTTCCTGGTCATGTAGTGATGCATCCTGGAGTTCTGTATTAATAACTAAGCAAATCCGATACTCCCAGTTCTTGTAGATGGGTGACAACCATTGTGAGTACTTGCAGATGTTTTAATTCGTCCAGAGGGTCTGCAAGTAACTCTGCAAGAATGCTTCTGACCGTCCGCAGTTGCATCAGGAGCAGGGAGTAGGTTGTCAGTGACACCCGTGCTCTCCATAGAGAAGGCAGGCGCCATATTTTACCACCACTACTTTCCCGATCGCTGTATATAAGGCAATCAGTGAGCACAATGTATACGGCTCAAGAAAGGGCCATGACCCTTCCCGTTCCGTGTAGCCGTACGAGCTGCTGGGCTTTGTTACCAGTTACAGGAGAAAATCGGCAATAAAAAATTATAATAATGCAATATTAGAATGCCCCCTAAAGGTCTTATGGGGTATGGCTTTATAAGGGAACACAGTGTAAAATAAAAAAATGCCACCACGAGTCCCCACCGCAGCTTCGAGCTCCACTCCCGGAGACCGTAAGCTATATATCCCTCATGTGAAAATAAGTAACGGACAGGAGACATTGTTTATTTTTATTTTTTAAGTATAAAAAGTAAAAACAAAAAGTTCTAAAATAAAGCGGAGTATCACTGAAAAATGACACCAAAAAGTATTTGAATAACCAAACACACACACAAAAAAAAAATATATATCTTACTTTCGAACTGACATGTATTAAATTTTTTTAATGTTTCTGGAAATGAAAGGGGGCAAATAGCCTGGTCTTGAACTGGTTAATAAAGAGTTCTGAATGGAAAAATCTGACGGCTTATGCGGTGATACATATTCCCTGCTGAAAGTAGAGTCAGGGAAGGGCGATCAGCTAATCGCCCCTGGCACAGCCCTGTGGTGCCCCCTGCATGGGAAGTGCAGTATTACATGATGGCTGAGTCCACCATAATGGGAGCTGCTTGTACAGGATGGCTGTCACTCAGCTTTCCCAGTTGTGACTGTAATTAAGAAACCACTGACTATAGTCATTAACACGTTGTCGTAAAAAAGTGACAGCTGTGACTTCTGGTACGTCAGGTCGCATAACGGGTTCTGCAGGACAATTGGGTCCCACAAGAGAATGAACTGCTAGATCGTAAGCTCTTCAACAGGACTTGGGAGAGTGCCTGCAGGACTGACAGAGGAGGCCCCGATGTCATGCATAGCCTGCTCCTTCGTGCACAAGTGTCAGAATGATCCTGGACGTTGGAGACCGCATGGAGCCATCAGAGGGATTTTTGCTGGAATGTGGTAGGTGCCAAATCTGGGTAACGTATTTGCAGATTATATAGTGCAAAGGGATATAGCCTCTGTGCACTTAAAGGGGTTCTCCAACCTGTGAATATAACTATCCTGGAGTGGAGATCATGAACAAAAATAACAATATCTGCCATTTTCATTCATTAAAACCTGATCCAGTAGAGTTATGACATTTACTTCCATAGTATGACCTCACCTGGTGTTCAGAGTGTCTATCAATGTGCCCGTCCACCTACTGAGCAGAGTGCTGGTGGACATGCATGCTCCTTCCAGTTCTCAGCATAATGATCCTCTGTTCACTGAACAGCGGCCTATACAATCTGCTTCTTCCCTGCCTTTGAAGCTCTGCCATATACAGCAAAGCTGATGAGAGACCTTGTGAGGAATATTTTGTGAGCATGAAGTGGTATTTCTATTCACTGCCCTAGACTCCTTGGTACGTTTATTATATCTGTGAGGGAACTTTATTGAGGACATTATTTATGGTAGCCAGAGGGGGAAGGAGACTAACTTTAGCTGAGTGCTCTCCCTACTGCAGGATCCTCAGTCCTGTTCTTAGCATTGTGATCCTCTCTTCACTGAACAGCGGCCTATTGTGCAGAATTCCACAGTTCCAAACTACACCTGCAGGGGTTATACTTGTGGCTGCAAGAAGGGGAAGGAGTCTGGGAATTTACTGGGCACTAAAATTTACAGCTGCCAAAGAAGTAAGGTGCCTAACTGGGAACTTACTGGGGACTATGTTTACAGTTACCAGGGGAGGAAGGATCCTGACTAGATGTTTTTGGAAACTCTGTATGCAAGGGGTTCTGAGAGTTGTAGGCACAAAATCTCACCCCAGGAACAGCACAGATAAGCTGAGGTGGTCATAGTGAAGACAAAAATCCTTAGAAATGTGTATTTTTGGGGTGAAAACAGTGTAAAGTAATTGAAAATTGTAAATGAAATGTATTCCCTTTACCTCTTAGGGTACATGCACACGACCATTTGTGTTTTGAAGTCTGCAAAACACGAATACAGGCCTTGTGCATTCCACATTTTGCGGAACGGAACAGCCGGCCCCTAATAGAACAGTCCTATCCTTGTCAATAATGAGGACAATAATAGGACATGTTCTATTTTTTTTGCAGAACAGACATACGGACACGGAACGCACACAGAGTCATTTTTGCTTTTTTGCAGCCCTATTGAAGTGAATGGTTCCGTATATGCCCCCCCCCCCAAAAATAAATAAAACGGACACGGACAAAAATAAGTTTGTGTGCATGAGCCCTTACGCTGGAGCATCTTTTGCATTGTGTTGCCCCTCTGTTACAACTCCTGTAACTACAGTTGCAAGAAAAAGTATGTGAACCCTTTGGAATGTTATGGATTTCTGCACAAATTGGTCATAAAATGTGATCTCATCTTCATCTAAGTCACAACAATAGACAATCACAGTCTGCTTAAACTAATAACACACAAAGAATGAAATGTTACCATGTTTTTATTGAACACACCATGTAAACATTCACAGTGCAGGTGGAAAAAGTATGTGAACCCTTGGATTTAATAACTGGTTGAACCTCCTTTGGCAGCAATAACTTCAACCAAACGTTTCCTGTAGTTGCAGATCAGACGTACACAACGGTCAGGAGTAATTCTTGACCATTCCTCTTTACAGAGCTGTTTCAGTTCAGCAATATTCTTGGGATGTCTGGTGTGAATCGCTTTCTTGAGGTCATGCCACAGCATCTCAATCGGGTTGAGGTCAGGACTCTGACTGGGCCACTCCAGAAGGCGGATTTTCTTCTGTTTAAGCCATTCTGTTGTTGATTTACTTCTATGCTTTGGGTCGTTGTCCTGTTGAAACACCCATCTTCTGTTGAGCTTCAGCTGGTGGACAGATGGCCTTAAGTTCTCCTGCAAAATGTCTTGATAAACTTGGGAATGTATTTTTCCTTCGATGATAGCAATCCGTCCAGGCCCTGACACAGCAAAGCAGCCCCAAACCATGATGCCCCCACCACCATACTTCACAGTTGGGATGAGGTTTTGATGTTGGTGTGCTGTGCCTCTTTTTCTCCACACATAGTGTTGTGTGTTTCTTCCAAACAACTCAACTTTGGTTTCATCTGTCCACAGAATATTTTGCCAGTACTGCTGTGGAACATCCAGGTGCTCTTGTGAAAACTGTAAACGTGCAGCAATGGTTTTTTTGGACATCGGTGGCTTCCTCTGTGGTCTCCTCCCATGAAATCCATTCTTGTTTAGTGTTTTACGTATCGTAGATTCGCTAACAGGGATGTTAGCATATGCAAGAGACTTTTGTAAGTCTTTAGCTGACACTCTAGGATTCTTCTTCACCTCATTGAGCAGTCTGCGCTGTGCTCTTGCAGTCCTCTTTACAGGACGGCCACTCCTAGGGAGAGTAGCAGCAGTGCAGAACTTTCTCCATTTATAGACAATTTGTCTTACCGTGGACGGATGAACAGCAAGGCTTTTGGAGATACTTTTATAACCCTTTCCAGCTTTATGCAAGTGAACAATTCTTAATCGTAGGTCTTCTGAGAGCTCTTTTGTGCGAGGCATCATTCACATCAGGCAATGCTTCTTGTGAAAAGCAAACTCAGAACTGGTGTGTGTGTGTGTTTTATAGGGCAGGGTGCTGTAACCAACACCTCCAATCTCATCTCATTGATTGGACTCCAGTTGGCTGAAACCTCACTCCAATTAGCTCTTGGAGATGTCATTAGTCTAGGGGTTCACATACTTTTTCCACCTGCACTGTGAATGTTTACATGGTGTGTTCAATAAAAACATGGTAACATTTAATTCTTTGAGTGTTATTAGTTTAAGCAGACTGTGATTGTCTATTGTTGCGACTTAGATGAAGATCAGATCACATTTTATGACCAATTTGGGCAGAAATCCATATAATTTGAAAGGGTTCACATACTTCTTCTTGCAACCGTATATGACTACAATGACAATGGGTATTAAAGTTTGTCATGTACTGAGGGGAATGATTACACTCAGATTTTTACTTTGTCTACAATGTATGCCTGCATTTTCAGGAGGAATCCCAGAGGAATAGCACAAGTTCTAAGGAAATTCTGCACTGGAATCCTTTAGTATAATTCATGAAGGCAAGATGACGGCAGAATAACATACAGTAACGAGGCGGTTATATCCCCCGATGTTTACAGTGCGAAGCACAGCAGTGTAGGTGTGAGCGCAGTGTGATTGACAGGTCCTGTGTTGAGTGATCAATACACACATGAACGTAATTTTCATAGACGCACACGCCGATCGTGATCATGTATGTGTCTCTGAACCCAGACATCACGTGTCGCCAGCTCCCCATTTCTCACCTTACTTGACTTCTCCGTTTCTGGCACGGAGCTGTAATGCCGCCTTTTGTCGCACAGCCCTGGAGATTTGTGCGGCAGATGGCTCACATCATATCTAACGCGGCCACAATAACCTTCTCTCCTCTGCCAGGGAACGATAAGCTCCGTCATCTCGGTGTTAACGACACAAGTGACAATTATAGAATCAATCATTTTCATGAATCCTGAACTTTAACCGCTCCCATTTGCCGGTCCAGGCATCACTGTTCACGTGCCAGCTGCACTGCAAAAAACTGCACTGCAAAAAAAAATAATCACTCCGAGATCTAGTATTATTTTTCCATTCTTCTTTTCCGCCACTTCTGAGACCTGCGACCATTTGTACAATAGACTGCGATACTTCTGTACTGCAATGTACTGTAATTTTACCCATATCCTATTACTCCCTGGCATGGTAGGCCTGGAGAAGTTCACCCCCTTGCCATCTATCAGATCAGCAGGGTCCAACACCTGGCACCCCAGCAACTTACCCAGCACAGTGCCGTACATTGTATAGCGGCTATGCTTGGTATTGCTATGGGACTGATCCTCGTCAAGGCCATGTGACCGATGAACGTGACGTCACTAGCCACAGCACTGCAGCCTCTTCAAATGGCCTGTTTTTTAGGGGGTGCCCTGCCAATCTCATATTGATGACCTGTCCTGAGTATGGGTCATCAATATTTAAACCCTATTTATATATTGAAGCCATTAAATAAACAAGACACATTAAGCTCCTCATCTCCCCCTAGTGGTGACGGCAGGTAGCCAGAATTCTGTTTTACCATAAAAGACTTTGTTCTTGGAAAAAATAGGATCAGAACATGTGAAGGACCTTTTTCTGTCACTTTATTTTTTACCTTGCAGGACCTCCTCATGATCTGCTATAATACACAGAAGGCAGCGAAAACGATAACGCCCGATGTGAAATGTGAACCTGGCTGTAACAGAGGGTCATTGTCCTGGATCCTGCACGAAAAGCCTCTAATGAGCATCACAGGAACCACTCCTGTTATCCAAATTCCTCAGATTCTCCTCCCAGTAAAGTATTTCTAATATTCCCTATGACTATAATAGCCGTTGTATGCACAGCCCTACTCCTACATCGAGGTGCAGAACAAGCCGTGTCACAGGGTTGCATTCCGTTCTCATTTTCTTCCAGGTATACTTTATTGTTTTATTGTGCTGGTATGGATGTCCTTGAATGAGGCTGCCTGATGTAGATTATGTACTTTTATTGTAGAGAAGGGTCGGCACTGCCTGAATGATTGCGGTGCACGTGTCGATAGGCGGGCGTCCCAACTTGCGAAATAGAGTAAGAAGACCGTCACTCGCGATGAATTTTCCAATGCCATTTATTCAGTCACTTATTGTAAAGCATAGTGACGCGTTTCAGCACACACTCGTGCTTTCTTCAGACTATGTAATACAATCCTATCATTGCGTCTTATATACATCCAACAGACAAAAAAAACGGAACTGACGTCATGATGTTAAGCTCCTCCCACATGGGAGCCGATACAGATGAAACAATTGTAGATACATAGAAATCAATGTAGAGCGGTCGAAATTCAGGTCCGCTGAAAATGAAACCTAAATTAAAATGTGAATATTATATACACATGATCGAGAACTAAATGAAGCCAGAAATGTTATAGTCACGATTAAGCCACGATTAAGAATATATATAACGTTTTTACTGTCGCATGTGAACATGCCCTTAATTGGGATTTGTTCACCAGAATGGGGATGGGTGAAGGTGGTACCTCTAATAACACTGGAACAATTGTTGCAATTCAAACACGGAAATGTGCCCTGACGCGGCGTAGTCAGTGTAGTTTGCCTCAAACTTGGTCTATTAGTGCCTATGTCGGCTCTAATAATTTTATCACGGATATTGTCCGCTCTTTTAAAGCACATCATTGGTGGATTTTGAAATGCCTCTATCTGAGGACATGATCTAGAGACTCTGTGCCAGTGCTTATTAACGATACCCCTAATCTTTTGTGTCCACGGGTAGGTATTTCACCACTAATGGGATGCGGAACGGTTTGTTGATTTTTTTTGTCCCTGCGGCTTATCAAGTTTTTTCCTTTGGGATTCTAATAGGTGTTTGGGATAGCCTCTGTTAAGAAATTTACTTGTCATTTCTTTCATCCTTATTTGACAGGTGTCGGGGTCAGTGACGATCCTTTTCACCCGTTGATATTGGGAGAAAGGGATGGCTTTCTTGATTGCTGGGGGATGACTGCTTGTGAAGGTAAGTAAACTGTTGCGGTCAGTTTCTTTAATGAATAAATCAGTGCAAACCGTGCCATCCTCATTACATATCAGCCATGTGTCAAGAAAGGATATTTTATGTGCATGGTGAACTGAAGTTCACTCCAAATGGAATTAAGGTAACTGTTAAATTCCGTGAGGGATCGAACGACGCCCCGCCACACACAAAACACGTCATCAACGAATCGACGCCAAAATGTACAATGTTTCAAATATAGTGGGTTAGAGTAGACAAATTCACTCTCGAATGATGACATGTAACTGTTTGCGTACGGCGGTGCGACGTTCGATCCCATCGCAGTCCCACGACACTGTTGAAAAAAACGTGTCCTGAAATAAAAAATAATTTTTAGATTATGTACTGTCAAGATGAGTGAGCTTTGGGGGAGATCACGGAGTTCACATAACTTTGCAGAATTAAAAAAAAATATATCTGAAATAGAATTGTTGTTGGCACACGACAGGATGAAGCCTGTTACAATGGCATTTCACTTGTGCCGTTGTACCCTGAGCGCCAGCGGTGGCAGCTTGTTGGATGAACTGGTGCCATTATGTTGAGCCACTGGTCTGCGTATCCTGGCATCGGTTACTTGTCGTGTGAATTGTGCCCATTTGCTTGTATCTCTCCTCAGTTCTGCATTGCAAAGCTGAAAGGGGTTATCCCATCTTAGACAACTAGGATTTCTGATAGCTGCGGGTCCCACCCCTGTGACCCGCACCTACAAGGAGAACGGAGCCGGGGAGAGTTGTGGCTGGAGGACCCCAGGTTTCCCGGGGTCCGTCCACCACCAGGCATAGCTCCCCGCCTCTCCCATTGAAGTGAATGGGAGCGCACTGCGCATGCGCGGCCACCGCTCCCGTTCATTTCTATGGGGGCGACGGAAATAGCCGAGCCAGCGCTCGACTATTTTCGGCGGCTCCATAGAAATGAATGGAGGGCAGCCGCGCATGCGCAGTGCGCCCTCCTCAACTTTATCCGCTCCGTTCTCCTTGTAGGTGCGGGTCCAAGAGGTGGAACCCTCACCCATCAGACAATGGGGGCATATCCTAGCGATATGCCCCCATTGTCTAAGACGGGATAACCCCTTTAAACATTTATCTTGCTGTATTTGTGCCCATCTGCTCATCTAATGAGTTTAAGGGCTCATTCAGACGGCCGTATGAATGAGTCCGCATCCGTTCCGCAAGTTTGGGGCCGGAAAAGATGCGGACAGCACACGGTCTGCTGTCGGCATCCGTGGTTCCGTTCTGCAATTGCAGACAAGAATAGGCATTTTCTATTATGGTTGCGGCCATGTGGGGTCAGCAAATTGCAAAATGCACACCGCCGGTATCCGTGTTTTGGGGATCAGCAAAGCACTACGACCGTCTGAATGGGCCCCAAGTCTCCTATATATGCTTCTGAGTTCTGTGACCTGCCCTGGTTGTGCATCATGTCTTGCTTTGATCCGTTTGGAGTTCGTCTGTGCCCTGTGCTGGAGTTTATATCTCCAGTTTGTGTCTGGATTGTTGTGGTCATGTCCATGTCTGAATTCTGACCTTGTGTCATATGTCATTCTCCAGTGTCTGTTCTATGTACACTTGACCTTGTCATGAGTTGTATGTGCTCGGGTAGAGTCAGCCCCACTGTGTCTGAACTGTGTCCTGTTGTGTCAGTTTGAACATCTTGTGCATTCTTCCGCCTAGATGTCTTGAGCATTGCCGTCCAGTATTCACTATGTTTGTATGGGTTCCTGAAGTCCGTCTTGCTAAGTTACTGTATATGTGTTCACTGTGGCTAAAATTGAATGGGTTCCTGAAGTCTCTCCATTCACCAGTGCTCCGTGTTTTGTCTCTTTGCCTCTATTACGTGTTTCCCTATTAGTTCTGTATTAGTGTCTAGTCTGTGCCTCTGATGCCTTGCACTACTGTCAGCTGCCGAGTACACCAGGAGGTAATGGTCCGGTGTCTCTCCTGCAGTGAAGTTCACATCCCTAAAAGGGGTTAAAGGGTGAAAACCAGGAGAGTGCCGGAATAACGCCTTTAGGGTTTGGCCCAATTTCAAACCACAATTGGATCCACAACCATTGTCTCTATCACCTGTTCTTGTACATAGGAGCAGTATTATAGTAGTTATATTCTTGTACATAGGAGCAGTATTATAGTAGTTATATTCTTGTACATAGGAGCAGTATTATAGTAGTTATATTCTTGTACATAGGAGCAGTATTATAGTAGTTATATTCTTGTACATAGGAGCAGTATTATAGTAGTTATATTGTTGTACATAGGAGCAGTATTATAGTAGTTATATTCTTGTACATAGGAGCAGTATTATAGTAGTTATATTCTTGTACATAGGAGCAGTATTATAGTAGTTATATTCTTGTACATAGGAGGCAGTATTATAGTAGTTATATTCTTGTACATAGGAGGCAGTATTATAGTAGTTATATTCTTGTACATAGGAGGCAGTATTATAGTAGTTATATTCTTGTACATAGGAGGCAGTATTATAGTAGTTATATTCTTGTATATAGGAGCAGTATTATAGTAGTTATATTCTTGTACATAGGAGCAGTATTATAGTAGTTATATTCTTGTACATAGGAGCAGTATTATAGTAGTTATATTCTTGTACATAGGAGGCAGTATTATAGTAGTTATATTCTTGTACATAGGAGCAGTATTATAGTAGTTATATTCTTGTACATAGGAGGCAGTATTATAGTAGTTATATTCTTGTACATAGGAGCAGTATTATAGTAGTTATATTCTTGTACATAGGAGCAGTATTATAGTAGTTATATTCTTGTACATAGGAGCAGTATTATAGTAGTTATATTCTTTGAAAATTCTCTTTTTATTGAAAAGTATATTGAAATACATACTACAACATTATGCAGTGACATATACAAAGTGGTTGATATCGTACATTGCTTTGAGTATACATAACAGCTTGAAGGACTGTAGATATGGACCTAAACAGAATTCCGTATATAAATAACAGGACAATACTAATTTCCCATTTTTCACATATAGACAGAATAATCATATCCCATTATACAAGTATTATGCAAAGGTTACAGATGCATCTTACCAGTATATAAAGGTCTTGTAGTATGACTGGTGAACATAATGACGCAGAAATAGAGGAAAAAGGGGAGGGGAAGGATATGGGGATAGGGACAAGGAATAGGAGGGAGGGAAGGATAAAGAGGAATAACCAAAAACAACAACAATCCATCCATGACACTCGTTCGTTTGCAGCATATTAGATATCTAAAGTGCATATTGAATGTATTCATATTCACAGGTATTATTTTGTCAGTGACTCAGACATGGTCCAGAACGCGTACCATTAATGCGCATATATACCCTCTACCCGTGAGCTCATAATGTACCACTACTAGCAGACCCGTGAGCCGTCTGACTATTCGGAGGGTCATCCCTAAACATGAGCCAGGGTGTCCAAAGCTTCACATATTTATTGTGATTCCTGTCCTCCCAACTCGCCAGTTCCTCCATACGACAGATATGGTCCACCTTGCTCAGCCATGCCTCCACAGTGGGGGGTTCTGTACTCAACCAGTGCTGCGGGATGAGCAGCCTTGCCGCCTGGAGTAATTGGGTGGTTAAGCATCTTTTTGAGGGAGAGAAAGAGGGAGTCGGGAGCCACAGGAGCACAAGAGTAGGGGGCACTTCCACAACTACTATAGTAGTTATATTCTTGTATATAGGAGCAGTATTATAGTAGTTATATTCTTGTACATAGAAGCAGTATTATAGTAGTTATATTCTTGTACATAGGGAGCAGTATTATAGTAGTTATATTCTTGTACATAGGAGCAGTATTATAGTAGTTATATTCTTGTACATAGGAGCAGTATTATAGTAGTTATATTCTTGTACATAGGAGGCAGTATTATAGTAGTTATATTCTTGTACATAGGAGCAGTATTATAGTAGTTATATTCTTGTACATAGGAGCAGTATTATAGTAGTTATATTCTTGTACATAGGAGGCAGTATTATAGTAGTTATATTCTTGTACATAGGAGCAGTATTATAGTAGTTATATTCTTGTACATAGGAGCAGTATTATAGTAGTTATATTCTTGTACATAGGAGGTAGTATTATAGTAGTTATATTCTTGTATATAGGAGCAGTATTATAGTAGTTATATTCTTGTACATAGAAGCAGTATTATAGTAGTTATATTCTTGTACATAGGGAGCAGTATTATAGTAGTTATATTCTTGTACATAGGAGCAGTATTATAGTAGTTATATTCTTGTACATAGGAGGCAGTATTATAGTAGTTATATTCTTTATCAAATTTCTTTTTATTTGAGAAAAAATACACAGTCATGTATAGAGACAAACATCTTGTGTCCAGACGCAGCTGGATAAGTGCATAGTCAGCAAACACAATACATTCAAGGTGATTGCATACACGACATCAAATAATAAAGTGACACATGTAAACAAATATCTGACGAGGGGGGGGGCTAACAAGACAAAGGAAGGTAGGTTGGGAGAGAGAGGGAAGGGGGAAAGTTGGATGTCAATCAAAATCTTAAGTCAAGACATATCTAAGCCTAGAATTTGCGGTATAGCTTCCAAGGAGACCATAGTTTAATAAAAACTGCTCTAGAGTGATTTTCCCAGTGGGCTAATTCTTCAAACCGATATAGTTGATCAATTTTTTCCGTCCACATCAAGAACGAGGGAGCTGATTCATTTTTCCACAATAGAGGGATCAGCAGTCGAGCTGCCGTAATAAGCATGGTTTGTAAATTATACTTTGAAGGAGTGAGCGTGTTATTTGGGCACCAGAGCAGCAGGAGTTTTGCATCTAAGGTAATCTGACTATTGCATATCCTGTTAATAGCTGCTTCTACTTCAACCCAAAACGGTTTTATTTTCTCGCAGCTCCACCAAATATGAGATAAAGAACCAATGTCTCCTCCACACCTCCAGCAACTGTTTGGGATAGCGGGATTGAGCTTGTGAAGGAACTCCGGTGTCTTATACCATCTTGTAAGTAATTTATAAGAGTTTGCCTGTATTCTAATACAACGGTTGAAACCATGTGAGTGTGTGAGGATGAACGCTTTTTCAGGTTCTGACAGGGACAGGGAAAGCTCCTTCTCCCAGGCTGCAAGGAACCACAGATCTGGAGGTGCGGAGGAGAGTAGCTCCTTGTAGAATGTGGAGAGAGGTTTCTTGGGGCGAAGGGCGTTAGAGATTTTCCCCTCCAACCAAGAGGGATCTACCGTAGGCCTGGGAAAAGATTCCAAAAGCGCCACGTCCTTCTTAAAAGCCATAAGCGCCAGGAAAGAGGCTCCCTGAACCCTAGGGATTTCATATATTTTACTCCAATTTAAGGCACCTGATACAGTTATGATGTCTTTCAGTTTAGAGTTGGCTAGTATAGCCCAAATTCCTGTTGCATTAGAGGTGGTAGGGTGAACATATGCCTGCAGCAGATCTAATGGGAGACTCAAACTTGGAAACCTAAGGGTCGAGGACCCATATAGTTTAGTCCATTCCAGTAACAGACCCTTCCATAAGGGCGAGGTAAACTTATTATTAGCAGTACATTTGCGTACGCCCCATAGAACTAACTTGTCCCTATATGAAAGCAAATCACACTCTAGTCGGGAGACAAGGCCAAGAGGGCGCCAGGAGACGAGGCTCAAAGCTCTGTTTAGCATTGATGCTTTGTAATAAAGGTGGATGTCGGGTAGGCCGAAGCCTCCCAACCTCCTCTCCCGAGTAAGAGTGGCATAAGCCAACCTGGGGGACTTACCAGACCAAACAAAGGTTGAGATGACCCTGCGGACCTCCACAAAGAAGGAATGGGGTAGCCAGATAGGGAGGGTTTGGATGAGGTAGAGCAGTCTGGGGACAATAAAAGCTTTAATGAAGTTTTTCCGCCCAATCCAAGAGATAAACGGAAGTTTTAGAGAGTGTAAGTGTGATCTAATGGATTTCAGTAAAGGGACATAATTTAACTCAAAAAGATCTTCTGGTTTTGCTGAAATATGGGTACCTAGAAAAGGGATTGACTTATTGGCCCACGAAAAATCAGCGGAACCTTTAAGCGTGTCTACCATAGCGGATGGGCAAGAAATATTCAGGGCCTGTGACTTAGTATAGTTGATCTTAAAATTTGAAACCGCTCCATATTCTTCAAAAAGGGCTTGAAGTCTGGGGAAAGAGGTTAGAGGGTTGGACGTTATGACCAAAAGGTCATCTGCAAAAGCGGCCGTTAGGTGGGTATGCGACCCCAAGGTGATCCCCTTAATGTCCGGATCTTGCCTGATCCTGGCCAACAGGGTCTCCATGACAATAACAAAGAGGGCAGGTGAGAGTGGGCACCCCTGCCTCGTCCCATTAGTAATGGGAAAAGCTGGAGAGAGTGTCCCAATAGTAGTTATATTCTTGTACATAGGAGCAGTATTATAGTAGTTATATTCTTGTACACAGGAGCAGTATTATAGTAGTTATATTCTTGTACATAGGAGCAGTATTATAGTAGTTATATTCTTGTACATAGGAGCAGTATTATAGTAGTTATATTCTTGTACATAGGAGCAGTATTATAGTAGTTATATTCTTGTACATCGGAAGCAGTATTATAGTAGTTATATTCTTGTACATAGGAGCAGTATTATAGTAGTTATATTCTTGTACACAGGAGCAGTATTATAGTAGATATATTCTTGTACATGGGAGCAGTATTATGGTAGTTATATTCTTGTACACAGGAGCAGTATTATAGTAGTTATATTCTTGTACATAGGAGGCAGTATTATAGTAGTTATATTCTTGTACATAGGAGGCAGTATTATAGTAGTTATATTCTTGTACATAGGAGCAGTATTATAGTAGTTATATTCTTGTACATAGGAGCAGTATTATAGTAGTTATATTCTTGTACATAGGAGGCAGTATTATAGTAGTTATATTCTTGTACATAGGAGCAGTATTATAGTAGTTATATTCTTGTACATCGGAAGCAGTATTATAGTAGTTATATTCTTGTACATAGGAGCAGTATTATAGTAGTTATATTCTTGTACACAGGAGCAGTATTATAGTAGATATATTCTTGTACATGGGAGCAGTATTATGGTAGTTATATTCTTGTACATAGGATCAGTATTATAGTAGTTATATTCTTGTACATAGGAGCAGTATTATAGTAGTTATATTCTTGTACATAGGAGCAGTATTATAGTAGTTATATTCTTGTACATAGGAGGCAGTATTATAGTAGTTATATTCTTGTACATAGGAGGCAGTATTATAGTAGTTATATTGTTCTACATGGGAGGCAGTATTATAGTAGTTATATTCTTGTACATAGGAGCAGTATTATAGTAGTTATATTCTTGTACATAGGAGCAGTATTATAGTGGTTATATTCTTGTACATAGGATCAGTATTATAGTAGTTATATTCTTGTACATAGGAGCAGTATTATAGTAGTTATATTCTTGTACATAGGAGCAGTATTATAGTAGTTATATTCTTGTACATAGGAGGCAGTATTATAGTAGTTATATTCCTGTACATAGGAGCAGTATTATAGTAGTTATATTCCTGTACATAGGAGCACTATTATAGTAGTTATATTCTTGTACATAGGAGGCAGTATTATAGTAGTTATATTCTTGTACATAGGAGCAGTATTATAGTAGTTATATTCTTGTACATAGGAGGCAGTATTATAGTAGTTATATTCCTGTACATAGGAGCAGTATTATAGTAGTTATATTCTTGTACATAGGAGGCAGTATTATAGTAGTTATATTCTTGTACATAGGAGGCAGTATTATAGTAGTTATATTCCTGTACATAGGAGCAGTATTATAGTAGTTATATTCTTGTACATAGGGGCAGTATTATAGTAGTTATATTCTTGTACATAGGAGGCAGTATTATAGTAGTTATATTCTTGTACATAGGAGCAGTATTATAGTAGTTATATTCTTGTACATAGGAGCAGTATTATAGTAGTTATATTCTTGTACATAGGAGCAGTATTATAGTAGTTATATTCTTGTACATAGGGAGCAGTATTATAGTAGTTATATTCTTGTACATGGGAGCAGTATTATAGTAGTTATATTCTTATACATAGGAGGCAGTATTATAGTAGTTATATTCTTGTACATAGGAGGCAGTATTATAGTAGTTATATTCTTGTACATAGGAGGCAGTATTATAGTAGTTATATTCTTGTACATAGGAGGCAGTATTATAGTAGTTATATTCTTGTACATAGGAGCAGTATTATAGTAGTTATATTCTTGTACATAGGAGCAGTATTATAGCAGTTATATTCTTGTACATAGGAGCAGTATTATAGAAGTTATATTCTTGTACATAGGAGCAGTATTATAGTAGTTATATTCTTGTACATAGGAGGCAGTATTATAGTAGTTATATTCTTGTACATAGGAGCAGTATTATAGTAGTTATATTCTTGTACACGGGAGCAGTATTATAGTAGATATATTCTTGTACACGGGAGCAGTATTATGGTAGTTATATTCTTGTACATAGGAGCAGTATTATAGTAGTTATATTCTTGTACATAGGAGCAGTATTATAGTAGTTATATTCTTGTACATAGGAGGCAGTATTATAGTAGTTACATTCTTGTACATAGGAGGCAGTATTATATTAGTTATATTCTTATACATAGGAGCAGTATTATAGTAGTTATATTCTAGTACATAGGAGCAGTATTATAGTAGTTATATTCTTGTACATAGGAGCAGTATTATAGTAGTTATATTCTTGTACATAGGAGCAGTATTATAGTAGTTATATTCTTGTACATAGGAGCAGTATTATAGTAGTTATATTCTTGTACATAGGAGCAGTATTATAGTAGTTATATTCTTGTACAGAGGAGGCAGTATTATAGTAGTTATATTCTTGTACATAGGAGCAGCATTATAGTAGTTATATTCTTGTACATAGGAGGCAGTATTATAGTAGTTATATTCCTGTACATAGGAGCAGTATTATAGTAGTTATATTCTTGTACATAGGAGCAGTATTATAGTAGTTATATTCTTGTACATAGGAGCAGTATTATAATAGTTATATTCTTGTACATAGGAGCAGTATTATAGTAGTTATATTCTTGTACATAGGAGCAGTATTATAGTAGTTATATTCTTGTACATAGGAGCAGTATTATAGTAGTTATATTCTTGTACATAGGAGGCAGTATTATAGTAGTTATATTCTTGTACATAGGATCAGTATTATAGTAGTTATATTCTTGTACATAGGAGCAGTATTATAGTAGTTATATTCTTTGTCAAATTTCTTTTTATTAAACAGCAAGTCATAAAAATTGTAGACATACATAATGCACAATTCAGGATGAATGAGTACAGACATGTCCTGAGCATAATTGACATTATAATGCATATGCTACATAGGACATATATATAGTGCGGATCTTCAAGGCACAGTCATCTAGAACTGGTTGATTTAACTTTTGACATGAGACCTGAGGTAGTTAGGTCAAACAAACATAAGAGGAGGGAGGGGGGGGGGGGGGGTGTGGGGTGAGGAGAGGGAGGGGTGAATGTGTCCTTAGAACTGGACATATGCGATCGGAGGTTATTTAGGATATCTTATGATGACTCCAAAGGGAGAGATAAGGCTAAACACCTTCTATACTCATTAATGGGTCAGTCCCATCTGAGGGACATTTTCAAGTTTGATTGTCGATTAGAGATCGCTAAGGTGTTGGTGTATTGGTCACGTGTCTATATGCAATCCAGGGGGCCCATAGCTTCTTGTGCTTCTCGTGTGCCCTAAGTTCCCAACCTGCAAGCTCTTCCATACGGTGCACATGATCTAATTTGCATAACCACTGAGAGGTGGTGGGGGGATCCTTACTCAGCCATTTTTGGGGAATAAGTAGCCGTGCAGCTTGAATCAAGTGTGTGGCCAATTTGTTCTTTGCTGGCGACAATTCTTTTGTTGGAAGCCATAAAAGAACCAATATTGGGGTTAATGTCAGGTTAGTGTTTAGTATTTTGTTAATGGCCTGTGAGATGTCATCCCAATATCCTCTTATTCTGGAGCATGACCAAAAGATGTGCAGAAGAGTGCCACTCTCCTCTCCACACCTCCAACACTTATCATGATCGCTCAAACCACTGAGAAATAATTGTTTAGGGGTAAGGTACCACTGTGTGAGGACCTTATAGGAGTGTTCTTGGATCTTCACACATCGTGAGAAGCCATGCGAGTTTGCGTGCATACGGAGAATATCCGTTTCCGAAAAGTTGGTTTTAAGGTCATTAGCCCAGGTTTGAACATATTGTGGGGTCGTACGGCGTATTGGTGTGATCAAGGCCAAATACATAGTTGATATCAGTTTGCGTTGGGGTGAAGAGGGGGTTGCTAGTTTTTCAAACCATGTCTCGGACATTACACATGGCTTCTGAGTGGTTAGCTGTTTCCCTGCAGACTTTATGGATATTAGATCTAAGAAGTTAAACGTACCCCAGGCCAAGCTAAGGGGATGCTGATCCGGCAAGGTGTTGTTTATCTTTTTTATAAATTCAGCGGTAGAGAAACCTCTTAATCTGTGCCAAATCTGAGAAACATGAGATCCTGAAGATTGAATCGAGTATGGCACAAGGTCTGCTGGCATTAAACTAGGGGGGTTCTGTAGGAGCCCATAATCCTTGTTGAGCTGCTTAATGACTAGACTAGTACCCTTTAGAAGGACATGTGAATGGAGTGACGTATTTGCTTGACCCCATAGGGCTGCTTTCTGTGGTTGGGTGAGCTGCATTAGTTCCAGATCTGTTCCCAATGAGCGATAGACAGGGGAATGAAGCTGCAACCACCTCCTCAGGTGAATAGCCCTGTAATATGTTTGGACATCCGGCAGTGCTATACCTCCATGACCACGCCCCAGTATCAGTCTCTGGTGAGAAGCCCTAGCTTTCTTACCGCCCCATAGGTAAGTTGAAAAAAGTCTGCGTATCTTGGTGAAATATGAGTTAGGTAAAAATATTGGCAACATCTGTAGTATATACATGATTTTGGGAAGGACGAACGCTTTTAGGATGTTCTTCCTTCCCATCCATGAAGAATAAGGGAGGCGTAGCGACTGGAGCAGGTTTTGTACCTCTGTCAATAGGGGAGTGTAATTAAGTCTGAATAAATCTTCCGTGGAAGCAGGGATTTTAACTCCTAAGTAGGAAACACAGGAGGACTGCCATTTAAATGGCGTATTCAATTTCAAAATGGCTATGGAGCTCGCTGGAGCGTTAACATTTAAAGCTTCTGACTTGGTATAATTCATTTTGTAGTTTGATAGCCTACCATATTCCTCGAACAATGCCAAAAGATGCGGGAAGGCCTCGACCGGGTTAGAGACCATGATCAGTAGATCATCGGCATATGCCACGTTAATGTATTCTATGGCGTTATTTTCTGTTTTCACACCACGTATATTTACATGGTCTCTAATGGCCTGAAGAAGGGTCTCCATGACCAATATATATAAGGCAGGAGATAGGGGGCAGCCCTGACGTGTCCCGTTGCGAATAGGGAAGGATGGGGACAATGTGCCATTGACCCTGATTCTAGCACTCGGATCCTTGTACAACGACATGACTGCCTCCTGAAATCTCGTCGGGATTCCAAACTTCAATAAAGTCCTCTTCATAAAGTCCCAGCTCACCCGGTCGAAGGCCTTCTCCGCATCCACACTGAGCAGCGTCAAGGGGAGGTTTTTCTTTTTAGCCCACTGTATTGCCGTAATCAACCTACAGGAATTATGATTCCCTTCCCTCCCTGGAACAAAACCAGATTGGTCCGGGTGTATAAGTTTAGGGAGTAGTTTACCCAGACGTGTCGCCAGAAGTTTAGCCCATATTTTTATATCTACGTTAAGTAACGAGATTGGCCTAAAACTACCGCAAAGAAGAGGGTCTTTCCCTGGTTTGGGGAGGATGGTTACCGTGGCCTCCAGTGATTGTTTATGAAGGGTTTCACCATTCAGGAGTGCATTGCACCACGTTACCAGGTGGGGTATTAGTATATCTGAGAATTTTTTGTAGTATCCCACTGGGAAGCCATCTGGGCCAGGACTTTTACCCATTGGCATGGAGGACAATAACTTTTTCACTTCTTTTTCAGTAACTGACTCTAATAAGGTGTCACTTTCTTGGGAAGATATCTGGGGTAGATTGAGACCTCTCAAAAACAGGTCTGTTGCATCTGATATTGATGGATCTGGATGTTTGGGGTCTGTCAGGCCATAAAGTTGCTTGTAAAATTTTTGAAATTCCTCTGCTATGTCCGCTGTTTTATGCAGCATATTTCCATTGCTAGATTTGATATTGGGTATGAACAAGGACTCCTTCCTTTGTTTAATAAGGGAGGATGTCAATTTAGATCCTTTATCCCCGTGGGAGTAGTGTTTAAATTGGGCATATTGATAGGCTTTTGCGTTTTGGATGTTTAAATGGTCTTTTAGTTTGGATCTTAGTTGGGTCAGTTCAGTCTGAACTTTAACTGCTCTGGACCGTTTATGGACCGCTTCTTTATCTGCTATCTGAACCAAAAGATCTTGGAGGATCCTTTGTTTCTCTTTTTTGACCTTACTGCCTAAGGCTATCAATTCCCCACGGATAACTACTTTGTGTGTCTCCCAAATTGTCGTCTGGGGCATACCTGGTGTCGCGTTATCCTTAAAGAAATCATTTAGTTTTTGTTTCAGGTTTGAGATATCTGATTGTCTATCTAGCAGCGTCTCATTTAGGCGCCACTGTCTAACTGAGGCAGGTAAGCTGGAAAATCTGAGGGCAGCAGAGACTGGGGCGTGGTCAGAGACGGACACAACACCTATGTCAGCCGAGTCCACCATATCCACGGCATTACTGGACAGTAGGATATAGTCTAACCTCTTATATGATTTGTGTGGGGCCGAGAAGAAGGTGAAGTCCCTAGTATCTGGGTGGGCTAGTCGCCAGACGTCCAGCAGATTCATGTCTGATATGTACCTATTGATGCACCCCAGTGCTGATTGGGTCAATTGGGAGGAGCCGTCAGAAGCATCAATCAAAGGATTCAGTGTGACATTGAGGTCTCCCCCGATCAATCTAATCCCCTCTGCAAACAGATCTAGTTTACTTAGTGTAACCTTGATCCATTGTTTCTGGCCACGGTTAGGGCTGTATAAACTAGCGAGTGTGACCTTTTGTGTACCAATGAGGCCTTTCACGAAAATGAAGCGGCCCTCAGGGTCCGTCAGAGTAGATATCAATGTGAATGGTACTTTTCTAGAAATTGCAATACCCACTCCTCTTTTTGCCTTCTCAAAAGCACTGAAATACCAGTGTTGGAAGTATGGGTTCTGAATTTTAGGTACATTTGTCATTCTAAAATGCAGTTCCTGAAAGAAGCAAATATCTGTGTTATTCTTTTTTAGCAGACGGATGACCTGAGAGCGCTTTTGTGGGGTGTTAAAGCCCCTGACATTATACGTTGTACATTTAATTGTCGACAACATTGAGAAAACTTGGTGTCTTTGGAATCGGCAAGCTCAAGTTATTCACCTCCACCGCATCTAGGGAATGAACTAGTAACATCATAACTGAAGTTTCTGTCAACATGACAAGTATAACAGTGCAATGACTCCCATGCCGGCAACACCGCAGCAGGTCACTTAGCTGCAGTGAAGCGGGCATGAGCAGCCATTTAATCAGGCACATGTACCAGGTTTGTGCCAAGATAACCCTGGTAGGTAGGGGGGGTACAAGATGGAACCATAGTATCATAATGGTGTCCACATTGCGCCACCTGCTGAACTGGTGCGGGATAGCACCTTACATATTATGGTCTAGAAAATATGCAAATAAATTTATATTGCAAAGCAGAATATCTGCCCCGCAGGTTACAACAAGAACAGGAGCTATACATTGCACATGACAGACAGGTATACTTGCGGACTTGTGATTGAACAAAGCGCATGAGAACCTGTCCCTCTATGATATTTGTGAAAAAACACAACAGAGACTCAGCAAGGACATCTGTTTAGTCCCAAGGACTTCAAGTGTCTCTAGATCTGTGCTGGTTCCTCTTCTTCTGTGAGGCTTTAAACCATCCTGAGGCCTCTGGGAGATCTGGCAGCTGTGTTCCAATCTCAGCAGACGGCAGCCATGATGGCACATCTAGTGGATCTGTTTGCAGCAGCTCCCAGGCCGCCTGGAGATCTTGTGGCAGGCGAATGGTGCAGCGCTTCCCATCAACAGCAAATGTGAGGCCAAAGGGGAATAGCCATTTATATGGCACCTTGTGATGGCGCAGATGATCAGTGAGGGGCCGCAGCGCCCTCCTTTTATTCAATGTGGAGGATGCCAGGTCCTGATAGATGGAGATTTTAGCCCCCTCATATATGATCTCCTTCATATTTCTGGCAGCTTGCATTAGGGCAGCGGTGTCCACATACCTCAGGAGACCGCACACCACGTCTCTGGGGTTCTCTCTCTCTTTTGGCTTCGGCCTGAGCGCTCTGTGGATTCTTTCTATTTGAATCTCGGCCGCTCTGGAGCTTCCCAGGAGCAGGGAGAAGATGGCGCCGGCAGCTTCTGGTAAGCCTTCATGTGGGGTGCTTTCAGGCAGGCCGCGGATCCGGAGGTTTTTCCTCCTATTCCTGTTCTCCTGGTCTTCTATGAGGGAGTATGCAGTGTCCAGTGAGGCTGCCAGAGCCATGGTGGTATCGCTTGCAGCTCTGATTTAATTCGAGATGGACGCCTGGTTACTTTCCAGTGTTTCCACCCTCGTGCCGATATGCTTCAGGTCAGCTTTTATCTCCTGCAGATCCTGAATCACTGGGGTAAGAGCTGCTGATAAAGCCTGCTGCAGGAACTGCCTGGATATCGGGGCAGCACTTTGTGATGTGGGGCCTGCTGTGTGCTCTGCAGCAGCTTCATCTTCTCCCTCCGAATCCCTGCCCCAGTCATCTAGTTCCGGCAGCACCATCTTAGGACCGGCCGGCACAGGAGCTGGAGTTTTCTTGTTGAGATATTTATCCATATCTGAGGCACCGCGCTCCGGTTTGCTGACTTCAGGTTTCTCTCTGGGTATATATCTACCGACTTTTCCCATTCTTGAGTGGTTTAGACCGCTGAATTTACCAGTTAGCAGAGTGGTAAGGAGGAGAGCTCTCCTACATGCGTCCTGCTAGGTCTGCGGCCAGGCTCCGCTATATAGTAGTTATATTCTTGTACACAGGAGCAGTATTATAGTAGTTATATTCTTGTACATAGGAGCAGTATTATAGTAGTAATATTCTTGTACATAGGAGGCAGTATTATAGTAGTAATATTCTTGTACATAGGAGGCAGTATTATATTAGTTATATTCTTGTATATAGGAGCAGTATTATAGTAGTTATATTCTTGTACAGAGGAGCAGTATTATAGTAGTTATATTCTTGTACATAGGAGCAGTATTATAGTAGTTATATTCTTGTACATAGGAGGCAGTATTATAGTAGTTATATTCTTGTACATAGGATGCAGTATTATAGTAGTTATATTCTTGTACATAGGAGCAGTATTATAGTAGTTATATTCTTGTATATAGGAGCAGTATTATAGTAGTTATATTCCTGTACATAGGAGGCAGTATTATAGTAGTTATATTCTACATAGGAGCAGTATTATAGTAGTTATATTCCTGTACATAGGAGGCAGTATTATAGTAGTTATATTCTTGCACATAGGAGCAGTATTATAGTAGTTATATTCTTGTACATAGGAGCAGTATTATAGCAGTTATATTCTTGTACATAGGAGCAGTATTATAGTAGTTATATTCTTGTACATAGAAGCATTATTATAGTAGTTATATTCTTGTACATAGGAGCAGCATTATAGTAGTTATATTCCTGTACATAGGAGCAGTATTATAGTAGTTATATTCTTGTACATAGGAGCAGTATTATAGTAGTTATATTCTTGTACATAGGAGGCAGTATTATAGTAGTTATATTCTTGTACATAGGAGGCAGTATTATAGTAGCTTTATTCCTGTACATAGGAGGCAGTATTATAGTAGTTATATTCCTGTACATAGGAGGCAGTATAATAGTAGTTATATTCTTTGTCAAAATTTCTTTTTATTGAAAAAAGGTAGCAGAATAACAACAGTGTCGGAACATACCAACTTCACAATTTGCCATACAAGACAAAGGCATCACTTATACTGTACTTAGTTAGTAGTAAAGCATACATTTCTTTATAATGTACATTGAATTATGTCGCAATAGGATTTAACATAGTGAGTGTTATATAGACAATTTCACGACAAACCTAGATCCTGTGAAGTGCCTTATTTCTATAACATAATTGTTTCTTGCATAGGTAAGCTTTATTATGAAGAATATATGTCAGTGAGTATTGGGATAACTATGTTGCCTGAGGTGAACTAATATTAATTCCTACCACCAGTACTTGTATGAGGAGGAGAAGTTCCAACCATAAAAAGGGGATACAAGGGAGAGGGAAAGGGGACATTAGTCCTTCAACTTGGGATGGAAGGGAATTGGGATGGTGAGGCCTCCTAGGGGGGGCCCTCCTGAACACACATGTTCAAATGCTTTTCATGCATGTTTTGTCTAAACACGCTCTACCAGGAGTTGTTGGGTTTTGGTGGTCATGGTTGAAATTATAATAAGGCGACTGTATAAGTTGCATCTCTATTATCTTAGCGCACCTGAGGGTCTGTTCCCTGGTTCCTGTATGTCAGCCATGGGGACCAAATTTTTAGATATTTCTCGTGCCGTCTGATCTCCCAGCCAGCCAGCTCCTCCATTCTACATATCTTGTCTACTTTCATTTCCCAATGTGGGAGTGCAGGCGGTTCTTCACTGAGCCACTTCTGTGGAATTAGAAGCCTTGCGGCTTGTATTAAATGTGTAGGCAAGCTTGATTTGGATGGAGACAAGCCTGGAGTAGGAAGCCAGAGGAGCACCAATTCTGGCGATAGCTGGACATGTCTATTCATAACTTTGTCTATTACTTCAGATACTCCTTCCCAATACTCGCGTATTTTTGGGCAAGACCAAAATATATGTGTTTGCGATCCACTTTCCTCCCCACACCTCCAGCACAGGTCAGAATTGCTAAGGCCTTTAGTAAATAGTTGTTTCGGTGTGTGGTACCACTGAGTTAGTAACTTGTATGAGTGCTCTTGTACTCTCACGCATCTTGAGAATCCATGCGAATGTGCGTGTATACGCAAAATATCAGTTTCTGAGATATAGTAGTTATATTCTTGTACATAGGAGCAGTATTATAGTAGTTATATTCTTGTACATAGGAGGCAGTATTATATTAGTTATATTCTTGTACATAGGAGCAGTATTATAGTAGTTATATTCTTGTACATAGGAGGCAGTATTATATTAGTTATATTCTTGTACATAGGAGCAGTATTATAGTAGTTATATTCTTGTACATAGGAGCAGTATTATAGTAGTTATATTCTTGTACATAGGAGCAGTATTATAGTAGTTATATTCTTGTACATAGGAGCAGTATTATAGTAGTTATATTCTTGTACATAGGAGGCAGTATTATAGTAGTTATATTCTTGTACATAAGAGGCAGTATTATAGTAGTTATATTCTTATACATAGGAGCAGTATTATAGTAGTTATATTCCTGTACATAGGAGGCAGTATTATAGTAGCTATATTCTTGTACATAGGAGCAGTATTATAGTAGTTATATTCCTGTACATAGGAGGCAGTATTATAGTAGTTATATTCTTGTACATAGGAGGCAGTATTATAGTAGTTATATTCTTATACATAGGAGCAGTATTATAGTAGTTATATTCCTGTACATAGGAGGCAGTATTATAGTAGTTATATTCCTGTACATAGGAGGCAGTATTATAGTAGTTATATTCTTGTACATAGGAGGCAGTATTATAGTAGTTATATTCTTGTACATAGGAGGCAGTATTATAGTAGTTATATTCTTGTACATAGGAGGCAGTATTATAGTAGTTATATTCTTGTACATAGGAGCAGTATTATAGTAGTTATATTCTTGTACATAGGAGCAGTATTATAGTAGTTATATTCTTGTACATAGGAGGCAGTATTATAGTAGTTATATTCTTGTACATAGGAGGCAGTATTATAGTAGTTATATTCTTGTACATAGGAGGCAGTATTATAGTAGTTATATTCTTGTACATAGGAGGCAGTATTATAGTAGTTATATTCTTGTATATAGGAGCAGTATTATAGTAGTTATATTCCTGTACATAGGAGCAGTATTATAGTAGTTATATTCTTGTACATAGGAGCAGTATTATAGTAGTTATATTCTTGTACATAGGAGCAGTATTATAGTAGTTATATTATTGTACATAGGAGCAGTATTATAGTAGTTATATTCTTGTACATAGGAGCAGTATTATAGTAGTTATATTCTTGTACATAGTAGCAGTATTATAGTAGTTATATTCTTGTACATAGGAGGCAGTATTATAGTAGTTATATTCTTGTACATAGGGGCAGTATTATAGTAGTTATTTTCTTGTACATAGGAGCAGTATTATAGTAGTTATATTCTTGTACATAGGAGCAGTATTATAGTAGTTATATTCTTGTACATAGGAGCAGTATTATAGTAGTTATATTCTTGTACATAGGAGCAGTATTATAGTAGTTATATTCCTGTACATAGGAGGCAGTATTATAGTAGTTATATTCTTGTACATAGGAGGCAGTATTATAGTAGTTATATTCTTATACATAGGAGCAGTATTATAGTAGTTATATTCCTGTACATAGGAGGCAGTATTATAGTAGTTATATTCCTGTACATAGGAGGCAGTATTATAGTAGTTATATTCTTGTACATAGGAGGCAGTATTATAGTAGTTATATTCTTGTACATAGGAGCAGTATTATAGTAGTTATATTCTTGTACATAGGAGCAGTATTATAGTAGTTATATTCTTGTACATAGGAGCAGTATTATAGTAGTTATATTCTTGTACATAGGAGGCAGTATTATAGTAGTTATATTCTTGTACATAGGAGCAGTATTATAGTAGTTATATTCTTGTACATAGGAGCAGTATTATAGTAGTTATATTCCTGTACATAGGAGGCAGTATTATAGTAGTTATATTCTTGTACATAGGAGGCAGTATTATAGTAGTTATATTCTTATACATAGGAGCAGTATTATAGTAGTTATATTCCTGTACATAGGAGGCAGTATTATAGTAGTTATATTCCTGTACATAGGAGGCAGTATTATAGTAGTTATATTCTTGTACATAGGAGGCAGTATTATAGTAGTTATATTCTTGTACATAGGAGGCAGTATTATAGTAGTTATATTCTTGTACATAGGAGCAGTATTATAGTAGTTATATTCTTGTACATAGGAGCAGTATTATAGTAGTTATATTCTTGTACATAGGAGGCAGTATTATAGTAGTTATATTCTTGTACATAGGAGGCAGTATTATAGTAGTTATATTCTTGTACATAGGAGCAGTATTATAGTAGTTATATTCTTGTATATAGGAGCAGTATTATAGTAGTTATATTCCTGTACATAGGAGCAGTATTATAGTAGTTATATTCTTGTACATAGGAGCAGTATTATAGTAGTTATATTCTTGTACATAGGAGCAGTATTATAGTAGTTATATTATTGTACATAGGAGCAGTATTATAGTAGTTATATTCTTGTACATAGGAGCAGTATTATAGTAGTTATATTCTTGTACATAGGGGCAGTATTATAGTAGTTATATTCTTGTACATAGGGGCAGTATTATAGTAGTTATATTCTTGTACATAGGAGCAGTATTATAGTAGTTATATTCTTGTACATATGAGGCAGTATTATAGTAGTTATATTCCTGTACATAGGAGCAGTATTATAGTAGTTATATTCCTGTACATAGGAGCAGTATTATAGTAGTTATATTCCTGTACATAGGAGCAGTATTATAGTAGTTATATTCTTGTACATAGGAGCAGTATTATAGTAGTTATATTCTTGTACATAGGAGCAGTATTATAGTAGTTATATTCTTGTACATAGGAGCAGTATTATAGTAGTTATATTCTTGTACATAGGGGCAGTATTATAGTAGTTATATTCTTGTACATAGGGGCAGTATTATAGTAGTTATATTCTTGTACATAGGAGCAGTATTATAGTAGTTATATTCTTGTACATATGAGGCAGTATTATAGTAGTTATATTCCTGTACATAGGAGCAGTATTATAGTAGTTATATTCCTGTACATAGGAGGCAGTATTATAGTAGTTATATTCTTGTACATAGGAGCAGTATTATAGTAGTTATATTCTTGTACATAGGAGCAGTATTATAGTAGTTATATTCTTGTACATAGGAGCAGTATTATAGTAGTTATATTCCTGTACATAGGAGCAGTATTATAGTAGTTATATTCTTGTACATAGGAGCAGTATTATAGTAGTTATATTCTTGTACATAGGGGCAGTATTATAGTAGTTATATTCTTGTACATAGGAGCAGTATTATAGTAGTTATATTCTTGTACATAGGGGCAGTATTATAGTAGTTATATTCTTGTACATAGGGGCAGTATTATAGTAGTTATATTCTTGTACATAGGGGCAGTATTATAGTAGTTATATTCTTGTACATAGGAGCAGTATTATAGTAGTTATATTCTTGTACATAGGAGCAGTATTATAGTAGTTATATTCTTGTACATAGGAGCAGTATTATAGTAGTTATATTCTTGTACATAGGAGCAGTATTATAGTAGTTATATTCCTGTACATAGGAGCAGTATTATAGTAGTTATATTCTTGTACATAGGAGCAGTATTATAGTAGTTATATTCTTGTATATAGGAGCAGTATTATAGTAGTTATATTCTTGTACATAGGAGGCAGTATTATAGTAGTTATATTCCTGTACATAGGAGCAGTATTATAGTAGTTATATTCCTGTACATAGGAGCAGTATTATAGTACTTATATTCCTGTACATAGGAGCAGTATTATAGTAGTTATATTCTTGTACATAGGAGGCAGTATTATAGTAGTTATATTCCTGTACATAGGATCAGTATTATAGTAGTTATATTCCTGTACATAGGAGCAGTATTATAGTAGTTATATTCTTGTACATAGGAGCAGTATTATAGTAGTTATATTCTTGTACATAGGAGCAGTATTATAGTAGTTATATTCTTGTACATAGGAGCAGTATTATAGTAGTTATATTCTTGTACATAGGAGCAGTATTATAGTAGTTATATTCCTGTACATAGGAGCAGTATTATAGTAGATATATTCCTGTACATAGGAGCAGTATTATAGTACTTATATTCCTGTACATAGGGGCCAAACTGAGACAATTAAGTTTTGCTCTTACAGAGCAGCTTCTGCAAGAAAGTTAATATTGATTGCATATAGATGCTATAAAGGTGTAAAGTTCCCATTCATCCATCTGTGGAGTCATAAAACGAGTCCCTCTCGCTGTTAATAAAGTGCAATAAATTCCTTTTTAAAGTACATTGTTATATAATATTCATTCGTTCAAAATGGCTATGCGAGTGGTGATGCTCTGCAGACTACGGATTCCTTATCTAAAGTGAAGCATTTAGTGGCGATAACAGGAATATGTCATGTTCAGCTGGTTTATACGTAACCCAGTAATTTCACTTGTCAAAGTCTACATGCTAAGTGCACGATGGAACGCGTCCTCCGTATCATGTCTGCATAAATTAATGGCAACACAGAGCAATAAACCTAAAGATTAACCAGTGGATGATCAAAGCTGTCGATCCAAGAATCATTATGGGAATATTAGCAATCTCTATGGTTGTTCTACAGCCGAGTGCCCACCTGTAATGTCCCACAGTAGAACTGTAGTCTATGTTCTAATGCAAATGCCACCTTCCTCCTTTGTAGGTATACACCCTTAGGTGGCCAGTGAGGCATATTTTATTTGCAAAATGGCCAAAATCACGCAAAAAAATAAAAATTTGAGTCTGTCTCCTCTAAAATCAGTTGCAGTGTACGCCTACCACCAATACCAGCAGGTAGAGCGTCCTAAACGTAGATTTGGCCCTTTAATCCTGAGAAAATGCTTCTTTTTATTTGTATGCAAATAAGGTTTTCGGTGCACCGTAGGCAGGGCTCCTCTATTCGGTGCACCGTAGGCAGGGCTCCTCTGTTCGGTGCACCATAGGCAGGGCTCCTCTGTTCGGTGCATCGTAGGCAGGGCTCCTCTGTTCGGTGCATCGTAGGCAGGGCTCCTCTGTTCGGTGCATCGTAGGCAGGGCTCCTCTGTTTGGTGCATCGTAGGCAGGGCTCCTCTGTTCGGTGCACCATAGGCAGGGCTCCTCTGTTCGGTGCACCGTAGGCAGGGCTCCTCTGTTCGGTGCACCGTAGGCAGGGCTCCTCTGTTCGGTGCACCATAGGCAGGGCTCCTCTGTTCGGTGCATCGTAGGCAGGGCTCCTCTGTTCGGTGCACCGTAGGCAGGGCTCCTCTGTTCGGTGCATCGTAGGCAGGGCTCCTCTGTTCGGTGCATCGTAGGCAGGGCTCCTCTGTTCGGTGCATCGTAGGCAGGGCTCCTCTGTTTGGTGCATCGTAGGCAGGGCTCCTCTGTTCGGTGCACCATAGGCAGGGCTCCTCTGTTCGGTGCACCGTAGGCAGGGCTCCTCTGTTCGGTGCACCGTAGGCAGGGCTCCTCTGTTCGGTGCACCGTAGGCAGGGCTCCTCTGTTCGGTGCACCGTAGGCAGGGCTCCTCTGTTCGGTGCACCATAGGCAGGGCTCCTCTGTTCGGTGCATCGTAGGCAGGGCTCCTCTGTTCGGTGCACCGTAGGCAGGGCTCCTCTGTTCGGTGCACCTTATTTGCCCTGTGTCATTTTTACCGCTGCTGCTTTACTGGGACAGAGATGGTGAACCAAATGGACCAGTCTACCCCACGGTGCACCAAAAAACGTATTTGCATAAGAATTAAAAGGAGCATTCTAGTACCGGATTTTCACAAGAAAGGTACGGTTAAGTTTAAGGGATCTCCATGTAATCTGCTCATTATGACACTTTGGGCATGTTGGTCACCGTTCCGGTTGGCGGGACGGTATTAACACCGCTGGTGTCCGCTCAGCCTTTGCACCGTCTATTACCTTTTAACTCTGCATTTCTTCATCAATTACTAACTTTTACATCGTCTCTCAAAACAAATTATTGTCACCCAGGAGGAATGAAGCGGATCAGGGATGTGTATGTGATAGGACGCATCATAGGTCAAGGCTAGAGAGGAGCGAATTTCACTTCGTTTGGTGGTAAAAGGTGAAGTGCGTTATGGATTCCGTTACCACGGATCATAACGCAATTCTATGATGGAATGCCTTTAGAGGCATTCCGTTATTCATTCCGTCATAATAGAAGTCTATGGGCTGCAAAACGGATCCGTCCCGTTTCCATTATGCAGGGGAGTCCTCCCCTGCATAACGGAAACGGACGGATCCGTTTTGCAGCCCATAGACTCCTATTATGACGAAATGAATAACCGAATTCCATTATGCATTCAGTCATAGACTTGCGTTATGGTCCGTGGTAACGGAATCCATAACGCACTTCACCTTTTACCACTAAAAGAAATTTTCTCATCTCTAGTCAAGGCGCCTGTTCGGCTGGAAACGCGGGCGGGTGTTTACACAGGGATGAATACTTTTGCAGGCTTTCTTTGACCCTCTTGGCACGACCCTTTTTAGTTGTCATTACGCTTTTGATGAAAATCATGTCGGCTTTCATTTTTCTCTTCTGCCGGCACCGTCCTTGTGTCTTATTTTGCAGAATTGAGGCTGAGCTGCACTTCCGGAAATCACCCACGGACAAGAGTGGCGCTGTTTCTGGATGAAAGCAGCGGTATTTTCCTAATTTCATACAAAATTAATCTGGCCATGCAACTTAAGATGGCGCTCATGCAGCTGACAGCTATTCTTCCTTACTTCCCCCATACACATGCATGCTCAGTTCGGTCACGCATGCATGTGTTCTGGATGGGAAGAAGGAAGAAAGTTGCTCCCAGACACTTGTACGATGGCTAATCTCCCCCTGAGAAATGAAATCCAAATTGCCCAATCCTTCTTTTTTTTTTTTTTTTATTCCCCTGAGGAAAGCCAGGATACCCCCATACACATTACACGGTCACCTGGACCCGCCGTGTCCTCTGCACTTTGATTGACAGGACCAGGTAGTGAAAACGTGATCACGCCTGGCCCTGACAATCAAGGTGTAATGGACATGACAAGCGTGAGATTGTATTTGGTCTCCCCAAACCCACTGGCATCTGTTTGCTGGTGTCGACTCCGGCCACAGGGCGCACATTATGGTGGAAAAATCGGCACATTTCTCATGTGGTCAGGTCCCCAATGTGGCACCCGGTGCCGTCTACGCTTCAATCAATGTCCCTTATGCAAAAAATATATATGGCTAGGTGAGTAGTTTTGTGGAACTACCTCCTCGCCTTCCAGTTCCTCCCGTCCACTGCTTTGGGGTGCAGCCTTCATTTCCACCCCAAATCCAGATTTCTGTATATCTTTCTGGCTGATCTACGCCCATAATGAGTTTCTAAATTCTCCTGTGTGTAGGCTCTGCAGAACAAGAAGACTCTGTATGCGGCTGCCCAGCCGGGCGACCACTGTGCGCGGGATACTGTCTGACTGCTCAGTGCAGCAAAACAATACACATTGCAAACAGACGTAATGGAGATGATAAGCCGAGCGTTGTGCAAGCATTCCGCTCTGCCATAATTAGGCTATGTTTAATAATTACTGACAGTGACCTCTGCTCTCCTGTTCCTCAGTTTCCCGTCCGGATCGGAAAGATTATTTGTGAACTTTACCTGCGCCTTATAACACCCCTGAAGACGCTCGGCATCCAGTCCAGAGCCTCGGCTCCCAAGAGCTTCACACACAAGGTAAGTTCTCTCCACCTCGGTGGGGTTTAGTCCGTTGCATCGGGGGTTATGGCTCTTAGCCATGCAACGGGCGACACAGAGGTGTTTGTAACTACCAGGACTTCCATTATTGGGTAATTTCACCCGTCCTCCATCATCTTATGACTCTGCTGAAGATGCGGGCGCCCAACTATGCCTCCTCCCCAGCTGCCCCATCTTTTGCATTAAATTTCAATCTGACACCTTGGTGTCGGACGGACGGAATTTGTCCGTGATGTGTGGACCTGTTTAGTCATTTGCCCTTGGATTGTAGGAATCCTCTCTGTTGTACGGTCATGATGATTGCAACCGCCGTTTCTTGTTGTTGTAAATTGTAGGTTTTTACAGTCAGTCGATCACAGGGCTAAAAGCATGATTAGTCGGGGGTCTACTTTATGGATTCTAGCCGGGGTGCACATTGCTACAAACTACTTTGCTTCCCAGTTCCTTTTCTATCCGCATTACCCTGTGTGTAATTAGGTGTGGTGAACTGAAGGACCCCTGTAAAGATGCCCAGAGAAGGGGCCACCTCACAGTGCCTCCTTTTGTGGTGTCTTTGGTGCCACCATGTTTTACATGACCAGCTGTAGTATACTACAGCAGCCATCATAGTTCCCCCAGCCGGACCCCTGATGTTCTGCAGCATCTGAGGTGTGTATTAGGCTTTGTTCACATCTGCACTAGTAACATCCACTGTTCTGCTCTGTCACAGCAGCACAATAACCACCACCATGGTAGTGCCTGGAGGACAACACCTGATGGATCCCACAGACTACAGTGCGTCCGCAAAGTCTTCAGAGCCATTGACTCTTTTCACATTTTGTTATGTACCGGCCTGTGCTAATAGAAAAATGATACAGTTTTCCCCCATCATTCTGTATTCATTAACCCATAATGAGAAAGTGAGAACTGAATGATAGAAATCCTTGCTGATTTATTAAAAAGGAAAAACTAAACTCTTGCATTGACCTAAATCTTCAGACCCTTCACTCAGGACCTAAATCTTCAGACCCTTCACTCAGGACCTAAATCTTCAGACCCTTTACTCAGAACATAAGTCTTCAACCCCATTCCTCGGGATGCAAGTCTTCGGCCTCTTTACTCAGGACATTAAGTCTTCATCCCCTTTGGCAGTGATTCCAGCCTCCAGTCTTCTTGGAGATGATGCCGCAAGGTTTACACCTGGAATCAGGGATTTTCGGCCATTCTTCTCTGCAGATCCTCTCAAGCTCTGTCAGGTTGGATGGGGGCCGTCGGTGGACAGACATCTTCAGGTCTCTCCATAAAATGATCCATTTGGTCCAGGGCTCTGGCTCAAGGACGTTCACAGAGTTGTCCCTGAGCCGCTCCTGTGTTGTCTTGGCTGTGTGCCTAGGGTCATTGTCTGGTTGGAAGGTGAACCTTTGGCCCAGAGCTCTGGATCAGGTTAAGAATATCTCTGTACTTTGCTGCATTCATCTTCCCCTCCACCCTGACCCGTCTCCCTGTCCGTCCAGCATGATGCTGCCACCACCAGCCTTCACTGTAGGGATGGTACAGGGCAGGTTATGAGCAGGGCCTGGTTTCCTCCAGACTAGGGTTGAGCGAACTTGTGTTTTAAGTTCGGCATCTAAAGTTCGGATTCGGGTTATTGAATAATCGCGTTATGGATTCTAAATTCCGTTATGGTCCGTGGTAGCGGAATCCATAACGCGATTCTTCGATAACCCGAACTTTAGACGCCGAACTTAAAACACAAGTTCGCTCAACACTACTCCAGACATGATGCTTAGATTTGAGGTCAAAACGTTCACACTTGGTTCCATCAGACCAGAGAATCTTGTTTCTCACAGTCAGAGAGCACTTCCAAATGCATTGTATAATGACATCCGGTGGGTTTCCATCATGGAGCCTGGCAGGCCGCAAAATTTTGTCCAGCATTTATGATGTGATCTGCGATGGAGACCCCTAACACAGATGTGATCAAAGCCTTATGTGTTCTGTAGCTTCAGACTATCATGTTCTGAGGTGTGTATTATGAGGTTCTGCAGCAGCTGAGGTGTGTATTATGAGGTTCTGCAGCAGTTAGTGGGAGGGGCCATACCGGATACTAGAAGGGGACAGGGCATGGGGGAGCTATTCAAATTCTTGCTATGGGGGCCATTGATTTCTATGTATGCCCCTGGAGACCCCATACATATTAATGGTCGGAAATCCAATCAGTACGGCTGGCTTTTCTGTGGCATCAGGTCTGCTATCGGAATAGGATGGATCGCTTCTCGGCCTCAAGTGTAGTATCAGTTCTTATCCGTCCTGGTGGTGTAGTCTGGGGCACTGGGATGTGGAGTGGAGCAGAGAACCACACGGAAGTTAACCCTAGGATATACACCTTTGGCCATTAGTGCCATATGGCAGGTGACCAAGAGCCTCCAGATCAAAGTCATGGGCTGAGATGTTTGAAAGCCAGGAGTGGTGACGCTGGGCTGCCGGAGTCCACGGAGTGATGGTACATTTGGACGCACTTCACTTTCTCACATTTTGAGACCACTTACCTCTCATTGAATGGGCTTCGGCTGGCATAAGATGAGGAATTTACCGGCAGAATGTCCGTACCGTAATGGCACACATTCACTTTATTTATTTTTTTGTGTTCACTGTGGGGCTCATTTACAATCAGAAATATACTCATAGTAGGTGTATTTCTAGTGCAAATTGCGGCGCAAAGGTTATTTGCGCCGCAGTCTGCGACTTTTCCCCACTCAGGCCGGGTCTACAAAAGTGGGCGTCGCGGCTTGTGTTAGTCGTAGAAAATGGTCTAAATGTAAGACAACTAGTAAGGCGGCTTACATTAGGATCGGCGCGGGATACGCTGAAGTTATGTAGAGAAGACTGCTGTCTTAACAAATGACCCCCTCTCTGTTCACTTTCCACATTGTCACTAGGACCATTCAAGGTTGTGGCGCCCTTACAGGCTACCCCCTGAGGTCTGGGGCGGCTATCAGGTTCCTCGCCACCCTGCAAACCCCTTGGTCTCGCCCTCCGGGGAGAAGCCAACACCTGGGGTGGAAGGCAGAGCAAAGACTGGCGTTTCTTCCGCTGAGGGATGGCCGCTAGTTCTGGGCCCTTGCAGGAGCCTTCTGGCCCAAAGGGGCTGGGATTGGTTTATGGGTGGCTGTTCTCTTATGGAGAGGGCCCACAATAGACTGCAACCTAGTGCACGTTTTTGTGTGGCACGCTACACGATTTTGTTGCACAGGGGTAGGAAGAACGTACTTCGAGCTTTAAAAAATAAAATCAGAATAGAATAGTTTTGTGTGTCCTCCTCATGAGATAAGTAGTGCCTTTGGTGACTGGGAGCCGAGCGTCTTCACCTGCCCCCTCCTGTATTGACATGGCCGCCAACCACCTTATGTTTATAATCAGCCTAAATCTAATTTATTTTACACCTGGTAAGATAAATTACACCCATTGTGACCTGCCCAGTCACTGCCCGCCCATTGTGACCTGCCCAGTCACTGCCCGCCCATTGTGACCTGCCCAGTCACTGCCCGCCCTTTATGACCTGCCCAGTCACTGCCTGCCCATTGTGACCTGCCCAGTCACTGCCCGCCCATTGTTACCTGCCCAGTCACTGCCCGCCCATTGTTACCTGCCCAGTCACTGCCCGCCCATTGTGACCTGCCCAGTCACTGCCCGCCCTTTATGACCTGCCCAGTCACTGCCCGCCCATTGTGACCTGCCCAGTCACTGCCCGCCCATTGTGACCTGCCCAGTCACTGCCCGCCCTTTATGACCTGCCCAGTCACTGCCTGCCCATTGTGACCTGCCCAGTCACTGCCCGCCCATTGTGACCTGCCCAGTCACTGCCCGCCCATTGTTACCTGCCCAGTCACTGCCCGCCCATTGTTACCTGCCCAGTCACTGCCCGCCCATTGTTACCTGCCCAGTCACTGCCCGCCCTTTATGACCTGCCCGCCCTTTATGACCTGCCCAGTCACTGCCCGCTTACTAAAGCTACCTGTGTAGTTAAATGGTCCACAAAGAATCTAGAGAAACACACGATAAGGACACTTGTCACATGCATTGCGCATCTGGTGAGCGGTAAACCCTCTGTGCAGGTTACTCTGCTTTTGCATCAATGTACAGTTTACGGTACAGTCACATGTGGCGGATTTTTGGCAGTGTATAGAGTAGCCCCAAAGTGCATGAGATAAAAAAAAAATCTCATCCAAACGCTGCAAAAAAAGTTCGGCAACCTAATCTGACCTGCAGCTTATTTTGCTAGTGCATATACATCCCGTCCGGACATTACCCTCTGGGCTCATCCACACGTAGAGGAATTGCTGAGGATTTCACTACCAGCAAAGTGAATAAGACGCGGAGTACATTTTCCATGTAGAAACCGAGCTGCGGTGCAGATTTTCCAATCCACAGCATATTGCCGGCTCACTGGGTAGAGGAGGACGAGGTTAAAGGGGTTTTCCGAGTGTTTTATACTGAAGACCTGTCCTGAGGATAGGTCGTCAGTATCTGATCAATGGGGGTCCAACTCCCACCACCCCACTGATCAGCTCTTTGAGGGATAGTGATGACCTATCCTGCAGTATACAACACTCGGAAACCCCCTTTAAGGATAGGAGGATGTTTCGCCACAGCTACATGTTTACCACGTCATCCACTAGAAGGTTGATTGCTTTCTAACTTTTATGATTTTCTGGTGTCACAATAACGAGGAAATAAACCATATTGTGCCCCTAATTGGCCAATTTATTAGCGATATCAGCAGAACGCCAACCTGATTACAGCATTTACAAGCAGATACTATGTATTTTTATTGTGGCACATGATCACATGATCTCATTATTACTTATGACTCAGGATCCGGCGATCGGCCTCGGCGGGCACCATGGGCGAGGACAGCCTAAGGAAGCGAAAAGAGGGGAAAAATGAAGATAGCCAGTCCATCCAGAGCAAGCAGTCCACCGCCATGCAGCTCAAGAAGCAGGTAAGTGCCCTGCAGCGACTGGAGTCTAGTGGCTGCAATATTTAGGACTCTCACATGAGATACCTGTCGGCATAGATTTAAAGTCCTTCCTACAATTCAGCCCATACTAAGGGCACTGTTCATC
This sequence comes from Bufo bufo, assembly GCF_905171765.1. Classification (NCBI taxonomy): domain Eukaryota; kingdom Metazoa; phylum Chordata; class Amphibia; order Anura; family Bufonidae; genus Bufo; species Bufo bufo. The sequence continues at coordinate 137,471,796 of NC_053398.1, read as the reverse complement.
CGGAGCCACCTGGTTCATAAAATACAATGCATCATTTACACATTAAAGGTCTGTGGTTGCCCCCCTCCTCTAATGTGCGTGGGCAGCAAAACTATCCTCCAGTATCTGTCAATAGTTTAAGAACCATTACCGGCATGTTGGTTTTTTAACATGCGCCCTGTGGAGATAAGCGGCGCCATCGGTCTATATGGCAGTTAATCCGTGCATGCATGTTTACACTTTCAATGGTTTTTCTTGCCCAGTCCTTTACCACCTCTAGAAAGATGCCTGATTTGCCCGTCTGTCACTTAACCCCCAGCGGTTAATGGCGTCTCTACGGATCCTTAAAGGGGCTGTCCTCAGAATAGTCCATCAATATCAGATCGGTGGGGGTCTCACTCTCAGCACCCTTGGCACTTGTATGGGTGCTGAGCCCCCTGTATTGTTTAGGGCTCTTTCACACGAGCAGATGCCGTGCGAGTAATCTGCTGCGTAAAAGAGAACTAAGCCCCGTTCCGGACAGCAGAGACACGGAGCACTAACATGACTGATGATGCTCCGTGCCTCTCTCTGATATTTTTACTACAGAATCCCAGTGAGGTAAAGTGGTCACCATGATTTTTGTAGTAACAAGATCACAGAGAGGCACGGAGCATCGTCAGTCATGTTAGTGCTCCGTGTCTCCGCTGTCCGGTGCGGGGCTTGGCTGTTATTCACACTGCAGGTGACACGCACAGCATCCGCTCGTGTGAAAGAGCCCTTACATGGGTCTGTCTGTCCGTACGCAGACTACTTATTAGCAGCCATGCAGAATATCGCAGCTTCATCCCATGCAAGTGAATGAACAGGATGAAGCTGTAATACTCTGCAGAAGTTTGTATCGGTAAATGGGCCCATCTTACAGTCCATTTTCTGAGAATAGGCCATCCGTTTTCGGATCAAAAAAAAAACCACGTTAAATCTTTGCTTAGATCTAAAGATCGCCACTTGTGACTATTCACACACATGCACCCACTACTCTGCTGGGATTTTTGGGGTCCTAGAGGTCATACCACCGCAACTTAGGCTACTTTCCCACTTGCGTTTTTACCTGAGCCGGCAGGTAATTATTATGTATTATGCAACTGGCTGCATCCGTTGTGAACGGATCTGGTTGTATTATCTTTAACACAGCAATGGGCGCTGGATCCGTTTTCTATTGTGTCTGAGAAAACGGATCCGGCACCATTGACTTGCATTGTGTGTCATGCCAGATCCGTTTTGCTTCGCATCCCATGCCGGACAGAAAACCGCAGCTTGCGGCAGTATGTGAACGCCACCCAACGGAATGCATTTTGAAGCACTCTGTTCAGTTTTGTCCCCATTGACGATAAATGGGGACAAAACGGAAGCGTTTTCCTCCGGTATTGAGACCCTGGGACGGATCTCAGTACTGGAAAAGTTAAACGCGAGTGTGAAAGTAGCCTTACTCCTTTATAGCTCATTCGGTTCACATGTCCCAGAATGCTCCGAGATCCTGGTTGGAGAAAAGTGACTATTTGTTTGCTGCGGGCCCCCCGTAATAATGAGACGTGAATGTTGGAGACCTCATAGAGAGGTGAGATCATCTCGCAGCATGGAGGCATCCAGGAATAGACTAATAACTCAATCTGTAGACACCTCGTATTGATCGCCTCATCGCTGCTGGGTGGTTAAATATAGCCGACTCCGATCAACAAAAAGACAAGAGGTTTTCATCAGATGACTCAGCCGCCTATTTATTAAGCTGCGTCCCATCCCCCACCCCCAGGGCATCACTAGTTCATAGAAAGGCGAGGAGCCAGACCGCTCGTGCAGCTCAACCCCCACCAGACCCAAAATAGGAACCAATGCAGATAATACTGCATGGATCGGGGTCGGGGGAGTAGGGGTGCCGTTACTCTGCACTGTTTTGGCCTATAACACACAGAGGTATATTTTTTGGTCTCCTTTACCGTTCCTCTCCATCACCCCCGACGTGCTTGTGTTCAGGTCCTTCTCACGTCTCTGAAGTGTGCACTCAGCATGTGAGCTTGCATTCTGCTGGAGTCGACAGCGGGCGCCGTGGGTTAATGAATGCAGCCTTCAGTTAATATCTATCTGCCGCAGGTTGTCTCAGCGCGCAGTCTCCATTATGTGGAGGAATAAAGAAGCAGATAACATGAAATTCAGTGCTGCCGCCGGCAAGTCCTGGTCTCTGCACAGCTGAGATGATATTATCATCCAGTCATTACCCAGGCTGGGAAGACGGGCAGTGTTCGGGTCTATTCACACCTGGAAGATTTGTTACAGTATGTATGAGCGGTGACGTGTCTGTGGGACTCATCGCCGCAGAGGCCAGTCATTGGCTGCAGTGGCTTACATGACCCCGTCCTTCCAGGCATTTGCAGACCAATGAATGGAGCAGGTGACATTTTTTATTTATTATTATTAGATACCATACACTCCAGGGGCTAGATAAAACCGTCCAGAATCCTGGAAAACCCCTTTTAAGCTGCCCATACACCTTAGATCTGAGCTGATTATGTCATGTGTATTGAGGCCTCCTGACGGCTGATGTCGAGGATGGGGCATGTTGGATTCAGTTGCCCAGTGGGAGATAAGCTGAAGGCAGAGGAGGCTGGCACCTGCCAAGCATGCATGTGCATGGGGGGATCAGGAGGGTTAGCTGTAGGCTGAAGGAACGTTCTCAGCTGTAGACTGCCACACAAGATGGGTGTCATTCGACTGCTCGTCCAGCCGATGCCACTGGAGAAGAGTCCCGGACTCCTCGTCATCTGGTGACTTTGCAGGGTTGGGCGGGTTTGCTATAGTTTGGGAACTTAAACCCCAGCTGCATAGAAGCATGTTAATGGTTTAGTGGCCCCATAACAGGTGACAAGTTCCCTTTAAGGCCATACACATTAAAGGGGTTTTCTGCGAATTATTATTTTTTTTTTTTACTGATGACCTAACCTCAGGGTAGGTCATCAGTATCTGGTGGGGGTCCGACATCCAGGACCCCCGCCGATCAGCTGTTCGAGAAGGCAGTGGTGTTCCAGTGAGAGCCACGACTTTCTCTACGCTTTTCCTAGGCGAGTGACATGACATTCTGCCTCTGTCCGACTGCTCTGTCTGTGCAAGTGCTACAGCATTGAACCGGGAAGCTCTGGATGAGCAGCAACGCGTGCTTCGATATAATACAATATATGTGCATTAGTATAGCAGTATAAACCTCCTCTGTGATGGACTCTTCCACTTTGCTGATCGGCCACGTTCCAAATAATTGGGAGTTTCTAGGAAATTGGCGATGGCTGTGACCGAGACACTCTGGAGCTTTATAGTACAAGGCCGTGGATTCGCGGCTGGCGTACACTTGTCCCCATGCCAGGTAAACAGACCTCAGCGGGATAAAAGGTTCATGTTTTATGGGGTAATTGCTCATTATCGCCATAAAAGGATCCGGTGAGCGGTCATCTTCTGGTAATTAGCAAGTAAATTGTTCTTATTTAACGTGAAGGTCAAAGTCTGAGGACAAGTGCGAATCCTCATCTGCCAGGAGGAATTTATGGTTCTGGAGATGGTTCACCTGTCTTCCGCCCAGTAACCCTGTCAGGACCGGGCAATTTCCATTTTTTTTTTTTTTTTTTAACTCCTGGCTTTCGCGGGGGTCATAGATTTTTTTTAATATTTCCCTTCATATAGCCGTTTGAGGGCTTGTTTTTTGTGGGACAAGTACTTTCTAATGGCTGTTTAATATTGCATACAATGTATTGGGAAGCTGGTAAAAAATTCCAAAGGGTGGAATTGGAAAAAAAAAAAAAAACACAATTCCGCCACAGTTTTATGGGTTTGGTCTTACGGTGTTCCCTATGCGGCAAAAATGACTAGTTCCTATCATTCTCTGGGTCAGTATGAAAACAGCAATACCACATCTACAGGTGAAACTCGAAAAATTTGAATATTGTGCAAAAGTCCATTTATTTCAGCAATGCAAATTAAAAGGAATTGCATTAATGCAGCTTAAAATTAGAATATTGTGAAAAGGTTCAGTATTCTAGGCTTAAAGTGTTACTCTCTAGTCAGCTAATTAATCCATACCCCCTGAGCAAAGGGGACCTGAGATTGTGACTTTGGGGTTTTCATAATCATCCAAATTATAACAAATAAAGGCTTCAAATATCTAGCTTTGCCTGTAATGAGTCTCATCTGTTAGTTTCACCTTTTAGGTTGCATTACTGAAATAAATGAACTTTGCACGATATTCTAATTGTTCGAGTTTCACCCGCATACTTGTTCATCACTACAATTTTTTTTGGAGGTGAAGTGAAGAAAAAACAGCCAATCTGGCACTTAGATTTTTCGCCCATTCACCGAATGGGATAAATATTTTAATAGTACAAGCGTTTTCAAATGTGGCAACGTCTATGATGTTTATTTTTTTTAAATTCTTTTATTCTTATTTTAATTTTGGGGAAAGAGGGTGATTTTGAATTTTATAACTAGCAGGATGATTTAATGCATTTAATGTTTGTGTGTGGTTAAAAGATACCGTATTCACAGTGTCCTCCATAACAGTGACCATAACCCCTCCCCTTAAGTAGTGACCTCCACAGCCGCCCTCCCCTTAAGTAGTGACCTCCACAGCCGCCCACCCTTTTAATAGTGACCTCCGCAGTTCTCCACCCCGTTAACTGTGACATCCGCAGCACCAGGGGCGGATTGGCCATAGACCCTACAGGGAAATTTCCTGGTGGGCCGATGCCACTCAAGCCCTCCTCACAACCGCCAGCTGGGTACATAATGATCTGATTCTCTCCTACGCACCTTGCCAGCAGGTGCCCTCCTGAATTCAACTGCATCAACATCTTCTTAACAGCGATACAGTTTAAGGGCTCATGCACACGGATACGCATACGGTGGGTCCGCAATACACGGTCACTGGCCGTGCGCATCACGGATCGCAGAACCATTCACTTCAATGGGTCCGCAATCCCGGAGATGCGCAACGGACCGCATGCACTACTTTTTTGCGGTGCGGACAGATCACAGACCCATTCAAGTTGAATGGTTCTGGATCTGTCTGCAGCCGCCGCACGGATGTTGCTGTGTAATGTACAGGACGGCCAGCACACGGTCGTGTGCATGAGCCCTAATACTGTGGTGCAGGTGGCAGTATTTTATGCCGCACTGTGGTATTTGGTTCAGCTGGAGCGGTATATTGCTCTGCACTATGGTATAGCTGGCCCTGCCTTCTTCTGTTGGCCCTTCCTAATTCTGTTGCCTTCTGTCAATTAGGACCTTAACTGTGACCTCCGCAGCGCACGACCCTATTAACTGTGACCTCCGCAGCGCACGACCCTAGTAACTGTGACCTCCGCAGCACACCACCCCATTAGCTGTGACCTCCGCAGCACACCACCCCATTAGCTGTGACCTCCACAGAGGCCCACCTCCTTATGACAAGAACCGTACGTCCTAGAGAGCTGAGACCCGAAGTAAAAGCTTCCTAGACACCCGATGTACCTATGTGCCAAATTGGCTATGCATAAAGAATATGATAGAAAAGCACTCCTCCATCTCTGGCAGTCGCACCCAAACCCATCGGAGCCCGATTGCAAAATGCCGATGGGCTGACACAGGGAACATAGATTTCCAGCACAGAATAGTAATATTGTCTGCTGATTATCCTAGCCCGGGACATCTGATAATCTGGCAGCTCTCATGTTCTAATGATGCCAAAGTAAAGGAATTTTACTGACATTCTTGCTCATCTCACGGCAGCCACATACCTGAGAATCTAACGCTTTTAGTTACGGCTTAGAAGCTGTGAGGGCATCATGTGACCGCGGCCCTGCGCAGCGACCGCTGACCTGCACCTTTGTTTTCCGCAGGTGGGACTGCTCAGTGGGATAAGTCTCATTGTCGGAACAATCATTGGGTCTGGAATCTTCATTTCCCCAAAATCCGTCCTCAGAAACACAGGTGCCGTGGGGCCCTGCCTCATCATTTGGACGGTGTGCGGGGTGATTTCGATTATGGGTAAGTACGACCCACACATATATAAAGCTCGGTGACCGCCTTCAGTGCAGTCTTCATAGGGATAGCCTCTCTGCCTATGCCGCAGTACATCCTGCTCTCCTGTACTGGGCTCTGAGATAGTGGAGTGCCAGTCCCATACATGACATGTCCTTCTTGTGTATCTGCAGGTGCCCTGTGCTTTGCCGAGCTTGGCACAATGATCACAAAGTCTGGAGGTGAATACCCGTACCTCATGGAGGCCTTTGGACCCATCCCCGCCTTCCTCTTCTCCTGGGCCAGCGTCATCGTCATGAAACCTTCGTCATTTGCAATCATATGTCTCAGCTTTGCAGAGTATGCATCAGCGCCATTTTATCCGGGCTGCGAACCCCCATCGGTGGTCATCAAATGCCTGGCCGCTGCCGCCATCAGTAAGTTTAGGGACCACTCATACACAATAGCTGGGGGGACAATGTTTGGGGTACATTTAATCTTTGCTTTCTTCTGTCCGGCAGTGACGATCACAGTGGTGAACTGTCTGAGTGTGAAGCTGGCTTCTTATGTGCAGAATTTCTTCTTTTTTGCCAAAATGATCATCATCATCATCATCATTGTCAGCGGCATCGTCCTGCTGATACAAGGTACGCGAGGTGCAGAATCGGGCATGGGGGGGATGAATTACTTATTTTTCCATTACACATAGGACTGCTCCCCTCCGATATACAGCGCCACCCTTGTCTACAGGACGTGTCTGATATTGCACCTGGCCTCGTATGAGTGTGCAGTGTACTGACATACCATCGTCTCATCTTTAGGAAATACTGAGAACTTTACAAACAGCTTCGAAGGCTCCAAAATCACAGCCGGGGGGATCGGTCTGGCGCTCTACAATGGTCTGTGGGCCTATGATGGATGGTAGGAAGATGTCTTCTATATGAATATCTGTCCTCTGTGTCTTAGCATACATCGTCCTGCTTCTGACAATCAACAACATGGTGCCAGGTGCCACAATCTCACGTGGTCACTGACGATCATGGCTGCATTCTTCCAAAAACAGAGCCACACCTGTCCATGGGTTGTTTCTGGTATTGCTCCACTGACATGGATGGGGCTGAGCTGTATTACCACACAGTTGTCATATGTATATACAGTTGCAAGAGAAAGTATGTGAACCCTTTGGAATAATATGGATTTCTGCACAAATTGGTCATAAAATGTGATCTGATCTTCATCTAAGTCACAGCAATAGACAATCACAGTCTGCTTAAACTAATAAACACACAAAGAATTAAATGTTACCATGTTTTTATTGAACACACCATGTAAACATTCACAGTGCAGGTGGAAAAAGTATGTGAACCCTTGGATTTAATAACTGGTTGAACCTCCTTTGGCAGCAATAACTTCAACCAAACGTTTTTCTGTAGTTGCAGATCAGACGTGCACAACGGTCAGGAGTAATTCTTGACCATTCCTCTTAACAGAACTGTTTCAGTTCAGCAATATTCTTGGGATGTCTGGTGTGAATCGCTTTCTTGAGGTCATGCCACAGCATCTCAATCGGGTTGAGGTCAGGACTCTGACTGGGCCACTCCGGAAGGCGTATTTTCTTCTGTTTAAGCCATTCTGTTGTTGATTTACTTCTATGCTTTGGGTCGTTGTCCTGTTGCAACACCCATCTTCTGTTGAGCTTCAGCTGGTGGACAGGTGGCCTTAAGTTCTTCTGCAAAATGTCTTGATAAACTTGGGAATTCATTTTTCCTTCGATGATAGCAATCCGTCTAGGTCCTGATGCAGCAAAGCAGCCCCAAACCATGATGCCCCCACCACCATACTTCACAGTTGGGATGAGGTTTTGATGTTGGTGTGCTGTGCCTCTTTTTCTCCACACATAGTGTTGTGTGTTTCTTCCAAACAACTCAACTTTGGTTTCATCTGTCCACAAAATATTTTGCCAGTACTGCTGTGGAACATCCAGGTGCTCTTGTGCAAACTGGAAACGTGCAGCAATGTTTTTTTTGGACAGCAGTGGCTTCCTCTGTGGTATCCTCCCATGAAATACATTCTTGTTTAGTGTTTTACATATTGTAGATTCGCTAACAGGGATGTTAGCATATGCCAGAGACTTTTGTAAGTCTTTAGCTGACACCCTAGGATTCTTCTTCACCTCATTGCGCAGTCTGCGCTGTGCTCTTGCAAACATCTTTACAGGACGGCCACTCCTAGGGAGAGTAGCAGCAGTGCTGAACTTTCTCCATTTATAGACAATTTGTCTTACCGTGGACTGATGAACAGCAAGGCTTTTGGAGATACTTTTATAACCCTTTCCAACTTCATGCAAGTCAACAATTCCTAATCATAGGTCTTCTGAGAGCTCTTTTGTGCGAGGCATCATTCACATCAGGCAATGCTTCTTGTGAAAAGCAAACCCAGAACTGGTGTGTGTTTTTTATAGGTCAGGGCAACTGTAACCAATACCTCCAATCTCAACTCATTGATTGGACTTCGGTTGGCTGACACCTCACTCCAATTAGCTCTTGGAGATGTCATTAGTCTAGGGGTTCACATACTTTTCCCACCTGCACTGTGAATGTTTACATGGTGTGTTCAATAAAAACATGGTAACATTTAATTCTTTGTGTGTTATTAGTTTAAGCAGACTGTGATTGTCTATTGTTGTGACTTAGATGAAGATCAGATCACATTTTATGACCAATTTGTGCAGAAATCCATATCATTCCAAAGGGTTCACATACTTTTTATTGCAACTGTAGATGCCTTTAGTATATCCTGCATATATTTATGCCTTGGTATTATTGTACATTGCTTTTTGATCTTGTTTTTTTTTTGCCGCCAATTGCAGCAAAAACCAGGACAAAACAGCAAATATACAGTAGTCTTCAAAAGCATAGGAGTGTAGGGCTGAAGGATAAATTACTGCGCACCTGCAGTCCAAGCAGAGCCCAACGCTCCTCATGGATGGGGCGCCCCTGTATATAGTTATTGCGCCAGCGTCTAGCACTGAAAGGGAGCCTGTCAACAAGAAAATGCAATGTAAGCTACAGGCTACATACCATGTATGGAGCAGAAGGAGCTGAAAAGACTGATTTATAGTTTTGTGGGAAAAAATTCTGTATAAGGCCTCATGCCCACGACCGTATGTTTTTTATTATTTTTCTCCTCCGTTCATTGGGGGGGGGGGGGGGGGGGGGGGAAGACTTGACCATGGGTATATGGCCACTAGGAGGCAGACACTAAGCACAGAAGTGTGATCTCCTCCCACCTGCTATACCCTTCTTGCAGGGACTAAGCTAAAACAGTGCAAAAGCAGTAAAAAAAGCAAAATGGAACTGAACCAAGCCGCAATGAAGTCCAATGAAACAATAGAATGGGTGGGAACTGTGTCCCCCAATAAACGGAAGAGAAAAAGATTTTACCCTAAGTAAAGAAGAATCTAGTTTTCTCATCTGTGTTATTGGGGGGCAAGGCTTGACCAGAGCAATCCCAACGGTGGGCCAGAATACACAGGGGTAGGAACTAGGGATGAGCGAATGGACTTTGGATGAAACATCTGAAGTCGATTCGCATAAAACTTTGTTTCAATACTGTACGGAGCGAGTATTAGAATGTATTGGCTCCGATGAGCCAAAGTTATTACTTTGCGAAGTCTCGCGGGACTTCGCATAATAACTTCAGAAATTGATTTATACTGTAAAAAAACATTTCCTGAACTCTGGTTCGGTTCCAAGGTACCACTTGTACATTGGAAATGTTTTTTTTACAGTATAAATCAATTTCTGAAGTCATTATGCGAAGTCTCGCGAGACTTCACAAAGTAATAACTTCAGCTCATCGGAGCAAATACATTCTAATACTGTACAGAGCGTACAGTATTGAAACAAAGTTTTATGCGAATCGACTTCGGATGTTTCATCCAAAGTCGATTCGCTCATCCCTAGTAGGAACGGTCAGAGAACCGCTGTCTGCAGCACTTTGCACCAACGTAAAGCGTCTGAGGATGCAAAAGTGTGCACCCTGTAAATCCTGGAGAAACCGTGTAAAGACGACCATGTAGCAGTATTAAACACCCGAAGGGCTGAATCCCCATGATGTACAGCCCGGGAGGCCCCTACTACACTCACAGAATGAGCAGTAACACGAAAAGGGTGGTTCCTGGTGTTTATTACGGTACGCTTCCACAATAGCCAAACCGATCCATAGAGAAATGGAAGATTTAGGTGCCGTCAATCCTTGCCCGTCAGGGATCATGAAAAGGGAAACCGCCTTCCAGAAGTATGACGTCTGCCACAGATAAATGCGAATAGCCTGATGCAGATCCAGAGTATGGAGAGAGAGAGCTCCTAGGAGTGTGAAGGAGAGGGGCAAAAAGAAGGCAACACAATCTCCTCATTGAGATGGAACGAGGATACCACCTTCGGAAGGAAAGACTGAACAGGACGAAGGACCATCTTGTCCAGATGGAGCTCTAAGAAAGGAGAGCGACAGAAGAGAGCCACAAGTTCCGACACCCGTCGAATGGAGGTGACGACCACCAGAAAGGCTACCTTATAGGAGACAAAACAGAGATAAATCTGCTGCAAAGGCTCAAATGGCGATGACTGGAGGGCGTCGAGAAGATTAAGATCCCACGGGTTGGTGGCTGGTGGTGGGGATGAGCAATCGACTGCAAGAAGGTTCAAAACAGCCAGGTTGCACTGAAATAAAGTAGAAAGAGGTGAGACTTGGCCCTTGAGGGAACCGAGCGCCAGCCCGTCTCCAGGTTGGATTGACACAAATGGGCACATGAAGGTAAGCGTCCTTGATATCTATTGAGGACAGATATTCCTCCTGCTCCATGGACGCAATAACTGACTTCAAGCATTCCATCCTAAAATGTTGCACCCGAAGGAAGCGGCTGAGACCTATGAGGTCCAGGATGGGCCAGACCGTACCCTCCTTTTTTGGAACCACGAAGAGATTGGAATAAAAACCATGAAAATGGTCTTGGACGGGAAGTGGAATAGTCACGTCCTGCTAGAGGAGAGTGTGTATAGCTTGAAAAAAGGCACATGCGGCGGAGCAGGAGTTCGGAGGAGAGGAATGAAAAAAATGGAGTTGGGGGAGAAGTGAACTCCAGCTTGTACCCTTCCGAGATGACTTCTTGCACCCAGATGTCCGAAACGTGAGCCAACCAAACGTGCAGACGGCTGTCCACTCTACTGGAAGGGGATGAGGGACGCAAGTCATGCTGAGGAATACTTCTCTGTTTCGGACTTGGAACTCTCGGGGTGAGGATGCCATGATGGACGAGGTTTGAAGGGAGTCTTCTGCTTCCCATCCCGGGTAGACTTGTCATCTGGCCGTTTGAAGCTGGAGAAATGCCGAAAAATAGGTCTGTTCTTTTTGGACCCGGTGAAACTAGGGGATTTGTTCTGCAGCAAATGGGTGCTTTTACCACCTGTAGCATCACAGAGTCTCTCACCCAGACGCATGCCAAAGAGTCTACCGCCATCAAAGGGATGGGCTGCTACGGCCCGTTTTGATGTATTATACTCTGCCCAGAAGGAAAGCCAGAGGGCATGGCAGATAGCCAGAACTAGCAGTGGGCGCTGAAAGCCGGGCAGCACCGAACAATGAAGGGGTTGGACCATGAGAAGGGAGGCTAGCAGGAGCTAAATACCCTGGAAGAACCAGAGACAGGGGCATGAAAAACAGGTCAGGAAGGTGTCACTTACCTGTACAACATTTTCTGCCCACCCTTGTGTATTTGGGTCTAATACATTGTCAGGAAACAAGGCAGTAACACATTGTAATACAGGAGAACTGCGGCGCAGTATATGACAATCAGAATATCGCACAGAGCAGTGAAGTCTCAGAGTGGGGGAAAAAAATATCTAATAAAGCTTATTAATAAATAAAAAGTTATAAAGTGAAAAGAAATTGTGGTATCCAATCATCTTATGTTATATATTACTTGATTTCACAAGAAAGGGAGGATGTTAGGAGTTATACATGGTAACCTGTTTACTGCCACCTGCAGGCTATATAGATATGACAGTTTATAACCTTTGTTATATTGTTTGTCTGAATAAAGTTTGTTGAATTACCTCAGATTGCCTCAGGAAACATTAAAAATGTTTTAATTATTCCCTATTAAAAATCCTGATGATATGCGAAAAAATGGAAAAAAAATTAAAATAAAAAAATACTGACAGTGTCATAAAATAGAAATATGTAAGTGACCCTCATTCTGCTTCAGTGTGACTTTTTAGAAAAGGGGGCCTTTGTTTTCTGCCCCCTGTGATCGGGCACCATCTGACGTGTGTGAATTATGCTTCTCCCTGCAGGAACCAGCTCAATTATATTACAGAGGAGCTTAAAAATCCATACAGGTAAGAGGCGAACGCCGCTGATTTATTACCCAGAATTTACAGAAGGGATCTGAGTATTGATTGCAGGAGAATGTGCTTAACTCCTGGACGGCCAGAGGAAAATGAAGAAGGAATAAAATCCCACTAAGTTAAAGGGGTTGTCCACCATGAGAAGCCGTCACCTATACACAGGATGGATACTTCTCCAGTCAATCCTATGGGCTGCCAAACAGAAGTAGAGCAGAGTACAGCAACTCGGCTGTCCACCAGCCCTACAGAGATACATGGAGTGGTATAGCTGCTATAACCTGGGCATCTCCTCTATATAATTATATATGTACAGCTGGTATAAGTTATACATCTTCCTGTATATAGGGATATGGACCATGCTGGTATAACCTGGGTATCTCCTGTATATAATTATATATGTACAGCTGGTATAAGTTATACATCTTCCTGTATATAGTGATATGGAGCATGCTGGTATAACCTGGGCATCTCCTGTATATAATTATATATGTGCAGCTGGTATAAGTTATGCATCTTCTTTTATATAGAGATATGGACCATGCTGGTATAACCTGGGTATCTCCTGTATATAATTATATATGTACAGCTGGTATAACCTGGGTATCTCCTGTATATAGATATATATGTGCAGCTGGTATAAGATATACATCTTCTTGTATATAGTGATATGGAGCATGCTGGTATAACCTGGGCATCTCCTGTATATAATTATATATGTACAGCTAGTATAAGTTATATATCTTCCTGTATATAGTGATATGGAGCATGCTGGTATAACCTGGGCATCTCCTGTATATAATTATATATGTACAGCTGGTATAAGTTATACATCTTCCTGTATATAGGGATATGGAGCATGCTGGTATAACCTGGGCATCTCCTGTATATAATTATATATGTACAGCTGGTATAAGTTATACATCTTCCTGTATATAGGGATATGGAGCATGCTGGTATAACCTGGGCATCTCCTGTATATAATTATATATGTACAGCTGGTATAAGTTATACATCTTCCTGTATATAGGGATATGGAGCATGCTGGTATAACCTGGGCATCTCCTGTATATAATTATATATGTACAGCTGGTATAAGTTATACATCTCCTGTATATAGTGATATGGACCATGCTGGTATAACCTGGGCATCTCCTGTACATAATTATATATGTATATCTGGTATAAGTTATACATCTTCTTGTATATAGTGATATGGACCATGCTGGTATAACCTGGGTATCTCCTGTATATAATTATATATGTACAGCTGGTATAAGTTACACATCTTCTTGTATATAGAGATATGGAGCATGCTGGTATAACCTGGGTATCTCCTGTATATAATTATATATGTACAGCTGGTATGAGTTATACATCTTCTTGTATATAGTGATATGGACCATGCTGGTATAACCTGGGTATCTCCTGTATATAATTATATATGTACAGCTGATATAAGTTATACATCTTCTTGTATACAGTGATATGAAGCATGCTGGTATAACCTGGGCATCTCCTGTATATAATTATATATGTACAGCTGGTATAAGTTATACATCTTCTTGTATATAGGGATATGGAGCATGCTGGTATAACCTGGGGATCTCCTGTATATAATTATATATGTACAGCTGGTATAAGTTATACATCCTCTTGTATATAGTGATATGGACCATGCTGGTATAACCTGGGCATCTCCTGTATATAATTATGTAAGGACAGTTGTACAGTGTGCATGTGCTGCCACCTAGTGGTAGAATTTGTTGTTTGTCATATTTTATAATAAGAAAAGCTGGTCACAGAAATTCATTATTACATAACGATGATTTTATTTTTTTCATACTTTTGCGCAGAAACCTTCCCTTCGCCATCATACTTGGGATCCCGCTGGTTATGGTTTGTTACCTGCTGGTCAACATTGCCTATTACACGGTGATGACCCCCACCGAGCTCCTGCAGTCTCCGGCCGTTGCTGTGGTAGGTGGGCCGTGAAGGCTTTTTCCTCCCAGTTTGCTAAATGAACCAATTAATCTGTGAATCTGGTTTATGGGGATAAGATGAGGCAAAATTGTCATCACCTCAAGCCCCAACTGTGGTCTAAACATTGGGGGGGTACTAGTAGCCCCATTACTGGATCCTATAGTCGAAACTCTCTGAGCTTATATTAGATTGTGAGCTCCTGGGAACAGATGCCTCAGAATATGTGGGATTTGGTATAATGTACGCTGCAGGTGACCATCTGCGCTCTCTTGCAGACCTTCGGGGACCGTGTCTTGTACCCCGCAGCCTGGCTCGTGCCTTTGTTTGTGGCATTTTCAACCCTTGGATCTGCAAATGGATCCTGCTTCACCGCTGGAAGGTTAGTGATGACTGCACCTCTAAAACAATGTGTATATACTCGAGTTGTATTTGATCCTAGGCCAGGGTTGCCCAACCTGCGGCCCCCAGCTGTTCCAAAACTACAACTCCCAACATGGCCTAATAGCTGTAGACTGTCCAGGCATGCTGGGAGTTGTAGTTTTGCAACAGCTGGGGGCCGCAGGTTGGCCATCCCTGTCCTAGGCCAATGATGGCTAACCTCCAGCTGTGGTAAGACTACGACTCCCAAGATGCACACTCGCTTGGCTGTTCTCAGAACTCCATAGAAATAAATGGAGCATGCTGAGAGTTGTAGTTCCCCCACAGCTGGAATACGGCTTCGCTGTCCCACATATGTTCCCAGAGTCCTCTTTGGTTGTGCAAGTAACACCGCCATGCGGAAGGAATATTCAGTTGACCGCCCTCTTTCCTCAGGCTTACGTATGTGGCTGGTCGTGAAGGACACATGCTGAAATTCCTATCGTACATCAGCGTCAAGAGACTGACCCCGCTGCCGGCCATTGTGTCCTATGTACGTCAACGTGAGATCTGTCACAGTTTCCCTTCCCCCGGCTCCATGTGGTATTTGTACATTTTGCTTCAGATCGGGTCAGGGGAATGGAAGGAAATTATTATTTATTTTTTTTACAAAAAAATCAATTGGCTTAAAACGTCCTAAAATTTGGGCACATGCTAAGGAACTCCTGACAGAGGAACTCATGGGAGCAGACAGGCCGTCCTTTCTTTGGGGCCCCTACAATTCCTGTGTCATGCCCCGCCCCCCCAGGCCATGCACTAGCCTTCCTGACCTCCATCCTTCTTTCTCTCAGGGCATTATTGGAATGTGTTACATTATCCCGGCTGACATCGACACCCTCATTAACTACTTCAGCTTTGCCGTCTGGTTATTTTATGGATTAACCATCGCTGGCCTGGTGGTCATGAGATTCACAAAAAAGGACATGAAGAGGCCGATTAAGGTAAATGAGCAAAGTATAGAAGCGTTCCAATGCAGCAATGAAGCAGCTTATTATCATTTCCTACTCGTTTTGTCCATACAGCTCCTATGCAGGCTTATGTGCTTCCATGGTAACAGACTCCAAACAAGGCCTGTAGCACCTAGTCCTGCAGTCTTTCCATCTGTTCCCTACTAGAGATGAGCGAACTTCTGTTTTAAGTTCGGCGTCTAAAGTTCGGCTTCCGGTTAGCGGAGGATCCCGATATGGATTCCGAATTCCGTTGTGGTCCGTGGTAGCGGAATCAATAATGACCATTATTGATTCCGCTACCACGGACCACAACGGAATTCGGAATCCATATCGGGATCCTCCGCTAACCGGAAGCCGAACTTTAGACGCCGAACTTAAAACAGAAGTTCGCTCATCTCTATTCCCTACTACTTGCTAACATATGTTTGGAAAGGAAGCTAGAAGTACAGGACTGATGGCAGGACAGCAGGGCTGGACTACGCACGGGGTCGGTGGTCTTTAACCGTAGCGGTAGCTAGCTTTGCACAGAAGGATAGACTGTTAATCAGGATTCAAAGTTGCTTGTACAAGCATTGTTACAATAAAAATAAAAACTACTACAAAAGTTTACACACCCTTTAAATCATTTCCTTACATACAGTAATTGGGTATTCCGGCCTTTGTAAGTTATTCCCTACCCACAGGATAAAGGGTAAACTATTAGATCAGTAGGGGTCCTACCGTTGGGACCCTGTACTACTGCGAGCCCTCCGAAATGAACAAAGTAGCAGAACTGGCAAGTGCACTGCCGCTATATTCATCTCTATGGGAGTCCTGGAAAAGCTGCTGTGTCTGCAACTCACAGAGAGGCCTCATGCACACGACCGTTTTTTTTGCGGTCCGCAAAAACGGGTTCCATTTTTCCGTGATCCGTGACTGTTTTTTCGTCCGCGGGTCTTCCTTGATTTTTGGAGGATCCAGGGACATGAAAAAAAAAAGTAGTTTTGGTGTCCGCCTGGCCGCGCGGAGCCAAACGGATCCGTCCTGACTTACAATGCAAGTCAATGGGGACGGATCCGTTTGACGTTGACACAATATGGTGCAATTGCAAACGGATCCGTCCCCCATTGACTTTCAATGTAAAGTCAGGAGTTAATATACCATAGGATCAGAGTTTTCTCCAATCCGATGGTATATTTTAACTTGAAGTGTCCCCATCACCATGGGAACACCTCTATGTTAGAATATACCATCGGATTTGAGTTACATCGTGAAACTCAGATCCGACAGTATATTCTAACACAGAGGTGTTCCCATAGTATATTCTAACTTAAAGCGTCCCCATCACTAAGAACTGTGTACATGACTGCCCCCTGCTGCCTGGCAGCACCCGATCTCTTACAGGGGGCTGTGATCCGCACAATTAACCCCTCAGGTGCCGGACCTGAAGGGGTTAATTGTGCGGATCATAGTCCCCTGTAAGAGATCAGGGGCTGCCAGGCAGCAGGGGGCAGACCCCCCCCCTCCCTCCCCAGTTTGAATATCATTGGTGGCCAGTGTGCGGCCTCCCCGGGCCCCCCCCCCCCTCCCTCCCTCTATTGTAATATCATTGGTGGCCAGTGTGCGGCCTCCCCCCGCCCCCCCCCCCCCCCTTTTTGTATTATCATTGGTGGCCAGCGTGCGGCTCCCCCCCTCCTCCCTCCCTTTATTGTATTATCATTGGTGGCCAGCGTGCGCTTCCCCCTCCCTCTATTGTAATATCATTGGTGGCCAGTGTGCGGCCTCCCCTCTCCCCCTCCCGATCATTGGTGGCAGCGGAGAGTTCCGATCGGAGTCCCAGTTTAATCGCTGGGGCTCCGATCGGTAACCATGGCAACCAGGACGCTACTGCAGGCCTGGTTGCCATGGTTACTTAGCAATATTACAATATTAGAAGCATTATACTTACCTGCTGCGCTGTCTGTAACCGGCCGGGAGCTCCTCCTACTGGTAAGTGATAGGTCTGTGCGGCGCATTGCTTAATGATCTGTCACTTACCAGTAGGAGGAGCTCCCGGCTGGTCACAGACAGCGCAGCAGGTAAGTATGATGCTTCTAATATTGTAATATTGCCAAGTAACCATGGCAACCAGGCCTGCAGTAGCGTCCTGGTTGCCATGGTTACCGATCGGAGCCCCAGCGATTAAACTGGGACTCCGATCGGAACTCTCCGCTGCCACCAATGATCGGGGGGGAGAGGGGAGGCCGCACACTGGCCACCAATGATATTACAATAGAGGGATGGGGGGGCCGCACGCTGGCCACCAATGATAATACAATAAAGGGAGGGGGGCCGGGGGAGGCCGCACACTGGCCACCAATGATATTCAAACTGGGGAGGGAGGGGGGTCTGCCCCCTGCTGCCTGGCAGCCCCTGATCTCTTACAGGGGGCTATGATACGCACAATTAACCCCTTCAGGTCCGGCACTTATCTTTTATACATTCTTCTGGTTCTCCTCCTCAGGTCCCAATTGTCATCCCCATCGTGATGGTTCTGGTCTCGTTGTACCTGGTGCTGGCGCCCATCATCGATGAGCCGGACTTTGCCTACCTGTACTGCGTGATCTTCATTCTGAGTGGCCTCATCCTTTATTTCCCCTTTGTGCACTACAAGGTCAAATGGGCGCAGAAGATAACAAGTAAGTGCTGCCAAGACTTTCCTACCAACTCTGCGGATTCTAGATGAGGCCTTGTTCACACATCAGTTTTTTGGAGCCAAAACCAGGTGCGGGTCAAAGACACAGAACAGGTGCAGATCTTTTCATTATACCTGATCTCTGTGTAGCCCGCACTCCTGGTTTTGGCTCACAAAAACTGATGGCAATAACTGATCAAACAACGGACATGTGAACAAGGCCTTAAAGGGGTTATCCACTTTTTTTTTATATTGATGAGTGAATCTCATATTTTGAAATTCGTTCACACTTCGTTTGTTGATAAAAGCAGAATTGCGTTATGGACCCTGTTACCACGGACCATAACGCAATTCTATGACGGAATGCCTTTAGAGTCCTCTCCTGCATAACGGAAACGGGACGAATCCATTTTGCAGCCCATAGACTTCTATTATGACGGAATGAATAACGGAATGCATTCAGTCATAGAATTGCGTTATGGTCCGTGGTAACGGAATCCATAACGCAATTCAGCTTTAACCAACAAACGAATTTCATAAGCAGAAATTTGCTCATCTCTATTGATGACCTATCCTCAGGAGGGGTCGTCAATATTAGATCGGCGGAGGGCCGACACCCAGCACCCCCACTGGTCATCTGTTTAAACAGGAGGCGGCGCTCTTATGAGCACTTCCTTCTCTTCATTGCTTACCTGCTCGCAACCGCAGCAGTGAGCAGGGGTAATTACATCTTAGCCGTCCCATTCACTTCCTATATCAGGGAATTGCAGTGAATTATTATGGGCTTTCCCCCACTGATGAACCTGGGGCATATTAATTCCTAGCTGTTTGGATGTCTGCTGCTCCATAGGCAGAATATGGAAGCAGTAAGGGGCAGTATTCCCTCCAAACCAGGGGGTAAAGCTCTGGCAGCTGCCATCACCCTGTCCTCCGCACACTCTCTACGGTATGTCTTTCTCATTCCAGAGCCAATCACCATGTACGTACAGATGATCATGGAAGTGGTTCCTCCAGAATAGCCCAAGATCTAAGGACCCAGGTTACAAGACTGATGATGAACCCAAAGAAAAGACTGTGCAGGGGTCTTTACCCGCCGCACCATTGTACATAATGTAAATGTCACATTTCTCAGGAAAGCAGCCGCCGATGTGGATGAATCTAACCCTCCAGCTGTCTGAATATTTTGTATTTTTTCATTTACTTTTATTGAATGCGTCTTTTCTACCTCTGTGTAAGGGGGATTCAGAGCAATAAATATACTGTATTTGAGGGAACCACGTCCTCGCCGGTTAACACTGCTCCTCGCGCAGCGAACAATGATAGAAGAGGATGAATGCGAGCCTATGAAGGTTTCTGCACGTTCACAACTGGCTTTACATACAGTAACAGTACCACAGTCTTGCGGCAGTACAGTTTGCCGTGGGCCCTAATTAAACTTGAAGAGCATCTGTCAGCAGATTTGTACCTATGAACTAGCTGACCTGTTGAATGTGGCGTGGCAGGTGAGAGAGCAGAGCCTCTAGGTGCAACGGCAACGCCCCCGTTGCTCCTAGAGGTTCATTTGCATATAATAAAACATCTTTTTTTCTCAGCAATGCGGACACATATGAATGCGGACACATATGAACATGGGACCAACACAGATGCCAAGAGCACGTGGAACAGGTCAGCCAGTGTCATAGGGACAGATCTGCTGACAGATGCCCTTTCAGGTCGCACTGTTTAGTCGGTTCGCCTTGTAAATGTCAGTGCAGCCATACTATACAGTGTGGTCATCATTCGTTTAATTAGAGCCTGTACTGCCAAGCCATGACCATGCGGTGTGGTTGTACCTTAACCCCTTAAGGACTCAGCCCTATTTCACCTTAAGGACTTGGCCATTTTTTGCTAATCTGACCAGTGTCATTTTAAGTGCTGATAACTTTAAAACGCTTAGACTTATCCAGGCCGTTCTAAGATAGTTTTTTCGTCACATATTGTACTTCATGACACTGCTAAAATTGGGTCAAAAAAGAAAATTTTTTTGCATAAAAAAAAATACCAAATTTACCAAAAATTTGGAAGAATTAGCAAATTTCAAAGTTTCAGTTTCTCTACTTCTGTAATACATAGTAATACCCCCAAAATTGTGATGACTTTACATTCCCCATATGTCTACTTCATGTTTGTATCATTTTGGGAATGATATTTTATTTTTTGGGGATGTTACATAGCTTAGAAGTTTAGAAGCAAATTTTGAAATTTTCCAAATCCAACTTTTTATGGACCAGTTCAGGTCTGAAGTCACTTTGTGAGGCTTACATAATAGAAACCACCCAAAAATGACCCCATTTTATAAACTACACCCCTCAAGGTATTCAAAACTGATTTTACAAACTTTGTTAACCCTTTAGGTCTTCCACAAGACTTCATGGCAAATGGACATAAAATTTAAGAATTTCGTCCTTATACCTGACCAGCAACAGGTTTCCACTAGTAAGGGCACGGGTCTCACCCCTGGGGATAGGTACCTGGGTGGGGTAGGCAGGGAGGCCGCGTTGATTTTTCCGCACGGTCCCACAAGCGAACCATGGATCTGGCGGCAAGGGACCTGAACAAGGGAATGCTAGTATAAAAGTTATCCACGTACAGGTGGTAACCCTTATCTAGCAGTGGGTACATAAGGTCCCACACGAGTTTCCCGCTAACAGCCAGAGTGGGGGGACATTCTGGGGGTTGAATACGGGAATCTCGCCCCTCGTACACACGAAATTTGTAAGTGCACCCTGAGGTACTCTCACAAATTTTGTACATTTTCACGCCATACCTCGCCCGCTTAGTGGGAATGTATTGGCTGAAACTGAGTCTCCCCTTGAACGCAACGAGAGACTCATCAACCGCGACCTCCCTTCCAGGTACGTAGGCCTGCACAAATTTGGCCCCGAAGTGATCGATGACCGCCGTATCTTATACAGACGGTCATGGGCAGGATCACCTCGGGGGAAGGGGGGACTGCTGCATTATCTGAATAATGCAGACATTTCCGGATGGCCTCAAACCGGGGATGTGTCATGGCCGTACTGTACAGTGGGGTCTGGTAGAGGACGTCCCCACTCCAGTATTGCCTGACACTGGGTTTTTGCACTAGACCCATGTGCAGCATGAGGCCCCAAAATGTCCTAATCTCGGCTGCACTGACCGGCGTCCAGCCACCGGGCCAAGCCAAAAAGGAGCCCGGGTGCTGAGCAACGAACTGTTGGGCGTACAGGTTCGTCTGCTCCACCATCAGATCCACAAATGGGTCACTGAAAAAAAAAAAAAAAAAGTCCATTTCAGTAAACCCCACTGTGGGAACCTGACTTCCTGGATTGCCAACAAAATCCGGACTCTCGGGCTCAAAATCCACTGGGGGACACCAGCTAAGTTCACCGGCAGGGGGCTCCGGTGGGCCGGGAAACCAGTACGAGCCCCAGGGCGGCTCGTACTAGGGTGGGCCACAGGATCCCTAGCATGTGGAGTCCCTGGCTCCGCCGCCTTGGGGGCTCATCGTTGTCAGATGATGATGAGGAGGATGTGGATGACAAGAGGAACGTGGGGTCATCCTCATCCTCACTGGGGCTCTCAATGGACAAGTGTTAAAAAAATAAATAAAAAAAAGTTCAAAGTTGCTGATCAGCGGTGGGGCGGGCGATGCGCTAACAGTGGCCGGACGCTAAAAGTGCCGGCCTGGTGGGAAGGGGGGGGGGGGGGGAAGGCTGGGTAGTCTAGCGTCTCAAAGCTAGAAAATAATAAGTTTAGATAAAGTGTTTTGTTTTTTTCCTAACTAACTTTTCCCTTCTATCTCTGCCTAACGGTGCCTCTCCCTCACTGACCCTAACCTACCTGGAGGGTGATGGGTGCCGATGGGGGGGATCGCAGGAGCCTGGTGAGGACGGTGCTGGTGCTGAACAGGAAGAGGAGGGGAGAGAGCAGCGCTGGAAGTTTGAATCTCGCACCTCTCTCCCTGCACCAATCAGCACCCTGGACAGCGACATTCAGCACCACGGCCAGCACCGCCTCTCCCAAATGTTCGTACTGTGATTGGTAGTGTGTAATCACACCACCGATCACAGTCTTTTTCCGGTTCATCGGGTCACCGGAGACCCGAATGGTCCGGAAACGCAGCAAACCGCAGGTCTAAATTGACCTGCGGTTTTCTGCGACCGCCGATACAACCCCCCCTGGCGTTGTGACAGGATGCCCGCTGAGCGGGCATCCTGTTCCGATTAACCCCCGCGGCGCCGCAATCGCATTTTAAACCCATGACGTACCGGTACGTCATGGGTCCTTAAGGACTCGGGAAACATGCCGTATCGGTACGTCATGCGTCACTAAGGGGTTAAAGAGGACTCTGTACTGGAAGTGGGTCTTATTGACAAGTAAAATCTCATTATTAAGTATATTACATAAGCTGATTTGCCACTTATATTACACTCAAGAGCTGCACTCACTATTCTGCTAGTAGCCATTAGAAACAAGCTTGAAGACACGAGTAAAACCAAAGAACAAATTGTCAGGCTGCAGACAGAAAAATATGCAGCCTAAGGCTACTTTCACACTAGCGTTTTTGCTGGATCCGGCAGGGTTCAGCAAAACCGCTTCCGTTACTGATAATGCAACCATCTGCATCCGTTATGAACGGATTAGTTGTATTATTTTTAACATAGCCAAGACGGATCCGTCATGAACTCTATTGAAAGTCAACGGGGGACGGATCAGTTTTCTATTATGGCAGATTGTGGCAGAGAAAACGGATCCGTCCCCATTGACTTGCATTGTGGGTCATGATGGATCCATCTTGCTCCGCATCCCAGGACGGAAAGCAAACCGCAGCATGCTGCTTTCCGGCATGAGAATGGAACGGAATGCATTTTGGAGCGTTACGTTTTGTCCCTATTGACAATAAATGGGGACAAAATGGAAGCGTTTTTTTCCGCTATTGAGACCCTATGATGGATCTCAATACTGGAAAATATTAACGCTAGTGTGAAAGTAGACTTGGGCCTTTTTCACACAGTCAGTGTTTGGTCAGTTATTTCCATCAGTGATTTGGAGCCAAAACCAAGTGCGGGTCCTAAACACAGAGCAGGTACAGATCTTTCCCTTCTACCTTGTGTCTGTGTAGGATCCACTCCTGCTTTTGGCTCACAATCACTGATGGAAATCACTGACCAAACACTGACTGTCTGAATGAAGCCTTAGGCCCCTTGCAGACGAGCGTGTCCGTATTAGGTCCGGATGCGTCCCGGTGCATGGCAAACCCGCGCGAGTAGGAACGCAATCGCAGTCAGTTTTGACTGCGATTGCGTTCCGATGTTTAGTTTTTATCGCGCGGGTGCAATGTGTTTTGCACGCACGTGATAAAAAACTGACTGTGGTACCCAGACCAGAACTTCTTCACAGCAGTTCAGGTTTGGGTTAGGTGTTGTGTAGATTGTATTATTTTCCCTTATAACATGGTTATAAGGGAAAATAATACATTCTGAATACAGAATGCAAAGTACAACAGGGCTGGAGGGGTTAAAAAAATAAATATATATATATTTTAACTCACCTTAATCCACTTGTTCGCGCAGCCGGCTTCTCTTCTGTCTTCATCTGTGAGCAATAGGACCTTTGATGACGTCACTACGCTCATCACATGGTCCGTCGCATGATCCATCACTATGGTGATGGCTCATGTGACGGACCATGTGATGAACGTAGTGACGTCATCAAAGGTCCTATTCTTCACAAAAGACGGAAGAGATTCCGGCTGCGCGAACAAGTGGATTAAGGTGAGATAAAAAAAAAATTAACCCCTCCAGCGCTATTGTACTTAGCATTCTGTATTCAGAATGCTATTATTTTCCCTTATAACCATGTTATAAGGGAAAATAATAATGATCGGGTCTCCATCCCGATCGTCTCCTAGCAACCGTGAGTGAAAATCGCACCGCATCCGCACTTGCTTGCGGATGCTTGCGATTTTCACATAACCCCATTTATTTCTATGGGGCCTGCGTTACGTGAAAAACGCACAAAGAGGAGCATGCTGCGATTTTCACGCAAACGCACAAGTGATGCGTGAAAATCACCGCTCATGTGCACAGCCCCATAGAAATGAATGGGTCCGGATTCAGTGCGGGTGCAATGCGTTCACCTCACGCATTGTACCGGCGTGGAAATCTCGCCCGTGTGAAAGGGGCCTTACACTACGGGTTTTCTCCACTGTGTGGATGAGATTTCTTAGATCTCCTCCACTTTCCTTGTAGTTTAGCTGCTGTGGATTTTCCACACTGTGGGGGTCATTTATCAAGATCAGCATTTGTATCCAGTATTATCCTCCAGACGCCCCCGAAAGATGCACTTCATTTATGACAAGACGCACACCTCATCATAAATGGAGTGCATCCCCGGCACTCCCTGAGCCTAGATACAAATCTTACTCCAGCTGTGAGCTAGGGCAATGATGATAAATGAGCCAGAGCCGATGACCCCGCCAACACCACGCAGTGTTTTCGGAAAGTGTCAAGGATGTCATATAGTAACACCAATGGCTCCTAAATTTGCAACTTTTATTATTTTTTCCCCCAGTTTCTGCCGCAGAGAATCTGCAGTATTTATGCCCCATGTGAGCATACTCCTAAAGTGAAGGTCTATCTTTGAAACCAATTTTTTTAAAGCTTCAATGCACAGAAATTAAAACATACCAACCTGGGCTGTGGAGTCGGAGGCAATTTTGGGTACCTGGAGTCGGCAAAAAATGAACCGACTCCGACTAAATTTAAATTGGAATAAAAAAAAATAAAAAAAATAAAAATAAAAAAAAGCAAGTTTAAATGTCCCAATTCACAAAAAGTTATAATTAATTCTCTACTGTAAGAATAATGCATGCAGTGCGTCACGTTACCGCAAAAACGAACACGTTAAGTGACCATGAAGAAGCATGCTTTTCATATGCTTCACTATATGGCACGCAACGCACAGTTAAGGAGCGGCAATACTTATACTTTCCATTGTGTTGTGTTCCGCTGTTACAGGGAACGCAGCGTCCATGGTTAACCTCGCCTCTCACTGATAATATGTTTTTTGCAGGACTAGACACTTGTATAAGTGACGGGAATGGATGGTCAATAGCTCAAGACTGAAGCTGTAAACCATTTGAAAAACTGCTGTCATTCAGCTGAGGCTATAAAAACTTGTAAACTCAGATTGTTAGCTTAAACTTTAAACATGACTATGGGATTCTACTGGGGAAATCATGTTTTACAATAAATGCCCCTTCCTGGATCCCCCCACTGCCCTATCTTCAGCAGAAGATCAGCACACAAAGGAGAAGGCAGCAGCTTCCTGGCCAGTAGTTCTGTGGTAATGACATGTATGTTGCCTTTCTTTCCTTCAAGGAATGTATCAAATACATTCAAAACTGAGGAGTCGGAGCATTTATCTACCGACTCCACAGCCCCTATAGCAACCCTGAAAAAAATTATTTTGCATCTAAAGCAACTATGGATTTTCAAGTCTCCATAGTAAAAGACAACAAGCTCGCTCCAGGCAGCCCCCTATTATTCGCTGACCTGCAGAAATAGGGTCAGATCAATGGCAAAATGTCTGCAGGGTGATCAACGCAAGGCTTTCAATATTGTTTTACTATGGAGACACAAAGGTCAGCGCACAGGAGTTTAGAGACAAAACCACAGAATTTTAATCAAGATTATATAAGTTCTTGAAAACATTTCAGCAGAATCAACCCTATTAAAATAGGCATAATGCTTTGCAGAGTTTATCCTGCTGTGTACAAAGATTTTTTTGTGCTTACCTGTAAAATCCTCTCTCGCCGAGTTCATTCAGCTGTTGGCATCTAGTGTTGAGCGAACTTGTGTTTTAAGTTCGGCGTCTAAAGTTCTGGTTATCGAAGAAAAGCGTTACGGATTCTAAATTCCGTTATGGTCCGTGGTAGCGGAATACATAACGTGATTCTTCGATAACCCGAACTTTAGACGCCGAACTTAAAACACAAGTTCGCTCAACACTATTAGCATCAATGACCCACTTGTGAAGGGTAGGAAAGCACAACAGAGGTGGGGGGGGTGGGGGGGGACGTCAGCTGAAAAAAAAACTTACTAGTGCACACCAGAAGTGATGGACTCATCAGCTAATTACCCCATGCTATTGCACATACCTGGTCCGGTGATGAAAGCAATGTGGATGACCAGTGCCATCAGGAATGAATGGAAGTGTCAGCTACGGCACCAACTGCCAGCATAAAGACGACACCTGACAAAGACATCCATAGGTAGCGTAAAATCCGGAAATATATATATATATATACACACATACACATATACATACAATCACCAAACCTAGTACCAACTGGAAGGTTCCACCTATAGAAGGGGGGATGCAGTAGGAGCTATCGCATACAAAGACAGGTCCGAAACATGGTGTGGAGTAGACGCCAATGTGGTAGAAACCACAGATCTAATACCCGGTGCAAATGAGCCATGTGAGGAAGGAAGCAACACGGGTGCCATGACAGCTTTCACAGTGAAGGTAGGCACTGCACCTGAGAAGGGAACCATAAAATTGTAGACCTAGAATGTAGGGCTACTGCAAATCCTCCACCTGGGAGGGGAGCCATACAGTAGAGAACACAGCATCTACCCGAGGGGGAGGCCGTACAGCAGTAGCCACAGTGGGGCCAACACTTTACCGAGGGGGAGGCCGTACAGCAATAGCCACAGTGGGGCCAACACTTTACCGAGGGGGAGGCCGTACAGCAATAGCCACAGTGGGGCCAACACTTTACCGAGGGGGAGCCGTACAGCAGTAGCCACAGTGGGGCCAACACTCTACCCGAGGGGGAGGCCATACAGCAGTAGCCACAGTGGGGCTAACACTCTACCCGAGGGGGAGCCGTACAGCAGTAGCCACAGTGGGGCTAACACTCTACCCGAGGGGGAGGCCATATCGTAGAAGCCATGGTATGTAGTGCTAGCGTAGACACTCCATCCGAGGAGGGCCCACAGTAGTGGCTGCAGAATCTAGTGTTAGCTTATAAACTCCACCTGAGGCGGCGGCCATACAGTAGTAGCCATGGTATGTAGTGAGTAGCCTGAGGAGGAGGAGAGCTGGCCGTGGATACGGTATGCCGAGTCAGTGAAATGCACGACCCGCTAACCGAGTGACCACCGTATTCTGTGCTAGGACAGTCCGCTCCACCTATTGGAGGGGACAATGACTACCATTGTAATGTAGCTTCTAATGTGTTGTAGGGAAACACTCTGGGCAGACGGAGGCTCTCATGTAAGCGCTCAACACCCACACAAGAGCTACAGTATCTGATGAAGGGGAAAATGTAGAAGTAGCACAGTTCCCAGGTTAAATAAGGAAGAGGAGAAAACCTAGGCCAGGAGAATTAGGAATGGGGGAGTGGAGAGAGAGGGGACAGTGCATGGAGGGGGTTATACCCATCCAGTGTTCACCATAATCACCCCATCTTCATTCTCTCCCAACCCCCACCCCCCCGCTCGGGGTACCAGCAGGGTCGCCTCTTCAGCCGCTAGCACCTAGGTGGTAGGGAGGCTGGAGTGGACTGCAGAAATGCAGGTGGCCCCATGGCTGGCGGGATGCAGGGGAGCTGGGCTGCCCTAGTCCACTTTGCCTTCTTGGGGAGGTCGGGCGGTAAGGGGAACCTACACCGGCCTTCCTCTGCGAGGAAACAGAGAGGCGAGGCCTCTCTGTTTCCCATATCTAAAGAGGAAAAAGTTAAATGACAAACCAAAATAATAAATGAAAATGGCAAACAGGTGACCTGCCTCCTGCAGACACTAAGCTAAAACTGATCAGCTCAGTGATTGCAGGAGGGGTATAGCTCTGAGGAGGAGCTAACACTTTTTTGCTTAGTGTCGCCTCCTAGTGGCAGCAGCTGTACCAATGGTCTCCTGTGTCCCCCAATGATACGAGAGAGAAATGACAGTTCAATTGTGTAGATCTGTAGTCCACTTTTTGTTATTATGTGATCTAGATGTTCAGTGCCCCGACGGGCGGGCCAGGGCATCTCAGCTATCAACTTATTGCCAGTCACCTAACCCTGTAATCTCATGCCTGCGCTGTACTTTACACTCTTGGTGCATGCACAGTATATAAACCTATGCTTCCCTTAGCAACACCGATTAGTAATGTGCATGCACCACTTGGGTTTGCTCATGTGGAGGATGTCCTGCACTGCTGAGGTATTCAAGTCAATGGGGCTGAGCTGCTCCTTGGGCGTGTGACTGATGTACGGTGATGTCACATAACCTAGGATGAGTCTGCGGCGCCCGGCTTCTTCTAACAGCTGATCGGCGGGGGGTCCTGGGTTTTGGACCCCCGTCTATCTGATAATGATGACTTATCCAGAGAATAGGTTATCAATAGTAATTTCCAGATAACCCCTTTAAAGACTATGGACACTGATATTTTGTTTTACTTTTTTTTTGTCCATTTGCTTATAAAATACAAAATAAAAAATCTAAAATAATCATCAATAATTTTCTACCATTTTGCTTCTTCAGCGAGTGGCTTCTAAAACGGACATATAAACAGCAGCAGAGCTCTGGCGAGGTTGACTGTTCTCTCTGCTCTCCTCCTTCCTTCTCTCTGTGTTCGAGATACCAGCAGGGAGGCAGAGGAGGTTGCAGAGGGGTTGCTCACACAGATTGTAAATAGGGAGAAAAGCACACTCAAGGTAGTCTGCAAGGGGAAAGCAGCAGCATCCTGGACACACAGATCCAGAATGCATTAGGGCTCATGCACATGACTGTGATCGGCCTGGGAAACATGGTCTATGTATTGGTCTCATCTCCTGGGCCAACTGTATCATAGCAATACATACAGCCAGATCGCCCCGCGATCAGATATGAAATGACTGTTATAAATTATTATGGTACAATTGGTTCAGGTCCAGGTAGCCACGGTCGCCCTGCATGATTCGTCCGGCACATGGACCGTGTTTCCCATGCCAATCACAGGTGTGTGCATAAGCCCTTACTGGGAGGGTCGCATCCACGTGAGAAAAATCTGAAAACTAGGGGCAGGTTCTAAACTGAATATCAGGGGGGTCTGAAAACAAGTAAAGTAATGAAAATCACAGCCCGAAACTTAGTGCATCTTTTATTGACTTAAGGTAACAGAACATGTCTCCATGTCAAACGTGCGAAGCCTTACAGCAGCAGAATGTCCCATGTCATAAAGTCTTTAAACAAAACCAATATTAGATGTAAAAAAATATATCAAATAACACATATCGCCAAAACCACAGGATCTGCAGCTGTAGGGACTATACACAGTATTATTGCCTCTGTAACTTCCAGTACAACAATGGACTATCTCACACAGCGAGTAACCTGACCGCAGCCTCGGAAAAAAAATAAAAAATAAAAAATAAATAAAAATTTGCATCTTTTTATAAATTGAAACAAGTAAACATATTTGCCCCTGCCCGGTATTATTACATATTTGTTATACTGAAATGTTTCTGATTTTAAAACAAAATGCAATAATAGGAAAGGGAATGCAAAAAAATAAATAATAAAATACTGCTGTTTATTAAACATCCCAATTAGGGCTCATGCACACGACCATATGCCCCCCGAGACATACGGTCCGTAAGCGGGCCACATCATGCGCACGGGAGCGCACAGCATCATAGGTTACCATGATGCTGTGCACATCGGGCCGCCCGCGGGGCTATTGTCCCGCATTCATAAGATCATATGAGTGCAGGACAATAGCCCCCTGGGCGGCCCGATGCGCACAGCATTATAGTAACCTATGATGCTGTGCGCACGATGTCTGCCGCTCACGGACCGTATGTCTCAGAGGGCGTACAGTCGTGTGCATGAGCCCTTACCCATGTGAAAAAGTAATCACCCCCCTTAACCTTGATAACTGGTTGCACCACCTCTAGTAGTAATCACTGCAGTGCTTCTTGTCAATTAAGGTGAAACTAAGGCTGAGTTCACACTTCAGTTATTTGGTTATTGTGAGCCCAAATCAGTAGTGAAACCTACTCAGAGATCAGGTATAATGAAAAGATCTGCACCTGTTCTGTGTCTTTGACCTGAACCTGGATTTGGCTCACGATAACTGATGGAAATAACTGACCAGATAGCTGAAGTGTGAACTCAGCCCACCCCTCATCTAGTCGGAGAATAAAAGGGGGCTTCTCATGCCGCTAAACATTTACAGCAATGGACCTAGCTGCTCGAAAAAGTAAGATTTAAGATCAACATCTGTTATGTAAATCCAGTGCTTGTCCGAGATGCTAAATCTGATCACCTGGTTTACAGATGACATACAGGGGGAGGTAAGGCAGACCCCATCTACATGTGAACAGTGAAGTGTCCTCGCAGAAGGGAGCAGTTCTCAGGGCAAAGTGAGACCGTGGCGCTAACGCTAGTTACTACAGCTTCCAGCCCATCATGACTGACCGAGGATCTCTGACGAGCACCGGATTTACAGTGCATTCACAGAAAGTCTTCAGACCCTTTCTCTTTTTACATTTTGTCATGTTGCTCCTTGTGCTAAAATAAAATAAAAAAAAATAAAAAAAAGTTCTCCCCTTCATTCTGCCCTCAATACCCCATAATGAGAAAGTGAGAACAGAATTTTAGAAAAGTTTGCAAATTTATTAAAAAGGAAAAACTAACATTTCTCCTGGACATAAGTATTCAGACCCTTTGCTATGACACTTGACGTTTAGCTCTGGGGCCTCCCACTTCTCTTCATCCTCTCTGAGATGTTTCTACACCTTGATTGGAGTCACCTGTGGTAAATTCAGTTGATTGAACATGATCTGGAAAGACACAGCCCTGTCTATATAAGATCTCACAGCAAAAACCAAGACATGAGGAGGAAAGAACTGCCTGTAGACCCCAGAGACAGGATTGTGCAGAGGCACAGATATGGAGAAGGGGACAAAGCATTTCTGCTGCACTGGAAGTTCCCAAGAGCACAGTGGTCTCCATAATTCTTAAATGGAATAAGTTTGGAACATCCAGGACTCTTACAGCTGGCAGTCCCACCAAAAGTATTAATTGGGAGAGAAGGGCCTTGGTCAGAGAGGTGACCAAGAACCCAATGGTCATTGAGACTGATCTCCGAAGATCCTGTGTGCAGATGGGAGAAACTTCCAGAAGGTCAACCATCACTGCAGCCTCCACCAATCTGGGCTTTATGACACATTGGCAAGAAAGAAGCCTCTCCTCAGTAAAAGACACGCAAAAGCCGCCTGGAGGTTGTAGAAAAGCACCTAAAGGACCCTCAGACTGTGAGAGACAAGATTCTCTGATCTCATGAAACCAAGACTGAACTTTCTGGCCTAAATTCTAAGCGTCATGTCTGGAGTAGGGTTGTTGCGATACCAAAATTTTGATTCAATTTCGATACCATAAAAAAGTATTGCAATACTCGATACCACGCAAAAAAAATTAAAACACCAAAAAAGCCACGTGCATTCCGCATTTAAAAAAATGCTGAATCGCGCAGTTTTTATTTAATATTTTTGTTTCTGTTCTGGCGTTCACCGCATAGGAGATTTTCTTTGAATTTTAATAGTTTGGACTTGGCAATATGTGGTATGTGTATTTATTTATTGCTTATATATGTTATATGTAAAATTGGGAAAGGGGAAGATTTATACTTTATATTTTGGCAGTTTTTCTTTAAACTTTTTTCTTACTTTTTATTTAATAACTATTAGCCCCCTTAGGGGCTAGAACCTGGGATCTTTTCATTCCTTTTCCTAGTCACCCTAACAGAGCTCTATCAGGGTGAATAGGAGCTCACACTCTCCCTGCTGCCCTGTGCATATTACACACAGCAGCAGGGAGCTGACCATGGCAGCCAGGGCTTCAGGAGCGTCCTGGCTGCCATGGTAACTGACCAGAGCCCCAGGATTACACTGCTGGGGCTCTGAACAGAAGCTGCCACTGTCACCATTGAGAAGGGGAGGGGACCCTGTGGCCACTGCCACCAATGTTTTTAATACTGGGGGGGAGGGGGGCTCACTGCACCACTAATGATTTTAATACTGGGGGGGGCGGGCGCACTGCGCCACCAATGATAATTATCCTTTAATACAGGAGGCGGGTGCCGGTAGCAGATCAGCGGCAGTTAACTGCCACTGCCGCTGATCGCTGCTCCCTGTCTGAGGCAGGGTGCCAGCTATGTGATTCTGCTGCCGGCACCCGCCTCCTGTAGTAAACGTTAACTATCAATGGTGGCGCGGTGCGCCCGACCCTCCCCTCCTCCGCCCCTCTCTCTTCTTATTGGCAGCAGCAGCACAGGGGGGAGGGAGAGAGTGACTCCTTCTCCCCTGTGCTGCTGAGGGAACATGAGCGCGCTGACAGCAGTGCGCTCCATGTTCTTTGATGCTAGGCTGCACAGTAGGGCAGCCTAGTATCGATAAATGTCAAGTCCCTGTATCATATCAATACTGGGACAATAGTATCAATTGGGTATCGATATTTCGATACCCGCAACAACCCTAGTCTGGAGGAAACCAATCACTAGCCATCACCTGCCCAGTACCATCCCTACAGGGAAGGCTGGTGGTGGCAGCATCATGCTGGGGGGACAGGGAGACGGGTCAGGGTGGAGGGGAAGATGAATGCAGCAAAGTACAGAGATATTCTTAATGAAAACCTGATCCAGAGCTCTGGGCCGAAGGTTCACCTTCTAACAAGACAGTGACCCTAAGCAAACAGCCAAGACAACACAGGAGCGGCTGAGGGGACGACTCTGTGAATGTCCTTGAGTGGTCCAGCCAGAGGCCTGAACACAATTAAATATCTCTGGAGAGACCTGAAGATGTCTGTCCACCGACGGCCCCCATCCAACCGGACAGAGCTGGAGAGGATCTGCAGAGAAGAATGGCAGAAAATCCCCAAATCCAGGTGTAAACCTTGTGGCATCAAGAAGAATGGAGGCTGGAATCACTGCCAAAGAGGCTGAGACTTACAGTACAGACCAAAAGTTTGGACACACCTTCTCATTCAAAGAGTTTTCTTTATTTGCATGACTATGAAGGCATCAAAACTATGAATTAACACATGTGGAATTATATACATAACAAACAAGTGTGAAACAACTGAAAATATGTCATATTCTAGGTTCTTCAAAGTAGCCACCTTTTGCTTTGATTACTGCTTTGCACACTCTTGGCATTCTCTTGATGAGCTTCAAGAGGTAGTCCCCTGAAATGGTTTTCACTTCACAGGTGTGCCCTGTCAGGTTTAATAAGTGGGATTTCTTGCCTTATAAATGGGGTTGGGACCATCAGTGGCGTTGAGGAGAAGTCAGGTGGATACACAGCTGATAGTCCTACTGAATAGACTGTTAGAATTTGTATTATGGCAAGAAAAAAGCAGCTAAGTAAAGAAAAACGAGTGGCCATCATTACTTTAAAGCGAACCTTTCACCTGGATTTCACTTAATAAACTATCACCAGTACCTTATAGATCATCCTCATTGTGTTAGCACACGGTCTTGTCCCGCTTTTCTGTCATGTATATGCATGGAAAAATCGCCTTATAAAGTACTCTTCTCCAGCTCCACAAGTCACGGTAGAAGTCAAGGGGGTAGCCCTTCCCTCACTCCAGGCTGTAACTCCCCTGCCCTAACCCCGCCTCTATGCAGTCTAATTGACACCCGGCTCAGTCGCCGGGACCGCGCTTGTACAGGCGGCGCATGCGAGCGCGATCCTGTAACTGAATCGCGCATGCGCCGTCCCCGATTCCTGCCTGTCTTCTCTTCTCTTCCTCACGCGCGATTCAGTTACAGGATCGCGCTTGAGTCCGATGGCGAATGCGCCGCCTGTACAAGCGCGGTCCCGGCGACTGAGCCGGGTGTCAGTTAGACTGCAGAGAGGCGGGGTTAGGGCAGGGGAGTTACAGCCTGGAGTGAGGGAAGGGCTACCCCCTTGACTTCTACCGTGACTTGTGGAGCTGGAGAAGAGTACTTTATAAGGCGATTTTTCCATGCATATACATGACAGAAAAGCGGGACAAGACCGTGTGCTAACACAATGAGGATGATCTATAAGGTACTGGTAATAGTTTATTAAGTGAAATGCAGGTGAAAGATTCGCTTTAAGAAATGAAGGTCAGTCAGTCAGCTGAAAAATTGGGAAAACTTTGAAAGTAAGGGCTATTTGACCATGAAGGAGAGTGATGGGGTGCTGCGCCAGATGACCTGGCCTCCACAGTCACCGGACCTGAACCCAATCGAGATGGTTTGGGGTGAGCTGGACCGCAGAGTGAAGGCAAAAGGCCCAACAAGTGCTAAGCATCTCTGGGAACTCCTTCAAGACTGTTGGAAGACCATTTCAGGGGACTACCTCTTGAAGCTCATCAAGAGAATGCCAAGAGTGTGCAAAGCAGTAATCAAAGCAAAAGGTGACTACTTTGAAGAACCTAGAATATGACATATTTTCAGTTGTTTCACACTTGTTTGTTATGTATATAATTCCACATGTGTTAATTCATAGTTTTGATGCCTTCATAGTTATGAAAATAAAGAAAACTCTTTGAATGAGAAGGTGTGTCCAAACTTTTGGTCTGTACTGTATGTCAATACAAGATTTTAGTTTTTCACTTTCAATAATCTAGCAAAGATTTTGAACATTCGGTTCTCACTAACACAACGAGCAACATAATAAAATGTGAAATAAGTGAAAAGGTCTGAAGACTTTCCAGATGCACTGCAGATACTGTAACAGAACTAAGAACACAGGGACAGTTGTATACTTCAGGTCCTTTATCAAGTACACTGCTCAGATTTACTAACATGTTTGCTCCAACAATCTGTCTAAGCCGTGGAAAAACTAGGCAAAGGTGTTTAGCCCAAGATGTGACATTTAGCGCCAAAAAAGCCCCACAATTGAGGCGTAGAATTCTGTTTTAAAGGGGTTGTCCCACAAAAAATATCCTACTGTTTTCAAACCAGCACCTGGACCTGAATCCTTTTGCAATTGCATGTAATTAAAAATTTTGCATAACCACTGAAATATTCAAATAAAATGTTTCTGGATAGCGCCACCTGCTGTTTTTTTCTTTTCTTATTTCAATGCATTTGTCAGATGGATCCGCCTGACAAATGCCAGCCGTTTGCGTCCGGATTGCCGGATGCGGCAGGCCGTTCCGGCGACAGAACTGCCTGCCGGAATCCTCTGCCGCAAGTGTGAAAGCACCCTTGAAGAAACACACAGCAGACATCTCAAGTTTGCCTGAGAACTACCTGGATGTTCCATAATGCTTTTGGATGTTCTATGGACAGATGAGAAAAAAGTGTAACTTTTTTTTGGAAGAAAGAGGATATTTTACCACTGAATGTCTAGGAAGAGAAGGCGATGGTCCTCTTCCAACAGCTGATCAGGGGGTGTCAGGAGCTGGAGCCCCATCAGTCTGAGGATAGGCCATCAACATCTGACTCCTGGAAAACCCCGTTAAATTCAAGGGTTCTCTTAACTTTTTCACCGTGTGGATGTTTCCTCAATAAATTACCTGATCGGCACAACTGCTTGTGTGATATTAGTTTAGATAATGTAATGGCTGAGGGGCGACAGATCTGTCATTCACAACCTCTGTGACAATACAGCTGACACACCCAGCTTTCCCAGTAACAGATATAAGAAGGATTAGTTATGGCTCATCAGAAGAGAACTTTCTCAGAGGATACGACACAGACAGGATGTAAAGCCTCTCTACCCGTGGATGGTATAGAAAACACTAGGTAGACTGCACGCTTTGGTAGAGAGACATATACACAAGTCACCGTCTCACAGATGGTTTTACCGAGCTCCCGTTATGTTCTCGTCAGTGGCCGCACTGCCGCAGACTAATCACTGTCGGAGCTGCTGTATTCCGAGGACGTCAGGTCTTCGCTGATCACATTGTAAAACTTTTTAGGAATGTCCAATCCTAGAGAGCAGGAGAAAGGTGCGTGAGTGAATGTCTGGAGACAGCCCTCCACAATCCATGTGCTGTATGTATGTCCGAACCATCTAATAGATTGTACAGCCGAATATTACATGGAGCCCAGTGCACTGATCACTTTCATCTGACCCCTTCGGGACCTGCTTAAAGGGGTTACACGTACATTTGCCACGTGTTTCCAGTCTGGGCTTACAAACTGCAGCGCATACGCAACTCTGAATCTCTCGCTAATGCGCTAGTCAAGAGTCTAGTCAGACGCATGCGCTGTGGGTTCTAATCCCAGGCTGGGATCGCGTGGTAAGTGTGAAGGTCCGAGGTTTTAGTACTCATGCCACCCTGGTGTTTGGAGAGCACCATGCCTGTGGTACTGAGGTCACCTACATAATTTTGGTGGCCAGAAGAGCATCCTAGGGGCAAAAATGTCCCAATAGAAAGATGGGTTTTCTGGAGACTAGGAAGTCTGATGACGGGGCCTAGGTTTTTAGGCTGACGGGGAGTATGTGGCTTTGGTGCATTAATATGATTTGCAACACTGGGTTTCTGCTTGAGTGCTGGGACTCACCCGGGCAGGTGGACGGAGATAATTACCCAAGTACACAGGAAGGTGCCCATAGCTATGACCGTCACACGGGAGCTGTGGTCTGGTTTCAGGTATTCTATAGTAAGAAAGACACCAACCTTCCCTCCCAGAGGATTTTACATAATGATTTAAGATCACAAGTGTAAGTAGCCTAGAAAAAAATAAATAAATAAGATTTCCTAGCAATGAAGAGAAGGCACCCACTATTTAACCCTTAGATGACTGGGCGGTTTCCGCTTATGTTTTTCACTCCCCGCCCTACCAGAGTCATAACTTTTTTATTTTACCGTTCACATAACCCGATCTCTGCCAGGGAACGCTGTTACGGGTTCGGAAGCGCGCATCTCCCGCTTCCACACTGCTCAGATGTCGGAATATGAGGAGTGAAATGTATACAATCAGCCATATGGCTGATCGGATACATGTGTGGCGGGTCTCTGCCGTTTCAAACAGAAGAAACCCAACGGCCATGGAGCCCGCTGCACGCAGGCGCCATGTTTAAAGATGCGACTTCCACCGTACATATATGCCGGATGCCACGAAGGGGGTTAAACGCTTGGCACGATATTGCAACATGTAAACGTTGTGGCCACGGTGCGTTTTGTTTGTTTTCTGTAGTGATATCAGAAAACCGCAGAATAAAAAAAAAAAGCTAATAAAAAGGAAAATGCACTCATCTGACAAAGATGAGGTCCAATCCAACTTGCCCAGTCATGTTTAGAGTCATGGTAGATGTTACCTAGACCCAAAGACATAAGATTGCTGATTGATCCAGTCAAAGCTAGTGGAATGCATCAACGGCCCAGTGTCCGCTCCTTTCACCAAATGCTTTACCTCATCACATTTAGGCCTATTTCCCACGTCCATCTTTACACACATGACAAGATGGCCCGTGGTTCATGCGTGACGATGTCGGTGAAGGATCCGCATGTCCGTTTTTTGCCCTCCATATGTCATCCGTATTCCATGTACACTGCCAGGCTGACAATTTCCAGGGCATCTCCTGGCAATGGTCTGTGTGGTTTTCATGGACCCTTTGACCACTGACGTGTGAATACACACACATTAAATTCTATGGATATGTGAGCGGTTTGTAGAGGCCACGGACAGAACATGTCTGACATGTGAAAGAAGCCTTACCAATATTTCCCATCATCTCATGCAGCTGTTCCCATAACTCCTATACAGCTCGTATAATACTCAACCATGGCTCCAAATAAACAGTGCTCCCCCATATTTATAGGAATCCCAGAGGCAACACATCTACTGTGTGGATTGCTGAGAGTTGTCTACTGTGGGTGTCATACGCTGTATCCCCTGCACTAGACACATATGACCACAAGACCACAGTGTACACATTGTCAGATTAGAATCCAGGACTTACCAAAATTACTCCCCTTGTTTTCCTCCAAATCTTCAAAGTGGTCAAAATCAAAGCTCACGTTTCGATGCTACAAAGAAGCAGAACACACAGTAAGCACTGGGGCCCCTGTAACCCGGGCAGAAATGTCCATTTCCCATATCTTACTTTAAGCTTCAATAATTTGTCCCACAATTCTGCTTTACTCTTCTGGACAGTGATTACGGCTTCTCCGTTCTTCACTGTGCATTCCGATTTGTCTGCTACGATATCCTTGTAGAGGTCCATATCTGCGACATAGTGCTTTCCTCCAGCATAGCAACTGCGAGAAATACATCCACGTTTGCATGACAAGAAGCCGCCATCAAGTCGGAGGCTTTTAGCTTCCACTGCAAAATGGCTTACCTGAAGACGAGCCGGTCGCTGTAGAAGGTGCACTTGGGCTCGGTCACTTGTCTCAGCTTTACGGTCAAGGTCACAGAATCGTCCTTCTCAAACCATTTCACTTCTGGAAATAAACTAAAGACAAGAGAGTCTGGCTTCCTTACAACGGGCAACATACAATAAATGATGGAATTGTGCAACGTGCGTTGGAAGACAAGAGCTTTGACAGGAGAAGAAAGGGATGTTTCTCGACTATTCTAACTACAACTTTTTGCTGGACCGCCACTAACCTTGCGGAGGGGAGAGTTCTTAGATGTTCAGAGTCCCCACTCACAGGAAAGCTTTGGCTTTCGTCATCAGGATGGGGCAAGAGGTCAGCCCTGGTAATCTTCTCATTGCCTGTTAAAAAAAAGATCAGACCTGTAATACAGCTCCATGTCTGCCTCATGTGAAGGAGGGTTATAGCACTATGTATACTGATATGAATGAGGATAGGAGCATACCAGAATCTGTATTCTTCAGACATGGAGGAGGAGACATACTGATGTCTGCCGGATCGTTCTCGGGTACTACATCTTCTTCATTCCTGTTAAAAGTATATGCCGGATCGTTCTCAGGTACTACATCTTCTTCATTCCTGTTAAAAGTATATGCCGGATCGTTCTCAGGTACTACATCTTCTTCTTTCCTGTTAAAAGTATATGCCGGATCGTTCTCAGGTACTACATCTTCTTCTTTCCTGTTAGAAGTATATGCCGGATCGTTCTCGGGTACTACATCTTCTTCTTTCCTGCTAA
The DNA here is from genome assembly GCF_905171765.1 of Bufo bufo. Taxonomy (NCBI): domain Eukaryota; kingdom Metazoa; phylum Chordata; class Amphibia; order Anura; family Bufonidae; genus Bufo; species Bufo bufo. The sequence continues at coordinate 137,432,299 of NC_053398.1, read as the reverse complement.
AAGTATATGCCGGATCGTTCTCGGGTACTACATCTTCTTCTTTCCTGTTAAAAGTATAAGTTCAGTAAAAAGGAGACTTTTGTATAACTTACCAGTAAAGTCTCTTTCTCGCTCTTCCTTGGGGGACACAGGAAACCATGGGTATAGCTCTGCTCCCTAGGAGGCGTGACACTAAGTGAAAGCTGTAAGCCCCTCCTCCATCAGCTATACCCTCAGCCTGGAGAGAGAGACTGCCAGTTGCGTGTCCAAGTAGTGAAAGATAACCACCAACCGGAAAAAAAGAACCGTCAAGCCCCAACGGGGGCAACCAAGCCGGAACCACAACTGTAAACCCAAATGAAGGGCGGGTGCTGTGTCCCCCAAGGAAGAGCGAGAAAGAGACTTTACTGGTAAGTTATACAAAAGTCTCCTTTTCTCGCCCATTTTCCTTGGGGGACACAGGAAACCATGGGACGTTCCAGAGCAGTCCAAGAAGGGAGGGACCAGAACAACCAGACCAACACCCAGAGGCATCAATCAACTGCCGCCTGCAACACCAGACGGCCTAAAGCAGCGTCAGCCGACGCATGAGTATGCACCCTGTAGAATTTGGTGAAGGTGTGCAAGGAGGACCAAGTGGCCGCCTTGCAAATCTGCTCCGTAGAAGCCCGATTCCTCTGAGCCCAGGAAGCCCCGACCGCTCTAGTGGAGTGAGCGGTAACACCAAGGGGCGGAACCTTGCCCTTGGCGAGATAAGCCTCAGTAACAGCCATCTTGACAAAACGGGCGATAGCAACTTTGGACGCCGCCATCCCTCTGCGCGACCCCTCCGGAACCACAAAGAGCGAGTCAGTACGCCTGAAAGAGCTGGTTACCTCCTGATAAACCTTCAGCGCCCTGACAACGTCCAGGCGATGAAGCTTCCTCTCCCGGGGGTGGGAAGGGGAAGGACACAAGGAGGGGAGAACGATGTCCTCGTTCAGATGAAAGGTGGAGACCACCTTAGGAAGGAAGGAAGGGACCGGACGAAGAACCACCTTGTCCTGGTGGAACACTAGGAAAGGTTCCAGACAGGAGAGTGCAGCCAATTCAGACACCCTCCGAAGAGAGGTGACGGCTACAAGGAAAATAACCTTGCAGGACAGAAGCCGCAAGGAAACAGTCCGCAGAGGCTCGAAAGGAGAAGCCTGGAGCGCTGAGAGAACCAGGTTCAGGTCCCAGGGCGGTACCGGAGGGCGGTACGGAGGAACCGCGTGAGCCACGCCCTGAAGGAAAGTCTTGACAGGACCAAGGGGGGCCAGTGGGCGCTGAAACAAAATGGACAGCGCAGACACCTGACCCTTCAAAGAACTAAGACCCAGACCTTGGGCAAGGCCACTCTGAAGGAAAGACAAAACGGTGGGGAGAGAAAAGCGGAGCGGAGGAATCCCCAGATCGGCACAGAACCCCAAATAGGTCCTCCAGGTCCTATAATAGATCCTAGAAGAGGACGGCTTACGAGCGCGGATCATGGTGCGGACGACGTCCGCAGAAAAACCCCTACGCGTCAGGACGGTGGTCTCAACAGCCACGCCGTCAAACGTAGGGACCTTAAACGCGGGTGGAAGATCGGTCCCTGAGAGAGAAGATCTTCCCTGGCGGGCAGCGGCCAGGGCGCGTCCGCCAGGAGCAGCATGAGGTCGGCGTACCAAGACTGGCGGGGCCAGTCCGGAGCGACCAGAATCACCGAGACGCCTTCCGCCGCGATCTTCCGAAGGACCTTGGGCAGGAGTGGGATGGGGGGGAATATGTATGGACGCGCGAAGCCTCGCCAAGGAAGAACGAGGGCGTCGGCTCCGCAAGCTCCCGGATCCCTGGCCCTGGCCAGATAGGCGGGGACCTTGTGATTGAACTTGGAGGCCATGAGGTCCACGTCCGGCATGCCCCAACGAAGGCAAATGGCCTCGAACACCTCCGGGTGAAGAGACCACTCGCCAGGGTCGACGGTGGTGCGACTGAGGAAGTCCGCCGCCCAATTGTCCACCCCTGGAATAAAAATTGCAGATAGAGCCGGGACGTGGGCTTCCGCCCAAAGGAGAATGCTGGTGACCTCCCGCATCGCTGCTGCGCTGCGAGTGCCCCCCTGGTGGTTTATGTACGCCACGGCCGTGGCGTTGTCCGATTGCACACGAACTGGATGACCCCGCAGCAGATGAGTCCAGTGTCGCAGAGACAGAAGGGCCACTCTCAGCTCCAGGACATTGATCGAGAGTTTGGACTCCGATGGAGACCAAATGCCCTGGACGGATCGGGGAGGAAACACGCCTCCCCAGCCTAAGAGACTGGCATCGGTTGTAACCACCAGCCAGTTGAGCGGCAGAAAGGACTTGCCCAGAAGAGGGGCCTGTAACCACCAGCGGAGGGATGACCGCACCGGAGGCGATAGACGGAAGGGATGGTCCAGAGACTCCGGCGATTTGTCCCAGGAGGAGAGGATCGCCCGTTGGAGAGGGCGGGAGTGAAACTGCGCAAATGGGATCGCCTCGAAGCAGGCAACCATCTGCCCCAAGACCCGCATGCAGAAGCGGAAGGACGGTCGACGGTGGAGAAGGAGACCCCGAATCGCCCGACGGAGGGTCAGACGTTTTTCCGAGGGAAGACGTACCTCCGCCGCTCCCGTGTCTAAAAGCATTCCCAGGAAGACCAGTTGTCTGGAGGGGGGAAGGGAGGACTTGGGGAAGTTGATGACCCAACCGAACCTCGCCAGGGTCTCTAGAGTGAGATCCACGCTGGCAGCCGCTTGAGAAAGGGACGGAGCCTTGATGAGGATATCGTCCAAGTACGGCAGCAGAAAAACACCCCTGGAGCGGAGTAAGGCCAAAACCGGGGCCAGGACCTTGGTGAACACCCGGGGGGCTGTCGCCAGCCCAAAGGGAAGGGCGACAAATTGGAAGTTAAGGTCCCCCACGGCGAATCGGAGGAAGCGATGGTGACACCGGGCTACCGGAACATGGAGGTAGGCATCCTGTATATCGATGGAAGACATGAAATCTCCCCGCTCCAGGGAAGCCACCGCGGAACGGAGGGACTCCATCCGAAACCGTCGAAGGAGGAGAAAACGGTTGAGCCTTTTGAGGTCCAAAATGGGCCGCACCGAACCTCCCTTCTTGGGAACTACAAAGAGGTTCGAATAGAACCCTTGGAACCTTTCCTCTAGAGGAACGGGGGTAATCACCCCCCTGTCCAGTAAGGCTTGAACAGCCGCGGAGAACGCAGCCGCGCTTTTCGGGTCCCGCGGAGGGCGGGAGCGAAAGAACCGATCTGGAGGGAAGGACGCGAATTCGATTTTGTATCCGGAAGACACAATTTCGAGAGCCCAGGCGTCGGAGACGTGAGCCATCCAGACGTCCCTGAAAAGGAAGAGCCGGCCCCCCACCCGGGTGGGTGGGGGCGCACCTTCAGGCAGAGGACTGCTTTGCTGCGGGTGTGCGGGCAGCCTGCGGCCTGCGCCAGGAGGGCTGTGCCCGAAAAAACGGCTTCCGACGCTTATCCTGGGGAGGGGCCGAAGCGGCAGTTGCGGGGCGAGCCCCAGAGGTCCTGCGGGAGGACCGAAAACGAGACGCACCAAGGCGTCCGCGGGGGGCGCCCCTGGCTTGGGGTTGAGGAAGATGGGTGCTTTTACCACCCGTGGCTTCCGAAATAAGCTCGTCTAGGCGGGCCCCGAAAAGGCGGGAACCCGCAAAAGGTAGCCCCGCCAAGGAACGTTTGGAGGCAGCGTCCGCTTTCCAAACCTTCAGCCAGAGTTCCCTCCTGACGGAAACGGCCAGGGCGGAGGAGCGTGCTATAAGGGCTCCCGCATCAAGGGAGGCCTCACAAACAAAATTCCCAGCCCGAACAATAAGCTGGGCCAAGGAACGTAGGTCCTGGATGGGGACGTCCGAGTCCAACTCCTGCTCCAGCTGCATACCCCAAGCAGAGATTGCTTTACCCGCCCAGGCAGAGGCAAAAACCGGTCTGAGGGCAGAACCGGAGGCAGCAAAAATGCCCTTGGAAAGGGACTCCATACGACGGTCCTCCGCTGACTGAAGAGAGGACCCGTCGGGAACAGGAATGGCCGTGGTCTTTGACAGACGGGCCACAGGGGGGTCCACCTTGGGTGGGAACGACCAGGTGGCCACGACATCGGCTGGAAAAGGATAGCAAATATCCAGCTTCTTGGGATTGACAAAACGGGCGTCCGGGCGAGCCCAAGCCTTAGACACCACGGAAGAGAAATCAGAGTGGATTGGAAAGACTTTGGAGGCCTGCTTGGGTCTGATAAAGGAGACGCTAGCTGCGTCAGAGCTAGGGGGGTCATCTTGCACTTTAAAGGTGTCACGAATATCAGAGATGAGTTGACCCATCGCTGAGGCTAGCTTGGACGGCAGGGCCGAGTCCATTTCCAAATCCGAAGCCGCCAATTCACCTTCAGAGGGCGAATCCTTTGGAGAGGAGAGGCCCGTCTGAGTGCGCACGCGTGGCGGAGAGAGAGAGGCATCCGAGGAGGAGGCGCGCTCTACTCTAAAACGCTTCTGAGAGTGCCTAGCTCGGGAAGGGTCACTAAGAGAGGGTGAACCCGCCGCAGCGGCAGAAGCGGTGGACCCGGAGGGTGCGACAGTAAGAGTGGCATCCTGCGGGGTAGGCGGCCTGTCTATTAGGCAGCCCACGACATGGGTGAGGCTTTCCACGGCCTCGGACAGGGATCTAGCCCAGTCAGGCGGGTCAGAGGAAGCAGGGAGCGACACAGCAGGCAACTGAGGCTGCGGTGGAGCCCGGCATGCAGGACAGTGTGGATCAGACTGCCCCCGGGGAAAGGGTTCCCTACAAGCGGTACAGGCATGGTACCAAGGCTTGGCGGCTGCAGAAGGGTCTGACATGGTGAAAAAAATGTTGCACTTAAAGGGGGAGACCCCAGAGAAAAAACGGAACAGGGATTACACCCAGGCAGCAGCACTGGTGGCACGGAGGGGGTTAACAGTCCTACCAGACCCGCGGACAGCGCAAGCGGCAGTAGTAAGGGCAGCAGACTGAAGGAGGCTGTGGAGGAGTGGCAGCAGGCACGGAGGGTGACTCCTGAGGAAAGATGAAGAGCTTCATGATCGGACGGCAGCAGAGGATTCCACGCAGCACTAGAGATGTGCTGCCCGACGAAGCAGGAAGCAGCGGAGCGCATGTGGGGAACTCCGCCCCCCCCGCCGCGCTGAAGGAGAAGGCAGAGCCACGCGCGCGGCAAAATGATTTAACCCCCAAAAAAGATGAAGTGCCGGCCAAGCTAAAATGGCGCCGTTCGCGCCAAGTACGCGGCCCCCGCCGCGCCTGGATGAGGCAGACGGCCTCCTGCCCACAGCCGTCCCCCTGATGCCCTGCCGCTGGAGAAGACCGAAGTCCCCCCAAAGGATGCCCGGTAAGTTGCCGGCCCTGTTATGCCCATAAGAGCCCCCAAGAGAAAATGTGTCCCTGAAAAGGGGCACCGAACCTCCCAGCTGGGATGGTAGGGAATGCGGGGAGGCGGTCTAACTGAAGCTCCCCCTCACCATCAAGGTGCCCCCAATGAAAATGTGCCCCTGAAAGGGGCACCAAAAACCTCCCTGGGGGGGAGGGGGGGGGGTTGGGGGGAGGATGATGGATGGAAAACGCTCGTGAGCCTTCAAGCGTAGTCGTAGCAGCGGTGGGAGGGAGGGAAAGGGGGAGGCTGGAGCAGCCACTCTCACCATCCGCTGTCTTCACCCTCAATCCATCCAGCAGGGTCGCCCCTTCAGCTACTGGCACCGCAGTGGCAGGAAGCCGGGGGAGGGACTTGGCGTGCGGGCGACCCTTGAGCTGGCGGGACGCAGGGGAGCGAGGCTGCCCTGGTCCACCTTGTCTTCTGTGGGGGAGGCGGCAGTGCGGAATTACCGGCACTGGCGCAACTCAACCCCGGGAGAAACAGAGGGGTCTAATGCGCCTCTGTTGTCCCTGCAAGTAGAAAAATAAAAATAAAAAATTATAGGAAAGCGACCCTGCCTAAGCAGGGAGTGTCTTGCCTCCTTGGACACTAAGCAAAAACTGTCAGTCTCTCTCTCCAGGCTGAGGGTATAGCTGATGGAGGAGGGGCTTACAGCTTTCACTTAGTGTCACGCCTCCTAGGGAGCAGAGCTATACCCATGGTTTCCTGTGTCCCCCAAGGAAAATGGGTGAGAAAGAAGAATATTTGGGCAACGCTTTTCCCAAGATACATGGGGCACAGTGAGTCTTTCCCAGGGACTATTTGTAACTCACATCAAAGTTTTCTCATCTCTAAAATGTGATAATTGTGTGCAAGTCTGTTCTCATGGAATTACCTGGACGTTGCCCAGATAGTGCTACCCCCTTTCTTTGCTGAAGCTCCTATTAAGGCTATGGCTGATGAAGCAAAGTAGGATAAATTGGAATATGCATAGCACAAACATCTCCTTCTATATGACCCGTACGGGAAGCCATATGTAAGTTCTGATGCAATATTTAACAGTTTACACATCACAATTGTGTGATTTTAGGAACGCACTTGATTCCATTCAGATACAAACCTATTGGCAGGCGTTTGTGAGGATCTGCTGGGCTCCAGCAGAGCTTTCAGTTGAAGAATGTGCTGAGGGTTGTCTGTACCCAGTCCTGTGGATAGGATTTCTTGCCGTACATTAAGGTCATATACGCAGGATGCCAAATCTGACAATCGAGTCACCTGCACCTAAAATGAGAGTTGAAGGGGATAAAACAGACATTAAAAATATGAAGCAGCTTCACCTCTGCCTTGAAGCTACCCATCTGCTGGGGCTGGTCACACACATCAGCCGTCTGCTCTTACCATAGGATCCAGCCAGTACGTGTCTCCAAGATGAAGAACGACTTTAGCTCTGTGCTGCTTCCCTCTGACACTTCTGGTAATCATTTTTGTCACCTAAGACATACACCAGAGATGAAACGTTAACACCAAGATACTAGGAATGTAAGGAAATGTAATCCTGCGGGTACCTATAGGCTCTACACGGGAGGGCTGCTCTCATACCTGCTGGGGTTTCATGTGTGGACTAATTATTTAAGAAATATATAATAAAGAGTGACTTCCTACTCAATGAGCATGTTATACAGCACGTTCCAAAACTCACTTTTGGATCCCATGTGTCTTCATTGTCAACAGGTTTCACCCTACACACAATGAACTCCCTGAACTGTGCAGGGACTGACTGAAAGGCAACTGGCAGCAGGAATAGCGTATGGATGGGAATCACATCTGTCCGACCGTCATCGACGTACTGAATGTGTGCAAACAAGACGGTGTCTATGGTTTTTGTAGATAAAACCTGTACCCTGTTAAAAGACAAAATCAATAACAGTGGACCATGTCTAAAGAGCTTTTATATGTCCTATCAGTGCATAAAAATCTAGAAGCAGGGAGTCCCTCCGCACACCCAGATGTCACATGCTGGCCAACATGAAATCATAAAAAGCCCTACAAACACACGGCCTACGTGCAGCTCGGTCCCCCTAACACGGCCTCTTCAAGCAGCTGATCCGCGGGGGTGACGGTAGTCCGACCCCACAAATCTGATATCGCTGGCCTATCCTGAGGATGGGACATCATCAATACTGTACTCCCAGAAAACCCCTTCAATGCCAGGGTGCCAGGACTACGATGGTTGCACAACACTACATGGTATGCTTTTTAGGTTTCCTTTCTTTCTGACATTTGCCTCCTGAAAAATGATGGTTCCTCAGATTGCAGAGATCTGTAGTGTCACCACCATTAACCACCTCCGGACCGCCGTACGCAGCGACGCGTCCTGGAGGTGGTTGATTGATTCCGCCTGGACGCGCCGGCGCGTCCTCTCGCAAGACGCGAGATTTCCTGTGAACGCGCGCACACAGGCCCACGCGTTCACAGGATCGGAAGGTAAGCGAGTGGATCTCCAGCCTGCCAGCGGCGATCGTTCGCTGGCAGGCTGGAGATGTGATTTTTTTAACCCCTAACAGGTATATTAGACGCTGTTTTGATAACAGCGTCTAATATACCTGCTACCTGGTCCTCTGGTGGTCCCCTTTGTTTGGATCGACCACCAGAGGACACAGGTAGCTCAGTAAAGTAGCACCAAGCACCACTACACTACACTACACCCCCCCCCCCGTCACTTATTAACCCCTGATCACCCCATATAGACTCCCTGATCACCCCCCTGTCATTGATTACCCCCCTGTCATTGATCACCCCCCTGTAAAGCTCCATTTAGACTTCCGCATGATTTTTACGGATCCACTGATAAATGGATCGGATCCGCAAAACGCATACGGACGTCTGAATGGAGCCTTACAAGGGCGTGATCAATGACTGTGGTGATCACCCCATATAGACTCCCTGATCACCCCCCTGTCATTGATCACCCCCCTGTAAAGCTCCATTTAGACGTCCGCATGATTTTTACGGATCCACTGATAGATGGATCGGATCCGCAGAACGCATACGGACATCTGAATGGAGCCTTATAGGGGGGTGATCACCCCATATAGACTCCCTGATCACCCCCCTGTCATTGATCACTCCCCTGTCATTGATCACCCCCCTGTCATTGATCACCCCCCTGTAAGGCTCCATTCAGACATTTTTTTGGCCCAAGTTAGCGGAAATTTTTTATTAAGTCTCATATTCCACTAACTTGTGTCAAAAAATAAAATCTCACATGAACTCACCATACCCCTCACGGAATCCAAATGCGTAAAATTTTTTAGACATTTATATTCCAGACTTCTTCTCACGCTTTAGGGCCCCTAGAATGCCAGGGCAGTATAAATACCCCACATGTGACCCCATTTCGGAAAGAAGACACCCCAAGGTATTCGCTGAGGGGCATATTGAGTCCATGAAAGATTGAAATTTTTGTCCCAAGTTAGCGGAAAGGGAGACTTTGTGAGAAAAAAATAAATTTCTGCTAACTTGTGCCAAAAAAAAAAAATTTCTATGAACTCGCCATGCCCCTCATTGAACACCTTAGGGTGTCTTCTTTCCAAAATGGGGTCACATGTGGGGTATTTATACTGCCCTGGCATTTTAGGGGCCCTAAAGCGTGAGAAGAAGTCTGGGATCCAAATGTCTAAAAATGCCCTCATAAAAGGAATGTGGGCCCCTTTGCGCATCTAGGCTGCAAAAAAGTGTCACACATGTGGTATCGCCGATACCAGATGTGTGACACTTTTTTGCAGCCTAGGTGGGCAAAGGGGCCCACATTCCAAAGAGCACCTTTCGGATTTCACAGGTCATTTACCTACTTACCACACATTAGGGCCCCTGGAAAATGCCAGGGCAGTATAACTACCCCACAAGTGACCCCATTTTGGAAAGAAGACACCCCAAGGTATTCTGAGGGGCATGGCGAGTTCCTAGAATTTTTTTTAAAAATTTTGCAAAAAAAACGACATCCATATATAAATTTTGCTCTAAATTTATTGTTCTACATGTCTTTGATAAAAAAAAAATGTTTGGGTAAAAAAAAAAATGGTTTGGGTAAAAGTTATAGCGTTTACAAACTATGGTCCAAAAATGTGAATTTCCGCTTTTTGAAGCAGCTCTGACTTTCTGAGCACCTGTCATGTTTCCTGAGGTTCTACAATGGCCAGACAGTACAAACACCCCACAAATGACCCCATTTCGGAAAGTAGACACCCTAAGGTATTCGCTGATGAGCTAGTGAGTTCATAGAACTTTTTATTTTTTGTCACAAGTTAGCGGAAAATGATGATGATTTTTATTTATTTTTTTTCTTACAAAGTCTCATATTCCACTAACTTGTGACAAAAAATAAAAACTTCCATGAACTCACTATGCCCATCAGCGAATACCTTGGGGTGTCTTCTTTCCAAAATGGGGTCACTTGTGGGGTAGTTATACTGCCCTGGCATTCTAGGGGCCCAAATGTGTGGTAAGGAGTTTGAAATCAAATTCTGTAAAAAATGACCAGTGAAATCCGAAAGGTGCTCTTTGGAATATGGGCCCCTTTGCCCACCTAGGCTGCAAAAAAGTGTCACACATGTGGTATCTCCGTACTCAGGAGAAGTTGGGCAATGTGTTTTGGGGTGTCTTTTTACATATACTCATGCTGGGTGAGAGAAATATCTTGGCAAAAGACAACTTTGTATAAAAAAATGGGAAAAGTTGTCTTTTGCCAAGATATTTCTCTCACCCAGCATGAGTATATGTAAAAAGACACCCCAAAACACATTGCCCAACTTCTCCTGAGTACGGAGATACCACATGTGTGACACTTTTTTGCAGCCTAGGTGGGCAAAGGGGCCCATATTCCAAAGAGCACCTTTCGGATTTCACCGGCCATTTTTTACAGAATTTGATTTCAAACTCCTTACCACACATTTGGGCCCCTAGAATGCCAGGGCAGTATAACTACCCCACAAGTGACCCCATTTTGGAAAGAAGACACCCCAAGGTATTCGCTGATGGGCATAGTGAGTTCATAGAAGTTTTTATTTTTTGTCACAAGTTAGTGGAATATGAGACTTTGTAAGAAAAAATAAATAAAAAATAAAAATCATCATCATTTTCCGCTAACTTGTGACAAAAAATAAAAAGTTCTATGAACTCACTATGCCCATCAGCGAATACCTTAGGGTGTCTACTTTCCGAAATGGGGTCATTTGTGGGGTGTTTGTACTGTCTGGGCATTGTAGAACCTCAGGAAACATGACAGGTGCTCAGAAAGTCAGAGCTGCTTCAAAAAGCGGAAATTCACATTTTTGTACCATAGTTTGTAAACGCTATAAGTTTTACCCAAACCATTTTTTTTTTACCCAAACATTTTTTTTTTATCAAAGACATCTAGAACAATAAATTTAGAGCAAAATTTATATATGGATGTCGTTTTTTTTGCAAAATTTTACAACTGAAAGTGAAAAATGTCATTTTTTTGCAAAAAAATCATTAAATTTCGATTAATAACAAAAAAAGTAAAAATGTCAGCAGCAATGAAATACCACCAAATGAAAGCTCTATTAGTGAGAAGAAAAGGAGGTAAAATTCATTTGGGTGGTAAGTTGCATGACCGAGCAATAAACGGTGAAAGTAGTGTAGGTCAGAAGTGTAAAAAGTGGCCTGGTCTTTCAGGGTGTTTAAGCTATGGGGGCTGAGGTGGTTAAAGGGGTTTTCCAGGCTTTTAATATTGATGACCTATCCTGAGGATAGGTCATCAATATCAAATATCGGCAGGGGTCCGACACCCCCGCCGATCAGCTGTATGGAGGGAAGGCACGCGAACAGAGTGTGTGCCGTCTCCTCTCTCTTCCCGCTCACTGTCAACATAGCAGCGGCGAGCAGGATGAGAGACAGGGGACAGCACAAGCGCATAGAGCGTGCCTTCTGGTCATACAGCTGATCAGCTGGGTGTCGGACCCCCGCCAATCTGATATTGATGACCTGTCCTGAGGATGGATCATCAATATTAAAAGCCCAGAGAACGCCGTTAAGAGGGCCATATATATTAGATGTATACCGACCAAAGCTACCAATTATGGCAGGATCTGTCGGCCATCATGCCTGGACCTTCTGTTTTCAGGAAGCGAAGCTGCTGCCAAAGTTGACAAGCAACAGTTTTCTCCCATCCACCATTGAAAATCCCTGAGCCGAGCATGCATATGTGTATGTGGGGAAGGGGGGGGAATGTCGGGAGACATAGCTGTCAGCCAACACCTAGTGGAGATGTACGGCCACCTTTTGCAATTCCAAATATGCAATACAATGTTGTCGGATAATTCTCACAATGCAACAGTCCAGGTTGAGTGGCAGATGTGGATATATTAGCAATTTTCATCCCACAGAAATGTGACCAGCCCCCAAAGTGTGAATAAAAAGTGGGAAATAGTTGTCAGACACAGCCACGTACGGGGGCCTACAGGCTGCATTTGTAATTAAGTCTTGGATTAAGAAATCTGAATCTATGCTGGTTTATAGAATTAGCAGCAGAATATGGGAAGTACCTGTAATAATCTGAGGCATCACTTATGGCATACAAATGTTTGCACTCCACTTGGCGCACTGGCTCTTTATTATTTGGTGACCCGTAATATTCATTGAGTTCTGCAGCAAGTTTATTGTATGGATCGTTTTTGGTTACTACACGACCACGGAATCGAGCTGCATCCACAATACAGAGAGGGACGACCTGTGCAAAAAAGAAAAAAACAGGAGTGCAAAAGTTATGGCCCCTTAACTGTGATCATGTTAGGCTCAGACGGCCACAACGTGGGCGCGTTTTATCATTCATATCACAGCTGCAAATCCTGGTCCGAACCCAGCTCCAAACTTTATCATAGGGAACTATGATGCGGCGAGTTTAGAGTGTTAGACCAATGGCTGGGCTGGGATTTTAGGCTGTGATATGAACACTCAACTGCCTCCCATTGTGGTAATCTGAATGAGGCCTTGATGTAATCAACCCCCAGCAATTACTGCAGGAGTATAGCTGTATCTTGAATAGTAAAGCAAAAATCATAGCTATTGTGATCAGATGCAACTTACCGTTATATACTGGTCACTCTCTGGAATGGTGGCTTCTCCACAACGAAAGTCCACTGAGGGGTTAATATGATGCCGATGAGGACAAGCACCATCATCTTGCCTGGGTGAGGAAAAGGTAAATATATATGCAACACAGAAACAAGGATAGGGTCAGGAATATATCCTATCATATTTGCATTGCTATGACGGTATTTTAGTACTGTTATATTACAGACGGGTTACCTAGAACCTGGAGTCGGGTGAAACTTCAGGTTCTAGGTCAGCCTACACACATGTAAGAATAAAAACACTGCCACTTACTTGCAATAGCCAAAGGATTTCAGGTAAGGGCAGAGCTCCTGATCCCGCTTCTTGTTTTCCCAGCTCTGTAACAATCCCTGAGCATGAGCGATGAGTGCAGGTGGGACTTCGGCCTGTGCTTGCTTCATGCTCTTCAATAAATCAATGGCGAAGCTTGCGTGTTTCTCGGTCATCAGAATAACAGATTTGGCCCTCAAATGGTCATCTTTCTGCATCGATATCTAGATTAGAAAATTGCATTGTGTAGATCATCATGAGAAGATCAAGCAACAGATACACTGAGGAGTGCAGGGAGGATAAGGTGCAAAGGGATCACCTCTAACAGAGCAGAATATATAAACTTCCGATACCTTATCAATGCTGCACTGAATATACTCCAGCAAAGAAAACAGGCGGAGATTCAAAACGCCGACATTTTCAGGAAAACTGTAATGAATGACGCATGTGGCGTCGGTGATCTCCAGGAGAGGAACATAGTCATCGGTCACCACTGCAACAGAAACATAATAAAGGGAGGGTCTGACTTTGATCTAATTACAGATAGTTGTAATACTGACGCATTTTAGCATCTGTATTACACCCACAACACACAAACAAAGATATAGCCGCTTACCCAGGACCACGACTGTTCGGAGACCTGACGACCTCTTCCACTGCTCTACGATATGGCTGAACTTATACACAAGACGACTATGCAGCAATAAGCTGTACAGTGAGGCGGTCTGAACGGCCTGCAAGGAGAAGCAAGAACAGCATCATAATTTACATGACAGATACACAGCCTGCAGCTTGCACTGAAGACTGACTGGTCATGGGATTTTTGCCACGGGCGGAAAAAGGATAGGACAGGCTGGAGATAAATCCACCCAATCCTATTGTTTTCCCAACACGTGCACTGCCAAAAATGACTGGCGGCCCCTTATCCCTGCTGCCCACAATAGAAACTTCTAATTCCTACATTATACATGGAGAGCTCACCAGAATAGAGCACGGCCTGCTACAACCAGCCGGGACAATGTGTAATTCAACCAATGGCCGGCTCTCAAGTAATTAATGTAACATTTATTACCTATTTATTTCATGTGCAAACAGAATATATACAGAAAAATTATAAAAAATATAAAAGATACAATTCATATAGAAAAAAAACATATAAAAATATAGTGATCTATTAGTATTTATAATTCATCATAGTCACGGTCCCTCTTACAGCTCCAATTGCGGAGCTCAGGCAAACGTTGGAATTTAGACTCAATTCATATGCTGCGGTTAAGTATCTCTCTATATGTTATGTTCGCATGTGGCGTGCTACTAATACCGTTCCAGGTAAGTGTTGAAAGTTCGATCTCCTTATATTTCCGTGGTACGCTTGTCTGTTAGTACTGGTATGGGTGTACTTATTACAAACCGGATTCCAAAAAAGTTGGGACACTATACAAATCGTGAATAAAAACTGAATGCAATGATGTGGAGATGGCAACTTCTAATATTTTATTCAGAATAGAACATAAATCACGGAACAAAAGTTTAAACTGAGAAAATGTACCATTTTAAGGGAAAAATATGTTCATGTTCATATACACATGTTGCGATATACCTCTCATATATATATATGTATGTATAATGGTGACACATTTATACTTTATCAGATCTTATATGTTTCTAACATAAAAAATATAATAAAATAAAACCATAAACAAACATCATGTGATAATGTAGAAACAAATATAGACAATATAGTATCATAATATGATGATATTAAATAAAAATAACTTTCAACACTAACCTGGAACGGTATTAGTAGCACGCCACATACGAAGATAACATATAGAGAGATACGTAACCGCAGCATATGAATTGAGTCTAAGTTCCAAAGTTTGCGTGAGCTCCGCAATTGGAGCTGTAAGAGGGACCGTGACTATGATGAATTATAAATACTAATATATCACTATATTTTTTCTATATGAATTGTATCTTTTATATTTTTTATAATTTTTCTGTATACAGGTGAAACTCGAAAAATTTGAATATCGTGCAAAGTTAATTTATTTCAGTAATCTAACTTAAAAGGTGAAACTAACATATGAGACTCATTACAGGCAAAGCGAGATATTTGAAGCCTTTATTTGTTATAATTTGGATAATTATGGCTTACAGCTTATGAAACCCCAAAGTCACAATCTCAGGTCCCCTTTGCTCAGGGGGTATGGATTAATTATCTGACTGGGAGGGTGACACTTTGAGCCTAGAATATTGAACCTTTTCTCAAAATTCTAATTTCAAGCTGCATTAATGCAATTCCTTTTACTTTGCATTGCTGAAATAAATGGACTTTTGCACGATATTCTAATTTTTCGAGTTTCACCTGTATATATTCTGTTTGCATATGAAATGTATAGGGAATAAATGTTATATTAATTACTTGAGAGCCGGCCATTGGTCGAATTAAACTTCTAATTCCGCCAACTTTTGGAATCCTTTCTCTATATTCCCATGACAAGGTCAGAACAGCTGACCTTATGTAGAGGATCAACACTTACCTTATGCACTAATTCAGCTTCTTCATCATTTTTGGTGAAAATGAGGATTTTCTGCACCTTGACTGGTGTGAAGTCTAAACAGTGCGTCAATAGTGACATTTTGTCACAGTCAAGGCAAAGCTGGATGACCTAGGTGAAAAGATGGAAGTAACTGCACTACCGCAGAGGAACGGTATGAGATCTGAAGTAGCAAGTGCCGTTTCCAGAACAGTAATGCATAGAAAACACATAAGCTGAGCATTTAATTGTACCATTCTCTTTCATACAGAAGACATCAGGAAGGGAGAATACCTGCTGGACATTGGCAAAGACCGCTGCCTGCTCCATCTTGGTGATCACAATGCGTGGAGTTGCCATGTATTGCAGTACAAGCTGCATGTCATGGGTCCATTTGCTTCCGACAGCCACAATTTGCTGAGGCGCGCCGTCCCTGTTCTCTACGCTCACTATTTTCTTATAGATCTGAAGTATTTCAGAAATCTGAAAACAGAGATGATGAGAAATTAATATACAGAAAATATCTGCAGCTTGCATCAGCAGGCAAGGGGGAACTATAGAGAGCAGCCACCAATTAGCTGGTAATGGGGGCGACCATGAATGACACAGATATGTAAGGTGGGCTGTGCAGATATGGGAAAAGGAAACCACCTAGTGGTCCCAATAGGAGTTCCGCGATCATCAGTGGGACAAGTTTCCACCAAACCAAAGTTTCCTACGAAAGCAATCCCACTGACCCCTTCTTCTGCACCACATATACAATGCAGTCGGCAGATCACGCGCGGTGTCTGTATAAAGTACAGCGAGTGTCGGCTATAATGTACAACCAACACCCTGGTGCAATGGACAGGACTGGAGATAATGCCAATCCTAGCCATTTAATCCCGTAGATCCTGAACTCCAATGTGACTTCAGCATTTACCCCCAGTTTAGAGATTACTCTCCTGTGTAGACAGCCTAACAGTCTATCCTGTATGGCTGACATCATACAAACTACAGGATTACATTAAAGGGGTTATCCAAGAAATGATCAGGATGACCTACCCTCAGGGCAAGTAATCATTATCACATCGGTGGGGGCCCAAGTCCGGCAGGCTAATGAATAGGTAATCAATATTATTTCCAGGATAACACCTTTAACA
The DNA here is from genome assembly GCF_905171765.1 of Bufo bufo. Lineage (NCBI taxonomy): Eukaryota > Metazoa > Chordata > Amphibia > Anura > Bufonidae > Bufo > Bufo bufo. The sequence continues at coordinate 137,415,791 of NC_053398.1, read as the reverse complement.
ACTATCAGCTCTCAGACACCTCCCCTCCTCACTTCTTCTGTATCATTTTGGCCCTAAAAGACTAGGAGTGCGGTCATATAACTGGTGGGCCCATAAAGTGATTAGCTGCACAGTTGTAAAACCCCTTGACTATCTGTGTGTGCTGTTTGCAGACTCTCCAGTGTATCCTATGAGATGCAGCATTGCACTGCTTCCTGGAGGTAAAAACCTATCACAAGCAGGAGGCAGGGGAGACTGGCTGAAGATGCATCACACTGGAATACCCTGAGACATTGCAATGTAAGGTAGCTGACAGCAGCTTTAAATCACAGAACTATAACTTGCTGTCCTTAGAAAGGACTTGGAGAAGAGCAAGTGCAGCAAGCCAGATGTATGATGGGAAATGTAGGGGCCAAATCTAGCTGAACATCGATTTCAAGCATTTGTGAATCAAAACCAAAATGCTGGTCCCTTGCTCACCTCGGATCCTGCTTTGGAGAACAGCACGTCCACTTCATCAAAGACCAGATTACACAGGCGAAGGAGGAGACGACCGTGATGTGCCAAACATCTCAGCAAACTATGCGGGGTAGTGACAAGCACGTCACCTGTCCAGATAAACAGAGGTTAAACCAAAGCACAGGACCCCCCCCTGCCCCCAAAAAAAAAAAAAAAAAGACATTTAGAAGTAATCCTGAAGGTACAACATCCAGCTCACATTGCCTTCTGAAGTTTATGTTCTCAAGATCTTCTTTTTTGAGCCCGACCAAGAGCAGCATGGGGCTCAGGAGCCGCGTGTATTTACTGAGGTCCAGCAGCAGGTCATACACAAGGTGGGCTTTATTCCATCCAGGACAGATAATCACTGCGAGGGGCTAGGAATGAAGCAGGATAAGTGAGAATCTCCCTTGGCATCTAATAATCCCCAAATTCTCATCATTTACCAATCACTGATCTCACAACCCCTACAGCAGAAAATGCAAAACAGTGACACAGGATAGGAAAAAATTTAGATCGGTGGAGACCCGCCAACTGGGCCCCCCCCCACAAACCATGAGAATGGGGGTCCCATGCCCCCACATGAATGGAGTGGCAGCTCGAACAACACACACTGCCACTCCATTAATCTCAATGGGAAGGCCTCTGATATGAGAGTACAGAACTCACTGCTGACAGCCCATTGACTATGAATGGGGCAGTGCAAGCCATCCACCATCGCTCCAGTAATATAAGGGACAAACTCCTCATAGTGGACGGAGCAGTGTCTTAGGTCTAAGGAGGTTGCAGTGACAAACCACTGATTGCAGACACCTTGGTGAGATTCAAAACCACCAATGACAAGGCATGTGCCAACTCCATTTGGAACCTAGCGGGGGTTGGGGGAGCATAAGTCGGTTCACTGACAGACTGTGTTGGTGCAGAAAACCTATAGGGGTTGAGATGCACCATGCTGAAAGGTAACAGAGAGGGCGGTACAGCAGTAAGAGCGCGTCCAGAGGGATCGGCACGCTCTGATGCGACTGGACGCTGCATGTAGACTCCACCTGCATTGCAGCCTGGATACCGCTGTATAGCGTCTCACTGGCCAGAGCATAGCTGAAGCACTTTGCCTTATACACAAGAGCGCTCATCCCCAGCACCCCAGCGTCTGGAGTGGGACCGGAGGACTATATGTGGTCACCAGAAAAAGGATGCCCCGATAGAGACTGAAAACAAGTAATTGGGGAGGGGGTAGTATGATAATGTTCCTCCATGGTTTTCAGCCACCATCTCCAGTCAGGCTGCCCCTTTAGTGCATGTCCCATTGGGGAGGGAGATAAAACTAGATGAGGCACAGCGGTATGGGGTGACTGTGCTACCTATTCTTCAGAGGAAGAAGTGGACTGCAGGAGGGTTAGAGCCATGTACCTGCCCCTGGTCGGGGTAATGAGCGATGAAGATCATTTACCCCATATTCCCAGAGATGAAAAGGAAAAATAATGCAGCTGCCAAAACCAGGCAGGTCTGCCTCCTATAGACACTAAGCTAAAACTGACTTAGCTCAATGTCTGCAGCAGGGATATAAAAGTAGGACTATTGCACTTGTCACTTACTCTCTTCTTCTAGAGCAGGCATGCTCAACCAGCGGCCCTCCAGCTGTTTAAAACTACAACTCCCACAGTGCCCTGCTGTAGGCTGTTCGGGCATGCTGGGAGTTGTACTTTTGCAACAGCTGGAGGGCCGCAGGTTGAGCATGACTGTTCTAGAGGCAGAAGCTATACCCAAAGTCCAGCCTGAGTTCCCCAATGCATGAACGAGAAACCAATTTAATGACTGAGAGCATTTTGTTTTACCAGATGCAATTCAGTTATGGGCTCAGCTACGTTCAATGCATCCAGCTCGGGAACTTGAATTTCACATGTCTCACCAGAGGCTTCTGCTGCTGCTGCTCTATATATCCTCCATGCTTTATACTGCAGATCTACTTGTTCAGACTAGCTGCTGTGAATAAGCAAGTCATTGCATGGCGAGATCACAGGGTTATAAACTGCACAATTTGAGTTATGGATCGAGAAAGGTCAAAGTACAAATGACAAATGAAATATAAGGCTGCACAGAAATCCAGGAAACGTTCTCACCCCGTGTTTAGCTGGCAGCAGTTTGTACAGCAGTGACGCACAGTTCAGATAACTCAGAAGAGGAGGGATATAATATATGGGATTGGATCCATCAGGACAGATTACGATTGTATCAAACCCCTCGGCTATAGGCGCCCAGCAGTAGGACTCGGTCTGATTGGGTCCATCGTAGCCGCACATGAGCAGTCCCTGAAACACGAGCACAAGAAAACGAAAACTGTCACAAGCATTGTGCTGTTCTTCACCTCTATGGAAACCTCTAAAGTCTAAAAGATAGAAGTGTATCCTGACAACATCCCACGTGTCAGTATCCCTCACGTCCCAGGCAGCCCTGTGACAGGACCAGGTGACAGTCTACCTCAAGATCAGCAGTCTTGCGATCTTCTACTTGTCTCCATTCCTCTCCTTAAAGGGGTATTCTGGTTAGAAGTTATCCCCTATCCACAGGATAGGGGATAATTGTTAGATGAATGGGGTAGGGATCGACCGATATTGATTTTTTAGGGCCGATACCGATACCGATAATTTGTGAACTTTCAGGCCGATAGCCGATAATTTATACCGATATTCTGGGAATTTTCATTTTTGAGAAAAAAAAAAACTGCACAAATCTGCTGAAAATTAATATGTTTATTGTTAATGTGTATTTTTTTTGTTTATTGTTAATGTGTATTTTTTTTTATAAATCTTTTTCATTTATACTTAATATTTTTGTGTTTTTTTTTTTACTAACTTTTAGCCCCCTTAGGGACTAGAACCTTTGTCCTATTCACCCTGATAGATCTCTATCAGGGTGAATAGGATTTCACACTGTCCCTGCTGCTCTGTGCTTTGTGCACACAGCAGCATGGAGCTGAACATGGCAGCCAGGGCTTCAATAGCGTCCTGGCTGCCATGGTAACCGATCGGAGCCCCAGGCTTACACAGCTGGGGCTCCGATCGGAGGAGCAGGGGAGAGGGGATCCTGTGGCCACTGCCACCAATGATTAATACTGGGTGGGGGGGCGCACTGCGCCACCAATGTTTTTACTATTGGCCGGGATTGGGATGGGGGTGGGGGGCGCACTGCGCCACCAATGATTAATACTGGGGGGCTTGGGGGGGCGCACTGCGCCACCAATGAAGATAAGTCTCTCGATCATTCATATACAGGAGGCGGGAGCTGGCTGCAGAATCACATAGCCGGCTCCCGACCTCTATCAGCGGTAGCTGCGATCCGCGGCACCTGAGGAGTTAACTACCGCGGACCGCAGCTATTGCTCATAGAGGTCGGGAGCCGGCTATGTGATTCTGCAGCCAGCTCCCGCCTCCTGTATATGAATGAATGAAAGGCTTATCTTCATTGGTGGCGCAGCGGCCACAGCCCCTCCCCTCCTCTTATGTTCTATCCCCTCATTGGCGGCAGCGGCAGCAGCACAGGGGGAGGAGACACTGCTTCCTTCTCCCCTGTGCTGCGGAGGGAACACAGAGAGCTCTGACAGCAGCGCGTTCTGTGTTCCCCATACGTTATCGGTATATCGGCAAAATAGATGCCGATACCGATAACGTTCAAAATCCTCAATATCGGCCGATAATATCGGCCAAACCGATAATCGGTCGATCCCTAGAATGGGGATGACTACTGGGACCCTCACAGGTCCTCCATCTGAATAGAGCGGCAGGTCGAGCATGTGTTTTTGTTGCTCCATTCCTTCTCTATGGGTCTTCTGGAGAAAGCAGAGCGCCATTTCCAGCAGCCCCATGGAGATGAATCGAGTGGCAGTGCACATGCCCGACCTGCAGCCCGTTCAGTCTGGGGAGCAGAACCCTCCTTCTTATGATCACAGGATAGGGAACAACTATTAAATCAGTCAGTATCCGACCAGTGGGATCCTCCCTGACTGAATAGTTATTCCCTATCCTGTGTAGAAGTGAAAACTTCTAACAGGAATACCCCTTTAAATCAGTAATCTGAAACCTACGTAAGAGGACGCTGGGCGTTGTAGTTTTATGATGCAGCTGCAGAGATACAGGTTACAGATCGCTGTCCTAAATCATGATGACACTGCCCAATTCATAAGCCGCCCATGAAAGGTTGCATCATCACATTCCCCATGTCTCCTGAAACACTCTGTGCTGCTACATACTCTATTAGACTACGACCTGCTATTACAAGAGTCCAATCTTCCACTCGGATCTACCAGCAGAATCCTGAATTCAGCCTCAGACCAGCTGCTCCGTTACAATACCTTTTTAATATTGGTACACAGGGATATCTCCTCCAGGGTGTAACATGGCACTAGACATTTGCTCACAAATATGGCGCTCTCTGGATTTGTTATTTGCAGCGGCTGCAAGGAAAGTCAAGTTGTTAGTGTCGAGAATGAAACCGCTAAATGGTTAAAAAGTTAAAATGATAAAATTCACATGTACTGTACATAGAGAAGACTGCAGACTAAGCCCTCCCTCCTTCCGCACCAGTCTGTCACTTGGTAAGCGCACTTGTTTTTTTTATTAATTTCCATTTCCGACCGCTGGGACCCCCAACCACCCTGAGATTCAAGGGCTGCAAAACTGCTTTGGGGCTGCATTCCCTCCCTCCCAAGTTTATCCTGCACAATGGCACTCCCGGCCACACGGCATCATGGGTGCAGTCAGCACACCACGTGGATGAAACAAAAACTGCCATGTGGATTAGGCCTTACCGTGTATCAAACAGACATGTCAGGAGGGGTGACAGGGCCTCTAACAGAAACTGACGGATGACCTTACAAGAGGGCATGACGGAGAAGGCAGGTCTTAGAAAATCAAAATGTGAAAATCAGCCAAAAACACAGTAAAAACTGCCACCTACATAAGAAGAGGAGACAGAATTCACTGCTGGACAGATTCCTTAGAATAGGTGATCAGTACCTGATCGGTGAGGGTACGACCCCCGGCGGCTGGGACAACAGCATGGACGAAAGCCGGAAACGTTTCTGTAGGGCAGGGGCACCCTGCTCAGGGCTGTGTAGGCAGGGACTAATAAGGACTATCACTACTCTCATTCCCCAGCTTTGTACATAGGCGCACCCTTCTGGTTCATGCCCAACAGAACCTGTCGACCCACTGGATATACATTTTATTCTGCTTTCTGTTGTGATTTCAACATGACATGACTAAGGCTACTTTCACACTAGCGTTCAGAGCGGATCCGTCTGATGTTTCATCAGACGGATCCGCTCCTATAATGCAGACGTTTGCATCCGTTCAGAACGGATCCGTCTGCATTATAACTTAGAAAAATTTCTAAGTGTGAAAGTAGCCTGAGCGGATCCGTCCAGACTTTACATTGAAAGTCAATGGGGGCGGATCCGTTTGAAGATTGAGCCATATGGTGTCATCTTCAAGCGGATCCGTCCCCATTGACTTCCATTGTAAGTCTGGACGGATCCGCTCGCCTCCGCACGGCCAGGCGGACACCCGAACGCTGCAAGCAGCGTTCAGGTGTCCGCTCACTGAGCGGAGCGGAGGCTGAACGCTGGCAGGCGGATGCATTCTCAGTGGATCCGCCTCCACTGAGAATGCATTAGGGCTGGACGGCTGCGTTCGGGGCCGCTTGTGAGCCCCTTCAAACGGAGCGCACGAGCGGACACCCGAACGCAGGTGTGAAAGTAGCCTAAGCCTTCTGCTACTGACACATAGGACAGACAAGCTTACCTTTGCAGGTTCCATTTCCAGTAACTCTCGAGGTGTAGGACTTAAAAACTGAAGAAGTCTGGAATATAAAGTGAGCTGTGAATGGCTCTCCCACCTTAGTCTAGCAGGTGAATAAGCAGGACACACTTCAGTACAATGGAAAGCAGAGTGTCCGTGTCGGATCAAAAGGAAGAATTTGAAAAACAGGGAAACGGAGTGTGTTTTATATATTACTAATGACCTGTTATACACCTTTTCATTCAGGAAAGTGACCTGCAGACCACTGGACGGGAGCATTGAGGAGATACTGACCCCCCCCCCGAGGTGTAAATGACAATCTGACAGATTAGGATATGTCCATAAAATATAATTACCTCACCAAGTCTTTCTTGTTGTCAACTTCTTTTCTTAGTATAGGCTCATTCTCACCAACTGAGCTAAGGATATAGAAAATTCTAAATTATTACATTTACTGTTTCCAGTGGTTAGATGGCTGTAAACCGACTGCTATCCCTCCTGAACCTCCCATGGGCAGACGGTGACCTAGGGAGGCTAATCCCCATCCCCGCCTGCCATTGGCTGCTCCCCCCAAACCCCGAATGTTTTCATCCGTGCACGATGAGAAGGAGCAGCGGCGGTGCAGAGACCAGGAGCGGCGCGGGGAGCCGGGTAAGTATATTCATTGTGAGGGGCCCGGGCATATGGGGGGCATTTAATAGTCTTGGATAACCCTTTTAATGTGTATGGCCAGCTTACTTTCTGAAGATGAACAAGTACAAGCAAACAAATAAAGCTGCAATTACTACATCATGAAATGTAAACCTACCCAACTTTTGTCAAGGATTTCTCGGTGATCTCTAAACAAAAGAAAAGATAATTTGTCAGTACATAGCACAACATTAGGCACCATCATCTGATACATTGGTGACATATCGCTAGGATAGGCCACCAATGCCAGTGGTGAGACCCGTACCTATCTCCAGAACGGGATTCTTAAAGTGAGCAGACGGGCATGGATGGTGTGCACGTCTCAGAGGTGGGACTCACATATATCTACTTTGATGGCATATCCTAGCAATATGCTATCAAAGACCCAAATAAAAAAAAAACTTTGATCATGGCAGATTTATGGATGGGCCTACACACTTCAATAACAGTGAAACTGGTGCCAAAGTGTCGTCACGTGCCAATCGGCATATTCACAGTCGCTGGACTGAAAACCTGATGCATGCCAATGCTCTGCTGCAGAGCAAAAAAACTACTGTAAAAAATGCAAGTTTAAGTCTGTAGATGCATTCACAATCCTGCAGGTTATCAGCTACAGACAAGTGAGAGACTTACCGGTAGACAGCCGACGTCTTGTATCTCTTTTGGAATATGCCGGCCACATAAACGGGGCAGGGTTAGATTGCACTTCGGTATCACATTCTGTTTGTGACATCTCTTCTAGTGTCTGATTTGGCTTTTCTTCCCTGTTTACGATGAAATATGCACATACTATTAGTCATTTTCTAGCAAAATCCACGATGACATCATTATAAGTATTGAAGGACTTGGAATTGAGATCCCTAAAGGAGCAACACCTTTCATATTACATTTGTAATTGCTTTTACAGTAACGCCCCAATATCAATGCAACTGCACATATTGTCCATATCAGAAATGGGGCTTCTTGACTGCAAAGATGGGGCAGGAGAAACTAAGGCTGTCCATACACATTAGATAATTGTTGGCTGAATGTTCTCTCTCAAGTCCCTTTCATCCACATGCATTCTCAGCATGATGTTGTGCATTTTCATACGTATACAATATTATCTAATGACATTATAACCAAAATGAATGCTCATCTCATTGCCTTTAAGAATAAAATCAGCCTGAACCAAAGTTCTATTATGTGGCTGAAGAAGTCAAGATGAGTTCACGGCAAGTTCAGTTTATATAAAAATAATTGTGAACATGAACGGACATTGTATTTAAAAGTTATTACTAAAGATATGGGATTATCTGTAAGGAGTAAACCAACTTCCTAAGACATGCCTGTCTGGAGAGAACAAGGTTGTTTCATGGATAAGCCATGAAGTGATAAGGATTCATATCCTGGAGGCACACCTGCTGTATGAGGTTCAATTTATATATTCATAATTATATTCTATATATCTCTGTATGGTATATTTAGTTTATAACATATTTTAATCAATAATTCATATAATGTGTTATCTATGTGAAACAATGTATCGATTTATATATATATTATACCATGTATTTATCATTTAGAAGGTATTGTAGAAGGTACAGAAACATTGAAGTAAGTTTATGTTAATTGGATTTCTGAGAAGAGTAAATGTTATTTCAAAACAATAGTTATTCATGGATGAAGATAAGTGAAATGTACAAATTCCGATGCCAAGCATCAAAGCCGTTATAATAAATTTTCATCAAGTCAAACTATATTTCAAAAAGATAGGAGAAGACAGCCAACTCCAACAAGTCCAGGATATAGGTAATTAAAAGTGTCAGGAAAAGACCTTCCTCAGTGATTTATATTAAAAAGGTCAAGGAGGTCATGTTGAACGTATTATTAGATATATAGTTTTAATGCTTAAAAGTTGTGATGTTCATCTGCAGTACCGCAGTGCCATCTGGAGGCAGATGGACAATATTATATTATTTCATTATTTGTTCTATGCCATATTAGGAGTTAATATGACATCATGGTGTTATTAGCATGCGAATACACCCACCTTACCTGATTGGGAATCCCTAATCTAAAGGGGATGATTCTTAGATAAGGGGGGGGAATAATTACTTGTGTGGGGAGCAGCAAGGGAGATCCAGGTAGATCCATATTAAGCCATAGATCCATATAGATCCATCCATTCAATCAAAAGAAAACTTTACCAGAAGAAACTTGGATTATTTTTTGGATTACTAGGAAAGTTCTTCAGAACTGATCCCATCTGAACTCTGTCTACCTTTGACCTGGTAACGTATATTTGTGTTTACTACTCGTGATATTAATAAGATATTTCTCTCGGTATATAGCCAAGAGTTCCCATACTGTGGGAATATATAGTGTTAGGCGCCTCCATAATGCTGATTATTCTCTTCTGTTTGTAAAGTTATTAAGAAATCTAGCGGCTGATGACTTGATTTGGAGGTTTATAATTAAGACCGTATTACACAGGCGGTTTTCGGGTAGGACGATTGATAATCACCGCTATGAGGAATGTGTGCTCCTATGCACTCGTGTCCACAATAACTGGCCGGAAAATCAGACTGTGTAGTACAGCTTTTACACTATTGGTACTTTATTTTACTATGAAAACTGCAGCTCTAATACAAGCTCAATGCACAGATGCAGGGGCGGATTGGGCATAGACCTTACAGGGAAATTTCCCGGTGGGCCAATGTCCAGGGGGCTTGCCTGGGCCCTCATCACGGCCGGCCAGTGGAAATTTTTCGAGATGTATTTTGTGCTGCTGGCGGGTGTATTTTGTGATGGACTGTGGTATTTGGCTCTGTTGGTATAATACATGTGTTTGCGCAAATTTCCAGAAATACAAGAAGTGGGATGATTAATTCCCTCCTGCTCTCCGGATATAAGTGCGGAAGAACCTACTCCATATGCATATAGACCAGGCTATAGAAGCAGACTACAAATTACAGGCCTTGCCAATGAAAAGACAATGCAAAGAGCCATACCTGATCATCCCAGCAAATGTAGGAGCAACTGGAGCTTCTGCTGAAACAAAGCGACAACAATTACTAGTGATAAATCCAGACTGCAGATAACAGAACCTGATGGAGGAGCTCGTCTGTACCTGTATGAGGCCTGTGCGCTGGTTCTGCCTTGCTCTGGACGGGACGGAGGAAGGGGTCAGGACTGGTCACAACCTTAAATTTGGGACAGTCTGACAAAGTTTGTGGTTGGTCTCGTGGAGGAGACATTGCACGTCCATTCTCACATACAGACATTTGATATTTGCTCAAAGGGTTTGATGACTTTTCTTTTTCACTCTGTAAAGACCCAGCATCACTGCTGGATTCAATGGCTGCCTCCCTGCAAAAGAAAATCAGTCCTAATTGTTAGACAGACAGATGGTGATTAGAATAGATAGAACCGCGCAGGGCAAAGGCATTTTCTGGAGATTTGGTGACGTACTGGGCTCTCCATGGGGAAAGCTAGGCGGAGGAATACACCTAGCAGTGAGCCCGGTGACGTCACCGACACTAATGGGCGGGTATATAAATAAAACGGCTAGGGCAGCGCTAAAGCCCACCCATCAGAGCCGGTGATGTCACCGGGAGCACTGCTAGGCGGGAGCAGTGTAATAAATATAAAACAAAAAAGCCCTTTCCCTGCGCGATCCAAGGGAGAGCATCGGAGCATAAAATACTCCGATGCTCATCTCATGGGGCCCGAGGGGTGAAAATGGGGACAACCCCTTTAATTCCCTCATTTTGACATTTGCATTTCTGTAAATTTAAAGGGAATAGGGTTGTTGCGATAGCAAAATTTTGATTTGATTTCGATACCATAAAAAAGTATTGCGATACTCGATAACATGCGAAAAAAATAAAACCCCAAAAAAGCCGAGTGCATTCCGCATTTTATGGAACGTCCAGTCCGATCCTATTTTTTGGGGGAGGGACAAGGTGACAAAAAAAAATGGCGAATTGCGCGTTTTTTATTTATTTTTTATGTTCACCGCATAGGAGATATTTTTTTATATTTTAATAGTTCGCTCTTTTTTGGGTGTGGCGATATGTAATATGTTTATTTATTTATTGTTTATATATTTTATATGTAAGCTGTGGCTAGCCGGGCATGTGAGCGGACGTGAGCTGTGGAGCTCCTGCACTGCCTCAGCCATTTATCCGACACAAACAGCCTGAATAGGGACATATTGTGGACTAACTCACACCTACGGGTCCAGAGACCTCTCCGCTACTTGCCCGCACCTGTGTCCTGCTGCCATGTCCAGGAGGAGAGACGGGAGAGGAGCCGGAAAAAGTTTGCAAGATGGCGCCGGGGCCGCCACGCCGAAAGCGCCGGGACCGCGTGAGTGACCTACAACATGAGGCGGCCGAGAGGCTGAGTCAATATGCGCACACCCCGGTACTCCCCAGTGTGAGACATGTCAACCGCGAGCCCTCCCTGATGGATGGGGGAAGGGATTCTGACGGAGAGGAGCTGGGACTGAAAAGGCACCCTAATAGATTTTCCGCCATACAGGATCAAGATGGGGCTGAGGACCCAGATGTCCCCGGCTCAGATATGGAGGAGTGAACTATCAAGGACGTTCTCCAGGCCATTTCTAAGTGGGGCAAGTCGCTTAATACTATATCCATGCAGACGGGAGCCATAAAGGAAGATATATCTATTGTCAGGCATGATCTGCGAAAACTGGCAGACCGTACAACGTCTCTAGAGGATCGTATGGGAGACATGGAAGATGCAGTGCACCCTCTTAAAAGAGACTTTGTAGATCACTCCCGCAGAATTGATGTCATCTCTGCTAAACAAGACGATCTGGAAAATCGGCTGAGACGAAATAATGTGCGGCTAGTTGGAGTGCCCGAGAAAGTGGAAGGCGCCAAACCCCCTGAGTTTTTCGAAAACTGGCTCAAAGAACAGTTTACATGTCTCATGCATTATATGTGGGGTATATATACCACCGCCATACTCTCCGCTTGTAATTAAAAAGCTGCTAGCTTTTTTGTCTGATTATCCTGATACTCCAGCACTGATAATGGGGGATTTTAACAACGTAATATGCCCTACATGGGATAGACTGTCCACTTCTACGTCCCAATCGGAGGGGCTGCTTACCCCTTTTGGGAGACGTCTAAATGAAGCGTCCCTGATGGATTTCTGGAGGTTGCACAATCCACGGGTATGTCAGTACTCTTGCTGCTCCAGCACGTACCAAACATTGTCCAGAATAGATTTGGCTCTTGGGAATGAGGCAATGGGCTGCCGTATCTGCGATGTCCGATATCTAACTAGGCAATTGTCAGACCATTCTCCTATATTGGTGTCTGCTAACTTTCTACCCCCCGGAACCGGAGGTAGGCCTTTATGGAAATTCAACCCATTTTGGCTGTCGGTTATACCCACAGTCTCAAATATTAGGGAAATGCTAAAAGAGTTTTTTGGCCTTAATCTTCCTGGAGCTTCGTCGCTGATAGTCTGGGATACCATGAAAGCCTTTTTGAGGGGAATACTTATCGCAGAGGTTAATAAAAAACTTAATGAATCCCGAGTGACGGTAAAAACACTAGAACGACAGATGATTGAGGCGGAAACACAATAGGTCATACACCCCACGGAAGGGTATAGAACCCAATGGCAGGAAGCACAACGTAAACTGAATGATGAACTCCTTCTCAAAGCAAAAAACAAACGCTTTTTCCAGAAACAATCGTATTTTGAGGAAGGGGAAAGGACAGGTAAATTACTGGCATTGCTCTCGCCCTCTGCGTATGTCGCTGCTCTGCGTAACGCCGAGGGGATTGTGTGTACAGCTCCAGACAAAATGTTAGATATTATGCATGTATTCTATTCATCCCTATATGAATCTAATATTACTGCAGGGGATCCAGAGATTATGCATTTCTTGGGTGGGCTTCAGCTTCCTACATTGAGCTCTGATCAAGTGTCGATATTGGATAGTCCCATAACAATCAAGGAATTAGAAGCGGCCCTGAGTGATATGTCTAATACTAAGGCCCACCGAAGTATTCGCCCCTATCTTGCTTCCTCAGTTGCTGGAAGTGCTTAAGGGGGCACAGCGTCAGAGTAAATTGCCACTGAGGCGATCATAGTTGTCATTCCCAAACAGGGCAAAGATCCCCTAAAGGCAGTATCGTATAGACCTATATCTCTGCTCCAAGTAGACGTGAAGCTATTAGCGAAAGTCCTGGCGAATAGACTCCATACAGTGATAACGTCGCGTATACATTCAGACCAGGCAGGATTCATGCCCAATATGTCGACTGCGGTTAACATCAGACGTCTATTCCTAAACATACAGGCAGGGAGATATCACGGATTGAAGGCGGCGGTCGCGTCTCTTGTTCGATAGCGTGGAATGGAGATACTTGTGGGCAGTGCTCAAGAAAATGGGCTTCGGGGCAACCTTTATCCAGTGGATCCAACTCTTATATAAACACCCCTACAGCTAAAATTAGGGTGAATGGAGCTCTCTCTCCCGATCTTTCCATTTGCATAGAGGGACGAGGCAGGGGTGCCCTCTGTCGCCCTTACTCTTTGCAATAGCAATTGAGCCCCTGGCGACGGCACTTAGGGAAGCGCAGGCAGTCCAGGGCTTTAGACATAATGGACAAGTTGAAAAAGTAGCTCTTTATGCCGATGACATGCTCTTGTTCCTAGATGAATGGAGCTCCTCTCTTCCGGCAGCCATGAACATCATTAATGGATTTAGCGGCCTGTCAGGGTTGAACATTAATTGGTCCAAGTCTGTGCTGATGTTGCTCTCTGATGACAATGGGGACAGTTGCTGCCGGACAGAGGGCCTGCAACTTGTCACTTCTTGTAAATATCTGGGCGTCCATGTTACTGTTGATGTCAGAGACTATGAACGGCTGAATCTGACTCCGCTGCTGCAGAGATTCCGACAGAAGGTACAGGTTTGGACCAAACTGCCACTCTCAGTAATGGGAAGGGTTAATCTTCTAAAAATGATACTGATGCCACAACTCCTATACTTTCTGCATAATGCACCTATATGGGTTCCTACCCGATTTTTTGTCACGGTTAATGCCATATTTAGAGATTTAATCTGGAAGAGAGGGGTCCCACGTATAAAACTAGCTACGCTCTGTCGACCAAAAACTGATGGGGGACTTGGGGCTCCGGACCCATGGATCTATTACTTAGCTGCCCAATTACAGCATTTACGCGGCTGGGGGATGGAGGAGGGCATTAATAAGACATGGCGAATCGTGAAAGTTCTAGTGGGGCGGGGGGAAACTTAATAACAGCGTTAGAGGATGGATCCCTGGATAAAGCAGGGAATGACATTCCGATATTTCGGGTTATCTACAAAGTTTGGTGGAAAGTAGCAGGGATACAAGGGTACACAAAGTTTACCGTAATATGGCCCAATTACATGTACGCAGAACTGCATAAAATATCTTCTATCCAGACGTGGGGACGGTACGGATTTAACCACATGCATCAACTTTATGATGGGGAGACTTTAAAAGAATATGCCCAACTACAACGTGAGTTTCAGCTTCCGCACTCCCAATTCTACATGTATTAATGCAGCTTAGACACGCTATGGTAAAGTGGAAAAGATTAAACCGGCCTCTAAACATATGATCATAGATTTGGCAAGCACTAAGGGATCCACTAGCGGGGTTATTTCGTAGCATTATAATAGTCTTATGGAAACGCAATTTAAAAAGCAGCCTCCGATTGTAAGACAAATGGCGGGAAGATATACCTGATCTAACGGAAGACCAGTGGCACAAAGTGCTAGGAGGATTTACGGATATAGCGGTGGGTGAGGCACAAAGAATGTCACAGTTGCTACTGCTACATAGAATTTATAGGACACCTGCCCTCTTAAGGAAAATGGGGTATAGATTGGTTGACTTATGTCCCCGATGTGGTGCACCCAATGCTGCGGCGTTGATACACCTTATGTGGAACTGCCCCAGGCTGAGAAGATACTGGAGGGATGTGATGAACATAATACAAAAAGTGTTTACCGCCGGGGTGTGTGTACTTGGCTGTGTTGACAGTCTTTCATTATCTGCTGAACATACATTAGCGATTATTCGTATATTGTATCAAGCAAGAAAGGTGATCGCGTATCATTGGGTGGACCATGACCCTCCTAAGGTTCAAGAGATCGTTAACAAAGTTCATTCCCTGATGCAACTGGAGGGATTTGTATATCAAAAGAGGAATAACCTTAAAAAGTTTGAAAAGATCTGGGGCAGATGGAAACAACACTATAACATTGAAGATTAATCTGGAGGTTGCAGATGCATTGAAGTAGGATTTGCTGATTACAATCAACACCCTGGTCTCATGCAAACTTTTTGACGCTATCCTTTAGGAATCTAGGAGACGGTATTCCTGGGAAGCAGGTGGGACGCTAGGGTTTTTAGGAGGGTGGAGGTTTTCTTCTGAGAGGCTGCTGTGTTATATGTGCTACAATACCTTTTCTTGTGATATGCTGTCATAAGGGTCGATCGGATGATTTGATGTCTATACTATACCAATGTAGAATATGTATCTGCCCCACCCATGAAGATAAGTAACCTTTTAATACAAATACAGGAGGCGGGCGCCGGCGGCAGAATCACATAGCCAACACCCGACCTCTATGACAGGGCGCTGTGATCCGTGGCAGTTAACCCCTCAGGTGCCGCACCTGAGGGGTTAACTGACGCGGATCACAGCGCCTGTCATAGAGGTCGGGTGCCGGCTATGTGATTCTGCCACCGGCGCCCGCCTCATATATTTGTATTAATGAGTGTTATGATCATTGGTGGCGCAGTGGCCACAGCCTGCCTCTCCCCTCCTCCGCCCCTCTCTCTTCTTACTGGCAGCAGCAGCAGCACAGGGGGGGGAGGGAGAGAGAGACTCCTTCTCCCCTGTGCTACTGAAAGAACATGAGTGCGCTGAGAGCAGCACGCGCCGTGTTCTCTGATACTGGGCTACGCAGTAGCGCAGCTTAGTATCGGTAAATGTCAAATCCCGGTTTCGAATCGATACCGGTAAAAAAGTATTGATTGGGTATCGATAATTCGATACCCGCTACAACCCTAAAAGGGAACGTTCACTTTTGATCCCTTCTTATAGATGAGTCTGGTCTCCTGCATTGAATTCTGCACAGGAGCAGCTTTGTCTGCTCTCCTGATATTACTTCAGAAGAGCCTTCCCTATGCACATTCAGACCCGGCTCTAGAAGCAGACTACAAATTACAGGCCGTGCCAAAGAAAAGACTTGGAGAGTACAATGTAAAATGCCATACCTGTCCCCTGATTGGAATCATTAAAACACAAGGCTCTAGTGGCCGGATATCGACAGTATACTGTCATCTGTTACAATCCGGGCAACTAGTTACTCCACTAGCAGTGCTTGATAGATGGAAAGGACAAATTCCCACACTTACAGACAAATTGATAGATGATTTATTGGAATCATATGTTACAGTGTCACCGTCCATTAATAATCGACTTATACATTAAACACCAAACATATCTGACACCCATTAGACCACACAGGACGGGCAGAGTACATGGCGTGCCCTAGATGTCAAATGCTTGGAGAAGAGTTCTGGCACATCATGTGGACATGTTCTCCCATATCTCAATTATGGCAGGTTGTCTCCAGGTTTCTCTCCACTTTACCATCTATCCAAGTTCCTTGCACCCAGAAGTATATTTGCTGGGTTTACTGGATAGGGAAAACTGGGAGCACTATATGACGGTCTTCCTTCAAGAAGCCGTGATCATGGTATGGGAATGTATTGCATTATGATGGTAGTGTCTTAATACTCCTACGATCAGTATGTTGAAATTACCAATTAACCAGATGTTGCCTCATTTCCCTGGTGTATCTGCTGGTATGGGGAGTGTGTTGTGGAACATCGCACACCCAATACCCTATTACTCAATAGATCATTACATGACGTCTGTGGACGACCTGCCCAGCCTACTATGTCAAGACCTGGATGATTTGCTGTACTTCCAAGTGTCTATAGCTGCTAGTTTCCAGCCTGAAAAATTGGTTGAAATAGTTTTATTCTATACATACTGTTTGTACCGTTCACTCTTAAAAACAAACATTGGGGAAACTTTATCATAAGGGGAATATCTGAAATCAGTTTTGCTTGAGTCTGTGAAAACTGCAGCTCTAATACAAGCTCAATGCGCAGATGCAGGGGCGGATTGGCCATAGACCTTACAGGGAAATTTCCCGGTGGGCCGATGCCCGGGGAGGCCGCCTGAGCCCTCCTCACGGCCGCCAGTGGAAATTTTTGGGTCTGTATTTTGTGCTGCTGGCGGGTGTATTTTGTGATGGACTGTGGTATTGGGCTCTGTTGGGGAGGTAGAATGTGCCACAATATGGTATAGCTCGACCTATCTTCCATCAATTTGGACATGACTACTAAATGGGGCCACTTTTAGTATTTTTTTAAAGGCCACTTTAAGTTTCCAGTCAGCGCCTGCGCAGATGAACCAAAATATCTAATAATAGGAACTACACTACCTGCCCTTAGAAGCCTACGGACATGGGAATGTGTCACTTCTACATGCGTTTGCTCATATTTCCAGAAATACAAGAAGTGGGATGATTAATTCCCTCCTGCTCTCCGGATAGAAGTGCGGAAGAACCTACTCCATATGCATATAGACCAGGCTATAGAAGCAGACTACAAATTACAGGCCCTGCCAATGAAAAGACAATGCAAAGAGCCATACCTGATCATCCCAGCAAATGTAGGAGCAACTGGAGCTTCTGCTGAAACAAAGCAACAACAATTACTAGTGATAAATCCAGACTGCAGATAACAGAACCTGATGGAGGAGCTCGTCTGTACCTGTATGAGGCCTGTGCGCTGGTTCTGCCTTGCTCTGGACGGGATGGAGGAAGGGGTCAGGACTGGTCACAACCTTAAATTTGGGACAGTCTGACGAAGTTTGTGGCTGGTCTTGTGGAGGAGACATTGCACGTCCATTCTCACATACAGACATTTGATATTTGCGCAAAGGGTTTGATGGCTTTTCTTTTTCACTCTGTAAAGACGCAGCATCACTGCTGGATTCAATGGCTGCTGCCTCCCTGCAAAAGAAAATCAGTCCTGAATGTTAGACAGACAGACAGATGGTGATTAGAATAGATAGAACCGCGCAGGGCAAAGGCATTTTCTGGAGATTTGGTGACGTACTGGGCTCTCCATGGGGAAAGCTAGGGGGAGGCCTACACCTAGCAGTGAGCACGGTGACGTCACCGACACTAATGGGCGGGTATATAAATAAAACGGCTAGGGCAGCGCTAAAGCCCACCCATCAGAGCCGGTGACGTCACCGGGAGCACTGCTAGGCGGGAGCAGTGTAATAAATATAAAACAAAAAAGCCCTTTCCCTGCGCGATCCAAGGGAGAGCATCGGAGCATAAAATACTCCGATGCTCATCTCAGGGGGCCCGAGGGGTGAAAATGGGGACAACCTCTTTAATATCCTCATTTTGACATTTGCATTTCTGTAAATTTAAAGGGAATAGGGTTGTTGCGATAGCAAAACTTTGATTCGATTTCGATACCATAAAAAAGTATTGCGATACTCGATACCACGCGAAAAAAATAAAACACCAAAAAAGCAGCGTGCATTCCGCATTTTATGGAACGTCCAGCCCATAATCGAACAGTCCGATCCTATTTTTTGGGGGGACAAGGTGACTAAAAAATGGCGAATTGCGCGTTTTATTTTTTTTCTGTTACGGTGTTCACCGCATAGGAGATATTTTTTATATTTTAATAGTTCGCTCTTTTTTGGGTGTGGCGATATGTAATATGTTTATTTATTGTTTATATATTTTATATGCAAAATTGGGAAAGGGGGTGATTTATACTTAATATTTTGGTGTTTGTTTGTTTTTTAACTTTATTTTTATTTAATAACTATTTCCCCCCTTAGGGGCCAGAACCTGGGATCTTTTCATCCCTTGTCCTATTCACCCTAATAGAGCTCTCCCTGCTGCCCTGGGCATAGAACACACAGCAGCAGGGAGATTACCATGGAGAGCTTCAGAAGCCTCCTGGCTGCCATGGTAACCGATCAGAGCCCCAGGATTACACTGCTGGGGCCCCGATCATAAGCTGCCACTGCCACCAATAAGGAGGAGAGGAGGGGACCCTGTGGCCACTGCCACCAATGACTAATACTGGGGGGGACGCACTGCGCCACCAATGTTTTTAGTACTGGGGGAAGGGTGTGCGCACTGCCCCACCAATAAAGATAAGTAACCTTTTGATACAAATACAGGAGGCGGGTGCCGGTGGCAAAGTGAAATAGCCGGCACCAGACCTCTATGACAGGGCGCTGCGATCCGCGGCAGTTAACCCCTCAGGTGCGGCACCTGAGGGCTTAACTGCCACGGATCGCAGCGCCCTGTCATAGCGGTCAGGTGCCGGCTATGTGATTCTGCCGCCGGCACCCGCCTCCTGTATTTGTATTGAAAGGTTACTTATCTTCATTGGTGGCGCAGTGGCGACAGCCTGCCCTCCTCCGCCCCTCTCTCTTCTTATTGGCAGCAGCAGCACAGGGGGGGAGGGAGAGAGACTCCTTCTCCCCTGTGCTGCTGAGGGAACATGGAGCACGCTGAGAGCAGCACGCTCCATGTTCTCTGATACTACGCTGCACAGCCTACTATCGGTTAAATGGCAAATCCCGGTATCGAATCGATACAGGTACAAAAGTATTGATTGGGTATCGATAATTCAATACCCGCTACAACCCTAAAAGGGAACGTTCACTTTAGGTCCCTTCTTATAGATGAGTCTGGTCTCCTGCATTGAATTCTGCACAGGAGCAGCTTTGTCTGCTCTCCTGATATTACTTCAGAAGAGCCTTCCCTATGCACATTCAGACCCGGCTCTAGAAGCAGACTACAAATTACAGGCTGTGCCAAAGAAAAGACTCGGACAGTACAATGTAAAATGCCATACCTGTCCCCTGATTGGAATCATTAAAACACAAGGCTCTAGTGGCCGGATATCGACAGTATACTGTCATCTGTTACAATCCGGGCTACTAGTTACTCCACTAGCAGTGCTTGATAGATGGAAAGGACAAATTCCCACACTTACAGACAAATTGATAGATGACCAAACATAAAAACAAACATTGGGGAAACTTTATCATAAGGGGAATATCTGAAATCAGTTTTGCTTGAGTCTGTGAAAACTGCAGCTCTAATACAAGCTCAATGCGCAGATGCAGGGGCGGATTGGCCATAGACCTTACAGGGAAATTTCCCGGTGGGCCGATGCCCGGGGAGGCCGCCTGAGCCCTCCTCACGGCCGCCAGTGGAAATTTTTGGGTCTGTATTTTGTGCTGCTGGCGGGTGTATTTTGTGGACTGTGGTATTGGGCTCTGTTGGGGAGGTATAATGTGCCACAATATGGTATAGCTCGACCTATCTTCCATCAATTTGGACACGACTACTAAATGGGGCCACTTTTAGTATTTTTTTAAGGGCCACTTTAAGTTTCCAGTCAGCGCCTGCGCAGATGAACCAAAATATCTAATAATAGGAACTACACTACCTTACCTTAGAAGCCTACGGACATGGGAATGTGTCACTTCTACATGTGTTTGCTCATATTTCCAGAAATACAAGAAGTGGGATGATTAATTCCCTCCTGCTCTCCAGATATAAGTGCGGAAGAACCTACTCCATATGCATATAGACCAGGCTATAGAAGCAGACTACAAATTACAGGCCCTGCCAATGAAAAGACAATGCAAAGAGCCATACCTGATCATCCCAGCAAATGTAGGAGCAACTGGAGCTTCTGCTGAAACAAAGCAACAACAATTACTAGTGATAAATCCAGACTGCAGATAACAGAACCTGATGGAGGAGCTCGTCTGTACCTGTATGAGGCCTGTGCGCTGGTTCTGCATTGCTCTGGACGGGATGGAGGAAGGGGTCAGGACTGGTCACAACCTTAAATTTGGGACAGTCTGACGAAGTTTGTGGCTGGTCTTGTGGAGGAGACATCGCACGTCCATTCTCACATACAGACATTTGATATTTGCTCAAAGGGTTTGATGGCTTTTCTTT
Source organism: Bufo bufo (assembly GCF_905171765.1). NCBI lineage: Eukaryota > Metazoa > Chordata > Amphibia > Anura > Bufonidae > Bufo > Bufo bufo. The sequence goes on along the minus strand of NC_053398.1, from coordinate 137,394,701 downwards.
TTCACTCTGTAAAGACCCAGCATCACTGCTGGATTCAATGGCTGCTGCCTCCCTGCAAAAGAAAATCAGTCCTGAATGATAAGATGGATAGATACATGCAAAATAAAAAATAAAATCACATAGGGATAGATGGTAATTAGATGGACACATAGATAAGAGATTAGATAGATAGAGAGAGATTAGATAGATAGACTGATGCAAAATAAAAAATAAAATCAGCCTTGAAGTCTACACTTCAAAAGAATGGAAAACTGCAGCTGGAAGTTACCACTGACTGAAAGGCCAGAGAACATAAAAGCTAAAAGAATAGGAAGAAGGCGGCCATACCTTCCATGGAGAGGACTCGTCTCAGTCACATCTACAAAACAACAAAGACATATTGAGAAAACCGTATTATAGTTTATGTAATCGGCTCTTAAGTCTCTATAAGTACTGGATGTTACTGTACACTTTTATAACATCAATTTTCTATTATGCTTTGTGTTTCAATCATTGCCATTTTCAAGATCTCTGATAGTTGTTAGCGGATAAGGACATTCTTGCTTGCAACCCGACTCAGTCCAGTGTGACAGCGCTCTCTCAGATCCAGTCATCTATCAGCTGGACACGATCATCACACGTTTTCTGCCTCTGGATGACTGTCCATTCGTTAGCAGACAGCAGAGTTCTTTAGAATAGCAAGGAAGCGAACCATTAAGTAAAAAAAAGACAGTTGCAGGAACAGATACACAAGTGCCTAAGAGCTCCCCAATGTGGCCCCTGCTGTATGTTCCTCCGCTGTGGACTCTTCATATGTGGCCCTCATGCCCTTTCCATTTATAACAAAAGGGACAATGCTCTGCTGGATTAGTCTCTGCAACGGACCCCACTGACAGAGGCTCCAAATGGAGACAGCCTAAGGGTCCATTCACACGTCTGCAGTGTTTTGCAGATCCACAAAACACTGGGCCAGCACCCCAATAGAAATGCCTATTCTTGGCCGCAGCTGCGGACAAGAATAGGACATGTTCTATTTTTTTGCAGAGCCGCAGACAGGAAGTTTGGAGCCGCGGACCGGTAATGCGGATGCAGACAGCACACTGTGTGCTGTCCGCATCTTTTCCGTCCCCATTCAAAATAAATGGGTCCGCACCCATTCCGCATAAACCCAAAGTGCGGACGTGTGAATGGACCCTAATACTTATAAGGCTACTTTCACACTTGCGGCAGTGTGATCCGGCGGGCAGTTCCGCCGATCTGCATGTGACTGAAAGCATTTGTGAGACGGATACAGATGCGGATCCGTCTCACAAATGCATTGCAAGTACGGATCCGTCTCTCCGCTTGTCGCGCGGACAGACGGATCCGTCTTGTATCTTTTTTTTTTACCGGTCTGCGCATGCACAGACCATAAGGACGGATCCAGCATTCTGGTATTTTGAATGCCGGATCTGGCACTAAGGCATTCCTATGGGGAAAAATGGCGGATCCGGCATTACGGCAAGTCTTCAGTTTTTTTCGCCGGAGATAAAACCGTAGCATGCTGCGGTTTTATCTTTTGCCTGATCAGTCAAAATGACAGAACTGAAGACATCCTGATGCATCCTGAACGGATTTCTCTCCATTCAGAATGCATGGGGATATGCCTGATTAGTTCTTTTCCGGTATAGAGCCCCTGTGACGGAAAAGAAAAACGCTAGTGTGAAAGTACCCTAAATCCAGTAAAGAGAGTATGATAACTTTAAAGAATTCTAATGTAGTGTAATACTTCACATATTTCCACATTTGCTCTAAAGCAGAGCTGCACTGAAAAGCAGAGATCTCCACCAGAGCCGCTCCTGTCTGTCAGAGGATGCTGGGAGTTGTACAATGCCATGAGGTGTGAATTTAGCAAATATTCTTTTCTTACCCATGGCTCCATTTAAAGAACTTAAAGGGATTTTCTAGGACTTCGGACTCATGCACACGACCGTTGGTGTTCTGCAGTCAGCAAATTTCAGATCCGCAAAACACGGACACCAGCCGTGCTTTCCCCTAATAGAACATGTCCTATCCTTGTCCGTAATGTGGACAATAATAGGACATGTTCTATTTTTTTGTGGAATGACCATGCGGACACAGAATGCACAAGGAGTAATTTCTTCTTTTTTTTTTTTGCGGCCCCACTGAAGTGAATGGTTCCACACACGGACCGCAAAATAAACAGAACGGACAATAAATACGTTGGTGTGCATGAGCCCTTAGACATTGATGACCTATCCTCAGATTGGTGGGAGTCTAACAACCCGCACCCCCACTGATCAATTGTTTTGGGCAGCCACAGGAGCTGGTAACTATACAGCGGACAAAGACGGAAGCAAAAGGCTCAGTCCATTGTGTGGTGGCTGCGCTAGGGTGCTACAGGTCAGCTCCTATTAAAAGAAGATGAGCTGCAGTACGTCACAACTACACAGTGAACTGAGCCAACGTGAGAGGCTGCCCGTAACCGCTGATCATTGGGAGTGCCGAGTGTTGGACCACCATCAATCTGATATTGATGACCTATCCTGAGAATAGGTGAATAATATCTAAGTACCAGGAAACCCCTTTAAATTTAGTCGCAATACTCAACAAGGGATACTCACTATCCTGAGGCTGTTTACCTGTAGCAGAAATGCATGCATTCTGCCGAGTTGGTGCTGAGAATATACCGACTCTGCCATTTTCAATCTTGTCGTTGGGATTTCCCTTCTCATAGCCCGCATACTTTTTGACCACTAGATCATCATTGACGCAAATCTATGATTAAACATACAAAACAATTAGTGCTAATGGCTCCTGAAGGGCACGTCTCTATTCAGTATTGCTATATGGCACAGTCCACTGTCGCTTACCACTGAATCTGCAGTAGTCACAAACAGGTACACGGCCATACAGTTATTCTCCACTGAGCAAAGCTGGGCTTCAATCTTGGCGGCCACTAGAATGACAAAAGGCTTACTGAACAAACATCAATTTGCAGGGTGGCGGAGTGACAGAGGATCCTTTTGAGCTGCCTTATCATAAAAAATGCCGCCCCTTGAAAGCTACTATGGCTGACACTTGCTTCATGAATTAATGAAGGGGTTATCCAAGAGTATAAAGTGTCCCCCGGTGTGCCGGGCGCCCTACATGGAATATACTTACCTGGCTCCCCGCAGCGCTTCTGCTTCTCTCCGTGCATGGATGAAAACATCCGGTGTCGCGGGGAGCAGCCAATGGCAGGCGGGGACGCTAGGGAGGCTTGTCCCCGTCTGCCATTGGCTGCTCCCCCACCCGACAACGGATGCTTTCATCCGTGTACGGGGAGAGGCAGCAGCGGCGGTGCGGGGACCAGTAGCTCCGCAGGGAGTGGAGTAAGTATATTCCATGTGGTGGTATATAGCTAGATCAGGGATGCCCAACCCGTAGCCCTCCAGCTGTTGCAAAACTACAACTCCCAGCAAGCCAGTACAGCCTTCAGCTATAAGTCTACAGCATGGAATGATGGGAGTTGTAGTTTTACAACAGCTGGAGGGCCGCAGGTTGAGCATGCCTGAGCTAGATTATGCCACCAAAGTCAGACAAGAGAGGGCCTCAGAGGTGGGAACTCCACCTATCTCGAGAACATGACCCACGAAAGTCAAGGAGAGTGCACAGTGCATGTGGGCGTGCCCTCCATTTACTTCTATGGCAGTTCCGCTTGGCTATTTTCGGAAATCCCATAGAAGTGAAAGTAGAGCGCATCGCACATGCACGGCCACCTCTCCATTCACCTCTATGACTGAACATCGACACAGCAGAGCCAGCGCAGTGGACTGGAGCTGCGGTGAGCAGGTAAGTATGGATTTTCTGTTTCAGGAGGCAGGCGTACGGGCATTAGATAAAAAGTTTTTCTATTCTTCCATCCACATAGTTGTAGGGGGTTTTGTTTTTTGTGGGATAGGTAGTAATTTCTAACAGCACCATTTAATATTCCATATAATGTAGTGATAAGCTAGATAAAATTATTAAATGGGCTGAAAAAAATTATGCCATTAGGGTTGAGCACCTATATGGCAGCCACTGACTTCCCAGAGTCGCCCCAGCCACACAACTAACCCTGCGATTTCATTTCAGTCCCCGTGAGAAAACACATTACAAATGTTTGTTGTTTGAGGGTACTTGGTGAAATTACGCATTAACTTTATACACTGGGAACTACAATTACATTTGCGGGAGTAAGGGGTTGGCGGCAGGGCATTCGTTCACCGGGAAAAAACAGTAAATGAGCCCTCAGATGTCATGGTAGCAACTGAAGGAGTAAAAGGGTTGCAAAGTGTCAGGGTAGGTCATTAACATCAGACCCTCAGGGGTCCAACTCCCCGCACCCCTGCCGATCAGGGGTCCAACTCCCCGCACCCCTGCCGATCAGGGGTCCAACTCCCCGCACCCCTGCCGATCAGGGGTCCAACTCCCCGCACCCCTGCCGATCAGGGGTCCAACTCCCCGCACCCCTGCCGATCAGGGGTCCAACTCCCCGCACCCCTGCCGATCAGGGGTCCAACTCCCCGCACCCCTGCCGATCAGGGGTCCAACTCCCCGCACCCCTGCCGATCAGGGGTCCAACTCCCCGCACCCCTGCCGATCAGGGGTCCAACTCCCCGCACCCCTGCCGATCAGGGGTCCAACTCCCCGCACCCCTGCCGATCAGGGGTCCAACTCCCCGCACCCCTGCCGATCAGGGGTCCAACTCCCCGCACCCCTGCCGATCAGGGGTCCAACTCCCCGCACCCCTGCCGATCAGGGGTCCAACTCCCCGCACCCCTGCCGATCAGGGGTCCAACTCCCCGCACCCCTGCCGATCAGCTGGTTGAAGAGGTTGCGATGCTCGTGCAGTTTACCTGCAGACTTCTCTCTTACAGCAGCAGTGCAGGGTAACTACAACTGCCCCATCCTATTCAATTGTAGGGGGAAGGTTATTAGTCTGCACTGCCACTACAAGGCAGACGCATGCAGGTAAACTGGCATGAACACCGCAGCCTCAGCTGATTGGCAGAGATGCCGGAAGTCGTACCCCTGACGATCTGATATTGATGACCTACCGTGAGGATAGATCATCAATATCCTGAAACTGCACAACATCATTAAATGTCCCTGATTGGAGTTAGCTCCTTTTATTTCATCCAAGATGGCAGCACCGCTTCTCAGACTACCTACATCGGAGACACTTCCTGCTTGTCCAGTCCTGCTCATGGATTGGCCAGCACTGCTCACGTGAGCATCGCTGGCCAATCGGAGGGCAGCAGTAAGTTATCTTGGACTACCACAAGCACAGTATGAATCGGCTAGCCTGAGAAGTGGCGTGACCACCTTGGATGACGGAAGAGGAGCCCAGGAACTGATGGATATGCAGCTAAAAATATGAGATCACCAGGTACGTGCTCTGCTCAGTCACCGGTTAATGTGAACGAGGTGGAGGGTGGCTATAAGTTTACACTGTATGTAGAGGGATTATCAAGTCTGCCCCAATGCTAGCACAATAATATATGACCTTACCACTTAGCAGTTGCCTGAAGTAATCGATTGCAGCAGTGTCCCATCTTTTTACCTGTCTATAAAAGAAAGACAAATGGTTAAAGGGGTTATCCAAGACTAATACAGACCTCCCAGAGTGGCCCAACCGCGGTGGTGTTCACACTTACCTGGTCCCCACCGCTGGGTTCTGTCTCTGTCGCTCCTGGGCTGGCTTTTCCTCTCCCTGCAGCGCTGAAAACAACATCCGTCGATGGGGGAACACACCGGACTGCTGCAGCCAACCACAGGCCTCAGCGGTGACCTGCTCCCCTTGCATTGCATGAACAGCTGTCGTGAAGCAAGGGGAGCAGGTCACAAGTTCCCCCCATTGACGGATGTTGTTTTCAGCACTGCAGGGAGAGGAAGTGCCGGCCTGGGATTGACAGAGACTGAACCCAATGGCAAGAACCAGGCAAGTATGATCACCACCACATGGTCTGTAATAGTCTTGAACAACCCCTTTAAAGGGGTCGTCCCATGTTAAGATTTAACCCCTATCCTCAGGATAGAACAGAATAGGGGATAAGTTCCTGAATCGCACAGCACTTGGCTATCTCTGGCAGTCCCACAGAGTTTAATCGATGGGACGGCGGACATGCCTGACAAGGGGAACACAGAAAGAACCCTGTTCTTGTCACTGTCGGGGGAGCGAGAGGTCAGACACCAACAATCAGAAACGTATCCACTTTTCCATCCTATCCTCCAGATAAGGGCTCAGTCACACGGCCGTTGCCCCCCTGTTGCCGTATTGCGGCCCGCATACGGTGGGTCCACAATACACGGGGCACCGGCCGTGTGCGTTCCGCATCACGGATGCGGACCAATTTACTTGAATGGGTCTGCAAATCCGGAGATGCGGTGTGGAACGGAAGCACGGAACAGAACCGTTCCGTGCCTCCGCACTGCAATAAGATAGAACTTGCTCTATCTTTTTGCGGAACGGACCGATCGCGGACCCATTCAAGTGAACGGGTCCGCGATCCGCATGCGGCTGCCCCACGGTCAGTGCCCGTGCATTACGGGCCGCAATTTGCTGTCCACAGCGCGGGCAGCACACGGTCGTGTGAAAAACCCTAAGAGTGAAGTGTTTTTTTTTCTGTGGGACAACCCCTTTACGAATAAAGAAGCTCAACAGCAAATCAACTTTAATTATAAAATGGCACAGAGGTGTCCACCCTTACACATTCACTCACCCCATTTCTAGTTTATTTTCGAAGACATTGAAGCGGAGAGATATTGGCTGAATGTGGTGCAACTTAAATTTCCTTGCACGAAATGGGAGATTCCGGCATTCCTCCACAGGGAACCGAATGCTGCAAACACAGAAAGACGCACGGCTATAGAATGAACGAGGAAATTGTCATATTCACTATGTCTATGATTTACTCCACTGTATCTTCGGGATAGGTCATCAGTATCTCATCAGTGGGGGGTCTGACACCCGCCACCTCCACTGATCAGCAGTTTGAGAAGGCACCACGCTCCGTTGATTGCTGCGGCCTTCTCACAGCTTACCAAGCACAGCGCCGTACACTGTATAATGGCTGTGCTTCGTATCGAGCTCAACCCCATTCACTTCCCGATACCAAGCACAGAAGCTATACAACGTACGGCTTGTGCTTGGTAAGCTGTGAGAAGGCTGCAGCAATCACAGGAGCGCCGAAGCCTTCTCAAACTGCTGATCAGCAGATTCCCGGGTGTAGGACCCCCACTGATCACATGATCAGATAGGTCATCAGTATTAAAATCGTGGAAAACCCCTTTAAACCACCACCAGAGGGAGCTCACTGCATAGATATTTATACAGCTCCAATTAAGTTCTATTGTATCTGTATAAATTCATATGTCCTGAGCTCCCCCTAGTGGTGGCTGCAGGCCAGAGCTTTTTTTTTTTATTATTTACAATGGGATATGGTGCTCACTGGGTGAGATTAATCAGAGTTTTTATAGCAGTTTTATAGAATTAAGTACACTGAAAAAGAAGTTGGGGGTCATTTACTAAAGACCGGCATTTCACACGTCAGGCTTACTAAAAATCCCACTGACTGATGATCCGACAAATTTATTAAGAGGCTCATGCTGGCATCTTCTGCTGTCAAGGGGACAGAACAGAAACCTACGCCAGCCAGGAGCTGGAGTAGATTTTTGTTGTAGACTGCACCAGTTTTCTGATGCATATATTGATAAATGAGTTGGGCTGTGGCGCTCCTGCCAGTGGCCTGTCTCCTCAAACCCACTTTTTAGAAAAGTGGTGAGGCTGCCGGAAACAGCTGCAGCATTTGCAACCAAATTTGTGACTTTTCTATGCAAAAAAAACTGGAACAGAACGTTAGTAAATGACCCTCAAAAGCCACCCTTATTCTTATTGCTGATTGGTGCATTTGTCTTATATGTACAGTTTACGCGGCCTCTTACTTTTTCTTCATAATGGGACAGTACAGGGCATAATCCAGGAGGAAACAATCCACCAGCTCATCCTGCGCCATACAAGTGGAGGATTCCAGGATGGCCCGGCACCAACTCTTCATTTCTTTATTGAAAACTACACATAACTGAAAGGAAACACAAAATCAGTGTCTACGGTCAGGTGACAGATGCGCGTTCATACCTATGGAATTTATAGCGCATTACCGCCCCAACGGAAAGCTCATCCGGCTTCAGCTCCTCCACATCTCTGTATGCTGTGCTGTACAGGAAATTCAGCTGGGCAAACAGCTGCTCGTACTCCTCGCTGTCACCCAGTGTTCTGCAGAAGAAGCAGCTTGGGTCCACCACCTAAACAGGGAGCACACATCAGACAGGTCACAGACTGCACCGGACAGAACTACTAAGCTGCACTTACCTGCATCAGCGAAAGTCTACTTACCTTCAGTACTGACAGGCTGAGCATGTTTCTCTCAACTTCACAAGCATGTGGAAAAGTCTCCGATCTGTAAAAGAAGAACAGCACCTGTCAGCGAGATCAACCCTATTTATAATTTTTTTTTTTTAAAAAGGGGTCTCTGGTGCACTAAGGGACGTGAAAAACAGAGGAGCTGAGGTGCACCAAGGGGCTAGCCCTTGCACCTCAGTGCACTGAAGCCCTCATTCCCAGGGCTGTGGAGTTGGTACACCAAAGGTCTGACACAGACTCCTCTATTTTATCAAAGTCCAGCTCTGACTCCAACTCCTTCATAAGGCCTCAAGCACTCGGCCGTTGCCCAGCGGTGCACGTATTGTGGCCCACAAAAGAGCCGTCCCGAAATATACTGGCACCAGCCGTGTGCACACCGAATCACTGATGCGGACACATTTATATGTTCTATTTTATTTTTGCGATGCAGACGGATCACAGATTCATTCAAGTTGAATGGGTCTTGATCTGTCTGCAGCAACTGCACGGATGGTGCGCGTGCATGGGGGGGGGGGGGGGTCACAATTTTTTTTATTTATTTTTTCAAGCTGGAGTCGGAATCTGCACCTTTTCTGAATTCGACTCCAGCCAAAAAGTAGCCCCAACTCTGACTCCACAGCCCTGCTCATTTAAATAAAATAAAAAATAATAAACTGTAGGGTACCTGCACACGGTATAGATTCGTATGCGGAAAATCTCCAGGAAATCCACACATAAATCCGCACTATTTATTGTGGTTTTGGTGCAGATTTTCTGCTTACGTTCAAAGCCCTATTGATGTCTATGGGGAAAACCACTCTACAGAAGGTGCAGACCCATTGACAAGCTGTGGATTTTGACAGGTCAATTTCCGAAGGGAAGAAAAAAGCTAAGTGTCCGTCCATTAAAATTGTCAGATTTCATTCACTTGCCGCAGTGGTTTTTCCACACGAAAATCCTGCACATAAACCACAACGTGTGCAGAGAGCCTTATGCGGGAGGCAGGGCTTGCTGTGCTTCCCAGTGGGGAGGAAGCGAACAATGTCTGCGTCCCTTACCGCTCCACCCCCCACTTAAGGTAAATTGGAATAGGGCAGCCGAGCCCCACTGTTAGCCACCAGCCACGGGGTCACTCATGTTTGCTGCTGCCCCTACCCCACCAATATACTGACACAACAGCATGCCAGTCGCTGAACGTGAGACTCTGCTGGTACCATGGGGAAACAGAAGCAAAGAGAACTCCAGGATCTGGATAAGTATCCTTCGCACAATGAGATTTTAATGTTCACCGGGGACAGCCAGAGTCCCCTTCTTTCTACAAGTCGTGCACCCACCTCATCCCTAGTCTCACCACCCCCTGCTCTGACTCCACTGAACCAGAATGGGCTCACTCTCCGTCTCTGGTCACCATACCAAGCTCTCTGTCAGTTCATGCCGTTTAGTCGTCGACTCCATTCCCCACAACTTCCAAGGTCTCAAGATTCCATTCCAATTAGCAGCCACAAAGGGTTTTCTTCTCTCCAGATCCGTCAAGTTCCCAAATATATTCCTCCTCACTCAGACTTCAATGATGGGACATTCCAGATAGGAGTTTTGTCCCTTCTTCACCCTTTTCCTGAGATCTGGTGTCCAAGTGGTCTTCCTCTACTGAGGTGGATCTCCCTGTATCCCATCGTTCCAGGTACCCTATTATTCATATGGCAGACGGCCTGTCTTACCATAGACCACTGCCTAGAGTCTTTTGTCGAGTCTGCCGTTGAGGCCAGTGGCTCGGCTCCCACTTGTGATGGTAAGACAATCACAAAATGGGCGATTTGGCTTCACCAGGATATTGTGTCTGGGGCTCCCTGAGAGGACCTAGAGTCATTAGCTCTGTAGAGTTCCCATTTAGGGAAACATCTCTGTGAAGCCTCTCTTGATGCGGACATGCTCTCTACACTGCACAAACAGCTGCTATGGCTCACATTTTGGACAGCTGATCCAGCCTCTAAGTGCTCCCACATTCAAGACACTTGGGTTCTCAAGATGGTTTCCATCACCCCTGATCGTTTTTGTAAAACTTACCAGTAAAATCTTTCTCGCTCCTCATTGGGGGGGGGGGGGGACAGGAACCGTGGGTATAGCCATGTCCTCTAGGAGGCGTTGACACTATTAAAAGCTGTTGGCTCCTCCCCTGGCAGCTATAACCCCTCCAGCTTCAGTTTGTGTACAAGCAGTAGGAGAAGCAAGCCAACCAAGAGAAAAGAATATGGAACACCAACCATGCCAAAAACCCAACGGGGTTCTAACCAGAACAGCAACAGCTGTGGTTGAACAAAACTGGGTGGGTGCTGTGTCCCCCAATGAAGAGCGAGAAAGAGATTTTACTGGTAAGTTATACAAAAATCTCCTTTTCTCGCCCATATTCATTGGGGGACACAGGAACCGTGGGACGTCCACAAGCAGTCCACAGGGAGGGAAAAAACCACAGCCCCATGGAACATCGTCCCTGCAGGCATCTAGGAAACTGCCGCCTGCAGGACCAGGCGGCCCAAGGCAGCATCCGCCAATGCATAAGTATGCACCTGGTAAAACTTTGTGAAGGTATGTAAGGAGGACCAAGTAGCCGCCTTACACAATTGTGCAGCCGAAGCGCGATTCCTTCAAGCCCAAGATGCACCCACCGCTCTTGTGGAGTGAGCCTTGACACCTAAGGGCGGAACCCTGTCCCGGGCGCGGTAAGCCTCTGCAATTGCAGCCCGAATCCAGCGCATGATTGTCACCTTGGAGGCCGCCAATCCCTTGCGAGGACCCTCCGGAATGACAAAAAGGGAGTCTGTATGGCGGAAGGGAGCGGAGGATGCAAAATAGATCCTCAGAGCTCTGACAACATCCAGGTGATGCAACTCCCTTTCCTTAGGGTGTGAAGGAGAGGGACACAGAGGGAAGGATAATTTCCTCGTTGATATGGAAGTCGGAGACCACCTTCGGAAGAAAGGAAGGAACGGGCCGGAGAACCGATTTATCCTTATGAAGAACCAGGAAGGGTTCTCTTCAAGAAAGGGCCGCCAACTCAGACACCCGTCTGATGGAAGTGATAGCCACAAGAAAAACCACCTTCCAGGATAGGAGTCGGAGAGAAATCTCCCATAGAGGCTCAAAGGGGGAAGCCTGAAGTGCTAGGAGGACTAAATTCAGATCCCAAGGCGGCAACAGAGGACGGTACGGAGGAATCGTATGTGCCACACCCTGAAGAAAAGTCCTTACAGGCCCGAGGGGGGCCAGAGGGCACTGGAAAAAAATAGAAAGCACCGAGACCTGACCATTCAAAGAGCTAAGGCTCAAACCAAGGTCCAACCCTGATTGAAGAAAGGACAGGATCGTGGGGAGAGAAAAACGAAGAGGAGGAATGGTTCGGTTTTCACAGAAACTCAGGAAGGACCTCCAGGTCCTGTACTAGATCCTGGAAGAAGCAGGCTTCCTAGCCTGAATCATCGTGCGGATAACATCCACCGAAAAACCTCTTCGCTTTAGAATGGCGGTTTCAATGGCCACGCCGTCAAACGAAAGGACCTTAAAGCAGGTCGCCTCTGAGCGGTAGTGACCAAGGGACGTCTCCCAGAAGAATAACGAGGTCGGCGTACCACGCGCGACGGGGCCAATCTGGTGCAATGAGGATCGTCGGAATGCCCTCCATCTTGATTTTCCGTAGAACCCTGGGCAGGAGGGGGAATGGGGGAAACACATAGAGGAGGGAGAACCCCTGCCAAGAGGAGATCAGAGCGTCCGCGGCGTAAGCTTCCGGATCCCTTGCGCGGGAAATGAAGGTTGGAAGTTTGCGATTGAGCCTTGAGGCCATCAAGTCCACGTCGGGGCGACCTCAACGGAGAACGATGGCCTCGAACACTTCCGGGTGGAACCACTCGCCAGGGTCTATCGGGGTCCTGCTGAGGAAATCCGCAGTCCAGTTCTCCACCCCCGGGATGAAGATCGCTGAAATTGACGGTACATGGGCTTCCGCCCACCGTAAGATCTCGGTGGGCGCCTGCATCACCGCGAGGCTACGAGTTCCCCCTGGTGGTTGATGTATGCCACAGCCGTGGCGTTGTCCGACTGGACTCTGACTGGGCGACCCCTCAAGAGTTAGGAAGATGCCTCTGGAACGGAGCAGGGCGAGAAGAGGGGCCAGAATCTTTGGGAAGACCCGAGGCGCAGTTGCCAGCCCGAACGGGAGGGCTACAAACTGGTAATGCCAGTCTCCTATCGCGAACCTCAGGAAGCTCCGCGCGATGGGGACGTGGAGGTATGCGTCCTGAATATCTATGGCTGAAAGGAATTCCCCCTGCTGCAGAGAAGCAATTACGGAACGAAGGGATTCCATCCGAAACCGCTGGAGACAGAGGAGCTTGTTCAACAGTTTGAGGTCCAGGATAGGGCGCACCGAGCCCTCTTTTTTGGGAACCACAAATAGGTTCGAATAGAACCCCTTGAACCGTTCTGCCGGGGAGACGGGGGAGATGACTCCCTGGTCCAGGATGGACTGAACGGCCTGGGAGAAGGCAGCCGTCCGCTCGGGGTCCCGTGGAAGACGGGACTGAAAAAACCTGTCTGGGGGAAGAGACAGGAACTCGATCAGGTATCCCGAGGATACAATCTCGAGCGCCCAAGCGTTGAAAACGTGGACCCGCCAGACGTCCTGGAAGAGGCAGGGGTGCACACCTTCAAGCCGAGGACTGCTTAGCCGCAGGGGGTCAGGTGGACTGAGGTCTGGGACGCCAGGAGGGCTGTGCCCGAAAGGATGCTTTTTTGCGTCAATCTTGGGAAGCAAACCTGCCGCCCCCAGCGAAGGAGCCCGCTGTGGGGCGGGAACTTGCGAATCGGTGAAAGGGCCGACCACGTGAGGCACCTGGTCTAACTTGAGAGGCCCGCTTGGCCCTAGGCTGTGGGAGATGTGTGCTCTTGCCTCCCGTAGCCTCAGAAATAATTTCGTCCAGCCAAGAACCAAAGAGACGGTTGCCGTCAAAGAGGAGACAGACTAAAGAACGCTTGGAAGTCGCGTCCGCTGCCCACACCTTTAGCCAAAGTTTGCGGCGTAAGGTCACTGCAAGCGTTGAAGAGCGCCTCGCATAGGAACTTCCCCGCCTGGATAATGAGTTGCGCCAAGGAACGAAGGTCCTGAGCAGGGACCTCGGATACCAAATACTGGTCCAGCTGGCTGCCCCACTCAGAGATTGCCTTAGCCACCCACGCGGAGGCAAACACGGGCCTAAGGGCTGACCCCGTGGCCACAAAGAGGGACTTTGTCAAGGATTCCATCCGACGGTCTTCAGCGGACTAATGGGAGGATCCATCGGCTATAGGAATAGCCGTACTTTTGGCTAGCCGTGCCACTGGTGGGTCTACCTTGGGAGGGGATATCCATGCGGGAACGCAGTCCGCTGGAAAGGGATATAGGATATCCAGCTTCTTGGAGGTGGAAAAACGCATGTCTGGATGATCCCAAGCCTTGGAGACCACCGCTGAAAAACCTTTGACGACTGTTTTGGACGGAAGAAGGATACCCCCTGCTGGTCAGTGTTGGGGGGATCCTCCTGCACCTGGAAGGTGTCTCGGATAGCAACAATGAGGCTGTCCACAGTTGAGGCCAACTTAGAAGGTTGCTCCGTATCCATATCTAAATCCGAATTCTCAACCTCTCCTTCGGATAGCAAGTCCCAAAGAGAAGAAAAACCTAAATGAGACCGTACATGGGGCGGAGAGGGAGATGCGTCAGAGGAAGAAGCGTGGCCTACTCTGGAATGCTTTTTTGAATGCCGTGCGCTGACCGAACCACCTGAGGGAAGTGACCTAGGGGGGGGTCATCCGAGCGAGAAGCTCTGGAGGGTGCAGCCTGCGCCGGTGGCGGATTCTCAACCAAGCGACCCCCTATGGATAGGGTAGATTGGGAGATTTGCGCAAGGTTTTGGTAGCTATTGGTAGCCTAGGTAGAGCCCCTGAGGGATTAGACATGGTGGGACAATTTTTGCTTGGAGAGAGTACAGCAACTTAAGGAAAAGGAGCAGAGAGACTACCACAGCCAGGAGCGACGCCGTCCAGGAGAATGTCTTTTGTGTGAAGGCCTCCTGGATTGCAGTTACCCCCTCAGGCTCTGCATCTCCCCTTCATTGAGCAATCGTGCGCATGCGCGCGCACGCCGCATAAACTCCGTTGAGCTGCAGAATGTCCCCGCAAGCACCCGGGCGGTGCCAGAGCCGGCTGCCGCCTGAAACGAATTAAACAAGTCGCCGAATCCGTCCCAGCTTCAGAGGGAGCGCAGGGTTCCTGTATATAGGCCACGCCCCTAATCACGATCCGGTCCGAGCGCTGCCCAGTATTATAATCACCCCTCCGGTCGGTGCAGGAGACCGTAGGGTTACTCATGCTGCCGCCATGAGGGAGGAAGGAGAGGGGAACAGTAGAATGCTGCCTCCATGAGGGGAATGAATCTGCTGACTCCCCGGTCCATGATTGAGCCATCTCCTTTCCCCAGAGGTCGTCATTTCTACTTGAAGGAGACGACCCAGATGCCATTAACCCTAGACTCCCCTTGCAGCATATGCAGGTGATATCCAGCTTCTTGGCGGGCGGCGGCGGAGGGGGGGGGGGGGTTATGGGGAGGTCTGATGGCGTGGAGTAGGCATACTTACAGTCCCAAGCCTTGTGTTTTCTTCTGTTTACCTGCTCACCGTCCTCAATGCAGCGGCGAGCAAGTGTAATTACAGTTCCTCAGTCCCATTTAACGAGACATCTCCGTCCTACTCAAGTCTTTTTCGTCTTCTCTTTTACAGGACTTTTACAGGATGTGGTTGAAGTATTAACTGTGTCTGCTAGACGAAGGTGTGCACAGTTTGTGCCATATATGGACTTTGAAAAAGGTCGAATAGTCGGACTCTGAGAAGCTGGATGGTCCATCTGTCAAATCTCAGAAAGAGTTGGATGAGAATTTTCTGTAGAGCATTGAAGAGAGAATTCTGGACGGTCAAGACAGAGAGATGCTCACCAAGATCCCAGTATAAGAAGACGGCATCACAAATTGGTTCTGCAGTGACCGTCTGGACCATAAGAAACTGTCTACTTAAAGCAGGACTGCATTCAACCACTACACTTGCTCGTTGGCAACTGACCTCTCAACGATGTCAAGAGCGCCTGCACTGGTGCCGCCAGATAGCCCATTGGAGTCATGGATGGCAAACGAGTGTTCAATGATGAAAGCGGGTTCTTCCTTGGTACTAATCATGGAGGCCGACTAGTGCCATCATGCATCATGAGGAGACCAACAGCAGGTTTCATGGTATGGGGTGTCATTAGCTACCATGGCTGTTCCTGTCTGGTGTTCAGCCTTTAGTATGTCCAGGACATCAAGGAACCAGGCCTTCTGCCGTTTTAGACTCAGGAGACATCGTGTTTCAAAGAGATAACGGATGCCCACACACTGCTAGCTACAAAACGTTCTCGTTAGGGTCTCCAGAAGCTCCGCTGGTCAGCTCGATTGCTAGATCTACCCCACACTAGGGTTGGACGATATCAAAAATATTCAGACGATAACGATATTAAAAAATGTATCGCGATAACGATATATCGCGATAAATACCCGTTTAAAAGAAAAAAACACAAGGAGACGTTACACTGTATGGGGGCAGCCACAAGGAGACGTTACACTGTATGGGGGCAGCCACAAGGAGACGTTACACTGTATGGGGGCAGCCACAAGGAGACGTTACACTGTATGGGGGCAGCCACAAGGAGACGTTACACTGTATGGGGGCAGCCACAAGGAGACGTTACACTGTATGGGGGCAGCCACAAGGAGACGTTACACTGTATGGGGGCAGCCACAAGGAGACGTTACACTGTATGGGGGCAGCCACAAGGAGACGTTACACTGTATGGGGCAGCTACAAGGAGACGTTACACTGTATGGGGGCAGCCACAAGGAGACGTTACACTGTATGGGGGCAGCCACAAGGAGACGTTACACTGTATGGGGGCAGCCACAAGGAGACGTTACACTGTATGGGGGCAGCCACAAGGAGACGTTACACTGTATGGGGGGCCACAAGGAGACGTTACACTGTATGGGGGCAGTCACAAGGAGACGTTACACTGTATGGGGGGCCACAAGGAGACGTTACACTGTATGGGGGGCCACAAGGAGACGTTACACTGTATGGGGGGCCACAAGGAGACGTTACACTGTATGGGGGGCCACAAGGAGACGTTACACTGTATGGGGGGCCACAAGGAGACGTTACACTGTATGGGGGCCACAAGGAGACGTTACACTGTATGGGGGGCCACAAGGAGACGTTACACTGTATGGGGGGCCACAAGGAGACGTTACACTGTATGGGGGGCCACAAGGAGACGTTACACTGTATGGGGGGCCACAAGGAGACGTTACACTGTATGGGGGGCCACAAGGAGACGTTACACTGTATGGGGGGCCACAAGGAGACGTTACACTGTATGGGGGGCCACAAGGAGACGTTATACTGTATGAGGGCCACAAGGAGACGTTATACTGTATGGGGGGCCACAAGGAGACGTTCTACTGTATGGGGGGGCCACAAGGAGACGTTCTACTGTATGGGGGGCCACAAGGAGACGTTATACTGTATGGGGGCCACAAGGAGACGTTATACTGTATGGAGGCCACAAGGAGACGTTATACTGTATGGGGGGCCACAAGGAGACGTTACACTGTAGGGGGGCCACAAGGAGACGTTACACTGTAGGGGGTGGGGGCCACAAGGAGATGTTATAATAAAGTCTTGTGGCCACAGGCCACCATACATACAATAATACTTTACGATATACTTTTCCCGCGGCTGCTTCGCTTGTGTGCTCCGATTCTGACATCAGATGTCAGTGCGCGGAGATTTGAATATAGGAGCAAGGAGGAGGTAGAGCCGGGGGCCGCGGGAAGTAGTAAGTTTGTAATGTTGTCATAAGAGCACACGAGCGAGGCAGCCGCAGGAAAAGTCTCTCCAGAGACACCCAGTACTCACACAGAGTTCGCAACACATAGAACCGGCACGGGTGGGTGACGGACGGTGATGTCAGATGGTGGGTGGAGTCTGGAGACTTGAATAAGGGAGGCGGAGCAAGAAGGAGCCAGGAGAGAGAGGAAGTAATGTTTGTACTCAGCGCTATGCAAGGTGCAGGGGCGGGCGGACGCAGATTTAGAAGCGGTCGGCGCACATGACCGCTTTGATGACGTCACAAAATACAGCGGTAATTAGGAAACAGCGATATTGCCATTTTTTTAATACCGCGGTATATCGTGATACCGGTATATCGCCCAACCCTACCCCACACTGAACATCTGGGACTGAACGGGGTAACAGATCTCCCATGTAGAGCATCCAACAACCGCCTTGGCTGAACTACAGCTCCAAGGTGAAAGAGCTTGGAATGACCACAGGAGGACATCCCCCATCTGTATGACCGCTACCATGCCACCCAGTATTAATGTCATCCTGCTGTAGAACCCAAAATAAAGGGTGCACCACCTTGGTTGTGTGATCATTGACCCAACACCTCTGGCAGGTTATACTTTGTCAGTCTCAGCTCAATCACATTAAGTTTCCCATAAGTTCTTTAATCATTTTCCTCTAGTGCAGGGATGGCCAACCTGCGGCTCTCCAGCTGTTGCAATTAGCCCCTCCATGTCTCCACTCCCCCAGTGCCATCAGATCAGCCCCTCCATGTCCCCCAGTGCCATCAGATCAGCCCCTCCATGTCCCCACTCCCCCAGTGCCATCAGATCAGCCCCTCCATGTCCCCACTCCCCCAGTGCCATCAGATCAGCCCCTCCATGTCCCCACTCCCCCAGTGCCATCAGATCAGCCCCTCAATGTCCCCACTCCCCCAGTGCCATCAGATCAGCCCCTCCATGTCCCCACTCCCCCAGTGCCATCAGATCAGCCCCTCCATGTCCCCACTCCCCCAGTGCCATCAGATCAGCCCCTCCATGTCCCCACTCCCCCAGTGCCATCAGATCAGCCCCTCCATGTCCCCACTCCCCCAGTGCCATCAGATCAGCCCCTCCATGTCCCCACTCCCCCAGTGCCATCAGATCAGCCCCTCCATGTCCCCACTCCCCCAGTGCCATCAGATCAGCCCCTCCATGTCCCCACTCCCCCAGTGCCATCAGATCAGCCCCTCCATGTCCCCACTCCCCCAGTGCCATCAGATCAGCCCCTCCATGTCCCCACTCCCCCAGTGCCATCAGATCAGCCCCTCCATGTCCCCACTCCCCCAGTGCCATCAGATCAGCCCCTCCATGTCCCCACTCCCCCAGTGCCATCAGATCAGCCCCTCCATGTCCCCACTCCCCCAGTGCCATCAGATCAGCCCCTCCATGTCCCCACTCCCCCAGTGCCATCAGATCAGCCCCTCCATGTCCCCACTCCCCCAGTGCCATCAGATCAGCCCCTCCATGTCCCCACTCCCCCAGTGCCATCAGATCAGCCCCTCCATGTCCCCACTCCCCCAGTGCCATCAGATCAGCCCCTCCATGTCCCCACTCCCCCAGTGCCATCAGATCAGCCCCTCCATGTCCCCACTCCCCCAGTGCCATCAGATCAGCCCCTCCATGTCCCCACTCCCCCAGTGCCATCAGATCAGCCCCTCCATGTCCCCACTCCCCCAGTGCCATCAGATCAGCCCCTCCATGTCCCCACTCCCCCAGTGCCATCAGATCAGCCCCTCCATGTCCCCACTCCCCCAGTGCCATCAGATCAGCCCCTCCATGTCCCCACTCCCCCAGTGCCATCAGATCAGCCCCTCCATGTCCCCACTCCCCCAGTGCCATCAGATCAGCCCCTCCATGTCCCCACTCCCCCAGTGCCATCAGATCAGCCCCTCCATGTCCCCACTCCCCCAGTGCCATCAGATCAGCCCCTCCATGTCCCCACTCCCCCAGTGCCATCAGATCAGCCCCTCCATGTCCCCACTCCCCCAGTGCCATCAGATCAGCCCCTCCATGTCCCCACTCCCCCAGTGCCATCAGATCAGCCCCTCCATGTCCCCACTCCCCCAGTGCCATCAGATCAGCCCCTCCATGTCCCCACTCCCCCAGTGCCATCAGATCAGCCCCTCCATGTCCCCACTCCCCCAGTGCCATCAGATCAGCCCCTCCATGTCCCCACTCCCCCAGTGCCATCAGATCAGCCCCTCCATGTCCCCACTCCCCCAGTGCCATCAGATCAGCCCCTCCATGTCCCCACTCCCCCAGTGCCATCAGATCAGCCCCTCCATGTCCCCACTCCCCCAGTGCCATCAGATCAGCCCCTCCATGTCCCCACTCCCCCAGTGCCATCAGATCAGCCCCTCCATGTCCCCACTCCCCCAGTGCCATCAGATCAGCCCCTCCATGTCCCCACTCCCCCAGTGCCATCAGATCAGCCCCTCCATGTCCCCACTCCCCCAGTGCCATCAGATCAGCCCCTCCATGTCCCCACTCCCCCAGTGCCATCAGATCAGCCCCTCCATGTCCCCACTCCCCCAGTGCCATCAGATCAGCCCCTCCATGTCCCCACTCCCCCAGTGCCATCAGATCAGCCCCTCCATGTCCCCACTCCCCCAGTGCCATCAGATCAGCCCCTCCATGTCCCCACTCCCCCAGTGCCATCAGATCAGCCCCTCCATGTCCCCACTCCCCCAGTGCCATCAGATCAGCCCCTCCATGTCCCCACTCCCCCAGTGCCATCAGATCAGCCCCTCCATGTCCCCACTCCCCCAGTGCCATCAGATCAGCCCCTCCATGTCCCCACTCCCCCAGTGCCATCAGATCAGCCCCTCCATGTCCCCACTCCCCCAGTGCCATCAGATCAGCCCCTCCATGTCCCCACTCCCCCAGTGCCATCAGATCAGCCCCTCCATGTCCCCACTCCCCCAGTGCCATCAGATCAGCCCCTCCATGTCCCCACTCCCCCAGTGCCATCAGATCAGCCCCTCCATGTCCCCACTCCCCCAGTGCCATCAGATCAGCCCCTCCATGTCCCCACTCCCCCAGTGCCATCAGATCAGCCCCTCCATGTCCCCCCTCCCCCAGTGCCATCAGATCAGCCCCTCCATGTCCCCACTCCCCCAGTGCCATCAGATCAGCCCCTCCATGTCCCCACTCCCCCAGTGCCATCAGATCAGCCCCTCCATGTCCCCACTCCCCCAGTGCCAACAGATCAGCCCCTCCATGTCCCCACTCCCCCAGTGCCATCAGATCAGCCCCTCCATGTCCCCACTCCCCCAGTGCCATCAGATCAGCCCCTCCATGTCCCCACTCCCCCAGTGCCATCAGATCAGCCCCTCCACGTCCCCACTCCCCCAGTGCCATCAGATCAGCCCCTCCATGTCCCCACTCCCCCAGTGCCATCAGATCAGCCCCTCCATGTCCCCACTCCCCCAGTGCCATCAGATCAGCCCCTCCATGTCCCCACTCCCCCAGTGCCATCAGATCAGCCCCTCCATGTCCCCACTCCCCCAGTGCCATCAGATCAGCCCCTCCATGTCCCCACTCCCCCAGTGCCATCAGATCAGCCCCTCCATGTCCCCACTCCCCCAGTGCCATCAGATCAGCCCCTCCATGTCCCCACTCCCCCAGTGCCATCAGATCAGCCCCTCCATGTCCCCACTCCCCCAGTGCCATCAGATCAGCCCCTCCATGTCCCCACTCCCCCAGTGCCATCAGATCAGCCCCTCCATGTCCCCACTCCCCCAGTACCATCAGATCAGCCCCTCCATGTCCCCACTCCCCCAGTGCCATCAGATCAGCCCCTCCATGTCCCCACTCCCCCAGTGCCATCAGATCAGCCCCTCCATGTCCCCACTCCCCCAGTGCCATCAGATCAGCCCCTCCATGTCCCCACTCCCCCAGTGCCATCAGATCAGCCCCTCCATGTCCCCACTCCCCCAGTGCCATCAGATCAGCCCCTCCATGTCCCCACTCCCCCAGTGCCATCAGATCAGCCCCTCCATGTCCCCACTCCCCCAGTGCCATCAGATCAGCCCCTCCATGTCCCCACTCCCCCAGTGCCATCAGATCAGCCCCTCCATGTCCCCACTCCCCCAGTGCCATCAGATCAGCCCCCCCATGTCCCCACTCCCCCAGTGCCATCAGATCAGCCCCTCCATGTCCCCACTCCCCCAGTGCCATCAGATCAGCCCCTCCATGTCCCCACTCCCCCAGTGCCATCAGATCAGCCCCTCCATGTCCCCACTCCCCCAGTGCCATCAGATCAGCCCCTCCATGTCCCCACTCCCCCAGTGCCATCAGATCAGCCCCTCCATGTCCCCACTCCCCCAGTGCCATCAGATCAGCCCCTCCATGTCCCCACTCCCCCAGTGCCATCAGATCAGCCCCTCCATGTCCCCACTCCCCCAGTGCCATCAGATCAGCCCCTCCATGTCCCCACTCCCCCAGTGCCATCAGATCAGCCCCTCCATGTCCCCACTCCCCCAGTGCCATCAGATCAGCCCCTCCATGTCCCCACTCCCCCAGTGCCATCAGATCAGCCCCTCCATGTCCCCACTCCCCCAGTGCCATCAGATCAGCCCCTCCATGTCCCCACTCCCCCAGTGCCATCAGATCAGCCCCTCCATGTCCCCACTCCCCCAGTGCCATCAGATCAGCCCCTCCATGTCCCCACTCCCCCAGTGCCATCAGATCAGCCCCTCCATGTCCCCACTCCCCCAGTGCCATCAGATCAGCCCCTCCATGTCCCCACTCCCCCAGTGCCATCAGATCAGCCCCTCCATGTCCCCACTCCCCCAGTGCCATCAGATCAGCCCCTCCATGTCCCCACTCCCCCAGTGCCATCAGATCAGCCCCTCCATGTCCCCACTCCCCCAGTGCCATCAGATCAGCCCCTCCATGTCCCCACTCCCCCAGTGCCATCAGATCAGCCCCTCCATGTCCCCACTCCCCCAGTGCCATCAGATAAGCCCCTCCATGTCCCCACTCCCCCAGTGCCATCAGATCAGCCCCTCCATGTCCCCACTCCCCCAGTGCCATCAGATAAGCCCCTCCATGTCCCCACTCCCCCAGTGCCATCAGATCAGCCCCTCCATGTCCCCACTCCCCCAGTGTCATCAGATCAGCCCCTCCATGTCCCCACTCCCCCAGTGTCATCAGATCAGCCCCTCCATGTCCCCCAGTGCCATCAGATCAGCCCCTCTATGCCCCCACTCCCCCAGTGCCACTCCCCCAGTGCCACCAGATCAGCCCCTCCATGTCCCCCACTCCCATCTGCCCCTCCATGCCATCCATTGCCGGCTGCCCGCCTTCAGTGCCATGTCCCCAGTAAATAAAATACTTACCTTTCCTGTAGGGGCGCCGCTTCACAGCTCCTTCGTCTGGATCCTGACGCTTACGTGCACTATGACCTGACGATGTGTCAGGCAGGATCCAGTGCAGCGCGGTACGGGACGGCGGGTGACCACGGAGCGGTAAGTAATAGCAAGCACTTCACTCCTGCTCCGTGGTCACATGACAAACAAATCCTCGATGCAAAAAAATTGCATCGAGGATTTTTTTGGTGTCGAATTAATCGATTCAATCGAGTAATCTTTTCAGCCCCAGCCTTCTCACAGCTTTCCTTAGCCATGTCAAATCGCGTTCAACGGTCATAGAAGTGAATGGGACTGAGCGTGATACCGACCCCTAGAGGCTCTGCTCTCTCTGCAACTGCCACAACCTCTGCACATTGATTGACAGGGCCTGGTGTGATGATGTTTTTACTGCCTGGCCCTGTCAATTACAGTGCAGAGGACGCAATTGCAGAGAGAGCAGAGCCTCTAGGTGTAATGACAACGCCCCCGTTGCTCCTAGAGGCTCATTTGCATATAATAAAACATCCTTTTTCTCAGCAATGCGGGCACATAGGAAGACTCAGAGCTCACAGAGATGTCAGGAACAAATCTGCTGCATGTGAACATAAGAACGGGAGGCAGCTCTTGATGTACACTTCAACAAATGGCACGCTGGGGCTTGTAGTTAATTTACAGCACGCTGGGCTTGCAGTTAACACTTTACGGCACGCTGGGCTTGCAGTTAACACTTTACAGCACGCTGGAGTTGCAGTTAACACTTTACGGCACGCTGGGGCTTGCAGTTAACACTTTACGGCACGCTGGGGCTTGCAGTTAACACTTTACGGCACGCTGGGGCTTGCAGTTAACACTTTACGGCACGCTGGGGCTTGCAGTTAACACTTTACGGCACGCTGGGGCTTGCAGTTAACACTTTACGGCACGCTGGGGCTTGTAGTTAACACTATGGCACGCTGGGGCTTGTAGTTAACACTTTACGGCACGCTGGGGCTTGTAGTTAACACTATGGCACGCTGGGGCTTGTAGTTAACACTATGGCACGCTGGGGCTTGTAGTTAACACTATGGCACGCTGGGGCTTGTAGTTAACACTATGGCACGCTGGGGCTTGTAGTTAACACTATGGCACGCTGGGGCTTGTAGTTAACACTATGGCACGCTGGGGCTTGTAGTTAACACTTTACGGCACGCTGGGGCTTGTAGTTAACACTTTACGGCACGCTGGGGCTTGTAGTTAACACTTTACGGCACGCTGGGGCTTGTAGTTAACACTTTACGGCACGCTGGGGCTTGTAGTTAACACTTTACGGCACGCTGGGGCTTGTAGTTAACACTTTACGGCACGCTGGGGCTTGTAGTTAACACTATGGCACGCTGGGGCTTGTAGTTAACACTTTACGGCATGCTGGGGCTTGTAGTTAACACTATGGCACGCTGGGGCTTGTAGTTAACACTTTACGGCACGCTGGGGCTTGTAGTTAACACTATGGCACGCTGGGGCTTGTAGTTAACACTTTACGGCACGCTGGGGCTTGTAGTTAACACTATGGCACGCTGGGGATTGAAGTTAACACTTTACGGCACGCTGGGGATTGAAGTTAACACTTTACGGCACGCTGGGGATTGAAGTTAACACTTTACGGCACGCTGGGGATTGAAGTTAACACTTTACGGCACGCTGGGGATTGAAGTTAACACTTTACGGCACGCTGGGGATTGAAGTTAACACTTTACGGCACGCTGGGGATTGAAGTTAACACTTTACGGCACGCTGGGGATTGAAGTTAACACTTTACGGCACGCTGGGGTTGCAGTTAACACTTTACGGCACGCTGGGGTTGGAGTTAACACTTTATGGCACGCTGGGACTTGTAGTCATTACTGTAGAGGGGACTTTTTTTTATTGATTTAGTGCACGCTAGGACTTGCAGTCACCACTTTACGGCCTAGCACTATATAGACGTATGCAGACAGGTACACATGGTCACACTCGGCATACAGCCATCCCCTCAGCTCTATTTCACTCACAAGCTCCGTGCTCAGCGACCTCCTCGTCAAATTTTCTGCTCCCGCTGGTGACGTCACTTCCGGTAACGCGGCTTCCCTTGCCCCTGCGGAAAACTGCAGTTGCTCGTCTCTGCCGCTAGAGCGCACAATCAAAGGAGGAGCACCTCGGGGCGGCGGCCATATTACCGTAGCCTGGTCCACGGTGCAGAACGGTGCTCCCGCTTGGTCAATGTTTATCAGAACTAGGTGGGAAGTGACGCAGTTACTCCTGGCAACTAGACTGCAACTACAAATTCTGTCCTTACTGTTATCAGGCGCAGCATTGTGGCTTCTATTTACCTGAATGGGGTGGGGTTCCAATCAAAATGGCCGACAGCACCCAATATTAGAGTGGAGCAGGTTTTGAATGTGTGTTCCTTAAAGGGCATCCGTCAGCAGATCTGTCCCTATGACACCGGCTGACCTGTTACATGTGCGCTTGGCAGCTGAAGACATCTGTGTTGGTCCCATGTTCACATGTGCTCGCATTGCTGAGAAAAATGATGTTTTAATATATGCAAATGAGCCTCTAGGAGCAACGGGGGCGTTACCGTTACACCTAGAGGCTATGCTCTCTCAACTGCCGCGTCCCCTGGATCGGGCAAGGAAAACATCATCACGCCTGACCCCTGTCAATCAAAGTGCAGAGGGTGCGGGAGCCTCTTGGTGTAACGGCAACGCCCCCGTTGCTCCTAGAGGCTCATTTGCATATATTAAACATCATATTTCTCAGCAATGCGGGCACATAAGAACATGGGACCAACACAGATGCCTTCAGCTGCCAAGCGCACATGGAACAGGTCAGCCGGTGTCACAGGGACAAAACTGCTGACAGATGCCCTTTAAATCCCATAGAAGGGAATGGAGAGAGCTGTCCATATGCGGGGCCTTCTCTCCATTCATTCTCCACCTGAATGTGGCACCCAGCGGCTTCCTCTCCCGCTCTGAAGAAAGGTGCAGGCTCATGTACACGAACGCGTGCCGCCTGTTCCGTGCATTGAGGACCCCAACGCACGGGCACCATCCGTGTGGCTGCCGCAGACGGATGCAGACCCATTAAACTTGAATGGGTCCATGATCAGGGTTGCCAAACGTCCAGAAATTTCTGGACAGTCCATAAAAATCGGCTACGTTTTTTTTCCAGTGTCCGTGGAAAAAAAATTGATGAGTCTGGTGATACTTGACTAGATTATTTTGGTGATAAATATTATCATTTTACAGCTCACAGTAAGGGCTCATGCACACGGCTGTATGTATTTTGCGGTCTGCAAAAAATACGGATGGCGTCCGTGTGCATTCCGTATTTTGCGGAATGGACCAGCCAGCCCCTAATAGAACAGTCCTATCCTTGTCCGTAATACGGACAATAACAGGACATGTTCTATTCTTTTGTGGAACGGACATACGGACACTGAATGCACACGGAGTAACTTCCGTTTTTTGGGGACCCATTGAAATGTCAGCAAAAAAAAACCAGAATGGACATGGAAAGAAAATCCGTTTGTGTGCCTGAGCCCTAAATGCTGGTGATGAGGCGTTATCAGTATATTGTGCTATAGACATGGATTACTTAGAATCTTTATTATTCATTATGGTTTTCCAATTTGTCCGTAAAATGTTAGCTGTCCGTGATTTTGGAATAAGATGTCCATAAAAAAAAGAATCTGGTTGGCAGCTCTGTCCGTGATCCGTACGCACGGCAAAAAAATTTAACATGTTCTATTTTTTTGCGGTGTGGAGGCACAGAGAGAAACCCCATTGAAGCACTCCGTAGTCTGCGTCCGTAATGCGGTGCACAAACAGCCACTGTTTGCGGGCCGCAATACGGGGCCGGCCAGCACACATTCATGTGCATGAGCCCTAAATCAGACGTTCACGGCATATCCTGTGCACTTGCCGTACATGTCTAAAGACGTCCGTGGAACATGGTCCGTGAGATACCGGACTGGCATCCTGCTCAGTGCAGGAGCGCACGGCGTCATTAGTTGCCATGACGCCGTGCACTTCGTGCCACCGCTGCTGTACAGTAATACACTTGTATGATCTATACAAGTGTATTACTGTACAGCAGCGGCGGCATGAAGCGCACGGTGTCATAGCAACCAATGACGCCGTGCGCTCCTGCACTGAGCAGGATGCCAGTCCGGTATCTCACGGACCGTGTTCCACGGACGTCGGCATGATGCTTAAGCTGGGCATACACCCGGTGCCTGGACGCGTCTCTGTATTACAATGCACTTGGTGGTTTCCGTCACTCCCATAGACTACAATGGTGAGAGCACTGCGCAGGCGACCATCGCCCTCCAGTAACTAAAATCACATTACTGAAAATTATTTTTATTGAAGTGTTTCTATGAGAACAGTAAATCTATTATTCCATAGACAAAGGAAACGTTCACATGATCAGAAATCATATTGTACCGTAGAAACTGTATAAAATGTACCGCGTTTTTTACATATTTTTTTTATTTTTAGGTGATTTTTGAATTTTTATTGTTGGATTATGAACCAACATATTATATAAGGGATAAAACACAGCTTTTTAAATAAAACGCATTGGATTGTGAAAAAAAAAAAACCTGCATATAAATTGCAAAGGAACCGCATGGTTTTGGAATAATGGATGCAGTAGATGTGTTTTTTATGTTTAATAATTTGTTGCTATGGGGATTAGAGGTGGATTTATTGGCTTATAACAAGAAAATATGTTTAGCGTGCTACAACCAAATATCACCTGGCTACTTGCAGTATACAAATCCGTAGCCATAAAGAACCTCCATAAGGATCGATCAGCGGTAAGTGCACAAACCCCACGCGTTTACAAGATCGACAAGTTGCGCTCCAAGTAAAACAGTATTGAGCATAGTGAGGACATTAACACTGCGTATGCTGAAAGCAATGAACTCACCTCCCGCTGACTATTGAGTACTGCGGAGCACTATAGACTAAGCAAGATACCTGCGCTCGGCACGTTCACACTAAATGAACATTAGAAACTGAAGGAATTAGGTGTTATCAAACACGATTGGAATCAGAGATTATATTTCTTGTTTATCATATCGAACTGGACATATATATGCTATGCAACCACTGATGTGAATTATAAAGGATAACTACACTGCCTGTCCAAAACAAAAAAGTCGCCACCAAAAAAAAAAAAAAAAAGGTCACACAGACGGCTTTAGCTTTGATCACGGCACGCATGTGGCATTGTTTCGAGAAGCTTCTGCAATGTCACAAGATTTATTTCCATCCAGTGTTGCATTAATTTTTCACCAAGATCTTGCATTGATGATGGCAGAGTCAAAAGCGGAAAGTCTTCTCCAGCACATTCCAAAGATTCTCAATGGGGTTAAGGTCTGGACTCTGTGGTGGCCAATCCATGTGTGACAATGATGTCTCCTGCTCCCTGACCCACTCTTTCACAATTTGAACCCGATGAATCCTGGCATTGTAATCTTGGAATATGCCCGTGCCATCAGGGAAGAAAAATTCCATTGATGGAGTAACCTGGTCATTCAGTATGTTCAGGTGGTCGCTGACCTCATTCTTGGAACACATACTGTTGCTGAACCTAGACCTGACCAACTGCAGCAACCCCAGATCATAGCACTGCCCCCACAGGCTGGTACAGTAGGCACTGGGCATGATGGGTGCATCACTTCATCTGCCTCTCTTCTTACCCTGATGCACCCATCATCTGGAACAGGGTAAATCTGGACTCATCAGACCACAGGACCTTCCTCCATTGCTCCAGAGTCCAATCTTTATGCTCCCCAGCAAATTGAAGCCTTTTTTTCTGGTTTGCCTCACTGATTAGTGGTTTTCTTACGGCTACACAACTGTTCAGTCCCAATCCCTTGAGTTCCCTTCGCATTGTGCGTGTGGAAATGCTCTTACTTTCACTATTAAACATAGCCCTCAGTTCTACTGTTGTTTTTCTTCAAAGTGATCGCCGATCACGATCATTCAGGATTTTTTTCCGGTCACATTTCTTCATCTAATACGATGGGTCCCCACTATCCTTCCAGTTTTTAATGATGCGTTGGACAGTTCTTAACCCAATTTTAGTAGTTTCTGCAGTCTCCTTAGTTGTTTTCTCTGCTTGATGCATGCCAATGATTTGACTCTTCTCAAACAGACATCTTTTCCACGACCACGAGATGTGTCTTTCGACATGGTCATTTAAGAAATGAGAAGCAACTCATTGCACCAGTCGGGGTTAAATAACTTGTTGCAGCTGAAAGATAATCGCCCTGTCACGGAACCATGAACCAGACGTACAACAAGAGATAAGAGAAAATAAGAAGGCTTTATTGAAAATAAAGCTGTAAAGCAAAAGTCCAAACGGATGGTGAAACCAAGCAGAGTCTTTGCGAAGCCAGAGGTCAGGAACCAGAAGGGTAGTCAGACAAAGCCAGGATCAGGAACCAGCAGGGTAGTCAGACGAAGCCAGGATCAGGAACCAGCAGGGTAGTCAGACGAAGCCAGGATCAGGAACCAGCAGGGTAGTCAGACGAAGCCAGGATCAGGAACCAGAAGCAGCAGCAGTCTTAGAAGCATGTGTACACAAGAGGACCAAGCAAGGAACTGAAGCCACAGACCTCCTATATATATGAGCTAGGCATCCAGCTCCTCCCAGTGGGAAGGAGGAGCCGCAGGGTGGAAGGCTACAAGAAACCCAGAAACCAAGATGGCCGCCAGCACATGTCAAACGAAGGAGAACAGCAAGAAGGTAAGACCATGACAGTACCTCCCCCTCAAGGGCCCCTCCTCCGCGGAGCACAAAACGGTTTCTGAGGGAAGCGTGCGTGGAAGGCTCGGAGCAAGGCAGGAGCATGGACATCTGCGGAGGGAACCCAGGAACGCTCCTCTGGACCATAACCACGCCAATGGACCAAAAACTGCAACCGACCGCGGACCAGGCGTGAGTCCAGGATATTGCTCACCTCATATTCCTCACGATTGCCCACTTGGACCGGACGAGGCCGAGGAACCGAGGAAGTGAAACGATTACACACCAGTGGCTCCAACAGGGAGACATGAAACACGTTGGAGATCCGCATGCCAGGAGGAAGCGCAAGGGCATAGGCTACCGGGTTTACCCTGCGAAGCACTCGGAAGGGACCAACAAAGCGAGGCGCCAGCTTGGGAGTGGGCACTCGAAGGTTGAGGTTGCGGGTGGACAACCATACACGGTCTCCGACCTGGTAGGAAGGAGCAGGCGCTCGTCTGCGATCAGCCTGGAGTTTCTGGCGCTGCGCAGAGGCCTCAAGAGACCTCTGGATCTGTACCCAAGAAGCACGTAGGACGGAAAGGTGATCCTCCACAGCCGGAATATCCTGGGGAGAGAATACCTCCGGTAACACGGCAGGTTGGAACCCATAATTGGCCATGAAGGGAGACGTCCCAGAGGAAGAGTTCACCGCCGTGTTCCTGGCAAACTCAGCCCAAGGCAGGAGGTCAACCCAATTGTCTTGGTGGTCGGAGACATAGCAACGAAGGAATTGCTCCAAGGCCTGATTGGATCGTTCTGCGGCCCCATTGGACTGAGGGTGGTAGGCCGAGGAGAAGGAGAGATGAATCCCCAACTGGGAGCAAAAGGCGCGCCAGAACCTGGACACAAACTGACTCCCCCGATCCGACACAATCTCCTTGGGCAAACCGTGCAACCGGAAGACCTCCCTGGCAAAAATCGTGGCCAACTCTTGTGCAGAGGGTAACTTCTTGAGAGGAACACAGTGGCACATTTTGGAAAACCGATCCACAATCATGAGAATGACCGTATGGCCTCGGGATGCAGGGAGGTCCACAATGAAATCCATCCCCAGGTGTGACCATGGGCGCTCCCCGGTGGCTATGGGTTGCAGAAGGCCCAACGGAAGGTGCCGAGGGGACTTACTCTGGGCACAAACGGAGCATGCCGCTACATATGCGGCGATGTCGGAACGTAGGGAAGGCCACCAGAACAGACGTGAAACAGCCCAGGACAGCTGATTCTTTCCAGGATGCCCCGCGGTCTTGGAGTTATGGTAGGTACGCAACAACCGAGTGCGCAACTCCTCAGGCACAAAACATCTGCCGTTGGGTCTCCCAGAGGGAGCACCAGATTGAGCCGCCAAAATCTGCTCACCCAGGGGAGAGGTCAGGCTGGTGCGAATGGCGGCCAGGATCTGATTCGGAGGTATGACCGAAGTCGGAATCGACTCCTCCCTGGACAGCTCGGAGTACTGCTGTGATAAGGCATCCGCCCTGATGTTCTTGGAACCGGGTAGGTAGGAGACCACGTAATTAAAACGTGACAAGAACAGAGCCCATCTGGCCTGACGTGGTGTCAATCTCTTGGCCTCAGAAAGGTAGGTCAGATTCTTGTGGTCCGTCAGGATGAGAACCGGAACCACCGAACCCTCGAGCAAGTGCCTCCATTCTTTAAGGGCCTGCACGATGGCCAATAACTCCCTGTCACCAATCTGGTAGTTGCACTCCGCGGAAGACAGTTTCCGGGAGTAAAACCCACAAGGAAGCAGAGGACCCTCTGGTGTTCTACGCTGAGACAGAAGGGCGCCTACTCCCGTCTCAGACGCGTCCACCTCGAGGACAAAGGGCAACCCAGGGTTGGGATGCGACAGAATCGGAGCCGACACAAAGGCGGACTTTAGGGCCTCAAAAGCTCGGATGGCCTCGAGCGGCCAGACCTGGGAATTACTGCCCTTCCTGGTCAGATCCGTGAGAGGCTTGGCCAGCATGGAAAAGTCCCTGATGAACTTCCGATAATAATTGGCGAAGCCCAAAAAGCGCTGCAGGGAACGAAGACCACTGGGCTGGGGCCACTGTAAGACAGCCGAAACCTTCTCAGGATCCATGGAGAACCCCTCAGCGGAAATGATGTAACCTAAGAAGGTTACCTGGGATCGGTGAAATTCGCATTTCTCAAGCTTACCGAACAGCTTGTTCTCTCGTAACCGTTGCAACACTCGTCTGACATCCAGAATGTGGACCTCCATGGATTCAGAATATACCAAGATGTCATCCAAATAGACCACCACACACTGCTGCAACAGGTCACGGAAAACATCGTTGATGAATTCCTGAAAGACTGCGGGCGCATTGCACAACCCAAAGGGCATAACCAAGGATTCATAATGACCGGTCCTGGTGTTAAACGCGGTCTTCCACTCATCGCCCGCCTTGATCCTTACCAGGTTATATGCCGCCCTCAGGTCGAGTTTGGTAAAGACCGTGGCCCCTTTAAGGCGATCGAACAGCTCGGAAATCAAGGGTATCGGGTAAGCGTTCTTGATCGTGATGCGATTGAGACCCCTGTAATCGATGCAAGGCCTCAACTCACCGCCCTTCTTTTTCACAAAGAAAAATCCAGCCCCTGCCGGGGACGAAGATTTGCGAATGTGTCCGCGTGAAAGCGCCTCCCTCACGTACTCCTCCATGGCCTCATTCTCCGCTACCGACAGTGGATAGACTTTGCCACGAGGAGGAACGGCACCAGATTGTAACTCTATGGCACAATCGTATGGGCGGTGCGGAGGTAGGGCAACCGCGCCCACCTTATCGAATACATCCCGGTACTCCTCGTATTCAGGAGGCAACAGAGAGTCCGAGGAAGTACACAGCAACTTGACAGGCCCATGGATGCAACTAGCCCCACACTGCGGTGACCACGAGAGGATCTCGACCGATCTCCAATCGAAAGTCGGATTATGCTTCTGGAGCCAGGGGTACCCCAAGACCACCGAGTAGTGTGGAGACGAAATAACCTGGAGACAGACCGACTCTCTGTGAACGGCACCAATGGCTATCCCCACTGGAAGGGTCTCATGAGTCACGTGTGGCGGCAGAAGGGGTCTGCCGTCTATCGCCTCAAGAGCCAGTGGGGAACCTCGAGCCTGCAGAGGAATGGAATTGGCGGCAGCGAACATACTATCAATGAACAAACCACCAGCACCAGAGTCCACCAACGCCTGGGTCGTCACCGAGCCCCCGACCCAGGAGAGGACAACAGTGATCAGTGGTTTGTCAACACGGGAAACCGGGGACGAGGAGACTCCACCCAAGATCTGCCCCCGACAGGATCTCAGGTACGAGCGTTTTCCCGGACGGTTCGGACATGCCAACCGAAAATGCCCACCGAGACCACAGTACATGCATCGGCCCTCGCGTCTCCGGAGTGCCCTCTCCCCCTCGGACAGGCGAGCAAACCCCAGCTGCATGGGTTCACCCCCAGACAAGTCATCCCCAGGAGGCGTGGGAGGAGAGGGAGGCACGGGTGGGACAGCAAACGTAGGCACCAATCTGTTAGAAGACCTCCGCAGGTTCTCCTTAAAGGAAGGTCTCTCCCTGAGTCTGGTGTCAATCAAAATCAGGAATGAAATAAGAGACTCGAGCTCAACTGGTAGGTCCTTAGCTGCAACCTCATCCTTCAAGGCATCCGAGAGACCATGAGAGAAAGCAGCGACCAGAGCCTCATTATTCCAGCCCACCTCTGCTGCCAGGGTACGAAACTCAATGGCGTATTCAGCTACGGATCGTGAACCCTGTCTGATGGACATAAGGAGCTTCGCAGCAGAGGCAGCACGAGCCGGCACATCGAATACCTTCCGAAGAGAAGCAACAAAACCGGAAAACTCGGCAACCACCGGATTGTTGTTCTCCCATAAAGGGCTGGCCCAGGCCAAGGCCTTGTCCGAGAGCAGCGAGATCAAGAAGCCCACCTTTGATCTCTCAGTAGGAAAGGCATGTGGCAGCAACTCGAAATAAATGCCCACCTGGTTAAGGAAACCTCGGCACTGAGTTGGCTCTCCCCCAAAGCGCTGTGGAAGAGGGGCAGAACCGGTCATACCCCGAAACACCGCAGGCGCAACAACAGGTGTCGGGGTAGACTCTGGCGCAACAACCGGAGCGGCAGTAGGAGCGAGCCCAGGAGCGACAACCGACCCATCGGCAACGGGAGCGAAATGAGCCGTGCGTTCAAGCAGGGTTTGCAACGCCACAGCGAACCGACCCAACAGGTGATCCTGCTGATCAAGTCTGGCAACCAGCGTGGGTAGCGAGGATGGCCCTGTACCGTCAGAATTCATGGCTTGGTCCTAATGTCACGGAACCATGAACCAGACGTACAACAAGAGATAAGAGAAAATAAGAAGGCTTTATTGAAAATAAAGCTGTAAAGCAAAAGTCCAAACGGATGGTGAAACCAAGCAGAGTCTTTGCGAAGCCAGAGGTCAGGAACCAGAAGGGTAGTCAGACAAAGCCAGGATCAGGAACCAGCAGGGTAGTCAGACGAAGCCAGGATCAGGAACCAGCAGGGTAGTCAGACGAAGCCAGGATCAGGAACCAGCAGGGTAGTCAGACGAAGCCAGGATCAGGAACCAGAAGCAGCAGCAGTCTTAGAAGCATGTGTACACAAGAGGACCAAGCAAGGAACTGAAGCCACAGACCTCCTATATATATGAGCTAGGCATCCAGCTCCTCCCAGTGGGAAGGAGGAGCCGCAGGGTGGAAGGCTACAAGAAACCCAGAAACCAAGATGGCCGCCAGCACATGTCAAACGAAGGAGAACAGCAAGAAGGTAAGACCATGACACGCCCATGGAGTAATTATCCAATAGGAGGCTCATAACTATTTGCTTAGTTACATCCAGGTGGATTCTTTTTTGGACAGGCAGTGTTTATGCCAATATTCTGCATTTTTGACTTTTCTGCGATCATATAGCCATCAAGTAATTTATTAACACCTATATAATTATTTATTGAAATTGGTATTTATTTATCTACCATATATAGAGAGTGTGGATATGTATGACGATCTAGCTACCTGATCATGTACTGTAATTATGTATTTTGTGTGAATGGACTGTTATAGGCACCCATCCATATACTATTCTTGATTCTTTATTATTATTTTTTTTCAAAACCTATTAATTTATATATTTTTTTCCAAACTTATGTTTTTTTTTTGTTTTTTTGTTTTTTTATTCAGTTTATTGGACTATAGTCCATATGCTTATAATTATAATCCGTATGGTTATTCAATCATGAATATATAGGTATATTTTTTATTAATAAATACTTTGTCTCTGTGCAAAACTTGAAGGAGGTGTGCACACCTTGTTTGTTTCTACTGATTGGATAGGGTCAGACTGTGCAGGAACAAGTTTGGAGATAACAGTGGACCGCCGCTGCTGATGTGGATTTTTTTTTTATTATAATGACAATAAAATGGCTACACGTTTCTATGTGGGCATCACATCTACATCAGGCCAAAGTGAAACACATATGAACAGCTATATACAGTACAGACCAAAAGTTTGGACACACCTTCTCATTCAAAGAGTTTTCTTTATTTTCATGACTATGAAGGCATCAAAACTATGAATTAACACATGTGGAATTATATACATAATAAACAAGTGTGAAACAACTGAAAATATGTCATATTCTAGGTTCTTCAAAGCCACCTTTTGCTTTGATTACTGCTTTGCACGCTCTTGGCATTCTCTTGATGAGCTTCAAGAGGTAGTCCTTTTGGCTTCAGAACTGCCTTAATTCTACGTGGCATTGATTCCACAAGGTGCTGATAGCATTCTTTAGAAATGTTGGCCCATATTGATAGGATAGTCTCTTGCAGTTGATGGAGATTTGAGGGATGCACATCCAGTGCACGAAGCTCCCGTTCCACCACATCCCAAAGATGCTCTATTGGGTTGAGATCTGGTGACTGTGGGGCCATTTTAGTACAGTGAACTCATTGTCATGTTCAAGAAACCAATGTGAAATGATTGGAGCTTTGTGACATGGTGCATTATCCTGCTGGAAGTAGCCATCAGAGGATGGATACATGTTCTCATTCTGTTTACGCCAAATTCGGACTCTACCATTTGAATGTCTCAACAGAAATCGAGACTCATCAGACCAGGCAACATTTTTCCAGTCTTCAACAGTCCAATTTTGGTGAGCTCGTGCAAATTGTAGCCTCTTTTTCCTATTTGTAGTGGAGATGAGTGGTATCCGGTGGGGTCTTCTGCTGTTGTAGCCCATCGCCTCAAGGTTGTGCGTGTTGTGGCTTCACAAATGCTTTGCTGCATACCTCGGTTGTAACGAGTGGTTATTTCAGTCAACGTTGCTCTTCTATCAGCTTGAATCAGTCGGCCCATTCTCCTCTGACCTCTAGCATCCACAAGGCATTTTCGCCCACAGGACTGCCGCATACTGGATGTTTTTCCCTTTTCACACCATTCTTTGTAAACCCTAGAAATGGTTGTGCGTGAAAATCCCAGTAACTGAGCAGATTGTGAAATACTCAGACCGTGTATAGATATAAAGGTCATGGACTAGTCTACAACAGGAAATGACCCTTGACCTATTAGTATCTTCAAACAACAACCAGACAATAAAAAAAATAATAATAATGTATCCATTAAAGTATTAAAATGCAAAGTACTAAATACATGGGTTAAGGGGGTGTGGCCTGGCCAGCAATGTAGAAGGAGCTCCTGAGCGGTGACTGCACTAATCCTTCTCCATCCTGAGGCTACATCCTCAGTTTCGGCCGAAAGGCAGCATGCAAGTGTGGGGGGACCTCCCATCTCCGGCCATGACCCACACCACGAGAAGGGAGAAAGAGGGTCCGGGGGCGACGCCGGCGTAACAACATGGCGCCGCCACCTCATCCAAATCTGTGGAGGTGGCAGCGCGTCTGGAACAATTTGCACGCGTCCCGCCTGCAGGAGATGGCTCCGGAGTGAAGGGTATGCTCTGGGCACAGGATGATCAGGTACTGAGATTTACCGCCGACGCTGCCCCTCATGAGGACGGCACACAAGATGGAGTCACCCGCATGGCAGAAAAGTCGTCCGGTGAGGGGGAACTCCCTGCTACACACTCTGCACTGGCTGCTATACAAGTGGTCTCCCCTCCCCCTGCTCTGCTGAATATAGCAGAACCTACAGATATATACCGGGCTGCGCAGCAATGCAGCGCTGCACTAATGACCCTGAATACATCCATGGGGTCCTTGCAGGAAAGTGTATCTTTTATTAGACAAGACCTCAGAAAAGTCAGCGAAAGAGTGAATGGGGTTGAGGAGAGGGTTAGCCAAGTAGAAGACCAGATACCTCCTATAAAACGCGATCTTGCTAAAGTAATCCATAATATCACCCTCCTTATAAACAAAACGGAGGATCTAGAGAACAGATCACGCCGCAAAAATCTTCGCTTGGTGGGAGTCCCTGCAAAAGCATAAGGGGCTAATGCTGTCCAATTCTTTGAGGACTGGTTCAAGACTAATTTGGTCGCGACTCCCTCTCCCCCGTTTGCAATTGAAAGGGCACACAGGATGCCGTTCCGACCACCACCACCGGGGGGGCCCATGCTGATGAAAATTCTACACAACATTCTCCGTAAAGCAAGCGACCATCCGGATCTACTCATCGGTGGTCGCAAAATCTCTATATTCCCAGATTTCTTAGCGGATGTGCAGAGACGCAGAGTGAAATTCCTTGATGTTAAATAACACCTGCGTCTGAAGAACATGAAGTACTCCATGCTTTACCCTTCCAGACTGCGGGTGGTGGCGGGAGATACGGTCCATTTCTTTGATTCGCCGCAAGGGGCCTCCCAATGGGTAGATCTGAATGAAAGTTCCCTGCAGAAGCCCAATGCAACTGGTTGACTGGAAGGAAAAGAGGCGTTAGATTATGGACTCTAAAGGGGACGACTGGGCTGTTTCGTGATGGATGGCGATAAGCTCTCTCCTCTTTACGTCGCTTTACTTAATGCCCGTTATAGTATATGGCAGGGAGGGGCGGTAAATCCGCTGTCCTTAGGCTAGGTGTTTATACAGTTGCAAGAAAAAGTATGTGAAGCCTTTGGAATGATATGGATTTCTGCACAAATTGGTCATAAAATGTGATCTGATCTTCATCTAAGTCACAACAATAGACAATCACAGTCTGCTTAAACTAATAACACACAAAGAATTAAATGTTACCATGTTTTTATTGAACACACCATGTAAACATTCA
Organism: Bufo bufo; assembly: GCF_905171765.1. Lineage (NCBI taxonomy): Eukaryota > Metazoa > Chordata > Amphibia > Anura > Bufonidae > Bufo > Bufo bufo. Next base: position 137,356,867 of record NC_053398.1, on the reverse strand, counting down.
CAGTGCAGGTGGAAAAAGTATGTGAACCCCTAGACTAATGACATCTCCAAGAGCTAATTGGAGTGAGGTGTCAGTGAACTGGAGTCCAATCAATGAGATGAGATTGGAGGTGTTGGTTACAGCTGCCCTGCCCTATAAAACACACACCAGTTCTGGGTTTGCTTTTCACAAGAAGCATTGCCTGATGTGAATGATGCCTTGCACAAAAGAGCTCTCAGAAAACCTACGATTAAGAATTGTTGACTTGCATAAAGCTGGAAAGGGTTATAAAAGTATCTCCAAAAGCCTTGCTGTTCATCAGTCCACGGTAAGACAAATTGTCTATAAATGGAGAAAGTTCAGCACTGCTGCTACTCTCCCTAGGAGTGGCCGTCCTGTAAAGATGACTGCAAGAGCACAGCGCAGACTGCTCAATGAGGTGAAGAAGAATCCTAGAGTGTCAGCTAAAGACTTACAAAAGTCTCTGACATATGCTAACATCCCTGTTAGCGAATCTACGATACGTAAAACACTAAACAAGAATGTATTTCATGGGAGGATACCACAGAGGAAGCCACCGACGTCCAAAAAAAACATTGCTGCACGTTTCCAGTTTGCACAAGAGCACCTGGATGTTCCACAGCAGTACTGGCAAAATATTCTGTGGAGAGATGAAACCAAAGTTGTGTGTTTCTTCCAAACAACTCAACACTATGTGTGGAGAAAAAGAGGTACAGCACACCAACATCAAAACCTCATCCCAACTGTGAAGTATGGTGGTGGGGGCATCATGGTTTGGGGCTTCTTTGCTGTGTCAGGGCCTGGACGGATTGCTATCATCGAAGGAAAAATGAATTCCCAAGTTTATCAAGACATTTTCAGGGAGAACTTAAGGCCATCTGTCCACCAGCTGAAGCTCAACAGAAGATGGGTGTTGCAACAGGACAACGACCCAAAGCATAGAAGTAAATCAACAGAATGGCTTAAACTAGGCCTACACCAGGCAGGAGTATATGAATCGATTAAATACAGTTTTACAATTTGAAAGAGCGGTGTACATAAAGAGAAGATGCCCAGACAAATTTATGTCAATATGGCAGGGTTGGTTTGCAGTTCCCGTTATGGCATCTATGGCTCTAAAGAGGGATTGTCCGTGTCGGGGCAGCTGACATAGCACATTGCGTTTTCCGATATAGGCACTCATATGCAGAATTACCCTTTCGAAAGGTCTATCATAACATTCTGTCTCTTGTTAGCCGTGAGGGGGGGCGGTGGTCTTTCAGTAGGGGGAGGGGGGGAGGAGTTTAATTGTACTAGAAATGTATTCTGTCGCTCTAATTTTCAGTTTTTTCTGTATTTGCATTTACTGTTATATCATGTGGATCAAATATTGCGATAATATCACTTCTACACGGAGTACATGATCGATATCATGAAGAATTGTACTCTTTCTAAATGCTGTTTTTTTAGAAAAACTTTATTTTAATAAGAATATTTGATAAAAAAAAATATATATTATATATATATATATATTCTCCATTTGTAAAGAATTTTCCTGGGCATTTTTCCTTTTCTCGTCCCTATACGATCAGTCCTGAGTAAACCATGCAGGGTAATCGGGGAGACTGGGCTCCAGTCATCTAACAAATAAACGTGTAAGGGCTCATGCACACAAACGTGCCAATTTGCGGAACGGAACGGGCGGCCAGGATAGAAATAAATATTCTTGGCTGCAAAATGGACAAGAATAGGACATGTTCTATTTTTTATTTTTTTTGCAGGGCCATGGGACGAAGCAATGGATGCAGACTGCATCACGGAGTGCTGTCCGCATCTTTTGCGGCCTCATTGAAGTGAATGGGTCCGCATCCGAGCCGCAAAAAATGCAGACCAAAACCACGTTCGTGTGCATGAGCCCTAAAGGTGCATTTACACCTAGAGAGGAGGAGCAGATTGTTGGGAAGGAAGCGTTCCTCCCCGACAGTCAGCTGCTCGCTCAGTGGAGGTGATTTACCTGCAGCGATCACCTCCACAGTATGAGAACAGGCGGTCGGTATTACAATCGCTCGTCCTCATACAGATTCATTATTTCTGGGCAGCAGATCGCTGTCTAGACGGCGCAATCTGCTGCCCAGAAACAATCATTTAGGTGCCTGAAAGAACAACAGTTTCACCCAATGAAAGAGCGTTTCGCTTGTTCATCGGGTGATTGGCGGTACATTTACACGGACAGATTGTCAGGAATGAACGTTCGCAGGAAAGTTTGTTCCCGATAATCTGCCCAATTCTTGCACCGTGTAGATCCACCTTAAGTGCAACTACTAAAATCACGTGTGAATCTGTGATATTTAACCTTGTTGGGAGTGTCTGCCTCACAAGGTATAAGTTGAGGGCCTGAGGCCTAAAGAGAAGCTTCACCTGACAAAACCCATGGATGTACCTTACTATATCTCTCCAAAGAGAGTCCAGACCCAGGCTCTGATGCCATAATGAGCCCCAAAGATCCACGAGAAATCGGGGGGCGGTGGCTATCGCGCCAAGTGCCCGGGGGGCGGTGGCTATCGCGCCAAGTGCCCGGGGGGCGGTGGCTATGAGCTGTACAATACCCAATGTGGGCAGCACTATTGATGAACAGACTGCACATGCACCACTTACTGGTGCAAAAAGCCCCACAGGTAAATCAGACATTCATGGCATATCCTGTGCACTTGCCGTACATATCTAAGCTGGGTGTACCCCCTGAAACATGGACACATTGCCATCACCGTAACTCCCATAGACTACAATGAAGAGAGCCGCGCGCGTGCAACCATCGCCATCCAGTAACCAAAATCTAAATATGGAATATTTTTTATTGAAGTTTTTTCTAAAAGAACAATAAAACTATCTCCACAGACAGACAATGGAAATGTTCATGTCGTTACAATCAGGAATCATATCATACCATAATAAACCCCCGTCCCGGGGACTCTCTGCACATTGCCACCGATGGGTAGAGTAGATTTGTTGGGAGCTGATCGGAATTAAAAGGAGTCTGTCAGCAGTTCTGACCATGCAAAACTGCTAGCAGCAATAGGCAGGAGTTGTGGAAAGCAGGACAAACATAACTTTTGTGCAGCTTTTATTATCAGGAGTTGTGTGAATATGAACTTTCATTCTGCCAGGTTCTGCTTCTTCCATCTGACTGACAGCTGTAGTGGTCTCCTGTTTGGATGCTACAGCTGTCACTCAGAGCAGAGGGGGGAGACTGGGAAACAGCTCAGACTTCACAGTGAAGCCTCTACTTCTGGGACACTTAGAGGGGCAGAACCTGGCAGAATAAAGTTTCATATTGACACTACCTCTGATAATAAAACGCTCCACAAAAGGTATGTTTGTACTGCTCTACCCAGGCCTACCTGGTGCTGTCAGCAGTTTAACATGGTCAATACTGCTGACAATTCCTTTAATGGGGCTCTAGGGTTAGTTACTCATCTCTCTGCAGTTCCTCCGCCACAGACGTGACTAGGTCCCATGACAATCACTGGCCTCAGCAGTCACGTGTTGGAACATCACGTTACTAACACATGTGACCACTGAGGCCAGCAACTGAGGCGTGCTCTGAATATTTTTGGAAAGTTTGGGGTATATTAGTTGTCTGCCTGTTGGTCCTTCATGACTGTCGGGCGGGCCCGAAGCTGCACTCTTACTCGTCCTAATTCCTCATTCTGGAGAAAAAGTTTTTTATTTTTTTATTTTATTAATTAATCTAAGTAATTTTTATTAACATATTTTAAATTTTACAGACATAAGACCCCAACACCCGCATACCCTCCCTCCACATATGTTCTCAGAGGGCGGGGCCAAACCATTCTGTGCACCCCTGCTCCTCCTGCTTCCTGTCAGTTCCCCCCTCCTTAACTGACAATACAAGGTGAGATGACTATGCAAACACCTGTCAATCAAGAAGGAGAGGGAGGGGCTGAATGAGGAAGCAGGCGGAGCAAGGGTGCACAGAGTGGTTTGGCCCCGCCCTCTTAACACTTAACTTTTTGCTGATGGATTTAAAGTACTTTTTCTCCAGAATGAAGCATCGGATTGTTAAGTGAAGGGTATCATTACACTCAGCTGGGCTAGCCCTACAAGGCACTGTACCTGGTCAATTTCCTGCTGACATTCCCTTTAATTCTACTATTCTCTATGACATATTTATTCCGCTCTTCACAGCTGGCTCTTGACCTTCTTGTCGCTGTCACTCTGCGGTAAGCGCGGGTTGACGTGTTTGTATTTCGGCTGCATATTTACAAAGAACCGCGCCACCCCATCCACGGTTAACAGCCTGTGGAGGCGCTCTCCGCCCTGGGCGAGCTTTTCTATTGTTTGGTCTGTGGAGTAAATTTTCGCTGTCTCGCCGGTGACATCCGGATCCTCGGGGTACAGCTCGTCTCCTGCAAGATGATAAACCAACAAACGTCATCATCCCAGTAGATGTTCATGCTTCTTGTATGACCGAGACGTTCTAATGTCCCGGTGCTGTGATCACAGGTGCCACGGAGGCGGTCCCTTCATGCTAAGTGTCCTGGACTCTCTGCACTGAAGGCATCCGATCCCCTCTGCTCCGAGTGGTGGCTCAGAGGTTGGACACTGCACATGAAGGGGCCGCCCCCACGCATTTCCAAACCTCCTTGGAAAGCCGCTAAACGTTTTTATGATACAACAATTAAAGGGGCTGCCCAACGGGATCATAATTTTTATATATGAGGCTGAAAAAATAAAAAAAAGATGTATTATGGACCTTACCGATCCCCCATCACTGCAGTTACCGGGTTCTCCACTATTGGTCCCGCCTCGGCACACAGAACATGACATCTCAGCCAATCAATGACCTCAGAAGTGACCCGCCTTTGCCAATGGTTGGACAGCATGACCTCTACGCCAGGGTGTCCGCTGGGGCTTTATTCACCCCCCCAAAAGTTACATACCTGGGAGTGTATGCACCATGCCATCCTTGGCACGTACAATAACAGGCATCCATCTTTCACAGCCTTCCAAGCCCCGATGGAGAGCGAATCTCTGCAGCTCCTCATGGTGCGTGAAGTTACACAATCTCCTTAAGTCATAGAGCTGAGGAGGAGGGATCCAGGTTGTCTCCTGTAATTGATCTATGGCTTCCTGAGGAGTCCTCCACTGAAACATATGACAGCACAATACATTACAGGACATGGCGGCACAGGGATTGTCTGTCCATTCACTCAGTCTACAGGTTAGGGCTCATTCAGACGGCCGTATGCTGTCCGCAAAAATACTGAATGCTATCCGTTTTTTTGCGGATCCGCAAAAAAAATTAAACATGTCCTATACTTGTCCGTGAAAATCAGGACATGGCCCCATTGAAGTCTATGGGTCCGCAAAAATACTGAATGCTATCCGTTTTTTTGCAGATCCGTTTTTTTGCGGATCCGCAAAAAAACGGATAGCATTCAGTATTTTTGCGGACAGCATACGGCCGTCTGAATGAGCCCTTACTGTGGGAAAGAGGGAACAGCAGGAAGGTCAAAAATCACTTACAACCGAAAAATCTAAGGGTGCGTCCACACAGGGCGCATAAGTAATATATGTACATAGTGAGTGCAGCTCTGGAGTATAATACAGGATGTAACTCAGGATCAGTACAGGATAAGTAATGTAAGGCCTCATGCACACGGCCGTTCCGTGCATTGGGGGCCGCAATTTGCGGTCCCCAATGCACGGGGAACTTCTGTGCAGCGGCCGGGACGGATCGAGACCCATTCAACTTGAATGGGTCCTTGATCAGTCCGCACAGCAAAAAAAAATAGAACATGTTCTATTTTTTTGCGGTGCGGAGGCATGGACAGAAACACCACAGAAGCACTCCGTGCCTCAGTTCCGCACCGCAGCTCAGGAATGCAGACCCATTTAAGTGAACGGGTCCACATCCGTGATGCGGGGAGCACATGGCCGGTGCCCGCATATAGCGGACCCGCTGTTTGCGGGCGCAATACGGCCACGGCCTAATGTATGTACACAGTGACTCCACCAGGAGAATAGTGAGTGGAGCTCTGGAGTATAATACAGGATGTATCTCAGGATCAGTACAGGATATGTAATGTAATGTATGTATACAATGACTCCACCAGCAGAATAGTGAGTGCAGCTCTGGAGTATAATACAGGATGTAACTCAGGATCAGTACAGGATAAGTAATGTAATGTATGTACACAGTGACTCCACCAGGAGAATAGTGAGTGCAGCTCTGGAGTATAATACAGGATGTAACTCAGGATCAGTACAGGATATGTAATGTAATGTATGTATACAATGACTGCACCGGCAGAATAGTGAGTGCAGCTCTGGGGTATAATACAGGATGTAACTCAGGATCAGTACAGGATAAGTAATGTAATGTATGTACACAGTGACTGCACCGGCAGAATAGTGAGTGCAGCTCTGGGGTATAATACAGGATGTAACTCAGGTTCAGTACAGGATGAGTAATGTAATGTATGTACACAGTGACTCCACCATGAGAATAGTGAGTGCAGCTCTGGAGTATAATACAGGATGTAACTCAGGATCAGTACAGGATAAGTAATGTAATGTATGTACACAGTGACTCCACCATGAGAATAGTGAGTGCAGCTCTGGAGTATAATACAGGATGTAACTCAGGATCAGTACAGGATGAGTAATGTAATGTATGTACACAGTGACTCCACCATAAGAATAGTGAGTGCAGCTCTGGAGTATAATACAGGATGTAACTCAGGATCAGTACAGGATAAGTAATGTAATGTATGTACACAGTGACTCCACCAGCAGAATAGTGAGTGCAGCTCTGGAGTATAATACAGGATGTAACTCAGGATCAGTACAGGATAAGTAATGTAATGTATGTACACAGTGACTGCACCAGCAGAATAGTGAGTGCAGCTCTGGAGTATAATACAGGATGTAACTCAGGATCAGTACAGGATAAGTAATGTAATGTATGTACACAGTGACTGCACCAGCAGAATAGTGAGTGCAGCTCTTGATCATAACAGACTTATGTCCCCCTTGCCCTGTATGCAGGAGTGGACTGAGAACTTAAAGTAGCCCCGGAAAAGAAGACACGAGTAGCCCCATGTTGTAGGCTTGTCCAAATTGAGAGAAGGTGTGACAACAGAAATAGGCGGGGCCAGCGATACCGTAGTGCAGAACAAAATAACACCCCAGTGTACCAAACGCCACAGTGCAGCACAATATACTGCTGACAACCCCACGGTGTGAAGCTGTATCATCTTGCTGAGGATGGCAATATAACGGAATTCAGGAGGGATCTGCAGCCACTGGCCGGATGCATAAGTGCCTGATGCTCCTACATTAATGCTGAGCTCATCAGCTCTTTATGTACTTGGCTGGCGGCCAAGAGGAGGGCTTGGGTGGCCCCCTGGGCATCGTCCCACCAGGAAATTTGCCTGTAGGGTCTATGGACAATCCGCTAGTGCCGGTATGAAGCAGACAAAATCTTAGCTGTGGGCACTTACTTTGAAGGTGACCACTTCTTTCTGGTCATCCACAGTGACCGGCTTTCTCGGCAAGCAGCAGATGAAGAAGGCCGTGTCGTAGCGCCTCGTGTTTTTAGATAACAAGGGGGTGAGCCAGTTACCCCACTCATGAAGACCCCAGATATTAGGGACACATCGTAGCTCCTTGCACATTTCAATGAACTTCAGGGGATCACCCTGAACTTCCTCCCTCCACTTGGCTACGGTTTCTCCATCTTGATCATAAGCGGCCATGAACTTCTGGTTGTCCTCAATACTGGAGTTCTCAGGAACCACCAACAGTATACCCGATTCTTCAAAGGTCTCCCTTATGGCGCAGATCCGGAAGGCCACCTCGCCGGGGATCAGGGAGCCAAACTTCGTTCTGTCACTGATGAACATGGGAGACCTAGTGTCGGGAGGCTGCTTCACCACGCCAAGCCCAAAGTTAGGCTTCTGGACGTGTCTCCCAAATACTTTTACCCAATCATTGGAGAAATCAGAGGGTTCCACAAGGCCTCCGGGGAACACAAACGCGTTGGGCATGAAGCCGCTTTTCTCACTGCGTTGTAGTAAAAGAACCTCATAATCGAAGGTGGTCTTCTTCTGCTGCCCGTGCCAGGGACCTGGAGCTGTGATTTTCGGTACGACTCCTAGATGTTGGCATCCGGCTGTTAAAATGAGGGTGGCGGCCTCCCTCCAGTGCTTTAAGGTGGTGTTCATTTTGATGGCGTGGAGTATCGTAGTAGACGCCCAGTCTAAGGTCTTTCCTGTAAGTAGAAAAATGTATTCTAAATGCAGGTGACATAACAGCGGTATACATCCAGCGTGCACCACACCACATACAGGTACATCACAATAATCTGGAATATCTAATATTCCCGAATTTACTAGCACACAACTGGTGGCGGATTTGAATGGATTTGTTGCTCAGTGTGTAGATGACATTTGGTTGTATCTAATCCTCTAAAAATAATCAATGTGCAACCTGCTCATAGTTTAAAACTGATTTCATGAAGAGGAGTCCCTCCCAGTAATACATGCTGGATCTGTGTGTCCTGGAAGCTGCTGTCTTCCGCCTGTGTGATCTTCCTTCCTGAGATGCTTTTCCTTCCTCTCCACTCTCTGATCTTCCACGTACAACCTCCTAACCCTCTTTGTAACTATCTCTAAGGCTGCCGCTGCCACCAATGGGGAGAGAGGGGCGGGCGCACTGCGCCACCAATGAGAAGGACTTTTCCTGGGTCCGGACTTAGTTAAGTATTAGGCTACACAGAGCGGCGCCCAGAGATGTCCCAGCACTTACTATTATTCCTGGGCGCCGCTCTGTTCGCCCACTGTGCGCCTGTGCCCCATTACTGTCTCCTGCTCCATATGCTAATTACTATGGAGCAATGGGGAGGAGACATCATCTTCTCTAGTGGGCGTTCCTTCTCCCTGCGTTGCGCTGCGATTGGACAGTGCTACAGCAGGGAGAAGGAACGCCCAGGAGAGAAGCTGATGTCTCCTCCCCATTGCTCCATAGTAATTAGCATATTGAGCAGGAGACAGTAAAGGGGCACAGGCGCACAGTGGGCGAACAGAGCGGCGCCCAGGAATAATAGTAAGTGCTGGGACATCTCTGGGCGCCGCTCTGTGTAGCCTAATACTTAAAGTCCGGACCCATATAAGGTGGTCTTTAACCTTGAATACAGGAGGCGGGTGCCGGCAGCAGAATCGCATAGCCGGCACCCTGCCTCTGACAGGGAGCTGTAATCAGCGGCAGTTAACCCCTCAGGTGCGGCACTTGAGGTGTTAACTGCCGCTGATCTGCTGCTGGCACCCGCTTCCTGTATTAAGGGGTAATTATCATTGGTGGCGCAGTGCGCCCTCCCCCCCTCAACCCCCCATACCCCATTAAAATCATTGGTGGTGCAGTGCGCCCCTCCCCCCCAGTATTAAAATCATTGGTGGCAGTGGCTACAGGGTCCCCTCTCCCCTCCCCCTCATTGGTGGCAGTGGCAGCTTCTGATCGGAGCCCCAGCAGCGTAAGCCTGGGGCTCCGATCGGTTACCATGGCAGCCAGGACGCTACTGAAGTCCTGGCTGCCATAGTCAGCTCCCTGCTGCTGTGTGTACTATGACCAGGGCAGCAGGGACAGTGTGAGGTCCTATTCACCCTGATAGAGATCTATAAGGGTGAATAGGACAAGGGATCAAAAGATCCCAGGTTCTGGCCCCTAAGGGGGGAAATAGTTATTAAATAAAAAAAGTGTAAAAAAAATAAAGTATAAATCACCCCCTTTCCCAATTTCACATATAAAATATATAAACAATAAATAAACATATCACATATCGCCACGTCAGAAAAGTCCAAACTATTAAAATATATTAAAAAAAATAATCAATGCGGTGAACGCCAGAACATAAAAAATATATAAAAACTGCGCGATTCGCCATTTTTTAAAATGCGGAATGCACGTGGCTTTTTTGTTGTTTTATTTTTTTTGCATGATATCGAATGGTATTGAGTATCGCAATACTTTTTTATGGTATCGAAATCAAATCAAAAATTTGGTATTGCAACAACCCTATCATAACAACCTCTTTCTAACAAAGCTAGGACCAGCCCGGTACCTCACATGGGCCCAGAGATCTCCCCATTCGTTGCTCTGCTGGATTTATCTCAATCTGACAGCTCAGGAGGCGTGGCTTTTCTGCAGCAGCTCAGGGGGCGTGTCCATGCTCTTCCTATCACAGCTCTGGGGGCGTGTCCATTCTGCTGCAGCTCTCTCCCTATCACAGCTCAGGAGGCAGTTGAAGGATGCAAATGAGCATGTGCGGCCTTCTCGGTGAGCCAGACAAAGAAACAGACAGTAGGTGGCGCTATACAGATAGATTTCATTGACTAACTCAGTGGCTAGGCAAAATTTTTAATTACTGTAGAATGTTTTTCGTGGGACGACCCTTTTAAATTGTGATTCTCCATATTGCCTCCTTTGCTGGCTGGATTCATTTTTCCATCACATTATACACTGATAGTTTCCATGGTTACGACCACCCTGCAATCCATGGGTGGTGGTCATGCTTGCACAATATAGGAAAAAGCACTAGCCTCTGCATGCTCCCACCGTCCCGGCCACCAAAGAGACCAGCGCTTTTTCCTATAGTGTGCAAGCATGACCACGACTGATGGATTGCAGGGTGGTCGTAACCATGGAAACGAGCAGTGTATAATGTGATAGAAAAATGAATCCAGCCAGCAAAGGAAGCAATATGGACAATCACA